>NC_135305.1:22307124-23642628 GCF_048772815.1 Callospermophilus lateralis | reverse complement strand
GGAACATTCCTTTCTGTAAAAATATATATGTTTTTCATTATAAAGTAATATGACCACATTACAGAAAACAGATACAAGGGAAAAAAAGTAAGTCATCCATAATCCCACGACCCGAACTTGAGCGCTGTCAGCATTTGGGATATTTCCGTTGTCTGTTTTTCTTCCAGTGCATCTGCTTTTTCCATACTTGTAATCATGGCATACATACAATTTTGTGTCCTGCTCTTTCACTTAATATTTCCCTTCAAGTTATACCATAAGCACTTTTTTATATCTGCCACGTAGTCTTATTTTTAATGGCTATACATTATAACCAAAGACTAGACCATTTCCTCTCGTTCAGCCCAGTTCTGTCTGGGATAGTGGGCTGGGGTTTATTTGCCAGTTGAAAGCTCCCCATTATCTTTGGCTTTTTTCCCCCCTTCTTTCTCCAGGGACCAAGTTTTTAGGATTAATGTCAGAAATGGAGACGAGGTCAGCAAACTGACTCGGCTAGTGAATTCGGACAACTTTAAGGTATGTGCTGCTTCTTAGTCCCCTTGAGTGAGTGTTTTAACTTTGGTGGGAGAGGAATCTTGTACTACCGGCAATGTTATTTTTATTCTGGAAGATTCTCCGTGTATAACCTTGTATTAGTAGACAGGCCATTTAGACAATCAAGAAAGTTGATGGGTAAGAAGAGCTATAGGTGAGAGCAGGGTGGTCCCGGAAAATAGGAGGCCTGAGTCGTGGGCTCCCTCCTCCTCGCTGCCATTGACTTACCATCTCCTGGACTCTGCCAGGTACTGTTCGCTGAGTGGTCTGATTTGATACAGTTGTGATGTGGGTGATGTTTTTCCTTGGGCAGAACTCTGCCCCTCGGGGATTACCTTCCACTGGTTCTAGAAGAATGAACTTACTGTGTGTTTTACTTGAACTGTCCTTGAATCTGGTTTTATTTCTGTTCTCTTCAGCTCAACTTTTGGAGGTCTCCCTCTGCCTTGGGCCGGCCTGTGGATGTCCTGGTTCCGTCTATCAGTCTGCAGCCAGTCAAATCCTTCCTGAAGTCCCAAGGCTTGGAGTACTCAGTGACAATTGATGACCTGCAGGTGGGTAGGCCATGGCCTCTCACTGGTCTTGCATAGGACGAAACGGCCAGTCCAGAATGGATCTGAGAGATTTCAAGGTCTTGTGTCATCCTTTATCATTTCAAAGATGATGAAACTGAGATAAATGGAAGTAAATCGCAGTGACTTGTTAGAGGAACAGCATTGTGGTGGACGGGGAAACAGAGAGATCTGGCCCCAGAATCCAATTTTGCTAGTGCTATGTCTTTGAACAAGTTTTTACGCTCTCAAGCCTCCATTTCCTCATCAGTAAAATGGTAATAATGACACTTAACTTCGTGTAGTTTATTGGGAAGATTCTTTAGTTAAATGTATGCAAAGTGTCTGACAGTATCTGGCACATCACAGTAAGTAATAAGCCCCTCTCCCTTTTCTTATTTGAAGTTAGGAGCCAAGGTGGGGTGTGGGGGATATTGGAGACCAGTCATAAGAAGTGCCCTTGTGAGAAAGCAAGAATGTCCCCAGTGGTCCCCAGTGGAGGGGACATCACCATGCAGCCCCACGACCTGTGTTGAACAGCAGGACTGTGTCTGGCTCATGCTCTCTCCTTCACCGAGGTGGGTTATGGACTAATTGGTGATTTGGCCCGGGAGTTTCCTGATGGCGTGAGCAGCTGTGAGCTTATTAATCATCCTCACATGTCACAGACATCTGCCAGGAACCTTCAAAGTATGAGTGGTTATAAGAATTTCTTTGTTTCTGAATGGTTTCCCAAGCTGTGCATTTCAGAGGCACTGGATACCAGATGCAGGCTGATGTCTAGAGATTTCATACTAGAGAATAACCCAGTAGCACATATGTTGCTTCCAGGGCGTAAGTGGGTTTTCAATGGGGTGACTTAAATTGGACACCAAGAAGTAAAGTTTTATAGATATTTGAAAGAAATCTGACCCCCCCCCCACACTTTTTTTACTTTTGGTTAAAGGGCATGATAATTCATTTTTCAAAATCAGACCACACTCATCACGATGACCAGTGTACACACGCTGATGGCTTTTCTCCTGGCATTGATGTTGCGGTATTTTTGTATATTGAAATGTTTCAAGTGAACCAAGAACATTAGAGAATGAAGACCTTAGGTGAAAATGAACACTGGTCATTCTGTTGTCCTACTTTCTCAGAATTTATTTAAACTCCTTAGAAATTTGGCATTACCACGTTATGTAGTGATGAGGAATGCAAGTTCTTTAAGAAGTAGGCAGCTTGAACTTACACTTCCCTGTGCTTTAATCCTTACTTTGTATAATTTAAGCTATGCGATCCCCTTTTAAACCTTGACATTTGTGCTGCTTGATGTGTGGAAGGAGCCATCATCTTGGCCAGCCTCTGTACCAAGATATGGTAGGAAAAACACTATCTGTCTCCCATGGATGACTTCACCATTTTGCTGTGTCTGTTTTCAGGCCCTTTTAGATAATGAAGATGAAGAAATGCAATATAACGAAGGGCAAGAGCAGAGCAATAATACCTTCAACTATGGAGCTTACCATACTCTGGAAGCTGTAAGTATTTCAGAGCAGGTTTAAGGCCAAGATCTTCTGTTGCCTGAATTTTGTAACTTTTCTAATTTCCAGTAGGTATTAGTCTTCATCACAATATCACTTCACGGAGGGGCTTTCATTTCCAGTCCTTGTATACTTTAATTCCTTTCCAATCTTTGGGCTGTTTAACTCCTACCAACACTGAAGAAAATGGTGAAATACAAAGTGGACCTTATTTTCCACATACATCCTTCTTTTCTTAAGCAACCGCTTATAGAAAACTATGAAATAATTGCAATCATTTCCAGTCCTTGTAATTCAACCTCCTACTCCCCCACCATAATCCCTCACCCAGAATAAAATGTTACTTATTCCAGTCAAGTAGACAAGTGGTTATTTCCAAGGTTAACCAAATATTTCCACTCATTCATCATGACTACTTATAATGTATATTTGTTCCATAATGCATTTTGGTGCTGTGTTTAGTTAGAAACCACTTTATATAGATGTCTGACTTTCAAGGTAAGCCAAACTTTCAAATGAAAAATTTGGAGCAGGATAATTTCATATGATATTGGAACTTGAGAAATCAAGAGGGACTATGGAATGGAACTGAATGAACAGTGTAGTTCTTTTATGTCCCCCGGTATCTCCTTCATTAGTCTGCAAACTCTGCTAGGAACACACCCCAAAACTAAACCGGTATTCTCCCTCATCCACCCTAATAAGGGTCATTCTTTATGTGCGAACCTGGTGTTCCTGCATGCTTTCCATGAGACAAATACTTTAAGTTGTTTTTCTTCTAGATGAGGGATTATTTCAAAGGTTGACCAGCTATTTCCACTTCTTTCCCATGATTGTCAGTAGTTTTGTTTATTGTGTATATTCCAACTACACTGCCCCTTGATCCCTCTTGTGACCAATGACATACATCTGCAAAACAGCTGGATAAAGTTAGGAGTTCAGTCTCAGGCCATGGACAAAAGTGGAGCTCAGGGCCCACACAGGGATCAAACCCATGACGTTAGCCTCATTAACGTGGGGCCCTCTCTAGCCCCGTTAACCAGTTGCAAATGTCATCCAGGGATCCAGAGGGGCCATCCCCTCACTTGCTGGAGGCCTAGGCTCCACTTTCTCAAACCACTTTGCCTCTGGTTTCTCTAGCTTTAGGTGCCCTGCAGTCTGACTTTCAGCTATTGTTCGCTCCCTGGGAGGCCTTTTGCTGCGGATAGGTTTGCCATAGCCTTCCTGTTTCAATTCTTTCAAAAAACATCTTTGCAAAGCTCACATCCTACAACCGCTTAGGCTTTCTTAGGTCTCTGGTGGAATTTCACTTTTGTCTCTGTCAGGTTTTCTGGTTCCAGATCCTGTGTGTATGTCGTGGCAGTGGCTGGCTGCATGGATTTGGACCCCACATCTGGACACATCTTATTGTCGTAACTTTTCTTGGATAAATCTCTTTCCTCTCATGCCTAGGGCAGCCACCCTGCTTTTCTTCTGCTCTCTGGGGGAAGAGTTTCCAAGCCCTTTATGTGATCAGATATGCCAATCTCCAGCTTGAAGTCCTAGCTCCTTGCCCCATGCTGGGTCCTAAGCCCTCTGCTTCTCTTCCTCGTTGGCTGTGACCCTCCCAGCACCTGAAGCCTCCTCTCCTCTCCTCCACCTTGGTAGTTAATTCCCTCTTCATTTCTGGCATGTACAATTTCACCTTTGTGAGTGTTTCAACTGGCTGTGAATCACCTTCACTGTACTTTCTGGCTTGCCTGTGTGTTTGGAGGGTGGTTTCTTGCTTCTGCACAATTTACTATATTGACTGCCACTCCATAAACCCTGTAAGCTTGTTTTGATTTAATGTTGATTGAACATTTTCCTCCTATGTATATCTCCTTCTTCCAATCTTATTGACTAAACACATTTGTATATTTCCTTCTTTTGGCCTTCAAATGATTCAAGAAACTAAAATGGATCAACTCTATTTAAAACAAATATTTTTTTCTCCCCTGAAAGCATATGGGAGTATTAGCCACTATTTACAGCTCTCTATCACTTGCTCTGGTGAAATCTTTAGAAAATCTTTAAATCTTTAGAGATCCAAAGTGGGGCACCTATACCACAGGGTATAGTAAGCAAGATGGCCCATTGGGATGAAGAAGAAATTATTACAACCTCTAGGACTTAAAAAAAAAATGTATGTAATGTATTTCTATGCTGGTACATATATGGAAATGGTGCATGCTAAATTGATATTTGTTGTTGTTGTTGGTAGAGAAAGTGATTGCGTGTTTGGGGAGGTCTGCTGTGAATAACTTGGACCAGGCAGGGCTGCTGTGACGTTCCAGACCAAGATGGCACAGAGTACCACACTTTGCAGCAAGAGCTATTAATATAAGCCTCTCCACTCTAGCTGGGTGGACTCCAATTTCATGGACAAATGAAATGTGTTATTCTCTAGAAAATTGTAGAAAGCGACTCTTTGGTCAGTTCTCTCTATAAGCATTCCCGGTGGATAATATGGTCAACCCCAAGGTTAGGAGCTCAGAAAAAATCATGAAGACTGATAAGATAAAGTTGACAGATTTGTTCTCTGACAGCTAAACAAATTCTAAAAATGCCCTTGGGTGCACTTTTTCTACACTGCAGATTTACCAAGAGATGGACAACATTGCCACAGATTTCCCTGACCTGGCAAGCAGGGTGAAGATTGGACAGTCATTTGAAAACCGGCCGATGTATGTCCTGAAGGTGAGGCCCCTGTGCCCTTCAGAGGGTCCTGGCTGGCTCCTCGTGTCCTCCTCTGAGAGAGGCAGCTCTTTAGACCTTGATTTCAAGGAGGACAGTGAGGCTGGGAGACTGCTCTGGCTAGAATTTGATCTGACAGAGTCACACGTTTTTGTCTGATGTGGGCCAGGTAGAAAGAGTTTTAAGCCTGGATGTGGAGGTCATATCTTCCCTACTCCTTCGATGGCGGCTCACGTGCCAAGTTTTGACTGAAAGAGTCAAAGGGCAGAGGTTAGCATTCCAGAAAGCTCCCAGGAGGGCCGCAGCTTTGCCTTCAACCCCACCTTATGTAGACAGCAAGATAAGTGGGTTTGGACCTACGACTTCTAGTCTGCTTTTAGGGCTACTTATTGGAAAAGCAACCTAGGAAGCTAATTTTAAGGTGGGTATAATTTTAAGCCCAGGCTCTGATCCTTGGCTGCACGAAGCCTAGTTTCCAGATATTTCTAACAGATACAGGTCTGTATTGGCAAAGGAGGTAGAGCACTATGACAATGACATAAATTACAAAAATAATCCAATTGAATGAATAAAAAGGAATTTGGGCATATAAACCATGGAAAAACTGATGGTGCTCAGAACTTGCCAAACCCTTAGCTTCATATAAGCCCAAAGAACCCAGGTTTTTAGCAAGCTATCTATCAGTGGGAAGGGAGACCTGCCACTGAGCTGGTTTCTTTAAGATAATTACAATTAGATTATTTGCCTGGTCTGATGGAGACCCTGGCTTCGTTAGCACCAAGCTCCGGCCCACAGGGCCCCAACACTATGGCAAAGGCAGGAGCCAGAATTCATTACTGTCATTTACAAAGAGCCATAGTGAAGCCCTCTTCTTCCTAATTTAAAACCGAATTCATTTATTGCATCAGCAAAACAGCCTGGTTCATGCACCCTTGTGTCTCTCTCTGTTGGGATACCATTTGAGGTCTTTCAAGAGACATACTATTATCTCTAATCGCACCAGCATTCTAATCCACAATAACAATTGTTTCTCTTTTCCATTTGCTCCCAACACTGGAGAGGTTCAGGCTGCCCGGAGCTGCAGCCAACCAATTAAGCTCCCTGGTCACGGATAAGCCCAATAAATAGACGGTGCCCTCAGGAACATTTGGTCTCTGAATTATCTTAAATGAATTAAATGAATAGGAGCGAGCTGGGGAGAGGAGAGGTGAGTGGAGACGCGGGCAGACGGGTCATTTTCTGGCCTCTTTTCCCTTCTGCAGTTCAGCACAGGAGGCGAGCAGCGGCCGGCCATTTGGCTCAATGCAGGCATCCATTCCCGCGAGTGGATCTCACAGGCCACTGCCATCTGGACGGCGAGGAAGGTCATGTCGCCTGGTATTAGCCAAGGATTCTGGTGGGCCCCAGGGGCCCCTGCAGCATCCCACATAGCTGGGCCCAGGGGATGAGATAGGAAGGTGCTATATACACCCCAGTAGGCTGGGGACTTTTCAGATTGGAGAAGTAAATGGTTAAAACCACTTTATCGGCCCAGTTTGGCTAAGTGACAAAATGGTGGGGAGCAAGCCGATAAGCCATGAGTGTGCCTGGGATTCTGACCCTCAGCAGCCCTGCGAGGGGAGCAGAGAAACACTCAGCACCCGTCCAATAAGCTTTGCCTTCGGCCCCTTCCAAGTCGCACAACCCTTAGGAGGGACTTCAAGCTGCCTCCAGATCCATCCAGGAAGTCTGTTTTAAGCCTGTGTTGGTGGGGAACAGTGTTTTAAGCCTGGATGTGGAGGTCATATCTTCCCTACTCCTTCAATGAGGCTCAAATTCTTAAGATATGGTGTGATCCTCCCCCCCACTCTTGGAGGGAATGAACAAAGCGAGCACCCCAGGATTCACTGCAGTTGAGGTTGTCATGCAGCCATGTCCCCAGGTCTTGAGGAGCTCAGAGGGCTTTTACAGACAACCATGCCCATGGGGACACCAAAGAAGCCTCGAGGGTGGACACTGTTCTAGAAGCATCCATTCTTGGTGGGCACTGGGCCTCTAAGGAACATACCCTATTGGACCTTAGTAATCCAGCCTGCTGAGGTATAGCTGACAAACACCTTGTCTCTGCTTAGATTGTGTCTGATTATGGGGAGGATCCAGCTGTGACCTCCATCTTGGAGAAAGTGGATATTTTCTTGTTGCCTGTGGCCAATCCTGATGGATATGTATACACACACACTCGAGTGAGTAACCCCGAATGGGCTGAACTTGGAGTGAAACTTCATGAAATGAGTTCCTAACTTTGCCGGTACCCTTGGAGAGCACTTCTACTAATGCGCGTATTATGAGCTTCCTTGGGAATTCATCTTCTAGTCATTCTCGGAGCCGAGAATCACCAGGGAATATATATTTTTTATAGAGAGAATAGTTTAAGGAACTCCCTATTATGAGCCTTGATCTATTATCAACATTTTCTCAATCTTTTATTCATCTTTTTTTCTCCCACACAATTTTTTCTTGATGTAATTTGAAGCAAATCCCAGATATCATGTTATTTTACCCAAAACTACTTTAGTGTGCATCTCTAGGTGATGATGATAATAATAATAAAAAGCCCCAAACCCACTACACCACTGTCACCTTTAAAAAATTAATGGAAGTTCTTTAATATCATCTAACACCCCCAATTATCTTTAAAGTGTCTCTTAGGAGTCAATTTGTTGAAGTCAGGATCCAACAAGGTCTGCACGTTGCATCTACATGTCGCTGCAGTTCCTTTTATACTACATCAGCACCCCCACTCATCCTTTTAAAATGTCATTCATTTGTTGGAGAAACCAAGTAATTTCCTGTATAATGTCTCACATTCTGAATTTGGCTGATGGCTTCTTTGTTGTGCCATTTAATTTACTCCCTTATTCCCCAACCCAGAGCTTGACTGATTCAGGTAGATTCTTCAAGCCAAAATAAAATAGGCCTAGGTGATCATCAAGGCACGTAACGGCCGTGCGTCCCATGTCTACTGAAGCTAATAGTTATTCAGGGCATTCAGATGGCATCAACTTGATTCTTGCATATAAAATTCCTTTCTTAAAGCCAGAAGTGCAAACTTCTCCTGTCGGAGGGGAGGAGAGCAAACTGCCCCATAGCGAGGACTGGAGCTCCCCCAGGCCCAGCTGCAAGCAGCTCATCCCATCCACTGTGGTCATCTCCATATTAGTCTCCCAGAAGCCTTTCACTGCTTCTGTAGATTGACCTACCTCTGGGTGTTGGGTGGCTTTTTCAGAACCGATTATGGAGGAAGACACGGTCCCTGAATCCTGGAAGCCGCTGTGTTGGCACTGATCCAAATCGAAACTGGAATGCGAGTTTTGCAGGTAGGTGGGGGAACAGTTTCAGATCCCACGGTCACGGGACGAGCCTGTTCACAGGGATTCTGAGCTGGTGTTGAGGGAGCCTGTTCCACTCTGGTTCCACCGTTCCATTAGCAGCCTTCTTGAGGGTCTCTAGGTGGATATATTCTATTTGTTTTGATTTAAAAATTTTATTGTAATTTTGAAAAGGAATGATTGAATACATTTTGTCTTCCTGGGAGGACAGTGGGACAGAGTATCTTTGCATTGTTATTATAATTATGCTAATTTTTTATTTTTTAATTTTTTCGTGTGCTGGGGATGAACCCAGGGCCTGTGTATGGTAAGCAGTGCTTTACCACCAGCTACAACTCCAGGCCCTACACTGACATTCTGATATTTTAAAACTACTCTCATATTAGATGTATGAATCCAAGGGAGCAATTAGCACTGTTACCCTAATAGGCAAGATCATGTTGTGAAAATTAAATTCCAGCAGTTATTCTTAACATCTAATATATGAACCTCAGCAGCATGCTGTTGAGAGAGAGAATGGGAATCAGGTAACCTGGGTTCTGAGTTCCAGATTTTTAAAAGCCATCCTCTACAAAATATCAAATATGTGCCAAGTACTCTCGCATATATCTTGTTTTTAACTTAGTGGGTACACTTTATTATCTGAAATAAGACAATGGAAGCTCAGAGATAATCTCAACATTGTATGGCTGATAAAAATTAGGATCTTAGGGCTGTAACTCAGTGGCAGAGCGCTTACCTAGCATGTGTGAGGTACTGCGTTCGATCTTTAGCACCACATAACAAAATAAAGGCATTATGTCCATGTACAACTTCAAAAAAAAAAAAAAATTAGGATCTAAGCTCACCTTCCAATTCCAAATCCAATTAGTTATTTTATACTATTTCACAGCTACTCTGATTTTTAAAAATATTTTTAGTTGTAGATAGATACAATATCTTTATTTTACTTTTTAAATTTTTATGTGGTGCTGAGGATCAAACCCAGTGCCTCATACATGCTAGGCAAGTGCTCTACCACTGAGGTACAACTCCAGTCCTGATGTTTTGTTTTTAATGGACTTCATTTACTTGCACAGAAATAACCACAAAAATCACTAGGGAAAAGTGAAAGGAGCTGATACCAATGCGGGAACTGAAGGCATCAAAGTTAAGCCAGATATTCCCATAACTGGGGTGGTTACACACACACGCGCTCATACACGCACAATCACCAGATACCTCAGGGAGCTGTGTTGGGAAGCAATACAGAAGGCAATATTTCTAAGTACCTGTCAAATAACCAAGAGATTTTAGCCACAACAATAGATTATTTTTGGCAGCAGTTGGCTATTAAGATCTGAAGCAAGAGAATAAGTTGACACCAGAATAAATGGAGTCATTTTCATTATTTATTGGTATTCATATTAATTATCTAGAATACTTATTAATTACAACTCATTCTCAAGCATGATATTAATTATTTATGACAACTGCTATTGGCGCAATATAAGGTCAACTGTATCCATTTAAAGAAGTCCCAACAATTTTCCTCAGTCGTGGGAGATCTAATACCCACCACCGCCCTCCCTGGCCTCCTCCTTGCAGTCTGCACATACTATGAACTGGTTCTTTAGGGCATCTGGCAATGGCCTGCCCATTGCCAATACCTCCCACTCCTCCTTGGGGTTTAGTGCCCTCATTTCTATTTTCGTGGCCTATGGATTACTATTTCTAGTTGGCTGTCCCCCAACAGGAGAGGGAGCCAGTGATAACCCTTGCTCTGAAGTGTACCACGGCCCCCATGCCAATTCTGAAGTGGAGGTGAAATCGGTGGTAGATTTCATTCAAAAGCATGGAAATTTCAGATGCTTCATCGACCTGCACAGCTACTCACAGCTGCTGATGTATCCCTATGGATACACTGTCAAGAAGGCCCCAGATGCTGAGGAGCTGGTGAGTGACCGCGGCTTTCCACCCAGCCCTGGGCCTGCTTGACCCTTTGGGTGCTGCGAAGGTGACTGATCTACAGCTTCAGAGGAAAGTCCAGGAGCCTGGGTGGTTTCATTAAGAGCTTAGACTTCTCTCCTGCCCTGTGGGGTGTACCATCAGACCTACTGGGGACAGGAGAATGTGCCTCTTACTTCTAGGCCTGCTGTGAGCTCCAAGAACTGCGCTGGAGTCTGCCTTACCTTCTCACTTGTTTTTCTGACTGGAGGGTGTCATACCCACTGCCTGCCATGCACTGTGGTTGCCACTATGGTGTGCAAGGGGGGAGAGGCCCCTCACTGCAGTTAATGAAGAAGTGAAGGAGGGTGTAGATCACAGCTAGTGGTGCTCTGTGCCCCCCAGTGATTCACCCTAGAATGGGGGAGGACATTTTGGGATGGAGTGGAGGAGCAGGGCCACACAGCCTTTGGGCTGGTCTGATTGAGCACCCCTCTGACCAGGTCATAGCCAGCTCACTAGCCTCCAGGCTGAGGACCCAGGCTCATGGTCAGGCATGAATTATCCCAGGTCCTCTTTATATATGGCAGCCCTGTCTCCACTTCCACTCTAGAGCATCCAGTTCTTCAAGGATTTTCTCTTGAAACACGCTTGGCATTCTTGTTCCTCAGTACCTTTACTGGGTTTCTAACAGGGGCTGAGCAGCAACTTGCCAGGCCTTTGGAGAGCCTGAATGCAGCTTTCCAGTTTTCCATGCTTTTAGAGTTATTATTGATCTTCTTCCACCTCCATCTTTCTTTACCTCCTTTCCCAGACTGGATGGAAGAACTGGGGATGTGGTGGAGAAGGATCGGGGGAATCCAGTCTCTTCCCTCAGTTGATAGTCCAATCTTGGGTCTAGTTAAGTAACAAAGAAGAGACCGGAAGGGGAGATTGGGGGAGGGCCGAGACTCTTCCAGACCATCCAGTGCAGGACAACTGGGCAATCGTGAGCCTCAGGATTCACTCTTCTTCACTTTGCTGATTCCTTTCCCAGGACGACGTGGCGAGGCATGCCGCTGAAGCTCTGGCTTCCCTTTCAGGCACTAAGTACCAAGTGGGTCCAACCTGCACCACCGTGTGTGAGTACTGGCTGTGTGGATGAGTTGTTCCGAAAGTGCTCTGAGAGGAACTGGGAATGGAGTGGCGGGAGCTGCCAGTGGGCCTGCCTGGGTGGCCGACTGTTTTTGTGGTTAGAGATAGAATGACTTTCTGTCAAGCCCGTGTGATGGTGGTTGTGGGCAGTTGCCTTCAACATGCTCAGCTATTTATCATGTGCCCTTGATGAGTTAGGTCCTGTTGGCTGATAGAATCTGCGTTCCTCATCTTCACACAGTTGGCCAAAAATTCTTCAAGTCCATCCGTCCACTTTCAAATGAAACCCACCTTTACGTGGGCAGACTGAAGGTGGTCCTGACAGTGGTGTGGGGGAGATCCCCTCACCTTATTTGAAATGATCTATGGTGGTCCTCCCAACAATGCTTAGCATCTAGCCAAAACAAAACAAAACAAACAAATAAACAACAACAGAAAAACCTATTGAGGCCCCAAACCTGGTGTTGAGGTTCGTTGTCTACAGCCTCATTTTGAAGAAATACCCTTGTCTGGTTTCTGTTAAAATGTTTCCTGTGGGCAATACATTCAACAACTCCTGTTGAGAATCTACCTGTTCCCTTTTTCTGTGAGTCTGTTTTCAAATGTTCCTGTTGAAAAAAAATCATAGTCCAAGATCCCAGCTGCAAATGGAAAACATAAATGTGAACATAAATAGGGGAAGCACAACTCTAATCCCTTTGAAGGTAGTGTCCCCTTTGTCCCCTCTAGTGCCTTTTCTGTATATAGTGTTCTAACCGTTGGAGCCCTTCAGAGTGCCTAAACACTTGCTGGTATATTTGTTTTCCTCTTTGGGTGTGGAATTCACCGTCCCACCTTACTCAATCCACTCTCCTGGCTTCCCTTCGGAACTCCTTTTCTGCGAAGTGCTCCATCCTTCCCCCAGGCCCTCCTCTGGACTGCCATCTAAGCACCCTAGTCTCTATTTCATATGCCACAAGCAGCATGAAGCAGTTAGCAGGAGGCTGGTATTTATGTTGCTAATTGCAGCAACAATCCATTAATTATTCATGGTTTATTGTTATTACTGTTGTTAAATGGGAACTCTTCAGAGTACACATCTGGGAGACTTTCTTCACCCTCTGCTTAATTAGTCAGAACTGAGCCAGGGACTAAAGAGACTTACAGGAGATTTGCTAGCAGCCTGATGAAGAGGACTTCTCAAAAGAGCTTCGTAGGTCAACAGGGTTCTGGTTTTTGAGTCAGACACCGTTTTAAATTATGGCCTTGTCCTCCCACATCAAACACATACTTTTCCCCAGCTTGAGCATTGCCCAGGCCTAGGGAGATTTACTAGATGCCTCCAACAGAAGAGGAGGAAGGTTCTCCTGAGCATCTCCAGGGGCCGTAACATTTCCTGCCTCTTTCAAGAGCCCATCTTCTGTGTTCTTCATGGGCTTTCTCTGCCCTCCTTGCTTTCCAAATAGCAATCAATTTTTGTATAATAACACTCTAACCCCAAGGGTTCTAGCATGTACTACATAAACAGTTGGTGTTAATTTCTTCAAGTGCCAGACCTTTTCTTAGATTAACCATTTTAAATAAAAATAATTCCAAAATCGACTTCATACTTTCCTGCCTACTTAAACTAAGCATGTGGAAGAGACCTAAGCCCCTTTCTTCATGATTGAATGGTTTCCTGAACATTAGTTCTTATGATCTGTAGATCCACTGTGCCATATTGGGATGTAGAATCCCTCGATAGTTTACCCCGGCCTGTTTGGCTTGCCTAATTCTTTCTTTCTTTTTTTCATAGTTGTAGATGGACAGCATGCCTTTATTTGTTTAGTTTTTCATGTGGCGCTAAGGATTGAACCTAGTGCCTCACACATGCTAGGAAAGCGCTCTGCCTCTGAGCTATAGCCCCAGACTGGCATGTCTAATTCTTGCGTGTGCTTTTTAGAGTTTTTAGTCTCCTTCCTCCTCTCTGGCTTGTACTGCTTTTTGGCCAACTGCCTCCAACAATCCTTTTCTTCACTTCTTCTGATCTACTAAGGGCTTAAAAACAAGTTCTTTGGGCTCATCTGATTCATGGAAAATTCATAGATGTTATGACAGCATTACTTACCATCACAAATTGCTAGTAAACATCTCAAATATCCATCAGGAGCATGCTGGATTAAAAACACATTTGGTATATCCATATGATGAAATACTATGCTGCCTTAAATGAAAGACGTGGCTCTATGTGTGTTATTAGGGAATAATCTTTAATTATTAATTGAAAACTGCAATGTTAGTAGTAGGTTCCCGTGTGTGTCAGAAAAAAATGAGAGAGTAGCTGAATGTTGAGCAGGGAATAAAGTGAAGCTCGTGAATTTGATCACTTTGACCTCTGAGCAGATGTTTTTCTGCCTCCTTCCAAAGTCTTAAATGTGCTATGAAATACTTTAGCTTTCCATATAAAGAACCCTTAGAAGCTTCTGGTACCATCATCTATTTTTGCTGAAGCATTTTCTCAGGGTAGAAAATCCATGGGAAACACGGAAGGATTTCTGAGAGCAGAGCCGAGCCTGTTCATATCCTTAGGGAACGTGTCTTGTCAGTGCGGGCAGTGATTCTAGAAACATTGCACATACCATACCACCATGAGAAACAACTCACAGAAATAACAGGAAGGTAAAAGAACCATATTTTCTTTCTGTTTCTTTCTTTCTTTTTTTTTTTTTTCTTTTCCTGGTACTAGGGATTGAACTCAGGGGCACTTGACCCCTGAGCCACATCCCCACCCCTTTTTTGTATTTTAGATACAGGATATCACAAAGTTGTTTAGTACCTTGCTTTTGCTGAGGCTGTCTCTGAACTTGTGATTCTCCTGCCTCAGCCTCCAAAGCTGCTAAGATTACAGGTGTGCGCCACCAAGCCCAGCCCATATTTTCATTTATCAGACGTGTTAATAAAGCAGATGAACCTCAAGTAGGTTGAAGATAGCATGGGCTTTATCATCAGATGGACCTGGGCTTAAATTTCAGAGCTGCCATTTTGCATCTGTACTTTCTTAGATGAATTACCCTGTCTGAGCCTGGATTCCCTCATCTGTAAAACAAGGACAGTAATACCTACCTCACTGGTTTTGGAAGATTGCAAGATCATAACTGTCAAGTTTCCAACATAATGACTGGCTCATGCTGAATAGATAATAGCTGCTATTGACATCATTATTTTATTATTCAAATCATTTCTCTTTTGGACTTTTAGCTGATTTCTGCTCTGGTACAGTTTGGGAAGAAGCAGAAAAACAGGCCTCCTGTCTCTCTCAAGCCTTTTGGCAAAGGGAAACCCTAAGGAATGTGCTTCCTCTTTGCATATCAGTTATCTCTCGCTGTATTAAAAGAACCATAAAACTTAGCAGCTTAACACAATAAACATTTATTTTCGTACACTGTTTCTATGGGTCAGGAATTCAAGAATTGCTTAGCTGGGTGGTTCTGGCTCAGGGTCTTAGATGGGTCAAGATATCTTCCAGGGCAGCAGTTAACTAGTCTTGATAAGGCTGGAGGATCTGCTTATAGGGTGACTCACTTGGGTGCCTGGTGAGTTAGTGCTGAGTATTGCTAGGAGTTTGCAGTTCTTTACCACATTAAGCTCTTGATCAGGCTTGTTACATTATAGCTCTGGCTTCCCCCAGAGAAAGGGACCCAAGAGAGGACAAGGACAAGCTGCAGTATCTTTCATGACAGCTTTGTTTTTGCAATATCCTGTTAGTGACACAAATGAAGCTAGCCCTATTCTGTGTAGGAGAGAGGACACAATTCCAGGAGACCAGGGTTGTTAGGGCTCCCTTGGATGCTGCTGACTCCACCCCTCTCTGTAAGGACTGGTTTTGAGTGACCTGCAGTGCTGGACACAGTGAGTTAGTGACAGGGTGGGTATAAGGATTTCCTATCTTTTGATTTGAGATTATTGTAGAACCTCATGATACAGGACATCCTAAGATCTATGGATGGAGTCAGAGTTTATGTGTCAGAGGCCTGATGACTTGCAGAAAGAACTCTGGGTCACTAAAGAACTCTAGGCAGGCAGAACCCCTGGCCCTGTCTTCTGGAATCCTGAAGGAAATTGGGTTTCACTAGTGTTTGTTCTTTGGACTTACAGATCCAGCTAGCGGGAGCAGCATCGACTGGGCATATGACAATGGTATCAAGTATGCATTCACATTTGAGTTGAGAGATACAGGACATTATGGCTTCCTTCTTCCGGCCAACCAGATCATCCCCACCGCAGAGGAGACCTGGCTGGGGCTGAAGACCATCATGGAGCACGTGCGGGACAACCTCTACTAGACAAGGAGCCCCCTCTGTCTACATTTATTTGTACCCATAAGCACACCAACTGAGGCCACTCTTAAAGAGCTCATTCCTTCATGTGTGAGTCAGAGCGCTCTGGCTTGGTAGAGAACACAGGCCAGCCCTCTGCAGCCCTGCTCCCTGGAATTCACGCATCCTGGTGGTGCACCTGTGAGAAGCACTTCCACGAACCTGCTGTGCATGGGCCTGCTGTTTGGTTGAGCCTTTGGTGTACCTTCCTTCCACACTGCAGATTGATCAGGCCACACACAGGGTATCATATCTCTACCTCGTTTTTAGAGCCAAAGAACATCTCTAAACCAGGACATGACTCTGGTGGGTGTCCCACAGGAGTGCTGCAGGAAATAATGCTTGTTTACATAAAGCTTCTTTGAATTTCTCTCACTCCTTCTAGAACATTCTTTTCTTCTTCTTCTTCTTCTTCTTTATTTTTGAGATAAAGTTTTGCTATGTTGCCTAGGCTGGCCTTAAGCTTCTAGGCACAAATGATTGTCCTGCCTTAGCCTCATGAGGGACTTACCACCATGCCCAGCTTAGGAACATATCTTTCTTTGAGCAACAAATCCTGTGGGTTTGACCCCTCCCCCTTATTTGGCCAGAATACAAAGCAGAGACTCTCTTCCCGTCACTAGGCTAAGCATTTCCAGATACTGCAGTTCTTATCACTTTCTTCCCTTTATTACTCAGTGTAACTGGGATCCCAGAAGGGGATCAGTGTCACTGTAGGTGCCACTCACCCAGGATCATGGATGAAGTGGCAGACTAAATTGCAGGATTGCTCAATTATCCCCATCTGTCCTAACGGACTCATCTCCACTTTGCCTTTTGAACTTACTTCAAAGATCTTGCCCTCAGCCCTCACGTCCTAAATCATTCCTCTGGCCTGGATCATCTCACGGCCTCAGTGCATTCCTGTTTGTGCTTTGGTGTACCCTGTGTTTCTTTCTCCTTTTTTTTTTTTTTTTACTTTGGGGCTTTAAAGTTGCCTTCTTCTGTTGTGGATGCTAGACCACAAGTACCTACGTGGAACAAGAATTTATCAGTCAGATGCCTCTTGTTCCATCTCCTCAGCACTTACCATCTGTCCTTTTTTTTGTTTTGTTTTGTTTATGTTTTTGCTATTTTCAAACATGTCTGTAAATCTCAACCTTCTGCCTAGGATTTGTGCAGCATCTGGTGTGTGCTCATAAGCCAATAAATATTCAATATGAGTCTCATGATCATCCCCTATTCTTTGCCTTCACCTGAATGGAACCGAGCCACAGTTTTGAATATGCAGCCCTTTATAATGTCAAATGTCAATTTTAATCCCTGTCCGTATCGCATGACATGTAGGAAAGCCTCCTTCATCAGGCCGAGGGGCCTCCAGGGCAATGTTACCTTGGTGATTTCACTCAGGTCTGGGGCTAGTTCTTAGTTTTTCAGCCCAGAAGCTTGATATTCTCAGTGTCTGTGTTGATTAGACCCGGGGATGCTGACTCACGCCTTCGGAGCCCAGATGAGGCAGATGATAAAATCAGAATACGAATTTATTAATTTACATCATGGCATGTAACTGTTTAATGGATTGGATCCTCACGTCGGCCTGAACAGTACATTCTCAGTACATTCTCTCCCTGTAGGCAAGATACATGGGAAGCCAAATGATAATCAGAAGGTTGCTTAGTGAGCGGGCGTCAGAGCAAGGAAAGTTAATTACAGCCTATGATTAGAATTTTTAATGGCATCCAGCTCTAATAGCATGATATATCTAATTCTATAACCAGAACACACCTGCCAGCCAGCCAGCTGGTCACTTGTGCTTGCTAGTCAGGGCTCTTTCAAATGGGACGGTGCCTTGGGAGGCACGACAGTGCTTGCTTCTGTAATCTGCCTGTAACCCGGTTCCCTTTGTGACCCTCCGCCCTCAGATTGAGATTGTCCTTCAGAATATTTAAAGGAAACATGTCTTAAATAAGACATAAAAAGCCATAAAAAGAAAAGGAATAATATGTGTGACTATAATGTAATCAAGATGAGTAAAAGACCCGGAACCCAAGGTGAAAATACAAGTTAAAATGTGCGAGAAGATATCCACAATTTTCATAATGCACCCAGCAAAGAGTGAATGACAAACTAAAAAATCAATAAGGAAAGCACAAATAACCCAATAGAAGAGGGGGTAAAATATATGAATAAGCATTTCGAATAAGAGGAAGCAGATGCATATGATGAACATAGGAATGTATGATTAGCGGTTGAAGACATGAAGAACAAGACTACAGTGAGATGCCATTTTATACTCATTTATTTACAAGAATGAAAAAGTTGGAAAGGACATAGATGGCAGGGTCTCATGTATTATCAGTGGGCATGTGAATTAGTATAACACCATCTTCTAAAGTTTATACCTTATGATCTGGCTATTTCCACCCCAGAAATAAACCCAAGAAATTTTTGCACTTACCCAACAGGAGACATGTAAGAATAGTCATAGCAACACTGTTCATCATAGTGAAAACCTAGAAATGATTCAGAAGACCATCCATGGGAGAATGGGTGAATAAAGTGTGGTATATTCATCTACTAAAATATTATATGTCAGTCAAAACAAAATGTAATGGATTTCCTTTCTAGAAAGTTCCAAACAATTGAACACACACATAAACACACAAACATACATACACACACACAGTTTTAAGACTAAATACATATTTTGATTAAACTATATAAAAGGGTGGGCAAGACAACATGGACATGCCCAGACTGCCTCTTCCTGGTCCAGTGCACTGATTCCCAGGTACTGTGAGTTGACTGCCAACCGTCCAAGGCTACATCCCTTTCTACAGAACTGCTCTTGGCCAAATGGGGGCTGCCCCACTCAGAAAGCTATGTACCTGTGTTCCCATATCCTACCTCCCCAATGTCAGCCTTTGACTAGCTGACTCAAGGGTTCAGATGGCTAGTTTTTTTGCCCTGAGATGGGGTCAGCACTTGGGTACAAGTGGCTTTAGAGCTCCTGAGGGTCACACTGAGACCTGTCTCCAGCTGATCCAGGCAAATTGTCTGTGCTTTACATTTTGTCTCAACCTGTTTCTCTGGCTCCCCTCTCCTGAGACCACCCTCTCAGCATGTCACTTGCACAAGAGTCTCACTTGCGGCTCTACTTCTGGGGAGAAGACTAAAGACAACAGGGAACAAAGCACCTGGAATTCTCAAGAAACAGGGCCCTGTGGTCCAATGAAGGACCCTAGATTTTGTTATAGATTCTATTTTTTCAGATGTTTATTATATAATTTTTGAAAAAAACTAAGTAGTAGGTAAATAATTATAAGAGGGCCATATATGAATCAAAGACAACTGCGCCACAAACCAAAGGTTATGATTAATCAATTTTTTTGAACCTGAATCCAATTTTCAAAATTTGGATAAAGATATATAATTTAACACAAAAGTTTTACTATTCATCATGAATTTATTGAGTGCCCACTATGCGCTGGGGACAGTTTGAGATGCTGGCATTGCAATGGCAAAAATGACAAAAATTGCTGGGTATAGTGGCACATTCCTGTGATCTTTGTGAGTCAGGTAGGCTGAGGCAGGAGGATTGCAAGTTCAAAGCCAGCCTCAGCAATTTGGCAAAGCATTTAGCAACTTATCGAGACCCTGTGTCTAAATAAAATATTTAAAAGGGCTGAGGATGTGTCTCAGTGGTTAAGCACCCATAGGTTCAATCCCCAGTACCCCTCCCCACCCCAAAAAAAGACAAAAATCCCTTCTTGTATGGAATCTCATTGTAGTTGGAGAGACAGGAAACCCTCAAGTAAACAACCAAGTGAAAAAGTCAACTTGGGTAAATGAGAGCTGCTATAAAAATAAGAGAAGATAGGCTACTGTAAGGAGACCGAGGGGGGTGCTGGGTCTTTTTAGACTGAAAAAACTAGAGGAGATGGCATTTGCCAATGTATTATAAATTATTCTCAACTTTATTCTTTGTATTCTTTGTATAATTCCCCAAACCATATGAGCAAGGTGGGATAGCTTTTATTATCCACATTTTATGGATGGAAAAATCTCTAGAGCAACATGATTTTTTCCCTCAAATGAATAATTAATATGCTCTATTCTGTACACGAAGACCCCACTGACAAAGAGAAAATCTGAGCTATAAACCTTCACAGACACAACTTCAACTTTTGAAACATATTTAAGTCTGAAATGCTTCTCCGTATCTGAACAAATCAGTCTCCATGGGATTTTCCACCAATGAGAATGGAAAAGGGATAATTCATCAATAATAGGAAATTTTTTTTTTTTGGTAGCACTGGGGAAGAGGTTCTCTAAGCCAATCTTATTCCTGGTCTTGTTGGAGATCAAAAGAAGTCCTTTGTGAAGACTTTGACAGGGAGAGGAAACAGACTGTGGTGTGGATGGGATTAGCTGCCGTTCATGCAATGCCTACTTGAAATCAGAGGCATTTACTGAACTGCAGCCACCAGGGTACTAACAAGCAGACCCACTCAATTTCCTTGGGTACACCCACTTC
Organism: Callospermophilus lateralis; assembly: GCF_048772815.1. NCBI lineage: Eukaryota > Metazoa > Chordata > Mammalia > Rodentia > Sciuridae > Callospermophilus > Callospermophilus lateralis. Next base: position 23,622,024 of record NC_135305.1, on the reverse strand, counting down.
TGTCCTCTGTGTTACAGATGGTGGGGCGTAGCAAAATGACTCGATCCTTTCATTTAGCTTGTGCCATGATGTTATCTTTGGGAGCGTCAGTTTCCCCTCTATGTGTGTGTGTGTGTGTGTGTGTGTGTGTTTGCGTGTGTGGTTCTAGGAATGGAATTCAAGGCCAAGTGCTCTACCCCTGAGTTATAACCCCAGCCTTTCCTATGTTTGCAATGAGAATAATACTGTCATGATTTATCAAGAGAATTAAGTGAGCTACTATATAAAAGTACTCAGTATCACTTCTGGCAATAGAAGTGCTGAGGGGGCTGTGGTTATGGTTCAGTGATACAGCACTGGTCTAGCACATGTGAGACACTGGGTTTGATCCTCAGCACCACATATAAATGAATGAATAAAATAAATATATTGTGTACATCTACAACTAAAAAATGTATTAAAAAAAAAGAAAGTGCTGAGGATGTTAGACTTTTTCTTCCCTCTGAGTGGTGGGTATTCATTTATGAATCAGATCACTGTAATTTTTCTAAGTGGGAGACTTATAACAAAGATCTCAATAGTTTATCCAAAAACTCAGATTGGAAGTTAAGTTCTTTTTACTGTGATTTGCATTTTGAAACATTAGGTTCTTTGGAGGCTTTCCTATGTTACATGCCTATATTAGAGTAAAACAAAGGACACTGCCTGAAACCTTCATAGGTCCTTCCAAGCAGAGCCTGTCAAGCATATGGGGTCATCTCTGAGTTTCACAGGTCCTGGGAAGGCCTTGCTATAAATCTATTTTGGGTGAAGTTGAGGGTATATTCCAACTCTGGAATGTCATATGTAGATTGCACTTCTTTTATGTTCTATATAACGGCCAACTATGCAGAATCACTTTTATCATTATCATCATCATCCTTATCTTTCTGTTTGATGAATTCTGGAATTTTGCCAAACCAGGCAGCTTGTAAAATAAATTCTTTCTGCTATTTGTATTGAGCCTTAAATCATGAACACCAGCTGTTTCTTGTATTTGAAGTAAAGCTCCAGGTGTATTGGGGGCATCTAGGGAGCACAGGCTGTTTTTCCCTCCTTTAGAATATATAGGCAGTGTGGTGCAGCTGGGCAATTTGCTCTTTTAATGCAGAAAGTGAATCTTATGCTTTTTTTTTTTTTTTAATCTCCTACAAGGCCAAGCTCAACAGCTAGTAAATATTTGTAGATTTGATTTGCCTTAGGCAGCCAGTTAACAATCACGTAAGCCATACTCTCAACAAGTTAGGGCAACAGGAAAAGAGTACTTTTTCCAGCAAATATGATAAGTGGAAGTCTGGAAAATGGATTGGAATGCATGTCCCTGAGTTCTAAGAGAGCAGAGCATAAATTAAACATTCAGAGATAAGGAAGGTTTGATATTGGTTAAGTGGCTTTCAATTTTGTCATGATTTATAGTTTTAAAATGCTTTATAGATATTGGATAATTAAATTATCACAACCACCTGGTGCTCTGTGCAAGCTGGGCATTATTATGCCTATTTTAACTGTTGAGGCGATGAAGTCTTAAAGCGGCATCGTGATGTGCCCTACTTACATGGATGAGAAGAATGAAACCCTGTCTTTAGACCAATTCCATATTGTTGCTGACAAAGCAAAGAGGAAGGCAGTATGTCCTTGGCTTTGTTTTTGAATTTGAATACCTTTAAAATGAACATTGTTCCTGCAGTCTCTCTGATCTCACAGCCCTATATCATCAGCTTGGCTCTTGAAACCTTTGGAATTTCAGTTTTGCAATCTTTTTTTAAAAATTTATTTTTCATTATTTTTAGTTGTAGATGAACAAAACAACACCTTTATTTTATTCATCTATTTTTATGTGGTGCTGAGGATGGAACCCAGTGCCTCACATGTACTAGGTAAGCATTCTACACTGAGCTACAACCCCAGCCCTCAGTGCTGCAATCTTGAGAAGGAATTTTGGGAGGAAACAGGAGTCAGGCCTCCCTTGCTGGCTTCCATGGCCAGCTGAAGAAATACCACTGATCAATGGGTATCATCTTGTTCCTTTAGGTCCTTCACCTACCTTGGGCCATGGTTCAGGATTGCGGTTCAGGGAGAATTATGGGTAATATTTTAATATGAAACATCTGTGATGGGCTCGTGACTCTTCCCATGCCTTATGGGTATTATGTCTTTCTACAGAGATTGGACAGCCTATAGAACCACTTACCCCCCATCTTTAACTATTAGCCTCTCCCAACCTTGGACAACAAAATGGTCACTTCTCTCAAAAGCAAATACATGTATTCTGTTTAAATATTTAAACAATTTGGCGTAGACTTAGAAAACCATTAACCCAGGTTTGGGGCTTATAAGCACTCCATGACAGAGCCAAGGCTTTATTTGATTTGGATTTCCAGCACCTAAGCACATAATGGCACATGGATTGAAGGAGCACCTGCAGCAGGGTCCGTTCCGCATCGGATGCAAAAGAGGTCCAGGATCTTCTCTGCACCTAGCTAACTGGCTGTGACAACCTTCCTTCCTCAGCTCTGAGGACTTTACCATGGCATTGATCTTTTCTGATGGATGTGAGAAAAACAGAGGTCAGGGAAAGCAAAGACCTTGTGTCTCAATTTCAGCTTACCTTTATTAGAAAACTCAGAGAAACCAGGCTTGTTGGGAAATGATGACCTATCTCACCATTGTGAAGTGTTATTTCTAAAATGCTCCCAGAGGCAACTGATGGGTGGACAGGTATTAACTTGGTTAAGGAGGCTTGCCAGAGAAGAAGGCACCACGTCTTCTTCCCTCCGGCCCGCCCCAGGGACATTGACAGGATCAATATTTAACAGGCGTGTCTCTGTATGTCCTTGGGGCTCCCTGGCACCTGGCTCCTGTCTAGGAGTCTTCGGTTTACTCCGGAAAACAAATGAAGGACTTGTGTAGCCAGAAAGATGTTTGTTCAAGCTGGAATGGGGACAGATTGCTAGGGAGAGGCTTGGTAATGAGCCGCACGGGTCCTGGAAATGGGTGTTTCCGCCTGACTCACAGCTTCAGTCGAAGGGTCCAGGTGCCCACTCTGCTCTCATGGAGACCAGTGGTATCATTACCTTTGGAAATTACACCTGGAGACTGGGTGAAGGAGTTTCAGAGATGGTTTCCCCTAGTCCCAATAGGAGAAATAAAAACAAGTTGATCAATATTCTTTTGAGGGGCTGTTCGTGCCTCATGGAGCTTTGACTTCAGCAATACCAAGATTTTCCTTTTTATTTCTTTGACACTTGGATCCAAATTTGTAGATCCTTCTCCAGGTGCTACCATCAATATTGAAGCAATGTAAGGTTCAGAAAAGTGGTTTCTTGGGACTTAATGGCCCTGTGTTCCAAATCTTCGTTTTCTAACATTCTGAAGTATATTTCAAATTTCTCATATCTCAACGCGCAGAGTATTTCTGTGGTCCTGGCAAAGGATATGCCTCACTTTTATTGCAAGAACCATCTTCTAATCAGATTACCTTCTCCTCTTAAACCCAATAAAATTGTAATCATTTATATAAAATAAAAAATATGGAAGTCTAGAAATAGACACACAGATTATAACGAGAAGCATTCCCAGTGAGCCCAAACCTGTGCTCAGAGTGGACTCACATCATCAAGCAACACCAGGAAGCTTGTCAGAAACAGAAACTCTGGCTCCATTTCAGACCCATGGAATCAAAATCTGTCCTTCATAATTCCCAGGTAATTTAAATGCGATGATAAAGCAGGGCACAGTGGCATATGTCTGTATTCCCAGAGCCTCAGGAGGCTGAGGCAGGAGGATTGGGAGTTCAAAGCGAGCCCTGAGCAACTTAGAGAGACCTGTCTCAGAATAAAATATTAAAAGGGCTACGAATGTTGCTCAGTGGTTAAGTGCCGTAGGGTTCAATCCCTGGTACAAAAAAAAAAAAAGCATAGTTAAGTTTGGGAAGCACTGAGCTAAAAAAAAATAATTATTGCTAATTTTATTTCATCTCCTTATATTTTAGACAGTTGGTCTCCTTTTAGGCTTTACATTAGAGTCACCTGGGTGTTTTTCGAACTACTGATGCTTGGGGCTTTATCTACCCCATGCAAACAGAACCTCCGGACATTAGTTATGTAAAAATCTGTCCAGGTGATGCTGCTGGGCAGCCAAGGTACAGGACTACTGCTTTAAGTCCAATTTCCAGTGCAGTTTCCCCAACATCTTATACATCAGTTGAGAGACGGTTCTCTATGGGTTTTTTACATTTCTGCACATCAGATTGTCTTTTCAAGGATGTTACAACAATAAACAGCCTTGGAAGATGTAGATAATGTTTCCCTCTGGAGTGAAAGGCAGATTTATTTACTGTCCAGTATAATAAAAATAATGTCTCCTCTGGAGCAGAGGGCGGTTAGGTTCACTGCCTATTATAAAAGTTCAGGGACTTCTGGTTTCAGCTCTGACATGTAAAGGGCTTAGAAACTCTTGGAAACTTGTCACTCCTGCTTTTTCAACAAGCAAAAAGCTGAACCAACTGAAAATCAATGACTTTCCTTGGACCTACCAGAAAATTGAGGTCACAGGGCAAACTGGTGCCCTGAAATCGAGAGAGACAGCAAATACAGAGCGTCACAGCAGTGATCTATTTACCTGGGGCAGAAGCTGCTGGAGCCATAGCAGATAGGAAGACTTACATAGGGATTTTGATGAAATTGGAGACTGAGTATGGACTTGTATGAGGTGAGAGATTCCAGGGGGCCTACAGTCTTAGTTCTCTCCCTCCTACTTTTGTGAGTCCTTACTTCTAGGAATCCCACCTGATTTTTCTGGTGAAGAACTAAGAAAATTCTCCAGTGTCTCTGCTAGAGAGAGGAGAAAAGTAACCATTTTGAAATATGCCCAGTGTTCTCCACAACAAAGGCCTACTCTGTAGAAGAGGATTTTGAATGCCTCCAACACAAAGAAATGATAAATGTTTGAGGTGATGGATATGCTAATTCCAGATTATATACATATTATATACATATGCATATTATATACATATATCAAAATATCCAACTCTATGCTATGAATGAATACAGTGATTGGGTGTCAGTTTTTTTTTTTTAAGACCTACTCTGCTGGGAGAAGAATATCAGAGCCATATCTGATTTGAGGGATGGAAAATTATCCAAATCCAACCCCTTTTAGTCTTTCACTCTCCCTCTAAGGAAGGGGATCAAGCTAAGAAACACTTGTGAAATTTACAGTCCAGGGAAGCATCAGCAGACTGATATGTAGTCATTGTATTTTCCCCATCCCTTACCACTACACCAACAAGAGTAGGATGATCGCTGTGGATTAAAACTGAAAGAGCTGCAAGATCCTGACTTTCTCGAGAGGATGATTCTTAGGATGGCTCTAAAGACAACAGGGAAGATCAAAGCAAGGTCAGTTGAGGAATTTGAAGCCTCTGGCACCCATACTTACAATAAACATTAAACAACCCAGTTCCTGGCAAGATTAATATAAAACCTCATACCAAAGCCCTATTTACTTCAGTTCCTACTACTCAATACATCATGTCCATCTTTCAACAAAAACCCGCAAGGCATGCTGAAAGGAAAGAAACACACTGAAGAGTCAAAGTGAGCATCAGCATCAAAATGAGATATAATGTAGGTTTGGCAATTATCACACAAGGACTTTATTTTTATTGATTTTCTTCGTTGCTTTTAGATATACGTGACAGTAGAGTGTATTTTTTGACATATTATACATACACAGAGCATAACTTATTGTAATTGGGATCCCATTCTTGGGGTTGTATGAGATGTGAGTTACACTGGTCATGTAACACACAAGGAATTTAGAATAACAATTATAGTATGTTAAGAGCTCTGACGGAAAAATTAGGCAACATGCAAGAGCAGATGGGTAAGAGAATGTAAGTAAGAGGAAGATGGAAACTAAGAAAGAAACAAAAGGAAGTGCTAGGAACCAGAAACAATAAAAATGCCTTCGTTGGGCTCATTATTAGTGATCTGGACATGACCAGGGAAAGAATTAGTGAGATTGAAGTTATGTTCAATAGAAAATACTCCAAGTGTAAAAAGAATGTAGAAAAAAAAAGAAACGTAATAGAACACCCAAGAACTGTGGGACAATTTCAAAAGGTATAATATACATACACGTAATTGAAATAACAAAAGGAGAAGAAAGAACAAAACAGAAGAAATATTGGAAATAATATCACTGAGATTTTTCCAGAATAAATTGAGCCAGAACCACATCTCTAGAAATCTCAGAAAACACCAAGCAGAATAGATGCCAAAAAGTTATACCTAGACATATCATAATCAGACCACAGAAAAACAAAATCTTGAAAGAAGGCTTACCTATACACCTTACCTATACAGAAGCAAGAATAAGAATCGCCAAGGACTTCTTGTCAGAAACTATGCAAGCAAGAAGAGAGTGTAGTGAAATATTTATGGTGTTAGAAGAAAAATCCACCACCTGGAATTCTATATTCAGTGATATTATCCCTTAAGAGCAAAGGTCAAGTGGCACACGCCTGTAATCTCAGTGGCTTGCGAGGCTGAGGTAGGAGGATTGCTGGTTCAAAGCCAGCCTGGGCAACTTAGCGAGGCCCTAAGCAACTCAGTGTGACCCTGTCTCTTAATAAAATATAACATAGGGCTGGGGATGTGGCTCAGGGGTTGAGTGCCCCTGAGTTCAATCCCTGGTACAAAAACAAAACAAAACAAAACAACAACAACAAAAAAATTAAAAGTCAACTTTCTCAGATGAGCAAAAACTGAAACAGGAGATTGCCCTGGAAGCCATATTAAAACAGGTTCTTCAGGGAGCGGGAAAATGATATAAGTTACTAATTCAGAAAGGGAAAGAGAAAGGAATAAATTAGGATAAAATAAAGTATCTTATTTTTCTTATTCTTAATTGATCTGAAAGATAACTATTTGTTTATAGTAATAATAGTGGCAATGTGGTAGAATGGTTATAGTATATGAGTAAGTAAAATGAATTTCAGCAAAGTCATAAGGGACAGAAAAGAGGAATTAAGACTACTCTAGCAACCTGGACTACATGTGGAGTAGTATAGTGATACTTGAAGGTGGACTTAGATTAGTTAAAAGTGTATTTCAAACTCTATTGCAACTCTGAGGTTAAGAGTACCATGGTACAGGAGGCAAAAAACTTGATAGAACTGTAAGGAGGAAAAAATAAATCCAAAAAAATTTGGAGACTTCAAAACTCTTCCTTCAGTAATTTATAGGTGAAGCAGGCGGAAAATCAGTAAGAATATAGTTGACCTGAACAGCACCATCAATCAGCTTTATCTAATTGACATTTATGGAATAATCCATCCAACCTCATAGGATACACATTCCTCTCAGGCTCCTATGGAACACTCACTTGAGATGGACTGCATTCTGCACCATGAAAATATTAGCAAATTTAAAAGAATAGAAATCACAAAAGATTTTAGGTTCTCTAAGTTCAAGATCCCTCTCCTATAATTCAACCCACTGCATTTGCGGATGTCAGCTGATCCTCTTTGTGTTCTGTGAAAAATGGAGCTCAGAGAACAGGCACAAATGCTGGTATTGCCATGAATGATAAAGTTCTTTGTCTCTGATCCGGGATTTGTGTGTCTTTTCCTGGCATCCGTGAAGCTGGCAGACGAACTCGGTAGCTTATAAGTAGGGTAAAATCTGCAAACCCTTCACAGTTCTTGACTACATTTTTAATACTTCATTTTCCCTATCCAAATCAATACCCAGCTATCTAGGTTAATACAATGAATGTCCAAGTAATGTTAATAAGTTGCTTCTAGTATGCTTATTTCCATCTTTATCTCAGTTTCTCTCAACTCATCACTAGCACTAATAATTTCAGTTTTTCCATTCTCCAATCTTTTTTACAAACCAGGTACAGACACTGCTGATTAGATAAAGACAAGGAAGATAAGGAGCTGAACAGGCAGGCTGCTCTTTGGGTTCCATTTGTTGTCCTTCTATCTCTGCGCTAAAGTGGCTTTGTATAATAGACTGAATCCAGCATTTACAGGAAGTTTTGCAATGTAATTTATGAAAGTCAAGCCCAGCCTGAAGTCAACATGGCCCCAGCAGTAGCTTCAAAATTATTGATCCCAAAGGCCTGACTTGGGGGAAGATGGCTCTGATTTTATGTGACAACAAAGAATAGCAAAGATTCAGAACAAGATACCAGGTCCCAAAGGTAAAACCTTGCTTAGAGCAGTGCTCTATAATGTTAAAAAAAATTTTTATTGGAGCATTATAATTATATGTAACAGTGAGATTCATAATGCCATGTTTATAATTTGCACATAACTTGATCAATCTCATTATAATGTTTTTTAAATACATTGACTTCAAGGACCGTGAAATTCTCCAATATATATCAACATTGATTTAAATAAACTTTGGCTAAAAAAATCAGTATTGCCACCCAAACTGCTATGTGAGATAAGAGATGTTTATAAGAAACAAAGCCATGACAGTGGGGAGCTTTTCAGAATTAATTGATGTAAGATTAGGTTAAGATTCTTCAGAATTTTTTCATTCTGTGCCCCTACAATTAAAAAATTAGCATGACACTTCCAACCTATGTAATTATGTTACTTACAAATTCTGCACAAATACTGTTATACTCGTATTTTGGAAAACAAACAAAAGTTAAAATAGGATGAAATAAAAAATATAGCATAGAAGTCTTATCATCTTTTGCTTTATCTCCAGTAGGACTGAATGCCTCATTTTGGAGATAACTGAGTTGAAGGGTGCATCTAACTCTTGTCTCTGATTCACTTTGAGCTCTGTGATGGTTTCAAATAATCTGGTAAATGAATGCCTGTTCTTTGTCTACACAGGGGTGGGTACACTACATCCAGCCTTTACTTGTTTTTGTATAGCCTGAAAACTGGGAATGGTTTTTATTTTTATTTTCCTTTTTTAGGACTAGGAATTAAACCCAAGACCTCACACATGGTGGGCAAGAGCTCTACCACTGAGCTATTCCCACTACTTTGAGACATGGTCTCACTAAGTTGCTTAGGCTGACCTCAAACTTGCGCTCCTCCTGCTTCAGTCTCCTGAGTAGCTGGGATTATAAGCATGTGCCCAGTCTGGTTTTTACATTTTGAAATGTGAAAAAGGTTCTTTGGTGAGAATGGTTACTCAATCTTATTTCATAGCCTCCACAAGACCTAAAATGTTAACTTTTTGGTCCTTTCCATAAAAAGTTTGCTGGCCCCGGGACAGGGAAAGTGTATGGGTCCCTTTGCCTAGCCTTCACACAGCAGGAACTTTGCAAGGCCCTCACAGGGTGTACAGGTGGCTCTGGGAGTTGCAGGGGCTGGCCCTGGCTGCAGCTGCACCCCTTGGCCTTCAGGCACCCTTCCTCCTCAGAGCAGAAAGTGGTTTCTCAGTGAGGGCTGTCTTACCGGGAGTGTGCTCTTGGCCTGTGGTCTTAGGTACCTCATGGTGGTCCTTAGCTGAATTCTGGGTAGACAGATTCCCAGCCACAGAGCGGGAGAGCTGTTGGGCTGGGAGCGTGTCACTGGGCAATTCCTCTGCCCAAAGACTGGGTGAAGGCAGGCTTGAACTGGGGAATCACTTTGTCGGTGACTGGACCAGCAGGAAGTGGGGTGGATGTAGTTATAGTTGAGAGAAGCCAGCTGGTGGCCATCTATATATATATATATATATATATAATTTAGTTGTAGATGGACACAATACAATCTCTTTTATTTATTTTTATGTGGTGCTGAGGAACGAATCCAGGGCCTCATACTTGTGAGGCAAGCACTTTGCCACCGAGCCCAGCCCCAGCCCCGGAGGACTGCTCTTAAGGATGACCATAGGTGAGGGCTCTTGCTATAGAAGGTGGGAGTGGGGTCCGGTGACTGAAAATGGGGAGCAAGACAGCAAAGATTTGGGAACTCTGAGCTAATGGATGCAGAGCTGAGTGGAACAGGCCAGGGCAAAGGCCTCAATTTTCCTCTGAGCTTTGGGGAAATCATTTGAATGAGTGAATTGACAAATCAACTAACCCTGGGCCACATACAAGTTTCCTGGGGTCCATGAGAAATTTGTTTTGTGTCACATTAGCAGATACCTGGAAAGAATGAGTCTGTGGTACACGATGATGTTAGGCCCGAGTCACGAAGAGCTAAATTGGAGAGCTACAGTCAGTGACTTTGGTTTCCCCCAGAGGGTGGGAAACTGTGTGGGGCTTTTGATGAGGAATCCCTAATCTGGAGTAACATTAACCACCTTTTGATGGATCATTGTTTTCTTGGGTTTTCAATACTCAATTTCCTCTAAAAGCACTTCTTTGGCATATTTCTGAAAGGTGGGCTAAGCCTGTTTTTTAGTTAATTAAATCACATTTCGAGTGTCCTAGGGGAACTGCTATTTTCTAAACCAGTGGTAAATCCTCTTGTTAATCAAAGAATCCAGTGTGAACGACGATGCTCCTGTTTTTCTGTTGTTTTAAAGATTACATTTGATATATTTATTTCCATAAAGCACCCAAAGGGGACTTTCAGAGATTAGACATAATTTAGTTTGGGAGTTTTATTTGTGAATGTTGGAGCACCTCATGGATCTCTGGAGACCCTCAGGGTGGTCTGTGCCAGAAGTGGGAATTAATACCTCTAATGAGAAAGGGATTCAGGGCAGAATCAGGTTTCCCACCCTGCCTTGGTTAGTTAACTCCTTCCATGTTACTTAATAGCTCAAATGTCGCTGTTTATTTGTGGGGTTTCTTTGTCTGTATTGTTTTGTGTGTGGTAAAATACGCACAACATGGAGTTTGCCATTTTAATTGTAAGTGTACAGCTTGGCGGTTTGAAGTATATTCACAGTATCCTGCAACTGTCACCGCCAGCCATCTCCAGGACTTTTTCATCTTCCCAAAGTGAAACTCTATCCACCAAACAACAACTCCCCAGGCCCCGCTGCCTCCCTGGCCTGCTATTCTGTTTTCTGTCTCTATGAACATGCCCACTTAAGGTATCCAATGCCACTTTTTAAACTTTGCTTTTATTTTGATCAGTTACATAGCATGTTGTTTGAAGCGTCAAGTTGTTTTACAAGACTTGTCCTGAAAGACTGCAGAGTCCCACTCCCCAGGTCTTGCTCTCTAGCAGCAACCATGCTGACTCCTCTCAGCCCTGGTGTTCACATTCATAAACTTAGATGAAGTGCTTGCTCTGCTCCTTTCTTGATTTTTCAGCTTTAGGCATTTTCTATTGATTTTTCACTACAGACAAATAAGAATTTAATTTTCCCATAGTTTCTTTAAAATGTCTTATTTTGAAGTATATCACATACACAAAAGCTGCATCAAACTTCCATGGTATGTCAAAAATGAAATGAACGCTCTTATCCACCACCCAGCTTCAGAATGAAAATATATTACCTGAGTAACCGTTAAATGCCAAGGTGCTCCCTTTCCTTCCCTGGACAGAACTAATAATCTAGGCTATTAATTTCCTCATAGTTATCACATATGTACATATTCCTAAACAATATATTGTTTTGTGCGCGTATGTAAATGGAGACCTACAATGTACCCTCTGACTTGGCTTCTTTCATTTAGCGTTACACTTCTGAGATGCGTCCACATGGGTGCATGGGCCTGTAGTTGATTCATTTCCTCAACTTTGCTGTATCCTGTTGTATTCATCTCCACTTATTTATGAAATCTTTCACATTTTGCAGATTTGCTTATGTGCAGATTTGGTGCATGTGTGTAAGAGTTTCTTTAAGCATGTGCATGGGGTGGAATTGTTAGGGCGCAGGATATGCCGTACATCTTCAACTCAATTTTCTGAAACAATTCCACCAATTGATCTACCAACTGTAGCTGAGAGATCCCATTGCCACACATTCTTGCTTAGTAGTGACTGATTTTTAAATTTCTTCCAATTTGGTGATGTGATTTGTTCATTTCATTGTGGTTTTAATTTGCTTTTCCCAGATTATGAATTTTGGTACATGATTGATCATTTGTGAGGCCTCTTCTTTGAAATAGAGTTTCAATAATGCACAAATCAATTTTTGTGCATTAAAAAATTGATTTACGGATGTTCTTTATATATCTTGGACATTAATTCTTTACAGTTTTACATATTGCAAATATATTCCAGGTAAATGGAATATGAAAACTCTCATAGTAAGACCTCTCAATTTGAGTTCTGCTTTCTACTCCCAATCAAGGAATTCTTCATTAAATTTAATTAATTATTATTATTTTTTCAACAAACAGGGTCTTGCTAGCCTGACCTCAAATTCCTAGGCTCGATTTCTTTCCTCAAATCCCAAGTACTGGGATTACAGACATGGCCAGATAAAAATTCTTAATTTTAATAGGCTTGATTTTTATCCATCTTTTTCTTTGTGAGAATCATTTTAATTTTAATTTTTTTTTTTATTTTTTTCCTTTTGAGTCTTGTTTATAAAACTATTCTCACAATCATAAAACATCCCCTAGGTTGTCTTCTTTGCCTTTTACTTTCAAGAATTTTGCTGGTTGCGGTGGCGCATACCTGCAATCCTAGTGGCTCAGGAGGCCGAAGCAGGAGGATTGCTAGTTCAAACCCAGCCTCAGCAACTTAGCAAGGCCCTAAGTAACTCAGCAAGATCCTGTCTCTAAATAAAATATAAAAAAGAGTTGGGGATGTGGCTCAGTGTTAAGCACCCCTGAGTTCAATCCTTGCTACCAAATTAAAGAAAAAAAAAAAAAGAATTTTAATTTACTTGGAATGAACTTTTTTTGTGGTGTGAAAATAATTTAATTTTCCTATACAGATCTATACTTGTCACAGCAACATGCATTATATAGCCTAACCCTATTGGTTCCGTTGATCTGCTGTGCCAAGTCTGTAAAGATGAAATTTCCAAATATGCTTGGGATTGTTTCTGTGCTGCGATCTACTTGTCTCTCTACACTACTACATAATTTTAGCTTTATAATACCTTTTAATGTTTGTATAGAAAGTTCTCTCACCTTCTTTTCAGAATTGACTTGACTCTTGTGAAGTTTTGTGGAACTGTTAGGTTTTTGGTTGGAATTCTTTACTTGAGGGAATAAATAATTTTATGACATTGGCTTTTCTTATCTACAAATGCAGAACATCTTTAGATTTATTTAGAACTTTAGTTTCTCAATAACATTTTATAATTGTCTTCAGGAAGGATTGCACATTATTTGTTAAGATTATTCCTGGGTATTTTTATATGTTAAATATTCTTAGGAAATTCTCTTGTTTCCAATAATGCCTTAAAGTTTATCTATATTAATAACATTACATGTGTTTTCTTTTATTAGCATTTACCTGGAACATATTTTTCCTATCTTTTCAGTTTCTCTTTGTCTTTCTATTTCAAGAGTGTGTCTTGTGAATACACTTAATTAGGTTTAACATCAACAAAAAATTCTGATTAATTTTATCTTTTCCTGGAGAGTTAGATTCACTCAAATTTAGTACTATTGCAAATATGTATCTACATAACTTTCTTCTTTTTATGTCCTTTCAATTTGTTCCACTTTTTGAAATTCCTTTTTTTTTTTTTCTGGGAGGGAGTGTGGTAGATTGTGTGCTTAGTACGAACCATGTCTTGGGATTAATCTTTAGCACCAAAAATAAAAAAGGAAAAAAAAGAACGTTTTTAAGTTTTTCAAAAACTCTGTGATTTAAGGATGCTAATTTATTTTGTAAACCTCTGTGGTTCCATGCAAAATGAAATGTCTAAGCCATACTGTGGTAGGAGGTTGCTGTTACATCAAAGTAATTTTATACTTGATGTAATTTCTACTTCTGCACTAGCATTATACCATTTTAATCAGAACAACTTTATAATAATTATAGCTTAATAATTAATAGACCAGATACAATCCAGGTTCTTCTTCAGATATTCATGGTGTTTTAGCCTTCAAAATACTTTAAAAAATAACCTAGACTAAATCTTATATTGATAAATGTAGTATACATATATATCTTTGTGTATTTATGTTTTTGAACATTAATTTTATTAACATTTATTATTTATTAATAAATTTATTAACATAAAATTAATAAAATTTTATAATTTTTCTAAAAAAACTTTTTAAAATTTTTTGTTACTCTATGTATTTGAACATGTATGCTTACCAAAGTCTAAAAAAATTACAATACCTATTCTTTCTCCCAGTGTCTCCAGGATCTTAAAACACTTTAACTCTTATTACCTACTTGCAAATGATATGCTATTGTTGTCCAGGACTTAAAATATTGTTGTTACATAATTCTGGGGATAATATTCCCTGAGAATTCATAATCACAAGTAAGACCCACGTGAGTTTAAGAGCTAAATTTATGTTAACTATGCATTCCAAGAAAATTAAACAAATAATTTAATTTGGAGTGGTCCCAGGTTGGCAGTGACCCTTAGGCAACTCAGAGAAATAAATACAAGTCATCTCTGGAGGAACTCAACTCAACCCAGGTCTCAAAGGATTTCCACACATAAATATTCAAAGGAAATGACATGCTCACAGATAAATAGCACGAAGAAGGAAAAATGTACCACAAGAGAGAACAAGCAGAAACAATACACAGAAAAAAAAAAAAAAAAGACTCACAAAGTCTTCAGGTATTGAAATTGCTTGACATGGAATATAAAATAACTGTTTTAAAAATTGAAAGAAACAAAAAAGAATTCTAAAATAGAAAAGAGATTTGGGTGTTTTGGACTTGAACAAGAATCAAAGAGAACTTCTAAAAATGAAAAATAAATACCATGTTGTATTGAGTACAAAACAGAATTGATTATAAGAAGGACCATCATTTTATGTGTCATCAAAAATACTGCCACTTATCATTAGAAGATGTCACTGCTTGTATGATACATCCTGATTTCAGAGATGTTAAAGTGAAAAAAAAAAAGTTTCAGGATCAATGAACTGTAGCCATTGAAATTTAAAAATTAGCAGATCGATTAAATTGCAGAGTAAATCCAGCTGATGACCAGAGTAAAGAAACAAATATTTGATACAAATAAATTTTCCAGAATGCAGCCCAGAGAGACAGTGAAATAGAAATACAACTGGATGGTTCAAAGTCATGGAGGACAACATGAGAAGGCCAGATATCTATCTAATCAAAAGTTTCAGAGGAAGATAATGGAGAGAGACAAGGGAGGCAATGTTTTAAAATATAATGGTTGAGAAATTTTGGAAATAGGGGAAAGAGAGCAATACCCAAATGAAACTAAATGATCCTGAAGCCGGGGAGAACAAAAGAAATCTGTACCTAGACATATAATGTATCTGAAGAATACATGATAATAAAACTTTAGAACATCAAAGGCAAAGAGATCTTCAAAGCAACTAGAAATGGAAAAAGTTCTCCTAAAAAACCCAAAGTGGACTAACTGATTAAATAGCAAAAATGGAAGCCAGAAGACTGTGGAATAATATTTTCAACGTGTTTTGAGAAAAACAATAATCAACCAAGAAATTATACCCACTGAAACTCTTCCAAGAATGAGAGCAAAATAAAGAATTTCCAAATAAATAAAAACAGAGACTTTTGCTCAAGGAAAGTTTTATAAAAGAGACTTGAAGCAGATGGGAACACAATCCTAGATGTGGTACACCTCACAGGGGGGAGATCCAGAATGCCAGTGTTTGGAGGAATCCTCAGGGGAAGGTTTGCTTACCTCTCAGGTGTCTGCCTGGTTTTGACAACTTTCTGGGATCTTTAAATACTTAATTTTGCGCCAAAGCAGTGATGAACTTAATAATTTGTTATTTTATATTTTATCCTGCATTTGAGTTGTTTCATTTGGACAGGATGGTTTAGGTATTTCATCTGCCCACCTGCAGGAAATACAAGTAAGTCTTCTGACAAAATTTCTTTAGAGTAGCAGGGCAACTTAGTGAGACTCTGTCTGAAAATAAAAAATAAAAAAGGCTGGGAATGTAGCTCAGTGATGTGCCCCTAGGTCCAATCCCCAGTACCGAAAGGAAAAAAAAAAAAAATTTCCTTTCGAATAAACCAGTTGACCTGGTGTCCATCTTTCCCATCCTCAGAGTATAACATGCCTTTCTCTCATAAGCACATATACCAGCTCTATGTTTGCCTTTGCCTGTAAGCTGTTTAAATTAATTGTCTACTTACCCCATTAGAAATATAAGGGCCAGAGCTGGGTTACTCTCTGTTTTACTCCCAGACCTCAGCAAGTGTCTGGCACATAGTAGGTGTTCAGTAGACATTTATTGCATGAAGGATTAGTGAGTAATTATGAGCTAGAAGCCAATATAAGGTACTAGGTCAAGCACAGCAGTGGGTCTCTGCTTCAAATTTAGCCATTGAACGTGGTGCTTTTAGGGCTGGTAAATTTCCATTGAACTCTGTTGTCCAATATGGTAGCCATTCACCAACTGTGGCTATTTAAAATGTACCAGAATTAGTTAAAAGTAAAAATTCATTTCCTCAGTCACACTAGCCACGTGTCAAGTGGCTAGTGGCTATGCTCTTAGATACTGTTGGTGTAGAACATTTCCATTGTCATAGAAAGTTCCATTACATGTGCCATAGAATTCTCAAGAATTCTTAACTGCTTCTCTCTCTTTCTCTCTCTCTCTCTTGCTCTCCCTCTCACTCTCATTCTTTCTCTCTCTCTCCCCCATCCCTAAACCAAGTACAGGGATAGTTGTTTCATTGTCAGTGACTTAAAATGATGCTTTTGAACAAGAAGATGCTGGGTGCTTTTGGTGACTAGTACCATACCCACTCTTCTTTTAAATCCCTGAGCTATTTACCAGTACATTCTTTTATTCCCATTGCCACTAAAGCTGCATGTTACTTGGGTGGGAAGAATAATTGCTTTCTTTTCTAGGTCCTTAAACCCTTTGCTAATGTTACTGTCTGGAGAGTTCCCAAAGCCAGGGTTCTAGGAGAGTTTGGTCCGTCTGAAGAGCTGACCCATGAAATAATGGAGTAGGGCAAGAGGGGTGGGGAGCAGGGCCTTCTCTCAATAGAAAACCTCCCCTCTCTGCACACATGGCCAGTTAATTGGCCATTCTGGGAAAGTATGGATGGGGAGGGGGGGTGCTTCTGAGAATCTCCGGTGACAGTTAAGTGGCCTTTTGTCTGCCCTCTGTGGAACGACTCTCTGTCTCTGTCTTTCCTGTGGATTTTCTGTTCGATTCATCATTTGCCATTCAGGCAGAATCTCTGCTTTGTCCTTCCAATATGATTGCCTTGTGTGCCGGCCTCTGCTTTATTCCTTCGACTCCCAGACCATAAAGGGGATCGTGTGGAGCTTCGGCAGGACTGAGAAACAGACTCTACCGTACGTGGAGAACTGTAATAATGACTGCAGTGGATTTCACGTTCAGCACAAAAAGCTCTACTTGTCCTAGCAGAATGGTGACTACCTGAAGATAGAGACGAGGGATCTTGACTGAATTTCTTCTCACGCAGTATATATATTTCCTTTGCTCCCCTCTCCATTCTTTTCTCTTTCCCTCTCCCCGTTGCAACCAGAGTACGGATCCAAAACACGGCTGCGACTAAGAGTTAATGCCCTCGAAATAATTCATCACCTTGCGCAGGCTTCGCCAGGCCACTTCACCGGGGCTGTCTCATCTAATATCCCCCAAAGCCCCCTGAGTAGGTAGGGGACCTATTATTAACCCCATCTGACTGAGGAGGTAGTTACTTGAGATTGGAGAGACTAGCTTGGTAGCCCCATATCTTTTAGAAGGGACCTGAGCACCGGGTTCTCTGTCCTCTTTCCCTGGACATGACGGATTCGATGGTCACTAAGAGGCTGGCCCCAAACTCCCTTCTCCCTGAGAGGAAGGAAAAGCTGAGGGCCTTGTCTTCTTCCTTCTCTCTCTCCCCTTCCTAGGAGATGATTTGCCTAGGGAGAGGAGGCTGGGGAATTGGCCTGGCTCTCCCCATGTGGGAGCCACATGCTGGGTTCCCCAGAGTCTAATGCTCATTCTTGGGCCGCGGCTGCTGGCATTAGGTGCTGTGCTCTTCTGAGGCCTGGGCCATGCCTGGGGGTGAAGAAAGTCCCTGAAGCTTCCTGGAGGAAGAAGCATGCTGGGTGTCCCCAGAGGAGGGACTGGCAGGCAGATACTCCTGGTCTTCAGCTTTATGCTGGCAGCAGCTTGGGGCCAAATGAATTTCACAGGGTAAGTGGCTACTCCTTGGCGGGAGGAAGGGCTGACTGTGAGCCGGGACACCCAGGTGTCAGTCCCAATGTGTTTTTGTGTGTTTGTGTGCTGGTGGACGGGCTGTCCTGTTGGGACGGGATCAAGGCAGAAACATCAGGACTTTGGTTTCCATCCAGAACCTATATTTGGCTTCCACCTCCCACTCTCCTGTTCCAGGGGGGCAGGCCACTCTGTAGCCTTCTCTACCCCTCTGTGTTTTCCAGAGACCAGGTTCTTCGAGTTCTGGCCAAAGATGAGGAGCAGCTTTCACTCCTCAGGGATCTGGAGGGCCTGAAGCCCCAGAAGGTGAGGATGCCCTGGACTCAGGAACACCCCCACCTGAGCAGCTTGCAGCTAGGCTGCCTGTCCTCCTCTCCCATCCATACCTGCCCTCCTGAGCTCTCCACCGGTGATCACAGAACTGGAAAAATCAAATGTGGCTCCTCTTCAGGAAAGGTTGGGGACACTTGCCCACGAGGTTGGGTGGCCTAAAGACTGTAGCTTTCTTTTCCTCTCTGTCCTGGATGGGGGGGTGGGGGGCGACGACTGCTGAGCCGATTCCCAAAGACAGCCGGAATGTCCTAAAGGCACATGGGAGGCACAGATGTCCCTGGTGGGACGCCATGCAGCCTCAAGTGTGGACACATCTGCTTCTCGACTGAAATGGCTTAGCTTAACAAACCTGATTTTATTTGGGTTCATCCTCGTCAGGCCGAGCATTTGTTTCTGAGAACATTTGCCCTCTACAAGTTTCCAAGATGGGAAACATTTTCTTTGTCAATTATAATAGAAGGGTTTTTGTTGAGGGCTGTTGAAGCAATCATAGTTCTGGAAGTGGCCCAAAGCCCTTGCTCTTATATTTGTATGAGTGTCCCCATCAATGAGGACTTATAACACTTTATAAGTCCCTACATTTTACAAATTGAAAACCAGATGTAGGACATGGGGCTCCAGATTAAACCTCTCCTGCTTCTCCAGGGATCAGGAGCAGGGAGCAACGAGGCCTCCCTCTTCTGTCCTGGGTTCTTGTCCGTGTTAATGTCTCATGCTTAGGAACTCGGTGGGGCTCTGTGAATCCAAGCAAAGTTGCAATGGGTGAGCGAGGCTGGGAAACAGAGGTGCTTGGAGGTAGGGAAAGAAGCTTAGCAATGTGGGGATTTTGTTTATTGGTTCTGGTCTTGCTGGTCACCTGGGTTTTCCTTATGGAACTGGAGTCTTTGAAATATTAGAGAAAACCATTTGGCTTTCAGGGCACCTACAGGATTGTGTAAAGACAGGCAACAAACACACCTGTTTTCATTTCCATTGTGAACAAGGTGGACTTCTGGCGTGGCCCAGCCAGACCCAGCCTCCCCGTGGATATGAGAATTCCTTTCTCTGAACTGAACGACATCAAAGCTTATCTGGAGTCTCATGGCCTTGCTTACAGCGTCATGATAAAGGACATCCAGGTGAGGTCCCACCCTGGCACTGAGGCTAAGGTCTTACCTTCCCCATGGGTTTCTGGTGGGGGCCCATCACAGAGGAAAAACGTTCAGGCTGAAAGCTGACATTTTGCTTCCGGATCTCCATCTGCGTGTTTGTGAACATGCCATGGAAGGAATTAAATTGCACATTTCTCGGGGAAAATGTAAACCTCGGACAGAGTTCCCTGGGTGGGGAGTTCCCATAGTGGGTAAGGATGCTGTGGATGAGTCCTCTTAGGGAAGAATTGGCAGCTAACAGCAAAGAATGGAGACCACAGGAAACAGCTTAGGTCTTTTCCTAAGCGCCTCTGATGGCTTCCTTTGTTTTTCTGACTGTCCCCCACTGTCCTCATTGTGTCTTAGCCATGCAATACCAGGGGGGATTCCTTTACTCCAGAGGAGTGCTGTGAGCCCTGCCATTCATCCCCTTCGGCTGCATCTCTGTGCAGGGCTGTCTGTGTGGGCTTCTCTCCCAGGCAGGATTCTCCCAAAGGAACAGCTCTGGGTGAATGGATGCAGGCCAGACCTAGGATAGGGCAAAAGGAGCCCTCATCCCGGGCAGCCCTCAAACTCCCCTACCCCACTTGGTGCCGAACCTTTTAGCCACTCTTCTGAACTTGCAGGAAATTCTATTTCAACTGTTCTGTCTTCAAGGATTTCGCTAAGCCTCTGAGCTGTACCCTTCTGCCCGTGCTTTACTGACTGCGTACCTGCGGAATTGTATCCACAGATTCATTCCCAGCCATGTTGTTCTGCACGGATCTTCTCGAGGACCCTGAGTGTGGGAACACGGAGCCTCCCAGAGCGCACACACTTGACACCGCATGCCAAGGGATAAACGCATTAAGCGGCATTCCTTTCCCATGCGAGCACAGGGCTGGGGCACTTGGGTCCATTCAAAGTCCTTTATCCCTCCTCAGGCACATCTGTTTCCCGCTCAACATGTGGGGGTGGGATGTTTCTCTAATTAAATACCCCACAAACAAAATAGGGGAAACTTGCACAGACAAAAGAGGCTACCACATCAAAAGAAATAGAACTTAATTCCCATTTTTAGCTCATGCCTCTATTTTGAAGTTCGTGTTTCCCTGCTTCTGCCTCACCCTGGGAACCCCGCGGCATTTGGCAAACAGATACGCAGAGGCTTGAAAATTTTTCTGTTGATTCCTGCACATCAGGGACAGTCCCAGAGTCACCTCCGAGTCTCCCCATTGCCCCCCTCTGGAGCTGGTCCTCTGCATTCTTCTCTGCCCCAGGCCCTATCCCCCTGGGGCTTTACATTCCCAGGAAAATGTCCCCTCACCCCATCTCTCTCCACCCTACCCAGTCTGGCAGGATTTTCATTCACCAACTCACTCTCTGCAAAGCATCACTCTCCCAATGCCATCCTTGAGGTCACTCTGTGGCTTAGAGGGTGCTGGGGGTGGGGAGAGGCTGGTTGATTTGTGGTGATGATGGTGATTTGTGGGGAGGGATCCAGGAGAGGACGGCTCAGAGGTGCTGACAAGACCGCAAGGGCTTTGCACCATTCAGGTTGTTGGCCACCAGATTTATTTCAGATAATGACACAAAAGGCCTGATTTTTCTGTCTGTTTTGTGGATCATCTCAGCCCCAGCACTTGGCATAGGGTCCCCTACATAGTGAGCCCTCGGTAATTGTCTGCAGAATGAATTACTCTGTTGGCAGGTTCAGGACCGGCTTGGGCAGAGGGTCCTTATTGACACATTGTCTTTTGTCTCCCCTGGCCCCCTCCCCTCGTGCTCCTCTGGGTTCAGTCGCATGCATCTTTACCCCCTCCCCCTCACCACCACTTAGTTGGGGCTTCAATCAATGTTAGTTGAATTAATGGATGTGAGGAGGAAAGGGAAAAAGAGAAGGTGTGTTGAGTGGCCATGGCCAGGCTGAGAGGGAGCGTCAAAGTCCCTGCTGCAGGCTTAGGCTAGAGGCTGGGGAGATTTTTGAAGAAGGAAAATTCTCTCCTTCCCCTGGCTCTGCTTGGGAAGGATGAGGTGGGCCTGTTCACTCCACCCAGAGACACAGAGATGCCTACTGTGTGCTGAGTATTGGGCAAGGTGCTGGAAATACTGAGATTTAAAAATCCAGCACTGTTTCCAGGGGAGCTGGAGAGCGTGGGGGATGGGAGGGAGGGAGTAAGCGGTGATTACAATGGAGTGGTTGGGAGCGCTGGAGTGAGAGCAGGTTGCCATGGGAGCAAATACAAGAGGCACTGCACGTCGCGGTGCTGAGAAGGCGGTAATTACTGTGTGGCTGAAGAGAAGGGAAGGGGGGCTGGGGAGAAGGGAGCCCCCACCCTGATTGCGGCTGAGGCCGGACCCCATCCTCCGCCCTGTTCAGAGGTCAGGATTTTTTTCCGGAAAAATGGTGGGGGAGACTTCGGAGGGGCTTTGACACCATCAGATTTGCATTTCAGAAAAACCACTCTGACAGTGACAGTGTTGAGTCGGGGACAGGGCCAGGGAGAGACTGACAGGCAGGAGGGTGGTGAGGAAATTGCAGTGGGCCAGGCAAGAAATTATCTGATTCCGAGTGAGCTCTATTTGCATTTAATTTTTCTTCACCTCCTCGTTCCTTTCAGCCCTTGGTATTTTTTTTTTTTTCCTTAGGATGAGTCACCATGGAAAAGCTTCACTTGAGCAATCAGCTCTGTGGATTTTAATGGCTTTTTTCTGATTACAAAATTAATAAATATTCATGTTAGATAATTTGAAAAATAGGGGAAAAGCATAAGAAGAAAACAAAAATCACCCATGCTCTGACCATCTAGATGGGAATACAATTTAGTGTAAATATTGCCTCACCAATTTCCTCCTCTCTCCTGGATCATTTCCATTAGCATACAAATGGAGAGTTATTTATCCCATCTTTAAAAATCCTCTCTTGATCCCATCCCTTGCCCCTCCAGCCATCACCCCAATTCTCTACTTCTCCGAAGGGTAAAACTTCCAGAAATGTTGACTTTTTATACTTGTCCGGCCTCCTCATCACCACCCAGATTGTTCCCCCTTATACACCAAAGCTGCCTCCGATAATGGCGCCCAGAACACTAGGTTCAGCTCAGTTGTCAGCTCTCAGGATTCATCACGACAGGCACATCTGGTCCAGCTGTTCCCTACATCAGGCCTCTTCTCTGGGCTTCCAGAACACTGCTCTGTCCTGGCTCCCTGGTTGTTCCTTTGTCCATAGTTGTCCTGTTTCCAGCTCTGTCCTTGGACTTCCCCTCCATGCCCTCATCCAGGATCATGGCATCACATCCCTTCAACCTCCTCCCTTATTACGTTTCAGCCAGTGCCTCTTCCTGAACTCCCCTGCTCACCATGTCCATTTGGTGCCCCATGAGCATCTCAGGTCCAAACCAAGCACTCCCAGCCCCACCTGCTCCTCCACAGCTGTCCTCAGCTCAGGAAACAATGTTATCATTTTTCTAGTCACTCAGGCAAGAAACTTAGTCACTGTTAATTGTGGTGGATTGGATGTGCCCTGTGAGAAAAGAACAAGTCTTATTTCGAAAGTTCCCCTTCTTCTCACCCCCTTTCCCAATCCCTATCTCCTCCCCCTGCTCCACTCTTTTCTTTGGCATTGAACACTTTATCACGTTGTCTATAATCCACGTCTTTATCTCGTTGGTGTTCTGCATTCCTTGCTAGACTGGAAGCTTTATGAGGCAGATGGTTTTCTTTGTTGGCTGCCATGTCTTTAGTGCCTAGCACATAGGATATGATCAACAAAAACATGTTTGCTGGAAGGAAGGGTTTCAAATGGGAAAATGCTGTTGGTTGGTGTGGGGGTGGGTGGCACTCTAAAAAAGGAGAGGGTGACAGTAGGGAGAATTACAGAAAGCAGGGAAGAAGGGATAATCATGGGCAAGACTCAGAAGGAGAATCAGAGTCTGACTATGTCAAGGGGGCAGGGACACAAGAGGACCCAGGCTGTGCTGTTGGTGCTAACTCATCCAAGTGACCAATAGTGGGACTATGTGCCATCCAAACCTGACAGATGCCATATTTCCTCTGGAATCCAGATTTTCTAAGTCTTTTTTTTTTTTTTTTTTTTGGCACTAAAGATTGATGTTGGGGGCTCTACCACTGAGCTATACCCCAGCATTTTTATTTTTATTTTGAGACAGGGTCTTGCTAAGTTTTTGAGGCTAGCCTCAAATTTGTGATCCTCCTGCTTCATTCTTCCGAGTAGCTGGGATTACAGGCATGCACCCACTTAGCCATGCTTTATAACGATCCATGACCCCAGGAATAATTATTGTCTTTGTTATCATCCTCGGCATCTTCATCATAGCCAGCAGTTGCCGGCATTGGCTACATGCCTAGCAACATATAGTAATCCTTCTAATCCTCATGAGAACAACCTTAAAGCATGTGCTAACATATGCAATAACATGATTCTTATTTCATGAGGGGAAACCGAGGCACAAAAAATTAATAATTTGCCAAAGTTAGCAATAGTGTCAGGGTCTAATCAGGGCAGCCTGGATCTGGGACCTGTACTCTGCCCCTGCAGTTGGCTTCCTTGGCGGTAATGAGGTATTTAAACTTTGCTCTGTGGATCAATGAAGCCGTGGGGTCCCTTTTAAAACATCAGATCAGGAGCCCCTCCCCATGTATGTTGCCTGTGGACTGTTCAGGATGTTGGCCATGTAACAAATACAGGCCTAATGGAGAAAGTCAGGAACAGTCAATGTGGAGCTCACCAGATCCCATGAACTGCGGCCATTTACGTCTGGGGTCGGAGCTCTGTGACTGCAGTCTGCCTCAGTCTCTTCCTCTCCCCAACCCTGGGGGTGCTGTTCTTTGCCTAGTGCCCCCATCCTCCCTTCCCTTGTCGTAAGTTAGCTAACACCAAGGTATTACTGCCCCTGTCTGGTTATGGCTTCCAGGGAGGCAAATGGCTAATCTGAGTTTCTTCTTCTTTTTTTTTTCCTGAGGAGTCTGACAGGGTTTTAACGAGGCATCCTGAGCCTGTGGTAAGGCCACATTCTTAGCTCTCCTCTCTCTCCTCCCCTTCCCTGGGCCCTAGGAAGGGAGCAAACATCTGTGCAGTTTTCAGGCCAGGGTAGATTAATGTTCCTGGAATTGGGGCCCAGCTGTGAGGGCCTGAACATTCCCAACTCCTAAGAGGGTGTCACATCCATTCACAAGCCTGGGAGGGTGTTTGGAAAGCTATTTGCAGTTTGGTGCTGATTTCCATTTGCCTCCAAGCTGTTTTGTGGAACAAAGGATGACCTCCTGGGAGCTGTGTATGTTCCTGGCTGCAAACTGGGCCCTCTGGTCATTTCCTCCTAGTTTCTTCTCCTGCCTTCCATATCCCGCACCCACCCCTTCATGCACTTCACCAGGCCCTTGGAGATTAGACCTCCAGGCCCCACAACTTCATTCCCATGAGGCCAGAGTGGGGACCAGGATGCCCTGGCCCAGCTGCTGTCCCCCTTGCAGCTGCTCACCCAGCTGGTAGCACCAGTCCATAATGGTGGGCACACATCCGTCACGGTGGGCCTGCCCAGAGATGGGTGCATTTTCTGGGAAGAAGACACAGTCTCTTTGTTAGAGCTTCCCAGGGTGGTGCTCCTGAGTAGCCACTGAGAGTTCCTCCAGCCATGTCTAATTTAACCAGTAATCCCAGTTTTGCCCAACTGGGAACCAAAGACAAGCCAGCTCAGCTATAGAAAACAGCAATTACGTTGCCTAGCATGTGGTCAGTGCTCAAACATAAAGTAAAATGATCCCCAGGCAGCAATTCTCAGGTCCTTTTGAAATCTCTGAACCTGAGAGAGCCATGAGCAAGTGGACAGGACCCTCAGAGCTGAGTGCGTCACTGGATAGCAGCTCATCTGTAGCAGGGGAGGAGAGGACCCTGTCTCTCAGCCCAGTGAAGACTTTGCTGCTGTTTCCTCATATTAACCATTAGAGCTTTGGATTTTGATATTATTTATTCATTTAATAATTCTTACTTATTAATCTAATATAAGCACATGGCCAAAATGTAAAAAATAAAGAAGAGAAAACAAATTGCTTGAAATCCTAATTTCTTCTTCTAACAGGCATTGTTAATATTCTGGTGGATTTTTTTTTTAAGTGTCTTATTTTCCTTACTTGGGGTTACTTCATTTTTCATCATTAAAACAAAACAAAACAAAAAAAAAAACACTTTTTAATTGTAAGAATAGTGTGATGCAGTTTTCAGCTATTATTAACATTTTGCCCATTTGTGTTCCCTCTCCTCTCTTTCTGTATTCATACACACATACACACACACACACACACACACACACACACACATATACACACATATACACAGGTGCACACAGAGATAAACACATCTATGTATATATGTTATTGTTGTCCTTTAGTTTGGCTAGCTAGCCTAAGGAACCTGAGACTAGGAAATATAATAGCTCATTCTTTACTCACCTCTGCCACTTGTTAGCTTTGCCATTAAGTCTTGTCACCTCTTCAATCTGCTTTATCTCTGAAACATGTGGAGTTAATACCTGCCCTGGCATCTGGTCAAGTGAGATCATGGAAATAAAGATGCTTGGTAAAACAAAAGGCTCTGGTCCAAATCTAGGCATTGTCAAGACTCATTTGTGATCCAGAGCTGCAAACCAGGGGCACCTTTGGGTTGATGAGGATGTGATCAACACCCTCTGAGGTAGGCACTTCCCATAGGCACATCTGTCAGTTCTGAATCCTGGGATGACTTAGTCCCTGGGTACCAAGATAAGGGTATGAGTTTGGAGGAAGGACACCTGCCCATCTCACTGTGACCCAAGATGGAAAAGTGTCCTGCCCATCTCACTGTGAACCAAGGTGGAAAAGTGTCCCGGGATGATATAGGTGGTCTGAGCAGTGATAGTCAACTCACCTGAATGTCCTCCCTGTGGTCAGTGGGAAGTGCCACCTCTAAACTGGTATGCAGGATGTTGTTTTTTTCTCACCTATGCTTGTGTTTATTTAAGAGGCGGTCAACATGGTGAATGAAAGACCGTTGACACTTTAGTGGTGATTTGGACTGGCCTTGTCATACCCAACTTTCCAAATGATTTGGATACCAGTCATCCATGCTACTTCCTGGGGGTAGAGTCAATGTTGGGGGTCTGCTCCCCCTAGGGTTCCCCAGGGTTTAGCTTAGGTTCTGATTCAACAGAATGTTTATAAAGGGCAAGAGTAGATGATGAGCATCTTTTCTAAAACTCCTTCCTATCCATTATTACATTTTATTCTGTGAGGTAGCAAGGCAGACATTGCTGTCCTAATTTTCAAGGTTAGAAAAACTAAAGCCAGCAAGTTCCACAGTGAGCTGGTGGCAGAGGCAGGCTTAAAACCCAGCTCCCCAGACACCTTGCCCTGTGCTCATTGGGAAGTAGCAGGGTGGATGGCGGTACCTTGAGTCCCCAGCCCCCTCCTCACCTCCTGCTGCAAGGTGCCTGCTCACAGTGGCTCATTTCCCTGTGTCGATGCTGTCTTTCTGTGTGGCCGGTCCAGGCTGGGCTCAGGAGAGGCACAAGGACCTTCTCTGCCCTCCAGTATGTCTCTCATCTCCCAGGTGCTGCTGAACGAGGAGAGAGAAGCCATGGCGAGATCGCGCCGGCTGGAGCGCAGCACCAGTAGCTTCAGCTACTCCTCTTATCACACGCTGGAGGAGGTAGGCCTGTCTGGTCCAGCTCTGGGCTCTCTCTTGCCTCTGGGCTCCTTGGGTTCTCCAGACTCAGGCAGAGACCAATGAAGGTGCTGGAGTCTATGAAAAACTGTGAACTTGGGAAATGAAGAGTAGATATTAGATGATCATCTGTTGGGTAGTCAGCTTAAATGGGATCCAGAAGCCAGTTAGAGGGGACTACAGTTCAATAGGATGATCCTAAGCAGGCACAGAGCAGAGTAAAGGGTCTGTACTGGGTAGAACACTAAGGTCGGTGGAGGGTGCCTCCAGACCCTTTTCTCTGGCTAGGGATCAGGGATCTTTACCTTTCCAAGACCAGTCCTGGTGTTCAGGGGCACTGTGGGTATGGGTACTAGAGGGTATAAGGAGCAAGAAGCCAGTCATACTTGTAGAATCAAACAGAGTCGCCTTGGAGAAAATTCATGATCACAGTGACAGCCAGCTAGTGCAAGTGTGACTGGTGGTGACTTGTTTGTAAAGGAGAATCTGCAAGGAAGGCACAGAAATTCCCACTCCAGAAAGAAATGCAAGGTCCACTTCTTATTTTGCATGTAAAAGACATGGCCTTATTGATAGCGTCCACTCTGTCACTGTTATCACTTTTCCCACCTCACAAGACCTTCAATAGAGGTGTCATTTTATTTTCTTATATTTCTTAATCATATTTACTGAAAGGATAAGAGAATGGATTAATATAGCCTACAACTATTTATTGATGCTAAAGATAAATATAAACAGGAACTCTGCCTTCAAAGAACTTAGAATGTAAAAAGAATAATAAGATTTAAAAAAAAAAAAGATACTACAAGGTCTGTGGATCCCTCAATTGGAGAATGGACCAAAGGATGAAGGCATGAGAGAACTTTCAACAGAGAGAGCCATGTGGGGATTTGAGTAGGCTCAGCACATGCTGTTCCCCCAGGCAAAGGCATAGCTCTGCACAGGGATGAGGAGCCTGCCAATCCAGCTAGACTATGACTCACTGTCCTTAATTCTTAGAGCATCTTCAATTCCAGTTTTTAATCTGGATCCTTTTAGACTCTCAAAAGAGGTGGACAATGGAAAAGGGTGGGATGGGGGGAGGAGACTATTCAGAGACATCTTGGGGTTCACCCTTCTCTCAAGTTAACTGCCAGTCTGAGACTTCGTTCCTTTCAGATCTATAGCTGGATTGATAACTTTGTAGCCGAGAATTCAAATATCGTCTCCAAAATTCACATTGGCAACAGTTTTGAAAATCGGTCCATTCTTGTTCTGAAGGTAAAAGTTCTGTGTCAACTAGTGGACTCTTCAGTGGACAGCCTCTAGCATAAGATCGAGCCTGTGTAGGTAGTGACTGGATGGGAGTTTTGGGAACAGGAAAGATGTGCATGTTCCTGTCTTTGGGTGACTCATAAGCTTTGAGATGTGGTATTCAGGGATCCACCCTTGTAGGTATGGGCAGGTGACAGTGCAGTGACCTTATCAGGAAGTAGTGGGAGGGTTGCTAAGGAGATAGAGCTGCAGAGTGGCCATTGTCACCTGGACTTGGGGTGGGAGTGTGGGTGAGTCAGTGTTCTTCCTGTTGCTTCAGTTGCTTTATCTGTTAAGTGGTAAGGGCTCATCTGACAATGATCAAAGTCATCTGGCTCAGATAGCTCCATGAACAGGCCTGAGTCTCTGGGGAAGCCCCCCAGCCCTTCACAGGGGCCTCTGGAACAGTGCTTGAGCAAATTTGGCAACTGCAGTCCCCTTGATCATGAAGGAAGCAGCATAGGTGAGTGCAGAGACCAGTGGGAAAGAGTTCTTAGGGCATGTCCCCAAGGGCACCAGATGCACGGGCCATGCAGGGCACTTGATGTCAGTGGTCAGGAAGGACAAGAGCTGATGCTCTCAACAATGTTCTGCTGGACATTTCTGAACAGCAATGTGGCCTCGTCTCACCTGGCCCTAGACTTCACCTGTTTCTGCTTCCACCCCTGACCTGGTGCTGCCCCAGACTCTGTAATGTGGTCTGAGACCTTGCTTTTCAAAGTGTGGCCCTTGCACAGCAGCGTCCACTCACCTGGGAGACTGCATTTTGTAAATGCTGACCCTCAGACCCTCCCCAGACCTACAGAGTCAAAATCCTCATTTGAGTTTTCCCTGTCTCTAACCTTCACTTCCTGCTCTTCTCCCCTGGTGAGCCACCCAGGTGAGCCCACCCGGGCCCATAGACCAACCACAATGAGTTTATTGCCCATGTCTCCAACTCTGGCCCCTCTCCCAATCCTACAGACTCCTAGAGACTGGGTCACTGAACACACCCCTCAGGTATTCTACAGGCACCACAGATGCACATATGTATCTAAAATCTAAGCATATCTTGTCCCCTTCTTTCCCTTTCCCATTTTATCTGCCATCCCTTCACCACCCTTCTCTGCCCCCACCCCTCCACAAACACACAGACAGTGGCTTCCACTGAAATTGCCACTATCATTTTTTTTCCTCTCTCTCTCTCTCTCTCTCTCTCTTTTTTTTTTTTTTTTTTTGGTGGTGCTGGGGATTGAACCCAGGGCCTGTACATACAAGGCAAGCACCCTACCAACTGAACTATAGCCCACTGCTCTCAGTTTCTGATACCACCCTGGGGGATACATGTGCCCATTAAAGTTTGAGAAGCATTAGTCTTAAGACACCCTCAATTCAGGGAACTTCTATGCTTCTGATCACTTTGCCCTCCAAGAGGCCCACTGTGTAGCCAAAGACCCCCATACACGAGCACTGCATAGGCCACGGGCTCCATGGGCACAGGCTCAGGTGTGTGCACCCCAACTCCTGCCCAGGCTGGCATATGGCACCATCCCAGGCAGTGAAGTTATATCAGGGGCCTCCTTCCAGGAAGCCCCAAGATGACACCGTACTTGTCTTTGGTCAAACCTCCTTAAACCTCGTTTGGGGCCTGGTTCTTTATCCCAGTTCAGCACTGGAGGTTCTCGGCGCCCTGCCATCTGGATTGACACTGGGATTCACTCCAGGGAGTGGATCACCCATGCCACTGGCATCTGGACTGCCAAGAAGGTCAGCAGGGACCTGCCGCCAAGGTGGAGCTGGAGCTGGGGGAGCTGGAGCAAGGTGGAGATGGGGGTTGGGGCTGGGGGAGCTTTGAGGGTCCCTCTAGTTGAAAAAGTAGACTCAGTCACTTTGAATTCCAGTGCTCTATCCCCATCCCCTTTGAAACAGCTAGTATGTGCTCTGGCCTCTTGGAACACAGAGCCCATCTCTGTCTTCCAGTTGTTTCAAATTTCAGACTGGTTCTGTGTGAGGATGTGCTTGATGACCTGATGCCATCTCCACTTGCAGCTGCTGGCTGGACAGATGTCCTGTTCTACCTCTGAGGAGAGCCCAGCAGGGCTTCCCATCCCTCACCTTTTCTTGCAGATTGTCACTGAATTTGGCAAAAACGGCCTCCTGACAAACATACTGAGAGCCATGGACATCTTCATAGAGCTTGTCACCAACCCTGATGGGTTTGCTTTTACTCACAGCATGGTAGGGGCACCTGGGGAGTGTGGAGGCAGGGGTCAGCCCTGGGGGAACCGGGGAAAAGTCACTGCGGCCTCTGGAGGCGGCCTCTTCAGGGTACCATAGCTCTGACTTCTTGCCCTTCAACCTCCTGACCAAGGAAGGTCACCACTGGTGACCTGTGATCAGTCCTCTCCCCAAACCTGATTTCAAGCACGCATCCTTGTCTGCAGTCTTGGCCCAGCCCCAGGCCAGACCCACCTTGTCCTGGAGTTCTTCCCTTTGCTCCTTCCTGCCCCACCAGACTGCCCTTCATGGGCCAGAATGTCAGCACACCCATCCCTGGGAGTGGGCCCAGTGAATGGGGTCACCTGATCTGGGCTTTCTCAGAACCGCTTGTGGCGGAAGAACAAGTCCAGCAGACCTGGCATCTTCTGCATCGGCGTGGATCTCAACAGGAACTGGAAGTCAGGCTTTGGAGGTATGGAGATCTGTGGTCCTGGGCAGGGCTGGAGGAAGGAGTTGTTGGTCTCCCACACAGTCAGATTGTGTTGACTCATAACTTGAGGGGCAGGGCTATTGGAATTTGCTAATGTGCATGAGTCACGGTCAGGGACAGGCAAGGACATACCTAAGATTGAACATGGGATGGAGAAGAAGTTGTCCATGTGTGTCAAATGAATACCTAGGCCAAGCTTTCATGGGGACATTGAAAGGAGCCTCCATCTCCTAAAGGAGAATGAACTGCAAGGTCAAGTCCTAACATGGCAGAAAATAGCCTAAGGAGGTATAAATGGTTTCATCTGTTATTCAAAATCCAGAGTTTACAGTGTCCCCCAGGTGTCCCTGGCTTCTCTCTAGAGGGAACACAACACAAGGTCATGGTTCTGAACCAAGAGCTGAGACTCACCCCTTGGGGAGGTCAGAGAAGTAGTTCAATATAGAATGAACCAAGTCCTTATCATCCTTGCCTACTCAAGCCTAGTTTTCTTTTTTCTTTCTTTTTTTTTATAAGCCTAGTTTTTATTCTTCAGCCATTATTTTGTGACTCTGTGCTGGCAGGCTGGTGGGCTGGTGCCTATTTGCAGGCTGTGTGGACCCACGGCTGGGTGGGAAATTTCTTCTAAGTTTCATGGTGTTCTTCCTTGACTGTCTCTCTCTCTCACCATGCCATGAGTGCAGGGACTAGATTAGGAAACTGGGTTCTCCAGAAAGCCAAGAGACAGTACATGGACCCCGGAAATGCAGCAGAATGATGGGTGGGACGCTGGGGACAGCCGGGACAGCCTCCAGCGCATACACAGTCCTCAGTCCCCAGATGCGGTGTCCACATTCCACTATGGTGCAGGGTGGGTTTGGCTCCACAGAGGACAGTTCTATTGCTGTTGACAAGCAGATCTCTAGGCTGGTGGCCAAACAATGATGTAGACCATTTTAGATCTGGATGTCCATTGTCCTGAAAATCTTGCTTCTTAGGGGTCTGTTTTCACTGAAAACTAAGGTAGTTCTGAAGCACTGGGAGTGAGGCCTCTAACTCTCCTGGTGGATGTTGCCTGGGGGGTCTGAGCTCTGCATGTAACCACTGCTGTAAAGGAACACAACCATGTAAAATTAGATGTTTCCTTCTCCAAATGACCAGATGCTTGCCCTGGATGGACATCCATGGGAGCCCCTCTGAACTAACTGCAGTTCAATGCCCGCAGATCCTGAGGTAGCCCAGCTAGTAGAAAGACAAATTACCTCTTAAAGAAAATAACTTTTGTGGGTTTCTCTTATAGGAAAAAAAAATCTGTATATATACAATGTAAAAAAACAATTAGGGAGAAAGAAACCCAGAGGGGCCAAAAAGCTCCCATAATCCCACTACCCAAAGATTACTGCTTTTAATAATTTACCATGTCCTTCCAGAGATTTCCCCTTGCTACAAATTACATTTTAGAGAAGGAAAAATAAATAGCTAATGAATCCATTAGCAGGTACTTGTGAAACAGGAAGGCTCAGAGGACCTTGACTGTGAACGTCAGAGAGGCAGGCAGCTAATTCCCATTTGGTCAGGGGAAGATTAGTTTATTCTGCTTAGCTCGAACCAGAACTAATGGCCTGAAGTGTTTCTCCATATTTGGGCAAAGCCACCTGGTCGTTGGCAGGGGAACTGCTTTCCCTGCGTGGGCTGCAAACACAGACAAAGCTCTCAGCCCGTCCCGCTCGGCTCATCTGTTGGTATTTGTCATTCGTCAAGTGGAGCAGGTGCAGAAGCTGCAGGCAGACACAACAAACAGGGCCACTGTTAGCCAGCCTGGGGGCTGCCTCGCACCCCCTTGCTCTCTGCAGACATGTCCCTTTCTACCTGAGGTCCCCTATCCCAGGCCAGGACCAGCCAACCAAGAGGTGATGGGCTCCCCAGTGAAAGAACGGTCTCTGGGCTGCCTGTGACCAGAATTAGGGAGTTTCTGAGTTGGTGACTCAGGTGGGAAGATTTTGTTTATGGCTTTATTATTGCCTTAATTTAATTGCTGCATCATGGGTTGTCGGAGACTGTGTACTTTTGGAGAGGATCAATTTGCTGCATTCCTAGATCCTCATTTGAACTGGTCCTTGGGCCACTGCGCTGGCCCTGGGGGCAAGAGGGGCTCTCTGGCATCCTCATGAGGCTTCAGAAGTTGGGAGGATCCCTAGCCTCTGAACCAGGCTTGAAGGCAGCTATTTTCGGGAAGAAAAAGGATAGAGGAACTGGGATGGCTCCTTGTCCATGAGACTGTAACCCACAAATCTTGACCAGCCTGGTTCAACCCTCCACAATGTGGCTTTTGGTGAGGAGCACAGAGGAGTGGAAGAGGAAGGAAGGATGAGGGAGCAAAGAATCTAGGAGGAGATGGGAACAAATTAAAACTGTCAAAAAATATATGGGGGGAGGGAGGGGAGGGTACAGCTCCTCTTTGTCATCTCCCCTAAGTAGGTCCCCAAGAATTCCCAAAGACTTTTTGCATCTGTGCTTCCCAGTTCAGATTCAGGCAAATATGGGAATCTGCTTTCTTTTCCTGGCCCCCCAAGTCTATGGAGCTCCTGGGGCCATGTCTGGGGCAAAGCTTGAGCAGACACTAGGTCTGAGCCCTCAATATCAGTGAAGCCAAGAAAGAGCAGCTGAAGGCGAAGCTAAGATTGGGGCAGAGACCCAGAGTTTCTCCTAGATGCATCTTCTGAGGCAGGCCTGCCTTTCCAATGGAACCACAGTCAGGTCTTACCTAAAGGACAAGCCAAGGGGGCTCCTTCAGTTTATAGAGTTGCTGGGTTATGATGTGGCTACAGTGCTCTGGTGTATGAGGCCAGAGTATGCAGCAATAACAAACACCCCTTCAAATCTAGTGGCTTACTGAAGTAAGAGTTTGTTTTGCATGAGCACAAAGCCTAATATAGGCAGATGATTTCCATTAGCAGTTTTCATTCAGTGGTAACAGAGGGACACAGGATGCTGCTTCTTTCTAGAATGTTTTGCTTCTAACCAGAAGTGACACATCATTTTTGCTCATGTTTTCGTTGTTCAGAAGTAGTCACGTGACCTCAACCAAACTGCAGAGGAAACTGGGAGATATGAGGGAGCATGTGGGTGTTTTGTGAGCACTGTCTCTGCCACAACCGGGAATTCCAACCCTTTGGATGATTTTATTTTACTTCCAGGAAATGGTTCTAACAGCAACCCCTGCTCAGAGACTTATCATGGGCCCTCACCACAGTCAGAGCCAGAGGTGGCTGCCATTGTGAATTTTATCACAAAACATGGGAACTTCAAAGTTCTGATCTCCATCCACAGTTACTCTCAGATGCTCATGTACCCTTATGGCCACTCTATGGAGTCTGTTTCAAATGAGAAGGAGCTGGTAAGATTGAGCTTGGGGGAGGAAGAGGTCCCTCCTCCAGGAAAATCCATATCTGGCAATTCCCAGGGGTACTGGCTCTCCTGAAACAACAGTCTGGATCAATGTACCCAGAGGTAGGGAGGAGGGGGAGCTTGTTCTCATTCAAGTTCAAAGCTGGAGGTGCTGTGCTACCTTCTCACAAGAGCTATCTGCATGATCGACTTCTGGGACTCCTCAGTCCATGCTTCTCACCACTGCTGAGGGTGCTGGGGTGTGTGGGGAGCCACTCTGAGCCCTAGCCTCTCACCCTCTGGCCCCCATCTTGCAGCACAGTCTTGCACAGGATGCAGTGAAGGCCCTGTACCAGGTGCACGGGATCCAGTACATTTTTGGCAGCATCAGCGCCACCCTCTGTGAGTGAGCCTCCCTGGCTACTGCCCTAGATGCCACATCCACCTGGGGATCAGGCAGGTGCAGGCTCTGGGCTGCCTGGCAGATCTGGTCAGCCACAGGGTAGTACTGTTAGAGCTAGCTGGGGCGCTCAGAGCTGCCTTCCACATCTGGAGAGAAGGGTGGACCGTGGTGCCCAGGCAGCTGTTTCTTTGCAGCAGCAATGCACAGCTCTCAGTGCCTGGCTTAGAGCAAAGTTCCCTCAGGGGAAAGATGGTCTGCTGGCCTCTGGGGGCTTTCCTTTTGCAGCGGGAGAGATGGGCTTGGTAGGCAGGGTGCGGCCCAGGAGGAGGCCTGGGCCTAGAAGCTTAGTGTGGTCTGGGCTGGCTAGGGATTTGGTTCCCAGGGCCCACTTTCAACTCAGAATTCCTTTGTCCCCTGTGACCATATCTCTCCTTCCTTTTGGGGGCACTTGTTGGCCCTTTGGTTTGCAGACGTGGCCAGTGGGATCACCGTGGACTGGGCCTACGACAATGGCATTAAGTATGCCTTCAGTTTCGAGCTCCGGGACACAGGGCGCTATGGTTTTCTGCTGCCAGCCACACAGATTGTCCCCACAGCCCAGGAGACGTGGATGGCAATATTGACCATCATGAAGCATGCCCTGCATCACCCCTACTAGCAGTACTACTGCTAGTAGTAGCAGGTGGGGTTCGCCCTCCTCCCCAAGGCCTGGGACTCCTGAAACCCAAGTTATATATATCCCCTCCCTGAACCCTCTCCCAGATCCCTAGGAAATAAATGCAAGTTTAAACAGGCTTCCCCGTCTCTAGTATTGGTTGCTACCCTTTTGGGTTCAGCATTAAATAGGGGACAGAGAGTTGCTCATGTCTAGGGACACTTCTTCATGCCACCGCTACCTTCAGGAACATGAGGGACTTGCAGGTTGCATCATTTCTTATTTTGGAGTGTTCTCAGAGCCAAAAATTGAGACCTCACCCCTGGGAAGCTGCTAAAATACACATTGTCTCAGCAGTATTAACATTTTAACACCATGTGGAGGGAAAACGTTTGATCTAAAGGAGAGGATCTGTAAAGATGGCATTTCTGGGCCCTTGAAGAAGAAGTGGGTCCAGACAGGCATCCTCCGCCTGCTTCATTCCCCATGAAGAAGAGAAGACAGGTGCGTATTTCAGAGGTGCCCACTCAGAGGATCCCACTAACCACATTGCCCAATATGAACAAGTCACTGGTTTGTGACCATGGAACAATTACTCCAGGCAATTGTTCATGTGTGAAGGCACATTTCTATAAGAAAATTAAAGGGGTGCTGTCATGAGAGCCTGATGGGGTGCCT
Source organism: Callospermophilus lateralis (assembly GCF_048772815.1). NCBI lineage: Eukaryota > Metazoa > Chordata > Mammalia > Rodentia > Sciuridae > Callospermophilus > Callospermophilus lateralis. The sequence continues at coordinate 23,585,553 of NC_135305.1, read as the reverse complement.
CCACCCATCCCCAGCTTTCCTTCTACCTTGACCTTCCCTTACCATGGGGGAACTGGGATAGTGGGTCTCCCTGCTCTGCTACTAGGGGAGGCAGAGACTCCCCAGAAGCAAGAAAATGAAGAGCTGAACGGGGTTGAGAGTATCTTGAGATAGAAACTCTAGTCTTGAGAGTAAGACCTCCATTTGCAAGAACGAGGCTCTCTGTGTATGTGTGTGTGCACACAGGTGAGAGAAAAGAACTGTGGATGGCCATGAACCAGTCCCTGGAGAACAGGGACAAAAGCAGAAAGAATTAAGAAGTGCCCCTGCCCTTTCCCTAGCCTGTAAAAGGAGAAGCAGTTGGGCTGGTTGGCAGGAGGAGGCAGTCTGAGATGATCAAACCCCAGGCAAGGCCCATATCCATGATGGCATCTGAGAGCAGATTAATAAGTGACTGAGGGAGGAGCTGCACAAACGTTAGAGGCATATGGGCTGAGTGCACCAGAGTGGTGCGGCTGTTAGGAGCTCTGAGCAGAGAACTCGGGTCTCAGGTGGGGAGGCCTATGGTAGAGGCAAGAAGGCCAAGTCCAAGGGCCATGCAGCCAGCTGCCACGATGACACAATGGGCACTGGCTAGGCATCTGAATGCCCAGGACCGGCTCTGCTGTGGGGAAGCCCCAAGGAAGGCAGGGGACTTAGTCCCTGAAGAACCTGGACAATCTGCAGGGGAAAAGCCAGCTACAGAGGAGGGGAAAATCCTGATTCTGGTTAAAATCTTCCACAAGGCTGAGGGAGACCAAGGGTTTAGTTTAGGTTTTGTTTTTAAAGCTGGAAGTAAGTTGGATTTTTCCAACCTGAAGTTTTCTGTCATCATGAGAAAAATTAATACAAAATACGGATAAATAAAGTTGAATTCTACCTTTACACACTGGAGTGTGAGATTATAACTTCTTTCATGTCCTCTATACAAATTATATAATTTCTATATATATACATATATATATTCTATATATATACTATATATTCTACACACACACACACATATATATTCTATATATATACACACACACACATAGATATCTATCTATATATCTATATCTAAAGGATTGATTGAACCCCGGGGGGTGGGGGGAGGGTGTTTTACCATTGAGCCACATCCTGATCCCTTTTTTTATATTTTTTAGAGACAGGATCTCTCTTGAGTTGCTTAGGGCCTCACTAAGTTGTTAAGGCTGGCTTTGAACTCATGATCCTCCAGCCACAGCCTCCTGAGCTGCTGGGATTATAGGCATTAGCCATCACAGCCAGTTTACACAAATATTTGTATTGTATCTTCATGGGTGGGGTATTACTGGTATTAATAAGCTCATTTTTTGAGATAAGAAAAGTAAGATGTGAAGAAGTTTTAAAGGTCACACAGAAAGTTGAGGACCATTTGAACTTGGATTTTTCTAACTCCAAAACCACAATGTCACTGTTTGTCTACATGTGGCCTGTGGTCTGCCTGCAGTAGAGAGCATGGAAAGAAAGCTGTTTAACGTGGTGGTATTTGGGTTCTATCCCCCAGATGACACAGGTTGTCTGAGGTGGGGCCCGGTGACTCTCTTGCGGAGTTGGGGAAGCCCTAGCTTAGAGGCAGGAGTATTTGGGCTCTGATGGTCTTCCTTAGAGCCATGGACATGGTAATTTCTTTTCCAACTCCTACTGTGTCCCAACATGGTTCTCACGACATTATGCGATTCTGCACAGGGCCTTCTCTTAGCTGTAAGAGGGGACTATGAATGTCTTTATTTTCTAAGCAGAAGCACAGGCCCCAAGAGCTTGGCAGATGAAGGGCACATGGTTCCCCACCTGCCTCCAGACCTTGAAGCTGACTCTCACCCAAGGCCCCTCAGGACTACTGGGAACTGGATTTTGCAGCCCGGTTGGCTAGGTGTCTAGGCAGATGATGAGCACACAAAAGTTGGAGCTGACGCTGCTTTTGGAGGTCTTTTTATAAGGCAACAGCATCTTCGAAATCCCCCCATGGCTTGAAATGAAACCCCTCCAAGGAGCTGCAGGACCCCCTGTCTTCCTCTCCCTCTTTGTCTCAATAATTTGCTCACCAGCTCCAACCTCAGTAGCATCCTCCCTGCTTCCTTCAGCACCAAAGCTGCTTCCCAGCCCCAGGCCGGGGCCTGTGCTGCTGCTCCTCATCTGGAACCTTCTTTCTCCCACTCTTCCTCTTCAAGTTCCAGGATGTCTACTCCTGGTAGCCCCAGGCACACAGAAGAGACTCAATGTTTGTTGAAGGACTGTTTCTCCTCCTCAGTCTCATATAAGTTTTTCTCTATGTGACAGAAATCCACCTCACTATGGCTTAACCCATTAGGGGTTTTATTTTTGTCATGTAGCAAGAAGTCCTCCGCAGTGGACTGGCTTGGTGATTCCTTCATGCATGGGGACCCAAACCTTTCTAATTATTCTGCTTTGCCTTCTCCTATACATGTGTCTAGCAATGTCGCATAAACCTTAACAATGGGGTCAAGTCCTGAGAAAGGTGTCATTAAGTGATTTTATCATGTGCAAACATCCTAGAGTATATTTATACAAACCTAGATGACTTTTACACACATACGCTACTGCATGTGTGTGTGTGTGTGTGTGTGTGTGTGCGTGTGAGCATGCATGCGCAGTAGCCTATCAACTCCTAGGGCAGTAATGAACACAACAAGAGATTAAGTTAGGCACAAAAGAAAATGATGCAATCCAGAGATTCAGGAACAGCTGCTCCTGGTATAAAAGTCACACTGTTTTACAGTAAACTTTTTTTTTTTTTTAAAGTAGGAGTATGTTCTAAAATAATAATCAGAAGTAGAGTGTAGTAAATACAGAAACCAGTAGCATAGTCATTGACTGTCTTGATCAGTATTATTACTCCACATAATTGTCTGTGAGCTACTTGTACAGGTCTGACAGCTGGTAGGTTTGTTACATCAGTGCAAACCCAGGAGCAATGTGGTATACCACAGCCACCTTACAATGGCTACATGTCACTAGGCAAAAGAAAAATTTTCAGCTCCATTATAATCTTATGGGACCCCTGTCATTGGTGGTTGGCCTCAACGTCACTGTGCAGCACATTTCTTGTATTTTGACAGGTTGCAAGATGGTTGCTCTACCGTCATCGTAAGACTAAATTCCAAGCAGGAAGAGCAAGGGGAAGAACGCGAGCCAGCTGACTGGGCTGGTCCACCGACTTCAATGTATATGTTATTGGTTGAACTGTGTCATGTGGCCACACCCAGCTCCAAGGGAGGCTGAGAAATTGCTGTACAGCTGGGCAAATTGCTGCCCCCAAATAAAAGTGGAGTCCCATTGTTAAGGAGGAAGGGGAGAACAGATGTTGGGAAGACAGTCAACAGAGCCTGCGACATCTTTTCTGAGGGGCAGGGAGAATCTGAAGGGCCTCTTGCTGTAGGTAATCATGAAGTCATAGAACTTTCCAGATGTTGTAGACCAATCCTCTAATTTTGCAGTTATAAAGATTGGGGCTTCTGGTTAATGGAATTTGCACAAGGCCCGTGTGACTGTAATGGCTGAGAGAAGAGTAGAGCCAGGTTCATGCCCAGTTCCGGCTCATTGCTGCTTCCCCCAGGACTGAGGGGCCACACAGTAGCCTGTATGTTATCTCCTCTGCAAACCAAAGGAGATAATAATGCCTGGGAGTTTAAGTGTATGAAACTAAAGCTCAAGACTTAGGCATGTAAGAGTTAGAAAAATTATAGAAGAATTTTTCTATGTTTTATAAACCTGAAATTTTGGTTTTTTTTTTTTTAATTTTCTTAAGTATATAATGCTAAATAGGAGCTCAGTTTTTCTAAATTCTGTATGGTGTTGTTTTTTTCCTCCCTACAACCACTCTTTTTAGGTATGTTTTTTCATCCTTTTCACTGGTAAAATTTATGAGCATTTATTTAAAAGAAAAAAAACATTGGAAAATCTGAAGAGAGAAAGAGCGATTATACATATGGAAACCCATAAAGAACCACAGCAAATGTGCTGCGGTTATTGCTTTCTTAAGAAAACAAACCAACCAGGCAGTTTGGAATGTGAGAGTCCTGTGTGAGGCCAGCCAGCAGCAGAGGCTGAGGGTGATGGGCCAATGGCCGCCATCCAAGAGGCCAGTGAGGTGCCGTCCACTTCCCCCATCCTTCTCCATCTCCCCTCTGATCACTTCAGAAAGACGCTGGGCCAGAAAGAAAATGACTTTATTAAAAAAAATTTTTTTTTAATGTAAAAAATTCTTCTTTAGAAAAACAAGAAGGCCCAGGCAGTCAGCTGGTACAGGCTGTGAGAGAATCCAGGGAACATGGGTGCGTAAGTGCTTCAGAGCTGGTCAGTAGACCGACATGATGCGTAGGAGGGAGTGAGAGGCCTGCTGCAGACCAGGGCAGGAGGTCAGCCAAGGGCAGGCCCAATGGGATGGATCTGTGGAACACGTTACCATTCCCAAGGATTGTCCCATCTGAGAACCTCGAAGGCTGATCTGGCTGCCTGGATTTGTCCTTCCAACCTCCTCAGAGGAACACTGCTTGTCACTTTGTTGATGTCTGAAAGCCAGGCCTAGCTGCTGCCCTTTCCAGACACAGTCATGAGTATGTTGGGATGGAGGCTGGGGTGGGCTCTGCCAACTGTTCCCCAGCAACAAGTCCATTTCCTGGCCTGCAGCTGTGGGTTCTACTGACTGTCTCCACTTGATGTGGGCTGCTGATGTGGCAGCTAGGCTGCCAGCCTCCTCCGCCTTGTCCCCAAGAGTGGCCTGCCTGAGTGGGACATGATGCCTTCCATCTCAAGCTTGGGGGCAAAAAATGTTCTTCTTGGTGTTTTGAAGAACAACTCTAGCCTTTTTGGTCTTCCAAGTTTCTTCCCTGAGTATTTGGAACATTCCCTGGAAATAATAACATGCTTGCAAATCCATTCCATTTGGCTCGCCCGTGGGTATCCTCTTGCCCTGGGGTCTGCATCGGCCTCTTGCTCTCTCCTAACCACCTTCGCCAAGCTCTGTGGCTCTCCTTCCACTTCCCTACCCCCTCAGCACTCCTCCCCCAATTCCCCAAACCATAGCTAAGACACCATGGGGGAGCATTTTATAAACTGTCCTTGGGATAAAGAAAGAAAATACATTACAAGAAAAAAAAAAAAAAGAACCACTTAAGTTGGACACTGGATATCTCTGGTGTTAGAATTGGTGTTTCCTGTCCTTTCACGGGTTAATCCCAATAGGTCTTTGCCTTCCTTGATCTTCTGTTGGCTCCGACATTGCCTAGTGCTCCTCCCCACAGGATGCTCCCAACTTTCCTCTCAGGCTCAGCAGAAGCACCCTCCCTATTTGTCCTTGTACATGGTGGCTTGTCCTGGCTTAGCTCCTCTCTGCTGCAGGCCTCCATTCTGAGATCTGGACTTTCTCTTGACATTTACTGAAAACCTGTCCACTGTGACACTGCATCATTCTAGGACATTTGATTTTTTTTTTTTTCCTGTAAAACGAATCAAATTTTATCCAGCCCTTGCCAGTGACTTCCTCTTGAGTATAGATCCCAGCCTGGTGTTTTCTTTCTGGGTCATGAGCCTTGATGCTCTGCCTGTCCCCCAGCTTTGGGCCTAAGGGTCCCCAACTTTGCCCTTGCTTTGGACCAACATGAAACAATCCATGGCATGGGCAGGCAGAGCTGTGGCCTCACCCCTCAGCTACATTCTAGAATTTAGTCTTTAGCAAGAGATAACTTGTAGTTTCCTGAGGTGCTCTGGAGGGACCCAGGCTTAGCTTCCCCCTGAGTCTGTCCTCTACTAGTATGCTGCCAGCCTCCTATCCAGTAATTTCAGTTTATAGCATTGAACTCATCTTTTCCCGCTTCATATACATTGTATGATTTGGGGGCATCTTTGATGGCTGGTTGGAGGCAGAATGAGGCACTCTATTTTTGTGTGTGGTACTAGGTATGGACCCCACTGAGCCACATCCCCCAACCCTTTTTATTTTGAGACAGGGTCTCACTAATTGCCCAGGCTAACCTCAAACTTGAGATCCTTTCCTAGTGTGAAACAGAAGAAACACTTGAGGTCACAGTACTGCCGGATGAGGGACACCCCTGAGCAATGGGTAGGACTAGGCTCCTGGCCTGAGGAAGTTTACAGTCTCCTTAAGGAGACAAGAATAACACCCCAGGAACAATGAAGGAGAAATAAATGTGAATTCTGCGTTCAAGTATCAGTTCCCCTTTCCCTCCCTCCCATTGGGATCCAGGTCAAAGGCTACCCCTTGATGAACCCTCTCCTTGAGTGCCCACAATGTATCTCTGAGCCCTCATGAAACTTTTCATATAGCATCACATAAAATGTGCAGTTAGGGTCTCTTGTAGTGAGGACAGCAGCCCCAGTGAGTCCCTGGAGGTCTAAGTCTGTGTCGTCGCCAGCTTCTCAGAGACCAGCTTCTCAGAGTCTGACTCCTACAAGAGCACTGTGGCCAGGAGTGGGGCTGGGAAGTCCCTTTCAATGGCCTAGACCCCAGAGGGGATGTGCCCTGCACAGGGCTGCACAAAACCAGGAAGGCATGGAGCCAAGCAGATGCAGGAGCTGGATGAGGCAGGGGACCCCAACTCTATTCTAAGAACAGAGCTGGTACTCAGGGGTATGGGAGAGGGAGACACCTCACACAAGACCCCAGTTAGCCTGTTCCTTCTGCTCTGCTAGACCCTGAGCTCCCCAAGGTCAAGGAGGTCTGACTGGGCATTGCGGCAGGGTGGAGCTCAGTGGCTGGGTCAGAAGGTGAACGAACAAAGGGGTGGTCCTTCTAAGAAGGAGCGGATTTGGCTCGCCTGTGAGTATCCTCTCGCCCTGGGTCTGCAGTCGGCTTCTTGCTCTCTCCTAACCAGTTTCACCAAGCTCATCCAAGAAGGAGCAGATTAGGGAGAAAGGCGGCAGAGGAAGCCTCACAGGGCAGTGAGCCCTGCCTGGGGCTGGAGCTCAGGCAGAGCAAGTGCAGCAGGGAGGGGGGAGACTTCAAGTCTGATGAGGGGATATCCAAGTTTATGGTCTTCCTAGGCTCCAGACAGAGTTACGTGCATATACAACGGGCCACCGTGCCTTGGCCTAGCAGGGCTGACCGAGAAGCGGGTGTGGTGAGGAGGCCGAGGGAACAGATTGAAACCAGAAAGGACCTCCTGTGCCGTCATTACCGGCCAAGCCCCTGATACTGAGCAGGGCCCCAGGTGGTGCTGGGGGCCCTGAGGATTAGGGTGGATTTGGGTTACACATCTCTGCAATGAGATCAGCAACCAGAGCCAAGCAAATTCCCTTGGTGAGTTCCCAGCTCTCCTGTCCACTGTGCGATCCCAGCATGGGTCTGGCCCTGCTCCCACAGCCCTTTCTATTCAGGTGACCTCTGGTTCTAGTTTCTACCAAGGGCACCACAGACCCTGGGGACCCATGGTGGTGGGGTAGGGGGCAATGCTGGCTAGAACTGGGTTTCTGATTCAGTTGCTGCTGCTACAGTCTGACTCCTACAAGAGCACCTTGGCCAGGAGTGAGGCTGGGAAGTCCCTTTCAATGGCCTAGACCCCAGAGGGGATGTGCCCTGCACAGGGCTGCACAAAACCAGGAAGGCATGGAGCCAAGCAGATGCAGGAGCTGGATGAGGCAGGGGACCCCAACTCTATTCTAAGAACAGAGCTGGTACTCAGGGGTATGGGAGAAGGAGACACCTCACATAAGGCCCCAGTTTGTGTCGCCTCTGGAAGTCCTGGCCCCTTTTCCACTGGATCCTAAGCAAACTGGACCACAGCCCAGCTGCAGGTGCCTGGGGCTGTGGGCCACAGGTGAGTCCCAGCTGGGAGACCTCAGGCCCAGCTGATCCTCATGGCCAAGGGCGGGCCTGGCTTATCTTTCCAGCTGCCCCATTCCCTACCACTTTATCATATCAGGGAGGGTGAGAAGGTGCCAGAGCTTGGAACCCCCACCCCCCTCTTCCTGTGAGACCTGGTCCAGGTGCAAGAGGAGCACAGCCCTCGGGCACAGCCAGGAGAACGCTGCCCTGGGTTTAAAAGGCCCAGATCTCAGTGTCAACCTCAGTCTGACCTTTATGGCTGCAGCATGAGGGGGCTGCTGGTTTTGAGTGTGCTGCTGGGAACTGTCTTTGGCTATGAGGACTTTGTGGGGTAGGAGTGTGGAGAGGAGGAGGACGAGAGCCCAGAGGGGAGACGGGGAGGACTCACCCTAGCCAGTGTCTGGAGGAGCCAGACATGCAGGAACCAGCCAGAGAACACGGCTGGCACCACCCTGGGGAGGCAGGCTGGCGGAGGTACAGGTCTCAGGACAGTCTGAGCCTTGGAGATGAGAAGGAATTTGCAGTAGAGGAAGAGAGAGGAGGCCTGGCCCACTTGGGAGAGAGAAAAATAATCTAAATAGATGGGGACAGCAATAAGTCTAGAATTTTCCAAGATGGGGAGAGCCTGGCTTCCCATGGCAGAGACTTTGGTGCCTCTTCCTACTCCAGGCCAGAGGGCCCAGGCCCACACTGGGGATCCCAGGCCGCCTCTTTCCTGCTCTGGGGAGTGTTGGCAGCCAGGGCAGGAACTGGCTGGGGTGCTCAGTTTTCCTCCCACTTTGCCCAGGCACCAGGTGCTCCGAATCTTTGCAGCTGACGAAGCCCAGGTGCAGAAGGTGAAGGAGCTGGAGGACCTGCAGCACCTGCAGGTCAGAGGCAGGGAGACCCAGAGACCCCACGGTACCTCCCAGGCCAGCTGGGCTCCCTACTCCCCGACTTTATAGTCACTGGTACCTCCCAGAAATAGTCACTGGACTGAATGGGTCCAGTTAGGAAGTGACTTCAACCCCACAGTTTCAGATCTTGCTGCCCTGGAGCATCTAACAAAGTGCCAGAACCCCCTTTCCATTTCCTTATCTCTGCCGCTAACTCCCATGCTCCATCCCCCTCTATACTGAGGCTTCTGGCACCAACACCCTCTCCCAAGCTCGTCCTGTCCCAGGCTGCTCTCCTGGCTGATGTCTCTAGCCCTCTCAAACAGTGCTGGCTTCTGTCCTCCCCAGCTGGACTTCTGGAAAGGCCCTACCTGGCCTGGCTCGCCCATCGACATCCGAGTGCCCTTTCACAGTCTCCAGGCTGTCAAAATCTTCCTGGAGGCCCAAGACATCAGGTACGAGATCATGATCAAGGACCTGCAGTCACTGCTGGATGAGGAACAGGAGCAGATGTTCGCCTTCCGGGCCCAGGTCCAATCTACTGACACCTTTAACTACGCCACCTACCACACCCTGGAGGAGGTGAGGGCAGCCCTTTGGCCACTCCCCTCAGGCACCACTCTCTTCCTCACAGCGGGCAGAGCGTGGGCCTGAGTCAGGGTCAACCTGGGTGTGGGAGGCACCTGCTCTGTCTATATGTGGCTGGTGTGATCCAGGTCATGGCTCCATCACATTGCAGGACTGTTGAGGGAGGTGTCTGGGCACCCAGAAGCCACCAAGTTCCTTCTTCCCTTCTTTCCCATCTCAGATCTATAACTTCTTGGACCTGCTGGTGGCTGAGCACCCACAGCTTGTCAGCAAGATCCAGATTGGCAAAACCTATGAAGATCGACCCATTTATGTGCTGAAGGTAAAGGGTGCCCACATGTAGATGTTCTTGGGCACATGTAGATGTTCATGGCCCCCACCATGGTCATCTGTATATGGGCATAGGTCTCACACTGTTATACAGATTCCCTGTGTAGACATTTGGGAAGGTCTGAGCTTCCTGGCTGGCCTGGGTGTGTTAGGTGTGTATATACAAGTACACACACAATTTAAACTTTTTGGTGACCCAAGTGTTTTCAACCAAGTGTCACAGTATGGAAAGTATTCTGGGTAGCATAGGCAAGAGTTTTGTTGGTGACCTCCCACAGAGAACTGTACAGAGCAGGGGCCTGGAAGTCAGGTTGAGCCATATTGTCTCCAAGTTGGGACTGGGGGCAGGAGGTCAAGCTCTGTGGGATCTCTGTTCAACCCACCTGAGGGGTGGTCCCACAAACAAAGCTTCAACCTGAGATACCAGAGAACAGGTAGCCTCTGGCCTGGGTGGATTTCCCTTTGGGGAATCCACCTTCCCCTTGCCCATTTCCCTGCCTCTTCCCTAGTTCAGCACTGGAGGGAACAACCGTCCTGCCATCTGGATTGACACAGGCATCCATTCCCGGGAGTGGGTCACTCAGGCCAGCGGAGTCTGGTTTGCAAAGAAGGTAAGACTGGGGAGGTGAGGAGAGCTCTCGCCTGGTAGGGACTGGTACCAGGGGCCACAGAAACCCTGGCATCCCCTTTCCCTTCCAGAAGCAGTGATCCCAGAGGTGTCCATTGCTCAGCATGGCAGATTCCTGATTGGAACACTCTGCCCTCTCCCTCTCTTGCCTCCTCCCACCAGATCACTCAAGACTATGGCCAGGACCCCGCTTTAACTAACATTCTTAATAACATGGACATCTTCCTGGAGATTGTTACCAACCCTGACGGTTTTGCTTTCACCCACAGCAAGGTACAATCTTTCTGTTCTCAAGGAAAGTGGGATGTACTCTGGCCTTAGCCCCATAAGCGACTCACCCTCTCCCAGCCCCCTAAGTTATGGGAGGGGTGAGCAGAACTGCCCTCCTGGACAGGATTCTCAGCCTGACACTATGGACATTTTGGTCAGGTGGTTCTTTGTTGTGGCCAACCTGTGCATCTTCTCCTACCCACTAGATACAGTAGCACCTCCCACTTCCCTCCAGTTGGAAAAACCCAGAGTATCTTCAGACACTGCAAAATGATGGACAAAATTGTCCTCAGTTGAGACACACCACCCCAGACCTTGCTTCCCGGTCCTACTTTTATTTTTAACACAAATACAGTTTCTGATGCAGAGTGCAGTGGGCTGACTGATCCCTTTTCTTTCCTCAGAATCGCATGTGGCGCAAAACTCGATCCCTCACATCAAACTCCCTCTGTGTTGGTGTAGACCCCAACAGGAACTGGGACGCTGGCTTTGGGAGTAAGGCCCAGTGTGATTTAGGGGGCAGGCATGGGACCACCCAGAACAGCTTCTTACTCTCCTGGCTAGTTGCACCAGCAGTGAGGAAAAGGTAGCAAGTGGGGTGTTAGCCCTGTACCTGGGGTTTCAGAGTTGGAGGTCCTTGTCTGTAAAAGGAAGTTCCTTCTAGATGGAACTAAGGTCTGAAAGTTCATCTCAGGGTTTTCTATCCTAACCTCAACTCTTTCCTGTCTCTGCCACATCACTGGAAGAACTGGCCTCAGCTTAGGCCAAACCTGACTGGTAAGGGAGACAGGTCCCCAGGTTATAAGAAGGCTTTGGTCTTTCCTTAACGAGGGCCTGGATCCCACCTCTCCCAGCTCCATATAAAGAACTGGGAACTGTGGAAGCCCTATAAGCCACACCACTTGGGTTAGGAAATGCCAGCTCTGCCCTCTGCCCTCCCACAGATGCTGGCTCCAGCAGCAATCCCTGCTCCGACCAGTACCGAGGCAAGTTCCCCAACTCAGAAGTGGAGGTCCAGTCCATTGTGAACTTTGTGAACCACCACGGGAACATCAAGGCCTTCATCTCCATCCACAGCTACTCCCAGCTCCTCCTTTACCCCTATGGCTACACATCAGAACCAGCCCCTGACAAGGAAGAGCTGGTAGGTGCTGCCTGTTTGCCCTTCATCCCAAGGGCAGCTTTGGGCAGGCCAGGGCTTTCACCCAACAGAGTTGCCTGATGGCTGAGAGCCAGTGTGCTCAGCACCCCCTTCTTCCCTTGTACCCCCGATGATTTGGAAAGACCAACTACTGGACTAGCCTTTCTTTCTTTCCAGGAAACTGAGGCACAGAGTGGTTGAGCAAGGGGCTGGACTTTCAACTTGCAGCACTACACTCAGAGCTGCACTGTAACTAAAGGGAGGGGAAGGGACAGCCATCCATATTGCAGGAACAGAGGACCATGGCATTGTTAATCACCTGCAGGGCAGAACAGGCTCTGTGTTCTCTCCCATGGGCCCCCTTCTGCAGGTGCTGCTCTGGGACCACCCTGCCAGCTGGACTACTCTGTCCATGATACTGGCCTTGCTTGTGTGTTTTACAGGATAAACTGGCCAAGTCTGCTGTGACAGCTCTGTCCTCTCTGTACGGGACCACATACAAGTATGGCAGCATCATCACAACAATCTGTAAGTGGCTGTATAATCTCTCTAGGTAGTCCCCAGACCAACATCAGCTGGCTCTTCCTGCCCAAGGGAGCATCCCTCATGGAAGGAAGCAGCCAAAGGCATCCGGACCTGGGAGCATGGGTATGCACCCAGGTCCCTTATGCCTGACAACTTCTGGTTTGGTCATTTGGAGAAGTGCGCAGAACCTTTTTCTAGCATGAACTTGTCTTCTTTGACGCTTTCAATTGTGGGTTCCTTTGAGCACGCTTGTCACTTTAGCTTGTCAGGACTCATGCATGGATGGGGTGGAGAGCTCTGCTGGAACTCACAGATCCCCAGGAAATTCAATTAAAGAAAACACTTCTCCATCACCCTTTAATTAAGGAATATACTTGATCTTTTCCCCACTTGCTTATACTGTACATGCGATGCCTGTGGGAGAAGCATTACTACACAGAAATGGAATTCAGTCAGCAAATGCTTAGTGAGCACCTATTCTGCACCAGGCCCTGTTTTGCGTGCTTGGGATATAACTATGAATAAAATAAGCAAAGATCAGAAAACGTATGCTCTAGGAGAGGAGACTGACAACCATTTTAAGTACACAATTCAGGTTAGGCAAAAAAATGCTGGGGAGAAAAACTGGCACCAGAGCTGGGTGAGGAGAATCGGGCAGCATAGTGTGGAGGTTAAAAACTGAGGGTTAGAGGCAAGTGGCTGGAGGCAGGTGGAATTTGGGCCAGTGTTGAAGGAAATGAGCAGGAAACCAAGAGGATATCTATCTAGGAAAGGGCCTTCCAGGCAGAACTTTCTGGGTAAAGGCTTTACTATGTGTTCTGGCCTGGTGTGTTTTGGGAATAGCCAGGAAACTGAATTGGAGTACTGGAAGTCAGAAGTGGGGTACAGGGAACAGAGGGGTGGACTGCATACCCACCTCATGTACTTCCTGGCCCATGTGCCCAGGTTTTAGGGGGTGAGTGGATCACAGTCTTACCCAGGGATAACTTAATTTTTGATCCCAGACCTTCTTTAGAAACTGTTCTGATCCTAAAGGAGTTTGTTGCATTTGACATCATCAAGTTAAATTCTTTTTTTTTTTTTTTTTAAACTGAGGAGTAAACCCAGGGCCACTTAACCACTGAGTGACATCCCCAGCCATTTTTTTTTAATTTTTTAAAATTTTATTTAGAGACAGGGTCTTGCTAAGTTGCTGAGACTGGCTTTGAATTCGTGATCTTCCTGCCTTAGGCTCCCAAGCCACTGGGATTACAGGCATGCGCCATGATGCTCAGCAGTCAAGTTAAATTCTGATATGCAGCCTGCCTCTCTCTCCCCCAGCTCAATTTGAAAGTGGCTTCATTACCCACATTTCACTGCAAACCTGGAAAACTTTCTCCCTAAGACAGACCCAAGGCTTTCACTTTGACTCTGAATCTTTGCACTTTTACCTGCAGACCAGAGCCCCCAGAGAATTAAACCTCCTCTTCTAAATGGAGAATTCTGGTATATATATATATAATTCTGGTATATTTTGAGGTGTCCTTGAGGTGACTATTGGATGGAGACACTTTTCAGACAGGCTTTTGCAACTGTGTTCCCCAGTGAATGCGGCAACCAATGCTGGCCTCCTCTTTGGGCTTAGGCCCAGCAGGAATTTCTTAGAAGCCAGGTTGCTTGGTCAACAGCAGACCTTTCTAGACACAGACTCTGCTTGGCATTGCACAAGGCTTGGCATGGCACTGGCCTATGTAAATGTTTCCAAAATGACTGACCCTTCCTCTGTTTTCACTCTGGCCCCAGATCAAGCCAGTGGAAGCACTGTTGACTGGACCTACAACCAGGGCATCAAGTACTCCTTTACTTTCGAGCTCCGGGACAGTGGGCGCTATGGCTTCTTGCTGCCAGCCTCTCAGATTGTCCCTACGGCTCAGGAGACATGGCTGGCGCTTATGACCATTATGGAATACACCCTGAATCACCCCTACTGAACTGGCCCTTTGGCACCCTTCTCCCTTCTCTCTGGCCCCATCCAAATAAAGTTTGAGAATACAAAGTGCAGAATCTTGGGGCTCGTATGTGGAGTGCATGGGGCACATCCACCTCTGAAAGTTGGGGCAGAAGTGATTTAGTTCCTGAAGACTTCACTGGAAACATGGGTGGTTAGACTAAAGGATCCCTAACTCCCCTGTATTCTAGGATCCTGTATCCAAGTGGTATCTATTTTAATTAGATCACCCTGAGCTCAACTCCTCAGGGGCGATTTGTGCATATCTTGGAAGCAGGCAGCTGCCACAGCTGTGAAGCAAATGCCCAGAACCCCATGGTGACAAGGAATTCAGCTGGTTGTAGCCATCGTCTACAAAAGCAATAACCTGGAATGTGAGAGAGAATAATACTGGTGACTGCAGATGTTGCAGTCAAGTCAAACAGATTACTATAAAGCAAGATATGGCCTCTCACTCCTTAATTACATTGGAAGAAAATAATTGGGTGAAATGAAATCATTCGCTGAAGATAAAGAATGAATTGCCAATACAGGGACATTTTTATTAATTGTAATATAGCCTGAAGGTTCTGCCTTTAAGGGTAGAGGTGGTTAACTTTTCATTTGCAACATCTTTTCAGCATCCCCTGCACATCACCTGTGCTCCCTCCAGTTCCCACCCTCTGCCTTTCTGTTCTCCTGCCCATATTCCCTACATGGCCTGAAGTTGGCATCGCTCCCTGGGCTTGGGAATCCTGAGGACAGTATACTAGTGAGGACAGTATACTAGTCAGTATACTAGTGACTAGCACCATGGCACACAGAGTACCCCAGCTTTTTAAAAAATAAGACTCTACTTTTTTGCTTCTTTCTCCATATTTCTTAAGATGTAAATGTGGAGCTGGGGTCACTACCACAGAAGTCACTGGGGACGCTGGTGGGCCTAGACTAGGGTCTGGGTGAGGATGGGGACATCTCCCTGAATTGGCCAGCTCAGATCTCAAGCTGCCTCCAGCTCTACTGACTTGAATCTTGTCTTTTTTCACAAAAGGTGGTCTGAAAGTCAACTTTTTTTTTTTTTTTGTCATTTTATGAGGATATGAGGGAGTGCTTTTGCTACCAAACATTCTGAAAAACAAGAACAAGGCTGACTATACATACAGTATATATAAACTGCATACATAAGTTTATGAGACAAGGTGAGGTGTTTGGGTATCTATAGAAGGATAACCTAAAGATTTGAAAATATTCCCTTTGTGTTATGTTTTGGGAAATATCCTCCTCCACCCATACAATAATATTGTAGATCAGGGCTGGGTTTGTGGCTTAGTAGTAGAGCACTTTCTAGCACATGAGAGGCTCTGGGTTCCATTCTCAGCACCACATAAAAATTAAAATAAATAAATACAAATAAAATAAAAGTATTGGGTCCATCTACAACTAAAAAAGAAAAAATTAAACAAAACAAAAGAAGATAGTAGATTAGCTCAACCTATTTTCACTGCTTAGTTTGGCCAAGTAGGAAGACAATCACCTTTTATTTAATAAAGCCTGGTAAGAAAAGAAAATTTAGTAAGATGACTTTAGTAATAATATAATTAATATCAATCATAATAAATGCTTATTAAATGGAGACATGGAAGTTATGAATACTTAAAAATTTTTTCAACTGTGGGAAGAGCTTTACATTTTGTTTGCAAACATTTTTATCAAATGTAAAAATTATGAATAAAAACATAAAATAATGCATTTAGAAAATATCATAACTTACATGAAAATATTAATGATCTTGAGGGGGTTAAAGTACAAGTAAGTAAAGGGAGGTTTAAGGAAAAGACTAACAGTTCAACAGATAAATAAGCAATTCCCAAAGCAGAAACAGAAAAAGTAAATGTAAGAAAGATACTGATCCTCAGTGATTCCTTGCACATCAAAGAAAAACAAAGTTGTCATTTTTCTCTCATTGGCTTGGCTTAGAATAAAAGACTGATGACTCAGTGTTATCAACGGCAGGAAGGAGTAAGGACAGTCACATACTGTCAGTGGGAAGATAAATTTGTGCCACCTTTCTGGAGGGCAAATTTGGCAATATAAGACATTTATATATATTGCTTCTTTGACCCAGAAAATCCACATGGAAGAATTTATTTTATAAAAATATTTGGACAAGTTAAAAAATATGTAGGCACAAGATTGGAATAGTAAAAAGTCAAACAAAAAGGAAAAAGAATGTAAAGAACAATCAGTATTGATACTAATATGACACACGCCCACGACGGAATAACATCTCGAAGCAATAAGATCTGTGTTGACATGGACAAAATGTTCACAGCACTTTAAGAGAAAGAAGCTGGCTACAGGTGGAAGTATTCCAAAACTGGATTGTGATGGCTGTGCAATTCTGTAAATGTATTAAAAAATCCTTGCATACTTAAAATGGGTGAATTTGACAGCATATGATTTGGACTTTAATAGAGTGAGTTTTTTTAAAAAAATAATTTGGTCAAATTAGGAATACAAACAATAATAAATGTTGGAGAGGATGTGGAAAAAAAGGAACACCTTTATACTCTTGATGGGATTATAAATTAGTATAAGCACTATAGAAATCAATATGGAGGATCCTCAAAAGACTAGGCATGGAACACCATATGACCCAGCTAAACCACTCCTAGGTATTTATCCTAAGAAAATAAAGTCATCATACTACATATTTAAAGATGAACAATTCACAATAGCCAAACTATGGAACCAACCTCAGTGTCTCTCAAGGGATGAATTGACTGAAAAAAAAATGTGGTATATATATACACAATGGAGTTTTATTCAGCCATAAAGAAAATATGTCATTTGCAGGAAAATGGATGGAACTTGAGAGCATTATGTTAAGTGAAATGAGCCAAACTCAGGAGGTCTAGGGTCATATGTTTTCTCTCATGTGCAGAAGCTAGAAAGGAAAAAGGAAAAGAAAGTTGCAGGGAGCAGGAAACCACATGAAAATTAAAGGGAGATCCATAAAGGCAAGGAACCAGGGGGAGACAGGTTGGGAAGCAAAAGGGAAATACTGGGGAATATCAGGCCAATTATATTGTGTTTATATATGCACATGCAACAGATGCCACCACTATGTACAACTATAATGTACTAACAAAAATATGGAAAAAAATAATTTGACTGTTGAATATGAATCCCATTTTTGTTTAAAACACACAAACAGGTGATACTCAGGACATATCCCCCAATAATAACTATGTCTAACTTGGGTAGTGCTAGTAGATTTGCTCTTTATGATTTTCAGAATTTCTTACAATGAGCTTTAATAATCAATGTTTATTTGGGGATGTTTATCCCCAAAACACACCAGATAATGAATCTGTGCACAAAGCTACCCTAACATCCACTTCTTTTCAATATCAAACATCTGAATGGGCATCTTAGTCTTTGCTCAGATTCTTTTTGAGAATTTGTCTAATCTCACTTCTTCTGTTCTGGCCTCTTATTTCACCATCTTTCCCGGAACACTGCAGTTTATCTTATCTTCAGAAAAATTTACACTCCAGATATAGCTGGAAGCAGCAGTGTTAATATCAGAACAGGGATTACTGAGGTCTCCTAAGCCCTTCCCTAAGCACTCTGCTGTAGTCCCAGTGGAAATTCCCAAGAGCCCTTTCTGCTCACATTCAGTTCCCATCACAATCTTGGGAATTGATTATGCTAACGCCTATTCTCCAGGGCCCCTCAAAGATCTTTAAGTGAAGTCATTTTATTTCTTCCTTACACCACTACAGATGGTTCTCAAATGTCGCCTGGGGGCGGTTGGTGGTCCACAAGAATCTTCCAGGTAGTCTCCGAATTAACACTCAGATATGCACCTCTAGTTCTCTGGCTTTGGCCTGAAGTTAAAATTGAAAAGTCATTGAATAAGATCCAGATATGACCTCACTGATCCCTCATCCAGTGCAGAGCTATTCATCATCCTGGCGATTGTTCTGCAAGGGCAAGTGGGACTAGGTGGATCTGAGGATGCACAGGGGCTCTGGTTGGAAGGACTATGGGAACATCATTCCCTGAACACACTAAGATCCAGATGCTACTTTTAGAGGAAACTGGTATGACCAACCCATACATTCAGAGTGGTCAGGCCAAGGAAGGTCTCTGAGAAAAGTACAGAGCACACATTATATCTGAAAAACTGTCAAAGGGTAATGAATTCTTCCCCAAAGCTTTCAGGATCCGCATTAATTTGGCAACTCAAACTGCGAGCATCATCTAACAACCCCAGAGACCAAGACTGCCAAGTGTTTATTGCCAAAGTAAAAGGAGAAAATTAAAAGTCTCTGCTTAACCACAGCTGTGGTGTGAGCTACATTTTTAGAACAGTGCAGTGGAAATAAGGGCTTTGCTGACATGGGCTGCAGGTTTGCCTCTGTTTCCCCAGGAAACTCAGGCCTATGGTCATGGGTCAATTTTCACAATTTATGTTTCAGCCTGAATTAGAAACATCATGACAAAGGAAAGAAGAGATAGACACAAAGCACATCAAGATGGTTTATTAAATGAATAGTTCAATCTATCTGGAAAACAGCCTAATCCCCCACCCCCCAATCTAGTTAAAAGTTTGTAACTCTCATTCTTTAAGTAGAAGACATGGGTGTCCACTGACAAAATAAACCTCAGAAACCCTGGATCAATTTTCTTTTAAGATAGGACCCTGTACACTGACATATTCAGTGGGAAAAAAAAAAAACTATATTCCAGGGCACAGGTGTTTTTAGTTCCTAATTTTCCACTGCCTTTTGTGCAGGTGGCAGGAGGAAGCCTTCCTGAGGAATCTCAGTGATGAGGAGGGAAGGGAAGCCAAGGGCAGGCTACATTTTCACTGGTAAACAAGGTACTGCCAAGGGGGACCAGACCTGGCTGTGCCTACCCAGAGTGGGAAGCTCAGGGTAGAGTGCCTACGAGAACATGTTCCACCGTCCTCAGGCTGGGTCTAGCTTCCCATCAACTACTCAATGATTCAGGGTGAGCTGCTTCATTCCACCCAAACTTTAGCCTCCTCAGCTGAAAAGGGAGACACCAGCCTCACAGGACTGCTTGAGAATTAAACGAGTCAAAACACATTGGAAGGACTATGGGAACGTGTGAGTCACTGCGTTTGCTCCTCCATACACATATAAATAAATAAAATAAAGGTATTGTGTCAATCTACAACTAAATATGTACACACACACACACACACACACACACACACAATGGAGTATCTGAAAGTGCTGCCTAACACATAGTAGGTGCTCTATAAGTGTCTCATAGTATCTGGAAAGCTTCAAGATTTGGAAAAAATCTCTCTGATGGGGATGGCAGCAACTTAGAAGGCTACTGAGAAGACAGTGAAAACAGACCTGGCAGGTGGCAGTCAGCCAGGGAACAACTACCCAATTAGCCCCTCTGAGCACTTTCCACAGAGGAAGATCCAAAAACCAGATGCACAAGGGGACAAAACAAGCTTCCTAAGCCTCCAGAACATACAGTGGCATCGAATGGCCACCATAATGGATTTCAGTCTTGATTTATGTGTTAAAGAACACTTACTTAAGGGCCACAGTAACAGAGTTGGTGATCTGCACCCTCTGAGAGATTATTAAGGTCTAAGTGATTTCAAAGGGAAGACATAGTGATCTCCTTTAACAGAATGTAGTTCATGAGTCAATAGCATTTAATAATCCATATCTTGTGGGCCACACATTTTACTAGGTGCCTCAGGATGTTACACAAAGAGAATTTGCTTTTGCATTCAGAACAACAATGATCAGTACCAGAAAGTGACACCATGAGGAGATCATACTGTGACAAATACAGTTTTGTCAACACAACAATATCATGTACCCTGTTCTGTCAGAATTTTGAGATGGACAAATTTCCACCATTACATTTCTTTATGTGATAACTGACCTGCATACCAATTTAAGAATGCCATGACATTAATTCCAATAATCACTACAAATCTAGGGAAGTATTACTAGCCAAATGTATTCTGAACACTTTTTAAAGCACAGTGTGTCTTATTTTTGCTTTTATATAAAAAATATATTTGCTAATCAAAAAATTGGACTGCATATATTTAACATGCCCAATGTAATTAAACTTATAAATTATAACCCACATGTTTCTTAGGTTTTGGAAAAGGAAAGTATTATGAGACATCTTTGAAAGAAATGTGAAGAAAATAAACTCACATCAAAGACACTGAGAACATTCAGTTTTGGAACTGGAGAAAGAAAGGATCTTAATGATTATCTTCAGAGTAGAGCCAGAAGGTAATCATGGATTTGAATCCAGGTAGACAGAAATTAGTTATCCCCCTAAAAAAAGTCAAATAAAATAAAAGACAGACTCTACAACCAATAAACAACATGACAGAAACTAAAACCAACACAAGAAAAATCACCTACATATTTCTTCCAGCCTAGGACTCTGGCTTCACTTATATTCCACGAGGGAATTACAGAAGAAAAGGTTTTTGTTTTGTTCTGTTTTCCTGGTGAGTAGCTTAAAGTCTTAAGAATTTTTGTAGAATCTAAACAGCACCCCAGGAAAAGTCCCTGAGTGACTAATGAACATTATGTGTTCTCTTTTAATCCTGATTTATACCAGGTCCAATATGATTGTGTTGGTTCTGGCTTCCTACTGCAGGTAAAAAAATGAAATTACTTTTAGGTCATTTGAATCATTCTATAGTTTTCAACAGACTGAACCTGACATTATTACAACCCAGGAAGTTCTCAGTTTTTGAATGAGTCCTGCAGCTTTCTTCCCGCTCCTTTTCTGCCTCTCTTCTCCCGCTTCCCTCTTTGTTTCTTGCTTCCTTCCTTCCTCCACTCTTCTCATTCTGACATACTCATCTCTTTGAGGCATCTAACATATTATTAAAATTTGACCATTACTGACGCACAGTAGAGCAGTTACTGCACGTTGGTAAAGCGTCCTCTTTCTCAGGGGTCTCAGGCAAGGGCAGGGAATGAATGCCCAGAACACTGACAAGGAAGCTGTGACATGATCTGGCCATCAGTCCCTGCCTGAGCATGACAGGAACCAAGCCTTCTGACCAGAGAGCGGGTCTCTAACTCTAATTGGAATGATTTCCTGATTCATTTATACAAAGAATATATGCCTTTCTAAGAGATGCAGGAAAAAAAAAAGGTACTCTTTCCAATCACTCCAGTCTCCTGGGGTTCCCCCAAATCATCCTGACAGGGAGGAAGAGAGAAGTTGGCAGATTTCAGCACATTAATAGCAAACGACAAATTAGTAACTATGTAACTATGTTCTTTAATCTTCAACATTCATAATTGCACAAAGTATCACTGATCATTTAAATAATACATGTCAAACAATCTAATGAAGAAAGGAGTAAGGTACAATGTTAAAAGCAATAGCTTGAGCTTATAAAAAAAATCTGATAATAACATTTAACACTCAAAGTGCAGAATCTTGACAAGTCTTCTGAAAATTTAAGTCCTTACCAATAGGGCAAAGCACTATAGATAAACACACACAAATATATTCAACCTGCTCCATCTCTCTGCTGAACACACAGCAATTCTGACTTCCAATATATACGTAGTGTTTCTAACATATGATGCTGCAACTGCAGAACAGCAACAGGGGAAACTATCCTTTACTTTCAAAATAGAATCGGGTGGGGTAGTCTAGTCTCCTGACTAGCCAACTTTAAAATGGCATAACCAGAACTTTGTTACAGAGAAAAATATTTTTCCTTAAAAATGTATATGTGTTAAAGATGGCTGAAAATCTTGTCCACGCTAGGGGAAAGTTGAGTGTGGAAAAATCTGCATTTTTCTATCTATGCCATAAAGAAAATAAAAAGCCAGAGCATTCTGGCATTAGCAAAAGGCTGAACTAAATTCTCAGGCAATAAATTTATGGGGAAACATGACGGGCTTCTCATTAAAGCTATGTGTACATTGGCTGAATTTTATACAAGATTCTTGAATCTTGTGGAAAATTGGGCACGGCTTGACATCTGAACAATGTCCCTGGTTTGTTTGATTTCTAAAGCATCGGAAAATGTTGCACTTTGGAAATCAAGTAGAGAAGAATAAACACACTCTAAAACAGAACTGGGCTGCATCTGACTTATTTTTCCATATGTCTGCATGAAATATTTATTACGTTTATTTCTCTTACAAACACAGCCCCCACGTTAGAAATACTGCGGAGGTTTTTTTTTTTTTTTTTGGTGGTGAGAAATAGTACTTTTAAGGCAAATCTTACCCAGCAGCAGTAACCACCTAAGGATAGGCAATTTTCAGTTGGCTTTCAGAAGCTGGTTGCCATGACGAAGAACACAATTTATTCCTTAGTCCTTATCACAGCTACGATCACAGACCATAAAAATTAACAAGGCTCTTTTCCTTTTCTGTATGATTTCAGAGCGCCTCATCCTTACCTGAGGTCTTTTGTTCACCCAATTAAACAGAATGAATGTCAGTCATCTAGCAATTCAATTAATGCTGATTCAAAATTCCGGCCAAAACCAGAATCTATAATCACAACCTCCTAATCACAGCTCAGTCGTGAGAATGAAAAGTAAGCAGGAAATTGCACTAATTACTCAATTAGACTAATACTGTCTTTTAAAGCAAGGGCTTAAGGGTTGTCAGCCTGACAAAGGACTTCAGAGTCCTCCTCACCTTGTGTGTTCCTATTGCTTGAGTGAAACTCGTGTTTTCAAGTGGTCATAATTTCTACTCATCTAACGCAGATGAACTCCATCAGGCAATGGAAATTTACAACTGATATACAGACTACAAGTGAGGGACCATTCTGGTGGCTTCTAGGGGTTCCCAACATAGGCCTGTACAATGGCCAAGGTGATCCCTCTTCCCAATGTGAAGACAGGAGAGTACACACCTTTCTGGCCCCAGAAAACCATTTAACGAGGGGGAGTGCTAAAGAAAGTAGTGCTTCTCTACAAAATCTTAAATTAAGCCATGCTCACAGGTACCAGACTCTGAACTCCCAACAGAGCCACAGCATGTTGGGCAGAGCTCTTTAGAAAGCCACTCACACCTGGTGTGAGCCTGTGGGTGGCTAGAACCAACAAGGCTCATACACACCCTGGGGACTGTTGCCCACTCCAAGCCCACCTGGAGAAGCCTTCATGAAATCAATAATGAACACCAAAAAAAACTGGTTGGGAATAACATACCAGCAGATGTGACTGAAGTATTTACAAAACAACACTGGATATAGACCAAACAAGCTGGACCTTATTTAAAAGAGAGAGAGGTCCTTTTTTTCCTATTCAGTTTCAAAAGACTTAAATATTCTGTAAACAATAGGGAGGACACTAGAGCCTGTCATGCCTCTGGTTTTTGTGGTTATCTGTCAAAATCCTTCCCGAGCTGGCTGCAAGGAGAGGATGAGGAGACAGGGAGAGGGAAGATGGCCTACCGGACATGGCATGGGCTTTTCTCTACAGCGGTTCTGAAAATGACCAACTTGGGAACTGCACAGGGATTCTGAAAGGAGGGGAAACATTTATTTGACTAAGTGAGATAAAGTCTTTACTTCCAGGGTTTGCCTTGCAGGTGGCCACTGCCAAGTGCTCGGGGGTTCGAGTGGCCAGCAGGGATCCCAGTGGGCAGGTTCTGACTACTGCGGGCACTAGGCACCTTGGAGTCTCTTCCAGAGGAGTTAGTTTGGTTCAGCCGGCCTGGAGGGAGCAAGAAAGAGGAGCTGAGCAACAAGAATGATTCCAGGAACAATCCGCCAAGTATACTTTTAAGCTAATGAAGTCCTAGTCTACCACCACTTTTAAGCTAATGAAGCCTGGTGCAGCATGTACTTTGGGCCAATGATGACCTATTCCTCATCCTTGAGATTCACTTGCAGTTGGGGAAGGGGGAAGGGATGGAGTGTTTTGCTTCCTCACTGTTATCCCCAACAAACCTAGTCTCTCATTTTTCCTTTGGTGGAAAGGGGTGCAGGATGAGGGGTGATTAGAAGGAAAGAGGGGCAAAGGTAAGACAGGAGGACAAACCAGAAAGTGCTGGGTGGTGGCTTAAATGTACCCAGAAGCAATGGAAAGAAAACTTCCTGAGAAGGAATCTGAATGCCTTATGCTGCGCTCAACCCTGCCTGAGATGCACCCTTTGACTGATAAACTCTTCTCTATGTCTAATTCTTACCACTCTCAGGGGTCACCCCTACCTCATACCTGGATCAGCCATATTTTCAGATAGTTTAAGAATCTGAATAGGAAAGTGAAGTTTTTCATATGATGAGGGAATATTTCAAGCTACAAATCTCAAGTTTCACAGAAAACAAAGGTCAAAATATCTTACTAGGATTGTCTGTGCGACCCTGATCCTCTTCCAGATAATATCCTATCTTTTTTAAGTCTTCTGGGGTAAATCTCCATTTGTTCTCAGCCGGTGGGGGTGGCACTTTGGGGCTGGATCGTTTCCGGGCAGAACCAGGAGGTGGGGCCTGCTGGCAAGATGCTGGCAGGGAACCAGTAATCAGTCCTTCTGGGAATTTCTGAGCTAAGACTTTTAGACCTAGACATAGAAGAGCATCAAAATAAATAAACAAACATAAAACAAACAAAACAAAAACAGGATTAACATGGTAAGGCCACATCAAACCCTGGGAAAAAAAGCCTGCATGTCTCCTAATCTTTGGTCACCAAGTTGAAGCCAACACAAGGACATGAAATCTTTCCTAACGGTTTCACCATTAAGCAAATTACACCAGAAAATGTTACACGGGAATGTTCTGAGAATTCCACAAGAAATCCTTTTGCTCAAATCTTCAGCATTCTTCCAGAGCCCTGAAGCAACACTGTTATTTTAGGAATTAAAAACATGTGCAATAGAGCTAAAGGACAATTCACATAACTCCTAGTTCCTTTGAGAACACTAAATTCCATACACTGAGAAGAAAAGGTGATGGGGTGGGTTGAAGGACTGTGAGTCCACAGATCTATCTTTTAAGTCCCAAAGAGAAGGTGGCCTTGCTCACCTCCAGAAAGCATGAAGAGGTTTTCAAACCCCCGCTCACACATGGTGGTGGCCGCCTGGCTGGCCAGTCTTTCGTCGTCGTCATACAGAATGATGATCTTGCCGTGAGCATTTTTCTAAAAGATAAGTTAAGGATCCAGGCACTGAGCTAATGCTCCTAGATTATAAGAAACCCCTAGGGTTCTTCCTTCTGAGTTCAGGAAATGTCAGAGGAGTCCATTCTTACCCATCGCACCAGCAGTTACTGGATATTTCCTGTCATGGAAACCACATGAGCTAGTTTTCTTTTCTTTTGTGAACTAGTATTACCATAGTCTGAGGCAGTACTAGTTTCATACTTCATTTACACCCTTTGGTTTTTTTCATCCCAGGAAGTAAATACTATACACTCTAGTATCCATTTTACAAACAAAGAATCTGGAAAACTTCTATATCCAAAGTATTCACTAAAGTCTTCCTTATAATAGTAAAAAGGTGGAACCACCCAAAAGTCCAAAATAAAGGAATGGTTTAATAAATTATAGTAAATCTGAAGATGAGATAATATACAGTATCAAAAATGGAGTTTACAAAGAGCTTATGTTAGGATGGGGAGACATGCTGTAATAAGAAGCGGAAAAAAGCAAGCCACTATACATACAGTATGGTTTCAACTTTGTAAAACACACACACACACACATACACACACGACAGTCCAGAATAAAATATACCAATAATATAACGGGAGCCAATGCTCCAACTGTGTGATTATGGGAGATTTCCATTTTCTTTTTTATATTTTTCAGTATTTTAATTATTTTCTACTTATACAATTTTTGTGAATGGAAAATTTTTTTAAAATCAAAAATTTTAAAGGAGAAAAAATTAAAATAGAAAAATATTTATTTCTTAAGTTCTACTTGGGTAAGCTTTCTGGTGGGAAAATATTTTAGGACTACCTTTCAACAGATCATAACCTTTCACCTAATGTTTTTTTGGCCCAGTGCAACATGGTTTGAAAGCATCTGCCTTCATCGTCAAGATTCTAAGCAACAGTTAGGAATCCAAATTCTCATATATGCTAACCTGACAGCCTTCTCACTGGAAACATTCTTTCATGGTACGTTTGATTCTTGTAATCCTCATCCTATCCAACTCCTTAAAATACAACAAAGGATACATATTCAAGAATATCATTTGAATAGGGGTTCATCGTTCTAGACAGAGTTGCAATTGGGTAACTGTAAGCTGTGAAGAGAAGAAAATGTTTAGAAGTCTGTAGTTCTCAGTACAACTTGGCCCCAGTTCCCAGCTGGTTTAAAATTTAAGAGGTAAATACATTTTCAAAATCATGAGCCATAAACCTAAATACACTGGGGAATAAAAAGAAACAGGATATTATGAACAAAGAATGAAGCTTCACTTCACTGTTCACATTTAGTACTGTTGAACTGTGAACCATTTGAGAACCATCAGCAGCCTCTCTTAGAGCTCATGGTGGAGCCAACATGAGAGGTTTCCATAATGGATCTACTACACACACGGACTCCCTGTCAATGCTGGTTGTAGTTCAGCCTGCCTGGACTCAAGAACAGGCTCTGTTCCTGGGAGTGAGGTACTATAAAGCCCTCTCTCTCTTACCTCCGATGATGTGGCACTGCTGGTAAGAATCTCTATCACGAACATCTAGCAGCAGGAAGGGGCAGTCAGAATAAGGTTTGTCTTTGGTGTTAGGCTCTGCTTTCTTCACTAGCCCTTTGTCTAGATCCAGTTCCCCGACACCACTGATGACGCTGTAAGGGGAAAAAAATAGGTCAGGAGAAAACAGTCAGGGTTTGGTGGTTTAAAGGTCAAATGCATTTAGAACAGTGAGATGAGTGCTCAATGTCTTTTCAAAAGGCACTTCAAAGGAGAAGGTAAATGAGTACAGTGTTTGGCTTCTGAATGCAGGATCCTCTGGATTCCTATTCTATCATCCTGGACCCCAAGTGGGGATCCATGTATCCATAATTACCTCCAGACAATGCCTGGTGATGACATGGCCAAGGGGGTATAAAGTGTAGGGCAGCATTCAGAGAAAGAAAGAGGGGAACAGTTAATTCCAAAGGATTTTGAGGAGTATAAGAAAGCAGAACAAAGATTGATAAGGACAGGAAAAAACTAAAGGTGTTTCTGTGCATATTACATATAAATATAAAGTGGCAATAATATTTTATATATTTCCAATATAGCCAAACACCACATAATGACATTCTGATCAATAAAGGACGGCATATGCAATGGTAATCCCATAAGATTATATTGCCTAGTCATATTGTTGCCATTTTAGTTTGGTCACTGTGTAAGTACACTCTATGATGTTCCCACCATGACAAAATCACCTAACTACATGTTTGTCATAATGTTCCATTATTAAGTGACATGTGAATGTACTTACACAAGATACTGAACCTTAAAACTTTGAACAGTTAGTTATCTGCACTTACATCCATTTGACACATTACAATGTTGAAGCTGAAGAGGTTTTTATTTTTAGTGGCATTCATATAAATGAGACAGGAAGACCTGGGATTAAACTGAGAGATTCATTACTGACAGTTCTATTTCTAAGGTCATCTAGCTACTAAAATTAGTTGCCATCTTAATATTAGAGAGGAAATGTGGTGAAAACATGAATCAAAGGACTAAGATGATGAGGTGTTATGAACAAAATGGCAAGTGGTGAGCATATCTGCAGTGGACTGAGAAGATGGTTACTTTCCTAGGAATATTAAGACATATGCTAAGCCACAGTTTAGTATGTGGTGTATTTCCTCTTCCATCACAGCACATCAAATTCTGCATTTAAATCTAATAAACACTATGACTGTATCCTATATAGTGTATATTTTGTTGAACCAAAGATGAAGAAACTCTCTTTCATATAGAACTGCATCCTCAGTAGAAGTCCTTTAGGCCTATCTTTTCTTGAATGCATTTTTAGAGTCTTTTCACAGTAGAGATACTGATGATGGCAATCTTTTTCTAGTAGAACCTAGTTTCTCTAGTAGAATCGTTTTACCAGTAGGAGGGATGAATGTATGCTAAAAATCATCTCCAGTTCTATAATCAGTGGTTAATATTTGTGAGAAAGTGCTACATGAAATAGAGCCCAAGGAATAAGAAAAACAAGTCACGTCCAATTTAAGAATCAATACAAATTGCTGCTTTCACTCTCCTTTGCTGTACTCTGGGCTTTATTTTTCTGATTTCAGACAAAGCAATTATAAGCAGCAGTAGGCAGAAAAGGGGGTAAAAATCCTACTCTGAAAGAAAAAACAGTACTTATAAAGCTAAGTATTAATAATAAACTTACTACAAAAGGGCTGAGAATGGAACTTAGGAGGGAAAATGAGTACTCTTGTATTAATATAGTCATTACTGGGGACTGAACCCAGGAGTGTTCTACCAGTGAACTATATTTCCCATTCTTTTTTATCTTTTATTTTGAGACAGGATCTTGCTAAATTGCCTCCAATTTGTGATCCTCCTGCCTCAGCCTCCTGAGTAGCTGGGATTATAGGTGCATGCCATTGTGCCTGGCTAATATGTTCTTATATTAATTCAGTAAGACTGTGGTGAAAAAGATTCAGGAGATGGTATTTAAATAAAGAAAAAGCAGAAGGGCCAGAATTAAAATATAGGACCTCACTACTGCCAGCTCTGTTTCTAAGGTAATTAAATCACTGAAATTGGTGTTTAGATTAATCTGAAGGTAAAATACGACTTGGATGAGAGTACCTCTGAAGAGTAGAGCGACTAGAGTCCCCTGCTCCCGCACTGTTGATGAACTGGACTGGGCTGGGTGACTGCTCACCGGGGTTCCCTTTTCCATTGGTCCTGGCAGCAATTTCAGCATCGGGGTCTGAAGATGCAGAATCATTGTCTAAAATTGCAAATGAGACAATTAAATTTAACCTCAGAATTTGTACGTACTTATATTAAGTAGCTCCACAGAAATGAAGTCAAGAAAATCTTATCACCATTATTAAATTTTTCTAGAAGTTGTAATGCACAGGTTCTCAAAATGCAAAGACCCCAGGAGTCCCCAAAACCCTTTCAGTGGGGGGGGGGGTCTGCAAGGTGAAAACTATTTTTATAAGATGCTATTTATCTTTTTTACTGGGTTGATATTTGTACTAATGGTGCAAAAGAATTAGTGGATAAAACACTAGCTCTAGCGAGAATAAAGGCAATGGTACCAAACTTTACTAGCAATCCCATTTTCACTCTCATGTGTGCACTCATAGAAAATAAGTACAGCAGTCACATAAAAAATGTCCCTGATAAACAATAATAATTAATAATTTTATTAAATCTCACTTTAAAGTGAGTACACATCTTTTTAATGTTCTGTGTGATGAAATGGGGAGTCCACATAGGTCAAGTATGCTACATATGTCACTGCCGTGGTTATCTCAAGAAAAAGCATCAGAGTAACTGCTGAGCGGCAGCTGAGCCAGCTATTTTTGCTGTGGACACCTTTTTTGCTTAGAAAGAAAACTGACAGGAAAGCTCTTGTTATTTACACTTGTGTATTTTGTAGACATTGCCTCAAAAATGAATTAAGTGAGCCTGTCGATTCAAGGAAAACAACGGATGGTATTTGTTGTCAATGATTAAATTTTGAGCAAAACCCAGGATTTTAGAAACTGTATTTGCCATCGGGCACTGAAGTATTAGGAACTGCTTCCCCATACTTATAGATGTTTCTGGGAAAATAAATGGTGAGATTAAAAATGTGATTTTTTTTGATAGTGTGTAAAGAAATATGTCAATATAAGATCACCATAAATCAGTGAAATGATATTTTCCAAATGACCACTGCTAGATATAAAAATCACGCATGGGTAAAAGAGTCATTGAACGTGCAAAACAGACCAATGGATTTCAATGTAACCAAGTATGAATGGTTCATTGATTTAGATTCTACTTTATAGCTAGCCTTTAAGAAATGACAAGTTGTCAAGTTTTAGTGTAGTATCAATAAAAAAAATCCAGAATTATCTGAAAAGGCTATTAAATACTCTTTGTAATGTTTTGAATAACCAATAAAAATAAATAAATAAATAAATAAATACTCTTCCTCTTCCAACTACAGGTCCATGTGAGGGAAGATTTCTTCGTATACTTCAACCCAAATAGTATATTACAACAGACTGAGTGTAGAAGCAGATGTCAGAATCAGCTGCCTTCTATTAAACCAGACATGAAAGAGATTTACAAAATATGTAAAACAATGCCACCCTCTCTGTAAAATTTTGTTTTAGAAATATAGTTATTTTTTATTAAAATGCATATTTATGGGCTCAGGATGTGGCTCAGTGGAAGAACACGTGCTTAGCACACATGAGGCCCTAGGTTCAAACCACAGTAACATACACACTAAGTTTTTGTGTTTGTAATGGGTTTAATATTGTTATTTTTAACTGAAATAATAAATACTGTTTAAATTGTCAGTTTAAAAAGTTAGCACACTAAATATTAATAGAAATAATTTAATCTATATAAACCAAGGTTCTCTGAGGTCCTCAATAATTTTTAAGAATGAAGAAGCACACTGAGAAATGTTTGGGAATTTGCAGTTTAACCAATACAAGAAGAAAGGAAACAGAAATAAGAGACCTCACTTTAAAAAAGGATATGAAAATTTAATATGCCTATGATATAATCATATACCTAGAAACTTCAAGAGAATACAGACACTAAACATGTGGTTAAGATTTTTTAAATGCTAATAAATATTTTTCCCAGGTATTTATTTGAACATGAAAAAAATGACACAGTACCTGCAGCTGTGAAATAAACTCTCATAGAAATAAACCAAAACAACTGTAAAGGATTTATAAAACTTACAGGACTTAAGACAAATTTTACTTAGGGGTCTTAAAGAAAACCTCAATAAAGAAAGTGCCACACCTTGCATATTTCTTAGTGGTTGTCTAAAGGTGAAATGGTGTTAATCCTTTTCAAACTTAATTTTCATCTTGTAATACTAATCACAATAGATTTTGTAAGTGGTGCTGGGGATTGAATTCAACCTAGACAAGTGTTCTATCACTAAGCCATATCCTAGCCCTAAAATAAAAAAATAAAAAAAAAATTTAAAGATGAACACACACACACACACACATATATAAATAAAATTAAGGATAATTTCAACAAACTGCCTTATCAAATAAATAGTAACATAAATGATCAAAATAGTACAGAACTATAACAATGGAATATAACACAGAACTTGGAAACAAATCCTAGAACATACATAAAAAGTTAAAGATGCACAGTTCAAATCAGTGGGTAAAGTGAAAACTACTAAATGGGTGCTGGAAGTATTTCTCAATTATCTGAAAAGAGTCTAATTTAGATAATCATCTTACATCATATATCTAACAGATAGTTTAAATATAGAAAACACACACACACACAAACACAAACACCCCAACAGAAGAAGATACAGGCAAACACTTTATCTTATTTTGGAGATTATTAGTGTAAAGCAATAAAAGAAAACACAAAAATAAAGGCTAACAGGTTTGATTATATAAAAATGCAAATTTCATATATTTCAAAAACCAACACAAAGAAAATTAAAAGATGAATAACAAATTAGGAAAAGTATTTGTAACAAAGATGCATATGCTTAATTTATAGCTTTTAAAAATTAGCTCTTTGATTGAATAAAGATCATGTGCACAGGGTGAAACTGCAAGCCAGATGAAACTGTTGCTATGGATAGAAAGCCCTCCCAGACCCTCCTTCCAGAAATAAAACAACTACAAACCTGTGTATGTATTTTACTTCTTCTCCCTTATACATAGCCAGGATAATTTCATTCATACTGTTCTATACTTTGGGTTTTTATTTTGGTGTTGTTTTATTTTCACTTAATAATATACCTTGGAAATTGTTCCAAATAATCAAGTAAAGATTTTTCTCATTTATTTTCAAGGTTGTATTTATTTCCATTATATAAAGATATCAATTATTCAGAGCTCTTACAAATCAATAAGAAAAAACAAAGAATTTTTTTTCTTATTAAAAAAGAAAAGAAAATGGCTCAGAGCTTAAAAAAAGATGTATAACTAACCAATAAATAAATGTGTGCATATATATACACATACACCCCTCAAAGTCATTATCGAAGAAGTGAAAAATAAAACTACTAGATACCATTTTTCATTCATTGAATTGGCAAATATATTTAAAAATGATAATTATTCAGCACTGGATAGGATGGGAGAATCAAGTCTTCCTATCACTCCCAATAGGGTGCATCTAGGTACACCCATGCTGTAAAGTGGCAGTCAGCATGGAGTCATAATGGTTCTACCCTTTGACCATCTGCAGCAATTTATCTTCAGAGAATAAGGAGAGTCATAGCATTTATATATATATATATATATATGTATATATATATATATATATATATATATATATATATATATGTATATATATATATATACATATATATATATATATATATACACATACATACATACATACATACTGCAGCAGCATTTTATTAAAGTGAAAAATCAGAAAAGAATGCAATGCCCAACAATAGGAGGATAATTAAATTATGGTATAACCCTAGGATAAACCTACAACAACACAACCTTTCCAATCATTCTTTTGAAGTCTATTTAACAACATAGGAAAGTATGCATGAAAAATGTTAATTAAAAGCAGTATAATACAAAACTATACACAAAGAATATGGATTTGATTGGGGTGAGGTATAAGATGCAGGAGGAAATGGACCAAAATGTTAACAATGATTTTTGTTTATTTTTTCTCCTTTATATATATTTTTTAGTTTTATAATTTACTAGGAAAATACTTTTAAGTTAGAAAAAAAGCAATAAACATTGTAAAAGGAGATTTCAGAATTCTTCAAAGATGACCAGTACACATTCAGATAGGATCTGTTCTACAGGCACTCCTGAGTGAGTTATTATCTGTGTAGAGCACTAGAAAAACACTAATATTACTCACACATTATGGTGTCCTACTTTACAAGAGCCTATTTTGCTGCGCAAATTTATCTCAGAAGAGAAAATTGCATGTGCCCATATGTTCTGGTGCTGCAATCTCAACAATGAATTAAAGGACCAAATCTAGGTTCTTATATAACCCAGTTAAAATTGGGAGTACTTGTATGAGGAGACTCAATTATCTCTGTTACAAAGAGCCCTTATTTCTCTGCCGTGTGAGAGGCATCTGTCAAAGATAAATTCCTGTCGTTTTCAGATTCTCTTTATTCTCTCTAACAAAAACCAGCCCAGGGAAATAACAGTTGAGTTGCACAAAACCAGTGTTCAGACTTCCTGAGAAACTTGTCTTGAATTCAGAAGTCAAATTCCTGACCTACATCAACCTTAACAAACACATTCTCCTTTAGTAAACAGCCACACATTGATTGCGGGGTACTTCAGGATAAAATCAAGACCTGAAGTCTATGTATTCTTTTCATGAGCGTACAACTACAGAGGTTTTATTTTCCACTCTGTATTTAAGAAAGGAAATCTGGAGCCTGCTTATCTTTCTAGCCTTATCTCCTATCCAGTGCCTACTCCTCCTTTAGACCACAGTCAGACTGGATGAATTGATTCCCTAAACATGCCTGGTGTCCTTTCCTCTCTATGCCTTTCTTAGGCTGTTCCTCAACTTGTAAAATTCTTATCTTAACCTTGCACTCCCACAAGGCCCCTATGGAATGCCTTGAAGAATCCTGCTCCAGTCTTCCAAGTGGAAAGAACTTTTCCTTCCTTGTATCTCCCTTAGTAACCTGCATCTTTCTCAAGAAATTTTCCAGAATCCTTTCATGAGGTAGTGAGAAGACACTGGTTACATAGGAGACACTTTGATTAGTGTCCCAGGTCCATTCCTTGCTAGCTGTATCACCCTGAGCAAGAGATTTAACTTCTAAGACATGGTCTTCTTATCTATAAAGTGTATGCTCCTTCCAGAGTTCTTGAGAAGATTAAGAAAAGTAACATGAAGTACCTAGCAACATATACTCAACAAATGGTGGTTGCCTTTCATTTTTCCATTATTAGATCCTGCTGCATTAGTAATTCTATTGTACTGTTTATTCTCTTCATCCAACAGACGTACTGGTATGCATGTATGTACATGGTGACTACAAATTCCACATAAGCAGAATTGTTTGGTTCGACTCTGTGTCTCATAGCCCTGAATTCTGTGACCTGTATATATAGAGAAAGCACTAAAAATATTTTGAAAAAAAGTAAATAGTATATGAAACAAATCTACAATGTTAGATGTGTTAGACATGCTCTACATGTGTTAGACCCAGAAAACCAGATGGCTTTTTTTTAAAGAAATAAGAATTAACAATTCAAGCACCAGGCAGCATTTCTAGGAGTAACAATAGGATTGAAATAGTTATATCCAAGTCCTGAGTCCTTATAAACACACCAGCAAATGTAGAATGAGTACAATAAAGTGGTCAATCTTCTATTTTCCCCACGTCCTGGATTCTCATTACCTTCTAGCCTTTGGATCTCCTCAGTTGTCACTTCCAGTGTTTGATCAGATAGAGAAGCAACTTGGATGACCTGAGAGAAAAAGAATAAAATGTGTAAATGTGTGTATATTTGTTTAAGCAGAGACAATTCTGTCTTTTACAAAAGACCAGGAAACATCAAAGATCAAAGATCTCTTGTTTTAAGCAGCTGTCAGTGTCTTGAACTATAAACTAAGTCTCAGGCTTTTCTACTTTCAGGGTGGTAATTATATTGCAGATGATCATTCCAGAAGAAGAGATTCATGTAAAATATTACATGACAAACTTAAAAGACCAAAAGGATAACTTAGGACAAGAAACATGAATAAGAGCTTAAAACTACATCTGTTCTCAACATATTGTGGTCTCAACATGACACAGTATTTCTTAAAAATGCAATACTAACCTACAAAAATGTATACAGTATTGACAATGCTCATGTAATGAGGAAATAAATTTAATTATGAATATACTTATTATATAATAAGTTACAGTACTTTATACCTAAATACAGTATTCGTTTTTCAAACTTTTCTCATAACTTAGCTTATAAGGCCCAAAATCCAATTTGAGTTATGCCAATGTAACTCTTGTTTGGGGGCTAGAGAGGTGGCTTATCCATACATTTAAAAATGAAAGAAGAAAATGACTTGCCCAAAGTAACAAAATAAATTACAATGGAACTGAAAAGACCTCAGTCATAGAAGAAGGAAAATCACTTGAGTTCCACAGGGGACAATATTCAAAAAAATTCTGAATCTGGAATTCTAGATTC
The DNA here is from genome assembly GCF_048772815.1 of Callospermophilus lateralis. Lineage (NCBI taxonomy): Eukaryota > Metazoa > Chordata > Mammalia > Rodentia > Sciuridae > Callospermophilus > Callospermophilus lateralis. The sequence goes on along the minus strand of NC_135305.1, from coordinate 23,550,017 downwards.
TAAATATTGAGTTAAACGTAGAAGGTAAAATAAAACCTAAGCCATAAATTTTAAGAATTTAAAGTAATTTAAATGCACATTTACTTACTTTACAGAATTCTTACTGAAGAAAAGAGAAAAATTTCACACCATCTTTATGTAAACATTCAGACCGCATACCAATTAATCCTCCCACAGGTGAAATTTGAAGAATCAGAAACAATTCTTCTGCACAATCCCTAGAGCTGAATTTAGAAATGTTCACATAAAGCAGCACAAGTTGGTTTTAACTCCAATAGAAAGATCATTAAACTTACCAGTTGGGCAAAAGTGGTAACTTTTAGTCTCTTGAAAAGCTCATCTTTTTTGTATCTATAATCTGAAAAGCAGAATAAGACATGTTTATCTGGGTCTATTTTGCTTTCTTAAACATTAAGACTTTCTAGTCATCAAGTCATATGTTATATCTTTCTAGTCATTTATATGCTTTTACATGTATTATTTCATTTGATCTTCATGATATGCTCAGAACCAGGCAGGCATGTAGTGCTACCATCTCTTCATTTCCCCCTTGGTTTTGGTCTTCAAGAGCACAGTCTGCCATTTTCCTTTTACTAAGCTGTCTCTACTGTGGTCATGTTGTATGGCATGCACTTTTGTAAGCTGCCTCAAATCCTTTTCAGGACAAACAGGGAATAAATGTCTACATTTTACAAAGGAGGACAGAGATCCAGAGAAGCTGAGTTACCCCAGACCAAATGGCTAGTACAATGTTTACACCCTACTATTCTGACTTTGGCTTCAAAAGAGAGCAATCCTTTTCCTGTGGTTGAAACTATGCTAGAGACATTGGGACAACGTGTGTGCATGCACGAATGCATGCTGGGCATGAAGTTGTGACTGGTTCTGATAATATCAGTTTCTCTTAAAAAATGAGTTTTGTAAGACAAAAAAGTTCTGAAGATCTGTTCTATAACAATGAGAATATACTTAACACTATTAAACTGTACACTTAAAATGGTTCAGATGAACAAATTTTATATTTTGTGTTTTTATCACAATTAAACAAAAAAGTAAAAGCCAACCTAAAACACTGACATTTATTCAGTGCTATCTTTACAGTTTTTATTATAACTCAAATGGGGGGTACCTTATACTTGTGTTAATAGTTTTCATATCACATTAAACAGTTACTAAAAACTGAGCCAATGTCACTTTATCAAGTATCTAACCTGTAGATATCTGTTAGAAGTTAGTTTCCTTAAACTTCTGAAGATGACTGTCAATCCTGAAGCATTTTCAGTGTTGAACTCTGCCCACCCTTATCCTTCCCTCCTCTTCTAGCTTTTTGTGTTTGTGTCCAAGACTCCTTAAATACTGCCTCATTATTTCAGAATTACTGAAGGTTAGCTGGATAATTGCTATGGCCTTCACAGCATAAATGTCTCATAAACCAAGACTCCTAGCAACAAGGGAAAGGATTAAAGGTATTTAAGATTATTTACTTTGTGTTGCTAATCAGTTCCACGAATTCTCAAAAAACCCAGCATAGACCGGATGGTTACTTTAGAGGATAATGTAAGCTTGGTTGAACAAATACCTTGATATTCAGAGTCAGGAGATGACACTACCTTGAAAACTAGTCTTCTATAAATATTTCAAGACTCTTTCTTGCAGGGAATTAAAACTTCTGTTCTAAAATGTCTTGAGGAGAAAAATTTGGCAAATAAACTATCACTTATAGAAAATTCTTAGAGCAGCTTCTTCAGCATATAGTAAGGTAATAAGGCTCAATAGAGCTTCCAAAATCTGCCAGGATGAACATCTGAACAGGCTGAGCAGAAGCTTCAAAAAGTGAAGTAACTACAGCATTCCCCTCCATTGCCACCAACTTCACACCAAAAGTCACCTCCGTAAATCAAAACAGCAATAAATCAGTCATGGAAAAAGTTGATAACTTTCAAGTCATTTGTACATTTATCCACTGAAATTCTTTTAGTATGGTTACATAGTTTCAAAGACTTTTAAGCATAAAGCATTAAACATTAAAATCCCATTTAACTAAACATAGATTACATTAGACAAACACCAGGCTTTGCTGCATCCTAAGGACTGGCATTCCTATCGTCCTCTGTACAAAGCCCCCTGCACTGTACCCTGGAGCCTGAATGCCACATACCTGGTTCTGGTTTAGAAGAAGAGCCATCAGTAGAACTTTCTGACATTATTACTTTGAGATAAAAGATCAAATTAGACGTCTTATAGTAAGTTTTAAACTCTATCAAAAGGATGGCTTGGAAGGCTCTGTCAGCCTTCCTCGCAAAAGCAAACAGCTTTAAGAATGGAGCTTCTGCTACTGAGGCTTCTCTCAGATGCTGGTAGGAGACTAGAAAATTCCAGCTCAGATGTGCTATCAAGGTTTGCTTCTCCAGTGAGCCTAGGATCTGAGTCTGCCTCTCTCGAGTTACTGGAAGGACAGAGACCTGACTATCTAGGATGTTTCACATTGGGTTCAACTAGTGTCATTTAACTACCAGGCTTTGTAAACAGTCAATAGTCACAGTGTCTGTTTTCCCCAGGTAGAGTTGAAAGAATGTTCAGATTACAAAGGATTTCTGCGGTTTGCAGGCATCTGTTAAAATGTGTTATTAGCAAATAAAAGGGAAGTTGGGCTCACAGTGGAAGACAAATCAAAGGAAGTACACCAGGACAAGGTCTGATTTCACAGACAGAAGTGGCATCTGAGGTAATGTGGGCAGTGATGGGTTTAGCTAGAGTATCTTGCAACTACCTCTCTCTCCACCAAAGAACCCTTACAACAGAACAAGGGAGGAGAGAAGGAAATAGCTTCCAAAATGTAGATACCAAACCAGAACTAAGGCAATTCTGTCGAAATGAGCACAAAGCAAGTGATCAAGTTAAGTGGAAACTCTGGCCTTATTAAAAGGAAGCCCCCAACTTCTAAGGGAGGAAGGTGAGTGAACATTTTCAAGGATGCTATTGCAAGAGTATTTCTTTTTGGAGAACCTACACTAAGGGTTTAGATATTCAAGATATCACACTGTACTCTAAAGAAATGTTTTAAGCAAGTTTCTACCAATTTGAGTAGAATGGGACATTTTTATGGGACAATTTCTGGTGAGGACATGTGAGCTTACACTTAGCTACAAATGGAAAGGGAGTCAAAAGAGACCACAAACTCAAATAGAAGCAGGCTGGATGGATGTCGCCTGCTCTGGCTGTACTGAGGATGACAACAATGAAATGTAGGTGAGTAAACAAGATTTTTTTCATGGTTTGGAAATTCAATATATTTCATATATGTTTTCTATGGACACATATATGTATATACTTAAATAATAACACAAAATGTATAAAAAGAAAAGGGGAGGATCCTGTAATATTACACATTTTTAAAAAGTGTTTATAGCACAATCTCTTCTAACTGAACATGGTACATAAAGGCAGTCAGTACAAAGCTGCTCCCAAGTTCACATCTATAGTACAGGGTTTCCCTGCACTGCAGCAATTCAAAAGGAACATTATCATTTTAAATTGAAACGTCTGTTGTATAAAAAAAAATTTCTCATGCATTCTAGATTTGTAATTTTCTCTTCCAAGAAGATATATTTTACCAGAGTCAAATGCTGGACTGTGACCATAGGACACTACCATTAGCTAAATACTCCTAGCACTGGATTCTCCTACTTAAGATACAAGCAGATCCATCTTAGGAAACAGATGTTTCTAGTTCTTTAATTCTGGCCAAGGCATGTATATTTTACATCAGTTTTGAACACAGATTGAAAAATCATGATTTTTTGCAAGGGCAATATACTCTGTGACTTAGTAAGATATCTTTGTAGTAGATTAGTTTTTAAAAAAGGATGTGCATGAAATATGATTTTTAATTAAGAGAAAACAGACTGCAGTGAATGGATAATGCCGAACACTGTGAATAAGCTCGCTCTTTCTCACACCTTTAAGTCTTCCATGAATACTCTTTAATTTATACTCATAAGAATGTTATGAGAGAGAGATTATTATCCTGTCTCAGGTACAGACCAAATAAGAGGAGCAAAAAGATTAAGTACTTTGTAAAAAGCCACAAAGGCTGCAGCACAATGCACCTAGAAAATGGGTATGAACCACTTAAGCAGAGCTCACTCCACCAGACCCCACTCTGCATTCCAATGATGATATCCCCTAAAGGATTCAAGTTGGGCAGAACTGAGATTCACAGGCCACCATCTTAGCAGCTGGCCAGGAGGGTACCCAGTGATTCCCACATACTTCTAGGCAGCTGCCAGGCTCACCTGACTCCCACAGCTCTCCACATATGTCAGCTGTAGAGTATGGTGGTTAGCTGATAACCAGCTTACAGAACATTATGGAGCTCCATTTTTCCAAGCCATCAATAGTGTTACTCACTTTTTTTGATCTCTTCTAGCTTCTCAATGTATTTCGTCATACTGTTACCTAAAAAGAAGGAAGAATTTTAGATATGCTATAAATGGAAGAAAATGAGTAACACTGTGAAAACAGAATGGAAAACAAGTACTTCCTGAGCGTCCCTGGCCTGTTCCTATGGGATTTTGGACAGTGGGCCAATGGGCCATACACAGTAAACAGCCTTTTGGATTACACGGCATCATTAAAAGTTCTGGAACTGAGGAAAATATTTTGGTTAAATGCATTTAAGCTAGGGTTCATCCCCGGAAAAACATTTAGAAGTCTCAGAAAATACTAATGATTATTTATATCCATTTTTTCCCCTTTTTGAGTGAAAGCTCTCTACCTCTCTATACCCCCTTGTCTGTTTGTGGGGAAGATACATAGAGGACCACCAAAAAAAGAAGCAATTTTCTTTGAATGTCTGAAGTGTGCCCTTGTGGCTACCCAAGCAACCCTTTCCTCTCTGCTTTGTCTTTGTGGTCTCCTCTTTCCTGAACTTGGTCTTCACTATTCATGCTGATGTTGCAGCCTGAACTAGACCACACAATTTGGATGCTAGTATTCACCATAGGCTTGATTTGCTGAGAAATAACAGCAGGTTCCCACCACTATGGAGAGTCCCCAGCCCTCATGTTTTATGGTCTGGTTCTATAATACTAGGTTCTAGCCAAGGTGGTTTGGAGAGTTTTCATACTTTAAAACTGGGCCAGAATCATTCTGGTTTTCAAATGAATTAAATTCTAGCTCTCAAGCCAGGGACTATTATTTTTTACTGGGCATGCTGCAATTTGATTCAATTCAGCACAGCAAGCTCTATCTGGCACCTGAAAGTATGGCGAAAGAAAAACATTCAAAATAATTTCACATTTCTAAAACTGTGCTCTTAACATTAAGTCTTGAGAGGGCTAAATCTAACTAGATCCCAAGTTCGGATCAAAGAAATGCTTCCAATTAATGACATGGATTGATGTTTTCAAGGACTATTTTAAACTTTTCTTCATGTTTGGGTCAGAGCAATGAGAGAAAAATCTTGCTCTGAAAACCCAAATACATTATCAAAACACAACTTACTTCATTTGTTGTTATAAATTTTCTATCATGAATTCATTATGGAATAAAAATCTACTGTTTTGGTTTTCATTTTAAGACATACACTCCTTTTTTTTTTTTTTTTTTTTTTTTTGATACTGGGGATTGAGTTCAGGGGCACTCAACCACTGAGCCATATCCCCAGCCCTTTTATGTATTTTATTTAGAGACAGGGTCTCACTGAGTTGCTTAGGGTCTCATTGACTTGCTTAGCACCTCACCGTTGCCAAGGCTGGCTTTGAACTTGCGATCCTCCTGCCTCAGCTTCTGGGATTACAGGCATGTGCCACTGCTCCTGGCAAGACATACACTCTTTATCGGGACTAGAAACAAAGATTCAGTGTAGTCCTAGACCCACACTGTGTTCTTCCAGAAGCTGAGAGAGAGATGAAGTCAGTTAGGACTACTCAGAAGGCCTGAGGCTTCTCAAAAGAGATGTATGGTCAGAAGAGGCACAATAACCAACAAAGAACTGATTAAAACCAAATATGATCTTTTCTAGGTTCTTCAGCCTACAATTGACCTAAGAAGTGATAAGAACTCCAGAGAAAAAACACATAAATTTTTCCTGGACTTACACATCCCTCCTCCCCACTGCAACTCTAAACTTCTAAACTTGGGCATGGAGCTACCTGATCAATGGAATGAGAGAAGACTACAGCAAATCAGTATGCTCTTCAGCTTCCCACCACCTTATTCTTAAACTATTTCAGAGGAGCTTTTGGTTGTATGTCCCTGACTCCCCAACAGCTGCACAGTGTTGATGTGGTGGTTGGTGCCTTTGGCTAGGGAAGCTTCAGGCAGTCCAGTCAGAAATTTGGAAATAAATTTCTCCAGTGACACAGCAAGATAGTAACTAAGCCAGGTCCATTCCCAATCTCCCGGTTTCTAATACGGCTCACAAAACACCTGGCTTTTCTAGCTCTGTTGTTTTATTAGTATTTACTCATTTTTGCAGTATTACAAATTGAACCCCCTCCCTGCCCCCACCCCCCAAAAAAAGAAATTGAACCCTACCATTGAGCCACATCCCCAGCCCTTGTGTTTTAAAAACACGATTCATTGTGAGGTAAACTTGTAGGAAGTGCCACTTCCTAGACCAAAAGAGGTGGGGACCATCTGATGTTAATTCCCTGAGGGATGGAAAATAGCAGCCAACCTCATTTATACTGTCTTTATTATTAAAAGAGTACATTTCCAAGTGACAGTGGTTTCTACTAACGAAGTGTCTAAAATTAATTTCCTTATTAATTATCAACATTTTCAGTGTATTTATACAGCATTCCATCTTGCATCAGCAGACCCTCCCGTGAGGCTCTGAGGTAAGCTGTGCCGCCTACCTTTTGTTTTCCTACCAAAGGTGATGACAGACAAGATCTTTTGCAGTTATGCACATATTTGGCAAATTTATGAAAAATTCAAGAGGGCCATTAATAAGAAGCTCTTTTTATTACAGACATTCATTCTATCTAAGTGTGGAAGAGAAAAGTTTGGAGGAGAAAAGGAAAGAGAGAGTTTCCATATTGCTTCTATTAGGATGACTGACCCCAAATCAACACAAAATCCCTAAATGTGATTTTAGAACGTATAAACAGAGGCGTTGTATCCTACTGTACACACTTACATGTTAACTAAGTGCCTTATCCAACTATATCTAATTGCATCAGAAAATAGTTTTTTAAAAAATATTTATTTTTTGGTTGTAGATTGACACAATATCTTTATTTATTTATTTTTATGTGGTGCTGAGGATCGAACCCAGGGCCCCAGATGTGCCAGGCAAACACTCTACCCCTGAGCCACAACCCCAGCTCAGAAAATAGTTTTTGACTACCTTTTAAAAAGACTGGAAGAGAATCAACTTCATAATTCACTTATTTATAAACACATTTTTAATATGTAAAAGGAGTCTTAAAAACTACCAGAGAGCTAATTTTTAAAAAATATTTGAAATTATACATTACTGCCAAATTTTGCTAGATTAGACTAATTTAAAAGAAAAAAGACAGAGGCTCTCCATTACATTACACTGTCTAAAACTTCTTGCTCTACTACTGAAGATGCCAACTTACCCACCTCCTTCAGTGTTGCCTTAATTATTAAACTTGACAAACTTCCTGTCAGCCTTAGGTTCTCTAACATAATACCTAGTTAGCTCACCCAGCAGGAAGCAACCCGCTCCCTCCTTTGAACTCCTAAAGCACTGGCTTACCACTCACAAAGCATCTGTCACTGGACTGGATTAGTTTTATGTACTTTATTCAATGCAGAGTCCAAGATTATTTATCTGTGCACCTGAACACATACACTTACAACCTTTATACCTCCCATTGTCTAGTGGAGGAGATGCTCAAATATATTTGCTGAATGGAATATACTATAAGGATCTACCCTTTGAAAAATCCTAATAGTAAGTTGTTTAATAATGTAAATAATCACCTTCTAATCTGGCTTGAGTTTTTGCACAGCTGATTTTATTTAAACTATGCACAATTTGATATATAAACAATTATGTTTTGTTTGGACTACTCATATGACCGATATTGACTCAGGCAACTGAGAAGTACATAAAGTGATATTTGGCTTCTGCCTTGTTACAACTTTAAGTTGCAATGAAAGATACGTAATAAAAGTTTTACAATTAGAATCAAGAGAAAGGAACAATTCAACTCTATCAATAGTCCTGTGCAAAGGTAGAGTACAATTGATTAACCGAGTGACTCATTCATTAGACATTTTTTCCATTGGGGCTCTATAATTTAATAACATTATTTGTACTAAGCCTGAAAGAAAAGCCAGTGATTCTGAGCAGCAGTAATCTAAGGTGGGTAAGATTTATAAGGCATGAACTCAGTTGCTAAGAGACAACTCTAAGGCTTTATTTTTCTTCAATATTTCCCTCCTCTGAGGAGAAGTTCTTTTGGCTCAGAATTATCAGAAAGCATGAAAAGAGGCACAGTGGTCCTTTGTTAACCTCAATAAGTTCTACGTGTGTATAGTGCACCCTGGTTTGTAAAAGCCTTTCACATACATCTCTTCCTTTGACGTAAGAGACAGAATTAAATCCCAAATAAAAATGAAGAGCACCCAGTCTATAATGAGTTTGAATGCTTAAGATCAAGGCTATTAGCAAGTATTCAGGAAAAGTAAAAACTAAAGAAGAAAAAACGAAATGAAATATTCTAGTTTATGCAGAAATACAGGAAGGAAAATTTTATAAAAATAAAAATAAGCAAAGACTGAATGGAGAAAGTTTGCAAAATTTGGAAAGTGCCAAGAAATGTGAAATGAGATTGAATATAGACTGAAGTAAGAGGTAATGCATCTGGCAGAAGAGTTAGAAGAGACTAATAAAGGGAGAGCCCTGTGGCTTGGGAAGTGTCCCTTAATCAGTCTGCAGCACTGCAGAACAGAAACCCTGTGAGGGTGCTTGAGAACACACAAGAGCCCTGCTGTGCTGGCTGAACAAAATGCCGGCAGGGGTTTCTTCAGGAGCATAATCCACTCATGGCACAGTTTGGCAGTGCTGGGGAGCTGGGAAGATACACTCAGGCACCTATAGAATAAAAGAAATGCTGGAAGTTCAAAATAATTCTGAGTTTTCTAGCCATGGTTGTATATCAGTGTTCAGGTTTCTATGAGGAGTCAGAAGTAAAGGAACAAAAAATAATCTTTATGTAGGAGGAAAATATCAGTTTCTGAAGAATTCAGCAGATGATTTGGGTGAAGATCAGAGATACTTGGTTCTTGATCGAATTCTTGATTTGTGATTAACTCTGAATTGCTCACTGGTAAGAAAAGATTAAAGACCCTTCCATTTAGCATTGAAATAGGAAATGCTCATTCATTCCTGTGCCTACTTCCTCTGACTGCAGAGCTTAAAAACATTCTGTAGATGAGAACTCCTAACTCTTACTTGAGCTTTGAAGTCTCTCCTGTGTTTTCTTACCCAGGACTCCTCATCTTTTCCACCACACGCCACAAATAGCAATGATAATATTTGAACAAAACGCTGGGGTTTGGGCTGCCCCAGGCCTGCTGGCTTCAAAGGATGATGGGTTCTGGGTCTTGGTACATAACAACAGGTGCTGCACACCAGGTAGAAGACCTCCTCTGAACAGAGAAGTCAGTCACAAAAATGTACAGAACAGAATACCAACATTACAATAAAATCTCTCCCCTAAGTTGACTTTAAAATAGATTCTAAATTTGAAACACACACACATACACACACACACAATCAAGTCCTAGAATAAGATTTCGCTCCCACACTAACTTTAAAATATTTTGAGCTTTAAAGCACTGAGGCATGCTTTGGCCCTTCCAAAAACTATTATGAAACTAGTTTGGGAGACTCTTGTTTCCAGGAAGATGGGTAGATATACTTTACTCCTCCAGCTGAGTATGACAAAAAATGCTAGAAAACTCATAGAATAGGAGAAAATATCCACAATGATTATATTTCTGTAAAGAAAAATAAAATGAAAATAATAATAATCAATAGTAATAATGGGAGAAAATACAATGATTATATTTTATAAATAAAAATAAACTGAAAATAATCAGTTTACTTTTCCAATTTTAAATATTCAATTTACCATGTAACCACAGTGATTAAGACTGGGTGGTAATGGTAGAGGGACAGACATACTGATCAAGGGAACAGAACAGAGTAAGAGTCTAATATCCAGAATAAATAAAAGAACTCTTGTAATACAAAGAAAAATAACCCAATTTTAAAACAGGCAAATGATTTGAATAGACATTTCTCCACAGGAGATATAAAAATTCCAACAAGCACATAAAAAAGGTGCTCAACATCATTAGTCATTAGAAACACACAAATTAAAAGCATAATGAGATACTACTTCACACCCACAACGATGGCTATAATCAACATGATGGACAATAACAAGCATTAGTGAGAATGTGGAGAAACAGAGCCTTCCTGCATTGCTGATGGGAATGTGAACTGTGGCTGCTTTGAAAAAATAGTTTGGCAGTTTCTCTAAAAATTAAACATAGAGTACCATATGACCAGCAATTCAGCACCTAGGCGTATACCCAAGAGAACTGAAAACACATGTTCACACAAAAACTTGTATACATTGATGTTCAAAGCAGCACTTTGGCCAGAAAATGTAAATAATCCAAATGTCCATCAGCTAATGAGTAGATAAACAAACACAGAATAGAGGTACAACAGAATATTATTTGGCAATAAAAAGGAATGAAGTATTGACACCTGCTATATAGCACAGATGAATCTTGACAGCACTATACTAAGTGAGAGAAGACAGACACAAAGGCTATATATTTATTATATGATTCCATTTTTATGAAATTGTCAGAGTAGACAAGTCCATGGATATAGAAAACATGTTAACGGTTACTCAACAAAGTAAAGATGTTAATTCTTTCCAAATTGATGAACAACTCCTATCAAAATCGCAGAAAATTTTAAATAAGGTTATCACAAAATTTGTCTGAAAAGAAATCAGAATAGCTAATTTTGTAAAGAAAAATAATCAGCATAACCAATTTTAATTAATCCAGTTTACCATGTAGCTACAGTAATCAAGACTGGGCGATAATGGTAGAGGGACAAACACACTGATCAAGGGAACAGAACAGAGACCCAGCAACAGAACCACACATTTATGCCCAACTGACTTTTGACAAAAATGAACATGTAATTCAATGGAGGAAAAGTAACCATTTAAACAAACAATGCTGAACCAACTGTATACCCATAAGCAAAAAAAGTTAATCTTGATTAAGTCACACACCTTCTATAAAGATCACCTCAAATATATCATGGACTTAAATGTAAAATTTAAAACTAGAGAGTTTTTAGAAAAAAAATCATTGGGATAGGCAAAGAGTTCTTTCAGTTGATAACAGAATCATGATCCATAAAAGGAAAAACTGAAAAATTGGTCCTCATCAAAATTTAAAACTTTTGCTGGATGCAGTGGCTCATGCCTGCAATTCCAGTTACTTAGGAGGCTGGGATAGGAGCAATGTAAGTTTGAGGCCAGCCTTGTCAACCTAAAGACCTTGTCTGAAAAAATAAAAAGGGTTACTTATACTGCTCCTATCCCAGCCTCCTAAGTAACTGAGATATATAAGAAACTCTCAAAATTCAACAGCAAAAAGCCCAACAATTCAATTAGTACAGGCAAAACACATGAACAGACATCTTACCAAAGATATACAAAAGGCAAATAAGCAAATGCAATGTTCATCATCAGCAATTAGGGAAAGTAAAATTGCAATACATTACTACACACCTATGAGAATGGCTATCAGAGATAATGAACCACTTAACCAATGTGGTGGGAACATCAAATAGTATAGTGACTTTGGAAAACAGTTCAGCAATTTCTTATATCACACAAATAAACTACCATGTGACTCAGCAATTGTACTCCTGGGCAATTATGAAGACTTATGATCACTCAAAATACGTACATAAGCCAGGCAAGGAGGTACACACCTGTAATCCCAGTTACTAGGGAGGCTGAGGCAGGAGGATGATAAGTTTGAGGCCAGCCTCACCAACTTAGCAAGACTCTGTGTGGAAATAAAAAATAAAAAGAGCTGGGGATGTAGCTCAGTGGTGCAGCACCCCTGGATTCAATCCCCACAACTGCAGTAAATAAATAAATAAATCTGTATGAATGTTTATAGTACTTTCATCTGTAACAGCCCTAAAGTGGTAACAATGCAGATGGTCTTCAACAGGTAAATACCAGCCAGTAATACAAAGGAATAAACTATCAACACATGTAATAACCTGGACGAATCTTAAGAATTATGCTGAGGAAAAAAATGACAATCCAAAGGTTACTTACTATAGGTTCCCATTTATATACTATTTGTGAAACAAAATGATTGAAACAGAGAAAGATTAGTGCCTGTCAGGGGTTAAATATTTGAGTGGGAGTAGAAAGGACAACATAAGGAATCTTGGGGTGATAGAAATGTTGTGTACCTTGACTGACATGTCAATGTCAATATCACAGTTGTGACAATATAGTTTTTTAAGATGTTTCCATATAGGAAACTGGGAAAGGGGTACATGAAATCTCTCTGTATCATGTCTTACAAAATGCATGCGATTCTACAATTATCTCAGAATAAAAAGCTAATTTTAAAAAGTAGTTTAAAACTCTCAAGATATACTAGATATAGGTATTTAATATATATTATAAAAACCAACATAAGTATCTCAATATTACAAAAACTGAAATTAATTTCAGGCACTATTAGTGAATCAAATTTTAGTTATGAATTAAGAAACTGAAAAGAAAGAATGGGGTGGCATAAACACCAGTTTGATTTTCAAGAGAAAAAAAAAAAGTTACAAAGGCATAGACGAATCTAAGTATCTTAGATAAATCTCAGTTTTTACAAATTTTAATTTCAAAGCTATAAAGATTTCAGGAACAGTAGTCTTTCTCCCATATCTGGTGCTTACTTCCATATCACTTATTTCAGAAGGGTGGGCCACTATTGCAATTAAGGGGGAGGTGGGCACAAGTAAAGGAGCTCAGAGTACAAATGATAGAAGAAACAAGGCTGGGGGAAACACAGGGTGGTGAGACACTACACTAGATTTGGTACCTAACTCTCCAGTATTGACTTTCTCACTCTGCCAACAATCCTGGCTTTAGATTCTATATTGAACTCTCAGTAAACCACAAAATCTCCAGGCCACAATTTCCATCTCCTCTAAAACAGTGATAATATTTTCACCTGCCCATCAAACAGGATATTTGCAAAGATAAATATCTGTATGACAAGGAGATGTTTGAAAGAAAGGTAAAAAGAAATAGTATCTGCATTTGAAACATTTAATTGAAGTCCAGGTTATTTGAGGAAACATGCGCAATGGAAGATATTGATTTTTAAGGAGACTGCAGAAAGATAAAGACAAAATAAATGAGATCATTTAAACAAGGACAACACCCCCCTTTGCTTTCCTCAGTTGTCTTGAGGTACTGGTGGAAAATTCAGTACTGCTAAAGGTAGAGAGTCCCCCAATCCCCTAGCAAAGCCATCTTTTCAGGTAGATTTTCCACAACAGGATTTAAAGGGTAGAAAAAAAACAAACAAACAACCCAAACCTCACAAGACTGCAAATCCACCAGGATCTGGACAGCAGTCCTCATCAGGACACTGAAGGATGTGAATAGCAAAGAAATAAGTAGGAAGGTACTTGTAAACCATATTTCACCTGAACTGCAGTACAAATTAAATTTTGTCTGATATTTTAGTTACTCATTCAAGTCTGTCTGCCATCACTTGAATCTAAGCTCTTTCATTGCAAAAACCACAATCCACACTCATCTTTCTACCACCTAAAGTCCACAGTTTCACTTGTACCTTCTGTGTGAACACCAAACAGAACAAACATGCACGTGGATATTACCACCAGCTTGAAGCAATATATTTAAGGTACTTCAAAACAGAAGATGACCTCCTGATATTTACTTAGCATCAGCGCCATAACTTACTGAACAATGGTTTCCATTTCTGGGACTTCATTTTCTCAATTTCTATTATTTCTAATGTGGTAATGAAAAATGAGCTAAATTATGTAACTGCAAATTTTTACTGATAATTTGAAAAACAGTTTTCAAAGATAAGTCCTGAGCCCAAAAAGACATCAGGCAAGATAGTGAGAAACTTTTAGCTGTGATTTATACCAGTTTTGATGGGCTGCTTTCTGTCAAAAATTAGCTATTGTATTAAAAAAAAAAAATTCTAACTTTCTAATCTTTACTCACCAGTGTCCAGTCTTGACTTGACATGCTGATATTTTGGGTTCTGTGGTATCCTTTTAGTCAAATACTACAAAATAAGAAAATCCACAATTAATTGGGTTAATGTAAAGATAAAGGTGGCAAACTCAGGAAAGAGTCAGATACTTAAAAATGGGGAAAAATAATAAAATTTCATCGACTTTAAGGATGAAAGCTACTTTAGAGATCTAACCATCCCTACCATATAGAACTCTTTGCTATGGCATTTCTTCAGGTGAAGACAGTTACCTTGTTTCTGTCAAAACACATTTTGTCAAAATAATCTCAGAGCACTATGTGATAAGAATAAAAAAAAAAGCTCTTAGAAATTATCTGGGGTACTAGGGTTGTGGCTCAGCAGTAGAGTGTTAGCCTAGCACATGCAAGGCCCTGGGTTCAATCCTCAGCACCACATAAAAATAAATAAATAAAGGTATTGTGTCCAACTACAACTAAAAAATAAATAAATATTAAAAAAAAAGAAAAAGAAATTACCTTGGATTAAAGTCATCACATTATAGTGATGTTTATAGCTACACAATTTCCAATAGCCAAACTATGGAATCAGCCTAGGTGTATGAATGAAGAAAATGTGGTATGTATGTATGTATGTATATATATATATATATATATATATCCATCCAGAGGAGTTTTATTAAGCCAGAAAGAAGAATGAAATTATGTCATTTGCAGGAAAATGATGGAACTTGAGAACATTATGTTAAGTGAAATTAGCCAAACTTAGAAGGTCAAGAATTGGATGTTTTCTCTCATATGTGGAAGCTAGAGAGGAAAAAGAAAAAGGTGGGAGGGATCTCATGAAAATCAAAGGGAGATCAGTAGAGAAGAGGGACCAGAGGGAGGAAAGAGGGGAATAAAAGGGGAAATACCGGGGAATAATATTGGTCAAATTATATTGTGTGCCCATATGAGTAAACAACAACAAATCCCACCGTTATGTACAACTATAACTTACCAATAAAAATATATGGAAAAAGAAAGAAAAAAAGAAAAATATCTTGGGCTGGGGATGTAGCTCAGTGGCACAGTGCTTGCCCAGCATGTGGGAAACCCTGGGTTTCATCCCTGGTACTACAAGAAAAGAAAAGAAAAAAACTTACATTGAGCCAAAAATTGATCTCCCTTCAATTTCTTTTTAATCCACTGTTGTAACAGAGTGAATCATCTGCCCCTGCCTCAAGAAACCTGTTAAGATAATGAAAGGCAGCTATCCTGCCCCTCTTTTTTAATGTTACTCTTTTTATGAAGGCTTTGGGACACCCTCTAGATTTTATCCACAGATCATCTAAAATATAGCAGGTGGGATCTAGACCTGACCAGATGCTGTCTGGCCAGGGCCTGTGCTGGCAAACTCTGACACTGCTCCTCCAAGTCTGGGGCTCCACATGTGTCACTGCCAACAGACTGGCTCTTGTGGCAGCTGAGGCTCATCTCAGGCTCAGGATAAGTTTATGGTTAGCAAAAATGCCTGCCAGGTCTCCCTTGTGCTGTGTTTAGATAGTTAACATTTTGAATCCAAGCACAAGACATTAACCCATATTAAATTCCTGTGGTGAGTGCAAAAGCCATTAAGGAAGGGAAGGATAAAGAAAAAGGACACTACAAAATATGGCTTTTTTTATAGGTCTTTTTCTAGCCTATAAGTATGAAATTCATATGTTCAGTATAGGTAGCTGTGGAATATGAAATATGAAATTAAAACTGGATAATATCTTTCCAACTTCATCTTCTGCACATGTGCCTATTGACAGGAATGTCCCCGTAATATCTCCAGTCTTGGAGGTGTCTGCCTAGAATGCCTTTCCTCAACTTGTCTTTGGACAAAATTTATTTCCTCTGTAAAGCTGTCCAAAGTGGAATTAGGTACTTTCTTCTCCTATCCCCCAGAGTATCGATACCTGCCTGTTGGCTACAACTAGAACTTCTTCCCTACTTTAGGATTTCCTTGAAGGTTTATATTTGCCCAGGACCCAGTACATACTAAGTGTACTTACTGATATTCAGTCAATAAATGAGTATCTGAATAAAGACTGAATTATAGCCAACTATCTGGTTCCTTAGGAGAGAACATAAAAACTTAAAAAAAAAATTACACCACTTGCTTTTGAAAACAATTTATAGCATATCCTATTGGGAGGACTGCAAAATAAATTGCATACTGAGATACCTTTTCAAATGACCTACAAGCATAAAAAAAAAAAAAAAAAAGTAGGATACTTCTATGTCTGAACAAAATATCTGTTGGTCAAAGTTGTGGATTTCAGAGACCAAAAGAATTTTTAAAAACTTGTGGGGGGCACCTACAGAGAGTTATCAACTTTTAATTTTGCCAAGTAAGAACACAAAAAACAAAACCAAAGCAAAACCTTACAACTACCATCTGTTATTTTATTTTATTTTTTTAGAATTGTTTATTTTTAAATTTTTAATTTAATTTTTAGCTGATACATAAAAACATAAGCCATCTGCTATTTTTTTTTTCCCTAGTGCTGGGGATCGAACCCAGGGCCTTGCACATGCTAGGCAAGGACTGTACCACAGAGCTACATTCAGACCTGCCATCTGCTATTTTAATGCCTAAAAGGTAGAAAAGAAAAAAAAAATCCTAGAGTAAAAAGTTAAGTTCTGGGCTGGGGCTATAGCTCAGTGGTAGAGTACTTGCCTAGCATGTGTGAGGCACTGGGTTCGATCCTTAGCACCACATAAAAATAAATAAAATAAAGGTATTCTGTCCATCTATAACTACAAAAAAAATTTTTTTTAAAGTTCAGTTCTTAAGTAATATTAAAAAACTCATATGACATGGTCTTCATTTTTTGCTTCACACCTGGCAAGTAAAAGCTTTATTATGAACAGTTAGCACTGGTCCTCAGATTCTTTTTGCAAGCATTGATCTGTTTCATCCTTAGAAAAAGGTTACTGATCACTTCTCATTATGATCTGCTGTCTATAGGATAAAGTGACTATAACATCAATTCCAATTCCTTTCCATTTTCCCTAAATGAAAATGGAGATGATTCTTAAGTAATAGAAGGAAAATAAACATAAGACTGAAAAGGAAGATTTAGGACAAGTTCCCCAAAGAGAGACAATTTCATGGCAAAATGAAACAAACAGTACAGAGTCAAAGAAAGCAAATTCTAGATTTCAGTTATCTGAAGTTAAGGGACTTTTTTTTTTTTTTGGCACGCTATATTTTTATCATTTCTATACTTTATTTCCTGTTTTTACTTTTGTTTTGTTTTTCCCACCAGTTTCCTAGCAAAGCTTCTTTTGAAAAATTCCAGGCCAGTCTCTGCTGAACCAGGGGGATTTGTCCATACCTAAGCCAAAATAGCTAAGAAGTGAGGGTATCTCTGGGGACCAGGTGTGGTGGCGGCAGAATGATGAGGGGAGAGTGTGGACAGCTGCAGCCACTGAGCCCTTCCCGCCCCCGGTTTTCCCTTACATGGACTAATGAGAAATCCATATGCTGCAGAAGAAAAATGTAGTGTTTCTTTTCCATGTTCCCTTTTCAGTCCAACTTTTTTTATTGCTGATTTTCTAGTACCAACCACAACGTAAAGCTATTTGTGCTCCACTGCCAGCATGTTTACGGTACAGCCATACTTTCTTCTTTAAAATTCTTGCTTTTGGGGTGACTGCTTCTTGACCTACTGACCAACTGGCTTTATTTCGATGACATAAACAGGCTGGAATGGTGGAAAGGAAAGAGCTGTAAAAAGCAGCTGTTTCAAGGAAGACTATTCATTCCTTCAACAAAGACTTATTGAGCACCAGCCATTCACTTACTGAATGCCCACCAAGAGCAGACCCCTATGCTGAGGACACATTCAGCTGTCACTGACTTCTGGATACACTTACGTCAGACAGTGGGGTGAACAAGGAGAGGGAAGCAGGGGTGTGATGGGAGCACAAAAATGGTACCTAATCCAGATTAAGTGTCAAGAACCATTTCCTGAAAGGATGCCTTCTGTGCTAAATTCTGAGGACCCAAGTTTTTTCAAGTACACAGAGCAGTGGGTGGGAGACAGGGCCTGGCAGAGAGAAAAGCCTGGGCAAGTAAACAGATAGAGAAGGTATGGACAGCTTTAAGAAAGCTAATGGCAACTGGTAGACCTGGAACACTGGGGGTAGTGTGAGGATGAATGACGCTGGAGAGGCAGGCAGGAGCAGATCACAAAGGGCCTTGTATACAGGCTAACAAATTTGGATTTTTATCCTGTGGATCAGTAGGTCTTAAACAGGTGCACTTTTGCCCAGGAACATTTGTTAATGTCTAGAGACACTTTGGGTTGTCACAACTGGGTGTTGGGGGTTGCAGTTATTATCTTGTGGGTAAAGGTCAAGGATACTGCTGAATATTCAATAATGGACAGAACAGCCCTCATAACAAAGCAATAGCCTAAATGTCAATAATGCCAAAGTTAAGAAACCCAAGAGAAGATGATGGGGAATCACTGAAAGTTTAGGGATCAGTGATGAGATTATATTTCCTTTTTTTTTTTTTTTTAACAAGCTCACTCTGGCGGCAATTTGGAAAATTTGCTTGTAGTCAAGAAGGGAGGCAGTCAAGAAAATCAGGTGGGAGGGTATTGTGCTAAGAGGAATTCTGGTCCTGAGAAAGTGGCAGTAGAGATGAATAGAAACCATCTCAAGAAACATTTAAAATGTTGAATCAAAACAATGGTTAATGGCCTGTTATAACAAAAGGACAGTGGTACCATGCCCCCAACAAGGGAGTTGAAGAGGAAGCATATATGGAAAAACATGGTATGTGCAGTTTAGGGCATGAACAGTATAAGATAACTGTAGGTTATCTAAAATGGAAGTGTCTAGTTGGCTATATAGATCTGGAAATCAGGAGATGGATGTAGTCTATGAAAAAAAAAGATATGGGAGTTATCAGCTTTAGGCAACTGAAGAAATCATGATAATGGCCAAAACCCACTCTAGAAAAAGTATAAACTGAGAAGAAAAACCCCAACATTGAAGGTTAGGTGGATAAGAGGCAACTTCTGAGACTCAGAAGAGGCCATAAGAAAGTGGGTCATGAAAACTTAAGAAGAGCTGCAGAAAGAAGGGAGGGGTCAACAGGGAATAAAGCTGTCACGTCAGAGAACAAGAGGTCAAGCATGAACAGGTGAACAACAATGAGGGTCAAGTAAAGAACAACAGAAAGGTGAATTTGGATTTAGCAAAACAGGACATTGTAGATGGCCCTGATGACAGCAGTTATGGTAAATTGATAAGGGCAGATGCAAAAACAGCAGGTCCCCTGTATGAGAGGGGAGGAAGGAAAGAAAAGGATGGTAAATAGACAGATGGTCTTTTTGTTTTTTTCCCCAGTCCAAGAGCTAAGGGATAATCTTTGTTGTTGTTTTCTTTAAGACAGAAAGAGAGAGAAATTAATTTGAGAATGTTTATAGGTTAATGAGCAGAGGTTCAGGTAGAAGAGAAAGCTTTGGATATATTTAAAATAAAATAAAAATTTAAGATAAGTAGTCATAATGAAGTTCATCAAGAAGAATCAGGAAGTTAAGTTGATGTTTGTGGTATTATTGCAGGTTCTTTGAGAACAACTGAAAATGTCAAAGACCCTGTAACGGCTACATCTCTAGGGAGGGTCAAATGATACGTAATATCCTCCCTGTGTACCTTCCTTACCCAGCTACTCCACTTCTTCTGACTCTTGAAACCAAGCACAAACATGTCTCCTAGGAATTCTCCTTTAAAAGGGCCCAGTTAGAGGGAAATATCTTCCCTGCCTAGATTTTACTTCTCCTTGTGCCATTCACACATCTCACTCCCTGCATTTCCAACAGGGGCTCAATCTTGTACATCTCTGTACTTGCTACAAAGCCTTGTACTAGTAAAAAAGCAGTAAGTACCTGCCAAATGAAGACCTGAACAACATCAGTGTGCATGCTGGTGCCTATGTAGGTACACAGACACCAGGGGCTCTGGAAATCTGAAAGGAGATGGCTCATACATTGTAGAGTGAGAAGAGAGTTTACAGAAGAGTGGGCACTGAAGCTGTGTTTCAGGGTTGAACTTCTGTGGATAAAAAGATGGGGAAGAAGGATGGAAAAAGCACTCCAAGTGCATTTTTCAAGATGGCCACAAAAAAATTTCCCATCCTAGTGTGATGTTACCTTCTTCCTATTGAGTAGTGGAACCTATGTTTCCTCTGTAGAATTTGGGTGGGTCTGGGACTGTGACGGAAGTGATATCATGTGACTTCTGAGGCTAGATCATAAAAGAAGTACCGCTTCTACCTGGTTCTCTCAGACACTTGCTCTTGGAATTCAGTGATCATGTGATAGGAAAGGCCACACCACACAGAAAAGCCCATTGAGTGGCCAATAGACAACAATAACACTATACTTGTGAATGAAGACATTTTCAAAGTAAGTTAGCTCCAGTTCCCATCTGTCTGCAAAACCACATGAGAGATTCCAAGTGAGAACCACCTAGCTGAGACCAGTGAATTTTCAGAACCATGAGGGATAATAGTAAAATGATGGTTTCTTTTTTAAAATAGGGAAATTGTTCAAAAGAAATCAATATATAATTAGAACATCATTCCACCCTGATTATTCTCTAGCTAAGCTTCTTAGGAATAATAATGTACATTGCATATCTGCCCTTCTCTTCAGTCCATTATAGTGCTGCTCACTGAGGATTCTACCGCAGCTACCCAACATCTGATCCACTATTTGATGAATATAATGGATACTCTTCAGAGTGTAACTTATTTTTCTATACCACATGACACTGACATATATCCCCACTTTCTTCAGTTTCCACTCCCTTGGCTTTGGCGGTATTCTCTGATTCTCTAATGACATACAGATCATTTCTCTGTCAGCCACTTAATTACTGTGCTCCCCAGGATTCCACCTTCTCAATCAATAGGTTCTCTGTGAGCCAAACACTTAGGCTTATTTCCATTTATAGGCATCTAATTTCTGATTTGTGAACTTTCAGCCTTGACTTCTCTCAGCTTCAGAGATAGATAGATAGATCTCAATCATACATATTCATCCACTTATTTGACAAATATTTATGAAATACTATTGTGTGCAGGTAATGAGACAATGCAGCAGATGAGGTCCCTATCCTATGTTCTTGTAAGTATGCCAGAAAGCAAACTAGTAAATACAATAATTACAGATGACCTATACTGGGCAAAGAGAGCAGACTAAATTAAAGCATTTTATTTCACTCCTACCCAAAACCTTTACTGAAAGGATATTATTATCTTTCAGTATTACACCCACCCACCCAAAATCAAACAGAGTGGGAGAAGTGACAGCAGTAGAACACTAGATTCTTGAACTCTAGAAAGCAGATCAACAAGTGAAAATGCTTGATGTACTCAGGATAACCGAAGACTAAGAAGGAACAGGGAAAGAAGCCAAGAACAAGTCTTAAAAGGCTGAGGAGTTGACAGACTCAGGCACCTCCAGAAGTGGGGAGTAAAAGAAGTGGCTGAAAGGACTGGTGGAAGCCTATTTGAGAAGCAGCTGGATCTCCAAATCCCTCTCTCCTCTGTGCTACTGAGTGACTGCCCGGTGCCCATCCTAGCAGACGTCTATTGATTTATTTCCTGGAAAGGATTTCTGGAGTGGGAGGTCTCTACACAGTAGAAGGCAGAGATATCTTTATTGAAAATGAGAGGAATAAGTGAATGGTGCGCATTAGTGTTGAGATTTAATCTCTAGGTATAATCCCACCAGGCATCCATCTAGGTTTTTACTCTCAGGAAACCAGAGGAATTTTCTGGAGAATTTGACCAGGCACAGAGGAAAGGCTGAGAGTGCAGAGTTGAAAGGGGGAATTCCTAAATCACAGCTTAGTGATATTGTTCTATAATAAAGCTCACCATTTGCAAGCCTCTCCCCAATATACAAAGACCTCAACCACCTTTTAAAATATTTTACTCAAAGAGCAAACAGATCGGGGGAGCGAGGAGCAGAGGGAATAGCAAGATATTAGGAAATAAG
Source organism: Callospermophilus lateralis (assembly GCF_048772815.1). Taxonomy (NCBI): domain Eukaryota; kingdom Metazoa; phylum Chordata; class Mammalia; order Rodentia; family Sciuridae; genus Callospermophilus; species Callospermophilus lateralis. The sequence continues at coordinate 23,527,654 of NC_135305.1, read as the reverse complement.
ATTGATTAAGTTATGTTCTGTCCATATATAAAGAGAACAGAACAAATTTCTTTTTTTTCCTTTTTTTTTTTTTAAAGAGAGAGAGAGAGAGAGAGAATTTTTTTTTAATGTTTATTTTTTAGTTTTCGGCGGACACAACATCATTGTTTGTATATGATGCTGAGGATCGAACCCCGGAGGCACACATGCCAGGCGAGGGCGCTACCACTTGAGCCACATCCCCAGCCCACAAATTTCACTATTATGTATAAGAATAATGCACCATTTAAATAAAAAAATAAATCTCCTACTCAAAAACACAAATTAATAACTGAGAACTAAAAGAAGCCTGAGATCATTATCTCTTATCCAATAGAATTAATAGAACTAGGGTCCTTATAAGAAGAGACAACAACGAACTCCCTCTCCCCTCACCTTCACTGTGAGCACATTTACAAGCCAGGAAGAGAGTCCTCACCAGAAACTGGACTCAGTGGGCACCTTATCTTGATCTTTTAGACTCCAGAACTATGAAAAATAAATTTCTGCTGCTTAAGCCACCCAGTCTATGGTATTTTGTTATGGCAATCTAAGCTGATTGATACAAAAACAAAAAGAAAAACAGATATTTGGAGGAAACAGAGACTATACAGGGGAAAAACATTTTTAAAAGCTATTATTAGTTGGAGCAAGGTACAGTGGCCCACACCTGAAATCCTAGTAACTTGGGAGGCTGAGGCTGGTGAACAGCAAGTTCAAGGTCAACCTGGGCAACTCAGTGAGACCCTACTCAAAAGAAAATAAAAGGGTTGGGGGTGTGGCCCAGTGTAGAGATCCTCTGGGCTCAATCCCAGTACTGCAAAAACAAACCAACCAGGGCTGGGGTTGTGGCTCAGCGGTAGAGCGTTAGCCTAGCACATGCGAGGCCCTGGGTTCGATCCTCAGCACCACATAAAAATAAATAAATAACATAAAGGTATTGTGTCCAACTATAATTAAAAAAACAAAACAAAAAATACCCTAATCAATACTATCTAATACTATCCTTTGTTGACCTATTCCTGGATCTCAGCACCCAAAAGGGGAAATGCATATATATATGTGTGTGTGTGTGTGTGTGTGTGTGTATATATATATATATATATATATATATATATATATACATATATATATATTCATATAATGTATCATCAGAGAAATGAAAACAGCATATCCAGACAAAAATGTATATATGAATATTCACTGTAGCATTATTCATAGCCCCAAAATGGAAACAATCCAAATGTCCATCAATAGAACAGATAAACAAAAAGAGGTTATATCTATGTGATAGAATATTACTCAGCAATAAATGGAATGAAGTACTGATGAATGAAATGACAAGAACAAATCTTAAATATCATGCTAAGTGGAAGAAGGCAGTTACAAAGGACCATTTTTCATGATTTCTTTTATATGAAATATCTAGACTAGAAAACTAGATTAGTGATTTCCACAACTGGGTGGGAAGGAGTGATGGGAGCATTGACGCCAGCTAGAGGTTACAGTATTTCTTTTGGGGGTGATAACAATGTTCTAAAATTAACTCTAGTGATGACTGCACATCTTTATAGATCATTAAAAGGAGTAAATTTAAATTATTTGAATTACCATCTCTATAAAGCTGCTACTATAAAAAATTAAACCGTAATCTGGGTGCTGAGATAGGAGGATCACGAATTCAAAGCCAGCCTCAGCAATTTTAGTGAGGCGCTAAGCAACTCAGTGAGACCTTGTCTCTAAAATACAAAATGGGGCTAGGGATGTGGCTCAGTGGCCAAGTGCTCCTGTGGGGTCAAGTGCCACCCACCCCCCAAAAATAAAATTTAAATAGTAAAAAGAGAAAAATATTAAACCCTTTTTCTTTCAAAAACAGCCTTTCTACAGGATTTTTAAAACTACAGGGGCTGGGGATGTGGCTCAAGCGGTAGCGCGCTCGCCTGGCATGTGTGCGGCCCGGGTTCCATCCTCAGCACCACATATAAACAAAGATGTTGTGTCCACCAAAAACTAAAAAAATAAATAAATAAATATTAAAATTCTCTCTCTCTCTCCTAAAAAAAAAAAAAAATACTACAGCCAGGTACACTGATACACTCTTGTAATCTCAGTGACTCACAAGGTTAAGGCAGAAGAATTGGAAGACAGAGACCACCCTGGGCAACTTAGTGAGATCCCAACTTGAATAAAAAATTAAAAAGTACTCAGGATATAGCTTGATGGTAGAGCACTCCTGGGTTCAATCCCCAACACACACACACAACACACACACACACACAAAAAAAAAAAAAAAAAAAGGAAAGAAAGAAACAACATTAAGCTACAGACCAGGAGAAATTATTTGCAAAGCACACATCCAATATAGAACTAGTATCTCAAACATAAAAAGAGCTCTCAAAACTCAACAATAAAAATGTTCACTGGTGGGGGGAAGAACAGAGGTAACTTGGACTAGACCGAGGGGAGTGAGGAGAGGGGAGGGGGTATGGGGGTAGAAATTATAGCAGAATGAATCGGACATTATTACCCTATGTGCATATATGATTACATGACCTATGTAACTCTACATCGTTTGACCAGATGAAAGAGAAGTTGTACTCAACATTTAAGTATGACGTGTTAAAATGCATTCTGCTGTCATGTATATATAAATATTTTTAAAATGTTCATTACATCAGTATTTATAACAGCAAAAGGTCAGAAACAACCTAAAAGACCACCATGGAGGAATGAATAAATAAAATGCTACATTACTGTACGGCAGTTAAAAGTTTTAAAGTAGACATATCCATCTATATGGATGGAATTCAAACATAATTTGCATGACAAAAGTTGTAAAGATAAATAGCATAATACTTTTACTATGTTTAAGCACAGAAAATAATGTTGTATGCCATATAAGAAAAATAAAGCCTGTAAATTGGAAAGATACACATTAAATGCATGGGAGCAGATGTCTATGGTGAAGGGAGAAGAATGGAAGGTAAAAATAATAAGAACTAAAATTAGCTATAACTGGAGACTATGAAGAATTAAATATCAATCCATTTGCACAAATTAGGTTTAATATAACCAGAAAAAAAAAACAAACAAATGATTAATACTATGATATGACCATATCAAGTACTTAGGTAAGAGTTAAAAGAAAATAATTAAGTTGAGCTATAGTTTTATAACATGGAAAGATATCCAAGATATATTAAGTGAAAAAAAAAACAAGTCAAATAACCATATGTATAATATTATAACATTTATGTAAAACAAAATTACAATATAAAACTCGTTCTACACACACACACACACACACACACACACACATACACACCAACTTTCTCTGGGCAAATGGAAACATTGTGAATAGTGATATAAAAAAAAATTCTTACATTAGTCATAAAAAACATAGAATAAAGTAAAGGCAAAAACTCTAGGAAAAACAAAGAAACATAAGAAAGGACAAGTAATCTCAATGATTATTTCTGAAATAATATTTACACAGTCACCACCACCAGCAACACTGACAACATCAAACGTTGTAAAACCAAGATTTTACAAAATGAGGATATCTCATACACTGTTGGTAGAAACAGTATATAGTCTCTCTGGAAAATAGTTAGGCAATTTCTAATAAAACTAAACTTATGCTTACCTTACAACCTAGCAATCATACTCCTGGGTGTCTATCCCAGAAAAAGAACTACACCCAATGTTGGTATAGTTATTTTAAAAGCCCCAAACTGAAAACAACCAAAATGTTCTAAAACAGAATCCCTAAAAATTAAAAACATATTGGCAGAAATTAAAAACAATAAAAGGATTAGTAGATAAAGTTAACCTCTTGAAAAAAAGCAAAAAAGACAAATATAAGGGGAATAGGAAATAAAAGTGAAGAATAAAAATTAAAGAACCAGCAATACACATGCAATATCAGAATAATGAATTTAAGACAAAGGATGGAGAAAATGGGAGTTCCTCATTTAGATGGTCATCCATCACTCTCCCAAAGCTAATCAAGGAGTGTCCATGATTTTACCCCGTTAGTAGGCTTTTCATTGCTATAGTCAACACTCGGCAGAAAGAACTTAAAGAAGGTTTTCTTTGGGCTCACTGTTGCAGAGGTTTCAGTCCTTAGTCAGACGGCTCCAAGGCTGAAACATGGTGGAAGGATGTGGTGGAGGAAAGTTGCTAAGCTCCTTGCAGCCAAAAGCAGGGAGGAGGGGCTTGGGACAAGATACAGTCTCCATGGACAAGCTCCCAACCAAGCCCCACCTGTTTACAGTTTCTACCACCTTCCAGTAGTCCACTCAGTTATCAATGGATTAATCCACCAATAAATCAGAGCCTTCATAATTCAATCAATTCCCAAAACACCTGACCTCCGAACATGGCTTCACTGGGGACAAAGACTTCAATACATAAGACTTTGGGGGCATTCCAGATACAAACCATAATATGCCCCTTAAATATTGCTCCCCAATTCTGTCTCCAGTTTCAGTGGCCTCAGTTTAGATCTGTATCAAATAACCTATCAAATCACCAATCTCCCTATCTCTAGTCCTGGCCTCCACAAATCCATTCTCCTTTGTGAGGTTACAGTCATCTGACCATGTAAATACCCATGTCACTCCTTACTAAAACTTTTCAAATTCTGACCAGCAGGTAAGAGAATTAATTATGTGGCAAACTACTACTCTCTAGTAGTCTGGTAATCTACCCCCTTACTCCCCAGAGACATTTCTTACTAACATTATTTTTTTTTGACAAACCATAATTGTATATATTTATAGGGCACAATTTGATGCATGGGCAACACACACACACACACACACACACACAGTGGAATGATTAAATCAATCTAATTAACCTATCCAATACCTCAATTTTTTTGTGGTGAGACATTGAAATTCACTCGTGGCTGTTTGAAATATATACAATATATTAAATGTAGACATTCTGTTGTGCAATAGATCTCAAAACTTTAGTCCTCCTAACTGAAACTTTGTACCCTTTGACCAACATCTCCCCACCCCACCTCCCAACCCCAGCTTTTGGTGACACTATTCTACTCTCTACTTCTGAGTTGGATTTTTTTAGATTTCACATGTGAGATTATACAGTATTTAGACTAAGTTAGATTTACTAATTGATCATGGTGTTCTGCACAGCCTGAACTCAGCCTTTCTCAACACTGTACCAAGGATTCACCGAGATGAAAGGATTGCAACTCGCCTTTGGGATAAAGGCTAAGAACTTTAGCAAGACATAGAAGACCCCTCCCAACTTTAGTCTCTATAGACTCCTGCAGGGGACTGTTCAGAGCTCAATACTCAACTGTTTGCTCAAGCTGTTCTACCAGGGATGCTTTTTCACCTTGAAATGCCCAGGACCCTTCTCTCATTTCCTCCCTTGGTCTTATGTGTATTAAAATCTTGTTTACAGATCTCCTTGAGACTGACTTCCTAAAGGGCGGAGGCCTCGTCTTGTTCTCTAAGTCTAGCACCTACTGCATGGTAGGCATCTAATATTTGTTGACCCTAGATGGACACGAATGCAGCAAAGCACTTAGGGTGAGATAGATGAAGAAGTTAGAGGTCCTAGGGAAGGTGGGGGGAACTAATTCCCTGTTTAGTCCCCTTTTCCAATGGGTTGGTCTGCTTGTTTCTGCTCTTCCTGTACCAACACCATTAAATGACGGCTCCCTTTCCTCTGGTTTCTCTAGCGCTCAGAGCTTCCTTTGTATTTCACTAGTTTTGCACTGTCACTCCTAGATTGTAATCCCTTTGAAGGTAGGGGCTGTGACTTTATGTACTTCGCTCCTCGCGGCGACAAACCATATTTGGACGTCCAGTCCATACTTGGGGACTGTCACCACCAGACGCTAAACATGGCCTGGAGCCCCAGGCCTTCCCCCGCCCCGGGCCCTGAGCTCCGACCCCTCCTCACGCCGGCCGCTTCCCGCCTTCCGGGCGGCGGAAGTAGCTGTCTGGTCGTCCCTGTCCACGTGGTGCCTTTTCCGGTGCGCCCGCCCCGTCCGGCTCTGAGGTCCGGACCTGGCCCTCACCTCAGGATTCCCAATGTGCCTCCGGAAAGACATATTTGCTCCAACCGACCACGCTCGGGGTTCTAGCCTCACGGGTTGCCTCTAACCCTAGCTTTCAACCCCTACCCCGACCTCGCTCAGCCGCCTCCCTATAATCTCTTCTCCGATTGGCCTGTCTTCTCAGGCCAGCCAATGGCTGCTCCGCTTACTGTCTCAGTTCAGGGTCGTGTGAGAGCGAGACTCCATCAATGGTTGCTAAGGACTACGCGGGACGCCAGCTAGCCCGGCCTTTTGTGCTTGGGTGCAGGACCGCGAGCTCCAGCCTTAGCGCGGGAAGTGGGGTTCCGGGCGGGGGCCGGAGGGAGCAGATTGGCGCCTGCGCAGTTCCCAAGACGGGGGAGGGTTTCGATAGTGGGGAGCGAAGGGGCGTTTTAGCTGATGGGGGAGCAGGAATGCAGCACGGGACGCACCTCCTTGGAGCCCACTCCCCGCTCTTAAGGCCATTCTAATCAAACATCTGGGCTATCCCTCCCCAATAGGGAATACGTTATGAAGCAGGAATGAGAGTATATAGTTTATTGTTTTCAGGTTAAGTTATTATGCAAATTATGCAAAATATCATGAGTAAATACAGTAATTATTGTTGCTTTAAAAGCTTTTACGCTAGCGAAAGAACGGCAGCTTTAATTGCAAAGCACACACACCATTCAGTGGCTCATCATTCATTTAACAAGTATTTAATAAGCACCTTATGAGAAAAGCTGCAGTAGGTTTTGTGGAGGATGGGAAGATGACTAAAACCCAATCCCGTCGTCATGGAAACCATTGTGACTCCTGCCATCAGCCACCACCTGTTCTCATTCCAGATCTGAAAATTAAGTCCTAGCACCTTTACAAAACAATTACGCACACAGTTTGACTTGGCTCTTAAATGTCCCACCAAATCCATCAAAATTATTATTTCCTTTTACATGGAAGGAGCAACACAGTAACCCTTTGTCCTTTGCTCTAAGCTGTTTTTTCCAGGAATGGAGAAAGATTACCCTGAGCTGTTCATATTCACTGGTTCTCTGAATAATAGCATACATATGAGCCACTTCAGGGTCTATGCAGATGACCCATTCAACAATGTGGTCTCGCATGTCCCTGTCCTCTCAGGTCCTTCAGCAACCCATTCTTAGGGCCATACCTTCGATGGAGTAGCCATTCAGAGCTGTTTGATCTCCAGGGTCTTGAACTATGGTCACAGCTGCTTCTTGAACTGCATTCACTCTTTCATACTTAATCAAACTTCCCTAATGTTCTCTGGTGTTTATCATGATTCCTTTTGGATCCTTTAGCATCTCTAAAAGTTCCAGTCTCTCATTCTTCCACTACAATAAGGAAGGATTTGGGGTTGCAAAAAACTGGAAAGGTGGGAGGTGAGGAGGATACTCATTTAGAATCATAGCAAACAGAAGCTTCCAGACAAATTACTATTTAGAATACACTGCTTACCTAGAATGTTTTGGGGGTGCTTGGAGATTATGAGTAGAATAAACAGGAAAAAGCAGAAAGAAGATAATAAGTGACTAAGGGGTGATGAGAAAGAGAAAAGGAGAGACTTAAAAGATATTTGTAGGCAAATAAACATGAGAAAACAGAGGGGACAAGGAATAAGAAGGTATCGAGGATGACTATAATTTTCTTACTTGGAAGACTGAGTAAATGGATGGTAATGCAATAATCAAGTAAAAGGACAATGGTCAAGAGGCTAAAAAGCCCATTTAGCTTCTGTTCACTGTTAGGCTCACTCCTTTGTACAAGTGTTTGGGTTCCTCTTTGGTTCCGAGGGTATGGGAATATCAGGTTCATTGACCTTTACAGTCATAATGGTTGTCAAACTGGGGCTGCATACGAAGCATACGGAGAGAGAATGGGAATGTGAGTTCTTGAATCTGTGCTGTGTGTGAAGGTATAGCAATTCACATTCACATTCCCTGCTCCCACCCTTTGAATCTTTTGCAAAAGGGTTCAATAGCCATGCATTGAAATACTCTGCTCCAGAAGAGCCACCTATTTCCTTCACATTTTGTTTCAGAGAAATCTTTGGAAAGTTTAAAGGTATAACCTAAAGGCTTTTAACATCATGATTCCTTTTGGATCCTTCCATGCCCAAACTGGATCAATATTAAAGTGATTACCCTCAATAGGGGGAAAAAAATAGGTACATGATGAAGATTATAATCCATAGAATAAAAACATTAAATAAACATATGAAAAAGTATCTAATAATTACAGAAATACAAAGAAAAATGCTAGATCTATTTTCCAACTAACAAATGAACAAAGGGTATTTTTCTCTCTTCTTTTTGATGGTAAGGCTCAGTGTTCACTAATGATTTATGAAACAAACACACTTGTTCACTATTAGTGTGAATATAAAGAATATGACCATCTTGAAAAGCAATCTGAGAGTGGGTATTAAAAAGTCCTCAATTCTTGTCAAGTCCTAATAGAGCACCTGGAACACAAACATAATAAATAAACCAATTTCTTGTCTTAAAAAAAAAAAAAAGTCCTGGGGCTGGGGATGTGGCTCAAGCGGTGGCGCGCTCGCCTGGCATGCGTGCGGCCCGGGTTCGATCCTCAGCACCACATACAAACAAAGATGTTGTGTCCACCAATAAATAAATATTTAAAAAAAAAAAGTCCTCAATTCTTAATATTCCAAGAATTTCTCCAAAGGAAATTATCAGACTGATGTTCAGGGATCATACCCATAGATGTTCATTGGAATCTGTTTTGAAATGATAAAAAATTGAATCAACCTAATTGATCATCTAGTAAAAATGGTTAAAATGGCATATAAATAAAAAACAATCTTACGGACCCATGAAAACATTTTGTCTCAAGGATTAATTAAGGAATGGTATAGTATATGTTCCTGGTATAGTAACTGAAAGAGGATGGGGCAACTTTTTAAAAATGTAATATGATGCCAGATTTTCAAGCAGAAAAAGTATAGGTATGCACATGGAAAAATTGAAAAAAAAATTTAAATATAAACCATCTCTAGGTTTTGGATATGGGTATTTATTTTATTTTTAATACTTTTATGTATTTCACAGATTTTCTTCAGTGACTGTGAATTCAGTCTATACTTTAAAAATCACATTTTCCCTCTAAGAAACAAAAAAACCTGATGCAGAGTTCAGTCTGGAAACTGTCTAAGGCTTTTGTCTGGGCTGATTTAGAGCAGAGCTGAATTCCGAGTAATTCCTCTATGTGAAGTGCTGCAGTTCTTGGCAGTAAAAGACTCTCCAGGCACTTGAACGAGATCCTTGCAATCAGAGTCGTGATTGCTAAGAGGTTCAAGCTTTGTTTGTAAGAGAAGAAGTTCTGATTCTTTTCTTTAAAAGTTCCTACTTCCACTGATTAATCTTATTTTTCCTGAAGTTAGAAGTGCTCTTGTGAACTTCCATTTGTTTGATGTCTTCTTTTTAACCCTGTATGGGTTCCTGAAAGCTTTTGGTCTCTGTAGAACTTGGGAGGAGCCCCAGGTAGGTCTTAGTGGTCAATGTAAGGCTACTTTGTGTTTTAGGTGCTTCTGATCTGGTCAATTCCTAGCCTCCCCTACCTAGAACTAAATGAGCACTTTGGTGTCAAGCAGGCTGGACGTTTCCCATGCCTCAAATCCTCTGGACCGTCCATCTTGGATCCCTATGCTTGTCCAGTCTCATCATCTCCACCCAATTAGCTCTCCATCCCTCCACCCTTGGGTGTCAAGCGTGGTTTCCTGACTAAAGCCCAGCACCCTCCCCTCAGGCCTGTCTCATGATGTTACTTGTTGGATATGAGCCTTGGCTCCTTTTCTTGGCTTCATTTACCCTCATTTCCTAAGTGACATGTACTTCCAGATGATTAAGGAGACAATTCTGCTCAATCCAGTCCAACCCTAGGGTCATTCCCTTGGCCCCCAAAATGAAACTGCAGCTGAGGCAGGCCTGGAAGTGAACCCAAAGATGTGCAGGCTCATCCTGTCTTGAAGTCCCTCTGCCGGTGATAACAAGTTGGTGTCATTCTCCTGGTGGTGAGATGCATTCAAGGGATGAGCATACCCACCTCTGAGTAGGTGACTGGGCCTTTCCTCCCTCCGGCTTATGCTAGAAGTGCTGAGTCTGGACCCAAAGGCCTCAATCATCCCTTCATCTCCTCACAGGGGAGATGGTATTACGTTCTAATGAAACTAATAAATTGAAATAATTGACATTATGGGTGCTTTTTTTTTGTGGGGTCAGCATTCCTACTCATGCAGTTCTACAGCTACTTCTACAGGCATCTTAATTTGTTTCTGTTGCTATAACAAAATACCTGAGATCAGGTAATTTATAAAGAATTGAGGCAGATTTAGGTCAGAGTTCTGGAGGCTGGGAAGTCCTGGAACATAGTGTCATCATCTGCTTGGCTCCTGGTGAGGACCTTCTTGCTGGATCATAACATGGCAGAGGGCATCACATGGCAAGATAGAGCAATCTTGCCAAGAGAAGTCACTTTTAAAACAAAGTCGTTTCCTTAATAACCCATCAATCTATCAACCCATTGATCTCTGAATGGATTGATCCACTCTTAAGGACAGAGTCTTTATCACCTAATCACCTCACACAGGTTCCTCCTCCAACTAATTTTAGCATATGAATTTGGGGATTAAGTCGCCAACCCATAAAATTTGGGGGATGCATTCAAACATAGCAGTGGGCTACAGGGAATGCCTGGCTATGGTAGAAGGGATATACCTGGTGTCCTCTCTCTGGAGATCCAAGATCTCCCTGACCACCTGAGATGGAGCCCAGAGCATTTGGTTGTCCTATGTCATATTCCAGCTTTTGGCCTGGGCTTTGCAAGAATAATATTCTGCCTTAGATCCATTTTGTCTCTGAAGAACCGACCTGGGTCTCAGGATGATCTTCCTTGAGGACATGAAGGAGGAATGAGGTTGGGAGGTACCTGTCACACTCTGGACACAGCGGACAGAGGGGACACAGTGGAGAGCCGGTGCCCTAGGAAAAGGCCAGCGAGTGTGGATGAAGCGTGTCAGATGTCAGATCATCAATTTTTCAAAACAATTTAGAAACTTAGGTTTTTATGTGAAACTACAGGCCACTAATGTACAACCACTGTGCTAAACTCTGCAAATATGATTCCTGTTTTTCATTATTTTTAAATAATCAAGATCACACCCACGTTAAAAACAAAGCAAAAGCCATGTTAATGGTATTTCTGCTTTCATTTGGAATATGAAAAGCTGCAAGGGAATATCACTCCCGTCTTAACTATAGGAAAAATGAATAATTTGCAAAATCCATCCCCCAAATTTTATGTGTTGGTGACTTAATCCCCAAATTCATATGCTAAATTTTCTTGAATCCTTCGGAGAGCTAAGGTCACAAGGTAGTCAGTCACATAACCTGACTCAAAAAAGTGACAAGCCCCACTGAGGAGAGAAGAGACACACCCGACTTTGACATTTGGTAGAACACTGGAGAAAAAGAAGTGGAGAGGAGAAATCAGCTAAAATGTTCACCATCACCTGGAGGCTGAGTTTGGGTTAGAAGATCAGTTAGGAGTAAGGAGGGGGTGGGGCTATACTGGTTAATTTTATGTATCAATTTGACCAGGCCGTAATACCCAGATATTTGGTCCAAAATTTTGGAAGATGTTTCTAAGAAGGGGCTATTTAAGATGAGATTAACATTTAAGTCAGTTGACTTTGAACAAAGCAGATTACCCTTTATAACATGAGTGGGCTTCATTCAATTATTTGAAGACTTTAGGGAAAAAAAGACTGCCCAGGGCAAAGAGAATTCTACCAGCACTCTTCCCTGGGTCTCTAGCCTGCCCACCTAGCCTTTGGAATTGCCAGCCTCCATAGTCTTGATAGATATTTACACACACACACACACACACACACACACACACAGCTTAGAACTTCGACCAATATAGAGCCCCAGACACAAGAGCTTATGTTCACTTGTAATGTTTTCTCCATTAGTGTCCCTGAATCCTCAAAGAAAGATTGGGGGCAGGGCAGGAGGTCAGAGGCCCCCTTAGTGGTGTAGATTTGCAGGAAGTGATTGCTGCTCAGGCAAGCTCAATCCATAGTGCCATATCCTATGACACTCCTATTATTAAATTGATAAAACCTTAGGCCATTAGGGGAGGTGATCCCGGGGAGGGATAGAAACAAAATCCATCTACATCTGAGGAAAGGAAGAAAAGCAGCAAGAAGATAGAAGCAAAAGCTGTTTTCATATGGGGCTGGGGGTTGGTGGTCAAGAAAACCTCTTTTGGGGGTGTGGGTACTAGGGGTTGAACTCAAGGGCACTCAACCACTGAGTCACATACCCAGCCCTATTTTGGACATTATTTAGAGACAGGGTCTCACTGAGTTGCTTAGTGCTTCGCCTTTGCTGAGGCTGGCTTTGATCTTGCAATCCTCCTGCCTCAGCCTCCAGAGCTTGAAAGCCAGAAGTCAAGCAGGCATATCCGGGAAAACCCTGCAGTGACCTACTCCCTACACCAAGTACGAGATCACAGCCCTGTCCGGTGCACTGAGGGTAATGATAGCAAAACCCACAGTGGAACCAGCTCAGCTTCTGAGTAGATTAACTCAACCCCTAACAATAGTAGCCTAGCAGAAAACAGGGCATGACCATTTACCAGCATAATACACTTTTTAGTTTCTACTAGCTTGTTACACATAATGTTCTGCATTCAATATCAAATTATGACATTAAAAGAAAAGAAAAATGAGAGAGAGGCTTATTGTCAGGAGATAAAGCAATGAAGAGAATTAGCAATTAGGATCCATCAGACAGGGATTTTTAAAATAACTTATGACTAATTTGGTAAAAGTTCTAGTAGAAAAGTTAGAAACACATATGTGAATATATGGAGCATTTTGGAAAATATGATTTATTTAAAACAGTCAATATGAGAAGTAACAGTAACAAAGATGAAGGATTCTATTTTTTTTTTTTAAGTGCTGGGGATTAAATTTGAGGTATTAACCACTGAGCTATATCCCAAGCCCCCTTTTTATTTTTTTGTTTTTAGACAAGGTTTTGCTGAGTTGTTTAAAACCTCACTAAGTTGCTGAGGCTGGTCTCAAACTTGCAATTTTCCTGCCTCAGCTTCCTGAGTTGCTGGGATTACAGGCATGTGTCACTGCATCCAGCAAGAATTCTTGTAATAGAATTATCAACAAAGTGGATACAGCTGATGAGAGAATTAATGACATTGAAGATGAAACAACAGAAATAATAATAATAATTATTATTATTATTTTGGTAGCAGGACTGAACCCAGGGCTGCTTAATCACTGAGTCACACCCTGAGCCCTTTTTATTTTTTGAGACACTTCCTTTTAGTTTCTAAGTTGCTTAGGGCCTCACTAAGTTGCAGAGGCTGACTTTGAACTTGTGTTCCTCCTGCCTCAACCTCCAGAGTCACTGGAATTAGAGGCATGCTCCTCCATACTCAGCAAAACAGTAGAAATTATCTAAAAGGAAACACAAACAGAAAAAAATCAGGGAAGAGCTTACAGAACATTAAAAATTGTGGGAAAATATCAAGGAGAAGCTGAAGAGGGAATTGGACAGAAGAAATAAAGACATAGGACTGGGGTTGTAGCTCAGTGGTAGAGCACTTACCTAGCATGTGTGAAACACTGTGTTCAATTTATGTACCACATAAAAATAAATAAAATAAAGGTCCATCAACAACTAAAAATATTTTTTAAAAAAAGAAACAAAGATATAATGGTGAAGAATTTTCCAAAATTAATGAAAAACAACAAACTAAAAATCCAAGAAGCTCAACAGCATAAAAGCAACCAAACCAAATCAAGGCCAAAACATATATATATTCATCATAGTCACCCTGCTGGAAGCCAAAGATAGGAAATTTTAAAGTCACCCAGAGAAAAAAAAGATATATTACATACCTAAGAACAAAGATAAGATTAGAGCAAACTTCTGGTCAACAACTTTATAACACAGAAGACAATGGAGGGACATTATTTAAATTCAGAAAGTTTAAAAAAAAATCAACCCTGAATTCTATATTCAAGACAAAGTATCTTTTAAAAATAAAGATGAAATAGATATTTTTCAGACAAAATTGAGAGAATTCATTGTCAGTAGACTTGTATTACAAACTGTTAAGGAAGTTCTTTGAAAGAAAAGGTATGCTACTAGTGGAAATTTTGGTATACATCAAGAAATAAGTAATGAAAATGATAAAATGAAGGTAAATGAGAGAGATGTTTTCCAGTTAATTTTTAGTCTTTTTAAAAGAACATTTACCAAGTACAATATTATACTAAGTATGATATTTATAGCATCTAGAATTAAAACGTAGGACAGAATTAGCTCAGGGGTTAGGAGAAGTGGCAATTTACTCTCATGAGGTCCTTAAGCTATACATGAAATGCTATGTTATTTAAAGGTAGATGGTAAAAAGTTTAATATGAATAGCAAAGCATGCTGGCGCACTCCTATCATCCTAGCTACTTGGGAGGCTAAGGCAGGAGGATTACAAATTAAGGCTAGTCTCAGCAACTTAGCAAGACTCTGTCTCAAAATAAAAAATTTTGAAAAGGGCTAGGGCTGTAGTTAAGTTGTAGAGTGTTTGTCTATCATGTTTGAGGCCCTGAGTTTAATTCCCAGTACCATACAACACAAAAAGCTTAACATACATGTCGTAAATCTTAAAGCAACTAGTTTAAGAGAGAGAGAGAGAGAGAGAGAGAGAGAGAAACAACTAATCAGGCAACAGTGAAGATAACATAAATTAAATAAAAGGACTCCACTTTTTTTTTTTCTGAAAATAGCGGAAGATAAAAAAGAGAAATCCAAAGACTAATGGGACAAGTAGAAAACAAATAGCAAGATGTTAAGTTTAAATCCAATCACATCAAGAATTAGAACAAATATAAATGATCTAAACCAGGGGTTGGTAAACAATGACCCTTGTCTCCAAGCTAGCCTGCTGTCTGTTGTAAGAAAAGTCTTGGTGGGATACAGTTTCACCCCTGAATTTATGTATTGTGTATGGCTTCTTTCTCATGATGCCAGAGTTCAGAACTTACAACAGAGGTTGGATGAGTTGCAAAACCTAAAATATTTGCTATCTGGCCATTTACAGAAAAAGCTGAGATGATCCAACATGGCGGCCGGCGAGGAAGCTGCACTTTCAATATCTCCACATTAACGGGATCAGAAACACCAATTAAAACAGCTACATTCTACCTACTGAGGATCTTCTAGCAAAATTCCGTTGAAAGGAGACCTGCCGAGAATTAGTAAGTTTATTAGACGTGACAGTTTGCCCCAAACAAGTGAAACTTGACTGGCAGCGCGGGCTCAGAGTCCAATCCCGCGGCCACCCGCCGCATCTGCAAGCGGCAGGCGGCCCAGAGCAGCGCGGCAGAAGGGTCCCCGCCCAGCCAGCAGACAGCGCCCGCCATCCCGGCTACCCTGGCGGCCCTGCTTTCGCCCGGCGAACAGCCACCCCACCCGGCTGGTTCTTAGCCACGCCGCTGCAGACACCCGGCTTTACAAGCACCCCCGGCGGCCCTGCTCGGCGAGAAGGGTCCCCGCCCTGCCGGCAGACAGCTCCCGCCATTCCGCTCTTGTTCTGCAAGCAGCTACCCCGCCCGCTTGGTTCTTAGCCACGAGGCTGCAGCCGCCCGGCTTTACAAGCGCCCCCGGCGACCCTGCTCTGCGAGAAGGGTCCCCCCCCTGCCGGCAGACAGCTCCCGCCATTCCGCTCTTGTTCTGCAAACAGCTAGCCCGCCCGCTTGGTTCTTAGCCACGAGGCTGCAGCCGCCCGGCTTTACAAGCGCCCCCGGCGACCCTGCTCGGCGAGAAGGGTCCCCGCCCTGCCGGCAGACAGCTCCCGCCATTCCGCTCTTGTTCTGCAAGCAGCCACCCCGCCCGCTTGGTTCTTAGCCACGAGGCTGCAGCCGCCCGGCTTTACAAGCGCCCCCGGCGACCCTGCTCGGCGAGAAGGGTCCCCGCCCTGCCGGCAGACAGCTCCCGCCATTCCGCTCTTGTTCTGCAAACAGCTAGCCCGCCCGCTTGGTTCTTAGCCACGAGGCTGCAGCCGCCCGGCTTTACAAGCGCCCCCGGCGACCCTCCTCGGCGAGAAGGGTCCCCGCCCTGCTGGCAGACAGCTCCCGCCATTCCGCTCTTGTTCTGCAAACAGCCACCCCGCCCGCTTGGTTCTTAGCCACGAGGCTGCAGCCGCCCGGCTTTACAAGCGCCCCCGGCAACCCTGCTTGGCGAGAAGGGTCCCTGCCCGGCCAACAGACAGTTTCCGCCATCCCGGCTACCCTGCCGGTCCCGCTCTTGCCCTGCAAACAGCCACCCCGCCCGCCTGGGTCTTAGACACGCGGCGGCAGCCGCCCGGCTTTACAAGCGCCCCCAGCGGCCCTGCTCGTCGAGAAGGGTCCCTGCCCGGCCAGCAGACAGCTCCCACCATCCCGGCACTCCTGGCGGCCCGCCCGCTCTGCGAAGGGTTACCCCACCCGGCTCTTAGCCACGCGGGCGCCATCTGCCTGGCGCTGAGGGAGCCCCCGGCGGCACAGCGCAGCCAGAAGGGTCCCCGCCTGGCCCGACAGAAGGCACGTGCCCTTCCGGCTCTGCTAACGGCCCTGCCCACCCAGGAAAGGGCTCCCCACCTTGAGAGGATGGGAAGGAAATCTAACCAAGCCTCTATGAATTAGCGAACTGGGATCTAAAACCAGAGATTATATCAGACCAGAGACAAGCCAGTTCCACCTCTCCCTTCGGTCACTCCTGCAAGGAGCCAGGGGCCCGCCATAGCAGAGAGGGGAAGTCACCAAAGATCGGCCAAAGAGATTCCTTCCCAGCGGACTCTAAATTAGCAGGAGCGGCGAGGGAGCCGGACGGAGCTGGCGGGAACCGCGGCAGCGGCACGGGAACGGGCGGGAGCTGAGGCGGCGCTGACGCAGGAACCGGCGGGAGCCGCGCGGCGCGGGTCTCCCAGCTACAGCCCCCACCAGTGCTGACAACTGAGGTCTCTTGCACCAGATACGGGGGCGTGGCTACCAGAAGAACGAAACGCAATCAGTATGAAAAGACAAGGAAAGAAAGGACCACAAGCAATGCAGGTCAACTCAACTTTAGAAGAGGTAATATCTGCAGCAGATGGAATGTCAGATAAAGAATTCAGGATATACATGCTTCAGATGATCTGGAGTCTCAAGGAAGACATTAGACAGCAAAATCAGACAATGAAAGACCACTTCGACCACTTCGACAATAAATTACACAAACAAATCCAAGAAGCAAAAGATCAATTATACAGGGAGATAGAGGTTATAAAAAACAAACAAACAGAAATCCTGGAAATGCAGGAAACAATAAACCAACTTAAAAACTCAATTGAGAATACTACCAGCAGAGTAGAACACTTAGAAGATAGAACATCAGACAATGAAGACAAAGTATTTCAACTGGAGAAGAACATAGACAGCTCAGCAAAGCTGTTAAGAAACCATGAGCAGAACATTCAAGAAATATGGGATAACATAAAGAGACCCAACTTAAGGGTCATGGGGATACAGGAAGGTATTGAGGTCCAAACCAAAGGAATGACCAATCTATTCAACGAAATAATACGAGAAAACTTCCCAGACTTGAAGAATGAGACAGAATCCCAAATCCTAGAAGCCTACAGGACGCCGAATGTGCAAAATCATAAGAGAGCCACACCTAGACACATTATAATGAAGATGCCCAACATACAGAATAAGGAGAGAATTTTAAAAGCTACAAGAGAAAGGAAGCAGATTACATTTAGGGGTAAACCAATCAGGATAACAGCTGATCTTTCAACACAGACTCTGAAAGCTAGAAGATCCTGGAATAACATATTTCAAACGTTGAAAGAAAAGGGGTTCCAACCAAGAATTGTGTATCCCGCGAAATTAAGCTTCAGGATGGAAGATGAAATTAAAACCTTCCATGATAAACAAAAGTTAAAAGAATTTGCAGCTAGAAAACCAGCTCTTCAAAACATCCTCGGCAAAATATTACAGGAAGAGGAAATGGAAAATATCAATGAAAACCAACAGCGGGAGGTAGTACAGTAAAGGTGGGGGGGAATAATCAAAGAGGAAAACAAACCATGTTTAGTAACATAAATAAACAAATATGGCTGGAAGAACAAACCATATCTCAATAATAACTCTAAATGTCAATGGCTTAAACTCACCAATTAAGAGACACAGGCTAGCAGAATGGATCACTAAACAAGACCCAACAATATGCTGCCTTCAGGAGACACATCTGATAGGAAAAGACATACATAGACTGAAGGTGAAAGGTTGGGAAAAATCATATCACTCATATGGACTTCGCAAACAAGCAGGAGTGTCCATACTCATTTCAAATAAAATAGATTTCAAGCCAAAGTTAATCAAAAGGGATGAAGAGGGACACTACATACTTCTCAAGGGAACCATACACCAACAAGACATAACAATTATAAATATATATGCCCCAAACAATGGTGCAGCTATGTTCATCAAACAAACTCTTCTCAAGTTCAAGAGTCTAATAGACCACCATACAATAATCATGGGAGACTTCAACACACCTCTCTCACCACTGGACAGATCTTCCAAACAAAAGTTGAATAAGGAAACTATAGAGCTCAATAACACAATTAATAACCTAGACTTAATTGACATATATAGAATATACCACCCAACATCAAGCAGTTACACTTTTTTCTCAGCAGCACATGGATCCTTCTCAAAAATAGATCATATATTATGTCACAGGGCAACTATTAGACAATATAAAGGAGTAGAGATAATACCATGCATATTATCTGATCATAATGGAATGAAATTGAAAATCAACAATAAAAGAAGTAAGGAAAAATCATGCATCACTTGGAGAATGAACAATAGGTTACTGAATGATCAATGGGTTATAGAAGACATCAAGGAGGAAATTAAAAAATTCTTAGAGATAAATGAAAACACAGACACAACATATCGGAATCTATGGGACACATTGAAAGCAGTTCTAAGAGGAAAATTTATTGCTTGGAGTTCATTCCTTAAAAAAAGAAAAAAACCAACAAATAAATGATCTAATACTTCAACTCAAAATCCTAGAAAAAGAAGAGCAAAAAAACAGCAAAAGAAGTAGAAGACAAGAAATAATTAAAATCAGAGCTGAAATTAATGAAATCGAAACGAAAGAAACAATTGAAAAAATTGACAAAACTAAAAGTTGGTTCTTTGAAAAAATAAATAAAATCGACAGACCCTTAGCCACGCTAACAAAGAGAAGAAGAGAGAGAACTCAAATTACCAGCATACGGGATGAAAAAGGCAATATCACAACAGACACTTCAGAAATACAGAAGATTATCAGAAATTATTTTGAATCCTTATACTCCAATAAAATAGAAGATAGTGAAGGCATCGATAAATTTCTTAAGTCATATGATTTGCCCAGATTGAGCCAAGAGGATATTGACAACCTAAACAGACCAATATCAATTGAGGAAATAGAAGATACCATCAAAAGACTACCAACTAAGAAAAGCCCAGGACCGGATGGGTATACAGCAGAGTTTTTCAAAACCTTTAAAGAGGAATTAACACCAATACTTTTCAAGCTATTTAAGGAAATAGAAAAAGAGGGAGAACTTCCAAATTCATTCTATGAGGCCAACATCACCCTGATTCCTAAACCAGACAAAGACACTTCAAAGAAAGAAAACTACAGACCAATATCTCTAATGAACCTAGATGCAAAAATCCTCAATAAACTTCTTGTGAACCGGATACAAAAACATATCAAAAAAATTGTGCACCATGATCAGGTAGGATTTATCCCTGGGATGCAAGGTTGGTTCAATATACGGAAATCAATAAATGTTATTCACCACATCAACAGGCTTAAAAATAAGAACCATATGGTCATCTCGATAGATGCGGAAAAAGCATTCGACAAAGTACAGCATCCCTTTATGTTCAAAACTCTAGAAAAACTAGGGATAACAGGAACATACCTCAACATTGTAAAAGCAATCTATGCTAAGCCTCAGGCTAGCATCATTCTGAATGGAGAAAAACTGAAGGCGTTCCCTCTAAAATCTGGAACAAGACAGGGATGCCCTCTCTCACCACTTCTGTTCAACATAGTTCTCGAATCACTGGCCAGAGCAATTAGACAGACGAAAGAAATTAAAGGCATAAAAATAGGAAAAGAAGAACTCAAATTATCACTATTTGCAGATGACATGATTCTATACCTAGCAGACCCAAAAGGGTCTACAAAGAAACTATTAGAGCTAATAAATGAATTCAGCAAAGTGGCAGGCTATAAGATCAACACGCATAAATCAAAGGCATTCCTGTATATCAGCAACAAATCCTCTGAAATGGAAATGAGGACAACCACCCCATTCACAATATCCTCAAAGAAAATAAAATACTTGGGAATCAACCTAACAAAAGAGGTGAAAGACTTATACAATGAAAACTACAGAACCCTAAAGAGAGAAATAGAAGAAGATCTTAGAAGATGGAAAAATATACCCTGTTCATGGATAGGTAGAAGTAACATCATCAAAATGGCGATATTACCAAAAGTTCTCTATAGGTTTAATGCAATGCCAATCAAAATCCCAACGGCATTTCTTGTAGAAATAGAGAAAGCAATCATGAAATTCATATGGAAAAATAAAAGACCCAGAATAGCAAAAACAATTCTAAGCAGGAAATGTGAATCAGGCGGCATAGCTATACCAGACTTCAAACTATACTACAGAGCAATAGTAACAAAAACAGCATGGTACTGGTACCAAAACAGGCAGGTGGACCAATGGTACAGAATAGAGGACACAGAAACCAATCCACAAAACTACAACTATCTTATATTTGATAAAGGGGCTAAAAGCATGAAATGGAAGAAGGATAGCATCTTCAACAAATGGTGTTGGGAAAACTGGAAATCCATATGCAACAAAATGAAACTGAATCCCTTTCTCTCGCCATGCACAAAAGTTAACTCAAAGTGGATCAAGGAACTTGATATCAAATCAGAGACATGGCGTCTGATAGAAGAAAAAGTTGGCTATGATCTACATACTGTGGGGTCGGGCTCCAAATTCCTCAATAGGACACCCATAGCACAACAGTTAATAACTAGAATCAACAAATGGGACTTACTAAAACTAAAAAGTTTTTTCTCAGCAAAAGAAACAATAAGAGAGGTGAATAGGGAGCCTACGTCCTGGGAACAAATCTTTACTCCTCACACTTCAGACAGAGCCCTAATATCCAGAATATACAAAGAACTAAAAAAATTAGACAATGAGATAACGAATAACCCAATCAACAAATGGGCCAAGGACCTGAACAGAAATTTCTCAGAGGAGGACATACAATCAATCAACAAGTATATGAAAAAATGCTCACCATCTCTAGCAGTCAGAGAAATGCAAATCAAAACCACCCTAAGATACCATCTCACTCCAGTAAGATTGGCAGCCATTAGGAAGTCAAACAGCAACAAGTGCTGGCGAGGATGTGGAGAAAAGGGTACTCTTGTACATTGCTGGTGGGACTGCAAATTGGTGCGGCCAATTTGGAAAGCAGTATGGAGATTTCTTGGAAAGCTCGGAATGGAACCACCATTTGATCCAGCTATTCCACTACTCGGTCTATTCCCTAAAGACCTAAAAAGAGCACACTATAGGGACACTGCTACATCCATGTTCATAGCAGCACAATTCACAATAGCAAGACTGTGGAACCAACCTAGATGCCCTTCAATAGACGAATGGATAAAAAAAATGTGGCATTTATACACAATGGAGTATTACTCTGCATTAAGAAATGACAAAATCATAGAATTTGGAGGGAAATGGATGGCATTAGAGCAGATTATGCTAAGTGAAGCTAGCCAATCCCTTAAAAACAAATGCCAAATGTCTTCTTTGATATAAGGAGAGTTACTAAGAACAGAGTAGGGAAGAAGAGCATGAGAAGAAGATTAACATTAAACAGGGATGAGAGGTGGGAGGGAAAGGGAGAGAGAAGGGAAATTGCATGTAAATGGAAGGAGACCCTCAGGGGTATACAAAATTACATACAAGAGGAAGTGAGGGGAAAGGAGGGAAAATATAAGGGGGAGAAATGAATTACAGTAGAGGGGGTAGAGAGAGAAGAGGGGAGGGGAGGGGGGAGGGGGGATAGCGGAGGATGGGAAAGGCAGCAGAATACAACAGACTCCAGAATGGCAATATGTAAATCAATGTGCAACTGATGTGATTCTGCAATCTGTATATGGGGTAAAAATGGGAGTTCATATCCCACTTGAATCAAAGTGTGAATTATGATATATCAAAAACTATGTTATGTTTTGAACAACCTACAATAAAAATTAATTAAAAAAAAAAAAAAAAAAAAAAAAAAAAAAGAAAAAGCTTACCAATCCCTGGTACAAGAACCCCAATTAAAAGGCAAAGATTGTCTGATTATATTAAAAAAAAAAAAAAGTATTGCTATCTGCAAGAAATACACCTTAAGTGTATAAGTACAGAATGGTTAAAATGAATAGAAAACATTATCTATGCAAATACTAATCGAAAGAAAGTTGAACAGGAAAAAAGACTATTCAGAAAAAAAATTATTCAAAAATAATTCTGGGAAAAATGGATAGCTCCATGCAAAAGAATGAAGTTGGACCCTTCCCTTCCCTTATACTAAATATAAAAATGAACCCAAAATGGATCAAAGACTTGCTTTAGTCTGTTTTCTCTTGGTATCACAAATACCTGAGATCAGGCAAGTTATAAAGAATGGAAGTTTATTTGGCTCAAAGTTCCTGAGAAGTTCAAGAATACAGAGCCAGTGTCTGTTCGTTACCTAGTGAGGGCCTCTGGCTGCATGTAACATGGCAAAAAGACATTGCCTGGTGAGACAGAGCAAGTGTGCCAACTCCCTCTTCTTCTTGTAAAGTCACTGATGCCATCATAGGATCCCTAGCCCCCTGACCTCTTCTAATCCAAATTACCTCCCACAGGCCCCATCTCAAATTCCATTAACATACAAATTTGGGGATTAAGTTTCCAACACCTGAGCTTTGGAGGAACAGATTCTCCATAATGAGGCCTCTGAGATTCTGTTCTCTGCCCACTGTTTCAGCCCAATTCTTTGCCATCCTGAAGGCTCTAGCCATTTCGAAGTGCAACTCTTCAAAATGTGCTGTGTGGTCTATTGGCCCTGATTCATTGTGTCTGCTATTCCTTATGTTTGGTAAGTCCTCCCACTCTTCATCTGGCTATCTTCTACCCATTCTTTAGAATAAAGATGAAATGCCCTCTTTCTGGGAACCCTGCTATCCCCTACCCCGCATCCCAGATTTTGAGAGGTGCTCTATTTAAATGCCTTCAACACAGTCATTTAAAAAGGCCTACAGTTGAGGATGGTGGTACAGGCCTGTAATCCCAGTGGCTTGGGAGGCTGAGGCAGGAGAATTGCTGGTACAAAGCCAGCCTCAGCAACTTAGCGAGGGCCTAAGCAAATTAGCGAGTCCTTGTCTCAAAATAAAAATATAATAAAGAGCTGGGGATATGGCTCATTGGTTAAGCACCCAGGGTTCAATTGATGGTGTAAATAAATAAATAAATAAATACCTATGCTGTGATAGATGGTTTCCTCATCTGTCTCCTTCACTACCCCATCAGCTCCTTGAAGGAAGGGATATCAATCCTCATTCCTTACATCCCAGAGCCTAGTAGGGCATCTGGCATAAGAAAGGCAACTCAATAAATATTTGTCAAGAATGAAATTCTGTCAACACAGAAGACCCAAACATGGGAAGTCTCCCCCTTAATCACTCTGGTAATTTTTGACCTTTTTTCCTGCTGTCTAGAATATCAGGACATCAGGAATGGAGGTGAAGTATCTCCCCAATCAATAAGTAATATCATCCTTTGCTTGTTAAAATAATGAGATCCGCACACAATGGATGTGAAGAAACGTCTGCAAATGTCATCTTAGGAAACAGGATGCAGCAGCGCCTGGAAATCTAATCAAGGCATGACGGAATGTGAAGGCGAGCTGTAACCTAATCAATGGCCTTAACAGCTGAAGAAAGAATATGGGAGCAGAAGGGGGGTGGTCTGTAGGGAGTGCTGAAAAGTGAAGCCAAGGAACAAACATTTGTCATCATGTCTCCAGCCCTGTCAAGGGAAAGAGCTGTTCTTTGACCATTAGACACAAATATGCAGTCCACCCTACATCCCTATGGATGCCACAGAGCTCATCCAATTCCCTCCCTTTGTTCTGATTTCATGCTCACAAACAACCTCCTGATTATAATTTGGCTTCCCATGTAGATTTTCCAATTGGAGAGAATGCGCTGACCAGTCAACATGAACATCTGGTCCATTTGGCAAGAAGCATTCCCTTTGTATATGAATGCATTGGTGTTCTGGTTTATACATCAGTCAGTTTATACACCCCAGGGGCTACAGAGGTGCTCATTCTCCCAGCTCTTGCTAAGACTGCCAGAAGTCCTGTTCTCCTTTGTTTGCACCCTCCCTCAGCCTGGGTGGAGGACAAAGCATCACGAATGAGCCACAGCTCCCCTGGGTCAAGCCCCTCTTGCTTCAGGCTTACCTCTTCCCCACCAAGAAAGGGCTTTGGACCCACCATCAGTGGTGGTGGTCTCTGCTCACAATACAGTTCTTACTCTCCCATGGTTCTTTGACAGTATGTTTCTTCATCTTAGCAATCACATTCGAAGGTTAGGAATTAAGAGAAACACTTCCAAAGAGCATGTTAAGAGTTTTAAGAGTTGAGATGGTTCTGGTATCAAGGGCTCAGATACAATTAGGATGGAGGAAGAAGAACGAAGTGATCAAACTCTGCCTGGTTGAGTTAGTCATATAGATGCTTAAACAATTCTGTAGGCACCAAGGCCTCCACTAATAACTTGGGTAGTTCAGTGGCTGTTATGGGGTGCTTTGTCTCAATGAGCTGCTTTGAATTCTGAGAAAAATTTAGGAGCTAAATTAATGGGATCTCTGAGAGGGAATGCCAAATGGATCAACAGTTGGTCAGAGAGAGACCTTGTATATATTTTCAGACTGCAAAGATATACAGAGAATAGAGAGAAGGAAGATGGAGTTAGTATCTAAGAAAAAAATTGGAAATTTGTACGAAATGGAAGAGAGTATGCATTTATCCTTCTTTCCTTTTAGGGACTGATTTGGGGGTAGGAAATAGCCCATCTGACTTAGTCCATTTTCTGACAATGTAACAGAATATCTGAGTTGGGGTAAATTATAAAGAAAAAAAAAAGTTTATTTTGGCTCAGAATTCTAGAGGCTGGGATATCCAATACTGGGCACAAATATCTTTCCAGCTTCTGGTGAGGGGCATATGCTATGTTATCTCATGGTAGAAAGCAGAAAGGCAAGTGGGCTTGTACAAAAGAGAGAAAAGGGGACTTCACTCTCATGATAACTACCTTTTTTCCTTGAGAAAAGCATAGATCCATTCATGAGAGCTCTGCTTCCATTACCCAAATATTTCCCTCTAGGGTACCACTTCCCAACACTACAACATTGAGGAACTAAGTTCTAATACAAGAACTCTGGAGGGACCCATTCAAACATGGCACCAAATAGTTGATGAGGAAAGCTCCACCAGAAGAATGTTAGCAATCAAAAGCGCAAGAAATTATACAATAAGAAAAACAATATTTTGGAAGCCCTCATGAAATTGTTGACTCAGGCAAAGAGCTTCATTCATTAGTGTTAAAAAACTGGTGAACAGTTGTTGGGGAGTTAGATACTTGTGCAGTGCTAAAACACAATACTTTTTGTAGAGGCAAAGGGGAGCAATCCATATAATAAAGGAATAAGGCTCTGCTCATCCTCATATCTGGGTGTCAATCTTAATGCTACAAATGCTAATCAATAAGATAAATATTACACATCCTCTGATGTGACTATGTAGAATACACAATATAATCTATGGTGTGTTCTAGCCAAATATATTTAACTCAAATAGTTTAAATATAAATTTCTCTCTCTCTCTCTAATTTTTTTGGCTAGGCAAGTACTCTATCATTGACCTACATCCCCCGTCCAAAATATCACTTTTATTTTATATGCAAAATAGGAGATGAAGGAAAAAACTGGATAATTCCATGGGTAAGCAACCAGACAAGTCCAGAGAATAGGATATTGTGTACTAAATTCCCTGGCCTCTTCAACAAGTCAAACTCATAGAAAAGGGACTGTGCTATGTTCAAAGAGACTTGGGGCATCAAAGCAAGATGTCAAGTAGTGTCCTGAGTCAGAGGTTGATTTGAGCAAACTAGCTATAAAGAACACTTTTTCAACAAATGAGAAATTCAAATGTGGACTGAGTATTAGATGAAATGAAAACTTACTAAAACAAGATTTCAGGGTAGTAATCTATCATTTAGTTAAAAAATACATATGGCGTAGAGAAAGATTTTTAAAGATATTGATGTGGGTCTTAGGCATAGTATTTTAGCCTTTTATATCTGGCATGTATCATTCAGCATGTTTTCCAATTTCATCTATATTGTTGCATGAATCATTACCTTTATTCCTTTTTTTGATTTATCCATTTATGGATATGCCACATTTTCTTTATCTATTCATCAGTTGATAGACGCTTGTATCATTTTGACTATTATGATTAATGAATGCTGCTATGAACATTCATGTACAAGTTTTTGTGAGAACATATTTTCAGTTTTCTTGGATATATGCCTAGGAGTGGATTTGTTGTCATATAGTACCTGTGTGTCTAACTTTGTGAGGAAATGCTATTTTTCAAAGCAGTTGTAGTGTTTTACATTTCCACCAAGCAATGTATGAGACTTCAATTTCTCCACATCCTCGCCAACACTTGTTCTTTCTTTCTTGTCTTTTTATTGGTAGGGGACTGAACCCAGGACCTTAGGCATTCTAGGCAAGCAGTCTGCCAGTTCAGCTACATCTTCAATCCTAACACTTGTTATTTTCTGTGTTTTTTTTTTTTTTCCTTGATAATAGCCATCATCCTACTGTGTATGTAATTGTATACACACAATAAATGGTTTGGCTTTTCATTTTTCTTACCACTGACGGTAAGCATCTTTTCATGTGCTTATCGGCCATTTATATATATGTATATATATATATATATATTTTTGGGGGGATATTGAGGGTCACTAGGGATTGAACCCAGGGGTGCTTAACCACTGAGCCTCATCCCCAGCCCTTTTTATTTTTTATTTTGAGACATATTCTCTCTAAATTGCTTAAGGCCTCACTAAGTTGCTGAGGCTGGCTTTGAACTTACCATCCTCCTGCCTTAGCCTCCTGAGCTACTGGGGTTACAGACATGCACCATAGTGCCCTGACATTTTATATCTTCTTTGAAGAAGGGTTTGTTCGAGTCCTTTGCCAATTTTAAAATTAGGCTATTTTGAGGGCTGAGGTTGTGGCTCAGTGGCAGAACACTTGCCTAGCATGTGTGAGGCCCTGGGTTGGATTCTTAGCACCACATATAAAGAAATAAAATAAAGGTCTATTGACAATTGAAAAAATATTTTTTTAAAAAATTAGTCTTTTTTAAAAAAAGTTGAGTTATAAGAATTATTTCATACAATTTAATACAAGATCCTTGTTGGATATATGATTTGGAAATCTTTTCTCCTATTCTGTATTTTTCACTTTCTTGACTGACCTTCAAAGCACAAACATTTTTTAAATTTAATGAAATTCAATTTATCTATTATAATAGTTCTTTTTTCAAATATTTTTAGTTGTAGATGAACAACATACCTTTATTTTATTTATTTATTTTTATGTGGTGCTGAGGATGGAACCCTACCACTGATTCACAACCCCAGTCCCTATTTTTTTTTTTTTTTTTTTTTTGGTGTTAAACCTAAAAAGCTATGCTAATCTATATAAAGATTTACCACTATATTTTTTTCTAAGAGTTTTATTTTTAGCTGTTATAGCTTAGTTAGTCTTTGATCCATTTTGAGTTGATTTTTGTATATAGTATAAGGAAGGGGTCCAACTTTCTTCTTCTTCATGTTGGTATCCAGTTGCCCCAGAAACATTTGTTGAAAGGATTATTTTCCTCCACCGAACTGTCTTGGCACCCTTGTCAAAAATCAAATGACCATAAATGTATGGGTTTGTCTCTTAATCCTCAAACCTCTTCTGTTCATCTATATGTTTATCCTTCTGGCAGAACCAGCCAGCCTTCAAGACTGTGGTTTTAGTGTTTTGAAATTGGGCAGTGGAAATGTGAGTCTTTTGGTTTTGTTCTTCTTTTTCAAGATTGTTGGCCTCTTCTAAGTCTCTTGCATTTCCATTTCAATTT
Source organism: Callospermophilus lateralis (assembly GCF_048772815.1). Taxonomy (NCBI): domain Eukaryota; kingdom Metazoa; phylum Chordata; class Mammalia; order Rodentia; family Sciuridae; genus Callospermophilus; species Callospermophilus lateralis. The sequence goes on along the minus strand of NC_135305.1, from coordinate 23,499,134 downwards.
GAGGATCAGCTTGCCAATCTGTGCAGGAGGGGATTAAAAACACAACTTCTTTATGATTTTCCTAGGGATTGTATAAAATCTATAAATAAATTTGGGGAATTTTGCCATCTAACAATAATAAATCAGCATGTGTTTTCATTTCTTTAGGTATTCTTTCACTTATTTAAACAATATTTTATAGTTTTCTTTGTGCAAAACTTGTATTTCTTTTGTGTCAATACAAGCAAACTCGAAGGGTCTTTGCTGATCACGTGCACAGCTCTGGGCATGAGCATGCTGTATGTATACACACAGCTTTCCCAAGAACATAGAGATCTTTTTTAAAGCCCCTAGGGACATTTCATTCCCAGATTTTTCTTTTAAGCTTTTTTGGTTAGTCTATTATTTGGCCTAACCATTATTCACTGATTCAAGCCACCATGAAGTTAAACAATTATCTGTAATTGTTTTTGACAAACATCCTAGGAAAAAAATTTTTTGCACTGATGAACTCTAATCAAATAAAGCAAGCCTCACAAGTGGGGTCTCCCAGGGAAACACTCGATAGGTAAAATAATGACAATTCTTTGTGAATAAGGCTTTTAACTAGCTCTAACTCCTTCAAAGAGGGGAGAGGGGAGTGCTGCCCTCTCTGTATCTGCTAGGCTGTTGATCTTTATTGCAATCATGGCTTCTTTGTTTTCAAGGCTACTGTGGAACTGGGAAGAGGGGAATAGAAACGGAGCAAGTTAAATTATTACAAAACTCACTGATTTGACTGAGATTCATCTGTTTTTCTTGAATAAATGCTCTCTTAATTGCTATAAGTCTTAGTTAATTTCTGGAGCTCTGAAAAAAAATTGATTCTGGAGTTTTTTTTCTAGTCTTTCTATTGCTTTTATGAAGGAGAGGATTTTTAAGTTCTTAGGTCACTATTTTTGTTAACATTACCAGCAATGTTAGTCTCTTAGTGATGGTCATATAGTAATTTATTTTGTAGTGTCAGTTTGTTAAATTTTCTGATTTTTCTACAATATACATAATGTATATTGCAATAATAAATGGTCATTTATATATAAAGTAAAAGAAATAAAATCTAAAACTAAAGTTCCTTAGAACTTCAGTTTTCATCTCAGAGAGTGAATTTTGTCTATTTAAACCAGGGACCATGAACTAGTATCATTTTTTAAACTTTCCCTTATTTGTTATTTCAGTGATCACTAATACTTTACATCTATTGACTAGACCTAAATTCCTTAATTAATTAATTAATCAATTAATCTTTTTTTTTTTTTTTTTTGTGTGTGTGTGTGTGTGTGTGTGTATGTGGTACTGGGGATTGAACTGAGAGAAGAGCTCCCACTGAGCTATGCTCCTAGCCCTTTTATTATTTTAATCTTGAGACAGGGTCTCTCTAAATTGTAGAGGCTATCTTTAAACTTGCTTATCTCCTGCCTCAGCCTCCCCAGTTGCTGGAATTACAGGTGTGTGCACCACTGTGTCCACCCAGCTGAAATAAAACCTTTAAAATGAGAAGTTTGTTTATATTTCTGTAGGGGTAAATAAAGAGAACAGTGTTGTGATGTGGCTTTCTTGTTAGATTTGAGAGAGGGGACTCCTTGGGATGGAGAAGTAATTATTACAGTGATTGTATGCCTGGTTTTCCTGGGACAATTACAGTTTATACCTGATATCGCAGTATCATAATTAATAGTATCCACTTTTTCCTCTCAAAAGGGGTCCCAGTGTAAATGATAATTTAATTGTTGACAGCAGCAGGTGAAGGGAAGCCAACCTGTGATTCAGAGACTGCTTCAAGAATGGAAAACGTGGGAGGCCGGTCTGGCACCAGGAATAGGCCTGGGGTTGAGCAATTGGAAGGTCTGAGCATGGCGCCCCAATAAATGCAGAGAGGTGTTTCACATGATTTCTCAGGTATCTTTGGGGCCTCCATTTCAGGGGAGTTCTTGGTTCAAACTGACTTCTTCTGAGTTACTACACTGTAATCACCAGATCCTCCTCCCAGCTGCTCTGCAAGCAGGAGAATTCAGGCCCACCTCCTCTCCTGCAGACATTTCCCATTATCATTGGTAAGAATTGCCACATGATTGTCCTTCTCTGGGCTTCTTGGGCCAGGGTGCAACCTGGGATTTGTGGTACTGAGTTCTCTGGGTGAAGGAAATGCTGCTTGGATGGTATTCTGGAGTCTGCAGTCTGTCTGATGCTCCTTTGGAGGTGCAGGAAGAGACATATTGGCTTCAAGAACTTAGGTACATGATCAGGGTTGGAGGCACCGAGGCCAAATCCTGCTTCCAAGAGCTGAGGGAGAGCAGATTCTCAGGATTCAGGGGCTGTTAAATGCAAACTCTGGCTTTAGTCAAAAGAACTCTTTGGATTCCATGGATTGAGGCAGGCAGCTCATTTCGCTATCTTCTTGGTTTTGGTGGAGTGGAACACCAGAAAGGAATTCTCCTCGCCTGGGGCAAATATCTGAGTGTTGCTCATTGAGAAACTCAAGCACATAAATTGAGAAACCTTGTCAGTACTACAGTACTGCAAACCCTTTCTATGAAAGGGATCTTTCAAGGAAGCAGTCAAAGCAAGGGGAAGGTTCTTCTCTGAATGCTTGCTCTCACCCTCCTGCAGGTGTGAGCCTGGGTGTTGATAAAGCAAAGCTCTTTCAAAATAGAGTTGGTGATGAGGTGTGAGGCAAATCAGCAGGTGGGGTAAAGCCCATATTGAACTAGACTCTGCTGGAGGGAGGCTTGTTTAAAAGGTATCGAGTATATCTACAAAATCATCTGTCTCATTTACCTTTGTCCAATCAATGTAGTGAATTCTATCAATTGATTTTCAAATGTCAAGCCAATCTTTCACTCTTGGGGTAAACTTTACTTGTTCATGATGTATTGACTTAAAAGGAATTATCCATTCACTATATTAATTTTTTTTCTAGGTTTATATAAGGGATATTGGTTTGGAGTTTTATTTTATTATCATATACATGGGTTTTAGCTTCAAAATATTTCTGGTCTCATAAAATGAATTGAAAAGTGTTCCTCCTCTAATTTCTGAAAAAGTTTGTATTTTTTGAAAGATTGGGATTATTTCTTCCCTAAATGTTTAATAGAAACCAGTGAAACCATCTGTGCCTGGAGTTTTTCTTGTAGAAAGATTGTTTACACTCAACTTTATTGAGTATAATTTACAAGCAATAAAACGCACCAACTTCAAGCATACAATCCAATGAATTTTGACAAATGTATATATCCATGTAGCCACAACTGCAATCAATTCTATCACCCTTCAAAATTTCCCTTCATCTCAGTCCTGGCAACGTACCTCTCTGTAGTCCTAGGCTACCACTGATCTGCTTTTGTTACTGTGGATTAGTTTTGCATTTTCTATAATTTCATCTATGTAGAAACATAAGGGTATGATTACCGCTGTTAATCATACTTTTTTTTAAAAGTGTATTTTTATTTTTAAATTGGCATACAATAAGTATACATATGTATAGGGTACAGTGTGACATTTCAATCATACATACATTGTGTAAAATCAGGTAACTTGGGGCTGGGGTTGTAGCTCAGTGGTTGAGCGCTTGCCTGGCATGTGTGAGGCACTGGGTTTGATCCTCAGCACCACATTAAAAAATAAATAAAGATATTATGTCCATCTACAACTAAAAAAAATTTTTTTAAAAAGTCAACTTAAAAAAAAGGATAACTTGCCTGTCACCTCATCTTACTGTTTTTTAAGATTTATCCATGTTACTGTGGATATTAGTCCTTACTTCTTTTTGTTACTGGGTATGGACAGACCACAATTTGTGTATCCATGATGTTTTAATTGACAATTAGATTAATTTCAGATTTTAGCTTTTGGAAATAAAGCTGCTTATTCATGTACAAACCTATATAGGGGCACATTTTTTTTTTTTTTTTTTGGTACTAGGGATTGATCTCAGGGACATTCAACCCCTGAGCCACATTCCTAGCCCTATTTGTATTTTATTTAGAGACAGGGTCTCACTGAGTTGCTAAGTGCCTCGCTTTTGCTGAGGCTGGCTTTGAACTTGAGATCCTCCTGCCCCAGTCTCTCAAGCTGTTGGGATTATAGGTATGTGCCACTGTACCTGGCTATGTTTTTACTTCTCTCATGAATTGCTGGTTTGTATGGTGAGTGTATATTTAACTTCATAAGAAACTGACAAATCAAAGTGACTACACCATTTTCCATTCCCATCTGCAATATATGAGAGTTCCAATTTCTCCACAGCTTCTCCAGCACTTACTATTATAATCTTTTAAAACTGTCTTCATTTTAGTGGTTGAATAGTGGTAAATTATTATGTTTTTGGTTCATATATCTCTGATAACTAATGATATTGTGGATTTTGTGTGTATTTATTGGCTAATTGTATATCATCTTTTGTGAAGATCTGTTCAATCCTTTGCCTATTTTTAAAGTGGATAGTTTGTTTTCTTTTTCATGACTTTTAAAAATTCTATGTACATTTTGGGGCTGGGGTTGTGGCTCAGGGGTAAAATGCTCCCCTTACATGTGCAACACCCTGGTTTCGATCCTCAGCACCACATAAAAATAAATAAGTAAAATAAAGGTATTGTGTCTAACTACAACTAAAAAATAAATATTAAAAAAAAGAGTTCTATATACATTTTGAATATAAGTCCTGTGTCTCAAATCTATGTTGTGAATACTGTTTTTTGGTATTAGTTATAACTTTTATTTTTCAGGACTTTCCTCATTGCATTTCAAATTTGTTGGCATAAACTTATTGATAATATTATTTCATTATTATTATTATTATTATTATTATTATTATTATACCAGAGATTGAACCCAGGGTGCTTAACCACTGAGCCACATCACTAACCTTTTTTTTTTGAGACAGAATCTTGCTAAAGTTGCATAGGGCCTCCCTAAGTTACTGAGGCTGGCTTCAAACTTGAAATCCTCCTGCCTCAGCCTTCCGAGCTGCTGGGATTACAGGCATCCACCAGCACACTCAGCCATTTTTTTTTTTTTAATCTTTTAGTGTCTATAGGATCTGTGGTGATGGCGTCTTTTCATTCCTGATCTTAGTGTTATGTGTTCATTATTCCTTGATCCATCTAGCTAAGGGTGTTTCAGTTTGTTGATGCTTTTATAGAAGTTCCTTTTTACATTGTTTAATTTTACCTTATTATTTCTCTTCTTGTTAATTTGTGGTTCTTACTTTTGTGAATTATAGCTGCCTTTGCTCTTCTCTTTCTAGTTTCTTAAGGCAGAAGCTGCGGTTACTGATTTCAGGTCTTTCTCCTTTGGATCGGGTCTGTTTCCCTATGAACACTGCCTTAGGTGCATTCCAGAAATTCCAATATTTTGCATTTTCATTGACATTCTGCTCAAATTATTTTCTTATTCTCTTTGTGATTTCCTTCTTGATTCATGAATTTATTATAAATTTTCTCATTTAATTTCTTTCGACTTAGTTATGAAGACCATAGGAAAGACTACTGGTATTTTACTTAGTACTATACACCTCTAAGGGTTTTTTCCTGCCTGGATTGGTTGCCTTCTGCAGCATTGTGATAAAGTTCAGGTACCCCTAGGTCCCACAGGCACATGTATCTGCTTGCTGACTCTCTGAAATCTCCTGCAAGGTGAAACCTCTTTCGGACATCATGTTGGCAGGACTTCTCCTTTATAAAATGTCACCTACTCCCTGTGCACGCTTCTTCTGTGTTCTGAGATTTCTCCCAGAAAGCCATCTTTTCTGCCACTCACACAGGGATTTCTATTCTATGTGAGTAATTAATATTCCTTTGATTATATCAAAGGAGTATTGTCAAGTTGACATCCAAACATAAAGCTGGTGCATTTCTATGTCATGGTAAAATTGCTATAACAGGTTCTTATTGAGTTCTAATCTAATGTCTTTGTGGCCAGAGAATATACTCTGTGTAATTTCCATCCTTTCACATTTATTGAAAATTTCCATGTTCCAACATGCAGTCTACCGTGGTGAATATACTATGTGAACTTGAAAAGAATGAGCATGTTGGGCTGTGGCTCCGGCTCAGTGGCAGAGTGCTTGCCTTGGTGAGGCCCTGGGTTCCAACCTCAGCACCACATATAAATAAATAAATAAATAAAGGTCCATCAACAACTAAAAAGTATTTTAAAAAAAAGAATGGGCATGCTAAAATAATTGGGAATATATTCTAGAATGTCAGGTCAGTCTAGTTAATTGTGTTATTCAAGTATTCTGTATCTTAACCAATTTTCTATTTTTCTACTAATTACTGAGAAAGTGTGTTTCTTAGTTTCATTAACATTTGCTTTATGTATTTCAAAGCCCTGTTGTTAGGTATAAACACATTAAGTTTTGCTGATGAGAAGAATTGATTAGTTTAGCATTATGAAATATCTGTGACAGAGTTCTAAGATGACCCACAAAATTTCCTGCCCCTCTAGTGGACATGACTTGAATAATCTCCAGGACTCTAAAACAATGGACTTTAATACCAGGATGAGATTACGTTAGAAAGGCACTATGGAGCTTAAGAGGGGGAGAATTATTGGTGGGTCTGATCTAATCACTTGAAGGCAGCACATCACAGAAGGCGTCAACAATTTGAAGCATGAGAAGGATTCAGTGTCCTGTCACTGGCTTGCATTTGGAGGGGACCACATGTCAAGAATGGCAGGACTGAGAGCACTGGCAGCCAGCAAAGAAATAGGGAACTCAGTCATAAAGCCACAAGGAATTGAAGTATTCCAACAACAAGAGTATGCTTCCAGATAAAGATCAATTTGGCTGATTTCAGTCTTGTAATAACCTGAGTAGAAAATCCAGCCACATGCAGAACTCTGAATTCACGCATGGGAATTGTTTTAAACAACTAAGCTTGTAGTAATTTATTATGGAGCAATAGAAAACGGCTACAATTCTTCTTTATCTCTGGCAGTACTCCTCATTTTGAAGTCTACTTTTTCTGATATTGTGTAGTCACCTTAGATTTTTTATGATTAGCATTTGCATGTTATATTTCTTTTCAGCTTTTTATTTTACTCTATGTATCAAGTGTGTTCCTTGTAGCAATCATATTTGAGTCTTGTCATGCACTCTGATAATTTATACTCAATAATTGAATTTATTTATTTATTTATTTATTGGTAGTGGGGATTGAACACTGAGCCACATCCCCAGCCCTTTTTTATATTTTATTTAGAGACAGGATTTTGCTGAATTACTTAAAGCCTCACTAAGTTACTGAGCCTGGCTTTGAACTTATGATCCTCCTGTCTCAGCCTCTCAAGCCCCTAGGATTACAGGCCTGCACCACTGCACCCAGCTATTTTTATTTATTTACATTTAATTTAATTATTATTATTTATGTGTGGTTTGGTTTATGTCTACCACCTTGGTATTTTGTATTTGTTTCATCAAATTTTTGATCCTTTCCTCCCAGTCCACCTTCTTTTGCTTTGATTGTATATTTTTTAGTGTTATCTCTGTTGTGTTACTAGCTGTGGCTCTTTGCTTTACTTTCCAGTCGTGGTTCTATGTCGTACAATATACATTCTTAACTTACTACAAGGCATCTTCAAGTAATATCACGTCTCATTAAGTATGCAATTGTATATTATGGATAGTTTTCCGGTACTTTATGTTCTTATTTTCATACATTTTACTTCTACACATACATCCACAAAACACTCCTATTACTTTAGTTTAAGCAGTTAGTTAATTATATTTGAAGAAATTACAAAAATAGAAAAATTTATTTCGACCCACACACTTACCGATTCCTTTTTTGGGGGAGGAGGGGCGTGTGTTGTGGGTAGAGAACTGACATTCCTTTCCTCAAGAAGGGAATCATTTTCCTTCAGACTGAAAACTTTCATAAACAAATGTTGAGGTCTGGTAGTACTGGAGACATACTTTTTTAGCTTCATGTTTGTCTGAAAATATCTTTATTTCATCTTCATTTTTAAAACCTATTTTGAAATAAAAGGGAGTTCCCCTAAGTCCCTGACCATTTCTCCTATGATTAACACTACATTACCATGGTCCATTTGTTAAAACTAAAAACCCAACATTGGTACATTTCTAATAACTAAACTCCAGACTATCTGCATTTCAGCAGTTTTCAATTAATGTCTTCTTTTTCCCTCTACCACATTGCATTTTGCGGTCATGTGTGCCTAGTCTTCTCTGGTCTGTGAGAGTTTCTCAGTCTTTCCTTGTTTGTATTACTTTGACAATGTTGAGCAGCAATGGTTAGTGTGTGTGTGTGTGTGTGTGTGTGTGTGTGTGTGTTTTAACAGAATGTGCTTCAGTCAGGGTTTTTCTGTATTTTTCTCCTGATTGGATGAGGGTCATGGGTTTTTGGAAGGAAGGCCACAGAGGTCAAGAGCCCTTTTTGTTGTATCCCCTCAGAAGCACATCATTTTCACATGACATCACTGGTGATATTAACCTTGATGACTTGCTTAAATCAGTATTTTGTAGGTTTCTCTGTGGTGGACTTAATATTCCTCCCTTTCCATACTTGATTATTTTTGTTTTTAGTAGTGAGTCACTAAGTCAAGAAAGAAGGGCTTAATTTCATCCTGCTGGAGTGGAGAGCGTCTCTATATATTATTATATATATATTATTTGGTTCTTTTTTTAATCAGCAAAGGAGATTTTTTTTTTTTGATGAAATGTCATATAAAGTCAAGGTTGGTGAAGACATAGAAAATGTGTACCTTGTGTCTTACTATCCTCTCACCTGCTATAATTTTGAGGGAATTAAATGTTTAATGAATGCCTGCCACATACTAAGCTATTGGCTTAAATGCTTTTGCATGAATTATCTGACTTAACTCTCAAAAAATCATGAAATAAGAATGATTTTCTCTAACTCACAAATGCAGAAACAGTGGTTCTGAGAGGTTAAGTTGCTTCCTAAAATTACCCTGTTATAAAAGCATGGAAATAGATGGTCTAATTCTTTTTTTTTTTTTTTTAGATTTATTGAGGTAAAATTGAAGTACAGTAAAATGCACATATTTGAAGTATACAATTTGATCAGTTTTGACATGTATGTAACCAATACAATGAATATAAAGAGCATTTCTATTACTTAAAAAAATTTTATTGTTGTTGTTATTGATGGACCTTTTTTTTTTATATGTGGTAATGAGGATCGAACCCAGTATCTCACACATGCTAGGCCAGTGCTCTACCACTGAGCCACAATCCCAGTCCTCCATTACTGTTTTTAAAATTTGAAATCATTCAGACTGTGTTTCCTGCATGATTTATTACATTAGAAATCAATCACCTTGGGGCTGGAGTTGTGGCTCAGTAGTAAAGCATTTGCCCAGCATGTGTGAGGCCCTGGGTTTGATCCTCAGCACCACATATAAATAAATAAATAATCCATTTACAACTAAAAAATATTTTAAAAAAAGAAATAAATCACCTTAAGATATATAGAACCCACCCCCACATGTCAACTATTTCAAAATTAGATGGCACACTTATAAATATTTCAGAGGTCAAGGAAGAAAGCATAAGTAAATAAAAGTGGTTTGAACTAAGTGATAATAAAAGTTTAAAATACCAGGGTCTCTGGAATGAAACAGTACTCGTATGAGCATTTATAACTTAAAGTACTTGTATCAGAAAGAAGCTAGAATAACAAATTATTTTCAAGTTATGTAATATGAAGGAAAAATAAGAGTAGGAGCAGAAATATATAAAATAGAGAAGAAATAATATAGCCAAAACTTGATTAAAAAAATCAAACAAATCTAATCAAGGAAAAAGCAAGAGCACAAAAATTAACATTAATGGAAAGGGAGCTATCAAAATGACCCTATGGATGCTAAAAAAATATTAAGGTAATATTACAATTGTATGCCAATATATGTGATAGCTTACATACATGGTCTATATTAGAGAAGGAACTGTGTGCTGCTGAGAAGAAAGTGTATCAGTCACTGATGGATGAAATATTCTACATATGTCTGTTAATTCTAAATTATCAATTGTATTTTTTACTTTGATAACTTCTTTAGTAGTTGTTGTTTGGAGGATCTATCCAGTGGTGACAGAGGCATGTTAAAGTTACCCAGTATTATTGTGTTGTGGTCTATTTGATTCTTGCAATTGAGAAGGGTTTGTTTGATGTAAGTAGATGCTCCATTGTTTGGGGCATAAATATTTATGATTATTATGTCTTGTTGATGTATATGTCCTTCTTTGTCCCTTCTGATTAACGTTGGCTTAAAGTCCATTTTATCTGATGTGAGGATAGAAACCCCTGTTTACATGATCCACACAATATGTTTTTTTTTTTTTTCCCCATCCTTTCACCTTCAGTCTGTGGATGTCTTTGCCTAAGAGGTAATTCTCTTTGAGACAGCATATTGTTGGGTCTTGTTTTTTAATTCAATCTGCCAGTTTGTGTCTTTTGATTGGTAAGTTTGGGACTCTAATGTTCAAGGTTATTATTGAGATCTAATTTGTATTCCTGGTCATTTGAAATTACTTGTATTTTTAATTTAAATTAGTTTCTCCTTTGATTGACTATTCCTTTAGTGTCCTTTTTTTTTCTTTCTTTCTTTCTTCTTTTTTCATTTTCATCTTCATGGAATATTTTGTTGACAATGTTCTGCAGCGCAGGCTTTCTAGATGCAAATTCTTTTAACTTTTGTTTCTCAAGGAAGGTTTTTATTTTATTTTCAAATCTGAAGGTTAACTTCACTGAATACAGGATTCTTGGTTGGTATCCGTTTTCTTTCAGAGCTTGGTATATTTTACTTTAGGACCTCCTAGCTTTGAGGGTCTAGGTTGAGAAATCAGCTGAGATCCAAATTGTTTTCCCCCTATGTAATCTAATATTTTTCTCTTGTAGCCTTTAAAATTTTATCATTATTCTGTATGTTAGGCATTTTCATTATAATGTGCCTGTTGTAATTTTGTACATTTGGGGTCCTGTAAGCCTCTTGTATTTGATTTTCCAACTCATTCTTTAGGTTTAGAAAATTTTCTGATATTATTTCATTGAAAAGATTGTGCATTCTTTTGGTTTGTATCTCTGTGCCTTCATCTATCCTGATAATTCTTAAATTTGGTCTTTTCATTTTTAAAAAATTTTAAAATATTTTTTATATAGACCTTTATTTATCTATATGTGGTGCTGGGAATTGAACCCAGTGCCTTACACATGCCAGGCAGGTGTGCTACTGCTGAGTCACAGCCCCAGCCCTAGTCTTTCATCTTATCCCATAGTTCTTGGAAGTTATGTTCATGGTTTCTTAACATTTTCTCTCCATGGTCAACTCTATTTTCAGGATTATATATTTTGTCTTCATTGCCTGAGGTTCTGTCTTTCAAGTGGTCTAGTCTGTAGGTGATGCTTTCTATTGAATTTTTAATTTCTTTTATTGATTCCTTCATTTTGAGAGTTTCTGCTTTTTTTTCCCCCAGAATCTCTGCCTCTTTATTGAAATGATCTTTCACTTCCTGTATTTTCATTTCTTATACCATCCTTTACTTTGCAGATCAGTTTAACTAAGAACATTCTAAATTCCTCCTCTGACATTTCTTCCACTGTCATTGTTGATGGATTCTGTTATTGGAGTATCTTGGCTTGTTTGGGTGATTTGTTTCCTTGCTTTTTCATGTTCTTTATGTGTCTACCCATCTAACAGTATGGATCTGAGGCAGTAGAGTTTTTACCTTGTGGACTTATAGTGTCTCTGAAGGTTTCCAGTATCCCACTGTTTAGGGGAAGACAAATAATAACAACCAATGCAAACAATATACAGCATTAAACCAAATAGTTCCTACTAACATCTACACTGTTAATTATTAATTATCACAATAAACAGAAAAGATATGATTGGTTATTGCCTACAATGAAAACAGTACATTTGCAAAATGGTTTATGATTTCAAATGGTGGACAGAGAGAGAGCAAAAGTGATATGGATGTGATGATTATGAAGGAAGAAGTGGCTGTGCTGCTGGGAATTTCTTCCTTATTTTATTATATCCAACCTCCTGAATCCCTGATCTGTTTTGAATGTTCAATTTTAAATTCCAGTAAAGTTCCCTGCCTTTTTTTTTTTTTTTTCACTCACCTTGCTGAGAAGCTGCCTGTTTTCTTGGTTTCACTCTACCAGGAGAATTTTATTCTTAGTCAAGAATAGGAGAATCAAGAGAGAGACTCACAGATCAACTTCTCAACCCTTTTGGGGTCAGGAGGTTACAGATACAGGGTAAAAGAAATGAGGGGGAGTGATAGACTAATCAAAGAGAGGAATATTCAGGTCCTTACTGGGAATGAGTGGAGATTTTCCAGGAATTCAGGTGCTACTGCTCTTTGTTCCTTTTGTATTTTTTTCCTGTCATTGGCATAGCAATTGTCCACTCTCGCGGTGCTGAGGGGTGTGTCATTGAGCATGCAGATGGAATTATATGAAGTTAGAGGCTATCTGGAGGTTACTCTGGCAGCCATCTTGGATCCAAGCTGTTTTGGCCAACCCACCTGAGGAGGGACTCCCAGCCTAAAGGCATCCTGTCCTCAAAGATAAACACATTATTTATTTCATATCTAAAGAAGATTGATCTCTTTGCTTTCATTGTATTTTATTTTTGTTTGTTATGTATTTAATTAATTCATTTAATCATTAGGGACTCCAGGATGTTTGCTTTGTACTTTGGATTATAATTCAATGCTGATTTGTGTTATTGCTCAAATTGTTCCTGATTTTGGGGAGTTGGGAGGTCTTTAGGGTTGATTCCTTATGTTCCTTTGGCAGGGCCTTATTTTGGGAGATTTTGAGTATTTTCTTAATTTCTGTTACAAGAAGATGTTCTAGGCTTACCTTGGATTTTCCCCCTGCTCAGCCCTTAGAATCAGTATTTTTTTTTCAAGATAAGTATTTTGTTTTACTTCATTTTCATTATCATTGTTATTCTTATTTTGTAGAGGTGTAGATTGAACCCGCGGCTTCATGAAATATTAGGTAAGTGTTCTACCACTCAGGTATATCCCAGTCCAGTTTTGTTTTAATTTGAAAATGTTACATAGAAACCAAAATCTGAGCGATAGATCTATTTGTTACTGCTAGGCTATCATTGTTTTTAGACTTTCTGAGTAGACAAAGCTAGAAAATATATGTATGTATGTAAATTCATAAATATAAATACACCTCTAATTGTTTTTCCATCTATGTGTGTGAATCCATACTGATGCCTGTCCATCCAGCATCAGAGTCCACTCCACCTTTTCTGTCTTGCTTTTCTGTCACTTCCCTTTCCAACAGTGAGAAACCTGGTTTCCAGCATCCACCATCCATCTACTTAATTTTTCTTTTTTCCTATACATGTAAAACAATTTCAGAATTGTTAATCTGTACTCCAGTGGGAAATTAATTAACCATCTAGGATACAGTGTTTATATACAGTTTCTTTTGTCTCTAGCCTTAAAGCTTCCAGCTAAAACTTCCAAGGTTACTTTTAGCAGCTCTTCTTTTTTTTTTTTTTCTCTCTCTACACCGTGAAGAGTGGTTTTGTCATATATTTGTAGTACAGTTAGATTTATTGAAATAGTTGACATTCCATTCTGGGATTCCTCCAACAACCTGGCTGATCTTTATCTGTATCTACATCTAATCACTGTCAGGATTTCTGTAGTGTTACAGCAATAGTGAGTCTTGAAATCAGGTAACATGTTCCTCTTTTTCAGAATTATTTGACAATTCTAATTCTTGAGACTTTCCTTGTGAATTAAAAAATATATATATTAAAAGCTACCAAAAAAAAAAACCACCTGGCTTTTTTTTTTTTTTTTTTTTTTTTTGAATGGGACTTCATTGAATCTATAGAGCATGTTTGGTAGAATTGATACCTTTTTTTTTTTTTTTTTTTTTTTTGATACTGTAACCACTGAGCCACATCCCCAGCCTCTTTTATTTTGTTTTGAGACAGGGATTTACTAAGTCATTTAGGGCCTCACTAAATTGCTGACTTTGAACTTGTGATCCTCCTGCCTCAGCTTCCTACATTGCTGGTATTACAGGCATGTGTCTCTGTGCTGGGCTAGAATTAATATCTTAATATTGTCTTCCAATCAATGAGCATGGTATATCACTCCATTTATTTAGATCTTCTTTTATATCTTTCATAATTTTTTATTTTTTCACATATAGGTTTTGCACATATTTTGTTAGATTTATAATTAAGTCCATTTTTTTTTCTTTCTCCCCCTGCCCCACCACAATGGAGGGTGCTATTGTAAGTGGTACTGTTTTGTTCTGTTTCATTGTTTCAGGTTCTAATCATTCAGTCTCCAACTATAGGAATGCAGTTGACTTTTGTGTGTTAAATTGGGATCCTAACAATTTTTATAAGCTCATTGGTTAGTTTCAATAGATTTTTAAATGTAGATTTTTGGGGGGATTTTTATATATGCAATCATGTTATATGTGACCAAAGTCAGCTTTAGGTATTTCTTTCTAATCTTTATAGCTTTTATTTCTTTTTCTTTCCTTATTTTACTAGCTGAGACTACAGTGTTGAATAGAAGTGGTAAAGAAGACATCCTTTCCTCGTTCTATATCCTAGAGGAAAGATATTCAATCTCTTACCAGTAAGTATGATGTTAGCTATAGGGCTTTTATTTTTTCTTCTTTTTTAGCTATTAGGTTGAAGAAGTTTTATTCTACTCCTAGTTTGCTGAGAGTTTTATCATAAATTAATGTTGACTTCTCCCAAAAGTTTTTTCTACATCTACTGATTTGATTATGTGATTTCCTTCACTTAGTCTATTAGTACAGTGAATTACATTGATTTTTGACTTTTGATCCAGACTAGCATTTCTAATATGTATCTCACTTAAACCACATGAATTATCCTTTTTAAAAGTTGAGGAAGTCAATTTGCTAATATTTTGTTATGAGTTTTTGTGTCTATGAAAGGTGTTAGTCTGTGTTTTTTCTTGTAATGTTTCTAGTTTTTGTGTTTAAGATAATGCTGGCCTCATAATGATAACTCAGGGATTTTTCTGTTGTTTTTTTTTTTTTTTAATGTTGTGGAAAAGAGTGTGTAAAGTTAGTGGTATTTCTTCCTTAAATTAAATGAAACCATCTTGCTATGGAGCTTTTTATGGGGAAAAGTTTTAATTACCAGTTTAATTTCCTTAATAGATATAGGGTTATCAGAACTATATTTATCTATTTCTTCTGTAGCAAGTGTTGGTAGTCTTTAAAAGAATTGGTCCATTTTATCAAAGTTTTTAAATTTGAAGAGATAGAGTTACTTGTAAAATTCCTCAGTTATTCTTTTAATATCTGTGGGATTTCTCCTCTTTTATTCTTAATATTGGTAATTTGTATCTGCTCCCTTTTTTCTTGGTTATTTTTTTTTTAACAGAGAGGGGGTCACTTGGGGGACATTCAAGGAGTATTGACATTCCTAGAACATTATACAATATCCACTGAACTCAAACATTAGTCTAAGAATACCTGTAGAATTTTTATTTTGGACTAGAATTAGATTTCTTAGCATCAGGAAAGTCAATCTTATTGATCCTTCTGGGGACTCATATATCCAGATAGATAGTAAATTTATATTCAAGCATAATTTCTTAACAACTTGAGTTACTTTAGTTGTACCAATTAGGTAAGTCCCTTTAGATACTAGACTGGAATGCTCTTGTGATAAGGGGGAATAATGGCCCAGGTTCCTGGAATCTTGTTTTTAGAAGCTCATTGTTCTTTGGAAACCAATGAAATTGATAAAGCTACAATCATCCTGAAGAGGAAGAAAACATAAAGTACCAACATAAGTAATGAGTGAGAGGATATCACTACTACTCCTACAGATATTGAAAAGATAATAACAGTTATGAAAGACTGTATGCCAATAAATTTGATAATGATATAAACCACAAAACACACTCACAATGAAATGGGTTACCTGAATTATTATATACCTCTTAAAATAATTGAATTGTTTTCAATTATTATATGGAGAATTGAAATCAGAAAGGGTCTGGCTAAGTTGCTGAGGCTGGCCTCCAACTTGTGATCATCCTGCCTCTGCCTCCCAAGTTGCTGGGATTATAAGTGTGCACTGCTGTGCTAGGCAAAGTAATTGAATTTGCAGACTAAAAACCTTTCTCCTCCACAAAGCAAACTAAACGACAGAAACAAACAAAAAACAAACAATAGTAACAAACCCTCCAGGTTGAGATGACTTCACAGATAAGTTTTAAAAATTCTTTTTAAAATTTCTATTTACTTATTTATTTATTTTGTAGTACCAGGGATTGAAACCATGGTGTGCTCTACCACCGCTTTTTATTTTTTATTTTGAGTCAGGGTCTTGCTAAGCTGCTTAGGGAATTCCTCAATTGCTGAGGCTGGCCTCAAACTTGCCATCTTCCTGCCTTAGCCTCCCAAGTTGCTGGGATTATAGGCATGTGCCAACATGCCTGACAAGTTTTATAAAATATTTAAAGGAGGAATAATACCAGTTCTACACACAATTTTTCATAAACTGAAAGAGGAAGAACCACTTCCCAACTCATCTTGTTAGGTCAGCATCACCTTAATACTAGAACTGGACAAAAGTATTATAAGAAAATGAAAGTTATATGCCAAAGTCTGTAAAGAACATAGACACAAAAATTCTTTTTAAAATTTTGCTCTTTTTAGATATACGTGACAGTAGAGTGTACTTTGACATATTGTACATACATGGAGCATAACTTCCCATTCTTGTGGTTGTACGTGATTAGACACAAAAATTACTAACAACTTGAACATAAATTAAACAATAAATCAACAGTATTTACTTAAGAGAAATATGTCCACACTAAGCCTTGCACATGAATGTTGAATAATGTCTTTAGTTATGATATCCTAAAATGGAAACAACCAAACGTCTATGAGTGGCCAAATAAATGAATAAATGAACAGATTGTTGATGGCTATATAATTGATTCCACATAATGGAATACACTCAGCAATAAAAAAGAGTAAGCTATATACACAACAGCATGGATGGAACTCCAAACCATTATGTTAAGTGAAAGAAATGGGTCAAAAAAAAAAAAAAAAAGCACATAATGCATGGTTTCATTTACATATATAATTCTAGAAAAGTCAAACTAATTTATAAAGATAGCAATTGGATTTGGATCACCAATGACCCAGGGATAGGGATAGTAGATAAAAGGTGGGGCAAAAGGAAGAGATGAATTATAAAGGAAACAGGGAAACATGGGGAGCAGTGATGGATTTGTTCATTACCTTAAATATGGTGATGATTTCAGAAGTACGTACACATGCTGAAATTCATGAAATGACATAGCTTTAAATATGCAGTGTTTTTTCTTTGAGGTGTTAGGGATTGAACCTGGGGTCTCACACATGGCAGACAAGGGTCTGGCTTTATCTCAAGATGAAGATGCTCTTCATCTTGAGAGCATAGAGTGCTACGCTAGACTCTGCCACTGAGCTACACCCCCAGCCCAAATAGTTGTGGTTTATTATACCTCAGTTTTTTCTCCATACAGCTGTTAAAAACTCAAAAAAAAAAAAAAAAAAAAGTGGAGAGAGGGCTGAGAAAAGCTTTAGATGGACTTATTCTCTGGCAGTCACCCATTTCTGGCTTTCCCACTTGCCTAATTCTCATCATTGGATTTCCTGGGGCCTTGATCCTCCCTCATTTTGGCTCTGTGTCTTAGCTTCTATTTCCTATTGCAATGTCAGTAGTTTACAGGGTTAGAACTTGGAGAAGACTCTCTTCAATCTTTTGCTAAGCCCCCACTATGTCTTTAGTTTGCCTTCTCTCGTTTCCAAAGCTAAGACCCTTTCCAGAGCAAGTGTTTGTTCCCTATGTATGTCCTGTTTGTAGTCCCTATCCCCACTGGCTGGGCCCTTCTACTACATCTATGTGAACCCAAAAGTTGAATAGTAACAAGAACAGGTAGTTTGTTTTTAATGCCCTTGAGTTTTTAGCTGTAAAACTCTATCCTTGGATTGCAGAAGACAGTCTCACTTCTGATGATGGTCTCTGCCCCTTGTATCCAGGGCTTTGGGCCCCACCTCTAATCCTTCATATGCAATTTTCTTTCTTTTTCCAGGAATCATTTTAACCAATTCCACAGCTTCCAGCTGCTTCATCTTGAGAGCATAGAGTGCTACACTAATAGCAGGCAGTTCTCCCAGTGCAATTTATGGCTTCACAGTTCTGAAAATGACAGTCATTTACAGTCTTCTCCATTAGTGCCCTGACCCCATCCTGTTATGTCTGCATGTTTTTGGTTCCTGATGTCTGAAACTTCTTGTTGCTTTCCTACCTGATCACTCCAAGCTGAAAATGTTCCTTTTCCATTTTTTTTTTTTTTTAATGGGCCTCTCATCTGTAGATCTGCTCCATATTAAGATCACGGGGTCACCTTTGTTTGTTTTCTGTTACTGGGCTCACTAATCCTTTCATTACAAACCCTTAGTTTCCATAATTAGTTCTTCTAAAGGGGAGAGATGGTCACTCTTTCCAAAATCCTATTGCATAAGCTGGTGCTGTCTATTTCTCTTCTATGATTGGGCTAATTGCTGTCTCCCCTGTCACTCCAATACCTGGGTCAAACCCAGACTCTGCTTCTTGAGGCTCCCAGTTAGTGAGTTTTGCTATCTATTTAAGCCAACCCAGAGCGTTTCCTTGTTTATTTGTTTGGTTTTTTGTTTTTGCTTTTTTTTTTTTTTTTTTTTTTTTTAGGTACTGAACTTGAACTCAGGGTCCTTGTGCCACCAAGCTTAAACCCTTTTAATTTTTTATTTTGAAGCAGGTTCTCACTGAGCTGCCTAGGTTGGCCTCGAACTTGTGATCATCCTCCTCAGCTTCCTGAGTACCAGGGATTATAGGTGTGTGTCACTGTGCTGGCTGGTCTGGAGTTCTAAGGGAGTCCTGCCCCTCAGCTATCTTGAGCCCAGCAGTCAGGGCTGCTATATAATAGGGTGGTTCTCAAGCTTTGAAGTATATCAGAATCACTTTGAGGGCTTATCAACACAGATTGCTGCTGGGTTTTGACCCCAGAGTTGCTGATGTGGGGGGAACTGAGTATCCGTGTTTTACTAAACCCCCAGATACTATTGCTATGATTAGACAGGGGACCACACTTTGAGAACCCCAGCTTTAATTCATTCTCAACAGTATTCCATGGCCTTTCTTCTTTTTAAAAAATATTTTTTAGTTGTAAAGGGATCTTTTATTTATTTATTTATATGTGGTGCTGAGGATCAGAACCCAGGGCTCACACATGCCAGGCAAGTGCTCTACCACTGAGCCACAACCCCAGCCTCTCCACAGCCTTTCTTGATGGTTATCCAACCTCCCTGTTGCTCTTCCCTTTGTCATTGGTACTGTTTTCAGCTCCATATCTGTCCTTTGTGCTCTTTCTCAGGCTTTGTTCTCTCACTTTTCTCTTATCTCTAAGCTCTTGGACTTGTCTTTCTGGCTCTGCCTTTTCCAGGTTACCCAGGTAGGATCTCCTTCTCTCGTTCTGGCTTCTTAGGGTCCTAAATTTAGTACCAAAACCCTAAGCCACCTTGCAGGGTGTTGTTCAAACCAACTCTGAATGAATCCAAACACAAACTTCCTGACCAACTTTCCCAAGCCATTTCTCATGAATCATTGCCTTCAAACTGGCCAATTAATATCAGTGCATTTCACATTAGCTCCCGATTTTCTCCTTTCTCATCTGCCACTTCAGATTATCATTGTGGGTATCAGGGACAAGGTGCTGGAATTTATTTTTATTCTTACTTTTCTATCAGTGGTTCGCATGAGCACATTCTGCTGGTATGCTGTGGGGCGGAGGAAGGAGATAGGCAGGTAGATCCCAGTCTGTGCACATAGCAGATTCCCTGTTCCCTTCTGTTAAATCACTTGAGTGTCTGATCACCCATCTTCACCACTAAATGGAAACAATGAAAACAGCTTCCTTCTTCCTAACTTCATTTTTCAAAGCAGATAAATCTCTATTTGTCCTTTTAAGTATATTTCTTTCATGTAGTCTCGTCTGGTTTCTAAGAGTTCAACCATCTTAAGTAGTGCCTTTTTTTTTTTCCCTTCTTCTTCTTTCTCCCTTAAGCCCTTGTTATTTTCCTATTTGCCATTTCCAAGCTAAGACTGTCTCCAGGGCAACGGTCCTCTGATCCCCCGTGAGTCCTCAGCCCTGGCCCCTCCTTGGCAAAGGCCCTTCCACTATGTGCAAATTGGATTTTCAGAACCTAATGTTCCAGGTAGAAGCTGATTGTCTTTTTTTTTTTCCTCCTTCCCCCTCCTTTTCCCCCCTTTGGGTTTATAATTATTTAATTTTTTCAACACCTCAGTCAAAGAAGCTATATTGCCAATTTAATTCTCCCACTTAACTTCACCTGTTCCTATTCTCTGTCCTTTAAAATACACGGCGATAATCAAGATTTATTGATTAAAATTTTCAGAAGACCCCCAACCAAGAGAGACAGAATTGGCAGTGTCCTTGGACATCTTGTGGTCACAGATTTCATGCTGATTTCCAGGAATTGGTCTTTTGGCTTTTTTTCTTTCTTTCTTTTTTTTTTTTTTCAACCAGGGATTGAATCTAGGGGCGCTTGACCACTGAGCCACATCACCAGGCCTTTTTATGTTTTATTTAGAAACAGGGTCTCATTAAATTGCTTAGGCCCTTTCTAAGTTGTTGAGGCTGGCTCTGAACTTGCAATTCTTCTGTCTCAGCCTCCCGAGTTGCTGGGATTACAGGTATGCACCACCATGCCCAGGGTATTTTGTTGTTGTTGTTGTTTTGTTTTTTAAGCTGAAAATACAATACAGTTCTTTATTATATGTTTAACTTATAATTTATTCAAATTAATACAGTTAACATACAAACTAGTAGCAGTAATTGTCTTTAGGTTCAATAAGTACTTCAAATACAGAAATGGTGGTATGGCAAATCTTTATTTAAGCAAGTTAATCAATGAGTCAGCCTGGTTTTGAATACAGTCCTCCTGGGATAATTTTTATGTCATCCCAGAGTGCATGAAGAGAGAACTCATCCTGTCACTGACTCCCATCCTTCAGAATGATGTGATCTATAATAGAGATTCTTTTTTTGAGTGTGGCCTGTGTAATAGAAAAGAAAAGAAAGAGAAAAGAAAAGGCCAGGTGTCAGCTAATGGACTTTTTTCTTCTGGGGAAGGACTATCACTTTCCATTTTGTCTTAAGATTTTTTATTTTTATTTTTATGACCCTTTGTGGAGTTCCCATATTTTATTAAACCTGTGAATTCAAAGCCTCTGGGCTCCATCTCTGTCTTCCACCAATTCTAAAGTTAAGAGCCGGCTCACTAGAGCTTGTTTTGAGATGAACTTTCTCTGACCCCAGCATTGAATCTGCCTCTCCAAGAACACTAGATTCCTACTCCTACCAAGAGACATTCGTCCAGACCCTCAGCCAGGGCAGGATCCCATGCTTTTCACATGAGATGTCACCCAGGAATGCAGCTGCTCTGAGGGTTTGTGTGAGCAGCCCCCAAACCTCAGTCCCTCATGCATATGCTTATATTGGTTCTGCCAAAGCAGCCAGATGTTAGCCCTGTCCTCAGAATCCCAAACCTTTCCTTCTGAATCCTTGCCTGGCTTCCTCTTCTGGCAAAGTGTCTGGACACTGTAAAAAACAAAACAAAACAAAACAACAAAAATCCAAGAACATCCCTGATCCCCAGCCCTTATTCCTTATTCCTTAAAGAGGTACTTCTCAAATGTTTCCCCAAAGTCTTCCTAATGACAGCAGAGAACATCCTGAATTTACATGAAGGGGAGAGTGAAAGGCAATCTGAAGGGGTTATTGAAAGAAAGAAATGCATATTTGATCTTAAAAATCATGCAATATTTGTATTTGCCTTCATAATATATTCCTATTCGTGTTACTTAAAAGAATTTCAAATGATTGATCATGAGGCAAAATGGGTGTGACCTTCAGAAGTGTACCTCTTGCAGATGGCATAAGAAGTGACCCCACAAGTGTTTCATCCCATCCATCCCCACACCCCAGGGCATCCCTTCATACAATCTGACCCACACTCAGCTTGGCTTAGAGACCTTTTATTCATCTATAGAGCTAACTTTCTGTGTCATTTCTCTCAAGGGATGACTCTACTAATGCCCTCCAAACCCAGTCGTACGTCCACCTCTTTCTACAAATTATCTTCCATTTCTGTAAGAAAAGAGTTCCCCTTGGAGGGCATCTTTTCCGATCCATTTCAGATAATGTTGGTAAGTGGGTTTGAAGAGTGAATCCCTCCCCATCTATAATATGCTGTCTTAAGATCACCAAAGGATATTGCCTTGGGCTCAGTTATTCCAATTATTTTTAAAAAATAATATTCTTTTTTTTCTGATTGCAAAACTAGTAGATTAGAATAGTTACCTGCTGCCTCTATTTGACAAGCTGCCTACTCTGATATCAGACCCTCCTTTTATTACCCACCTGCTGCTTTTTGGAAACCACTCCTCAGTGTGGGTCTGATTCAGCCCTGTTCCTGCTCAGCTATGGATGGTCCTGTGACTTGGGCCTATTCATCAGTATCAGTGCTCAGGGAAGGGCATGTGTCTAAGCTGGGCCATTAAGAATTGGTCCAGAATTTACTCTATATATTCTTCTGTGGGGTTTCCAAGCTTGTTGGCTGCTCTGTCATCATCACAGGGGGAGAGAGGCAGCTGGAGAATGAAGACTTGAACAGAAGGAAGAGCTGCCAATAGATGGGTGAAGCCTTATTTGCAACAAATTTATCAGGGGCCCTGGATTCAGCTATGTCTGAATCCACCCCCAGACTCTTCAGGCATATGAAGCAATAACTTCATCCTTTTCTTAATTCATTTTGGGTTTCTGTTATTAGTAACCAAAAGAATCCTGACTAATATAGAAGTCTCTTTGTACACAGATTTAACACTATAGAAATACATAATGAAGTGAACCAAAGTGTTTTTAAAAATATTTTTATGTTCTGGTTAAGAAGTCTTTGCCTAACTAAAGCCCAGTAAGAGTTTTCTTTTGTAACTACTATAGTTACAGTTCTTACAATATTTAGGTATGTGATTCATTTTGAATATATTTTTAATATTGTCTGTGATTCGTTTTGAATTAAATTTTGTAATTTAGGTTTTTTTTTCATTTTTTTTGTGTGTGTTGCATATGTATATCCATCCTATTGTTCCATTTTCCAAAAATATTATCCTTTTACTACTGAAATACCCTGGCAACTTTGTTGAAAATCAAATGATCATATGTATGTGGGGCTGTTCCTATGCTCTTAATTCTGTGACATGGTCCTGCCTGTCTATTTTCATATCCACATCTCTTTTTCCTATTTATTATAGCTTTATAGTTTTGAAATAAGATAATTTACATTCTTTAAGTTTCTTCTTTATTTTTAAAATTAGTTGGGCTATTGTATATCTTTTGAATTTCACACAGAATTTAGAATCAGCTTGTTATTTCTACAAAAAAAAATCCTCAGATTTTTATGGTGATTGTGTTGAATCTATAGATCAATTTGGAGAGAATTGGCATTTTTAACAAGGTCAAGTCCTCTAATACATGGACATGGCATAACTTCACTTATTTAGATCTTCCTTGGTTTTTCTCAGCAATGTTTTCAGGCTAGAGTAATATTTATTTATTTTCTTTTTTAAAAATTTATATATGACAGCGGAATGCTTACAATTCTTATTACACATATAGAGCACAATTTTTCATATCTCTGGACAAGGACTTAGGAATAAAACCAGAGACCCTGTGTCTAATAGAAGAAAAAGTAGGCCCTAATCTCCATCATGTGGGATTAGGCCCCAACTTCCTTAATAAGACTCCTTTGGCCCAAGATTTAAAATCAAGAATCAATAAATGGGATGGACTCAAACTAAAAAGTTTCTTCTCAGCAAAAGAAACAATTTGTGAGGTGAATAGAGAGCCTACATCTTGGGAGTGAATCTTTACCCCTCAGACTGGAGTAATATTTAATGTTTTCACAGTATTTCAATGTTATTAGATGTTACTGTAAATGGTATTCTTTAAAACTCAATTATCAATTGTTCCTTGTTGGTAAACAGATATACAATTAATTTTGTTTAACCTTGTGTTCTATAGTCTTATCAAATTCACTTACTGTTTTTGGAAGTTTTTGCATAGGTTTTTTGAGACTTTAACATGTGCAATCATGTTGTATGTAATAGACACAGTTTTACTTCCTCCTTTACAATAGGTATAAATTTCATTTCTTTTTCTTACATTATTCCTTTGTTTAGGCTTTCCATACAGTGCTAAATGAAAGTATGAAAAGTGGATATCATTGCCTTATTCACTATATTAGGGAAAAGGCATTAAGAATCTTCTTTTTTTTAATATTTATTTTTCAGTTTTTGTTTTAGGTGGACACAATATCTTTATTTTATTTTATTTTTATGTGGTGCTGAGAATCGAACCCAGTGCCTCACGAATGCTAGGCAAGCACGCTACCACTTGAGCCACATCTCCAGCCCCAAAGAATCTTCTTAGCTGTAGGTTTTTCATAGATGGTATCCTTTACCACATAGAAGAAGATCCCCTCTATTCGTAGTTGGCTGAGAGTTTTTTAAAAAATGGAGTTTGGGGTTTGCCAAATTCTGTCATGAATATATTGAGGTGTTTTTCCTTCTTCAGTCTGTTAATGTGATGAACTGCATTAATTGGTTTCTGAATATTAAAACAATTTTTTTTTTTTTTTTACTGGTCCTTCCCATGTTTTTTTTTTTTAATTAATTTTTATTGTAGGTTGTTCAAAACATTACATAGTTCTTGATATATCATATTTCACACTTTGATTCAAGTGGGATATGAGCTCCCATTTTTACCCCATATACAGATTGCAGAATCACATCAGTTGCACAACCATTGATTTAAAACAATTTTGACATTTCTGAGATAAGCCCCATTTAGTGGTGATTTATCATCCATTTTATATATTGCTAGATTCAATTTGCCAAAAAAATGTTAAGGATTTTTGAATTAATGTTCATGAGAATATTGGCATACAGTTTTCTTTTCCTGTAATGCCTTTTTTTTGGTAACTAAATAATGCTTGGCTTATAAAATGTGTTGGGAAGTATCTCCTCGTCTTCTGTTTCTAGGAGACTTTGGGATCATTTATTCCTGAGATGTTTGGTAGAATTCACCAATGAAATCTCCTCTTAGGCTTGGGATTTCTTCATGGGAATGTTTTTGACTATGAGTTCAATTTATTGGTTAGATATAAGGATATTCAGTGTATCTCTCCTTGAATGAGTTTCATTAGTTTGTATTTTCCAAGGAATTTGTTTATTTCATTAAAGTGATTAGATTTATTGGTGTAAAGTTGTCCATAAAATTTCCCTTTCACCTTTTAAATGTCTGGGGATCTGCAGTATTCTCTATTTATTTATTTTTCAGTGCTGAGGATCAAATCCAGGACTTAATGCATGCTAGGCAAGTCCTCTACCACTGAGACACACTTCCAATACCTCTTTTCTTCTTGATAGTAGTAATTTTCTTTTTATTTCTCCTAATTAGTCCAACTAGTTTTGTTAATTTTATTGATTTTTTTTTAAGGAATTAGCTTTTATTTTCATTGATTTTTTTATATTGAGTTCCTGTTTTCTTTTTCATCACTTCTCTATTATTTCCTTTCTTCTGTTTACTTTGCTCAAGTTAAAATTGTGGATTTACCTTTTTTTCTCTACGTTTTTGCTTCAGTTACTCTGAGGTCTAGTGTCATATTGTCACAAGTTTATACATTTTTAGGATTCTCCTTTTCTTTTTCTGGTAAATTGGTTCCATTTTTTATTGTGAAGTCTTTCTTTGTCCATGGTAGTATTCCTTGTTCTGAAAAATTTTAAATGTCAATTATGCTTTTCTG
The DNA here is from genome assembly GCF_048772815.1 of Callospermophilus lateralis. NCBI lineage: Eukaryota > Metazoa > Chordata > Mammalia > Rodentia > Sciuridae > Callospermophilus > Callospermophilus lateralis. Next base: position 23,473,161 of record NC_135305.1, on the reverse strand, counting down.
CTCTTTAAATTATCTTGGTATAGGTCTTTTATTTTTTAATAAAATTATTATTGAGATATAATTTACATGTAATTCACCTATTAAAATATATAATTCAATGTTTTTTAGTATATTCACAGAGTTGCATTATCACCACTATCAATTTAGAATATTTTCCAGCTCCATAAAATCTCTGTATCCATTTGTAATCACTCCTTCTGTTTCTCCTTCAACTCCAGACAACCACTAATCTACTTTCTGTCCCTAGAGATTTGCCTCTTCCAGTTGTTTTATAGAAATGGAATCATACAAAGTATGTTCTTTTGCGATTGACTTCTTTCACTTGGCATATTTTCAACATGTATCCATATCATAGTGTCCATCAGTCCTTCAATCCCTGAAAAACATTTTTTTTTGTAGTTGTAGATGGACAGAATGTCTTTATTTTACTTGTTTATTTTTATGCGGTGCTGAGGATCGAACCCAGTGCCTCACACTGTGCACACTGAGCTACAGCCCCAGCTCCCTTTAATCCCTTTTATTGCTGAGTAATATTTCATTGTACAGATAGTCCACATTTTATTTATCCACTTATCAGTTCATGAACATTCAGTGGATTTGACTTAAAGGACTTGAACATTCTTGAGAAGCAGTGTTGTGGGACAGAGATAGTGGAAATGGGGGTGGACTGAGTGATAGATGGGAACTAACCCTTCTATGTTCATTTCAGAGAAATGAAACAGTCAAAGAGATAAGTAAATCCTGGGTCTGGCTTTCTTCATGTTTCAGTCTTTCCTGTTTGGTGCCATGTTAAATTCCCCCCTGTTCAGACCACAGATGAGAAAGTCTCTGACATACCAACTTCCGTTCAGTGAAATCTTTTCAAATAAATAATATAATTCGACTGAAGAATTTTCTTTTTAAAATATTTTTAGTTGTAAATGGATATTTATTTATTTATTTACTTATTTACACGCAGTGCTGAAGCTCGAACCCAAGGCCTTACACATGCCAGGAAAGTGCGCTACCACTAAGCCACAACTCCAGCCCCTCAACTGAAGAATTTTCAGTGAATGAAATGCACAGTATGGATCTCACCAGTCTTTTAGCTGCTACCCCCACACAAGAGGATGTTTTATTTGGAAGTGTTTGTTTTAGTTTAAAGGTAAGGTAGGGGCTGAGGTTGTAGCTTCAAGGACCTGGGTTCGATCCTTAGCACCACATAAAAATAAATAAAAGAAAGGTATTGTGTCCAACTGCAACTAAAAAATAAAAATTTTAAAAAGAATAAAGGTAAGGTCAATCTTTGCAGACTGTAGGTTTTTTGTTGTTGTTGTTTTTCTTCATTATCTTGAAGTTAATTGTGGTACCACTGGTTCTTTTTTCCAGACAACATGAGCAGACCTTGACTCAGGGTCATTCCCCTTTGGTGCTGACAATGCCTACTTCCTATACAGCTGGTGCACATAGAGCAAAGAGGGAGGAATGAACTCCCAGGCAGGAGCACTCCTGGGAGGGTAGTCTCAGGGATAAGTAGTATCAGACAGAGTGGGCCTCCTACAGTGCACTGGGGAGCTGCCCAATGACTCAGGTGATAAACTACAGGATATAATTTCCAGGGGGTAGAAGGAAGGGACATTGAGCCCAGACATTCTTTTAATTACAGCAGCTGAGAAAGAATTTTAAAGGTTTCAAATCTGGGGTTCACAATTTATCTTTGCTTTCCAGCTAGTTCAGACACTCTTTGCTCCTTATCTGGGCTATCGCAATAGCTTCTAAACCAGTACCTCTTTTTCAGGATCTTTATTCTCCTCCAGTACCAAATCTCCTTGACGGGCAAAGATGGCAGTCTCCTGCCCCACACTCCCTAAAGGTACAAAAGTCATGTTTGCTTGCAGAATAGAAATGGAAAGTAAAGACTAAGAAGCATGCTTTCACTTGCTCTCACACCCTCATTTCTCTTCTCCTGTGAATTTAGAGACCAAATAACAACTGAGGGAAGAAGGGGGTATAAGATAATAGGGAGGAATAGGGACTGCAAGGTGGCTCCTCCTTAAGGTATTCAAATTTAAATCTAAAACCAACCAACCTATCAAACAAATCTTCCTGCAGACATTTCTTCCTGGACTGTCAATTTTCTACTTCTAGGTCTTTCAAATATATATACATAGACACAGACATTAGATAACATGGTACACACATGTTTTTACACAAGCAGGATTGCAATATACATAGTTTAATTTTTTTTTAAGTTGTTGATGGACGTTTATTTTATTTATTTTTATTTGGTGTGGTGGATCAAACCGAGTGCCTCACACATGCTAGGCAAGCGCTGTACCACTGTGCCACAACCCCAGCCCATACATACAGTTTTGAACTTAGCTTTTTCATGTAACATTGAGAAGCTTTCTATATTAGATTACTTTGTATTAAATACAGGATCATAAATTGTATCCTATAGATGGACATTAAGGTTATTTCTAGTTTAGAAAAAAAAATTCCACATACTGCAGCATTGTTCATCCTTGGACACATGTCAGGGAGTATACACATGGGATAATTTGCAAAGTGGGATTGCTGGGTCAGTTTTGATAACCACTGCCAAAACACCCTCCAAAAAAGTTGTATCTATTGAATTCTACCAACAGTGTTCCTCTGTTTAATTTTGAACTTTTTTCCCCTTATGTGTCTCATTAGTTATTCCCATCAGAATAGCTGCCCTCTTTTCCCTGGGCCAGAGTGAATTACCCACAGTAAGTTTCTTTACTCTGTTTATTGAAGAACTACAGGAACATAAATATGTTTTGCCTACATAAAGTTAATGGCCTGTGGTAAAGAATGTAGACTTTTAAGCAGCCTTCCATGTCCTTTGGCTGGGGAAACACTGGATTAGTGTGCTAGACACCTGGCATGAGTTTGAAGGAAAGAGGTGGGCCTTCTTGGGCCGCTCTCGCCAAGTTGGACCACAGCCTCCACGGCCTACCCCTTTCCTCTTGCTTAATGTACACATCACCATGTCTGTGCTCAACTGTTTCTCCTCTCTAGGGAGGTACTCGAGCCTGGGGGATGGGAATGTACTTTCCCTTCATGGAGTCTGATTTTCCCATTTAGACTACCCAGTGGGGCTGGAGCTTTCTTTGGGTACTGAGATACGCTACCATAAGCTTATGTGACCTCTTCCATCTCTCATATCATCTTGGTGAAAGTCTTTCTCCTTAGCCCAGTGGCCAGGCCTCCTGCCTGACAGGCACAAAGCAATGCTTGGAATGGTGTGGGCATTTAAAAACTGATGGGTTCTAAGAAACTGAGCCTCTTGTAGTACAATATTTTGCTAACAAATATTTTTGCAAAAGCTAGATAGTATTTCTCTGGTTCTAACAACTTGCTGCTCATTCTTCAATCATGGGATCTCTGCCTACCATCTTGTTTCCCTGCCATTCTTCTGATTCCCTGACAGATCCTCATCTCTTTGAAATTCCCACAGAATTTCTATCATGGATGCATTATATCACTTTTCACATTGCTTGTTGTCAGCTCTATGTTTATCTCTACACTGAATTGGGAACTAGTTGAAATTCTTAACAACACCAGTAAGAGTGATAATAGAGGGCTTCCTATGTGCTGGGCACTCTACTGAGTGTTTTACATATGTTAAATCATCTAGATTTCACATAACCTTCACAATATCTTGATATCGCCATCTCTGGCAACTTCTTGAAAAGTCTATCTTGACTTTCAACTTAGATCCCTCTTGTCCCACTTCTCCAGAAGCTTAAATTTTTTTTTAAAAAAATTGCTAATTGATCTTTTATTTAATTTATTTATTTGTATGCAGTGCTGAGGATTGAACTCAGGGCTCACACATGCCAGGCAAGCACTGTACCACAACTCCAGCCCCTCCAGAAGCTTTTTGTAAAAAAAAAAAAAAAAGTATTGGTTTACAATACATCAGTCCCTTAGCAAACATACTCATAACATTTATATAATAAGGACATGATATAGAATAATAAAAGGATTGTCTTTTCATTTAGCCTGACATCAAGAATATTTATTTGGCTTTATATGCCATTAGTTTAAATTAGAACACTTTATTTCCATCTACTAGAATAAAATAGTTATGTGCTTTCCCCTTAAGAGATAAATTAATTCTGTAAGCATTTATACTTTTAAGAAATGATCTGTGATTTTTCAAATATCATTTTAATTCTACCATACTTTTCAATAAATGGATAAACATGAGGTGATAGATCTGGATTTATATCCTGACTCCACAATTTACCAGCCTTGAAATCTTGGCTAAGCTCCTTAATCTGCCAAAGCCTCTTCAGCTGTCTTGTTGGCAAAATTAGTATAATAACAGGTCTTCTTTTGTAGGGTAATCACCAGAAGTAACTAATATACACGAGGAGTTGGGTGCAGTGTCTGGCATAAAGTGATCAACAAACATTTGCTGTTCGTTCTTCTCACCATGATAAAATGTTAGGTTGAGAAAAGGGACACAGATATCAATGACACTGTCCCTTTTCTCAAGGAGCTCAGTCATATGGTAGAAGAGACAAGGTAGACCTGCAAACATCACTGTAAAACAGCATAAATGCAACTGTGTAAGTGTGTCCAAGGGACAGAGTGCACAGGGAAGGAGATATTCTTTCTGTAGAAGATTTCCTGGAAGTCATGTAAGAGAACATTACAACTAAGTTGACTTTTGAAGACTGATTAGGAATTTTTTTTAGGTAGCCAAAGCAGGGAAGGATATTTGGTCAGGGAAAAGGGCATGAAAATGTGGAGAAAGAAAACTGGATGGTGTTTTGGGAGGAACTAGAATTAGTAACATGAAGTCAAATTATGAAGTTTTGGGGGATGGACGAGATGGAAGGAATAAAAGAGAAGATTCTGGAGGAAGGCAAGGACCAGATTTTGAAGTGTTTTGCATATCAAGATAAAAAGGTTGAATTTAATGTCAGTAGAAAGTTTTAGAAAAGAGGTGTGCTCAGGTTTGCATTTTGGAAAAATCACTGCCCAGTGTGTGAATGATGAACTAGAAAGGTGTCATGGTGGAGAGCCAATCAGGAAGCAATAGTCCAGATGAGAGATAAAGAGGCTTGAAGAAGTGCAGATGGCAGTAGAATTGGAGGGCAGCAAGAGGAGTTCAAGAGAGACTTGGGAGGTCAGATGAAAAGGACCAGGAAGATTGAAATCACTGACAGCCTGAACTCTGGATCTCATTCCATCATGCCCTGAGTTCTGGCGATCTTGTGCGGGAAACTAGAGTGGATGGTAGTGCCATTAGTCAAGACAGAGAATATAGAAGGAAGCAAAGATTCTGGAGACAGGGGTCAGTTTGTGGTGTGGCAAAGAGCGGGTGGAGAAAAGGTGGTGAATTTACCTAGTCATTGTTGAGTTATGAAAGTTTGTGTGTTGTCATGTGAAGATAAAGAGAAGGCAGGCAAACAATTCCGATCTATAGTGTGGGGGAAGAGGGTAGGGCTGGGGATAAAAAAAAAAATGATAGTTCTTGAGGTAACTATGAAATTAGTGTAATGGCTGAGGTAGGGGAGGTTCACCAGGATCTCTCCATAGTTAGTAACTATCAAAATATCGCTTCTTGGGCCTTCGCTTTAATAATCTAACGCGGAAAGTACTCAGATCAGGCCTTATATAATTCTTTTCTCCTTTACCCACGCCTTATGCCCATGTCCAAGGCATGGCCTGCCATTTCATACCCTTTGCAATAGGTGGCGCTGACGCCTGGCAGGGAGAAGGCGGCAGCACATGCTGGGCTCGGGGGCGATGGGCTTGAGTGCCGAGGAGGCGACGCTCTAGCCCGGAGCCTGATATTCGGTGGCTTGGCCGAGTCTTCCCTGGGGACTGGGTTAAGGCCGAGAACCTCTGGCCCCAAGGAGCGCATGCGCGCCCGGTCCCCCAAACATGGAGTCCTGTAGCCCAGGTCTTACCTGAGTCAGGTAAGAGACGGGCGGGAAAGGAGTGGAACCTCCACCCACCCCCTCGCAGCCCACCCAAGAGTGGGACTGGCCCCACTTGGGGTAAATGGATGGTGCAAATGGACCACGCCTGTCCTGGGACCCAGCTGAGTGACAGTGGCCTAAGGGTGCGAGGATCTGGCGAGCGCAGGGTGCCCGGGGGTGTGTGGGTGCGCGCACGAGGCGTGCCACATGGGCGAGGGCCTCGGTCGTCGTCGTCTCCCAGATCTCGGCCTGGACCAGAACACAAAAGGGCCCCAGCCATCTCCCGAGGCCTGGCTCCCCTCCAGCGTTTCCCCTTTCCGTTGGGCAGCCTGACCAGCCCTCCGGGGCGCCCTGGGGGGCTGCGCTTTCCCTCTTGGGATCAGCCTTTGTGTCTGGAGAGGTCGCAGGCACACCGTTGTGACCGAGGGGTGGAGGGCGAGGCGGGGGCCAGCGTGGGAGGTGGAAGGAGCGGGGGTGCGCGGCAGCCTGGCGCGCGGGGGCTTCCCGGGGCGAGCGCTGCGGCTGCAGCGGCGGCACGGGACGGGCTGGGGCGCCCAGGGCAGGAGAGCTGCACTGGTGGCGTGGGCGGGGGCCCTGCCAGGCGGCGGTGGGGCAGTACAGCTGGGGAAGGTGTGAGGTGACGAGAACAGTTGAGGAAAACCGAAACACCTGCTCGTGGGTTGACTCATCCAGGCTAGGAGAAATAATCTAATATGGAAAGTAATGGGGGGAAAACGAGAAGGAGCCGTGTGCTGTAGCCTTTCTTCCCGGGCAGCTAGGAAGAAGTTGCCTGTCTGTCCGAAAGAAGGTTTTCTTAGAGGGCTGTGGTGAGCGGCAGATGAGATATGTGAAAGGGCAAAGAGCTGTACACGTGTAAGATACTATTATCTGTTAGGATCCTTCAACCTATTTATCCGTTAGAGTGACTAAAATGGCCTCGAGGAGTGGAATTATGGGGTAGTACTCCCAGTCCTGGGATTGTGGGGTGTGTGAAGTAATGTAGAGAGTGTGTAAAGATAATTTAGGAGTGCCCAGCAATTCTGTAATAGATGGAGACAACTACAGTATCTGTCCTTTTTTTTTTTTTGGTTCATCTGATCCTGGTTACAGGGGTTATTCAGCTGTGTTGTTTCCCTCTACCATTATCTTTGGAGATTTCCTGCAGAGATTGTTATCCACATATGGTTCCAAAGAGGGAGAAAGACAGTAGTCACTTTAGGAATATGTTGGTTAAATTTGAGAGAGAGGATGATGTGATTTTATTGGTAATTTATTCAATTTGTCTTGCCCTCAGCATGAAAGCAGTCGGTTGTACAAAAGTGCTGGGCTGAGGGAGACTTGTCTCCTGGGTAGAAGGACCACCTTGGCCAAGTTCCAACACTTCTCTGAACTTTAGTTTCTATCAGGAACGAAAAGAACTTAAAGGTCATTCAGCCACATACCCAGAGCTTGCATGCATTCCATAGGGTTACCCAGCCTCTAGTGACAGGGAATTTGTCATGTCCCAAAATGGCCAAGCCACCTCATCCCTCTAGACACTCCTTCCTGACTGTTGGAAAATTCTGTATGTTGTCGACATCTGTTTCTCCACAGTTTGCACTCACTGGAGCCATACAGAGTAAAATGTCTAATGCTGCTTCCACAAATATTTGAGGACTGCTAACACATTTCCTTCTTCCACTCACTCCACAAGGCTTCTTTTCTTCAAACTAAACATGCCCAGTTATTTCAAACAGGAAGGCAATGTGGGGCAGTGGAAAGAACGTCAGTTCTGGAGCCAGACACATCTGATTCCGTTCCCAGTCCCTTCACATACTAACACTTAGCGCTCTGAGCTGCTATATCTTTCTCTGAGATGTGTGAATGAAAATACTCATTTAGCTGGGTTCCCGAGAGGATTAGGGATAAATTGGGTGATGATCCATGCTCATAGTAGGAGCTTAAAGTATGAGAGCTGTTACACTTTTTATGACATGATTTGCAGTACATTTTAGTTGATCTCTGAACACACTGCTGTTTGTCTGTTTGTCTTAATATCTGCTCTGTAGAACAGAATAAAATACTCTCTGTGAGGTCTAGCTAGCAGAACAGTGTAGGATTAGCTTATTTTGAATACTTCTCTATAGTCTACAATCACAGTAGTTTTTTTGGACCCGTATCCCATTGATTTACTAAACTTTTTTTGTTAACTGAAATCCTAAGTTTTACAAAATGCTGCTGTTCAGGTTTCTTCCATTTTGCACCTTTTTAGTTTATTCAGATCTATAATTACTGCTCTTAAAAGTGGCAGCCCCAGTTCTATGCTGTTTTTGTAAATATCCTTGAATTTGGGTCTAAAATTGAGGTTAGAAAAATATGATTATTGAGCCCGTGGAACCAGCCCTGACGATTTCCTAACGCTGTTGTGCATCAATGAGATGGAAAATGCAGAGCTTTCTACACTAATTTTGCACAAATCTGAGGTCTTACTGTGATGTGGACCTGTGATAGAATTGGAATGTGATAGGAATGTCTGATAAGCTGTTGTCTGAGGAAATACTGCTGCATGTGATGTTGGTCAAGATAGGATCCGTTTGGAAGAACTGAAGGGGTGCCCTGAGAGCAAGCCAGAGGCTGACTTAGTATTTATGTACGGTCTGTTTTCTCAGGCACTTCCAAGGGTTACATACCTCGGGCCAGATTCTCCCTCTGCAGAGAAGCTTCCTTCTGGAATTAAGTCGGGCACCACTAGAAGATTCCTTAACTCTTTGACTCCTGGGGCATCATGGTCAGCATTTTCTCCTTCCACTTCCGAAGGCAAATTCCTGGCTTTAACCAAGCTGATCTGTCATAGCATGCTCTGCATTTTTCCGACTCATTGTTATTGTGCAGAGATTTTTCCCAACTGGAATGCTTATTCTATTTAACCAAGTTCTGGGCTCCATGGCTATCGACCTCCATTCCTCTTCTCCAAAGAAGTTTTTCCTAGTCACTCTGTGCGGGGAGGATTTCTCCTCACCATCAGATTTGGGATTTCTGTTAGTTTTTGGGAGCTTTCCCTGGCCCTCCTTTTTCCCCTAGGGGCTTACATTGTTTCTCCCCCAGTCTACACACTTGTTCCATGTGGGTAGATATGTTCTGTGGCCTTCAGAATAGGATCCTTTGTGGGGCACTTAGTCTGTTAATTAGAAAATTGCCTTCATCTTGGATGCTGGTGCTTCTGGCCTGTGAGAATGAAAGTATGGAATTGTTTGTAGGACTCAAAGGTTCCATTGAGGATAAATATGAGAAATATATAATGCAGAGGCTCTTGCTATTGTTTTCAATAGTTAAAATAGGAATGTCCTTACTTTGTTGAAAGGGCCAGTTTAAATCTTGCTGAGTAATTCAGTCTTTAAAAAGTGGCAGTGGCTAGTTAGTATAGGTAATCCTCAACTTGTAAAGAGACTCATTTAAATTTTGTTAAGTAACCAATTAAGGCTTTTTAGGGTTTAAATCCATCTGGGGCTTCTCCTTTTCTTTAGGACAAATTCCAGCCTCTCTCCGATGGACTACTCTTTCTAGCCTAATTTTTTTGTCCGTTGGGGCCCGGGGCCCAAAGGTCGTGCCTTTTTTCCCCAATGGTTGTGCCGTCCTGGTTGAGCCTCCCGTGCTTTGCAAATGCAGTCCCCTCTGGCTGGAATGTTCTTTGTCTCTCCGGGTAAATGTCTATTCATCATTCAAGACAACCCTTCCCCCCTCCTCTTAATTACTTCCTCCCCTTTGCGCCCTCAAATTTTTGTACTTATTCATGCAGTATTTGTTAGGGGCCTGCTTTGTGACTGGCACCATGGCGGGCTCTGGGGATACAAAAGGTGAATAACACTTGGGTTTGGTCTTTGAGGGCCTTACCGGTTGGGGAGGAGGGCGCCGATCTGTAACAAAATGTTGCTAGGAAATCAAAAGGAAATTTTTAAAAGCATCAATTCTTATCTCTCCCCCCACCTCCAGATGGCCAGTGTCTTTCTCTGGGGCAGGAGCCCTTTCTCATTTATTTTGTACCCGGCTCTTAGTGCACTCTACGTGCTAAACAAGCATTTGTTTCATGCCCCTCATAATCAGACCCTGGTAGGTATACACTCTATGCGCCACACGTTCTGATGACTTGTTCCTATGGCTGGCGTCTACAGAATCTGGTGGGTGGCCCTAGGCTCCTAGTGCGTTTAGATACCGGCAGCCTCGGCTAGCCCTGTGGCCAGCCTTTTGCCGAGTCGTGCTGTCTGCACTGCTGGCCCAAGACTGCGAAGTATTGGAAAGGCTTCTGCCTGGTGCGGAACAGAGGTCTGCAGCGCCCCCGCTGGACCGGCCGGCTCTGGGCTGCTGCCTCGCTTGTTAACGCTTAGCCTGAGCGCGGCCATCAAAATTTCAATTTATAGCCAGAAAATGTATGTAGATACTCTGATGCTCGACACTTCTCTTTTCAGAGGTGTAATAGATGCCTTTTAAAGGACTATGGGTTAAAGAAAATCCCTTTCCTCTTTCCTGCACCTTTGGTGTCTCTGCATTGTGATTTGCTGCACATAAAGGGGGTCTTGCTGCCCTGATTGTGTGGCAGGTCCAGTGCCGCGCGCGGAATCCGCGCTGCGGTGGCCTCCGGCATGCCAACCACGTCGCACTGCTGTAGAGGAAACGTGTCCCGCACTGCTGCGGTTGCCCGAAGGAAACCACACTTTGTGCAACTCTGGCCTGCTTTGCTCCGTAGCAGCCATCCTATATGTTCCCCCTAACCTGGAGAGTCCCACAGAGCTTATGGTTCCCTTGGTCATTACCCATACTTAGAGACTTCGGAGATGTTGGGTGCTCGCGGTCCGCTCTTTCGGACATGGGCACTCATAGGATTTGGCATCCACACTTTGGGCATTGAATACAAACAGGCGCCGCGGCAAGGACCACAGCCCTGTTCTCCTTTAGGTCAATTGGCCACCCTCTAGGGCTGGGGCCTGTGGTTACTGTAAGGGGAGTTTTGGGGTCTCAGGGGTCTGCCATCTTTGCCTGAGGCCTTAACTTCCAAGGAAGGGTTCTGCAACACAATCACGAACTCAGGGTTTGGGGTCTGCGAGGAAGCGGCGGGGTGCTGGGGGCGATCCACACTTCTGAAGGCTCGTGAGGGGGGCACCCCACCACTGCGGCGGTGGCAGGGCTGCAGGGAGGGGCTCTGCGGCTGGCGCGCTCGGGAGGGGCGCTGCGGTGTGGTGGGCGGTCCAGGGGCGGGGCGCGGGTGGGCTCTAAAAGTCCGTGCCCGCTCGCTCGGCACTGCTGCGGCCACCAGCACTTCTCAGCGCCTCCTGGCAGGCGGCGGCAGCCCGGGCACCTCCTCTGCGGCAGCCGCGCCTTGCCAGCCGGAGCAGTGCCGCATTGCCCAAGTGACCGCTCATTGCCGCCGCTGCCGGCTGCCCTGGGCCGGCGGTGGGCAGCGTTCCTGCCGCCACTGACCTTGCACAGCTGCAGGCGCCTCAGCGCGCCCAGTGCTCTGCAACCCTGCGGCGGGCGGCATGGGATAACGCGGCCATGGTGCGCCGAGATCGCCTCCGCAGGTGGGTGCGTGCAGGCTGTGGTGGAGGGCACGTGGGGGTGTGGCCGGGTGATCCTAGTCTCGGGTGCTGGCGACTCTGCCTGGCAGAGCCCAGCTGCCTTGTAAAGAAAACCCCACCCAGCCGGCCACCGTTCTGTCTCCTTGGTGTTAGTGGGGTCACTTCTGTCAGCCGTAGAATGTTTCAAATTTGGAGTCTGTCCGGCTTATTTTTAAACCCCGGGGTCGCCCCAGTAAGGTTTGAGATTTTTAGACCATGAGCTCACCCCAATATGATGTATGATCTCCAGACCCCCGGTATCGCCTTGCTGTGAATTAGGATTTTTAGACCTGGTCATCTTTGTAGTGTGACTTACGACCTTTACATCCTGGAATCACTCGTCTGGTTTACGATTTTTAAGACCCCACCATTGACGTGGTGTTATTTAGGATTTCCAGATCTAGTCACTGCTGTGGCGTGACTTATGATTTCGCGATCCTGGTAATGCCCTGGTGTGACTTAAAGATTTTTAGACCCGACCCTCACTGGTTTGTGACTTGGGGTTTCTAGACCCCAGTATTGCCCTGCTGGATTTATGATTTCCAGACCCCTGGTATTGTGGTGGTGTGATTTAGACCTCGCTATTGCAGTAGCGCAATTTAAGATTTCCAGATCCTGGCGTCTCGGTGGCGGGTTACCGCAAAGGTGTGACTAGAACTTGCCGCGCCGTATCTCCAAGATGTTAAGTATTGTTCAGAGGTCAGAAACGAGACGTGCGAGGGGTAACTGGGATGCGACCAAACTGTCATGCTGTAACATGATTTAGCGGGTTTACAGAGCAGTTCGTCCTCTCACAGCGATGCCGTCAGGTAATATTAGACAAATGCATTTTCCCCATGTACAAGATGAAGAAATCAAGGCTCAAAGAGGTTAATTTCCATAGTTTTTACTGGAGTTTGTTGAATTTATACTCTGAATCATGACTCCATCAAATAATGGGAATTTGACAAAAAAAATGTTAATCCATTTTATCTTCGTACTTGCTTCACTACTAAAAATTCTAAAATGTCGGTGGAGCAATTTTACCGAGGCAATTAAGACAGAGAATAACTCTCTAAGGGGCTGATTTGCTTTCTCAGAGTAAAAGAGGGCCAGCGGTGGGTTGTGCAGGAGCGCAACGTGGGTATCAGGCGCGGGATTTTTGTCCCCCCCCCCCAACCCCTATGGTTTGCTGCCAAAGGAGCCCCTCCCTGGTGCTTTGCTGAGTCACTGCAGATTCTGCTGCTGGGACTGTGAATGGATGCCGGGAGAGATGATTTGAAAAATAAATGAATTGAGGTATAGGGCAGATAGCACTGAGAAAATGATAACGAAAACCAATTTTTTTTTTTTTTGTTGTTGTTATTTAGGAGGCGGTACTGGGATGTAGCCTGCCGCTGTTGCGCGGCGCAGATTGTGATATGACCCTCTTGTTCCAGCACTTTTCCAATTGTTTCTATTATTACCATGAAAGGTAGAACTAAATCTTGGTTTCTGTTTTATAGGCAGGTACTTCAGGGGCGGGGAAGACTATCCTAGTGATGGCTAAAAACTATATGCAGGGAACTGAGCTTAAGGGACATGGTTATTTTAGCATAGTGGAATCATGCGTATATTTTTTAGTTAAAAAAAAAGGCGTTTTTGTGAATGGATTTGCTCACGTTGGGTAGGGGTTGTGGCCAGATTAAGGGTAACACAATGGCAGGGTGAGCGCGCATAGACGCAAAGCCGGTTTCACCAAGGTGTGAGCAACTGATCTCCTTTATTTGTGGCTATTTTAATGACAATTTTTATTTAAATTTTGGAGGATATTGTTTCCATTCTGATTGTTTGATAAAACAACTGGGAATTCTTTCCCTGGTGACCATGGGGAGTCGCAGACTGGACACAGGAAGCGGTTTCTAATTCAGTGTGCATGAATTATCTGGATCTTTGAAGTTTTGGGCATGGCAAGGCTGGGTGTAGAAACCAGTGCTTTCTTTCCAAAGAGAAAAAACAATTCTCACATGCTGGGTCTCTCGGATTTGGGGTGGTGGTGGGGTTGGGGTGGTGGTGGTGGGGGGTGTCATTAAATTAACTAAATGAGCACTTAGAGTCTGCTAAGAAAAGGAGGAATATAATCTGTTGCCCAGACTTATTTTTAAGAGATTAGATATGCAGGCTCATGACAAAGCTGCTTATGTTGGAATATACAGTGGAGCAGCTGTCTTGTTGCTTTTACAGACTCTTTACCCTAAATGGTTTCTCAGCCCAAATCTGGACAGTAGTGCTAAAGGGAGCTTCACTTGGATCAGAGGGTTGACAAGTATTTAAAATCAGAAGCAGCTCTCTATTTAAGGACATGTGATAAGTCAGTCTCTCTCTCTTTCTCACACACACAAACACACACACATTTTAAGACATTAGTAGCATGTACATGTATTTTAAACATTAGGGGTTGTTGAATAGGTGTTAAAGTTTTTAGAATATGCAGGAAGTTATTTTTTTCCTTGGGAAACCTCTTTAGCAGATATCAGGAAGAGCACAAAGGTATGTGTGTGTGTATGGGGGAGCTGAGGGGTTAAAGTGGCTGAAGGTAGGTAGAAGGTTACATACTGAAATAATATATTTTCCCCTTAAAAGTAGAGTGGTGAGCAAATTATGGTGATTGCCACAGCCACAGAGGTGTGATCCAATTCTACTTGATAAACTTTTTGCCCTTGGTGGTGGTAGGGGGGGCTGGTGGGCAATATAGTCACTGTATGGTACAAAAGTTTCCCACTCCATGCTCCCAGCTCAGGATGTGGAAGTGTACCATATTACCCCAACTGCTTTTCCCACAGGATGAGGGAGTGGTGGGTCCAGGTGGGGCTACTGGCCGTGCCCCTGCTGGCCGCGTACCTGCACATCCCACCCCCTCAGCTCTCTCCTGCGCTGCACTCCTGGAAGACTTCTGGCAAGTTTTTCACCTACAAGGGACTGCGCATCTTCTATCAGGGTAAGAACTGGATTACTGGAATACCCTATGGGTGTGATCCACATAGGTCCCAGCCAAGGTACTTATTTTGTGTCCCTTGGTCTCTATTGCCCCTTAGTGATGGAGGGGAGTAACCCCTTTCTCTGTTTAGTGTCCCTGAAGGAATGAGGGGCATGGATTAATTCCCCTCATTCACTGGAGAGCCAGGAGACTCAGAAAGCTGTGGGGGTGGGGGTTGGAATTAAGAGTCCAATCTCTGTATGCGACTTTTTAGTAAGTTTTTTTATTTTTTTTTTGGTGTGGCTTGATTTGTATTCATATATTAGTTTTCTCTTCTGAGCACCCCTAGTGTCAGGTTATATGTACAATATTCAGAGATGTAACTACCATTGTTTCTCTCCCCCCAATTCCTGATTTAATTTTATTGAATTGTTTTCTATAAAGATTTTTAAATGTGATTTAAGTCTTATACTGTTAAGTCTTTATACTATTGTATGAATTAATTTACTAATGATAATTACTATTACTGTAATAACCATATGCCAGGCATCGAATTACATTTTCAACCTTCATTGTTTCATTGAATCTCTACAACAGCATTTGGAGATAGGTGCCATTAATCTCATTTTTTAGGTGAAGAAACTGGGAAACAGACTGGAAAAGATTTCTTTTGGGCGGGGGTCAAGAGCAATAACGAAAAATGTTTGTCATAAACCGTTTTTCATTATTGCTCCTGACCTCCTCTCATTTGCTATATTCAATTAAGTAAGTATATATTATATTGGTTTGGTTTATTTCCAGATCTTCAATATTTGTTGTTGCACAGATTATTTGTATAGATTAAGAATAAAGCTCCTTGGCTAAAGTATATAACATTTTTAATTGCTGTAAATTATTTTAAAAAATCTTATTACTGAATTTTCATGCCACTGGCAGTATATAAATGTATTCATTTTAATCCAGTATTATTAGTAAGGCATTTTATTAACTATCTGGCTAATCTGAAAGATGTATAATTATTCCATATTATCATATGCATTAAAAAATGTTCCTATCTGTATTGATTAATGCTTTTTTGTAGTCCATAGAATTGTATAATAGTTTGGACATTATGCTTTTGATACCAGATTGGTTTTCTTCTGCTAAAACAGCATAAAACTATAAAGCACTCACAGGAAGAATTGCTCAGTATTATAGAATTTTTGTAATAATTTACTGATAAATTACAAAAAATTTTTAGTTTATGTGTTGATGATATATTTTTAACTGGGAAAGTTTACTTTTTACTGTGAATAAGCTTGTATTTTAACTTAATATAAAATAAAGGGAGATATAGATACGCTACCTTCATATTTTCACAGGAAGTATCCTATTTATAATTTTTCAATATACAGATTAAAAATTGCCTGTTATTACTTGAAGCAATTAGCTTTCATTTTAAAAAGCAAAATATCAGTTCAACTTGGTTATAGGTTTTTGTCCTTTATACCATATTAGTTAAGATTTTAACATATTCAAAGTTATTTTTATATGGAGTTGCCCTAATCCAATCTGCCTTTTTTTCCAGACTCTGTGGGTGTGGTTGGCAGTCCTGAGATAGTTGTGCTTTTACATGGCTTTCCAACTTCCAGCTATGACTGGTACAAGGTAATGAAGTCAGCTTTCTAGGTCCTACTATGTCTTCAAAAATACAAATATCAAGGATTTTCTTGTTAGTACTACAAGGCTCTTGAAAATTTAAATCACTTTATGAAATAGCATTAAACATCTAACTGTTTCTCATTTACTGTAAGGGAGTAAAAAACTCTTTGGCAGTCTGGAAAGGCTCATTGGGAAGTTAACAATGCTGGAGCTTCCCCTTCAATAGATTAATCACTAGGAATCAAGCACTTCCCAGGAGGATCAACTCGGGGGTGGCTAGTGGTAGTTTCAAGAGGTTTTCACTTTATCAAAGTCCATCTGTAAAGCTGGGATAGGGATGAAGCTTCTGTGCTGCTGTGGGTCACGGGAGGGGAGGCGCGGTGCAGGAGCAGAAAATCCAAATCATCCTTTCTTTCTTACAGATTTGGGAAGGTCTGACCCTGAGGTTTCATCGAGTGATTGCCCTTGACTTCTTAGGCTTTGGCTTCAGTGACAAACCGGTGAGAAGCACCTATATGGAACCAGTATTGGGACTGGGGAGGATGTGGATGGAGGGGTCAGGCTGGCAGAGAGACCTGTACGTGACTTTATCCTTTATCTTGTGTATCTGGCCTTTCTTTTCTTAGAGACCACACCACTATTCCATATTTGAGCAGGCCAGCATCGTGGAGGCGCTTTTGCGCCATCTAGGACTCCAGAACCGTAGGATCAACCTGTTGTCTCATGACTATGGAGACATTGTTGCTCAGGAGCTGCTGTATAGGTCAGTGAAGCCAGATTTCTGTCCTCTTCACAGGCTGCACACTAGCTTAAGATGCTGGGAAAGTAAATTGTTCCTGGCCCCCTGCTATTCTTTTCCGGGGGTGGGGGGGGCTGTGATCGGCTGCTGCGCTGGTGTCAGTCTGCTCAGTTAAGTGTGTGTGTTTCCTCATTCCCTGCTCCAGGTACAAGCAAAATCGATCTGGCCGGCTTACTATAAAGAGTCTCTGTCTGTCAAATGGAGGTAACTGTCTGTCTTGGCAGAGGGTGGAAAAGTGGGGCATAGCCTAGGAGGGCCACCTTTAGATGATATAGGGACATCTAAGTATAATCTGATGATACTGCAAGCACACACAATCTTGAAGATCTTTTACCTTTTTTGTGTTGTGAATTGCTTTGGGGTCGATGACATTTATGGACCCCTTTTCAGAATGATGATTTTAAATATAGAAAAATAAATAGGCTTACAAAGGAAAGTAATTATGTTGACATACAGTCAATAAGAACCTGTATCACAGTAATATATACTGCTTTTGTAGTGCATTAGACAGTGAGATCTAATGGTGGGTCTGGTAGCACTCTAATTAGAAGTAATGAGGAGGGTAAGTGCTGCTTTGATGTATTTGTAATGACTATAGCAGGTTATGAAAAAAAAATAAGTCATAGATACCATATATCTATGGTATAAGTATTAGAGTCTTAAAATTCTTATTTGATGGCAATACAAAGTTTCAGGAGGAAATCAATGGGCCCCAGATTAGAACTTTTGGAAATGTTTCTTTTTCTTTGTGTGCCATTGAGCATGGCTTTAAATCCATGAATATCCAAATGTCCCCTGAATGCCTTAAAGGCAGCTTGGGAGAAGAGTCAAGTCTGTTCCTTTTTCAGCAATATTTATGTCTTTCTTCCATTGATTCTGGAGAGAAATGGAAAAGAAAAAACTGGTTGTCCCCCCCCACCACCATTTTCTTTTAGGACCTTCACTTACTGAAAGAATCTTGTATTTCTGCAGCCCAAATCATTAACAATACTGTGTTCTGTGTGGTGGGAGGAAATGCTAAGTGGAGTCAGCCTAGTCATCAGCATTATGGATAGTTGTGTAATTATTTTTCCCACCCTTAAAATGGGGGAAAAAATTCCAGTAGGATATAATTTAATTAGGTAAACACAAAACACTCTGGAGAAGTAATCATAGAAAATAATAGTCATGCCTTGCTTAACAAGGGGGATACACATATATGCAGTCCGCTGTTGGTTGAAATTTGTTATGTAGTGCGTGGCTGTACTAAGTTTTATCTGTGTATCCATTTTGGCTAACGGCCCAAAAGGTGACAACAGATAGGGTGGATACTTTCTGATAACAGTCTTACTTTTGACTTAAAAGTTGATGGTAAATGACTAAGAGAAATCTCTTCTTCTACAGGTATCTTTCCTGAGACTCATCGGCCTCTCCTTCTCCAAAAGGTTGGCTACTTCCCTGAACAGGTCCTCAATTTTAAGGCTTGTGTTAAAAGTAGACCTTTTAACTGTAGCTCATTACAGCAGGTATAACCCTTAAAAGTTTTCTCCTCCTTATGAATTCACTTTAATAAAGTTAATTTTCCCCTTCTTAGGCAAACAAAGCAGTGGAAATGGCTCCTACATAAAACTGAAAACTATTTCTGAGAATGAGAGATGAATAGTTATTTGGAGAAATACAACTATGTAAAGATTTGTGTCACAAGTATGAAGTATGATATCTGAACAAACTGGGATCCTAGTCTAAGCTTGAATACACAAAAGTTAAAAGCCCTAAGGATATATGGCCAGGTGCTACGGAGTACACCTATAGTCCCAAGCTACTTGGGAGGCTGAGCTAGGAGAATGTCTTGAGCCCAGAAATTCAGGGCCAGCCTGGGCAACATAGACCCTGATTCTTTTCTTTTTTTGAGACGGGTCCCACTCTATTGCTCAGACTGGCCTTATGTTTTTAATCCCCCTGCGTCAGCCTCCCAGGTAACTGGGATTACAGGTGTGCACCATGGTGCCTGAGATACTGCTTCTTTAAAACAAAGAAAAAAGCATATTAGGGGTTTAGTGAAGTATAGAAGTGTAATCGTAATGATAATTAGAAATATATTTGTCTTCTATGAGAGAATAATGTGGGTAGACAAAACAAAACTGAAGCTAACCATGGAACTTTTTTAGTTCCTAGTATAAAACTTTTTGTCTGATGAGTTGGTTTCTCTGGATTCTTGATTTTTACTTTCACTTATTATCTACAGCTACTTAAAGATGGAGGTGTGCTGTCACCCATCCTCACGAGGTTGATGAACTTCTTTGTATTTTCTCGAGGGTAAGTCGTTATCAAAGATGGAGTATGGCCTGGGAACGCTGTAGTGAAAAGTTGCTGCCATTACAATTCAGGGCCAAATCTTGGGGTTTGAGATATTCAGGCAAAGGTGTTGGCCACTTGCCAGGAAAGTAGTAGAAGGAATTCATAAATCAGTTAAGGGTCAGACTTCATGACCTCTGAGGTTCCAGCCATATTTAACATTCTGAATTCTCTCTACACTTATCTTCCTGCATTCTGGCCTCTTTTCAGTCTTACTCCAGTCTTTGGACCATACACTCGACCCTCGGAGAGTGAGCTGTGGGATATGTGGGCAGGGATCCGAAACAATGACGGGAACTTGGTGATTGACAGGTAAGAAATAAACCTTTCCTTTGGGTTCTGGAGAGGCTTTTTTGGATAGTGGGGCAAGATGCAAGATTGCTTCTATTTGATGACTAGTTCCCTATCACAAGAAGGCTGGTTAGGACCTATGAGGCAAATGGAAAACCGGTCTTGGTCTCTGCTTTTCAAAAAGAAATAAATAGATACGGTGAGCCCTGTGCCTAAGCCATTTGGTGCAAGAAGGGTGGATAAATAGCTATGAATTTTAATGCTAATTGACTGATACACTTTAGAAGTTTTTGTTAATGCTTCAAAATGTCCAATCATAGTTGTGAAAGGAGCCTAGTACCTCTCAAAAAAGTATCAAGGCTCTTTCTTTTGCATATCTTTTCAATAGCAACAGGGAATGAGATGCAAGACTTCTCTGTCTTATACCAAGAACTGCCATGCCTTGGTTCTCACTGAGGGACCTAGAAATGGTAATATCCATAACTACTTGAGGCCCTGTCTTTTTTTATCAGTGGGGTCAAGTAGCATCAGTGTTTTAACTGATGGCTTTGCTGGGATTGTGTGTTAGCAGGAGTCATTCCTCTCTCCTAACCTAAGTCCCTGTGAAATCCTTCAAGATTAGTTTTAATATAAAAAACTGAAGAACAAACATGATCTCCTTAAAAATTCTTCAAAAAAGTAAATAATAAGGTGATATTTGGGTTCACAAATAATAATAATAATAATTATTATTATTATCATCATCATCATCCTGGAGTTGCCAGGAAGAACAGAACAGTACATGAGTCTGAGAGCTGAAATGTGGCTACAACATTTTGCACTTTAGGAAAAGGAATTCTCCCCATTCTGTGATCAGATGAAGTACAGAGATGACATTTTATGTTCATGAACTTCTACACTTAATTTTAGAGGACGATGTCAACTTAGAGATCATGTAGTTCATTCCTCCTATTTTAAAAAAGAGAAAACTGAGATCAGAAGATGTGTGTTATAACTTTGAGTCATTGAGCTGGTTAGTAGTGGAGCTAAAATCAGAACCTTAAGTCCAGGTTTTAGTCACATATGCTCCAAAACAACCTTCAGCCTTTCTGAGCTCTCATTCCCTGCTTAATAAATGCGTAGGCCCATTTGTGCTTCTGTTGATATGAGAGGTATGATCATTGCTGTAGCCAGAGGATACTTAATACAAATGGATAAAGTGGGCCATTCCCAGGACATCTAAGTTGCTTCCAGATGCAAAAGTGTTACTTGTGGCTCAGATCAGGCTTTGGAGTTCCACTAATAATCAAGGTTTCTTGTTCTGCTCCTGCTGACTTACCTGTCCTATAGTCTCTTACAGTACATTAATCAGAGGAAGAAGTTTAGAAGACGCTGGGTGGGAGCTCTTGCCTCTGTAACTATTCCCAGTGAGTATTCTTACATTACTTTTGATAGGAAAACTTAAGTTAAAATAACTGCAACTCAGTTAAATCTGAATTTTAGCTAAACAGTTAACTATATTTTGAGAATTAGTATCAACAAAGAAAACCAAAATTTTTGTTTTTTTACCTGAAATTCAAATTTAACTTGGTGTCCTTTTATTTCATTAGCAACACTACTTCTAACATCTGGAACACCAGTGATGTATGTAGAGTCAAATGTATAAACCACTGAAACATGTAGTTGGCATTGCTGAACTACTGTGACAGGAGGCTGTTGAGATTACTAATCAAGAGGCTATAGGTGGTTTGAGCTCATTGGTGTCTTCATTCTCACAGAATGAAAATATTGACATAGGCCTCACATACAGTAGTTAGTGCTCAAGAAATTATTGGTTGATGTCAAATAACTGTAGAGACTTAAACTATGACAGTATCTTGGATTTACAAAATGAGAATGTTGAAAGCTTATTCTTTTTGGTCCAGGAACAGAAGACCTGGAAGGATAAAATGGCTGCATATAGGAGAAAGTGTGCCAAATGAAACAACTGACTTGTTCCCATTTTCTTTGTAGTTTACCTAGCCTCCTATGAGAAAAAAAATTTGTTTAATTTGCAGAAAATCTTTTTTTTTTTTTTTTGAGGTAGGGGAGTTAATTTTAGGATGGCAGTAGGAAAACAGAAATGAGAGCTGTTGGTAATTCATCCCTCTTCTGTTTCTTAGTTCATTTTATCTATGGGCCATTGGATCCTATAAATCCCTACCCAGAGTTTCTGGAGCTGTACAGGTGAGTCTTGCTCAGAGGTGTTTTGTCAGTATTTCATCCTGACAGGGGTAAACAGAATTACCTGTTGAGGCTGTTGGCACTAGCTATTGTCTCTGACCTCACTGGCTGTTCATCCAGAAACCATATCATGGAAAGATCAAGAAACTGAGTATATATTCTCTTATTGTGTATAGCCTGTTTTCACTATTATGGCTATTTCATATTCCTAGGTATAGAGATACGAAAAAGCTATCATGTGAACCAAGGAATGAAAGTGGATATATCTTAAATGTTTGTTTTAATCTGACTGTAAAGCCAGTTTGTTGACCTAAACTGAGCAGACTGATAGGAGAGATTAAGAGGAAAAGTGCCTTCTCATTAGTTGTTATGCTCTCTGGGTACTTACTTGGAAGGTGTTGGAATATGAAATCTTTTGACTATGTCACGTAAGACTGTTCCATACCTTCATATAGCCTAGTGGACATATATGGCCTAGTAGTAGATGGCTTGCTTGTAAATTTTAGTCAAAATCCCCTCTCTCATCGCCTCCTGAGATTAAGGAAGGTCCTTGGTTATCTTTGCTTGGGGCAGTGAGTTGCTGAGTGATCCACTTGTTCGATGCTTCATGCTTCTCTAAAGAGCTGAAAGTCATTCATCCTGTTTTGCAACTGTTGCAAAAGTGTTATATTTTCAAGTTGTTGTGTGTTGAATTATGAACAATTAAAAACTAGTCTGCATAAGTGGAATTGGCAAGTTTATCTGCCTTAGATAATTCCAAAGTAGAAGGCAAATAAGCTTTTTGTTGGTTCCTTCTGGTGTGGTATATATCTGCAGGGGCATTTGATGGGGCTTCCCACTGGCTTACCTCCTCCCTTCCCTCCAGCCTTAAGTTCACCTACATGCTGTTCTCTTCCACTAGGAAAACGCTGCCGCGGTCCACAGTGTCGATTCTGGATGACCACATTAGCCACTACCCACAGCTAGAGGATCCCATGGGCTTCTTGAATGCATATATGGGCTTCATCAACTCCTTCTGAGCTGGAAAGAGTAGCTTCCCTGTATTATCTCCCCCACTCCCATATCTGTTGTGTATTCCACTTAGGAAGAAATGCCCAAAAGAGGTCCTGGCAATCAAACACTGTTTTCTCACAAAAGTCCACTTTACTCACATTGATGGATCAGAATATAGAAAAAAGGCAGCAGAAACTCTGACAAAATAGTCCACCTCATTCCTTTGACTTCTGATGAAGTATATAGACTTGTCTTTGTGTTATTAGGAAATTCTGATGAGCATGACTTCTCATGGATGCATAGAGACAGGCATTAGAAATTCTTTTGCTTAGAAGACTTTTTAACACTTCTGTGGAACTTTTGTGAAGTATCTGAAAGTGCTAATTTCTGGCCCAACCCAAATTGGAATTCCACAGTAGAGAATGAGGAGTGGGGCCTTTATCTCTCCTTAAACAGCTTGAAGGGTACATGGTTTTTAAAGTTCTCTAGGCAATATAGCTTAAGTGAGAGTGAATATCCCTTGTCATACTTGGGTTAGTTTCATCAGCTGCTTCAAATTATAGACATTTTGTTAAAATATTTGTTTAAGTAATGCAGTATTTTAAAGTATGGTATAAGAGTATGATATGCCTACACATTGTATATAGTTTATAAGGACACTAAAATGGCAGACCTTTACTCTGCCAAAGTAGTGAACCTTATTAAACGTGTAATTTCTGAGTAAACTAAATCCAAATTATTTACAGAATTTCCTAAAATCACAGACATTAAGAACCAATTGCATCTGTGCCAGAGATTTACTGTTATTAGCTGGAAAGATCAATTCTAACAGCAAATAATAGTCTAACTACTCATACCTCAGTGCTTAGAAGCATGTCCCTCCTGGGCTGAAGTGTAGGGAGGGGACTGTTGTATACTCAGTTACCTTGCTGAAGTACACTGACTCCTCTGGTGATGGTGGCTTAGCTTCCCATTGGCTGTCCCAGAGAGGCTTTCTCATGCAGCTCAGCAGTTCCTGTACTTAGCCTACAGGATAGTTCCCAGACACTTTAAGAACAAATTCTCAAAGACCTATAAGCAAATGGTGCTGAATAGTTTTTTTTAAGCCACAGTTTCATTGTCTTAGTCAAAATAGGATTATTAAGTGATTAATTTTAAATTCTTTTTTTAAAAATTAGGAACTTCAAGTATAACAACTTTGAAACTGGAATAAGTGTTTATTTTCTATTAATAAAAATGAATTGTGACTAAAGTGGATTCTGGCTTCCCCTCCCCCACCACCCCTTTGGGATAAAATTTTCCAACATTGCCAGGAGCTTTCACACATTAAACAAAAGAATACAATGAAGTTAAGCAGCTGGAATATAGGATAATATTTGATTTTCAAGCTCACCCAAAGCTGCACTGTCATACCAGAGCTGACCAAGTGAGAAAGGAAAAAATCCAAAACCAAGGAACACCAAAACCCATGCACAAGGACAGACATTGGCTTAATCTGCTGGCTCAGGGCCAAGCAGTTAGTTTGTTTCTCTAAAGTCATTAAATCTTTAAAGTGTGATTTTGGGAAATTCATGCCGCTAGCCTAAAAGCTCTCTGACAGTGATGTACATACATACACATCAACTTCATCTTGCCCAGTAAGAACTTATCCAACAGAAGCCAAGATAACATCTACAGGTGTTCTCTCTTTGCTTCTGACAGTCACCTGCATGGTCACTCCATCTGCTAAGGCCAGCCTGGACCTCACCAATAAGTCAAAGCCACCTCTGTATATACCTGAGAGGAAAAAAGTGAGGAAAACCATATTTAAGAACTCAAGCTCTAAATAATGAAATTTATCATGCTCTGCCTACATCTCCTTTCTATTATTTTAGTTTAGCTTTTCTAGAAATTTGTGGGAATTGAATCCTTCATGTAAATTCTATTTTTTAACAATAGTCCCATGAGACCAGGCACACAGAAGGCATTGAATAATATTGATTTGGAGTATTAAAAGACCGAGAAGGAGGCAGCACTGGTAGCTGTGTGAGACTTCAGTGTCTTGGGCCAGATATACATCTTAAAAGAACCTAAGAATGGCATGCAAAACAAATTATTCATTTTGACTGTACTTCAAATTCTTGTTCACATAATGGGATGATGGACAATAGCAGGGCACAGGATGCTCATCCACAGCCCTTCCTATTAAATTTGGAACAAAATTTAAGGGAAATGTGATCCAAGTCTCTTACCTGCCAGATAGAGTGAGTGGGAATTCTTGTTCTCAGGTACTTTATCTGATCTCTCACATGGCTGCATGCCCAGAAATGTGATGATATTGCTGACAGCTTCTGTGTAGAGAAGGTTTATGCAACAGTATTAGAATAGTTCAGCACAGTGATCTGCTGCTGTTCTGGGGTATCTTGGGAGCTGGGGGTAAACAGGGGTATAGATGGCATATAAGGGAGGGTACTGGCCTAGAAAATAGTTGGCTTAATTAGATGATGAAGACAGGAACCTGGCCTTTTAAGTAGATGAGTTATGAAGGATTTAAAGAAAAAGGAGTTCTGGAATAATATATATGTCTATTAGGTTGATACTGCTATCAGGCAATAACACTGGCAGCAAAGTTGTTCTCACCTTCAAGGGTTTTTGTAGAGCTGAGGGCAAAGGTTTCCTCCTTCTCAAAGGTATCTCCCACCTCTTCCCAGGCGGCAGCAAAGTTAGGTTTCAGAACCTTCTGAATGTGATCAGACACAGTCACTTCAAGATCTTCCAGCTATGGGTAATAAGCAAGAATCGATAAATAAAAATCCTTTTTGATACAGAACAAAGAGGGAAGGAACATAATCATTTATCATTCTATGTTAAATCCCTGTTGGGGCCTAAGAAAAACTCTGTTACCACAATAGTTATGTAGTCTGTATAAACTAATGTTGTAGGCCTTAACACAAGCAAATAAGAAAACAGGACATCTGTCAGATCACCACCTGTAGCCCTGAAGTGCACAGCAGTCCTGTTGCCACACCCAACTATGCATTTCAGGTTGTTCAGTACCTTCTAAATATTACATTCACAAACAGGTTTTTGTTTGTTTGTTTGTTTTTTTATTTAAAGTTTTCCCTCCTATCTGTGAAGGCTTTTCAGTCCCTGATCTGGCAGTAAGCAAACTAAAAGTGTTGAAGCAGAAATAATACAACCCACTTTGAATAAAACTGATCTCATATATTATAATCTCATGAAAAAATCATATAATTATTTCCATCTCTTAATTATCCCTTTTCCCCTTATATCTTGGTGTTCACCTTAAATTCTCTGTAACTTCTCATTGTATCAACCAAACCATTTTTAGTTTGAACACCAAGATATAAGGGAAAAAGGGGTTGAGTTTCTTTGTTTTAGCTAATCTTGAAGTGGTCAATTTTAATTCTCTTTGCCATAATGCAATCCCATTAGAGAATAGGATTAGTTCAGGTCATCCTCAGCTGTAATCTGTTTAATAAAAGGAAGCCCATGGGTTCATGTCAGCTGTTCCTAGAAAAACACTTCAAGGCAGAAGTACTTAGTGTTGTAAAGGTGTCAAAGCTCTGCAGGGTCAACTCACCACATACTCATCATCATACCCATCCTCATCTGGAACTCCAGTGTTAGGGTCACAGTCCCGGACTGTAAACTTCAAGGTGCAGCTAAATGTGGCCGCAACTGGGAGAGAAAGAGCAGGCAAACCCATATCAGTGGGTAGTGCAAATTTGAAGTTTCCATCACTACTTAGGAAGCACCGTCCATGCTGAGTACTGTGCTCCACATTTTCAAGTTACACACCCACATGCCCTATTTTCTAGGGTTATAGTTCTCAAAGCAGCCTGCAATGAATGGGTCTAAAAGGCAGTCTCACTGAATATGATGCTATGGATTAAAACAGTAAAGATGACATGGGCAAACGGTTTTTATATTGATGTGAACAAAGCAGCCGGGGAGATACTTTTGGGGGCTTTTTGCATGCCTGTCAAAAGGGTGTGTATGTTGAAAAATAAAAACAACCAGTGTTTCGGGACCTGACAAAGCAAAAAATACTGATGTAAAAAGCATACAGATCATCAAATTTACACTGACCAAGTACATCAGAGTTTCAGTATTAAATACGATCTTTAGACTGTGGACTGACAGGGAGTCCATGGATCATCAGAATGAACTTGCTGTAAAAGTCAACTTTTAACCTACAGTTAGTAATTACTGTCAATAACGAGGTTCTAATATTGATAAAGTCAATGTCTTTAAATGGAAAAGCAAGTGGGCATCTTTTATGTTTGAGATGACTGGTGGAAGTATTAAGAAATGGAGTTGTGGGCACATTTTTGGAAGGTGAAGTCTTCAGGAAGATAGGACTGTCTAAGCTGTTTGAAGGAGGGAATTTAGGCAGAAGGAATACTTAGGGTCTAATCATGGTTTAGGAAAGGCTTACAGGTACAAAAAATATTAGAAATTGGAGTACTAGTTTGGCGGATGGGTAAGGAGAATAGATGCAAATGTAAAGATTACACATGACAGCTTGGGTAGTAAGACTTTCATCTATTCAGTCTTAACTTTAAACTCCATCCATCCATCAGTTCATCCATCCAACATACTGACATTTATACATAAAGGTATAAGCTAATGTGGCAGACACTTCAGACAAAAAAGGTGGCTGAGGCATGACCTCTCTAAAAACTGATTATGCTGTAGTTAAGTAAGTGTGGTTTGTGGGAGTGTGACTTATCTATCTATAATATAAATTTTAATAAGTGCTGTGTGAGCTTACAGGATTAAGTGACAGAATATAACAATTCAGTTGGATCTCAAAACTTGGTAGAAGAGCAAAAGTAAAGAGGCGGGTAAAGTCCATGGGTAGTTGGCAACCATTTTGTTTAGGAACAAGTTGTGAAATACCTTGCATTTAAAATTATTTTATGATGACTCTGAGCAGCTGAGACTGAAAGATTAGAGGCAAGATAGGTAAGAGAGTGCCTTAATTCAAACCACTGGTGGGAATCTTATTAAGAATGAGTCTGATGGTTTCAGGAGAATGCAGAAAATAGAGGATGGTAGTGAGTTGACCCATATAGGAAAGAGTATACCTATCAAGAGTGCAGAATCTGTTTCAGTATTATAAGGAGTGATCAAATTCTTGGGACTGGTTAAATTAGGTAGGATTTTCTTCAAGAGGAAGAGGAGAGAAGTGTATGTTAACACAAATCTAGCACAGGTCAGCTGAGAGAGATAGGACTATGGTAGGAACAAAGGTCATGATCAAGTATGAAGAGTCAGGATAGACAATAAGTAATAATGAGATGTGTTCAGATTAAGCAGGGAGGCTATAGGCAAATGAGGAAAGGGAATAAGAGACAAAACCAGAAACAATGCTAGATCACAGACTGGAGACAAAACTGATTGAATTTAACGTAGAAGTAAAGACAGAAACTGGTCAGGAAAATGTTCCTGAAACTTTTATGGCATTTATTTTTGGTAAAGGGAACTAAACCCAGTGGTACTTTGCCACTAAGCTATATCCCCAGAGTTCTTTTTATTTTTTATTTAGAAACAGGGTCTTTCTAAGTTGCTGAGGGTCTCACTTGAGTTGCTAGGGCTGGCCTCGAACTTGGATTCCTTCTGCCTCAGCCTCCAAAGTCAAACTGGGATTATAGGCATGTACCACCATGCCTGTCTGGTGGCAATTTTTTTAATTAAATGGTTTGGTTGATACAATGAGAAGCTACAGAGAATTTAAGATGAACACCAATAAAAACCACTGGTAGTAATATCTCAGTGTAGTCAGAAAGGATGATTGACACTGGGTGATGAAGAAAGGAGGTAAGAGTGGCTTTTCCAGGGCAAAAACACAATACCAAATGTACCACCATAATATCAAGATGAGCACTTAATAAATAAGAAAGGCAAATAACCAAATGGAACAAGGAAAGTATGCCCTGAAGAGCTACATTAAAATTATTTTCAGAAGTGAGGCTCCTCTTATGAGGGCTGGCTGAAAATGAGAGGTGACTACTGAGGTGATTTGTATGAAGAGAGTGCTTAATTCAAACCACTGTGTGAGTGCTGTGTGAGCTTACAGGATTAAGTGACAGGATATAACAGTTCAGTTATATGACAAGATGGAGGCTAGACACTAAAAGGCAGAGTTAGAGAAAAGATGGATGCTAGAAATTAAGTAAGGAGAGGGGTATATGAAGTGAGGTAGGGTGTACAGCATATCATGTAACAAATGTCAGAGTGGGGAATTTGGAAGGAAATTGTCAGGTCTCAACTAGTGGTATCCCTCAGTGGAGGAAAGACTGACAGAATAAGATGGGGGGGTAGGGATAATAATTAAAGGAAAGGGTTGTGTTAATAGGGCAAAAGAGTAGGAAGAGGGTAAAAAGGGTGGATCTGAAACAGGCCAGCTGCAGCAATCCACATGGATCTGGACTGAATTGAGAAGGAACAGATAGATGTAGTGTAGTTTGTAGGAGGGTGAAAGCATGTTGAGCAGTGATTCCCAAAATGAGCAGACACCTACCCAGAAACAGTCTTCCATCCTTGGGCACGCTACACAAATGGTAGGAGGGCTGTTGAAGGTACTTAAAAGGTTTTTCTCTAGGACAAACAGGAGGAAGGGAGGAACAGTACAGAGAAACACCATTAAAGTTGCCCTCCGCTGTAAAGGAGTCAGTTACTAATGAATGACAGATGGCTTGGAGGATGATAAGGCAGCATTCCTGGGCCAAAAGTCAGGAGGAAATAAGAAAGAAAAGGGAAGGCTGGGGCTTTAGCTCAGTGGTAAAGTGCTTGCCTCGAATGTGTCAGGCACTGGGTTCGATCCTCACCACCACATAAAAATAAAGATACTGTGTGTTCATCTACACTAAAAAAAATTAAAAAAAAAAAAAAAAGGGAGAATGAAAGCAAAGGAAGGGACTAATATATAGTGGGAGGCCTATAGGCAAAGAAGGTATAGAATAAAGATCTCAAATGGGGCATCCTTTAAGCTCAATGTCAACTAGGTCTAGGTGGTCACATTTTACACACAAAGGAAATGGGAAATAAATAGGGTGAGAGACAGGATTTGAGTAGGAGGCTGCAGGAGATTAGGTCTTGAAACTTTGGAGAGAAACTGTTAAATTAAAGGACTTGGTTGAAAGGAAAGTTTATAAGGAAGATGATTAAATGATTTGCTAATAGAAAGTTATTGCTGACAACTTCAGAGATATTGGGCTTTCTTATTCAAGAGTATGAATATGTAGTTTGTCCAGAGAATGGATTTCTGCTATTAGATGGGGAATGATTGAAGATTATGAGGAAGGAAATATATCTGAGGAGAAGAATTCTGCATCCATTTATTTTGTAGCGAGATGGTATGTGAAAGTAGGACATGTGGTTAAGATATTGTAGATTACTGTATAGCATGTGTCATTAAAGTTGCTCATAAAAGTTACCCTGCTTTGGGGAGATAGGCTAAAAGCAACACACATTTCCTAGGGAGAATACCACAAAGGACAAGATGGAGGCTAGAAGCTAAAAGGAAGAAAAGAAGTAGGATTTAGTCTGGGAGGTATAATACAAAATGTGGGCAGGGAAGGGCATTAAAGAGGGCCAAAATGAAGAATACGGGAAGACAGCAGAATTGAATATGAGGAATATGTAGGTGAGAGTTAAGCTAGATTATAACTATAGGTGGAGAAAGCATGTGAAGAAAAAATGGCTAAATAAGAATTTTTGTCATGAGGGTGAGAATCTTTGCTTAAATGATATTTCAAAGAACAATTATGATCAATAGACTGAAAGGCCAAGGAGCTTAAATGGGATGGATCTGAGCCATGATCAGTGGCAGGAATCCCTCCTATGGTCTGGACTAAACTAAGAATGCAAATGTATTCAGAATAATGTAGGAAACAAGGGAGATGAAAGAAAGAACTATCAAATCCATGAGAATGACCTAAAGATGGCAGCTGAAGAAAAAAGCAATTGTGTAGGTAACAAGGGTTTCACTAGGGTCAATCGGGAAAGAGTGGAAGAGCATGCAGAAAAGATGGAGTCATTTGAAGACTGGCAGGTATTGATAAGAAGGATATGGCATGATAATTATACTAAAGATCACAATTAAGTAAGAAAGGGAAGACAGGGAACTAAGTTTTGGGAGCACTATATGAAGAGTAGTTAAGAGCAGGAGGAATTGCATGGGGAGATAGGATGAGAAATGGTGTTTCCCAGAGTGGGAGACCCTGTAAGACCTTATAATGTGAGTCTTTTGGTCAAATGTTGGCTCTTAATGCCAGACTTCAAA
Organism: Callospermophilus lateralis; assembly: GCF_048772815.1. NCBI lineage: Eukaryota > Metazoa > Chordata > Mammalia > Rodentia > Sciuridae > Callospermophilus > Callospermophilus lateralis. The sequence continues at coordinate 23,442,140 of NC_135305.1, read as the reverse complement.
AAGCAGCATATGCAATGGGAGAACAAGGGTCTGACCAGTTAGGGCAATCTTTGGTGAGAGATTTTTAATTAAAATGATCAGAAAGACAAGAAATTAAGATGAATTAAAGAGCCAGGAGAGAGCTCTGAGTATTTTTTTCTGTAGAATAGATTACCATACAAGAATGTCTGGAGATCATGCTGGGAATGTAACTAAAGAGTAAAACTTCATTTGTTATTTCCATGTATAGATGGGAGATGAGTTCATGCTATGTAAGTAATTAAGATATTGGAGGGAAGGTCACCAAAGGGAGATAACAAATGAATATCATGTAACGTGCTCTTTACATGATGCACTGAGGTTACTCATAGAAGTAACTGTCATATGACAGGTCCAACTTAAGTCATTGAGGACCTCTATACTGTAAGTCCTGTTTGGGTGGAATCTCCATTTCTTAATGCTGCCCTCTCTGCAAGCATCTTTGGGGTAGGGAAGAAAGCACTAGGGTATGTCACACTGGCAAAGAAAAGTTTCAGCTTAGAAGTGATATCGATGGCCAGAATTGATCACATGGCTGCTACCAACCAGCAAAAAGGTTCATAAGTACAATCATGCCTTGTGTCTGGAACCACAGAAAAATTTGCTGTACAGGAGACCAATGGACATAATAATTTTTCCAATTTACAATGTTAAACACCTTAAATCATCTGAACCTGTATTTAAAACTTACTATATTAAATTTCCCTTCTCATTAATTCAATTATCTTTTTGAAAAACAAACTTTACTGAAAGCATAAGTAAGTTTTGCAAATATAATGAATTAAAAAAAAAAAAAAAAAGCAGTAACTCCATCATGTGAAGGTTTTTTGGCAAATCAAAGTCAGATCCTGGAGAGAGAAGCTGAATAGGGAGTACTGTTCAAAAGTAGACTGAATCCATTTGAATGAAACATAGGTTTCTAAATGAAGGGAGCTTGGCAATAAGGCGTTTCATTAGTTCATTCCTCCCTTCCTCCCTTTCCTTTTGTTGTTGTTTACACTTTATAGCTCAAGCATGGGTCCCTGGATAAGTTATCAATGAGGACAGGCCTCATTTGGGCCAAAAGACATAGAAGAAGGGGGATTAAAGCCTAGAGGAGCACTATATAACCTAGAGAATGATTCTGAGGTGGAATGGTAATAAGAAAGACCACAGCACCATAAAGATTCCCAGAACAGACAATTCAGTCAGATCCAGAGTGGCCTGCGTAGTCAGATTTGCTAGGTATAAGGCCAGATTACAATAAGTATATGGGAGCAAAACAAAGACCTGAACAACAAGTGTCTTGGTGGAAACTTTTTAATTAAAGGATTTGGCTGAAGGGAGAGTTAATGGCAATGCTTCTTAAATGTGGTATGACAGCATTACCTAGGAATTTGTTAGTAGTATAAATTTTTTCCCCAGACCCTGACCTTAGACCCACTGAATCAGAAACTCAGAGTAGCCCCTGTCAGTTTGAGCTTTAGTAATCTATAGTTTGGGGTTACTGCTTTAGACAAAGGCAGATTAAGAATAATTCTGAAATAGAACCTTTTCTAGCAACTGTCATTAGAATTAGCTGAAAATTGGAGAAGCAACTGAGGAGACTTGTATGAAAGGATAGGAGAGAAGGAGAGAATGAAGAGGATGAAGGCTAAAAATGGCAAAAAGATGAGGCTGGAGAATGCAACTGGTAGTGTGCTGAAATAGCCAATGGGTAAGGGCATTAAAGAGTGACAGGATGAAGAACATAGGCAAGGGGTGAAGGAAGTCCGGAAGAGTGATTTTATGTTAATCCAGGAAGATGGCTGAATTGAATATGAGGAATATGTACTAACTGGAGGGATCTGGCAAAAAACTTGGGCCAAAAGTCATGATGGAAAAGGAAGAGGAAAAGTTAGATGCTATCTAAGGGGAAAGCACATCTAAAGAGCAGAAAAGTGGTTCTGAGTGAAGGGGAGAGTGGGGACATGAAGAGGAGGAGACCTCAAAAAGAATATATGTACTTCATTATGAAAGGTTAGGATATACCTGGGAAATTTCCAGAAGGAAATCTAGAAGAATCTTCTATAAGAGGAACAACAAAGATGTACTTAGAAATTAACATGTTAAGATTTGTCAAAAGTGAGGGAAGCAACTGAGGAGATTTGTATAAAAAATAGTGAAGAAGTAAAGAGTAGAAGATGGACATTGAATGCTAAATAAAGAGAGAGGATGTGTGAATTAGGCTAGAAGCAGAACATGCAGTATAGAAAATGAGCTGAACAGCAACTTTAGGAAATGGGAATTAAAAATTTGTCAGAGTTGTGTATTAACAAGGAGAGACAGTGAGATAAGAATGTGGCAGAAGTGCAAGGCTTTTCTGTCCAGAAAGCTTTGTTGGAAAAATACTAGAGGTTATCTGTGTGGTCAATATAGTGAGAGGTAAGAAAGAGGCTAAGTAGGACGGGCATAAAAAACAGGTCAGTAGCAAGATCCTACCAGATTTTAGGCTGAACTGTGAGTACAAGCAAATTTACAGTAAAGAAAGTAGGACACAAGGGGAGATGGCAGTGCACTGTACAAGGAGGGTTCAACATAAGGCAAGTATCCAGAGGAAACAATTGAATCTGTAAGAATGTCATGTACATGGTAGTTGAAAGGAGGGTCAAAGAGGATAGATGGGGCTGCATAATTCTCTAGGATACAATAAGAAACAGAGGGGAAAGAAATGGAGGAACAAAGTAAGATGAATGATTTGAATAAGGGAAGAAGTTATAGACTGACGGGTTATGGCACATATTTGAACCTAGGTTATGATGGAATAAGAAGGAAGTGTTTATTAGCTGAGTTAAGGACTGATGTACAAAATACAAAAGAGTTCATGGAGGGGCAGTGAGGTGGATCAGATCAAGTGTCTGAAAAAGAGATCCACAATGTTCAGATCTCAAATTAGGCCCAACTGGTCAACTTGAATGGGAAGGCTCAATGTAATGAATGGGGTGTCTAACAGAGGTTCAAGGACCTGGATAGAATGGGAACTAGTAGACTAGCTCATGATGCCATACATTTTTAATTAAAATTTTGGTTAAGAGCAAAGTTTAAGGGCATTTTAGTAAGATAAATTCTAAACAAGCACTGCTAGCAACATTAACAAACATCAGGATCAACCAGCTAGGGCGTCTACAAGGTGAGTGGTCTGTCTGTAGAGAAGACTAATTTTATTTCTTGAGGAATCATGTGAATCATGAGGGACTTGTACCTCAGGAGAATACTATATCCTTGGCTCTGATGAAATGATGGTCAAAATGAACAGGTGAGCTATGGTAGAGTATAATTAAGAAAACAGAGAAGGACTTTAGTGATAAGATCAGGGAGTGTGAATTAGAGCAGGGTTCTGGGTAGTCAGAGCAGTAAAAAGGCAAAGAAGCTATGGATTTAAGAGACCTAGAGGGTTCTTGAGAAATATGTCAGATTTCAAAAGGGGCATAACTGGTTAAATGTTTGGTGTTATAGATTTCAGGGAGTGAGTGGTGTAGATAATGAAAGGAGCAAAAATCTGGCTCTGGAAAGTAGATTAGTTCTTGATATCTTTTTTTTTTTTTTTAATTCTTTTTAGATATACATGACAGTAGAGTGTATTTTGACCAATTATATACGTGGAGTATAACTTATTCTAATGAGGATCCCTTTCTTGTATATGATGTGGAGTTTCACTGGTGGTGTATTGACATATGAATATTGAAAAGTTATGTCCAATTCATTCTACTGTCTTTCTGTTTAGTTCTTGAAGTCTTGATGGGAATTAAAAAAAAATATATATATATAAATTTAAAACCCTTAAGACAGTATTATAAATGATTACTTTAAGCAGCACATTAAGATAGTGAATTTCTCTTGGAAAGGAAAGTGGTAAATGATTTGGGGAGTGGAAGACAGGAAGTCTTGATTATATGTGCAATATTTTATTTCTTTAAAAAAGACCTGAAACAAATACCACTAAGTTATGAAGTGAGGCAGTGGTTTTATGAATTTTGGGGTTTTAATTAAAACTTAATTATTAAGAGTTGGGCAGATAAGAAAGGTTATAGGGGAAGATTAGGATGAATTTTGATAAAAAGATACTGACAGCAATGTAAAAGACATTGACTTGACTAGAGAGTGTGGGTGGGTAGTTTATTTGGTAAGAGGATTATCTGTACTTCGTAAGAATTGAGTGGTACCATTAAGGGAGTGCACCTCAAAAGTACATGCCTAGAGAAGAATAATGTATTCATTACTATGATTATAGATATAAGATATTGCAAATAATTGAAAAAAAATAACTAGGAAGAACTGTTCAAGTTTGTTCAGAAGTCAAAGTGTCATGTTAGAACTGGGTGTAAGAGAAACTACTGAGACATATATAAAGAGAAGAGAGAAAGATGGAAGTTGAAATGTAAGTCAAGAGAAGGGGACCTAGGATTTAGACTGGGGTGCACAGCATGCAGGTTTGCAAAATGTTAGAATACCTAGGGTATTGAGGAGGACCAGGACAAGACACACCGAAGGATAGCAGAACCAAAGTTCTAAAAGGGGTGTCTGTGAAACCAGATATCAACCAAGGGAGATGAGAGGAAGGCAAGAAAATGGCAAGATAAGAAATGAAGAATGGTATCTGGCTGCCCAGAAAGTCTTGCTGGAAAAAAGATTTGAAGCAATTGGTGCAGAAATAGAATGAGAGGTTGGAGTGAGATTAATGTGGATCAGAGCAGGAATCCTAGCAAAGTCCAGACTACATGGAGGGTGGAAACAGATTCAGTACAGAAATAGGAAGACAGAAGAAGCCTGAATAGTGCTGAATATACATATCCAAAAGAAAGACTATTAGAATGATCCAGCTGAAATAAAAAATTTTGGAAATGTAAGGGTCTGCAGCAAAAGGAGGAGAAAAAAGAGAAAAGAAGAGCCATGTTCCAAGTTGTTAATAGACAGAATGACATTATTTGAACCATCATAGAGTTTGACGAGACAAATGGCTGTTGCTTCATACTTAGGCCAAAGGTCATGACAGAAGAAAAATAGAGGCTAGTCACTAAGCAAAGGGACATTGTATGAATCAGCAGTTTTTAAGAAGGTGGAATGACTGGGCTGGGGTTGTGGCTCAGTGGTAGAGCGCTCACCTAGCATGTGTGAGGCCCTGGGTTCAATCCTCAGCACCACATAAAAGTAAATAAATAAAATAAAGGTATTGTGTCCAACTACAACTGAAAAAAATAAAAAGAAGGTGGAATGACAAGACTATAGATTAGGCATGAATTAAAAAGACAAAGCTGTCAGTCTCAGAACTGTGTAGAATGGAGAAGATCAGGGGTCAGAAAAAGTGTTAAGGATTACATGGGCTGGTGCTTGGTCTCTTTGGGAAATCTCAGTGACTGGAGTGATTGTTTGCTAGGAAATGTCAGAAATTAAGATAAAGCCTGAAGCAACCATTGCTGGAAGCCTTGAAAACATTAGGATTAATCTTTTTTAAAGTAGACATGAGAGAGTGTTTTGGTATAACAAATAAGTTCTACTAGTTGAGGATGGCTGGAATCACGATGAGGTAAAACTCAGGAGATCAATCTAGATTCACTGATGTATCAGAGTTTCTGGAGGAAAGAAGTTCAGAATGTTTAAGATAGGGCAGGGCAAGTGATCAAAGGGAGTTTAAGGAATCATGTCAAGACTGGCTAAAAGTGAGAGAAGCAACTAAGAAAACATATATTTTAAAAAGAGAGAGAAAAGGGGAAGGAAGAGATGTTTGGGTAAAGAGGAAATGTATGAATTAGGTTTGGTTTGGAATCTGCAAGGTACCATATGGCAAATAAGACTGAGACCAGAAAGAAGAATGCAGGCATCACCAGCTCTCCTGTCACACAAATTAAATACTGCTTAACATGAAAAGTTTTTATATATAAAACATCATATGCTTGGAAAATTTGGTACAGCGAGTTACCATTCTTGTGCTAACAAAAACGATTGCTTGTACACAAGCCTGCTTGAAATGGTACATTTTTGCTGTGGCCATAGCTCTTCTATCAGTAGGCTCGCTTCCTATGCTGAAGGATTTTAAACATGTGCAATATTCCTGTCATCTCCCCAAAATATGAGTGGGACAACTTAAGCAACTCGTCAATTGGTAAGTAAACATTTCCACATTTCTTCTTTATATATTTCATTTAAAAATACGTTTTTGTTATTTATCTTGAAATTATGTCATTGTTCCTTGCAGTGTAAAAGGAAAATGCAATTATGATCTTTATTTTAGTATGGGAACTTCTGTACCACACACAAACATGTCTACTATTAATGAAATACATGTAAGATAATGAGGCAGGTGTCCTTTAAAATAACCAAGAAATTTGTGAAAGTTTTCATCAGTGTTTTAATGATGGTTTGGAAACTATGTTGGGTTTTTTTAAAGGGAGATGGATTGGGGCTATTTAAAATTTAAGATAATGCAATATAAATGTTTATTACCAAAAACTGTTATTTAAGCGCAAAGGATATTGAAACTTTCCTGTGCTCATATGGCAGTTAAGTCAGGAAGAGGACTGTGGAGTGTGGTTGCTTTTAAAGAAAGACAAAAAGAAAATGCATTTATACAGAAAAGTCTAATCAATAGAAAAGTCGGTGACAAGTTCAGTGAAGTGGATAAAAAACAAGGCAGTGGTAGGAATCTTATCAGAAACAAAGAGAGAATGAAAGCAACTCAGCACAGTATATAAGAAAGCAGAGATTCAGAAATGGATCAAGCAATGAATGTAGAAAAAGAGGTACCTAACAGGAAGACATCAGTGAATGAATGGTGGTGATACAAGAGTATATAGGTGCTAATAAAAATAGTTTTTCCAAGGCTAAATAGGGAAAACATAAGAAAACCAGTGGATAAGCAATGTAAAATTTACTTTTAGATAAAGGTCATGTAAGGTTGACATACTGCCAAGATTTGGCACTGTAATTAAAACAAATGGAGCAGGAAAAAAATATAGGAGGAAACTAAGTGAAATGAAAAGTATATGGACTTGATAACATTTTGGAGAAATTTGAATAAATACAGGGCTGATAGCATCACAATTAGGAAACTATCTATAAACAATGAAGTCAGTAAAACAAGGGCGTAAACCAAAAAAACGGACATAGGGTTTAGAGGAATCAAAGTTACCCAAGAAGAAAAGAGTGAAGGTGAGAGACACTAAAGTGAGAAGACAACTATATGTATCAGAGTGGAATGTTAGATTTTCTAAGTCTGGGATTAAAGTAGATGCTGAGAAAAACAAGAGAGAAAAATATCATCAATATACACAAGGAAAGAAAAAACAGAAAAAAAAGAAACATATAGATTAACAGGAAGAATGTAGATAATGACCATATTACAGTGCATTAAAAAGAATGTGTGATGGGGATCGAAGTAGACAGTAAGGGATGGTCCTACATGCGGGATCTGGTGACACTTGATGGTACATAATTTTAAAGACAGAAAATGTTAGTAGAAGATATCAGACTGACAAAAGGGAATTAAGAACATGGGCAGCTTTCGGAGCTGGGGTTATGGCTCAGCGGTAGAGCACTCACCAAGCACAAGCGAGGTGCTGGGTTCGATCCTCAGCACCACATAAAAATAAATACAATAAAGGTACTGTGGCCAATTACAACTAAAAAATACACACACACACACACACACATATATGTATATGTAGGTGTATGTATATGTATATATATATTTTATATATATATATATATATATATATATATATATATAATATAAATGCTGCCCATATTCTTTTAATATTTATATTAAATATATATATATATATATATATATATATATATATATAATATAAATGCTGCCCATATTCTTCTAAGCTTCTGGAAAGGTCAAGTTAACAACCTAGATATTTTAGAGGAATCAAAGAATGTGAGTGTGAAGTAGAAAAAAAAGTAATGGGAGAACAAGGCACAAGCAAGTCATGGAGGCGGGGAAGAGAATATACAAAAAGATGGTTTCCATGAGAACTCTGGGTCTTTATCAAAGTTTAGAAAACAATAACAATGTAAATGTAAGAAGCACAATGGATCAAGGTACACAAAAAAGAAAGATAAAGCTTACAACATAGTTAAAAGGAAAAAGGAATTGTCTGGCTCTCTAAAACAATGATTTTGAGGAATAAAAGATGAAAATGAGGGGGAGAAAACATCAATTGAGCAATTTAAGCTGGGGTTGAGGCATGTTGTATGTGAAGGAGTAGACAAGGAGACGAATGGGGTAGATCCCAGTGGAGAGTGCCAGATCTAAATCACAGGGGAAAGTGCTGAGATCCTAGAGCGAGGACCTCCAATGGTCACCACTGGAGGAAGGCTGGAGGTAGGAGATGGGAAAGTGAAGTCCAGAGAGTACAGGTGGCATCCACACCAGTGATTCTTAACCGGGGGTGGGGGGGGTGGATTCCACCCGAGGGGGGCTGTGGGTACGGCCCCCAGGTAGGCCTATCAGAGCATCGGGGGAGCACTGATTTGCTCACAAACAGAAACGGCAACAACAAACTGACCCAAAGATGACTCTGATAGGCCACCTGGGTGTCGTGCATCCCCGGGTGGGAATCACTGGTGGAGGGGGGAGAAAGGAGATGGGGCAGAGATGGGAGGGTGAGCACCTGACACCTGTGAGTCAGGGTAGGTGGAGGCATCAGAGATATGACTGTCAATCATGGGAGGAAAGGCCCATCAGACCAAGGAAATGGATGAAGCAGAGAGGCACCTGGGAGGATGGAGGCTGAGTGGGGGTTTTCTGCTAAGGGCAGGGACAGCAGCACCAACAGTGTGGTTCCAGCTGAGGACTGAGGTGGAAGAGTGAGGCTGAGAGGGATGGGTGGCACACAGGAGGACGATGTGTGGGTGTGGGCAGAGAGGAGCAGGCTGGTAGCACACAGGGAAGGAAGGGGCAGAGGGGAGTGCAGCCAGCACTGAAGGTGAGCTCATGGAGGAGCTGACTGCCGATGAGGAACAGAAAGAGCAGAGGCAATGGGTGGGATGGATGGCAGTGTCCAAGAAGAGACTGTTGTTAGGCCCAGTGTCAAGTCAGGCTGAGAATGGGGGTGTGTACATTGGGATATAGTGGCAAGTGCAGGGCAGGAGTGAGGGCAGGAGACAAGTGTGTGTGTGGGTGTGTGTGTGTGGGGGGGGAGCAGGAACAAGGTAGGTGAATCAGGAAACGCTTCTTAAGAGCCTTTTCAGAATGTGAAAGAAAGAATATGAAAGGCCACCTGATAGGGAAACCTGAGCTCCAAATAGAACCCACAGCCTGCAGCCACAGGGACTGCTGGGTAGAACATGGAGGTCTGGTTCAATCTTTGTGATGCAAAGCTCGCTGAATGTGGGGAAGCAGTGGTTGTGAAGGGCAGGTCGAAAAGGGTGTGCACACACAGGAGGACTACTGGATCAGCCAGCTGATTCACAGATGGCAGCTGAAAGAATGGCAGATGGGGAGGAGATGACTGGCCCCCGCTATGCAGTAGAGACAAAAGCAGGAGAAAGGATCAGCTGGGCCCAGGAGAGGGCAGAGAAGGTGAGGGGTTTGCAACATGTTGCAGAGCAGTGGGCAACAAGAATTGAGAAAGAGCAGAGGAAGGAGCCCAGCAGCTGGGAGAGGAGAAGGCTGTTGAGAGATTGGGGAAGGTACTGCACCAAGAAAGGCGCATCAGGATTGAGGAGGGAGAGAAAGTGATGAATCCGGGTGAGCAAAGGCAAGCAGAAAAGAACATGGCATGGGTAAGACATGAAGGAGAGGTGCGAGGCTGAAAGTAATAAAGTTTTATTGCTTGTATCATTTTGGAATCAGGTGATCAATGGTTGAGAGAATTACTCTGATATAGCAAATGACTATTTCCAATACTGCAGAACTGAGAAGCTAGGAGTATTAAGGATGAAATCTGACAGCAGATGGACTCAGTAGAGCCCTCTGGGGGCAAAGAGTTTGACAATGGTGGCAGCAGTGAAGACAGGTCAAGAAAGGAGCCATCAGAAAGAAAAGATTCATGAGTTCATGGATTATCTGGCAGGTGGCAGGGCAAGTAGGAATGATGAGAACGAAAAGTAAAAAGTCTCTGGAAAAGTAATGGTAGAAAATGCAGGGGATTGCTATGCAAGGGTTAAGTCTGTATCCAAGGTGGACAGAGAGAGAAATGGATGTTGGGCTGTCATGGGAAGATGGTATTCGAGATATCTGTTATGTAAAAGAGTCAGCTGAATAATAAGGGAATAGGAGGCACTCGATGGGGACAGAGACTCATAAAGTAGTAGGGGGTCAGTTTTGAACAGGAGCTAGTGAGGAAAAGGAGCAGGTACAAAGTAGAGTTCCCAAGATAGATGTCTTGGCAGATCTCAGGGCACAAGTCAGTAGGATGCATGGTGTCAGGGTCTGACCTTAGAAGCAGAGCACAGAATCAAAAGTCCAGGCATTTGCAGAATGGGGCCCTACAGAGCTAGTAGGGCAACGGTCCACAGTGAATTGTGTGAAACAGACAAAACCAGGCAGCAATGCACTTTAAGATAGCTCCTGCATAGATGGCACTGGCAGGTAACCTCAGGGACATGGAGATGGATCCATGCCGATGGGTCTCCAGAATATGGATAGAAAGATGCTTGCAAATGTAGATGAGACAATTTGTAGTGTTCACTGTTTCTGTGCTTCTACCATTCCAAGGTAGCTAGAAGGCTGGACATGTGGCCTGTGGGGGATGACTCCACAGGGAGTCATGCTAAAGTCAGGGTGGGGTGAGAAGTTGATAGTGGAACCCAGTGGGGCATTATGGATTTAATATGAGAAAGTAATGAAGGCAGCCAAATGCAATTCAGGAGAAAGCAAGTTTTTAGAGTTGGGGAACTTTGGGATTTGAACAATTTCTAATTTGGGTTAATTCATCCAGAGGATAAGAGTGAAGGCAGGAGAACAGGATGGAAAGTTAGTACTGTATAAGGAGAGACTCTTAAATAAATTTGAACATGAGTGGTGTGAAGGTTGTATGTCAAGAGGGAAAGAAAAAACAAGTGGACTCTGGACACGATTAGGGGAAATATGAGGGCAAACTCTTTGAACAGGGGTGCATTTGGTCAATGGCGCTTTACTGGGGAAAATGGAAATGATGGAGAAAAAGAGGAACAGGAAAAAGTAGCAGGACTGAATGTAGAGTTTTCTGGGAACTTGCTTGATAGAATGGGAAGAAAGAAGAGAAAGAAATTATAGCAGAAAAGAAGTAGAAACAGGAAGCTTAAAGGAAGTAAGAGGAGGGAATCAAAGGAAGAAATGGTAGGTCAAAGGTTCAGAAAGAGAAAGTGGACAGGGAGAGAATATAAAGAGTTTGAGCAGTGAGAGCACATCCAAGAAGTGAGAAGACTCATAGGGAGAAAAGAGTGAATTCAAGAAGGTGGCAGGCACTAGGCCACACCATAGGGGGTTCATGCTGAAGTCAGAGTAGAGTGCGAAGTTGACAGTGAAACCCAGTGAGGCATCATGGCTTTAATATGAGAACGTAATGGAGGTAGCCAAATGACAATGCAGGAGAAAGCAAAGTTCTGCAATTTAGGGATTAAGGGTTTCTAAGATAAGCATGGGCCATAGAGATGAGGCAGGGAGCCTTCGCTTGTCCAGGCAGAGAAAGAGAAGAAATGGTCTGAGAAAGAAAGGCAGCAAGGTGCCAGGTGTGGTATAATCCCAGCAGCTTGGAAGACTGAGGCAGGAGGATCGCAAGTTCAAAGCCAGCCTTAGCAAAAGTGATAGCGTAACTCAGTGAGACTCTGTTTCTAAATAAAATACAAAATAGGGTTGGGGATGTGGCTCAGTAGTCCAGGTGCCCCTGAGTTCAATTCCCAGTACCCCCCCCCAAAAAAAAAGGATGTAAGATGATTCATCAAAAGGGGGAATAGCGTCAGAAGACACTCAAAAAGGATAGAGTGAAGAGAGAGGGGTGGTAGGGAGATGGGCCAGTCCTGGAGTTGCAATGAAGGTACCTAAGTGCTCAGGCTAGACTGCAAGCCTGCATGGAAAGCAGAAAAGGGTTGGGCATGGAAGAATATGTGCATTTAAAGCCTTGAACGTTGTTGCATGGGTGCAAATTTAGGGCCAGACTCTATTATAGGGAACGATGGGTACTCAGATGGGTGGATATAGAGATTGAGGTTTCAGACAGATCGGGTTGCGGTATACTGGGTTGTACTGGAGGACATGTTTAGGAGAAGGAATGTCAGTATTGAAGGTAGGAGTGGACTTGGACCTTTGGGCAGGCCCCAGACATAGAGAGGTAACAATCATCTTCTACCAAGCTGGTGGACTATTCCATTTTATTGTTGAGAGTGATGAATTCAGGCTAGGGAAGACCAGAGTCCACCCAGAGAAGAAAGAGGAATTTTAAGTAGGGAAAAAGGAAAGAAAAAGGTAAGAAGCTGGTCTGTAGGAAAACTAGGAATTTGGAGACCAAACTGGTAGGATCTGTAAGGGCTTTTTTTCTGGTTAGAAAGAAGAGGATAGTAAGGAAAAGAGATAGTAACAACACTAAAGGATCAGACTGATAAGAAACCTGTGAGTGGGAGACAGAGCCTTCAAAAGAACAACTCTCATGTAGACTGGAGCTGGAACAGATCCTGGATGAAGGAGTAAACAGGGAGGGAAATTTGGTGGATCCCAGTGGAGAGTGCCAGGTCAGAGAGGGAAGTGCTGAGATTCTAGAGCGAGGACCTCCAATGGTCACCACTGGAGGAAGGCTGGAGGTAGGAGATGGGAGAGTGAAGTCCAGAGAGTACAGGTGGTATCCACACCAGTGATTCTTAACCGGGGGTGGGGGGGGGTGGATTCCACCTGAGGGGGGGCTGTGGGCACGGCCCCCAGGTAGGCCTATCAGAGCATCAGGGGGAGCACTGATTTGCTCACAAACAGAAACAGCAACAACAAACTGACCCAAAGATGACTCTGATAGGCCACCTGGGTGTCGTGTATCCCCGGGTGGGAATCACTGGTGGAGGGGGGAGAAAGGAGATGGGGCAGAGATGGGAGGGTGAGCACCTGACACCTGTGAGTCAGGGTAGGTGGAGGCATCAGAGATATGACTGTCAATCATGGGAGGAAAGGCCCATCAGACCAAGGAAATGGATGAAGCAGAGAGGCACCTGGGAGGATGGAGGCTGAGTGGGGGTTTTCTGCCAAGGGCAGGGACAGCAGCACCAACAGTGTGGTTCCAGCTGAGGACTGAGGTGGAAGAGTGAGGCTGAGAGGGATGGGTGGCACACAGGAGGATGATGTGTAGGTGTGGGCAGAGAGGAGCAGGCTGGTAGCACACAGGGAAGGAAGGGGCAGAGGGGAGTGGAGCCAGCACTGAAGGTGAGCTCATGGAGGAGCTGACTGCCGATGAGGAACAGAAAGAGCAGAGGCGATGGGTGGGATGGATGGCAGTGTCCAGGAAGAGACTGTTGTTAGGCCCAGTGTCAAGTCAGGCTGAGAATGGGGTTGTGTACATTGGGATATAGTGGCAAGTGCAGGGCAGGAGTGAGGGCAGGAGACAAGTGTGTGTAAGGAGTAGGAACACGGTATGTGAATCAGGAATATGGTTCAGAAGATAGTGTAAGAAAGGATGTGAAAGGCAATGTGATGGGTCACCTGAACTCTTGGATGTGGGGTGCTGGAAAGATCTCACTGCTGGGCCACAAGGCAGTGATCATGAGAGTCTGAGTAACAGGTATACATCAGTAGTGTTATGCAAGTTGAGTGAATGTGGTTGAGAAGGGAGTACACATCAAAGAGGACTACAGAATCAGAGGACTCACAGACAGTAGCCAAAAGCATGGTGGATGTGGAGGGTACAACAATACTGTCATGCAGTAAAGGAGGAAAGATGGAGAAAAGATCAATCTGGGCCCAGGAGAGGGAAGAGAAGTGAGGAGTTTTCCAGTAGGGTAGAGCATGATAGTAGCTGTTATAGTCCACTGGGTAAGAAAAATGTGAAGAGAAAAGGAAGGAGCCCACAGCTGGGAGAGGAAAGGCATGCTGAGAAGCCTGGGGAAGGTACTGTCCTAAGGGAGAGATGGCAAGGACAATGAACATGTGAGTGTATAAACATATGAGAACTGTGTCTTAATGCAGGCAAAGAGCATAAGAAAGCCCAGCAAGGACAAAGAACATGGGCAAGATAAGGAGTGAATGAAGAGGAGGTGGTAGGAAGTCTAGGGACAATGAGGCTATAGTGATCATGGTACCTTGAAAATGTTGGGAACCACTTTTTAACGAGGTGCATGGTGAGATGATGAAAAGGTAGGGCAGTGGCTCCAAACAAGGGGACAACTGTCTCTAAATTTGGCAGCACTGAGAAGCTAGGATTTTCAGGGGTGAATTCAGGCAGCAGATGAACTCGGTAGAGCACCTTAGGAACAAAGAAGTTTGCAATGGTGGCAGCAGGAAGGGGTGGGTTAGGAGGAGCAGATGTGGAGAGAAGTACTCCTGAGTTCATGGCCTGACTGGGAAGTGGCCAAGGACATATGACTGAATGATGGAAAGGAATCAGAGGATCCCTGGAAGATTAAAAAGTGGGGGGAAAATGCAGGAGATGCCCTGGCAAGGGTTAAATCCACATCCAGGATGGAAAGAGAGAGACATGGGAATTTGATTGCCATGGGAAGGTGGTATCTTTGATTTGAGTTGTTTTGGGGGAGTTGATGGGGAAGAATGGCACTCTGGACATAAGAGAATATGAGCCTGTGGTAGACTCAACACAGGTAAGGGAGCTAATATGGAATAGGGGGCAGGCAGAATGCAGAGTTCCCAAGCCACGATTTTAGCAGGTCATAGCGACAAACTGGTAGGATGGACAGTATCAAGGCCAGGCCTTAGGAGCAGAATCAAAAGTCAGCATTTGCAGAGTGGGGCTCTAAGAAAGGAGTGGAGCAAAGGGCTACAACAACTTGTATAGAACAGATGAAACAGGGCAGTGTTGCACTTTAAGATGGGTCCTATATGTATAGCACTGCAGATACCCTGGGGACATTGGGTGGACTTATGCAGAATGAGTCTAGTATGTGGGAGAGATGCTTGCAAAAGAGGAAGAGCAGCTGGGAACCAGAGTGGAACAGGCATTTTGCAGTGACCAATCTGTTCTTCTGCTGTTAAGAGGTGGCTGAAAGGAGAGAAGTGTACTATACAACAAAGAGATTCGAAGGAGGACACAGTAAAACCACAGGGAGATAGAAACCAGAACCCAGCGAGGCATTAGTTTGTATGAGAAGGTAGCAGCGAGGGTAGGTAAGAAAGAGAAAACAAGGCAGTCCTGGACAGTCTTCGGGTACTGGGAGGGTAACTGTGATGGGCAGTGGTGCATTTCCTGTATGAGGCCCTATCCAGGGGAAAGAAAACCACTGGAGGAGAGGAGAGGTTGAAAGGAAACATAGGAGGTATCATACTTCTGTAGAACCTGCTAAATGGAAAGGAAACTATAGTGGAGAAGTAACTATAGTGGAGCGGGAGAGATGAAAAAAAAAGCAGCCTAAGGGTAGGTAGAGGCCAGAATTAATGGGCAATCTGGGGAGTGACAGCTGATGGTTGCAAAAGAGAAGGTGGTAGGAGGAGGAAACAGTCTGAGCATGACAGAAGGTTCATGAGGAGAGCAGGCTCCTATAATGAAAAAAGAGATGTGAATCTGATGATGAGGTGAGTCCTAAAAGTCACTGAGAGAAATATGGGATATAGAGATGAGGCAGGGTGCCTTCTATAGGCTCATGCATCAGAGAAGGTGTACATAACAAGCAAAAAATGGCAAGTAAAATTTGCCTATGGGACAGTAATGCAGTACAATAGGAGCGTCACCTAAGGAAGACAGACAGGACTCAGGAGAAACCAAGGGAGGACAGACAGCAGAAAGTGGGGTGGAAGGACACAAGCTGGACTGTAAAGGAAAGCCTGAAGAAGGAGGTGGTGCCTGAGTCCAAATGAAGGCACTTGAGTGTGCAGACCAGCCTGCAAGGCTCAGAGTGGGAAAATAAAAGCAAAAAAGGAATGGACAGTACAGAAAGGAAGGAACATATGCCCTGAAGCTTCAGCATTGTTGCAAGGATGGAAATTTTGGGCCAGGCTCTTTACTACAGATCTGGCAGGGAAGGGTGGGTTGCAGGGATAGGATTTTGGTTGTGGTTTATTGGGGAATAGGAGGGCAAGATTGGAAACAGCGGGCTGAGAGTGGGGAAAGGGAGTGAGGGAGGATAAGAGATATGAGCCAGGCTTCAGGCATTGAAAAAAGAATGCTATTGATCTGACCCAGAAGAAGGTTCCATCTCCAGTGCTGGCAATAATATTCAATTTACCCCAAAAGGAAAAAGAGACCAGCTGCCTGGAGGGTGAAAGGAAAAGCAAAAGTAATTACAAAGAATTTTCAAATCAAAGCACAAGGCTCTGGAGGGGCTCCTGTCTCTGATAGAAAAAGAAGGGGATTAAGAAAAAGGGATAATAGTTAGCAAACAGAAAGATTAAATTAGGACCAAACATACTGACAGAATGCCTGAGAATCTATCAGGTGGGTCATGAGGACTCTGAGGGTGGGTGTCTGGGCAAACAACAGCTCTCTTGTGCACACTGGGGTGAGGTAGGTTGTAGATGAGGAGTAAACAGGGAGGGGAATGGGGTGGATCCCCATTCCATATCCAGTAGTGTATGAGACAATATCCAGGGTAAAGAGAAACACTGGAGGAGAGGAGAGGTTGAAAGGGAACATAGGAGGTACCAACCATAACTTCTGCAGAACCTGCTAAATGGAAAGGAAACAGAGAAGTAACTATAGTGGAGTGGGAGAGATGAAAGAAAAAGCGGCCTAAGGGTAGGTAGAGGGGGAAGTGCTGAGATCCTAGAGCGAGGACCTCCAATGGTCACCGCTGGAGGTAGGAGATGGGAGAGTGAAGTCCAGAGAGTACAGGTGGTGTCCACACCAGTGATTCTTAACCGGGGGTGGGGGGGGTGGATTCCACCCGAGGGGGGGCTGTGGGCACGGCCCCCAGGTTGGCCTATCAGAGCATCAGGGGGAGCACTGATTTGCTCACAAACAGAAACAGCAACAACAAACTGACCCAAAGATGACTCTGATAGGCCACCTGGGTGTCGTGCATCCCCGGGTGGGAATCACTGGTGGAGGGGGGAGAAAGGAGATGGGGCAGAGATGGGAGGGTGAGCACCTGACACCTGTGAGTCAGGGTAGGTGGAGGCATCAGAGATATGACTGTCAATCATGGGAGGAAAGGCCCATCAGACCAAGGAAATGGATGAAGCAGGGAGGCACCTGGGAGGATGGAGGCTGATGGGGGTTTTCTGCCAAGGGCAGGGACAGCAGCACCAACAGTGTGGTTCCAGCTGAGGATTGAGGTGGAAGTGAGGCTGAGAGGGGTGGGTGGCACACAGGAGGATGATGTGTGGGTGTGGGCAGAGAGGAGCAGGCTGGTAGCACACAGGGAAGGAAGAGGTAGAGGGGAGTGGAGCCAGCACTGAAGGTGAGCTCATGGAGCAGATGAGTATTGAGGAGGGAGGAGGAGGAGAGGTGGTAGATGGATGGGAGTATCCAGGAAAAGACAGTTGTCAGGCCCAGTGTCTATGCAGGATGAGAGTGTGTGAATGTGCTGGGATGCTGATGGGCATATGTGGGATAGGAGTGATGGCAGAAGGCAAAAGCAAGTGGGGACAGGAATGTGGTAGGAAAATTAGAGGCATATATACATTTGAGAGCGTTTTTAGAAGAGTATGAAAGAAAGGACATGAAATGGAAGGACACTTGAAAGGTTACAGGCAGCCATTGTTGTTGGAGCCAGAAAAAAACACACATCTTGGAGACAGAGACGTGAACACAAGCCACCAAGTAGAGCATGTGAAGTTGGCACACTGTGTGTAATGGAAGGAGGAATGAATAGTTTGACTTGTCAGGAGCTGCCAACAGATCAAGGAATAGTATACACTAGAAAGGACTGCTGAACGACTGGACAAATCACAGATGGAAGCTAAAAGAATTACAGATGGGGAAGGTGACAGTACTTTGCTATGCAGTCAAAGAGGAAAGCAGGAGAAATGATTATACAATTGTGCACTAGGAAAGAAGGTGAGGAATTTATAAACCATGGAAAGCATAAAAGGGGCAGTGATTCAGTGGACAAGAATGAGAAAGACCAGAAGGAGCCTAGTGGTCAAGGGATAAGAGGTGGTTGAAAAGACCAGAGAAGGCACTGTGCCATTAGAGCCACCACAAGGACAATATAGGAGGGAATTAACGTGGGGAATTCAGAGCCTCTTCCCTGCAAATGGGGCAAAGTATAAGGGAAGTCCACTGAGAAGACAGATCATGACATGGATAGGAAAGCCGGGAATGAAAAATAGATAGAAGGGGCCTAAAGGGAATGAGTTTGTAGTAGTCATGGCACCTAGCAAAGGCTGGGATCACTGTGTCATCAAAGAGCATGCTGAGGAGCTGGGGTTGAGCTCAGTGGTAGAGCTTGACTAGCATATGTGAGGCACTGGGTTTGATTCTCAGAACCACATATAAATAAATAAAATATAGGGGTCCATTGACAACTTAAAAAAAAAGCATGATAAGATGAACAGAAATCAGGGGGAACAACTCTAAGAGAGGAGATGACTGTCTCCAAAATAGAGCAAACAAGAAGCTAATATGGTTAGGAGTGAATTCAAAAGCAGATGGACTCAGTAGAGCACCCAGGGAACAAAGAAGCTGGCAATGGTGGCAG
This sequence comes from Callospermophilus lateralis, assembly GCF_048772815.1. NCBI lineage: Eukaryota > Metazoa > Chordata > Mammalia > Rodentia > Sciuridae > Callospermophilus > Callospermophilus lateralis. Next base: position 23,423,393 of record NC_135305.1, on the reverse strand, counting down.
CAGTAAGGACAGGTCAGGAAGGAAATAGACATAGAAGGAAAGACTCCTGAGCCCATGGAATGACTGTGAGGTGGCAGGAGAAGTACGAAAACTGGATGATGAAGAGGAAACAGAAGATCCCTGGAAAACCAAAGTGGGAGAAAATGCAGGGGATGGCCTAATAATGGTTAAATTCACATCAATGGTGGAAAGAGAGACACAGGATTTGGGCTGCCACGGGAAGGTGGTACGTGGGACATGTCCTGTTTCAGAGGAATTAACAGGAAAAGGAAGGGATAGGAGGCACTTTGATAATGAGTGAATATTATGTTTGTGGTGGCACGGGCATGGGATGGGGGGTAGGGAGACTGCAGAGTTCTGAAATTTGGCGTGTTGGCAGATCTCATGGATAAGGAGGTGAGGTGAGCATTATCAAGGCCAGACCTCAGAAGTAGAGCAGAGAAGAGAAGCAAACCACAGGTGTTTTCAGAGTAGGCATATGATGGAAGTAAAGCAAAGGGCCAAAGTGACTTGGGTAAAATGATGGTAAACTGGCAACTATATTAATTAAGACAGGTGCTGTACATATAGCACTGCAGGTACCTCAGGGACATGGGGGTAGTCCCATGCAGAGTGAGTCCAGTATATGGAAGAAAAGGTTTCCAAATAGCAGAGGAACAGCTGGGAACCAATGCGGAACAGGCATTTCGCAGTGACCACTGAATCTGTTCTTCTGCTGTTCAGGGGTGGCTAAAAAGAGAGAGGTATACCATGCAACAGAGACTCTGCAGGGACACAGTGAAGCTAGGAATGGAAGGAACCTTCCAACCCAGTGAGTTTCACAGGCTTAGGGGAGACAGAAAGGAAGGCAGTGAAATAGTAGTACACAGTAGAGGAAGGCCCTGAGAGGAAGAGAGGAAGGCCCTGTGGGGAGCTTAAGTATTCAACTGCCAGGCTTCTTTCTTGGGTGGCTTGATCTAGAGATAAAAGAGGAGGAAGACAGATTAGATTGGAAAGTAGTACCTGTGGAAGAAGAGGGTCTTAAAATGTGACCATGCATGTTGTGAAGATATTACAGTGTTGATAGAGAAGGAAATGGGAGAACAAGATGACCTCAAATGGGTGGTGAGAGGCAATCACAATGGGCTTCAGTCATTTTATGGGGCCCTTCTGTGGAGAAATCGAAGTAAGAGATGAGAAGAAAGGAAGATTAGCAAGAAGTGCAGGAGTGGCTGTAGGGTGTTGTGTCAGTCTGTTTATGGAAAGGGAAGAGAAAGGAGGAGAAAGGTTGCCATGCAAGAATTGAAGGAAAGGCCACCTAAGGGACTGTTCCATGAATGGAAGATCTGGACTAATGAAAGTGAATGGCTGCAGGAGAGAGGGAGGGACAGGAATGGAAAGTTTCTGTAGCCAGAGCAGGTCTAGGGAGGAAGAAGACTTTGGAGAACAGAGGAGTGAATGTTATGACATGGCAGGCATTAGATCATTAAATACAGGCTGCAAAGGTGAGATAGGAAGCCTGACCTTGGCCAGGAAGATAAAGAGAAGAAGCAGGTCACAAATGAATGCAGCAAATAAGGATGTGACTGCAGAAGGCCCCCACAGAGGATGGAGAGTAGGGTAGTAGGGAGACAGGCTGGACAGCAACAGAGGGAACAAGGAGAAGAGTGCTCTCAGAGGTGAAATAGAGGCACTTAGAGTGCTCAGGTCAGCCTGTAAGGCTTGGCTTGGGGAAGGGAAAGCAGAACAGGTGGACAGCAACAGGCAAGGGGAAATGTCTGAAATTTTAGGCCAGGCTCTTTACTACGGATCCGGCGGGGAAGGGTGGGTGGGTGGGTGGGTGGGGAGGGTTGGGGTTTATTGGGTTGGTGGGGAGGGTGGGACTGGGAACTGGGGTGGGGCGGGAGGTTGGGGCAGGGGTGGGGGTGGGGTTTGGGGTCAGGGACACGAGCCAAGTGCCAGGCACTGAGAAATTAACCTGTTGTTCCGATCTTAAGAGACAATAACATGTCCACTGTTCAGACAGACAGACACCTTCTGGGAAGACTGGGTAGCTTCAAGAAGGGAAGACTGGAAAAGTGAGGGTAAGGGGCTGGTTTTATAGTAAGGAAGAAGAGATTTGCAGACAAAGCAGAAGGCTCTGGAGGGGCTCCTGTCTCTGACAGAAAAAGAGGGGGGATTAAGAAAAAGTGATAATAGTTAGCAAACAGAAAGATCAGATTAGGACAAAATATACTGATAGAATGCCTGAGAATCTATCAAGTGGGTCATGGGGACTGCTGAGGGTGGGTGTCTGGGCAAAGAACAGCTCTCTCGTACACACTGGGGTAAGGTAGGTGGTAGATGAGGAGTAGACAGGGAGGGGAATGGGGTAGATCCCAGTGGAGAGTGCCAGATCTAAATCACAGGGGAAGTGCTGAGATCCTAGAGCGAGGACCTCCAATGGTCACCACTGGAGGAAGGCTGGAGGTAGGAGATGGGAGAGTGAAGTCCAGAGAGTACAGGTGGCGTCCACACCAGTGATTCTTAACCGGGGGTGGGGGGGTGGATTCCACCCGAGGGGGGGTTGTGGGCACGGCCCCCAGGTAGGCCTATCAGAGCATCAGGGGGAGCACTGATTTGCTCACAAACAGAAATGGCAACAACAAACTGACCCAAAGATGACTCTGATAGGCCACCTGGATGTCGTGCATCCCCGGGTGGGAATCACTGGTAGAGGGGGGAGAGAGGAGATGGGGCAGAGATGGGAGGGTGAGCACCTGACACCTGTGAGTCAGGGTAGGTGGAGGCATCAGAGATATGACTGTCAATCATGGGAGGAAAGGCCCATCAGACCAGGGAAATGGATGAAGCAGAGAGGTACCTGGGAGGATGGAGGCTGAGTGGGGGTTTTCTGCCAAGGGCAGGGATAGCAGCACCAACAGTGTGGTTCCAGCTGAGGACTGAGGTGGAAGAGTGAGGCTGAGAGGGGTGGGTGGCACACAGGAGGACGATGTGTGGGTGTGGGCAGAGAGGAGCAGGCTGGTAGCACACAGGGAAGGAAGTGGCAGAGGAGTGGAGCCAGCACTGAAGGTGAGCTCATGGAGCAGATGAGTATTGAGGAGGGAGGAGGAGGAGAGGTGGTGGATGGATGGGAGTGTCTAGGAAGAGACAGTTGTCAGGGGTAGGCAAGTCAGGTTGAGAGTGGGAGAATGTGTTGCAGGTATGTGGGGCAGGAGTGAGGGCAGAAGAAAAAAGTATGTTGTGCAAATTGTGGCAGGTGAAACAAGAATATGGTTCCCAAGAGATTTTTCAGTAGGATCTGAAAGAAAGAATATGAAGGAAACATGAAGATTACTGGGAGCTTAGGTTGGAGGAGCTGGAAAGAACCCAGACCAGAGCCACAGGGACATCACCATTTGTATGTGGATTTGCTATTCTGTCTGACACAAAGATGCTAAAATATGGGTGGAGGCTAAGAAAGGAATAGTCCTGAGAGTTCTATAGAATCAGTTGGGCAATTGAGAAATATTAGCTGAAAGAATGCAGATGGGGAAGTTATGACAGTACTTTGCTAGGCAGTACAAAGGAAAGCAGGAAAAAGGATCAGTTAGGTTCAAATGAGAGCAGATGAGGAATTTACAGAGCATAGGGGGCATGACATAAGAGAGGCAATATGATGTGCTGGCTAAGAAGAATGAGAAACAACAGAAGGTAAAGTCTCAGCAGATGCTGTGAAAGAGGGCTGTTGGGAGCATCAGGGAAGGGACTGCACCTAGAGAAACAAGGCTAAGAAGGAGAGGGTGTGAACATTAAGAATCTAGAAACTCTTCTCTCAAACTTTGGCAAATTATCTGATAAACCCATGAATGAGAAAAAAACATGACATAAGTAAGACAAGTGAGGATGCAAGAGATGAGAGGAGGCCAAAGGAGAGTGAATCAGCACAAGTAGTGGCCCCTTAGAAATATCGTGGACCAATGTTCAATGAAGGGCATATTGACATAATGAAAGGCTAGGGAACAACTCCAAGAGGGGTATTAAATGTTTCCAGCATGTAGATTTTCAGGGGAAAACAGATTTAATAGAGCATGGTGGGGACAAAGCAGCTGGCAATGGTGACCACAGTGAGCAAAAGTCAGGAAGGAAGCAAATGCAGAGGGAAAGAACCTTGAGCCCATGGACTAACTTGGATGTAGGGAAGTACAATTGGACAGTAGAGAGGAAGTAGAGGGTCTCTGGAAGACAACAGAATTGCTTGGCAAGTGGTAAATCCACATCTAGGGTAGAAAGTAAGAAACAGCAATTGGGTTGCCATAAGAAGGTGGTATGAGGGACTTGAGAAATTAGTGGAGGGAAAGAAAAAAAAAAAAGGAATGGGAGATGGTCTGGACAGGAGAGGACCACTTCATTAGAAATGGTCAGTGTGGTATAGGTGCCAATATGGAAAAGGAGAAAGGAGAATGCAGTTTGCAAACTGAGGACATCAGGAGATTCCATGAAGCAAGTTGTTGAGATGGGACTATTAATGCCCATCTTATAGGCATAGCAAAGCAGAGCAAAGAAATCAAAAGTCCAGGTATTTACAGATCCGGGCCCTTTAGGGAAAGAGGGTAAAGGGACAAAATGAGTTGAGTTAAATGGGGAAACTAGGCAGTGCTGCACTTTAAGTGACATCTACATAGATGGCAGTATAGGTACTGTAGGGACATGGGGTAGACTCAGGCAGAGTAAGTTCAATACATGAGAGAAAGATGCTTGCAAATGGTAGAGGAGCAGTTGGGAACCAGTGTGAAACAGGCATTTTGCACTGACCACTAAACATGTTCTTCCACTGTTCAAGGGTGGCTGAAAGGGAATGTCTGGCAGACAGACCCATAGGGGGATCTGCTTGGTGAAGGGGTATTATAGTTTTGATGCAAGAAGGTGGCGAAAGAGCCAACTATTACTGCAGAATCAAGCAATGGCTGTGGGGAATATATGGATTGGGGCTTGGTTTCTTTTTTGGAAGTTATGGTTCAGAGGAGAAAAGAGGAAGGAAGTGGTTGGAGAGTGGGCCCTAAGAAGACAATGTTAAACACTTAATGCAAGTGCTTTGAAATTAATGACAGTAACAAAGGATGAAGAAATGGGAAATCTGCACTGAAGAGACAGGTGGCGTCCAGGGCAATGGGCAGGGGTGCACTTTGCTTCATGAGCCCTCTTGAGAAAAGAATAAAAGGTTGGATTGGAAAAGGCAACCTAGGGGAAGGCTAGGTCAAAATCAATGAAAGATATAGATAGTGACAGCTGATAGTTCTAGAAAATCAGAGGAATATGGAAAAGAAGAAAGAGATTGAGCAGTGAGGGTGGGTTCAAGAGAGCAGTCCCTTACTGGGTGTGTGTGGGGGGGCAGGCATGAATCTGATGATGTAGAAGACACTAGGTCACTAGATAAGTATAGGTCAGAAATGAGGCAAGAAGCCTGCCCTTGGCCAGGAAGACAAAGAAAAGAAAGGAGGGCTGGTGTTGTGGCTCAGCGGTAGAGCGCCCACCTAGCATGTTTAAGGCACTGGGTTCAATCTTGAGCACTATATAAAAATAAACTAAAGATATTCTGTTACCTATAACTAAACAAAAAAAAAAGGGAATCACAAGTAAAAAAAAGCAAAAAGTATGGCTAAAGGAGGATACAGAGCACAGGAGTCACCTAAGGGAGGGAGACAGGTAGCAGAAAGACCAGGGAGGATGGAAAACAGAGAGCAAGATGGAAGTGACAGGTTGGTCAGCAACATGGGGAGCAAGAGGGAGAAGGGAGGGATACCAGAATCAGAATGAAGGTCCTTAGAGGGCTCCAAATTTTGTGTCAGGCTCCTTATTAAAGGAACTTGGAACAGGAACTAGCTTGGGGTTGACTGGTTGGATGGGAAGATAGGGTTGAGGAGTAATGGAGTTCGGGATGGGGACACGAACCTAGCTCCAGACATTGAGAAGACATCTCACTGACTGAACTGGTGAATGATTCCATGTTGTGTTAAGTAACAACTAGAGACTGGGAAGACTACTGAATCTACCCAAGGAACAACAAGAGTAGCTAAGGGAGAGAAGAAGGGAGGGGAAGGGGCTGGTTTGTAGGGAAGGCAGAGGGGCCGGAAGATCAAAGTGGTATGTGGAGGAACACATGTCCAGGAACCTTAAGTGAAGGGCAATAGTATTCTCCCAGAGGATCACATTTGGGTCAAACATACTGATAGCTGCATTGTAGTCTCATGGGTTTTGCGGTTCAGGAGGGCTGGGGTGAAGTGGGGCCTTCAAGAGAACAGTTCTCTCATACACACTGGGATGGGTCAGATCCTAGATCAGGAAGGGGAATGAGTAGACAGGGAGGAGAATGGGGTGAATCCCAGTGGAGAGTGCCAGGTCTAAATCAGAGGGGGAAGTGCTGAGATGTTAGAGTGAGGACCTCCAATTGTCACCACTGGAGGAAGGCTGGAGGTAGGAGATGGGAGAGTGAAGTCCAGAGAGTACAGGTGGTGTCCACACCAGTGATTCTTAACCGGGGGTGGGGGGGGGTGGATTCCACCCGAGGGGGGGGCTGTGGGCACGGCCCCCAGGTAGGCCTATCAGAGCATCAGGGGGAGCACTGATTTGCTCACAAACAGAAATGGCAACAACAAACTGACCCAAAGATGACTCTGATAGGCCACCTGGGTGTCGTGCATCCCCGGGTGGGAATCACTGGTAGAGGGGGGAGAAAGGAGATGGGGCAGAGATGGGAGGGTGAGCACCTGACACCTGTGAGTCAGGGTAGGTGGAGGCATCAAAGATATGACTGTCAATCATGGGAGGAAAGGCCCATCAGACCAAGGAAATGGATGAAGCAGAGAGGCACCTGGGAGGATGGAGGCTGAGTGGGGGTTTTCTGCTAAGGGCAGGGACAGCAGCACCAACAGTGTGGTTCCAGCTGAGGACTGAGGTGGAAGTGAGGCTGAGAGGTGTGGGTGGCACACAGGAGGATGATGTGTGGGTGTGGGCAGAGAGGAGCAGGCTGGTAGCACACAGGGAAGGAAGAGGCAGAGGGGAGTGGAGCCAGCACTGAAGGTGAACTCATGGAGGAGCTGACTGCCGATGAAGGAACAGAAAGTGCAGAGGCGATGGGTGGGATGAGTGTCTAGGAAGAGAGAGTTGTAAGGTCCAGTGGCAAGTCAGGTTGAGAGTGGGTGAATTTGTTGGTATGTTACGGGCATGTATGGAGCAGGAAGAGGGCCGAGGACAAAAGCCATGTGGGGATAAGAGTGGTAGGCGAATGAGGGCACAAATCCCCAGCATGTTTTTAGAATTTGTTTTCTGAATGGACACTAGAAAGGTTATAGAAACTATGATTGTGATGAGTCAGAATGAACCCATGGCTTGGGGCCACAGGGACATAAGTATATGCTTGCTGGGTAGAGCACACAAATTTGGTATAGTTTATGTGATGTAAATATGACTGAATATGGTGGAGCAGGGGCCTGTGGACAGGTCAAGATAGGAGTACACATAAGAGGACAACACAATCTCTCAGATGAAAGAATGACTGTACCTCACTATGCAGTAGAGACAAACGAATAGAAAGCCTCAGCAGGGCCCAGAGGTGAAAAGTGAGGAATTTGTAACACATGGCAGAGCATGACAGATGTGGGTCCACCAGGCAAGAATGAGACAGAGCCAAAGAAGGGGTCCAGAAGATGGAAGAATAGTGGGCTACTGAGAGAATAGGAAAGGCACTGCACAACAGAAGGACAGAACATGCAGAATCCAGGAACTGTATTCTCAAAAGGAGACAGTGTTCATGATGTTGCCTAAGGAGAAAAAGTATGGCATGGGTAAGACAAATGAGGGGCAAAGGAGAGGTGTGAGGAGGCCAAAGGAGAATGAGGCTGTAGGGACCATGGGCACCTAGGGAATGTGGACCATGTGATAATGAAGGGCATGGTGAGAGGCTGAAAGGTTAATGAATGGATTTGTGACAGAAAACAATGATATCTAATATGGCAGAACTGAAATGGTAGGATTATCAGGGGTGAATTCAGATAACAGATGGACTTGGGAGAGTTGACTAGGAACAAAAGGCTGGCAATGGTAGCAGGAATTCAGGAAGGGGGCAAACAAAGAGGAAAAGACTCCTGAGTTCATGGACTGATTAGGAGGTGGCAGGGAAGGTACAATTGGATGTTATGAGAAAGCACAGGGTCTCTGGGAGAAAATGCACAATACGGGTTGTATCAGTACAAATCTACATCCAGTAAAGAAGGCAAGACTTGGGGTCTGGCATCCATCAAAAGGCACATATAAGACCTGACTTTGTTCAAATGGGTTAACATGAAAAATGGAGAGGAGGTGAGTACAACGAGAGAAACCTCAGTAGTTTTTCGGGTACTCTTCATTGGTCACCGATCCAATGTGTAAGAGAGGACAGAGAAATGCAGAGCTTCCAAACAGATTTGTTGTAATATAGGGCAAAAATGTGCCTTGTAGGGTATCTAGACCAGACTACAGGAACAGGATAGCCAAAAGAAACAAAAGCCTGGGCATTTGCAGAATGAGGCCCTTTGGAGGAAGGTCAAGATAGGAGTACACATAAGAGGACTACAAAATCTGTCAGATGAAAGAATGACTGTACCTCACTATGCAGTAGAGGCAAATGAATAGAAAGCCTCAGCTGGGCCCAGAGAAGAGAAGTAAGGAATTTGTAACACATGGCAGAGCATGACAGATGGAGGTCCTCACCAGGCAAGAATGAGAAAGAGCCAAAGAAGGAGTCCAGAAGAGTAGGCTATTGAGAGAATAGGAAAGGCACTGCACAACGGAAGGACAGAACATGGAGAATCCAGGAAGGGTCAGTGTGACTTGGGTTCAACAGAGGAAGTTGGACAGTGTTGTGCACTGGGATGGCTCCTTTACAGACAACACTGGCAGGTAACAGCATGGACTCATGTAGACTGAATCTAGTTTGTGGAAAGGAAAAGACCTGAAGTGGCAGCAAAGTGGGAAGGAACAAATGCAGAGAAGATGTTCTGTCATCATCAGTAAGTCTCTGCTTCCACAGTTCCAGGTTGATGAAAGAATGGAGATTTAGTGGGCACATATCTTTGCAGTATACTACAGTAGCTGAGCAGGAGGTGAGGGTGAGAGAGATGGTGAACTGTGGAAGTGCAGAATTAGAGGAAGAAATTTAGAGAAGCAGATATTTGACACAGTTGGAGAGAACAAGGCCAAGTGAGGATATGTTAGCAGTATGAATTCTTCCTTTTTGGGTGGCTTGATCAGATGATGAGAGAAGTTGACCGGCACTAAGGATGGAGAGTGGTCCCTTTAGAAAAAGATGGTCTTAATATCTGAATATGGCTCTTGTGTAGACAGTGTTGAAAAGAGAGAAAATGGAAAGAGATCTGGACAGCCTCAAATGGTAGATAGAGAGCAACTCTGATGGGCAGGGGTGCATTTCTTTGGTGGGGTCTATGGTGGGAAATGAAAGGGATGGGGGCAAGGAAAGGATGAAGAGAATGAAATGCCAGGATGCCTGTAGAGTTTGTAGAGTTTTGTGAGAACTAACTTGTTGTAACAGGAAGAGAGAAGAGGAAGAAATGTGGGAGTTGAATGGATAAGGAAAAAACAGCCTAAAAAAGTAAAGTGAAGGCCAGAATGATGGCAATTCCAAATTAGTGACAGCCAAATGTTCCATGAGAGAAAATGAGAGAGAGGTTGGAAAGAATTGCAATTGTGAGAGTAGGTAAAAGAAGTGTGCACACAACTGTATAGAAATGGGACCACCTCAAAGTGACAGGCACAGGGTATTGAGAAAAATATGGGCACAGTGAAGAAGGAAAACTGCCTTTATCAAGGATGCAAAAAGAAGAAATGGGTATGACATATACAACTGGTAAGCAACTGTGGGACTATAGGACAATAATGCATTGCAGGAGGAGATATACCCCACGAAAGATAGGGTGGAAAAAGCAGAGAGTGGAGGATGGAGCCCAGAAAGCAGGGTGGAAGTGAGACAATACAGAGAGCAACAGGAGGAGCAAGGAGAAGAGGGTGGTTCCACAGTTGGAAAGAAGGCACTTAGAGTACTCAAGCAAGTCTCAGTTTGGGGAAGCAAACACAGAAAAAGGGTACATAACACAGGAAGAAAGGAACATGGGCTGTAAAGCCCTCAACATTAGGGAAGGATGTAAATCACTGCCCATGCTCTTTATTGAATGTTTGAGCCAGGTTTTTATTATGAGTCTGAAAAGGGAGAGAGAGAGCTGAGGTGGATTTCTGGTTTGGATCAGGGTTGATAAGGCAGGGTTAGTAAGCATAGGGGTTTGGAATTGGTGGGGGGGGCATGGTGGTAGGTGGGTATGGCAAAAGGAGATGAGACAAGTTGTAGAAAATTAGAAAACAATCTTCTTGGAGTGTGGCAGTAGAGGATTCCGCCAGTCAGTGCTGAGGGAAATGAATACAGTCAGGAAAAAGACAAGTGTTTCCATGGAAAAAAGTAAGAGAGTAACTTCAGGTAAAATGCAAGGAAATGCAAAGGTAAGTAGAGGTTTTGAAGACAAAAGGGATAAGCTCTGGAGGAGTACCCCATTTCTCACTGGAAAGAGATAAAGGAAAACAGATAATAGTAAAATCTTACAAGGCCAAGACTGGGATCAAAGATTGATCAGGAATTCAGGGAAACATATCCAGATGACAAGGCATTAAAAGTAGAAGACAGGCTTTTAAAAGAACAACACTGATGGAGACAGGAGATGGGTCAGGTCCTAGATCAGAGAGTAAACAGGGACGGAAAATGGACTGAATCCAAGAGGAAAGTGCCGGGTCTACATCACAGGGGGAAATGCTGAGATCCTAGAGCAAGGACCTCCAATGGTCACCACTGGAGGAAGGCTAAAGGTAGGAGATGGGAAAGTGAAGTCCAGAGAGTACAGGTGGTGTCCACACCAGTGATTCTTAACCGGGGGTGGGGGGGGGTGGATTCCACCCGAGGGGGGGGCTGTGGGCACGGCCCCCAGGTAGGCCTATCAGAGCATCAGGGGGAGCACTGATTTGCTCACAAACAGAAACAGCAACAACAAACTGACCCAAAGATGACTCTGATAGGCCACCTGGGTGTCGTGCATCCCCGGGTGGGAATCACTGGTGGAGGGGGGAGAAAGGAGATGGGGCAGAGATGGGAGGGTGAGCACCTAACACCTGTGAGTCAGGGTAGGTGGAGGCATCAAAGATATGACTGTCAATCATGGGAGGAAAGGCCCATCAGACCAAGGAAATGGATGAAGCAGAGAGGCACCTGGGAGGATGGAGGCTGAGTGGGGGTTTTCTGCCAAGGGCAGGGACAGCAGCACCAACAGTGTGGTTCCAGCTGAGGACTGAGGTGGAAGAGTGAGGCTGAGAGGGATGGGTGGCACACAGAGGATGATGTGTGGGTGTGGGCAGAGAGGAGCAGGCTGGTAGCACACAGGGAAGGAAGGGGCAGAGGGGAGTGGAGCCAGCACTGAAGGTGAGCTCATGGAGGAGCTGACTGCCGATGAGGAACAGAAAGTGCAGAGGCAGTGGGTGGGATGGATGGCAGTGTCCAGGAAGAGACTGTTGTTAGGCCCAGTGTCAGGTCAGGCTGAGAATGGGGGTGTGTACATTGGGATATAGTGGCAAGTGCAGGGCAGGAGTGAGGGCAGGAGACAAGTGTGTGTGTGGGGGGGCGGGGGCAGGAACAAGGTAGGTGAATCAGGAGACGCTTCTTAAGAATATGAAAGAAAGAATGTGAAAGGCCACCTGAAAGGTTTCAGGGACTCATAGACCCAGAGCTCCAAATAGAACCCACAGCCTGCAGCCACAGGGACTGCTGGGTAGAACATGGAGGTCTGGTTCAATCTTTGTGATGCAAAGCTCGCTGAATGTGGGGAAGCAGTGGTTGTGAAGGGCAGGTCGAAAAGGGTGTGCACACACAGGAGGACTACTGGATCAGCCAGCTGATTCACAGATGGCAGCTGAAAGAATGGCAGATGGGGAGGAGATGACTGGCCCTCGCTATGCAGTAGAGACAAAAGCAGGAGAAAGGATCAGCTGGGCCCAGGAGAGGGCAGAGGAGGTGAGGGGTTTGCAACATGTTGCAGAGCAGTGGGCAACAAGAATTGAGAAAGAGCAGAGGAAGGAGCCCAGCAGCTGGGAGTGGAGAAGGCTGTTGAGAGATTGGGGAAGGTACTGCACCAAGAAAGGTGCATCAGGACTGAGGAGGGAGAGAAAGTGATGAATCCGGGTGAGCAAAGGCAAGCAGAAAAGAACATGGCATGGGTAAGACATGAAGGAGAGGTGTGAAGAGGCCAAAAGTAATGAGGTTGAAGTGATTTTGACACATAGGAAATGTTAGTATCAATAAAAGGCATGAAAAATGATGAAAGCTCACAGGGTTCACAAGTCTTAGACCAAAATGAATGTCTCTCCTAAAGTGGAATTGAGAGGCTAGAATTGTTAGTGGTATATTCAGATGGCAGATGAAGTGATAAAAGCATACTGGGCACCAAGAGGCTGGCCATATGGCAGCAGTGAGGGCAGATCAATAAGGGAACAGAAAAAGAAGGAGGGACTCCTGAGTCCGTGGACTGACTGGCAGGTATTGGGAAATTATGACTAGATATTGAGGAGGAAGCAGAGGGTCCCTGGATAAGTAAAGTAGGAGAACACATAAGGGATGTTTTGGCATAGGTGGAATGAGAGACACTGGAATCGGAGTGCCACTGGAAGGTAATATGAGGGTTTCAAGTTTGTGTCCAGGGAGTGATGGGGAAAAAAAGGGGCACCTTGATCAGGAGATAATTTCATGAGACTTTATTGGCTTCAATATACATGAAGACGCCAATATGAAAAAGGGGGCACATGGAATGCATGTTAGTTCCCAAACCAAGGGCATCAGCAGATCTCAGGGAATAAGTGGGTATGATGAATGGTATCAATGTCCACTGTAAGAGCAAAGCAGGGAAGAGAAGCACTTGTAGAAGTGGGCCCTTAGGAAGAAGTAGGGAGTGGGGGCCAAAGGGACTCAGGTTAACTAGAAGAAACTGGGTGGTGTTGCACTTTAAGATGGGTCCTACACAGACAGCACTATAGGTACCTCAGGGACATGAGTGGATCCATGCAGAGTGAGTTCAGTATGTAAGAGAAACAGGCTTGCAAATGGCAGAAGAGGAGCTGGGAATCAATGTGTTACAGGCATTTCACAGTGACTACTGAATCTGTTCTTCTGCTGTTCAAGGGGACTTAGTGAAGCCTGGGTTGGGGAGAACCTTCCAACCCAGTATGGTGTCATGGGTTTAGAGGTAGAAGGTTAGGTTAATAGCAAATGGGCACAGTCAGAAGGAGCTTGGCCCAGAACATAAGGGTTGAGGGATAGATAGAATGGGGGCTTTTCTTCTACAGGCTTTATCTAGAGGGTGATGGAGGACATGAAAAAGAAGATGTGGATGCTACCTACATAAAAATAATGTCTTAAAGTGAAGGTAGAGTGGTCAAATGGTAATAAGGAAAAAAGCAGCAACACCAGAGGGCCACAGGGGCTGTCACTATGACAGGCAGGGTTGTATTCTCTATGGCACCTCTTAGAGGGCAAATGCAAATAATGGAGGTGAGAAAAGAAGAGCAAGCGGTGGCAGGACTGGATATAGAATTTTACATCAGCCTAGTAAATGAAAGGGGTTAGAGAAAAGAGAAAGGTTGGCATGGGCGAGATGAAGAAGGAATCTAATGAAAGGTAGAGGTGGAATAAATGGAAAATTCAGACCAGTGACAGTAAACAGCTGAATAAGAGAAGGTGAGAGAGGGAGGTAGAGAGATAGAGTAGAAGAGCAAGTCTAAGAAGGGAGCAGACCCCTATGAAGAACAAAATGGAATATGATGATATGGCAGGGACTAGGTTGCTGAGAGACTTACAGGTCAAAGAGATGAGCCATGAAGCCTATCCTTGGCCAAGGAGGCAGCGAAGAAACAGGTCACAAGCCAAAAAGTATCAAAAAAAGGATGTGGCTGTAGAGGGTACTGTAATGCATAGGAACATCACACACAGAAGATTAAAGGAAGCCCCAGGGAGGATGGAGAGTAGAAAATGGGGTGGAAGGGGGACAGGCTAGAAAACAATGGGGAGCAAGAAGAGGGTGATCTCACAGTTGGAATGAAGGCAATTAAGAGTGCTCAGTTCAGCCTGCAAGGTTTGGCCTGAGGAAGAAAACGGGGTGGACAGCAAACGGCAGGGAGGAACACATGCTCTTAGAGCCTTGACCATTGTTCCAAGCATGCACATTTTGTGCCAGGCTCTTTATTAAGGAACTGGCAGGGAAGGGAGGGTCACAAGAATGGAACTTGGAACAGGAAATGGATAGGGACTGGGAGGGGAGGGTTGGGGAACAGTGAAGTTCGGGATGGGGACACGAGCCTAGCTCCAGACATTGAGAAGACAACTCACTGACTGAGCTGGTGAATGATTCCATGTCATGTTGAGTAACAACTAGAGACTGGGAAGACTACTGAATCTACCCAAGGAACAACAAGAGTAGCTAAGGGAGAGAAGAAGGGAGGGGAAGGGGCTGGTTTGTAGGGAAGGCAGAGGGGCCGGAAGATCAAAGTGGTATATGGAGGAACACTTGTCCAGGAACCTTAAGTGAAAGGAGTGATTAAGAGAAGGGCAATAGTATTCTCCCAGAGGACCACATTTGGGTCAAACATACTGATAGCTGCATTGTAGTCTCATGGGTTTCACGGTTCAGGAGGGCTGGGGTGAGGTAGGGCCTTCAAGAGAACAGTTCTCTCATACATGCTGGGATGGGTCAGATCCTAGATCAGGAAGAGGAATGAGTAGACAGGGAGGAGAATGGGGTGAATCCCAGTGGAGAGTGCCAGGTCTAAATCAGAGGGGGAAGTGCTGAGATGTTAGAGTGAGGACTTCCAATTGTCACCACTGGAGGAAGGCTGGAGGTAGGAGATGGGAGAGTGAAGTCCAGAGAGTACAGGTGGCGTCCACACCAGTGATTCTTAACCGGGGGTGGGGGGGTGGATTCCACCCGAGGGGGGGGCTGTGGGCACGGCCCCCAGGTAGGCCTATCAGAGCATCAGGGGGAGCACTGATTTGCTCACAAACAGAAACGGCAACAACAAACTGACCCAAAGATGACTCTGATAGGCCACCTGGGTGTCGTGCATCCCCGGGTGGGAATCACTGGTAGAGGGGGGAGAAAGGAGATGGGGCAGAGATGGGAGGGTGAGCACCTGACACCTGTGAGTCAGGGTAGGTGGAGGCATCAGAGATATGACTGTCAATCATGGGAGGAAAGGCCCATCAGACCAAGGAAATGGATGAAGCAGAGAGGCACCTGGGAGGATGGAGGCTGAGTGGGGGTTTTCTGCCAAGGGCAGGGACAGCAGCACCAACAGTGTGGTTCCAGCTGAGGACTGAGGTGGAAGTGAGGCTGAGAGGTGTGGGTGGCACACAGGAGGATGATGTGTGGGTGTGGGAAGAGAGGAGCAGGCTGGTAGCACACAGGGAAGGAAGGGGCAGAGGGGAGTGGAGCCAGCACTGAAGGTGAGCTCATGGAGGAGCTGACTGCCGATGAGGAACAGAAAGAGCAGAGGCGATGGGTGGGATGGATGGCAGTGTCCAGGAAGAGACTGTTGTTAGGCCCAGTGTCAAGTCAGGCTGAGAATGGGGGTGTGTACATTGGGATATAGTGGTAAGTGCAGGGCAGGAGTGAGGGCAGGAGACAAGTGTGTGTGTGTGTGGGGGGGCGCAGAAACAAGGTAGGTGAATCAGGAGACGCTTCTTAAGAGCCTTTTCAGAAGAATGTGATAGGCCACCTGAAAAGTTTCCGGGATTCATGGACCCAGAGCTCCAAATAGAACCCACAGCCTGCAGCCACAGGGACTGCTGGGTAGAACATGGAGGTCTGGTTCAATCTTTGTGATGCAAAGCTCGCTGAATGTGGGGAAGCAGTGGTTGTGAAGGGCAGGTCGAAAAGGGTGTGCACACACAGGAGGACTACTGGATCAGCCAGCTGATTCACAGATGGCAGCTGAAAGAATGGCAGATGGGGAGGAGATGACTGGCCCTCGCTATGCAGTAGAGACAAAAGCAGGAGAAAGGATCAGCTGGGCCCAGGAGAGGGCAGAGGAGGTGAGGGGTTTGCAACATGTTGCAGAGCAGTGGGCAACAAGAATTGAGAAAGAGCAGAGGAAGGAGCCCAGCAGCTGGGAGTGGAGAAGGCTGTTGAGAGTCTGGGGAAGGTACTGCACCAAGAAAGGATCATCAGGACTAAGAAAGGAGAGAAAATGATGAATCCGGGTGAGCAAAAGCAAGCAGAAAAGAACATGGCATGGGTAAGACAAAAGAGCATGAAGGAGAGATGTGAGCAGGCCAATGGAGAGTGGGGCTCTATTTTTTTGGGTACCTTGACAATTTTGGAGACCACTATGCTATCCAAAGACATGCAAAATAACAGGTAGTAGGTGCAAGTCCTTTAGAGAACAGCAAAGCATCTGTAAATATGGTGGCACTGACAAGGTAGCATGGTTAAGGGTGAAATCACATAGCAGAGAGAGTACAGCCTTCTAGAGATAAAGAGGATGGCTACTGGCAGTTGTGAGTATAGGCCAGGAAGAAAGAAGACACCAAGGAAAAGACTCCTAAGCAATTATAATTGACTTTGACAAGGTGGCCAGGAAGTCTGACTGGAGTTTAGGAGGAACAGGAGGATCTCTGGAAAAGTACAGTGGAAGAAAATGTAGGGAATGATTCACACAAGGATTTATTCCATATTCATTGTGGGAAGAAACATTACAGTAGGTAGCAGTAAAAAGAAAGTGATGGTTGTAAATTGAGATAGGTCAGGTGAATTGATGGGATCTGAAGTAGACTGGACAGTACAGAACCTCCTGAATTTGTGGGTGCTCACCCTCACTAAGGGGGTCAGTGTGAAAAAGCAGGAGGTAGAATAGAGTTCTCAACATGGCGGTGTTCTCACATCTTAGGAGATAAGTCAGTGAATGACATGCGGGATTTCAAGGACAGACCATAGGTATAGTGTAGGCAGAGAAGTTAGTGTCTAGAAGGGAAGCAATGTCTTACAGAAATTACTTCATTGATTCAGAAAATGGAACAAAAATGTACTTATAGGAGGATACTATACATTTCTATACAGTTAAGGCTAACTTTCAGGGAAGGTAGTGGCAGAAATCATTGAGAGTTCAGGAATTGGAAAGAACAGAGTTTAGTATAAAATCCCCAAATATATGAGATTTGAACATAGGTTGAGTTACATTTAACATGGTTTCCATTATAATTAACCTGGTTAAAAGACAAATATTAGTTAAAGTCAAAATTGGGTTGAGGGCATAATAGTCATTTAAAAATTTCCTGGAAATTTTGCTTACAGAAATTATTTAGGAAATTTTGAGTTGATAAGATAGACAGTATTTCCCTTTAAGCTTCAAGTACAGAAAAAGAGAAAACAAGAAATTGTCCCTAGATAACTTGGTGGCTGCCTGAAAGTTCCATCAGATAATCACTTGATGAAGGAAGAGAGTCAGGAGAATAAATGCACATATAGAGATAAATTTGTGAAGTGAAATCTGAAGGGAGAGCCTGACCAGAACCTCATAAAACCAAGGGTGCAGGCTGATTGTGTTGGAAGGTAAAAGGGTAGAGATGTTTGGTCACTGAGAGCAGGTTAGTAAGTAAGCTAACACATATTCACATTGGGAATCTCATTTCTATGATCAATAGATCAGGTTTTCTCCACTAAGGCAAAAAGATTAAATGAGTGTGTACTCTACGTTTAAGTTTCATTCTGGAGATATGGGATCACCTGAATAAGGTCAGCAGTAAAGATTAACAACGTTGAAATGATGGGATCATTATATTTCTCATCATCTGGAACCATTTCAAATAGGGAATATCAAATAGGATAGGAAGATGGTTTGAAAAGAAAATTCCAGTGAGTTTAAAGAAAGGCAGGCTGAGTAAAGATAAATGAAACAATGAAAAATAAGTTCTCCAGTAGGAATCCAGTCAGAACCTGGGAATACTGGCAGATCTCATAGTGGGTCCAATTGTAGAATATTGAGTTTCAGGCCTGACTTAAAAAAATTCTAGTTAAAAACAGAGGAAATGGTAGTTGAATATTAATGTGCTATCAAACATGATCTTTCAGTATTTGACCAAGAACTCAGATTAAATGCTTAGCATGGAAGAATGCAAAGTTTCATTATGGGTTATTAATATAGATCCCAGTAAGTAAGTAGAGGTGAGTCAAAGTAAAAAACTCCAAGATAAATATTACTTAATTGAAGTTGTGAATTCACACAGAATGCTAAGAGTTAATATGGTTAATATAGAACAAAAAACAGTGAATGGAAGGCTATAGATTCAAAGAAGAATTCTGGGTCCATCAGATTGCAGTGGAAGCTTAAGTCAAGATGGCACTTCAAGGACATGTGGACAGGAAGTCCAGAGTTGAAGTATATATGAAAACATCATGTGTTGTTATATAGCAGGCAGTATCCTCTAGTGAAAAACAGAGAAAAGAACTCACATACCTGTACTGTTGGAAGTTGATTTTAGAATAGATATTTTGTATCAAAGACTGTTTTTAAAATTAGTTATTTATAATTGTGAAATGGTTCCAGATAATGAGAAATATGATGCAATAAGGACTGGTAGTAAAATAACAAAAGCAATACAGGGTTTAGAATGGTTCTGAATAGGTAGTAGAATAAAAAGGTCAAGAGGTAGGGCCAAAATGGGGAGTAACTGATTGATGTTGCATATATACTATATATTGTTAACTGGTACAAGAATTAGAGGAAATTTAAAAAAAAAAAAAAAAAAACATTTTTGCTAGGCATGGTGGCACATGTCTATAATCCCAGCTACTTGGGAAGTTTGAGGCAAGAGGACCACAAATTGTGCAAGGTCCTGGGTTTAATTCCCAGGATTAAAAAAACGAGAAAGAGACAGAGACAGAGAAAGAGAGAAAGAGAGACAGAGAAGAGAAGAGAGGAGAGGAAGGGAGAGGAGAGGAGGGGAGGGAAGGGGAGGGGAGGGGAGGGGAGGTAAGGGGGAGGGGAGGGGAGGAAAGGGGAGGGGAGAAAAAGGAAAGAAAGGGAAGAGAATGGAAAGGAAGGGAAAGAAAGGAAAGTTGCTGAATGAGGATGCAAAAAAGGAATGTTGCCTTTAAAGGTTTTCTAAGCCTCAGTAGGTAAATGAGTAAGAGAACAAAAGATAGTAAGTTGGAGTAACTGAGTCAAAACTTGCGAGGTTGATAACTTTTTCAAGAAATTACCCAAGCTTTGAAAGGAGGTGTTATGGTAATATCATGATGCTTGATTAAAATAGTTTTTTTTCAGACAGGGTACATTTTTGTACATTTATGAAGTAAGGGGGTGCAAAGAAGTTTAAAATTTGAGAGAAGAATGGTATAATTGAAGGAACAACCTTCTGGAGGATACTGGAGGGTATATGTCTTTTCACCTGTGGAAGACTAGATTTTAAAGATGATAAAGGGAGAAAATAAATAATTCCAGAATTAAAATAGCATCTATTATTTACTAGGTGTCCAGCACCATGTTAAGTACCCTACTTAAAAGGCTTACACAGACAAAATAATTTGTCCAAAGTCACAAAGTCAGTACGTAACATGTTCAGAAATCAAAACCTATATTGTTTTCAAGTTGAAGGAAATCATGACCAAGTATTTCTATTTTTTCCCTTGTAACTATAAGGAAAATATTTTTCTTAGATGAGATGTAGAGGTGACAGATTTTGATGTAACTGGTAAAATTGGAGTAATTGTGATGGAAAAAAGAAAGAAGGAAGGAAGGAAGGAATAGTAAGGAGAGAGAGGAAGGGAGGGAGAGAAAGAAGGAAGGGTAAAAGACTTTCATTACCATCTATGCCCTGGTATTTCACTTTTTTCATTGAATATAGCAAATATTTTGGATTGGCCATGGATTAAAAAAGAAAAACAAAAAACTAAAGAATAGAAAGGAGTTTGTAATGGGTCAGACATTATTGATAACTAGCACAAATTTTAAAGTCTACACATTGTGACAAGATTCCAATTTTTTTTTCTGAAGATGCATTGGTAAGAGTTTATAACCACATTCTATCACTGAGTTTAACATAAAAGAAAGAAAGTTCTCTAATTGACACATTTTTATCAATGAAAATTAAAAGAGTACAAAGCCAGAAGACCAAAAGTTGAAACCTCTGGGCTAATTTGTAAGATCTGTTTCAAAAAGAAATATAAACATCTTAATGAAGAGGGGCGAGAAAACTTCCTCTTTCTTCCTCTCAGTGGAAGTGCTTTCTGTTATTGTTGTTGATGTTGTTGTTCTCCTATAATATATGTAACTTCTGTAACTTCAATATTATTGTATTGTGTATTTTGGTATTGCAAAATTGTACTTATTGTATTCTGTTAATTCCACTCCCTGGGGTATGGGGCACCTGTGTTATCAGTTATCAAAATGAAAACCTGGGGAATGGGAGGAGCTATTATTCTCAATTGACAAAGACTAGATTTTTCAATGAGTTCAGCATTTCATTTCCCTCTGAAATTAAATGGCAAATTAATGGCATCCCTTAAAAAACCAGAAATTTGGTGAGAAGTACAATGGGAGAGGAATTTTGAAGCAAGAGCAGATGGCTACTGGAAAAAAGAATGATACAATGTAGAGTCTCCCAGGATGATGGCAGAAGCCACAGGGCTACATTAAGCAAGGCTGGGCCCAGATACTAGTTTGGATAAGGGTAAATAAATCTAGCTTTACTTAAGAGTACAGCCAGTTTAATTAGTGGCTAGTGGACACATTTCAGGCATATCTAACTGGAAAGGAAAACAGAGCAGCAGAGAAAGTGAAGCTACAAGGAAGCAGAACTTGAGGAACCTCACAAAGGGACAAAGGAGGTAATTAAAAGTTAAAGCCAGATGGCCTAAAGCTCAAAGGAGAAGTATCAGAGGCCAGATAGGAAAGTGCCTTCCCACCCAGGAGGTTATAGATCCAGGGTGGCTGTGGAATAAAAGTGCAGTTCCACCCAAGACCAGAGGGAAGAACCTGGGATTCAGACTTAGCAATGGTGCCAACTTGAATCTACCTCGTGCCAGAGTCTGAGTAGCCTGGTCTAGCACCCACACAGATAAGAATGGAAAGGGGCTCCAAGGAACCAACATTATAGAGGGGAGTTAGAAGAGAGGCTAAAGGAAAGCAGGTTAAGTCTCAAATGTTAATGAATGATGACCAGGGATAACTATTTACTAGTACTTTTATGATTTCTTGTAACTCTGTAACTTCCCCAATATTTGTTAACTTTGTTAACCTCTGCTTTTCCTGTACTTACAAGTAGTAAAAATTGTTCAAAACATAAATGTGATGTGTGCTTATTCTGTTAAAACTGAATAAAGGTTAAGAAATCAAGTACAAAAAAAAAAAAAAAAGAAAGAAAGAAATGAGAAGAAAAAAGAAATTAAATACAATAGATACTTGACCTTTATAAGTGATAGACCACAAATCTTGTAAATACTCTACTACTGGCAGTAGCAATTAACTCTCTTTTAAGGTCCACCCCTTACCCCTATATTCATAAAAGCAGAGAATTACAAAGCTTTTCTCAAATATGAATACACAGTGGTTGGCTAAGCTACTCACTAGGCTGAAACATACAACCACAAGCTTTATGCTACAAGACCTTTAAAAAAAATGATGTATTTTTAAAATGCCAACCATCTATTAAATAAGTTTTTCCAGGATGCCCCCAAAAGAAATATCAGGAAAACGTAGATCATGATTCTTCACAGGAATGTCAAATTTTTACACTTACACACACTGTACACACATGCACACACATACATCATTATTATTAAATTAAGGAAAAGAATCATGTTCTTGAACCTTGAACATTTGTCCAGACATTTTAAGAGCTCAAGAGGTAATGCATGCACAATCACACAAGTATCTTCTGCCTTATATGGGTTAGTACCTGCTGTAGGGTCCTCATCAGGTAAACGAACAAGAGTGTAACATATTCCTGGTTGATTATAGGTGAGGCTGGGGGCTGGGATACAACACAGTACTTCATAGGAATCTGATGGCTCCATCTGCACTGTCACTTTCTCCAGAAGCTGATCATTCAGAGTATTGGTACAGTCAAACTAAAAAGTCAGCAAATGAAAAACATGTGAAGAAAAAGAAATGTTTTTCAATCAAGTTGTTCCTGTCCTCTCACATAATCTAAGATTCAGTTCTGGAACCCACTACAACTTCCCTCTCTAAATAGCACTATAAGTCTCCTAAGATTTTTTTTTTTTTTTTGGGTAGGGGGGTGCTTGGCATCAAACCCATGGCCTTGCACATGCTAAATACGTGCTTTATCACTGAGCCATACCCGAGCCCCATCTATTTCTATCATTCATGAGTTTTTCTCTTTCTGATTCCTACAAAACAAGATGGCAGAAATCAGATGGCTGTCAAATCTAAGTTCCCAGCTCATTTATTTAACTTTCCTCCATCCCCCAGTACTGGAGATAGAACCCAGTGCCTTGTGCATACTAGGCAAACACTCTAACACTGAGCTGTATCTCTAGCTCCCTCTTTTAATTTAAAAATGTTTTAAAAAAATTTATTTTGAGACAAGGTTTCACTATACTGGCCTTAAACTGGTGATCCACCTACCTTGTCCTCTCAAGTAGCTGGGATTACAGGGATACGCCACCATGCCCAGCTTACTTTGATGTTAAATGTTAATTTTTAAAATGGTTAAGACTTTATATTGTCTAATTTCTTCAGATATTTCAGTTTTATGTTCTTTAAAAGATTTTAACTATCAAAAGTTACACATCATATGAAGGGATCTCTATAATTCTGAAAAAACTAAAATTGCTGCTAAATTAATTCTTTATAAAAGGAACTAGACAATTCAAAATAGCCAAGCTATGGAACCAACCTAGGTGCCCTTCAACAGATGAATGGATAAAGAAAATGTGGTATATAAACACAATGGAATATTACTCAGCTACAAAGAAGAATGAAATGGCATTTGCTGGTAAATGGATGGAACTGGAGAATATCATGCTAAGTGAGATAAGCCAGTCCAAAAAAACCAAAAGTCAAATGTTCTGATATGTGGATGCTAACCCACAACAAAGGAGGGTAGGGAGAGGAAGTACAGAAGTTCATTAGATTAGACAAAGGGGAACAAAGGGAAGGGAAGGGAGCAGAGATGGGAATAGAGAAGACAGTAGAATGAATCAGAAATAACTTTCCTATGCTCATTTATGAATACACGACCAGTGTAATTCCACATCATGTTCAACCACAAGAATGGGATCAAAATTGTAATGAGTTGCACCCCGTGTACATATAATATGTCAAAATACACCCTACTGTCATGTATATCTTTAAAAAAAGGACAAAATAGAGATTTGTAAACATGTGCAAATAGATAAGATAGATAAAAATAGCATCATTCTAACCTAGCATGGTGGCTTGTGCCTATAATCACATTTACTTGGAAGGCAAAAGTTGCAAGTTCAAGGCCAGCCTGGGCAATTTAGCAGTCCTTGTCCCAAACTGAAAAGGCTTACACAGACAATTAAAAAAATTAAAAAAAGAATTAAAAAAATAAAATAATTAAAAGGGTTGACCCTGGAGTCAATCCCTAGAACTACAAAAAATAAAATAAAATAAAATAAAAACAATATTTAAAAAAAAAACCAAACAAAATGCCTGATTTACAAGTCAAAAAATAAATACATAAAATTAAATGAAATGAGCTAGAATCATAAACTAAAGGGTAACCAACTTTGTCTCCAAACATACCAGTTTATACTAATTCCCTACAGGAATCAAGGGTACTTATCTCACCTGGAACACAATATGATTGGTAAACACGTGCTTGATACATCGAACAAAATATTCTGTCTCTGCTTCTGTAAGTTGAACAGGCTCAGATGACTTGAACAAGGGTCCTAAATTCATAAACTCAGGAATGGCTGCCAGTTGTTCTAGCAAGAAAAAAGAAAAGTAGGAAGAAAGTTAAGACATGACGAGGACAAGGACAGGCTTTACTAAAATATTTTAGTTTCCACAAAATGGAAATATATTTCAGATCCTATAGCCTTACTAACAGTTGAACACTCAATTAGTATGTTCCCAGGTGAATGCATCTTTAAGTTAGTGAGTTTACTGAATTACTAAAAGCAAAAAAAGAAACTAAATTCCTAACTTCTTAGAATCTCAGTTCCCTGTTAAGCAACAAGGCATAGGTAAGAACAATATTCCCAGAGTAGTTAGCAACTGAAAACTAGAAAATTCCATAGACTGTACATAGTCCAGTAACTATAACATATGATCTTTAGCCATACACAGACATTCTAAACTGAGAATTAATCAAACCGAATAAAAGCAATAAAATTCATTTTATTTACAATGCATGGGGATTAAAGAATATTACTTCTACCTGTAAAATCAACATACCTTGGAAAATGTCTTGCCTGGAAGGAGCTAACTTCTCTGGCTTCGAAGTCACAAGTGTGATTTCTACAAAGATAAGAGCCATCAAGTGAGCTTCCACTATTAGCTCACAATGCAGACAGAAAGAGATGAGGGCAGAAACTTTTGGTAGCTATACAATGAGCTAATGCTAAATCATACCAATAGGTTCTCTGTTGGTTTGAGGGAAGTGGGTACTCACAATGCATTTAATGAACAAAATCTTATATAATAATAATAAAGTAAGTCCTAAAAATATAGAATTTGCCTTAAATAGACAAGGATGCAAAAAATTACTTATAAAAGGTAAAATAATTTATAAAACAATTCTTATGATCCAAACAGGAAATAATACTTGTATAGAACTCCTTAAAAAAACCTGAAAATTAAGCATAAGATCTTTCATTCCCAGTTCTTATGTGTTCATAACCACTAAATACTTTTTCTTTTTTCTTTTTTGAGTTTTAAAGTTAAAACACACATACACACACACACACACACACACACACACACACACACATATAATATATCTGTTTTGGGGGGTGGGGGTAGTACCAGGGATTGAGTCAAGGCCTCGCATATACAGGCAAGCATTCTACCACTAAGCTACATCCCAAGTCCTTTTCTTTATTTTATTTTGAGACAGGGTCTCTTTAAGTTGTCCAGGTTGGTCTTAAATTTGCAATCCTCCTGCCTCATCCTCCCAAGTAGCTCAGATTATAGTCACGTGTCACTGCACCTAGTTTCTTTAGAAATTATTTTTATGATCTTGCCCTACATTCTTTCAAGATAAACTACCAGTAGCAAAGTAAGATTACACAATTCAGAAAACAAAAATAGGTGGTCACAGTGTTATTACTATTACTGCTCTGAAATACATATTGGCAACTAATTTCAAATGCTATTTAACACTTTGCACTAAAAAAAGAAAAAAACTTTCATTTTAGGACATGTTTAATATTCTTGATCCTTACACAAAAAGCAATAGATGTTTTAAAAAAAAAAACTCCTAATAAAAAACATGTAGGGCTGGGGGTTGTGGCTCAGTGGTACAGCGCTTGCCTAGCATGTGTGAGGCACTGAGTTTGATTCTCAGCACTGCATATAAATAAATAAAATAAAGGTCCATTGACAACTAAAAAATATTTTTTAAAAAATCATCTATCTTAGGGGCTGAGATGGTGGCTCAGTGGCAGAACACCTGCCTCACATGTGTGAGGTCTTGGGTTCAATCCTTAGCACCACATGAAAAAAATAAAAAGATATTGTGTTAACCTAAAACTAAATCAAAAACAAAAACAAAAACAAAATCATCTATCTTAGTTGTCAATGAACAAACAAGTTCTAGTTTTATTTCCTAGTTCAGAAAATATGCTAACATTTACTAGTTTTGCAAAACCTATTTATACACAAAAAAACCTAACAGAGTTAGCTGTTGCCATTACCTGATTTTTGTTCAAAAACAGGAGCCATAGCAAGAGGAATTGATTTCAGATCAAAGGGTTTTTCTGAAGGCTCCAATGTATACTGATGTAAGGCCTTTTCCATCCCGGGAACAGAGACTGTCAGACCTGTAAATGCAGAGAAATCTCAGCATTGTAACCGGAGCCAATGACTGGTAATGTTTATGTAAACTTTCAGAAGGAAGAGAAAAATAAAACCACAGACTTTAAAACTTCATTTTTACTTTAAAAGTAAAAATGAAGGTTACCAAATAAACTTCCTTATCAACTTATAAACTGCCTGATTTCTTTCAAGAAAACAAAGCAAAAACTTTTCAACAAACTGTAAGTACCTCTTAGAAAAGAAACCATTTTAGCTGTGTTAGAGTAGTGAGAGCATAAGGAAAGGGAAAAAGAACCAACACATTCAAGAGGGAGATCAAGAAGAACCAGGAATAAGCAATATTTTTTGGGCCCTTACATGCTTTAAGAAATACATTCTCACAGATTATTTTGCAGGAATTTCCATTCCCAAATTAGAAAATATCCTCGCGCACACAGGTTTCCCTAGAAATGGAAGTGCATTCAAAGACAAAAACCAAGCATTTACCTAGTGGAGTCAGCTAACACACAGATCACAAAATATGCTTCCAGATACCACCGGGGAACTAAAATATATCTATTTCTTGACTCTCACTGACCATTGAAGATGTATGTGGCATTTAATGCCATCTGCCTCTGCTGCAGCACATTCAGATAGAAGGTAGCTCTGTCTCGTACCTCATCATCAGTATCCATCATACACCTGACCAGAGGACAAAGAATAGGCATATTACCTCAAAGATTTACAATAGTTTACCACCATACCAAAAGGACACAATTCAAGTCATCTGATACTACCTTTATAAAATACTTTGGTAATTGCCAATATTGGCTCCTAATGTCTCCACAAATCTTCGGAATTCATCTGAATTACTACAGAAATTCTGTCATAGTGAATCAGAAGTACTACATAGGGAGGCATTAAAAGAACTACAAAGAACATAATAACATGAGACAGCAGTTGGTAATCTATTCTTGCATATGCAACTACACACTTCTGTACAATTACAAAATAGAAATATTATACTTTCCCAGGATACAAAAAGATAAATAGCATCCCGAATCCAGTCATTGTTATTGTTCGAATAGCAATTTGTTTCATTTAAAATCAGTCAGCCTTTGACTTGTGACTTATCTGTTTCAATTATTAAAATGCAATCACAGAGCATTTACTAAAGCAAATCTTTTCCTTATCAAATATGACATTATGGAGATCACAAAAACCTAATATTTTCAACTCTGCATATGAATCACATAAGATCTCCTTAACGTTAGTGCCTCAGTTGCACTTGCCTAGCACGTACAAGGCACTGGGTTCAATCATCAGCACCATATAAAAATGAATAAATAAAATAAAGGTATTGTGTCCAACTACAACTAAAGAAAATTTTTTTTAAAAGTTAGTGCCTACTATACAAACTGAAGTACATTTATGTTTACTTTCTCAAAATCCAAACTCAAATTTTATTTGTATCTAGCACATATGTAATTATCAGAAAGAAAAAAAAAATGCCATTTGCCCCTGATTCACTATATGAGCTCTATTCTTAGGCCCCATAATGCATATAATATGGTTCAAATAAATCACTACTTAGCCATTTTTTTTAAAAAAGTCAATCTTTTACTTACCTTTGTAAGAGTACAAGGATGCTTGGGAGAAGACTCTCATTCTGAGCCCCAAATTTTGCCAAAGCACTCACAGCAGCTATTATGAAGCATAAAATAAAGCAACATAAATACTGCATTCTCAGAGTTAATCAATCATTCAAAAAAATTAGATAAGCGATCCGTGTTCAGTGAAGTCTCTTGTTTTACTGAGTGTTTCTTGATCTTATTTCTTTAATACGTTAAAGTATAAACAGAACTCTGAAGGCCCTTGAGAGCTCTAAAGAGAAAATTCCCAAAGAATTGAGGATAAAGAATCATGTACATTTTCTAAAAATTATCTTTGCTTCACTACAACCTCCTACATCTCATTGGTGTGATTAAGTTCTAACCCAAAATAAGGCCTAAGTATAAAAAGAAACTATATTATTAAAATTCCTTTCACTGACTATTAGTAAAAAGGAAGGGGATGGGGGAGGGAGGAGAGGAGGGAAGGAATGGTAACAGGAGTTGGATATGATAAAATGTTATATGCATGTACAAATATGCTACAATTAAACCCATTATTCCATATAATTAAAATCCACTAGTAAAAACTTTTACAATTCCTTTCATTCAATTATAATTCATAGCTTACCTAACTTCTGTCAAGAACTGTAGTAGGTGCTGGAGGTAGAAAGATAAAAGGCATGGTCTCTGACTTTAAGGAGTTATACTGCAGTAGGAAAGACAGGTTAAGTAAAGAGATACTTATAACACACCATAGTAAGGCCCTGGTAGAACTAAATCCAGAATGTTGGGTGAGTACAGAGAAGGAGATTTAAATCAGAATTGGTGGTAGAAAAGAAAGACAAGGAGTTGACCCTTATTACTTGAGCTAAAATTTGAATAATAAATAGTGTTTTAGCTAGAGGGAAAAGAGCATTTGAGGCAGAGTGAATAACACATCCAAATAATCTCTGCCCAGAGCACAAAGCATAGTATATTATTGAACCCAAGAGAACAAAACTGAGCACAGGACTCACATTGGAGTGCAAAGGAAACAAGTGAGAAACCAAAGATAAAAAGTGGATATGGGCCAGGCACCAGTGGTGTACGCCTATAATCCCAGAGGTTTGGGAGGCTGAGGCAGGAGGATCACGAGTTCAAAGCCAGCCTCAGCAAGGCACTAATCAACTCAGCAAGACCCTGTCTCTAAGTAAAATACAAAATAGGGTTGGGGATGTGGCCCAGTTGGTCAAGTGCCCCTCAGATTCAATCCCCAGTAGCAAAAAAACAAACAAACAAAAACTGAATATGGTTTAGCCTCAAAGTTGTCATTGCAAAAACATTATAGAAAGAATAAATTTGTATATTTTAAAGATCATTCTTTTAGCAAAGTGTGGAAAGGGACTGGACATGTATGAGACTTGCAGCAATCAAATCAGTTAGGCATCTGAAATATGGTGAGAGTCTAAATGAGTACCCATGACAACAGATAAGAGAATGAAGAAAAGGTAAGGAAATGAAACTGGTAGATCTTTGCTAAAGAACAGATGGAGGCTATAAAATAGAAGAATAAGTTTCTGTTTTCACAGCTGAATGTACAATAAAGGTGGAGATTTCAATTTGGGCTACTTTGAATTTCACATTGAATTTGAAGTACCTTAGGAAGGCTGGACACAAAAGTTCAGGAAACAGACCTGACTTGAATATCACAGTATATCAACAGAACTCTAAAAATGATCACTAAGAAGAATGTGTATGTTGAAAGAAACAAAACCCTAAGGATAAGTACTGTGTTAAGGAATAGATCTAGGAAGAGAATTTGTATAAATAAGGCTAAGGAATGTAAGAAAAATGCAGGCTATTAAGAAATCAAGGGAGGACTTCATGAAGAGTTTAGTTACATTGAACTGAATGAGGTGAACAAAGATAAGAACTTTAAAGTGTCTAACCTGATTTTTCAGCCAGTTTTTAAGTAATTAAATAAAAAACAGCTTTCAAAGATTTTTAAGGGAAAAGGCTAAATTACATAGAGCTGAAGAAAAAATGGAAAATTAGTTCATGAAAGCAGCTAGTAATGGCTACTTCAATTTATCTCTGAGGGAAGAAAAAAGTGTAGTAGGTAGTTAAATGAGAGACAAAGGATTATAGGAGGGCTTACATTTTTAATGAGATATTAGTTAATAGAGACGTATTTACACATAAATTCTATATGCATTCATATTTATTGCTATAATTCTGAAAAAATGGAGAAGCCTGTAATAATATTCTTATCTTACTGAAAGCCAATCTAAGGCAGAACTCTGCATGGAAACTAGAACTACATATACAGGCCCAATGTATGCTCCAAGATCCCACCATCAAATAAGTCTTGCAGCTTCATTTTCCAATTTCATTACCACCCTCTGAGTTCAGTATTTCAAAAGTCCAGCAGTTACATAATCATCAGTGTTCCAATAACTCACCAGCTCTGACAGCCTCATTCTCTAGGACGACCCTATTAAAAATGAAGCGGATGTACTTGGAGGGGACAGGTGTTCTAGGGCCCTCTTTGCCCAACAAGTGTAAAATCTTAGTAGCCAGAACAGTATGTTCACAGTCCTCAATGAATTCACAAAGGTGGGCTAGACCTGCTTCTTTACTCTCAGGGTTCTCTTCCACAATGTTGATTATGCAGTCCACAATGGCCCGCTTGTATTCAAAGCCTCCCTGGCAAAAGACAAGATAAAACTGCATTCATTCTAAAGGTAATGGAGAAATGTTTATACTCCAAGACTTATAATCTTCAAATTTTAATTTCCTCCTTCTTTTTTTGGGTGGGAGGGGCGGTTCTGGGGATTGAATTCGGGGACACTTTACCACTGAGCTACATCCCCAGCTCTTCATTTTATTTTGAGACAGGGGCTCACTAAGTTGCCCAAGCTGGCCTCAAACTTGCAATCTTCCTTCCTCAACCCTGAGGGGAGGGGATTACAGGTGTGCAGCACTGTGCATAACCCTCCCTTTATTTAAAAAGAAAAACGAACCAAGTGTTTTTTCCTCCAAGTGAGAAAGGAAACAATATCATGTTTAGTAATGATAAAGTAGCAACCAGAATCTTGAGAGGCATACTATGATGATAAAGAAATTTGCATAAAATACTGATATTTAATGGCATTCATGAGAATTTAAGACAGCAACTTCTTGGGTTAAAAGCAGTCTACTTACATCATCTCGGAGCATGTTGGAGAGGAAAGTCATCATGACGCTGTGCTTCCTAGGGTACTTCTGACAGAGAGCACTAATTGCCTGTACAACTACCACCTGCAGAAAAACAAACAGAATATTCACCATAGAATGACACCATAGAATGACCATCACCTGTAAAAAAAAAAAAAAAAAAAAAACACAAGACAAGCATCTTCACAACTTTAACTGGGCATATTTTCCCTGTGATTTACTGCAACCTAAGAAGGTGCTATAGTTACCTAAAATGACAATAATGGGTTTTCAAGAAAGCAGAGAGACCCCAAAAGGAAATAAGATATAATGGAAAAATGAAGTTCATTCAAGGGATCCCATATTTCTCCCCCAAACACATAAAATTCTTAAAGTGAGCAGTAAAAGATAAAAAGCTTGAATAGACTGATTTCTCATAGAAGAAACCGAGAAAGTCCAGGAACTATTTCATAGAGGTTTCTTAGGGAATGTTATCACAACTTTAAAGACAGTGTCAAGTGTTAGAGTCTGTAAACAAGTCAGGATGGTGCCTGGCATTTTGCCAGAGAAATGTTAGGGTCTGTAAACAAGTCAAGATGGCGCCTGGCAAAATGCCAGAGGGAGTGGTTTGTGAAGTAACGCCAGTGAGTCATTAAGTGTGGAGATTCCTTACTGGTTGACTGATGTATCTAGTTTATGCTAATTAAGATAAGCTGTGTGGAATGTATAAATACCACTCCTGTCCTACAATAAAGGGCTCCTACTCCTGCTGTATCAACGTACACAAGTTGTTCCGTCACCCCCCGGTTATTTTGCTGCAGCCACATGGGCTGCAGCAGTCAAGAACTGTGAAGGGTGTGAGATTTTACCCTCTTTAGAGCTAACCTTCATAATTTCTTAGGTGATGGTAGCAAAAGACTCCTATATCAGAGATGAAAAATAGTATGCTACAACAATAGTAATAGCAAGAGTATCAGCATTTTGGAGCTGGCTGCTTCAGCCCCAAATTGTATAAGGCAAATGCAAAGAAACTCAGATAATACCTGGGTCCACAGCATAAGGATCCTTACCCATGGAATTTGATGATTTTATAATTGGCAATAAGTATGCCTACATTTTGGATTGAAGGAAAACACTACTAGACTAGATAGTAAATATGCTGCTTTTGTGTTCCAGAAGGAAGCACTGTTTTTTCTAAAGTTGTAAGGAAACCTTCTTCTTTAGAAGGATATTTTATCTTCCAAGGCTGGAAGATACCTTGTGCTATACAAAAAAAACACAGGTAGGAGAGCAGAAACATAGGGCAGTTGGCACATAACTTATAAGGTGTGTAGAAATACAGAGAGACTGGTGGGGAAGTGAGTATTGTCTCCCAACAATAAGCTAGCACATAATCTATATCTAACACACTGTTTCAGAAAACAGAAAATGTCCGTTATTTTTTATGAAGCAAAGATACTTAATCCTAATAAATTTCGTATACATGCATGGAAAGAAAAAAATTATAGACTGAAATAATTTGTGGATATTAATGTAAAAATTCTAAGGAATATATTAACTAAGAGACTCCAATACTACATTAAGAAAATAATACAACCATGAGGAAATGGGATTTATACCAAGAATGCAAAAATGGTTCAACATTAGAAGACTGAATAAATTATCTTATTAATGAGTCTAAGCAGAAAAGTTGTATGCTTACACCCAAAATGCTTTAAAGCCTTCAATAAAATATGACACTAATAAAAGATCTCAAAAAATAGGAATGGATAGATAATTCCATAACATAATTATATGTATCTGAATCCTAATTCCAGCATATTTCTTAATACGGTATGCTTAGGGGAATTCCCAGTAAGGTCAGAAACAATGTAGGATGCCGTTACCTACATTATTATTTGCCATTACTCTGGAGGTAATAATCAATGCAATTAATAAGAGAAAACAACTAG
Source organism: Callospermophilus lateralis (assembly GCF_048772815.1). NCBI lineage: Eukaryota > Metazoa > Chordata > Mammalia > Rodentia > Sciuridae > Callospermophilus > Callospermophilus lateralis. Next base: position 23,390,614 of record NC_135305.1, on the reverse strand, counting down.
AGGAATAGAAACTGGAAAAAGACAAAATTCTATTTTCAGATGACATGATAGAATACTTGAATATCTTACAGAATCAATGATAAAACTAAGTAAATAAAATATTCAGCAAGAGAGCAGAATATAATATTACCATAGAAAACATTAATATTTATCTACAAGAATAACAACCAGTTAGAAGAGTTAGAAGATATAATGGATTAAAAGGGGAAAGGTGATAGAGGGAGGCTAAATAATGGGTACCAAAAGTTATATAGAAGGAATAAGTTCTAATATTCCCAAGCAGAGTGGGTGAGTATAGTTTACAATAACCTATTATAGGTTGGGGTTGTGGCTCAGTGGTAGAGTGCTTGCCTAGCACGTGTGAGGCACTGGGTTCGATCCCCAGCACCACATAAAAAAATAAATAAACAAAATAAAGATATTTAAAAAAAAAATAACCTATTATATATTTTACAAAGAACTAGAAGAGAGGAATTCAAAGTCTCCAAAAATAAAGAATGATGGGCTGGGGATGTGGCTCAAGCAGTAGCGCGCTAGCCTGGCATGCATGCGGCCCGGGTTCGATCCTCAGCACCACATACAAAGACGTCATGTCTGCCGAAAACTAAAAAAAATAAATAAATATTAAAAAATCTCTCTCTCTCTCTAAAAAAAGACCATTTCCTACCTGCAGCCCTCTTCATCTGGCTTCTTTCTCTATTAAAATAAATAAATAAATAAACTTCCAACCACTCTTCATCTGGCTTCTTTCTCTATTAAAATAAATAAATAAATAAAATAAAAAATTGAATAATAATAATAAGGAGATGGAAAATGCCAACTACCCTGATTTTACAGTATATACTATATGCATGTGTTGAAATTTGATAATGTACCCCATAACTGTGGAGTTATCACACATTAATGAAAAATAATTAAAAAGTTATAACAGCAGTGAAAAGAATAAAATATTCAGGAACAAACACTTAGAAAATATTCAAATCCAATATGAAAATTCTTTTTTAAAAATTTTTTTAGTTGTAGATAGACTCAATACCTTAATTTTATTTGTTTATTTTTATGTGGTGCCAGGGATCAAACCCAGTATCTCATGCATGCTAGGCAAGCACTTGACCACTGAGCCACAATTCTGGCCCCATGAAAATTCTTGAAAGGCACAAAAGTAGAATGTGAAGAAATGAAAAGACATCTCTTGTTTTTAGTCAGGATATCTAAATATCATCAAGATGTCTCTTTTTCCCTAATGTTAACTTACACATTTAAGGCGATCCCAATAAAAATGTCAATGAGATTTGTTATGAAGCTAGAAAAGTTAATACTATTAAGTTCATAAGGAAAGTAAACATGCAAGAATAGCCAGGAAAATAATGAGGGTGCTAATAGATATTAATACAGACTACAAAACTTCTGTATTTTAAAACAGACTTGGGGCTGGAGTTGTGGCTCAGTGGTAGAGCGCTCACCTAGCATGTGTGAGGCCCTGGGTTTGATCCTCAGCAATACATATAATATAGGTATTGTATGCAACTACAACTAAAAAATAAATAAATATTTTTTAAAAAATAAAATAAACAACCAATAAAAAAGAAAACAATGTTTTAATCATCAGAGAATCTGAAATGTTCTCAATAAATATTTATAGTATTATATAATAGAGCTTATACCAAAAAAAAAAAGTGTGCTTTAGTGTGATTTTAGGAGTAAAGGATATAATAGAAATAATAACAATTTATAATAATAAAATAATAACTACTAGGTATTAACTGCAAACCATGCATCAAGCTATGGCTTAATGGTTTACATTTATTACTTGTGACTTGTTCAAAATTGCATTCAATTATAATGCATTCTACTGTCATATATAACAAATTAGAATAAAAAAGTTTTTTAAAAATTGAGAAAAAATAAATAAATAAAATAAAATAAATAAAACAGACTGCCTCTAAAACTCCTAAATCCTTGTCCAAACATTTAAAATGTATCTTCAGTATTCAATTATCTTGAGATTATACTTAGGAGTGAAATTGCTGGGTCATGTGGGATATGCATTCATTCAGCTTTTGTAAATACTACCAGTTTTCCAAACTGTAGTGACTTACATTCCCACTCAGTATATGAAAGTTTTGGTTTTTCTCACCTTCATCAACATTTGTTATTTTCTGACTTTTCATTTTCATCTTTCTTATAACTGCATTATAGTCTTAGCTACATTTTCTTGATAATTTTTTTTTCATTTTATGGCCATCTCTTTATCATTTAATATAGGACTGTTAAAGACTTTGCACTTTGTTTTTTTCTAGTACCAGAGATTGAATCAAGGGCCACTTTATCAATAAGCTACATCTACAGCCTTTTTTTATTTCTGATTTTGAGATAGGGTCTAACTAAATTGCCCAGATTGGGCTTAAATTTGCAATCCTCCCACCTCACATTCCCAAGTAGCTGGGATTACAGATGTGTGCCACCATGCTTGGCTGTACTGTTTAAAATGTTTTTATTATCTTTTTCTTTATGATTTCTAATAGTTCCTTATATATTCTCAAATTGAGCCTTTTAAAGCTTAACTATATACATTATTGCAAATGTTTCTTAGTCTCTGGATTGTTTTTTCACATTGTTTATGGTGTGTTTTGGTAAACGGAAAAAATTTTTTTCCTTTCTTTGGAAAAAGAAAAAGTAGGGTTTGTTTGTTTTTGCTTTCCTAGTGTGATTCTTCCCAGCAGGAGAAACAAAGAGTTTTTAAAGAGGTGTTTCAAAAGCCACAGTCTCGGTATGCCCTTATGGGGGAAAATGGAAATTCTTCAACCAGGTCTAGGTTATAAAATTTCCTTTGTGTCTTACTTTTAAATATTTTTTTCACTCTAGAATCATGAAGATGTTCTAAGTTTTCTTCTAAAACATTTACTGTTTATGCTTTGTATATTTAGATATGTTATGTACCCTGGAACTAATTTCTGTGTATGGTATGAGGTAGGGTTTAGGATTTACTTTTTTCCCGTCAGAATGTCCAACTGATAAACTTTCATATTGGTTTTTTTTTTTTAATATTTATTTTATTGTTCTCGGCAGATACAACATCTTTGTTTGTATGTGGTGCTGAGGATCGAAACCGGGCCGCACGCATGCCAGGTGAGCATGCTACCGCTTGAACCACATCCCCAGCCCTTCATATTGTTTTAATAATATTTTTATCTTAACACAATCATTACCTGATGTCAAAGATGTCAGAAAAGGCAGACAATTAAAAGCAAACAAACAAAAAATCCAAAGGCCAAAGTCTTAAACAGACCTTCTATAAAAAGGACATAAACACTAAAATGTTAGGTAAGAATCAGCAAAAGAATCAGAATGGCTCGGGGTAGAGAATGCATTTGAAATTAGAAAATGCAGATTTTGGTCTTGGCATTTTTAGTAATTCCTTTATATTATAAAATTCCACACAGTCAAAGAAAATAAGAACACTTAATTTTTCAGAACTTGATAAAATTTATTTTATAGGATTAAAAAACTAGACAAATTAGTGTCACAGGAAGGGATAGTGCCAATTGTAGAGGAGTTTGCCTTAGAAATTTGAAATGGGTTTTTGAAACTTTTTCTTATGACATATTTCATACTACATATTATAAATATATATTAACAAACCTTTATAAAAACAAATGCCTATGTACTTACCATACGGTTTTTTTTTTTTTTCTTGGTACTGGGGATTGGACTCAAGGATGCTTAACAATTGAAACAATCCCCAGCTCTTTTTAAAAATTTTCTGTTTTCAGACAGGGTCTTACCAAGTTGCTTAGGACCTTGAGAACTTGCTGAGGCTAGCTTTGAACTTGTGATCCTCCTGTCTCGGCCTCCCAAATCACAGGGATTATAGATATACAGCACCACACCTGGCACCATACAGCTTTTTTTTTGGTTTTTTTTTTTTAGTATTTATTTTTTAGTTTTAGGTGGCTACAATATCCTTATTTTATTTTAATGTGGTGCTGAGGATCAAACCCAGTGCCTCACACGTGCTAGGTGAGCACTCTACCACTTGAGCCACAACCCTAGCCCCACCATACAGTTTTTAAAAAAGATTTCTATTATCTGAAATTCCTGAATGCCCCCTAGCTCCTCTGATCACACTTCACTGATTCCTTTCCAGAAATACTCTCCTCACTATCTTAATCATTTCCTCACTTTACTTCAGTTTCCAAACGTATCGGTGTTTTATATTTATATGAATACTATCGTATTGTATATAATCTTTTGTAACTTGCTCAACATGATATTTGCAAAATTAATGTATGTGATTGAAATGGTGTCATGGTTCCAAAGTGGAATTATGGGTTCTTTTTTTTTTTTTCAGAAAATATCATCTTCAGTTTTTGGATTATTTTCAAAAGTAGTTGCATACAGGAATATACAGAGATTTCCATTGTCCCAAACCCTCACACACGATATTCTGGTGTACTTTTTGGTGTACAAGCCTTTTGATTTTCTAAAACTGAAACCAGTAAACTATGGCTCTATTTTGTCTGCATCCCATTTTTTACAGCTAAGATGATTTTTAAATTTTTAAAGAGTTGTAAAGAAAGAAAAAGAAAAAAAAAAAAAAAAAAAAGGAAGACTATGCAACAGATAATGGAGGGAAAGCCTAAAATATTTATTTTATGATCCTTTAAAGAAAAGTTTGTCAATTCCTATTCTAAAACATTACCCTTACCAAACTTACTTCCTTCATAATCCCAATTTATTTTATAAAATGCTGCAAAAATGACTGTCATCACCTCCTAAGGTTCTCCAAAGTTTCAAAATGCCCACTAGAATATATAGGCTAAGCTTATTTGTTTAAAATTTTAGAAGTATATTTAGTGCAGAGAGTAATAGGGTCAATTATATGAAATGGCTGAAGTAAGAATAAAACAATAAAATCTTTCTACCTTCATTCTCTTAACTGAAATTTTATTGTTTTTTTTTTTTGAATTATCTCTAATATACTCTCATTAGTTCTATTCAACACTGTACTGGAAATACTAGCTATTTTAATAAGGCAAGAAAAAAGAAAAGAAAGATATTTTGATTGGAAATAAAGTGAAACTGTCTCTATTCAGAGATGAGATGATTGTGTACATGTTCTCAAGGAATGTATATAATAATAATTATAACCAATAAGGGAACTTAACAAGGTCAAAGGATATGGAATTAATATGGAAAACTAATAAAAAAAGCTTTTTTATACTACCAGTAAACAATTACTTGGTTATTTGCTTTTCAAATAAAGATGCCAAAGCACTCCAATGAAGAAGTATTTCAGATAAATTATGTTGGAATAACTGTACATCAGTAGAGAGAAACACTGAAATTATCATACAAAAATTAATTCAAGTTGGGTCATAGACCAATATATAAAAGCTAAAACCATAAAACATTTAGAATAAAACAGCAGAGATTATCTTTATGACTTGGAGATTGATAAAGGTTATTTAGATTGTATGCTTAATGACTGTAAAAGAAACAAATTGATAAATTGGACTTTTTAAAAATTAAAACTTCTACTCCTCAAGAGACTTTATTAAGAAAAGAAACAGATAAGTCACAGATTGGGAGAAAACATGTTCATGTTTGAACTTTTACCTTGAACTCATCTGAAATTTCAGACACAAAAGAAGATATCTGCTTCATGAGCCTGTCCACACTGCTCTCACTTCCTGTTTTGAGCAGTGTAGTAATGGCTAGGGTAGCAATGCTTCTGTTTGAGTCTGTGATCAAGTTTTCTAAATCCAGATTGCAGGCAGTAACAGCAGAGGGGTGCTTCATTGCCACCTTGTGGAAGGGTAGGAAAAAAATTAGTAAGCATACTGACATTGATAAAAGCTAAAACTTAAAATTTTAATGAGAAAATAAGCAGTAGTTAAAGGGGACAATAAAGGATAAAAGTAATTTTTCTGGTAGCTCAGTGGTAGAGTGTTTGCTTAGTGTATGCAAAGCCCTGGGTTCACTAATCATCATTTTAAAAAAAAGTAATTGTTTAAGGATTATTTTTAATTAATAAGGTATAGTATATGATTTGTTAAATGATTAATTGCTACAGTATAGCACAATACTCTCTTATTGCCCTATAACAAAACAATATCACAGTCTTTTATTATAGTTGGCCTGCATTTCTTTATAGTATATGTGTCTTTGTTTATCTAGTCTTCTAGATGTTAGATCTGAGAACAATATCCACCATGGTAAACAATGCTCAACAGATATTAATATATTATCACTTAGAAAACAATTCTGTAATTAAACAAGCAAATTCTAGCCAAACTGCATTTCCCATGGTCACTAAAACATGTCTGTCATTCTCCCATTTCCTTGATGTTGTTCCACCTCTCTATCTCAGATTGGTACAGAATCCCTGACTCACAACTCTGAAAATGTGAAAATGCTCTGCAAAGTACTATCATTAAAATTCATTTAACAGCAAAACATTACCCAAATTAACGAAAAACTAAATCTTCATTTGTCCTACTTAACAAGGATCATCATAAGTCTTGTGCAGAAATATTAGTATGCCTTATGTTGCAGTAATTTAAATTTAAATAGTCACTGTGGTAAATAGTTACCATACTCAACAGTGTAATTCTTGAACATAAAATGCATAAAAGTGAGAAATAAATTATAATATTTTGCTGAATGATAGTGTAAATGGCCATACCTAGGGCTCCAAATCCAAATGAAGTGTTGTAGAAATGAAGACCATAAATTATATATACTAACCTTGAAAAGAAAGCCAAATGATCACATTTAATGTTTCTCAATCAGTGATTTAAGTCCATAGCTAGCAAAAGGAAACCTACCTTGTTAAGGGTCCTTACAGCTGCGTATCTCAAGGCTGGCTTAGGTGAGCTGCAGAAAAGTTGAAGAACTAAAACAAACAAACAAAATCCCTACATTGTTCATTTCATTGTATAGTTTAGATGAAAATACATAATGAATCATTCAAAAAATGAATAAGAAAATTAGATTACAGCATGAAAAATTCACATGAAAAAAATGGAGCTGGGGCTGTGGTAGAGAGCTTGCCTGGCGCACGTGTGGCACTGAGTTCAATTGTCAGCACCACATAAAAATAAAGGTATTGTGTCCATTTCCAACTAAAAATATATATTTGAAAAAAATGTATTATATCAGAAATAGGAAAAGCTATTAAGCTTTACTATAAAATAAAGTTTGCTTCTAAGAATTATTGTACTCATTAATATCTGAATTTAAATGACAGAAAAATAGATAATTACAGACTGGGATGTAGCTCAGGGACAAAGCACTTGTTTAGCATGCTCAAAGACCTGGGTTCAATCCACAGCAATACACACACGTACATGCGTGTGCGCGTGCACACATACATATTATGGGAGCAAATGGACTTTCTAAACATTAAAGAAAACTTGAAGACATTAAAGTTATTTGTCTTCTAAGTAAAAAAGTTTTATATGAGGAAACAAACTTAAAAGTAATAAAGAACAACTCAAATAAATTACACATAAGTTATCAAAATAAAAAGGCTATATCTATATATAGTTAAGGTTCAAAAATCATTCTTCGGATTGGTTGTGGCTCAGTGGTAGACTGCTCGCCTAGCACTTGTGAGACACTGGGTTGGATCCTCAGCACCACATAAAAATAAATAAATAAAATAAAGGTACTGTGTCCATTTACAACTAAAAATATTTTTTAAAAAATCATTCTTAACACTTATTCTGTAGATATCAAACTTAAAATCTTAAGACCATAAAAACAGTTATCAAATACACAACTAACCTGAGACAGCAGGTGCCAACTCTCTTGCAGTACAGTTAGGAAGATGGATGATAGCAGAAGCAGCTTCATAAATAACCATTTCATGTTTATTTCGCAAGCAACTCTCAATGAAATCAAAAAGTGGACTGTCATGGCTGCCAATAAAAAAAATATATATATATATACACACATACACACACACATATTTAGAAGAGAGAGAGAGAGAGAGAGAGAGGTGTCATTATTTAGATATCAAATAGAGAAACAATAAGCATAGTGGCTAAAAGCACAGATAGACTGAGATACACTTTTGGAATGATGAAGGACGTCTGAAAATTCACTTCTCCAAAAAACAATGACCAAAAAATTTATCTAAACCAGCATTTTCAAAACTCTAGCAGCCAAATACTTGCAATAATCCTTTAAGCATTAATTAAAAGAAAGAAAAAAGCAGCTGAGTCTTGATTAGAATGATAAGCTTTCTGGTGTTTTAACTTACCCTACTTCCAATTTCTATTCTCATCTTCCCAGTTTCATTGCAGCCCTGGAAACCAGTAGCCTCAGAACCACAAAAGCTATGAAAACCAGAAGCTTAGCAAAGTTGGTTTAACAACAGAAAATCAATTCATGTTATATGCCACATTAATACTACGAAGGATGAAAATCAGAGTTTGTTTTTTGAGAAAAAAAATAATTCTGAGCCATACAAAGAAATAGTAAAGTATGGTGCATATGTTGGGGGAAAAAGCCATCCACAGAAATTATTCCTAAGGAAGCCCAAATGTTGGACTTACTAGGTAAAACTTTAAGTCAGTTAGTTCAAATACATTCAAAAAACTAAAGGAAACCAGTCTAAGAGTTAATGGGAAATATAATAATGATACCGCTCCATAGAGAGACTATCATCAAAAAGATACAAGTGATTTCTTTTTTTTCTTTTTTTTTAGTTGTAGTTGGACACAATATCTTTATTTTATTTATTTTTATGTAGTGCTGAGGATCAAACCTCCTCACACATGCTAGGCGAGCACTCTATCACTAAGCCACAACCCCCAGCCCCAAATGATTTCTTTAAAGAAAGAAATTAAAATTATAGATTTAGAAAGTACAATGACTGAAACAAAAACATTAACTAGGGAGGTTCAATAGCAGACTTGTGCTGGCAGATGAAAGAACCAGCAAGCTTGGTAATAGGTCATCTGAGTTAACCAGTGAGGGAAATAAAGAAAAAAAGACGAAGGAAAATGACAGATATTTGAAGACCTGTGTAATATAAACAAGGGTACCAACTCTGCATAATAGGAATCTTAGGAAGAGAGAGACAAAGAAGCAAAAGAATATTCAAAGAATCAACAAAAACTTCCCAACACTGATTCAAAGACTAAGATAATTCACTGCTTTACAAAAAATACTAAAAGAAGAATGCTTTAGACTAAAAGACTGATTTTAGTGACATGAAGAGCACTAGGAATGTAGAACACAAAATTCAGAAGTTTTCTCATTTCTCAACTACTTTAAAGGACCTAAAATTGTACAAACCAATAATTATAACACACTATTGTGGATTTATAACATATACAAGCATCATAAGTGATAACAGCAAACAAGAAAGAGGGAGAAGGGAATGGAACTACATTGGAACAAAGATTCCATATTTAACTAGAATTATATTAGCATCCATCTGAAGTAAACTATGATAAATTAAAATACCTATTATTATCCCTACAACAATAATTAAAACTGGGCTGGGGTTGTGGCTCAGTGGTAGAGTGCTCGCCTAGCATGCATGAGGCACTGGGTTCAATCCTCAGCACCACATAAAAAATAATTAATAATAAATTATTAAAAAACAATAATTAAAGCTAAAAAGTTACAATATTGACAGGAATTGAAATGAAATTATACACTTAAAAAGTAATTAAAGAGGATTCGAGGAACAACAATAAAAAGAACAAGAAATTTACAGAGAACAAACACCAAAATAACAAGGGTAAATCCAATGATATCAATAATTATATTACTATGAATGGTCTAAAACATCCAAAAGATAGAGATTGTCAGACAATTTAAAAAAGCATTCCTCCTGTGTAAGATATATATACTTTAGATTTAAAGTCCCAAGTAGAATGAAAGTAAGAAATGGAAAAATATATGACAGGTAATAACCATAAGAGATCAGAAATAGCTATATTAATACCAGATGAAATAGAATTTTAAAAAATATTGAGACAAAAAGAGACATTTCACAATGATAAAGAGGTCAATATATCAGAAAGGTGTAACATAAGAATGAACATACAACAACCACCACCTCAAAAATACATGAAATAAACTTGACAAAAAGAAGATAATCAGGACTGGGGTTGTGGCTTAGCAGTAGAGCTCTTGCCTAGCACACACGAGGCACTAGGTTCAATCCTCAGCACCACATAAAAATAAATAAATAAAATAAAGGTATTATGTCCAACTATAAGTAAAAATATATTTAAAAACAAAAAGGAAGATAATTATTTAATAATAATAGCTGGAGTTGTTTATATCCCCCTCAAGTAATTGACAGAAAAACCAGACAGAAAATTTATCAAGGATACAGATGACCCAAACAACACAACTAACTCAACTTGATCATATAAAACAATCAATCTGCTGGATGTGGTGGCAGTACAACTTGCCTGTAATTCCAGTGACTCCAGAGGCTGAGGAAGGAGAATCAAGAGTTCAAAGCCAGCCTCAGTGACTTAGCAAGGCCCTAAGCAACTCAGAGAGACCCTGTCTCTAAATAAAAATTTTTTTGAGAAGAGCTGGGATGTGATGCAGTAGTTAAGCATCTCTGGGTTCAATCTCAAGTACAAACAAAACAAAACAAAACCACAGTCAATGCAATGACTATAAAAGCACACCACCTTTTCAAGTGCATATGGACCCTTTTCCAAGGATAGATTAGATGCCAAGTCATAAAACAAGACTCAACACATAAGGACAGAAATCATACAAAAATCAAAGAAACTCGAAGTTTTCCTTTTGCCTCAGCCCCCTGAGCCACTTATAGGCAAGGCATACACCACTGTGTCCAGCAGACTGACTGTTTTATATGATCAGGTTGATTTGGTTGTGTTGTTCAGTTAATAAATTGTGTTCTGTTGTTCAGTTAATAAATTTTCTGTCTAGTTTTTCTGTCAATTACTGGATGGACATAGACAACACCAACTATTATTATTAAATTATTAACGTCTTTTTGTCAGGTTTATTTCATGTATTTTTGAGGTTCTGTTGTTCTGTATGTATGTTTTATCCTTGTGTTATACCCTCCTGATATATTGACCTCTTTATCATTGTGAAACATCTCTTTTTTGTCTCAATATTTTTTTTTAATTCTATTTTGTTTATCTTTTCAGATCAACACAGCTTCATCTAGACTAACCAAGAAAAAAAGAACAAAAGACACAAATAGGAATGAAAGAGGACTATCACTACTGATCCAAAAGAAATTAAAAGAATCATGAGAAAATATTATAAACAACTATATGTCAAAAAATTAAGTAACTTAGATGAAAGAGACAAATCCCTAGAAATACCAAACCACTAAAACTGTCTCAAGAAGAAATAGTCTAAATTAACTTCTATGGAGTCAATTATTAAAAAATCATCCCTTAGCTGGTATGGTGGTGCACATCTGCCTTCCCAACAGCTTGGGAGGCTGAGGCAGGAGGATCACAAGTTCAAAGCCAGTCTCAGCAACTTAGCAAGGCCCTAAGCAACTTAGTGAGACCCTGTCTCTAAATTAAAAGAAAAACAAAACAAAACAAGGGCTGGGGATATTGTTAAGCACCCCTGGATTTAAACCCTAGTACCATACCCCTCCCCCAATCACCCCTTAGTCAGGCAAGTTGGCATGACATACCCCTCTAACTCCAGTGACTTGGGAGGCTAAAGCATGAGAATTACAAGTTTAAGACCAGCTCAGGCAACTTACACGTTTTTGTTTTGTTTGTTTGTTTTTTAAAGAAAGAAAAAAGGGTGGGCTGGAAGTATAGCTCAGTGGTAGAATGCCCCTGGATTCAATCTCCAGTACAACACACACACAAAACCCACCTCTCAAATAAAAATACAGATATAGATGGCTTCACTGGTTAGTTCTATCAAATATTTAAATAATAATACCAACCCTTCACAGACTCCTTCAAAACAGAAATGAGAAGGGAATACATACAACTCAACTAACTATATGATGTCAGTATGACAAAAATTCACAAAAGAAACAATTACAGAACAATATTCCTTTCAACAGACAAAAACATTTTTAACAAAATATCAGCAAATGGAATCCAGTAACATACATAAAAATTAAACACCATAGGTAAGTGTATTAATCAGAGGAATACAAAGTTGGTTTAACGCTAGAAAAACAATGTAATATAGTACAGTAATTTAAAGGATGAAAAATATAATCATCTTCATATATACAGAAACAGCAACTAACAAATTCTAACACCCATTCATTATTTTTTTTAAAATTCCCATAAACTAGAAATAAAAGGTATATCCTCAACTGAATAAAGCACATCTTCAGAAAATCCCCACTTACATCATGCTTAATGCATTCCTAAGATTGGGGACCAGAAAAGAGTGTCTGCTTTCATCACTTCTACTTAGCACTGTGTTAAAGGCCTGAGCCAGTGCAATGCAGCTCAAAAAGAAATTAAAGACATCTAGTTTGGGGGAAAAAAAAAGAAGTAAAACTGTCTTTGTTCACAGATGGCATGATCCTATGCACAGAAAATCCCCAGGAATACAAGCAAACATATGCACAGATACCCAGAACTAACAAAGGATCATAGCAAAGTTACAGTATACAAGATCAACAAATAAAAATCAACTGTAGGGTTGTGATTGTGGCTCAGTGGCAGAGCACTTGTCTAGCATGTGTGAGGCACTGGGTTCAATTCTCAGCACCATATATAAACAAAAAGTAAATAAAAGTTCATCAATAATTAATAAAAATTTTGTAAAACCCATAAGATGGGGCTGGGATTGTGGCTCAGCAGTATAGCGCTCGCCTAGCATGTGCAAGGCCCTGGTTTTGATCCTCAGCACCACATAAAAATAAATATTAAAAAAACCCATAAGACATGCTGCACAATGCAAAATCCTTCTGAGAATTCGAAATGAAGAACTAATCATAGACTAGAAACTTCTTTATTATCAAGATGGCCACTCTCTCACATTCATTTATTTAAAATACATCTGCTATTTTTTTCAGTGCAATTCTTATCAAAATGCAAGTAGGCTTTTTCTTGTAGAAATTCAAAGCTATTCCTAAAATTTACATGAATATTCAAAGAACCTAGAGTATTCAAAATGATTTTGAAAAACTTTTATTTCCCAGCTTCAAAATTTTTATAAATTATATAGTAATATATAAATACTATATAATTTTATATAAAAACTATATAATCTTACTTAAATAAATCATCATAGAGTAGTATTGGTATGAGAATAGATACTTAGATCAACTGAATAGACTGGGAGTTTTTTTTTTTTTTTTTAATTGTTTTTAGTTGTAGATGGACACACTATCTTTTATTTATTTATTTTTATTTGAACCCAGTGTGTCACACATGTGAGGCAGGTGCTCTACCACTAAGCTATAGCTCCAGCCCGGGAACTGGGAGTTTTAATACATTCATGGTCCGCTAATTTTCAAAAAAGGTGCCTAGACAATTCAAAAGTTTTCACCAAGTGGCGCTCGAAAAATTGGATATCTATATCTTTTAAAAATGAACTTAGACCATTAAATTATCATACACAAAAATTAACTAAAAATGGACTACAGTCCTAAATGCAAAAGCTGAAACTACTTAACTTCTAGAATGAAATGCTTGGAAAGTCTTTGCAACCTTCAGTTGGGCAGAGTTCTTAGATATAAGATCTAAAGCACAGTCCTTCAAAGAAAAGTTGATAAAATAAACTTCATCAAAACTTAAAACATTTACACTTTAACAAGAAGCACAAGGAAATGAAAGACATGCAACAGACTATGAGAAAAATATTTGCTGTATTTTGTGAAAGAATTTTGTGTAAAAATAGGGTGAGAAATTAGTCCGTGGTTTTCTTACAAAATTTGTTAGGCTTTGTTATCCAAGTTATTCAGATGATCGTGTATTTGACAAAGGATTTATATCCAGACTATCTAAAGAAGTCTTTTAATTCAAACATTAAAAAATGGGTAAAAGATCTGAATGGCCTTCACTCAAAAACAAATAAAGACCAGCTAATAAGCACTTGATAAGAAAATAATTACTAGTCCTAGGGAAATCAAAATAATAACCAGAATGAGACACCACTACAAGGGCAGGACAATGGCACATGCCTGAAATTCCAAGGACATGAGAGGCTGAGGCAGGAGAACTTCATGCTCAAGGACAGCTTTGGCAACTCAGTGAAACTTATCTGGAGATAGGGTTCAAATACAAAAATCAAAAGGGGTGGGGACATAGCTGAGTGGTAGAGCATTACTGGGCTATTCGATTTCCAGCATCATCAAGAGAGAGAGAGAGAGAGAGAGAGAGAGAGAGAGAGAGAGAGAGAGACCATTATACAACCACTTAAACGGCTAAAACAACATCAGGCAATATCACCTATGAAAATGTGGAAAAGTGGAATTTTTTTCTTAAAGAACTAGGAAGATAAATTACAAACAAAGTGGAATGTAAAATGCTAGGGCTACTGTGGAAAATAGTATATCAGTTTCTTTAAAAGTTAAACATGGGCTGGGCCTGCAGCTCAGTGGTAAAGCACCTGCCTCACATGTGTGAGGCACTGTGTTCTATCCTCAGCACCACATAAAAATAAATAAATATGGCATTTATACACAATGGAATATTACTCAGCATTAAAAAATAACAAAATCATGGCATTTTCAGGGAAATGGATGGCACTAGAGCAAATTATGCTAAGCGAAGTTAGCCAATCCCTAAAAAACAAATGCCAAATGTCTTCTCTGATATAAGGGAGGTGACTCAAAACAGAGTAGGAAGGAAGAGCATGAGAAGATTACCACGAAACAAGGAAAAGAGGAGGGAGAGACAGGGAGGAAGAAGGGGAATTGCACGGAAGTCGGAAGGAGATCCTCATGGGTTCACAAAATACATATATGATGGTGTGAGGGGGAAGGGAAGAAAAAAAGAGAGAGATAAGTGTCACAGTAGAATGGGTAGAGAATAGTGATGGGAGGGGAGGGGAGAGGGGGATAGGGAGGGCAGCAGAATACAACTGACACTAGGATTGCTATATGTATACACATGGATGTATAGCCAATGTGATCCTGCAATCTATACACGTGGAAAAATGAGAATTCATACCCTATTTGAATCAAATAAATAAATAAATAAATAAAGATATTGTGTCCATCTACAACTAAAAAATCATGCTCTATATGTGTAGTAAAAATTCTAATGCACTCTGCTGTCATAAATAAATACATAAAAAGTTTAACATAGCATGTAAACCAACTATTCAATTTATAGAACTCTTCCAAGAGAATGGAAAAAAATCTATGTCCACACAAAAATTTGTAAGTGACTTTTCCTAGCAACATTATATTTAATTGACAGAAAAGGAAACAATTAAAATGTCCATCAATTGATGAACAAATAAACAAAATTTGGTTTACCCATACCACAGAATATTATTTAGTCATAAAAAGAAATACAGTAATGATGCAGGCTACAACAGTAAACCTCAAAAACATCATGCTAAGTGAAAGAAGCACAAAGTTAACGTGAAAGATGGGTATGTATGATTCTATTTATCTAGATTCTATTAATCTATTTAGACATGTCTAGATAGGCAAATTTAGAGAGACAAAAGGCAGCTTAGTGGTTTCATTTTAATAGCAGTTTATAAACTAACTGTAATTCCAACATTTTTAAATTACCCTATTATAAATTATACTATATTTAAAAATGTTACTTAAGAAACTATCAGAAGACAGGCATGGTTGTACATGCCTGTAATCCCAGCAGCCTGGGAGGCTAAGACAGGAGGATTGAAAGTTCAAGACCAGCTGCTGCAACTTAGCAATACCCTAAGCAATTTAGCAAGACCCCTTCTCAAAATAAAAAACAAAAAGGGCTGGAGAGTGCTGGGATTGTGGCTCAGTGGCAGAGTGCTTGCCTCACATGTATGAGGCACTGGGTTCAATCCTCAGCACCACATAAAAATAAACAAACAAGCAAATAAATAAAAGCATTGTGTCCATCTACAACTAAAAATATGTATTTTAAAAAATAAAATAAAGGACTAGGGATATGGTTCAGTGGTTAAGTGCCCCAGGTTCAATCCCCAATACCAAAACAAACAAGAAAGGGAGGGAGGGAGAGAGAGGGGGAGGGAGGGAGAGAGAGGGGGAGGGACAGAGGAAGGAAGAAAAAAGAAATTATCACAAGGCCTTACTGCCTTACTACCTTACTCCCAATAGGCCTAAAATGCTTTCCAATATCCAGTTAGATATTGTAATTATAAAAATCATTTTTTATCATTCCATGAAAAAAACATATGATTCTTGTTTTTATTTTTATTTTTAATTTTTTTAGTTGTACATGGACACAACACCTTTGTTTTATTTATTTATTTTTATAAGGTGCTGAGGATCAAACCCAGGGCCTCACATGTGCTAGGCGCTCGTTCTACCACTGAGCCACAACCCCAGCCCCATAACACTTGTTTTTAAATAAAAAATAAAAAGTTTAATTAACAAACAGTATTTACCTTTAAATTTTTAAATTTAAATTTACCTTTTAAAAAAATCGGAGACAGTTCTCCATGACAACCATCCCTAGTGATGGTCCCTATGTACCTGGTCCCTAACAATAACCCCTGTAATGAGAGTTTGTAATTTATCTTCTTAGTTCTTTAAGAAAAAAATTTTACCCCCCCCCCACATACACACACACAAACAATATTTAGTGTTTCTTTCCTTTATAGAAATGGGTGTTCAGCTGCACATTTACTTTAACCTGTTTTTTTCAATATTTTAAAAAGATAGAACAATATATATGGTTATAAATTCAATTACAAATGTAATTGATTTCTCATTAAATGTTTATTAATATCCTATATCTAGACTTTTTTTCAATATTTTATTAAATAGATATTAAAGAGTCTCTTGATATTCTTACATTATAAATAATATCAGAAATGATTTTTTGTATTTGTCTACTTATGTATGTGTATAAGTGTTCCACTGTAGTGGATTCTTAAAGAAAAACTGCTGGATCACAGGCAATATATGTACTCTTTAAAAGACACGGCCAAATAACTTTACAAAGTACTTGTACCAATTTATTCTCTCAGCAAGGTAGCATGTGAATATCCACATTTTAGCCAATATTTGATTCCAAAAAACATTTTACATTTTGCCAATTTGATGGGTAAAAAAACAAATCTTGTTTTAATTTGCATTTCTCTGATAGTAAGGTGGTACTTTTTAAATAAATTTATTGCAAATGTGTTTCCTCATCTAAAGGTACCTGTCAATAACTTTTGTACAATTTTCTTATTTGGTTATCTTTTCTTGTGATATGTAGGAATTCTTTATATACTTGGATAATTTCTTCCATGAATAGCAGATACATGTGTAGCAAATATTTGCTTCCAGTCCATTTTGTCTAACTCTATGAGATCTTTTTCATCATAAAAAAATTTAACTTTTTGTTGTGGTAAATCTTATCTATATTTTTCAATATTTTTGACTACCAAAAGGTGGCAAAGTATTTTTCTTATGTTTAACTTTAATTGGTAAAATTTTGGGGTAGTTTATTTAGGCTTTTACTCCACCTACAATGTATTCTTATGAATACAGAGATTTAAATTACTCAGAGTACCAACAGATTAGAAAATTATATGAACAGATTAAGGTTAAACTACATTAACAGATTAAACAGAAAAATCATTTGATCTTCATAATTTCAGGAAAAACATTTTGAAAAAATTAAAATTCTATTAGTCATAAAAATTCCACAAACTAGGAAAAATAAGTACTTCCTTACTTTGATGAAGAATATTTTAATAAAATACACACATACAGCAACATTATATTTAAGTGCTAAAACACTGAAATTATTATTTTTGAGAGTAGAAATGAAATGTAGATGCCACTATTATTTTATGCTGTAGGTTCTAGCCAATTCAGTGAGAGATGGGGGGAAAGCAGGCTCAGTAGCACATGCCAGCAACTCTGGAGGCTGAGACAGGATGGAAAGTTCAACCAGCCTCGGCAACTTAGCAAGACCCTGTCTCAAAATTAAAAATTAAAAAAAGGACTGGGGATATAACTCAGTGGGTAAAGAACCCCTGGGTCCAATTCTCAGTACCCAAAACTGAAAAATAAATAAAAATTTTTAAAAAGGGAAGAGAGAGAAAGGGGGAGAAAATTATGGGAGAAAAACCAAAATGTCACTTTTTAAATACCATTTATAAAAACATATTTGTGTGCCAAAACAACATTTTAGTTGTTCATAAGCAATAGACCATGTATATGATGGACTGCATATACAATGCATATGTAGATCCATGAGACTATATCTAGTGGTATCATAGACATCTAAGTTTAGGTAAGTACACTGTTGTTCATGCAACAAGAGTTACCCAACTACACACTTCTCCGAATGTAGGCCCATCGTTAAGCAATGGATGATCATACATAGAAAATCCAAAATAACTGACAAAGGAATTATGAGTATTAACAAGTGAGTTTAACATGTAACAGAGTCATTTTATCCAAGTGATCTGCTGCCCCTTACATCATTAAAGGAGTTTGCTTTCTATTAACCACCATCAGAAGATTCCTCAAAAGACCAGACTGAAACTACCATATGACAGAGCTACACCACTCCTTGGTATTTATCCAAAAGAATTAGCACAATACATGCGTACCCATGTTTATACCTGCACAATTCACAACAGGTAAGCTATGAACCCAGCCTCAGTATTCATCAACAGATGAATGGATAAAGAAAATGTGGTATGTATACACAATGGAGCTTTATTCAGCCATAAAGAAGAATAAAATTATGTCATTTGCAGGAAATGGATGCAGCGTGACAGCATTATGTTACAAGAAATTAGCCAAACTCATAAAGTTCAGTCAGGGTTGTATGTTTTCCTTTATATGTGGAAGCTTGAGAGAAAAAGGAGAAGAGCTTATGAAAACAGAAGGGAGACCAATAAACTAGAGAGAGGGGACCAGGAGAAGGAGGATTGGATGGGAAAGGTAAGTACTGGGGAATGAAATTGAACAAACTATGTTATATGCATGTACAAATATATGACAAATACCTCTCTATATAATTATAATGCACAAATTAAAAAATTCTAGCCCCTGAGTATGCCAGGAGGGGCTATTGTGTCTCAAAATTTATATTAGGCTGTTAAAACAGAACTGAAGCCAAAGTTCTGCCACATTTTGTTGCTTCTGCATCTCACCTCTGATCACAATAACTGAAACTTCTATATTTAATGCAGTTTAAAAGTCTTAAAACCCAAGAGTCTTAATTCCTGTCAGGGCATGAAAACTGCCCTGCTAGGCTTCTGTAAAGTGACCTAGAATGAACAGGCAACAGAGGAACCAGAGCATCTGGCATTACTCCATTCTCTTACGAGTTTCCATCCAATGCAATGATACTCCAATAGGCTCTATATGAATTCTGCTTGGCCAATTGTGTTTAGTTGCACAGAAACTGTCACAGAAAACTGGGAATCAGGTTGGGTTTCTACTGTCATTTTCTGAAAGTGAATTAAAGAATCAGAGGTGAAAGATTCATTTTGGTTGGGAGCAATAGCACATTCCTGTAATCCCTGCTACTGAGGAGACAAAGGCAAAAGAATTGTCAGTTCAAAGCCAGCCTTGTCAATTTGGTGAGACCTCATTCCAAAAAAAAAAGGCTGGGGATGTACCCTGTAGTAGAACATCCCGAGGACTAATCCTCAGTACTGAAGAAAAGAAAAAAAAAATGAGAATGAAAAAAGAATCATTTTGGCAGCATAATAACTCACTGAGATGCCTGGTAACTAACTGCTGTGGGAAATAGCCCTAAAGTACCAATGAAGGAAAAGTCCAGAAGTTAATATGCCCATGTTAGAACTCCTTGGTTATTATTGATGGCTTTGGTGGGAGTTTCCCAAGAAGGAACAAACTCCCTGAATGGAAGTTTAAACAATGCCTGATAAAATTATACAGACTTACACAGAAATAAGGATGCAAAACAAGAGCTGGAAAATACTTTTGCAGAAGAGTAAGTGAGGAGATTTTTCTCTAGCATATATCTACACTATTGTAATAAGGCAGTAGTATATTGATGGTTCAGAAACAGAAATAGCAGTTGAAAACATGAGCCTTGAAACAGAACAATGCATGTAAGGATACCTGATTTATAACAAAGCTGATACTGTACGTCAGTGGGTATAGACAAATATTT
The DNA here is from genome assembly GCF_048772815.1 of Callospermophilus lateralis. Classification (NCBI taxonomy): domain Eukaryota; kingdom Metazoa; phylum Chordata; class Mammalia; order Rodentia; family Sciuridae; genus Callospermophilus; species Callospermophilus lateralis. The sequence continues at coordinate 23,370,368 of NC_135305.1, read as the reverse complement.
CAACTAGTGGCCCAGAGAATACTGGACATTCATATGGGGATAAATGAAATTAAACTGCTATTTTATATCATATCCAAAAAACAATTCCAAGTAGACTATAGACTTAACACATGAAAATCAAAACCATAATTCCTAAATAAAATAAATACAAAGGATATATTGTGAACTTGGACTAAGAAAGGATTTCTTGAACAAGGCAACAAAAATATAATCCCTGTAGTAAAAGATTGCTTAATCTGATTTTCTTAAATTTATGAAGTTCTATTTATCAAAAGACACCAGAAAACAGGACAAGCTAAAATATAGGGAAATCTATCTATAATACACACATCCAACAAAGGATTCACATCTAGAATACATAAAGAACTCCTGGATATCAAAGCAAACAACCAAATAATAAACTAGGCAAAACTCAAACAGGTATTTCAATAGAAAGAATATTCAAATGAATAATAAACACAGAAAGAGGTTGTCAAAATCATTAGCCATTAGGGAATTATAAATCCAAACCACAATGATTAGATAAGAATGCCAAATAATTCAATAGAAAACAGTCTTTCACAAAAGGTGCTAAGACAACTAGATTATATACCTGCAAAAAAAAAGTGAAGTTGAACCCCCCACCTTACTCCACATTAAAAAAAGAAAATCATCTCAGAATGGATTTATAAAATTCTTAGAAGAAAACAAATCTTTGTGACTTTGGATAGGCAATGGTTTCTTAGGTATAATACTGCAAGCACAAACAAAGAAAAAAAGATAAATCAAGACTTGATGAAAAGTTAAAATTTCCTAACATTATACAATACTATCAAGAAAGTGAAAAGACAGCCCAAGCAATGGGAGAAAATATTTTCAAACTCTATATCTAATAAAAGTATTACATTCAAAATATATAAAGAGCTGTTATGATTCAATAATACTAAGACCAAAACCCCTAAATTTTTAATGGACAAAGATTTAAAAAAAATTTCTCCAAAGGTATAAAAATGATCAATAAGCTCATAAAAAGATGTTCAACATCATCAACCTTTAGGGAAATGCTAATTGAAAACACAATTTGATTCACACAACCTATTCAAGCCTATGTGGGTGGGTATAATAAAAAAAATAATGATGAGTTCTTCGGAAAGTTAAACACAGAGTTACATTGGGATCCAGAAATTCTACTTCTAGGTATGTACCTGTTTTAGTCAGCTTTTTCACTGCTATGACTTAAAGACCCTACCAGAACAACTTTAGAGGAGGAAAAGATTATTTGAGAGCTCACGGTTTCGGAGATCTTAGTTCACAGAAGGCTGGCTCCATTTCTCCAGGCTTGAGGTGAGGCTGAACATCATGGCAAAAGAGTGGGGCAAAGGGAAGCTGCTCACATGATAATCCCGAAGCAGAGAGGGGTCCCCACTCTCCAGATACAAACTATATACCCCAAAGCCATGGCCCCAATTCCTACCTCCTCCAGCCACACCCTACCACTTCAGTTACCACTCAGTTAATCCCTAACGGGAGATTAATTCACTGATTGGGTTAAGACTCTTAATCATTTCTCCTCTGAACTTTCGAGCACTATCTCACATGTAAGCTTAAGGGACACCTAACATACAAACCATATCAGTACCCATAAGAACTGAAACCGAAGTTCACATAAAAAGTTATACACATTGTTCAACAGCAGCGTTGTTCATAATAGTTAAAAAGTGGATAGAATTCAAATGTCACTGAATGCTTGAATGGATAAACAAAATGTGATCTACAAAATGTAATAGTATTCAGCTGTAAAAAATGAAATACTGATACTTCCACAACAAAGATGTACCCTGAAAACATTACATTAAGTGAAGGAATACAGGAAAAAACAAAAAAGGTCATGTACTATTAGACTCCATTCATAAGAAAAGTCCAGAATAGGCAAATCCATGCAGATTAAAAAACAGGAAAGGTCAGAATGAAGACTGACAGTTAATGGTTGGGGTTTCTTTATGGAATAATGAAAACATTCTGGAATTAGTAGGGATGGAGACATAACTTTGTAAATATACAAAATCACTGAACTGTATGCTTTAAAGAGGTGAGTTTTATAGATTCTGAGTTATATCTCAATAAAAAACATTCAGGATACCTTTTAGATTACAAAAAACTTTAAATTTTACAAACATCAAGTCTTGGCCTCAGGAAATTTCATACTACTAGCTAGAATGTAAACTGATACAATCACTTTGGAAAAACAAAGTCTGGTTGGGCTGGGGATGTGGCTCAAGCGGTAGCACGCTCGCCTGGAATGCATGCAGCCTGGGTTCGATCCTCAGCACCACATACAAACAAAAGATGTTGTGCCTGCCGTAAACTAAAAAAAAAAAAAAAATTAAAAATTCTCTCTCTAAAAAAAAAAGAAAGAAAGAAAAACAAAGTCTGGCATTACCTATATAAAGTGAAGCAATGCATATCCAATGATCTAGCACTCCCATACCTAGAGAAATGCATACTTATATACAGAGATAAGCTATGGTAATTGCTAGGGTCTGAAGGTGTCCCCTAAATGTTCAAGTACAAGAAATTTAATCCCCAAATTCACATGTTAATGGTATGTGGAGTGGGTCCTTTTTGGAGGTAATTAGGATTACATGAGGTCATAAGAATGGGGCCCCATAAAGGCAGTAGTGAGTTTATATGAAGAGGAACCAGACATCTGAAGCAGCATATTTTTTTTAAGTATTTATTTTTGAGTTTTAGGTGGACATAATATCTTTATTTTATTTTTATGTGGTGCTGAGAATCGAACCCAGTGCCTCACGCATGCTAGGCGAGCGCACTACCACTTGAGTCACAACCCCAGCCCCTGAAGCAGCATATTTGATCTGTATCACCATGTGATGCTCTCCACCATATTATGAGAAGTCCCTCACCAAATGCTGAGTAGATGCTTGGAGTATGCTCTTAACTAGTCTTAGCCTTCATAACTGAGCCAAATAAATGACTATTGTTTAAAAATTTCTGGGTCTCAGATTGAGATGTTCCTTTACTTATGATGGGGTTATGTCATGATAAACCTGCTTTATTAATATTGCTATACTGTATTTCTTTGTGCATATATACCCATATATATTTGTAATTTATTATGTTTCCTTGTTAACTAGGAAAAGATCAAAATTCAAAATTCTAAGTATAACTTATACTGCATGCATACTGCTTTTACACCACCATAAAATTGAAAAATCCTAAATCAAAGTATCATATGTCAGAAACCATACGTATTTTTTATAGCAACAAAAAAAATGGACTAAGACAGGATTAGTGTGGTACTAGCACAGTGATGCCATTTGTAGCATTTTTAATCATAATGGCCCCAAACAGAGAACAATCTAAATGTCCATTAATAGAAGATGAATAAACTGAAAAATTATCAAGGAAATCTAAATAAACGAGCTGTCAGCAAAACTAAGAGCGACTCTTAAAATAAAATACTAAATATAAAAAAATGACACAAAATACAGTATGATTCTACTGATTGTTCAAAACAAGACACAACTGTACTATTTAGGGACATATACATAGGGTGTAAAAAGCTAAAGCAAAGAAACAACTACCTTAAAAGTCAAGGTAATGGTTTCTTCTGGAGGTAAATACTTGTGATGAAGTAGGATACATAAAGCATTTCAGGGATCCTAGAAATGTGCCGGAACCAGACAGCTAATGATCACAATGTGTGTGATCATTAAATGAAATTTTCGTAGCAATTTTATACATATAATGCACAAAAACCTGTGAGCTTTATATATTTTTCTATATGTACATTATTTTTCTCAATTAAAAAATTTAAATAACATTGCATATTCTTTATTGGATACAGAATTCTAAATACAAGGTTGGTTTTATGATCAGTGATATACATTTTTCTAAGTACCGCTCAATTTCTGAGAGGGATGTGTTAAAGCCTCCTAGGAAGAGATGCAGAGGACTAAATTTCCTATATTTATTTATGATTTTAATTTACATATTTTGAAACAAGTTCATTTAATTTACATATTTTGAAACACATTCATTCATATTATATTGTTTTTTAGACTGTTCTGTCAAAATAAAAAATCTCACTTTGTTATTTTTAACGCTGTACACTGATTCTTATTCTGGCTTACTAATATTGCTATATTATATTCTTTGTGCATATGTACCTAATACATATTTGTGAATATTTATTATAAATGTTTGTCATTTTGTTTAGCAGTGTATTTATAAAGGCATAATATTTCTTAGTTCTCCTGTTTCATTTATTCAATCTGAGCTCTTTTCATAGGTAAATCCACTTACATTCATTTCAATAAATAATATATTACATGTGCTAGTCAGACTCCAAGATGCCCCCACAAATCTAACTTCTGAATAGGCATATCCTTATGTAGTCCCCTTCCACATTATACCAAGGTTGCCAATGTGATGAAGAATACATGAAAGATGATGGCATGTCGCTTTTCAAGTTTGGTTATAAAACACTGCAGCTTCCATGTCAAGTTCTCTCTCAATTCACTTGTTTTGGGAGAAGTCAGTTTCCATACTACATGGAGACTGAGATACCCTACAGTGTCTCACTAAAATGGAAATTGACACATCTGGCCAGCAAGCAGGAAGAAACTGAGGACTGCCAACAACTACGAGAGTGAAATTTGAATCGAATCCTCCAGTCCCAGATGACTGCAAACTCAAGGGGAACCAGGAGCCAGAACCAGATAGCTAAGTCGTTCCCAGATTCCTGACCACAGCAACTGTGAGACAATAAATGTTTATTATAAGCAGCGAAGTTTGAGGCCAATTTGCCACACAGAGAGCGATACCTAATACATTTACAACTTCCACCCAATTTATTTTGTTTTTTATTTACATGCTTTACTTATTTTTTCTCCTTAACAATTTTTAATCATGTTTTTCTTTTTTTTCTTTAACATTCTGAAAGCTTTACATTCATTTTATATTAATACTGCTGTAGTTTAAATGTGCCCCCCAAAATTCATGGATCAGAAACTTCATTCCCAGAGCAACAGTGTTGAGAGGTAGGACTTTTAAGACTTAGGTGACTGGTTCATAGAGACACTGCTCTCATGAATTAGGGCTGTATCACAGGAGTGATCTCAATGTAAAAGGGGAGAATTGTGCCCCTTTCTTCCTGCTTTTTTCATGCATATGTATGGTGTCTCATGTGTGATACCTTGTACCTTGTTACACATAGCACAAAGGCCCTCACCAGATGCTAGTGCCATGCTCTTGTATATTTCTGTATCCAGAACCATGAGCCAAATAAACCTCTAGTGTTTATAATTTACTGTTATAGCAGCAGAAAATGAATTAAGCAATTAATAACTGATATACTTTTCTGACAAAGTTAAATATTAAGCATTATAATAACTTCCTCCCACACCAAAAAAAGGTCTACTTTTACATCCAATATCACCATCTACAATACTGTTTATCATATTGCCATCCTCTAGAACTTTACACCTTATTATTCAAATTTTAAGAGCTACAAAAAAAATCAATATAGAATTACCAACTTTTATAATAATTCTATTGCTCAGTATTACTTCTTAAATCTCATCATTGCCTTCTGAGTATCTATTTCTTCTTGCTGCAGAAAATCTGTTCTAATAAAGTGATTGGTAAACTATTTATGATAAACCTATATGTCTGAAAATATCTTTCACCTTCATGGTTGAATAACAGTTTGGCTGTTCTGGGTTGCCAGTTATTTTCTCACAGCATTAGGTGGACATTGCTCTACTGCTTTCTTGCATTCGATGCAGCTGAGAAAACTCTGAAGTATAACTACAGGTCAATATCTTTATTTCCATATGACTTGTAGAATTTTCTCTTAACTCTTGATGTTGAAAAAAAAATCAATGTGCAAATGTGCTTATCTTTGTCCTTCACTTTACTCAGCACGTTTTTGTTTTTCAATCTTAGATCTTTCTACAAGTCTGAGAAATTATTGGCCATTTAAAAAATTTAACCTTGTACTAAAATTACATCAAAAATACAGAAGAGTGTACAAAGTAGCTTTTAAGGACTGAATGTCTGTGGCCTCCTAAAATTTATATGTTGAAGCACCAATCCCCAGTATGGCTATATTTGGAGATAGAGTCTTCAAAAAAATAATTAAAGTTGAATGAGGTGGGACCCTCATTATACAGGTGATTACACAGGATTAGTGTCCTTTTATGAAAAGACACCAGAGAGGGCACTTGTGCACTTTCTCTTCCTCTGTCCCTGTGTTTTTCCCCAGACAAATACTGAAGGCAGCCATCTACAATCCAAGGGAAGATCAAGATCCCTCACCACCAGAAATTAATAGAAATACAGAATGTATTCTTTTATGTATGACTTCTTGGAGAAATTTACCCACATGGTTGTCTTTATTCATTTCCATTGTTACATACTAGCACCACAATCTATTTAAGAAAATAAATTTCTGTCATTTAAGCCACCTAGTTTGTAGCATTTTGTTATGGCAGTTCAAGAATATAGTAACCAAACTTGAAAATAGCTTCCAATGATTCTTGGTTTCTGCTATTTGTTGCCTTGATATAGCTGAACTTTTTACTCAAAAGAATATTGCAGAAATGATGACATGTGGACCCAAGACCAGGTCAGAAAAAATTCATGTTCTCTTTTATCACTCACTCTAGGGAAAGCCAGTCATAATGTTGTGAAGATATTCAAGAAACCTTACAGAGGGAGCGGTCCACATAACAAGGAATAGGGATATCCTGTCAACAGTCCGCATCAAGATACCAGAGAATACCTTGGAAGCAGATTTTCTAGCCCCCATTAAGCCTTCAGATGACTTCGGCCCTGGCCAACATCTTGATTGCAACCTTGATTGGAATACCACAAACAAGAACAATCCAGCTAAGATTCCCAAATCTCTCACCCACAGAAATAATGAAGAAAAAAATGTTTATTGTTCTTTAATATGGTAAGTTGTGAAACAATTTGTTATGCAACAATGGATAATAGAATACTCACATCATAAATGAATTATAATAAACCTGACAAGAAAATAAATATTTCAAACACTCCAGAATTTCCCCCGAGTACTAACCTTGATCCTACCTCAAAAACAACAACACTATCCTTATTTTTTTGTTTGTTTGATGGTTCTGAGGATTGAATCCAGAATCACACATACTATGCAAGAGCTCTACCTGAGGCACACTTTCAACTCTATCCTAACTTCCAGTACAAATTAGTTTTGTGTTTATTAAATCTGAAATTAATATAAATACAGAATGTATTCTTTTATGTATGACTTCTTGGAGAAATTTATCCACATGGTTGTCTTTATTCATTTCCATTGTTGCATACTAACACCATATTTTTTTATTCTAGCACTGATGGAAATTTGGACTGTTTCCGCCTTTGGGCTATTATTAATAAATTGTCCTATAAACTTTCTTTGATATTTAAAAGAAGTTGATTGGGATTTTGTTTGGGAAGGAATTCATGGAATCCATGGGTCAATTTAGGAAGATATGACATCTTTGTAATACTGAATATTCTGGTCTAAGAACATGATATATGCTTCCATTTATTCATGATAAATACTTCCATTTATTCAAATAATTTTTGTAATTTTCTGTATATTTATACACAATTTTTGGAAAATTTATTCCTAAGGATTTGATTGTAATATGGTACTATCTTTCCAAAATTTTATGTTATTTATTGGTTGCTAGAATAAGAAACAAATTGATTTGTTAACAGTAGCACCCTATTTACAGGTACCAAAATCTGTTTTAGTTTTATTTATTGCTGCTGATCCTATACCCAATAACCTTGATAAATTCTAATAGATAATATAGATTATCTTATAGTTTCTATGTATATATAATCATGTTATCTACAAATAAAGAGAGTGGTACATCCTCCTTTCAAATCTTCAGACATTTTATTTTCCCTTTCTTATTTCACCAAGGAGAACCACTAGTAAAATACTACTACTAAAAAAAAAAAAAAAACAAAAAAAAAAACAAGGGGCTGGGCTCAGTTGGTAGAGTGCTTGTCTTGTATGTACAAGGCCTGGGGTTCAATCCCCAATACTACAAGCGGGGAAAAAAACAGAAATAGCAGACATCTTAATTCACAATTTCAAGGGAAAAATCTTTAATAGTATACCTGCCAGCATCATGATATTCCTTTCCAGTCCTGGTTTGTAAACAGATTTTTTAATCACAAATTGGCAAGGAATTATCTTTTTCTTTTTTTTTTTTCACCCCTTAAAACATTAAGACATTTTTCCTTTATTTTTTAAATGAGGTATAGTTGTATTGAATTTTGGCTGTTAAAAAAACACTATATTCCTAAAATAAGCCCATACTGGGAAATATCCATTATTTCTTCAAATATCTTCTGGATTCCAAATACATACATGTTAGATTACTTGATATTATCTTACAATTCTTTGAGGTTCTCTTTATTTAACCTGTTTTCTCTCTGTTCTTCAAATTAACTACTTTCTATTGCTCTATCTCCATTAATTTTAATGTATTCGCTTTTTACCAGTCTTCTCTAATGTATTATTAAGTTAATGAAGCAAATTATTCATTCCAATTACTGTCCTTATGAAGGCAATACAACCCCTCTCCCAAAGAAAATGTCAATGTCTTCACCTCCAGAACTGGTGAATATGTTACATCATAACATGGCAAAGGAATTCTGCAGGTTTAATAATTAAAGTTATGCAACTGGATTATCCAGGTGGGTGTGCAATCTATCAAATGAGCTCTTAAAAACAGAGATGTGGTGAAAGAAAAGGAGGAAGAGCTAACACACAAGGGACTGAGAAGAGGCCTTCAGTTGTTCATTCAAAGTATGAATAATGGGGACAACTTTAGGGGCAGAGAACAATCTCTGCCTGAAAGGCAACAAGGAAACAGGGACCTACAACCTACAACCTTTAAGAAATTAATTTGGAAAACAACTTAAATGAGATTGGAAATGAGATTCCTCCCCAAAATCTCTAGTAACAGGCACACTGCCAACACCTTGACTTTAGCCGCATGAGACCTGAGTCAGACTTTTAATCTCCAAACTGTGAGAAAATACATGGATGTTGTTGTAAGCTGTTACATTTGTGGGAAACTGTTATGGCAGCAATAAAAAAACTAAAATAAGTACCTGTTGGTACCTGTAAATAGGGTGCTACTGTTAACAAATATCTAAAAATTATGGAAATGCCTTTGGAATTGGGCAGTGGAAGCTAGAAGGACTTTGAGGAGCATAATGGACAAAGCCTAAACTGCTATGAACAGATCTATTAGAAATTTGATCTTTAAGACAACTGGTGGTGTGTTGAGAGCCACAGCCGAAGGGGCTCCAGCAAACTTTCAGACTGCCAGCTGATGATTGGCTCACAGCGGCCCCAGCAACACCTAGCTGATTGGCTCCTCTGTGGAGATGCTCATTGAGCTGTTTCCCTGCCCTTTCAGACTACCAGCTGATGATTGGCTCACAGCGGCCCCAGCAACATCTAGCAACATCTAGCTGATTGGCTCCTCTGCAGTGATGCTCATTGGGCTGTTTCCCTGCCCTTTCAGACCACGGAGCTGCTCATTGGGGGACTTTTTTGGCTCCGCCCATGCGACCCAGCCAATGGGCCTCAAGAGCAGGAGGATTGTGGGAGGAAGAGGTTGTTGGGGTGTGTGGCTTGTGGGAAGCCGGTGGTGGCAGTTGGGCTCTGAGGGTTTTTTCCTGAGGAGCTGTTTTGTTTATCTTGTGTGGTTCTAAAAATAAAGTTAGTTTCTTTTGACAAGTGGCTCCTGAATTGTGCCCAGCCAGACTGCGGCAGTGATGAGACTGTCCATGGAAACCTGAACTTGAAGGACACTATAAGTGAGGACTCAGAAGGAAGTAAAGAACACATTCTTGTAAACTGGAGTAAGTTGGATCCTTTGTATGTTCTGGCAGAACGCTTAGTGAATTTGCGTCCTGAAGTTATTTGGGGGAAAAAACCCAAAAAACTTGTAAATGATGAAATTGACATTTACTTGAGGTAATTTCCAAATAAACTCCACCATACCTGTGATGTTCCCTTCCTGACTGCTTCCTCTACGGATTTGGGGCTTACCTAGTCAGCCCCCAAACTGCATCCACCAACTTCTTATAATAAATCTCTTCATGTATTTATATCCTGAGTCTGCTTCTCTGGTTGAATCCTGACAAAGTACTTTTAAGCTCTAGAACTTCTATCTACCTTTTTTTTTTTTAGGTTTCCATTTCCCTTGTTCATTCAAAGATAACTATTTCCCTAGTCCTAGACAAATTGATAAGAGATCCTTTAAAGTTTTTATCTGCTAATTCTAATATCCAGATCATATCAAAGTCAGTTTCACATTTCTCAAATTCTTTGTACTCTAGTAATTTTCACTATATATTAGACATGGTGAATGATATAGTGCAAAGACTGTAAAACATGATATTGATTGAGACAGAACTCTAAACTTCATGTTCTCCACAATGAGTTGCAACCGAATTCTCCATTCAGTGCTTTTACCTTAACAGTTCCTGCTTTAATCCAGGCTCCTAACTTCTTCCCCTGTACATGCACACTCAGTGGTCAACCAACAAGGTTTAGACTGAATTTGAAACTCACTTCTTTTCAGAATTTCCACGCTATGTTTTCAGTCACTCTTCTAACCTCAAGCTGTGTTCTGACTTTGTCCAGTAAATACTATAGCTTTCTGTCATCTCATACCCAGGAACTGTGGAATGATTTCAGAAAAAGAGTCTTAAATGAACTTCACCCAGAAGAGTTTTTGTCTTCTAGGCATCAACTGTTACCTGCTTCTCACCGTTCAAACTCTTGTGGGTTTCCTTCAACTGTTAGAGGCATATTTCTATACTAATGATATAATCACTTTTTGCAGAAGGGTTAATCTGACCAAGCCACACCACTGCACAAGAATGGGAAACTCAAATGTTTTAAATATTCTACTTCATCTCCTCATTAGCTTTATTTATCCATTTACTTGATTGCAGTACTGGGGGATTAAACCCAGGTGTGCTCTACCACTGAGCTATATCCCCAACCCTTTTTTATTTTGAAACAGAGCAAGTCTCACTAGGTTATCCAGGCCAACCTTGAACTTGAAAATCCTCCTGCATCAGCCTCCCAAGACGCTTAGATTACAGGTGTGTACCACTATATCCAGCCTCTGTTAACATTTAAGGCTTTTTAGTGATTACAACATTCATCCTCATAAGATTAGAATATTCACCATACTGTAATGTAATTAAGTATAAATTAAGTCATAATCCTTTGCACAGGGGAAGAAGGCCTTTTTTACTCCCTAGATTCAGCTCCAGCTTACTGTACCACAAAAGATTTCTCTCCTCTTCCTGTTCTTTTCTTAAGGCTCCAAAAGACTACTAAAGTATATCTTGTAAGGCCATACATGCCTCAGATTTGCAGAATGATCTTGAGAAGACTGTTAATTCAGTAACTTCTTAAAATAAGAATAAAGGATATCTAAGATGATTTTTTTTTAGTTGTAGATGGACACAATACTTTTATTTTATTTATTTATTTTATGTGGTGCTGAAGACGGAACCCAGTACCTTACACATGCTAAGCAAGTGCTCTACCACTGAGCTACAACCCCGATGATTCTTAATGTCTTTCCAGCTTTCATATTTAATTGTTTGTATATCCTATAATCTATAATTATTTTGTTCAACATCAGCTTATTAGTATATTATTAGCAATTGTAATCTATTAAGTACATATACAAAAATCTATATTAAAGTAAAAAAACTGTATTGCTTGGAATCCTCTAATTTTTTTTTTTTAATTTGGAAAGCATCCAACTTATCACTAAAGTCAGCACTGCCATAAGATATTCGTAAAGTAAATAAACGCTAAGGTGTATTACTTTGCAAATAGAAAATAACTCAAGTTTACATGAAGAACTTACCCATCCTCAGCTTCTTTTAGTAGGCGACTAGCAATTCTGATCAGCATACAGTAAGCAAACTGTGATTTAAGACCAGATTTAGTAAACTTATTTAACATCTTGGAAACAGCAAGACGATCATTCTTTCTAAGGTGATATAGGACTCCCAATGCATGGTACTGAAGAACAAGAAAAAGAATGTTGCATGCAGATTAGACAGAAGTCAAAACACTTAACATGAAAACAGAATCACATGGAACTATTAAGATTTTTAGTAAAAGGATACTCAAGTCAAATGTACATGAACAGAATCTTTTTCATACTGAACTAAACATAATCAAGACTAAAAGGAGAAGAGGTTTTAAATAATCCTAGAAGTTGTAAATTCAGATGGAAAGAGTATGAAGGAGGTGACATACAACCTGAAGATGGTTCTAGCAGGTTCAACAGCTCCAGATCCAAAGCTTTACCAATGTTACAAGTCTCTTTTATTTATTCATTTTTATTTCTTTTGTCTGTTTATTTAGAGACATGGTTATGTTACCCAGGCTGGTCTCAACTTCTTGGGCTCATAACTCCTGCCTCAGTTTCCTGAGTGACAGACTATAGGCATACACCACTATGTCCAGCGACAGAATTCTTTTAATGGCGTTAAATCATCTGTGACCACCTTAGGAGGTCTAGAATTAATCTCCTAAAGTAAGCTAAAGGAGTATTATTATCAAGACACTTTATATAAAAACACAAAAATGAAAGTTAGAAAAGCGAGAGTATATTCCAAGAGAAAATTACTACTCTCTTTTCTTATGATTAAATATGCTAACACAAGAAGCTATAAACATCAAAAAGGCATAGATATCTTCTCAAATACACATGGATTATTGTACATAAAACTGCCAGTTACAAATTTAATCCTGTTCCTTTTAATAAGAAATAGCTTAATAAATACCATAAGGAGATCTTTTTGACAAAATGATTTCTAAATTTCATAAACTAATAATTAACAAGAACACTGAAAATATCTTTACATGTTGTATGAGTTGTAGTACTTTAAGTGAATTACATAATTAGAAAATCACTGTTCCTTAATTTAACACAATTTAAACATTGATTTTCTATAATTTCACTGGAGCTGAGAAGAGACAACCTAGGGAAAGAGGAAGTGTTCCAAATAAAATCTCACTTAGCTAATTTCAAAGTGATTCCAAATAAAACTAACTAAAATGAAACAAGAAGCTCCAGAATCTGGAAACTTTTTTTTTTTTAATATTTTTTTTTAGTTGTAGATGGACACAATACCTTTATTTTGTTTTTTATCTTTATGTGGTGCTGAGGATCGAACCCAGAACCTCACACGTGCAAGGCAAGCACTCTATCACTGAGCTACAACCCCACCCCTGGAAAAAAAATTTTGTGTAAACTTTTAATCTAGATTTCTCACAAAACACTTAGTACAACACTTAAATAATAGAACATTAAGCAGATGATCTTACTATACGTGATTAATACTAAAACTGATCCAAGAATGAATTCTGTTCAAAGCTGCCCTTGTAATCTCTTTGTCTTTCCTTTTTGGTTCATGATCTTATAAGTTGTTTCAATTGCCATGCTGGTGTATATGCTTAATAAAAATTAAAAACCAATGTTATATAAAACAATTTTAAAAGTAGCTCTTTATTATTTTTAAAATGTCTATAATCAAGGCTTGAGAAATTTGGGATGGAATATCTTTCTACTCAAATTATTTTATAAATAAAAGACTGTAATGCACTATGAAATAGACTGGCATTTCAATCTACTACAAAACATAAGATTAGTTCCCAAACATTCCTATAGGAGGTCATCTAGCTTCTATTTGAAAGGCCTATGGCATTAATCATGATTACTGAAACACTTACTTGAGAATATGCACCAGTAGTCGGCTTAATATGCCAAAGAATTTGCCTTTAATTAATGCTGGAGAATCAATACATTGCCCTTTAAGAAAGCTGATTCTGAGACATGCTAATGTGATTAAATGATAGTACCTGGACCATAATATTGTCACTTGATGCAGCTTCTTGGGCTTCATTTATCCAGCGTTTAACCACATCGCAGCTTATCTTCATCATATGCTAAATATAGGGGGGGAAAATGAGAATAGAAATGCATGATCACTAAAAGTTTAGAAGCACAAATTTATTTTCTTGCAAAATTACTAACAGACATTTCACAAAAAAAGAAAACTTTGTAACTGTGTAAGTCTATTCCTAAAACAATAAGCCAAAATATTTTCTTCGACATTCCTTCGCAAAGGTAAATACATGTAAGCTGGAAGGGGTGTGTAAAAGGAAATAATAAGAGGGGAAGAAAGGGAAGGAATGGATGTTAACCTGCTTTACTTCCAAGAAACTCCCTTGGAAGAAGGAACAGAATACAGTGTAACCCCTGCTATAAAAAAAACTCTGACCAATGACATTCCAAAATCAGGAGGTCTTGTGATTCAGCTGCTCTAATGCATTCACACTTTGAAAACTGATTTTAATCAAATACAATGCAACAGGTTTTAATGAATACAGTTTATTTTGAAGAAAAGGAGAAAAAAAAAAAAGCTGTTATTAAAACAAAAACTACTTCCTTAGAGGAAATTCAGATTTGGGACAGAAGACTTGGGATTGAAAAACATGTGCAGACAGGGCACCTAGGACAAAGAGGTAGTATGCAAGTCATAAAGGAAGATTTTTAAAAAAGAATGCCCTCAATTTCTTCGCTGTCTCCTACTTTGCTGTCTCCTCCCTCTCCCCCATCTTTTTTTATGTACACAACTTTCAGATTCCCAAAACTCTTCAAATGTGTTTCAGTTTTTACTGCTCAGGGCTCCTCTAGATAAAACACAGTTGGATAAAGTAACAGAGAAGCAGTATGTACTTTTTATCTGTTTCATTTATGAGAAAATCATAGTAATGTTATGTTTTAGCAATTAGAAACTACATCATACTTAAGAATCAGGAATATGTTTGCTCACTTACTAAGGAAGACACTAGTGCTGAACTGGACACGCTGGAGACTTTATCCACAATGGCCTGTTTCATGTATCTTTCAATGGCTTGTAACATTGTTCCCTAATAACATTCAAAAAGAAAAAGCTGTTGAAGAAAAACATGTCATGCAAAATTACTACTTTAAAATAACTCACAAAAACCAGTCATATACTTGTTTCTGTGCAAATATCCAGATGCCTTAAAGGAATTATTATGTAATACAGTAATTGTATTCCAGAGGGCAGAACCCAATCAACCCAGTAGAAGCTTCAAGGAAGATTTAGCTAGGAATGGTGGTGCACACCTGTAATTCCAGTAACTCGGGAGGCTGAGGAAAGAGGATTGCAAGTTTGAGGCCAGCCAAAGAAACTTAGCAAGACCTAGTCTCAAAATAAAATATAAAAAGGCCTGATGATGTAGCTCAGAGTTAAAGCAATATTGAATTCAACCCCAATTAAAAAAAAATTAAGATTATTTGTAGGAAAACATAACTTCAACAATGAAATAAACAGTCTCAAAATAGAGAATTACAGTTTAAAAAGAATAGAGAAGTTAAACCTATAAGTTAAAGATATTATAAAGAAATTTCTGTATAGGGACAAAGGCCAGTTTTGAAGTTCTGAAGATACTTCTATGTGAAGTGCATATATTATATGTGAATCCCAGACAGTCCTATAAATTAAATGTAACTCCTGATTATCTTAGACATATAAGAAATTAAATGTGTAATTGTAATATCCTACTATAGTAAAACCTCAGTGTGGAAGTCTTGAGAAATAAAATTCTTTTTAACCTTCACTGGGAAAAATGTGAGCAGTAAGAAGGTGGTAATACAGTGGTGGCAGATAAAAATGAGTGAACCAAGATCAATATTCTGGCATGGTCAAATCTTATGCTACCAATCAAACAATGAACACAAAAACAACCATAATGAAACAAAAAGGCAGCAAAAAAATTAACCTGTTTATATTATTCGTTCTATAATCCAAATTTACTAAATTTACAATT
The DNA here is from genome assembly GCF_048772815.1 of Callospermophilus lateralis. Lineage (NCBI taxonomy): Eukaryota > Metazoa > Chordata > Mammalia > Rodentia > Sciuridae > Callospermophilus > Callospermophilus lateralis. Next base: position 23,354,404 of record NC_135305.1, on the reverse strand, counting down.
TGATCAGGCCCAAACTTTAAAACGTGAGAAGGTTGCAAAGATACACACATAAGATATATCAAAGCATGAATTATAGTACAGCTGTTATTCAATCTGTTTGGCAATGCTGGCCTACCTTCATTTTAATCTTTTCTACTCAGAATTCCTAAAAAGGAATAACCTGATGTACTTTATATGACCTAATCCTTTCAGACACAATGGACTAGATCAAAGTTAATCACCTGACTCAGATCCAAGTGGATTCAAACTACTGGCTTTACTAAGGGATAATGAGATTCTCTTAAATATCCTGAACAAGGGGGCCTAAATCTGGTAGATGATAGATCATCACAGTAAATATCTGAGAAATCTTACTGCTGAGTTATTTCCCTTAGAGCTTTCTATTTCTTGCTCTGGTGACTAGTTAATAAGCCTCTAATTCTGAAACACTAGTGTCCTATAATAAAGTTTTTTATTTTTAAAATGAAATTTGAATGGGTTTTTGTTTCCTATAACCAATGTGCCTATTATAGTTTAGATATGAGAGGGTTCCCCAAAAGTTCATGTATAAGACAATACAAGAATTTTTATAGGTGAAATGATTAGATTATGGGGTATAATCTAATAAGTGGTTTAATCCATTGATATGGGTTAACTGGCCAGTAACTGTAGGCAGGTTGGAGGAAATAGGTCACTGAGAGTGTGCTTTTGGGACTTATATTATGTCCCTGGTGAGTAGAGTTCTCTCTGCTTCCTGCTTGCCAAGTCTTGAGCTGCTTTTCTACTCCAGGCCCTTCTACCATAATGCTCTGCTTCACCTCATACCTAAAGATATAGATTCAACTGACAATGGACTGAACCTTTCAACCCAAGAGCCAAAATAAACACTTCCTCCTCTATGTTGTTCTTGTCAGGTCTTTTGGTCACAGTGACTACAAAGCTAAATAAAAACAGTGCCCTAATTACAATAAGTTTGTGAGGGCAAATACAGAGAAAATAAACTAATATGAATAAACAAAAGGAAAAAACAAACTGAAAGAAAAAAAAAAAAAGCCTGGAATCACAAAAGCCTTTCCGGTGGTCTTGTTTCTCTTACACAGAAGATTGACCAAGTCAAACTAGGGGATCATACTAAATGTACACATCATTAGCAGTTAAAAAGCTCCCTTAGGTAACTCAGTAAGACAGAGAACTTACATCCGTGATTCGGCAGAGAGCCCTGATGGCTGGACCTCGGTATATATCTTCCTTTCCAGTCATGTCCTTAGTCAGACTAAAAAAAAAACAAATTAGTTAAAAGGACATCAATTGAAATGTTCTCTCCTAAGGAGTCCACTCCTAGCTAATTCTCAATTGTTCCCGTAGTTATCTTAACACAGTTACTGAATCAACAAATGTTTGCAGAGTATATTCTTTTTTAAAAAAATATTTATTTTTTACTTTTTAGTTGCACACAATACCTTTATTTTATTTATTTACTTTTATGCAGTGCTGAGGATCGAACTCAGGGTTTCACATGTGCTAGAATAGCGCTCTACTGCTGAGCCACAACCCCAGCCCCTGCAGAGTATATTCTTTTTGTAAGTGCTAAATCTATTAAGTGGACTATTCTAAGCTACAGAATACAATGATAAAACAAAGTCCTTTGCCTTCACAGAACTTAATGCCAGTGGAAAGAGAGATAAAAATCACATAAACAGTAACAAGGGAAAAAAACACAATTTAACATATTGAAAATCTGCATTAAAAAATAAAATAAGGACAACAGTACTGAGAGGCCTAGGCTGAAATCCACCCAAATCCTTTAGTAGACAGAACTTTTTATAAGCAACTCTCAAAAATTATTAACCCATGAAGTCTATCTCACCCTCCTGTACAACTTTCTAAAATAATAATCAACAGCTTCAGATATTTCTGTTGAGCTTTAGAAACAGGTATAGACATGAAGACTGAGCAACAAAATTCTACACCCATACTTTAAGAAGGTTTTTAACGGAGGACTCTCCCTTCTTGTCTTCCATGCACTTATACTATCCCCAAACTATCAATTCCCCATCCTTCAACTCCTCTTACATAATCCAAAATAGCCCAACTCACAGCATTAGGACACCAAAGGAAAAAGTTGAGAGTAACCGAGAGTCCTCTGATTTTTTTCTTTTCAAAATTATAAATATAATTCATTTAACAATACATTTCTAAAATATTCAGAAAAGTATAAAATAATACTTAGGTCTCTGCCCACCTACCTAGCCTTTAATATCACTTAGAAACAACCATTGTGAACAGTTCTTTATTAAAGAAGTTTTTAAAACGGTATACACATTATCAAAATGTACATCAATGGATGTTCACTCCTTTGACACCTTTCCTTTTTTACTTAATAAATTGAGAATTTTTCCATATCAGCACTTACTATCTATCCATGTATTTTAAAATATACAAATATTTCTAAAACACATAAATATTTCTAAAGTATCTTTTTAGTGGCAGTATAAATTTACATTGTTTACATATAAATGATTTATTAACCATTCTTTTTAAACAAAATTTACAGTTTTCCAATTAAATTTAAAATGGAGTCTTCTGTTATTCAAATTTGGAATAACATGGCATCACAAAATTATATAATGATAGAAATGATTTATAACAGAAAGAATAAAAGTCCAGGATTCCAAACTGATGACCAAAAAAAAATTCTTTTTAAAAGGCATTTTTTTAAAGGGAATAAAGTTATTTTTTAAAGAATGTCAAGTAATAATTGATAAAAATGGGAGGAAATGACCATTTTCAACCACCATAATAATAAAATCAGGCAAGTAATATCAATGAATGCTAAAATTATTGGTAAAAGATTGTCAGGAAAACAGATGTGCATAGTATCAAAGTAAAATAGTGAGTTAACTTTTGTGAAACTTGTAGAATAGAAATCCATATTGCCTTTCCCATCCCCCAAATGGTAGCCTTTATCCCAGCTTATTAACTCTTTTTAAAATTTTTGCACTGATTGGGAATGTTGGGGTTTTTTTTCACTTTTTTTTTACTTAATATAACTTGAAAATCTTTTCATATGAGCACTTATATAATCAGACTCTAGCAATAATCTGCAATGCCATCTTTTATATACTAAAGTCATATGTGAATTTGAGTTTATTTCTGTACCTTCTCTTATATTACTCTGTTTTTTTTTTAAGAGAGTGAGAGAGGTAGAGAGAAAGAGAGAGAGAAAATTTTAATATTTATTTTTTAGTTATCGGCGGGCACAACATCTTTGTTTTGTATGTGGTGCAGAGGATTGAACCCGGGACGCACGCATTCGAGGCGAGCGTGCTACCGCTTGAGCCACATCCCCAGCCCCTCTTATATTACTCTTGTTTTGGGTTTTTTTTAAATCCTTTTCAGTGGAAGTTTATTTTAACTACTATACCACCATACAATTTTTTTTTTTTAATTGAGAGAGGTTTTCCCTGCCCTCATTCCTTATCTAAGTTATCCTGGTTATTGTCAGACTATTTCAGATGAGATTTAGAATCATTTGTCAAATATTAACATTTTACTTAGATAACAATAAATGTTGACTAGGATGTGGGGGAAAAGGTGCACTCATACATTGCTGGTAGGACTGCAAATTGGTACAACCACTCTGGAAAGCAGTATTGATATTCTTCAGAAAACTTTGAACAGAACCACCATTTGACCCAGTTATCCCAATCCTCAATTTATTCCCAAAGAACTGAAAATCAGCATATTATGGTGACACAGCCACTTCAATGTTTATAGCAGCTTAATTCACAGTAGCTAAGCTATGAAATCGATCTAGATGCCCTTCAACAGATGAATGAATAAAGAAAATGTGGTATATATATATATACAATGAAATATTACTCAGACATAAAGAGGAATGAGATTATGGCATTTGCTGGTAAATGGATGGAACTGCAGACTATCCTGCTAAGTGAAATAAGCCAATTCCAAAAAAACCAAAGGCCAAATGTTCTCTCTGATATTCAGGTGCTAACAAACAATAATGTGGGGGGATAGAAGTTCACTGTATTAGACAAAGGGGAATGAAGGGAAGGGAGGCAGGATGGGAATAGAAAATGGAATCAATCGTCTGTAACTTTCCTATGTTCATATAGAATACATGATCAGTGTAACTCCACATCATGTACAACCACAAGAATGAGACATTGTACATCCATGTATGTATGTCAAATACACTCTACTGTTATGTATATCTAAAAAGAACAAATTTAAAAAATTTTAAAAATCAAAATTAAAAAAAAAATTTTACTTGGAAGTGTACTGTACTTAACACATAGGCTAACAAAGGATGGATTTTTTTCCAATTTTCCAAGCCTTCCTTAAATGTTCCTCAATAGTTTTAAGTTTCATTGAGATAGGCCCTATACATTTAAGTTTGCTTTTCAATATTTCATCATTTTTGTATGCCACTATAAATTGTACCTTTTATTATATGTTCTAATAAGCATTTGAATATAGGAATACTACTAATTTAATACTACTAATTTAATGAGAAGGGATTAGTACTATTATAGATTAAAAAAAAACACCAGGGCTGGGGTTGTGGCTCAGCAATAGAGCGCTTGCCTAGCACGTGCAAGGCCCTGGGTTCAATCCTCAGCACCACATAAGAATAAATAAAATCAAGGTATTGTGTCCAACTACAACTAAAAAATAAATATTTAAAAAAAAAAAAGCACAGAATAACTTGTCTGGAAAGCAAAAGGGTAGGGGAATTCAAATCCAAAAAGTTTGATGTATTAGTCAATCATGTTAAATAATAATTTTGCCACCTTCTTTACAGTATTATTTATATCATGCAGTTACTGGTTAATATGTGTAGAGCAGTGGTAATATTGGTTATTTCATATTGTTCCTGACTTAGTAAGTATGTTTCCAGTTAACTATAATGCTGACTTTAGATATATAATATACCTTTCTTTTAATTATGACAGCATGATGTACCTCTTTCTCTTAGAGATTTTTAAAAAGAACTGGAATTGAATATTGACAAATATCTTCTGGGCATATAATTATGTGGCTTTTACCTTTGATCTATTAATACAAGAAACTATATTTGAAAAATTTCTCACATTAAAGAATCCCTGAAATGAGCCCTCTATATTGTGATGAATTCTATTTGTCAAAATTTTATAAGACCTTTCTATTAGAAATGATACGTAATATCATTCTCTAGTTTTCTATACAACACTATTTTTATAAGCCTTTAAGTGCAATCACTTTATTCTACCAGTATGATCTACTTAAGGCTTTCTGTCTCTTTGGGGGTCAGTTTTGATAATTTATGTTTTCATAGAAAAAATTGCTCTGAATTATCTATTATTTTTCTCAATCAATTTTTATTCATCTCTGATTACCATTGCTAACATCTTCCTATGGCTTTCCTTGGGCTTTTATAATTTTTCTGACTTCATAAATAAAATACATAATTCATTGCTTTTCATATTTTCTCACTGCAGAATATTATAAGTTGAAACACTGAAAACAAACATACTTCAAATATCCCTTAACATTTGCTTTCCTTTTCTGCTGGAAAACTAAGAATCAAACTTCCTAAACTCTCTGCAGCTAGAATACACACATATGACCTAAGTCTGCCATGTAGACATAACTAAGTCCATTTAAATACAGAAGTAGGCAATGTGTAGGAAAATAAGATTTTTTCTTTTTTCATTTTTTAGTTGTAGATGGACACAATACCTTTATTTTATTTATTTTTATGAAGTACTGAGGATTGAATCCAGTGCCTCACACATGCTAGGCAAGTGCTTAACCACTGAGCTATAACCCCAGCCCCACGAAATAAAAACTTTAGTTAGAGACAGCTGCTTTTTCTAGTGTGACTGTGGTGGAACTTTGGACATTTCTTGAACGTATTACAGTGCTTAGCAGGTGACCACAGCAACAGTATATTGCTTAAACACTTCTGTAGTGTGAGTGATTTTCCCTGATGTTCTCTTTTTGGCTCTGTAGGATGCAAGCTTGGTTCTTTAGACTTCTAAAAAGTCTACAAACTAGATTCTATGGTCAATGGAGAACCCTAAGGAATACATTCATTTAGTAATTTCAGTGCTAATAACTGCAAATTTTCCTTTGAGGTGGAGCTGTGGCTTAGCAATAGCGCAGCACACTTGCCTGGCATGTGTGAGGCACTGGGTTCAATTCTCGGCACTGCATATAAATAAATAAAATAAAGGTCTATCAACAACCAAAAAAAAAAAGTTCCTTTGAGTATAACTTTAGTTGAAATAATAGCTTTTGATCATTCATATTTTTAAAATATACTGCAATTTCAATTTTCATTTTATACTCAGGCAAAAGATGAGGCCTCTTTTTTATTTTTATGTACCTTAATATTGTTATTTCCTTTTCAAATAAATTTATAGTTTCCACTGTAACAAAAAATATAGACTCTACTATATTTCCACTCTCTGAAATTAAGTAGTTTCAGGGGATGAATGTATGCTAAACACTTAACAAGTTTTCCATGAACACTTGTAAAGGTAACTTTTCTATTATAAAGGTATAATTTACATAAAAATTAATCTTTATAAAGCATAATAGTCTGGGAGCTGGGGTTGTGGCTCAGTGATAGTGTGCTCACCTAGCATGGGTAAGGCACTGGGTTCGATACTCAGCACCACATAAAAAATAAATAAATAAAAATAAAGGCATTGTGTCCACCTACAACTAAAAAAAATATAAAAAAAAAAAAAAGCATAATGGTCAGATCCTTTCTACCCCTTGGTGGGTTGGTTTTGTTTTTTGTTTTGCCTTCTATTTTTAACAGGGACTGATACTATTTTGTTTCTGTTTATATTTTTTGTGATTTTTGGTGATTATACTTTGATGCTATCTTAATTGGTAAATAATAATTCATTATAGTTCTATTCTTGTTTTGGGTATTTATAATGTACTTGTAAAGGTAACTTTTCTATTATAAAGGTATAAGTTACATAAAAATTAATCTTTATAAAGCATAATAGTCAGGGAGCTGGGGTTGTGGCTCAGTGGTAAGAGTGCTCAGTGGTAGAGTATTTATAATATATTCCTCATTCAAAACTTTTCTGCACTAAAACCAGTTTCCTAATATTATCACTTGAGCTTCCTTTCAATACTTCCTTTCACATTCCGACTTCATGACCTTATTTACAGTATATAGTATCTAGTTAGTTGTATTTTAATTTTTAAACTAATATGCATTTCTTTTAAGGGGCATGTTTAGGGTTAGTTCCAATGATTTGTTTTGTGTTAGGACTACTCTGAACACTTCTTTTTCCTATAAGGCAGCGCTAATAGAACTTTGTGCTATGATGGAAATGTTCTACATTATCCATCACAGTAGCCATAGTTAGATGTGGTTACTGGGCGCTTACAATATACTAAGCAAAACTATGTAACTGAATTTTAAATTTTATTTAACTTTAATTAATGTTCATTATACTTTTTTATTTTTAGTTGTATATGGATACAATAACTTTATTTTATTTGTTTATTTTTTATGTGGTGCTGAGGATCAAACCCAGTGCCTCACACATGCTAGGCAAGCACTCTACCACTGAGCCACAACCCCAGCCCTAATGTTCATTATAATTTAAGTACACACATATGTGTATACAGCTAAGGGCTACCTGATTGGATAATACAGCAATAAGGGTTGTGTTGTGTTTTGCAGTGTTGTGGGGGTTTTTTCTGAAATGTAGAAGACTTACATTCTAACTTCAGTTCTTTTTGTGGTTGCGATAAGTTTAGATAAAACAGTTGTCCTATGAAAGCCAAGAAAATTAGTGTACAATGTCTCCTCTTTCATCTGCCTTCCCTTCTCTATTTTTGTTAATATCATTCTTTTAGTATTATCATGAAAAACATTTATAATTATGCACATTATTACATTTAATTCTATCTTTAACCATAATTGTGAAAGTGGTTTAACCTTACTTCTATAATTGAATAAATTTAATGTTTACTGCTAACTTATTTCCTACATTCTCGCTATTACAGAATTCATTCTTTTGACTTTTGGATTACTATAATTTGAATTTTTAATTTTTAAAGAAAAGCTTATAGGTATTATGGTCCCTGAATTCTGAAAGCCTGATTGCTTTCCCTATACTTGAAAGACAACTTGCTTAGCTATACTATTCTTGGCTCTCATTCTTTTTCTTATAATTTTGCAGACAGAGTTGGCATACTTTTTCCAGAAAGGTTTGGTAAGTAAATATTTTCAATTTTGTAGGCTATATGTCTCCTCCACACTATTCAATCCTTCAGCATGAAAACAGCATACTTAATACATTAAAAAAAAAATGTGTGTAGCTGTGTTTCAATACAATTTTATTTACAAAATTAGTAGTGGCTTTGGCCATGGGCAATAGTTTGCTAATCATGCTCCATACTTCTGTCTTTGCTTGGGCTGCCCTAGCTGCAAAGGCTTGACTACAAGACTTTTATTTAGGAATGTGTTCAGAGGACAAGTAGAGCACAGGGATGTTGAACAGGGAATAAAATCAACATAAAGAAGTTTTCTTGAGTGGGTCACTGGTACAGGCAACTGGTTGTTTAATAAGCATTCTTCTCAGAAGCTTTATGAAATACATTTCAGACCCATTAGATATTGAACCCTGGCTGAATATTAACCCCAGAGTGTCAATTCCTCCATGCTTTTGAGGAGTAAAATGTGAACTGCAAGTGAGTAATGAACATCAAAGGAAAACAAACACACAGGCACTATTAACGTGAGTGGGCTGAGCCCTGCAAAGAATTGCTCACCACATCATAGCTTGAGTCAAAGATGAGATCATGCAAAGTGGCTCAGAAAAGGCATCTAATACAGTCTACTCTGTGCACCCCTCAAATTTGTACATGCCCTTCATTAACTCCAATCTACCACTGAAGTTTCAAGGTAGTAACCACCAGAAGACTAAAGATAGGAAGGTAAGTAGAACTTGGTATAATCCTTGCTGCTACAACTCATTCTAAGACCATATTGGATAAACTTCATCTCCTTCCTATAACCACCTATACTATTTTTCCCTCAACCTTAGTCAGCACTTTATCTAGTCTTGGTTACTTGTCCAGTGGCTGACTCAAATACCCTAAAGGATCTGATACCCAAGTTGGACCACTGATTGTTCCTTATTCCCTACACACCATTGTCACAGGCATGAAAAGAACTAAAATATGCCCAAGTAAATTCTAGAAAAAGTCCTCCTTACCACCATTATATAGAAATAATCCTAGCTTCTGACTGGAATCAAGATCAATTAGTTACCTCTATGAGTATAGTAGCACCTTCTTTACCTTCACTAACATCATGAATCCAAAGTGACCAATAGTAATCATAATTCCAGATCTGCAAACTGGCTCACTTCCTGCTCTAGATCTTCTGACATGGGAGTGTGGGATGCCTATGATTGACAACTTCTCACTTAGGCATGTATAATGGAGAAGTGACAGGTATTTCTGTGCTAGCAAAATTCCTCAACCAACAGGAACTAGGAGCCCAGAGTAAAATGCATCTTCCCTTTCATCCCTCAAAAACATTGTCCCCTGGAAATCAGACCTCTAATCTCAATTCAGGGTGGCAATTATATGCCACCTTAGTCCATTCTGCTTGTATAATAAAATACCTTAGACTGGGTACTTTATAAAGAAAAAAAATTATTTGTTCACAGTTCTGGAGTCTGGGAAGTCCAAGATCAAGGCACTAATGGATTCAATGAAGTCCCATTCTTCATAGATGGCACCATCTAGGTGTCCTCACATGGCCAAAAAGATGATGGAAGAGAGGAAGGCAGCTCTCTGAAGCCTCTTTTATAAAAGCATTAGTCCCATTCGTGAGTTCATGGCCTAATCACCTTTCAAAGGCCCTATTTCTTAATACTATTACATGAGGAACTAAGTTGCAACATGAATTTTGCAGGGACCAAATGTTTAAACCATAGCAGATACATATATTCTGTCACTGGAATGAGAGTGAGATGGTCCAGTCCTACTTCCACTTCTTAATTCCTAGACTCTCGTATTTATTGGTGACATTTCCATATACTTGCCATCAAATCAATGTATATATCATGGAGGAACATTCCCTAACCAATCACAGGGTCCCATCTCCAATCAGGTATCTCACCTGAGTATTTGATAGGCTATATTACCATTCCATTAGGCTGCCTTCTCCTAGGTGAAATAGAATATGATAAAACAATTGTATCTCATAGTCAAGAGTCCACTGTCACATTATTGTATCATAAAATGGGTGGCAAGGTTAAGCAGTAATACCATGACAATAATTGAAAAGAGCTGTTTGTATCACAACTTGGACCTATGAAAAACCCTTAGTTCATTTTATATTCCATTGACATGCTTTACAAAAATTATGTATTCAAATTCATCAACCTTTTATTATTTCTGGAATTTTAGTCATAAGTAACAAAACCTTACCTTAGATGAATATTAAAGAGGAATATATCCATGTTTTCTTCTAGTATAATATGTATAATTTCATTTTTTTAAAATTTATATTCCTTATTCATCTACAATTTATTCGTGTGTATGAGATATGGATTGCTAATGGTTTGATTGTGTACCCCAACAGTTCATGTGTTGTAATCTAATACCTGTTGTGAGGTATAAAGAGGGTAGAAACTTAATCTGACTATAAGGTTTAGAGATGGAGCCTTTGGGAGGTGATTAGATCATGGAATTGAATCCTCGTGACTGGAATCAGTGCCCTTATTTTTAAAAATATTAAAAAGAGTACAGAGAGCTAGCCTACCAAGTGAAGATCACTTGGGGTTTAGAACTGAAAAAATATGAATTTAAGGCGACATGATCATGTAAACCCTAGAAGGGGTTTTAAATTGTTTTTCCTCTTAGAAGTTTTGTATCTTTACTATCAAATTTATTCCCAAGTATTTAATCTGTTTGGTTCCTGTAGTAAATGGGAAGGTCTATCACTATGACCTCTGTGTGTTTATATGAAATCTTCTGAGTTTTATGTTAATTTTATACCTTGCTACTACATTAAATTTTTTTGAGTTCACTTTACTATTGAGTATCTAGAGTTTCCATGAATTCTATTACATCATTTAAAAAGAAATTTTATACTTCTTTATTGATTCATTCTTTTAAAAAAATTGGGTTTTTTTTAGTTGTAGATGAACACAATACCTTTATTTTATTTACTTTTATGTGATGCTGAGGATTGAACCCAGTGCCTCACACATTCTAGGTGAGTGCTCTACCACTGAGCCACAACCCTAGCCCTTAATTCATTCTATGTTTCAAATTGGTTTCTCCTAATTGCATTGCATAAACTTCTAGTACAATGCTGAATAGCAATAAAGATAATGAACACTCTTGCCCTGTTTCTGATCTTAGTGCAAATAACTTTAGTGTTTCCCTGCTTTTGAAAAATATTAGGGTCATTTTTGGCAATTTGTACTTCCCTAGGAAGTTATACATTTCATCTAGATGTTAAATTTATTTCAAAGAGCTCTATAAATCTATTTTAGGATTTTTACATTTCTGTTGTATTCATTATTTCTTCCTTGTCATTTCTTATTTTGTGTATTTGTGCTTTTTCTCTTTTTATTTTTATTTCCTTTTTTATCAATTTAGTTAGTGGTTTCCTATTTTGTTAACTTTTCAAAAAGCAGAATTTTGATTTATTAGATGTATTTTTCCATTATTTTCTTCATTAATTTCTGCTTTGATCTATGTTTCCTACCCAATGTCTTATTTTGAATTATTTTGTTATCTCATTTTTTAGCTGAGAATTTAATTTATCCATTTTTATTCTTTCCTTTTCATAAATAAACACCTTAGTGCATTCCCATATGAATTTTAAAATAAGTATCTTCAATTTCTACAAAAAAGCCTACTGGGATGTTTGTTGATGGATCTGTAGATCAAACTGGAGAAAATAAGCATCTGAACAATATTGAGCCATTCAATATTGTGCAGAGTTATAACTAATTAAAGTTGTAACTAATTAACCTCTCCATCTATCTTATTAAATTTGTATCAGCAATGTTTTATAGTTTGCAGTGTACATATGTGATACATCTTCCAACAGATTTACACCAAAGTATTTCACATTTTAACCCTATTGCAAATAGTATTAAGTTATAATTTATGATTATTCTTTGCTAATATATTGAAAAGTAATTGATTTTTGTATATTGCTCTTATATTCTGCAAATCTGCTAAACTCACATATTAGTTCTTGTAGTTTTTGTTAGATTCTACCATTTCTACATAGATGCCACAGGCAAATAAACAAGTATTGCCTTTGTTGTTCAAGTGTTCACATCCTTAATAATTTTTCTGTGTACTTGCCTTATATTTTTGAGAAAAAAGTATTAAAATTGCTAACTATAATTTTGGATTTGTCAATTTCTTCTTGCAATTCTATCAGTTTTTGCTTCAAATTCTACCAGTTTTGCAATTCTATCAGTTTTTGGAACCCTGTTATCAGCTGCATAAACAACCAGGAGTATTATGTTCTCTTTATATGGTGAAATGAAATCCTTATCCCTGATAGTATTACTTATACTAAAAATCATATTATCCGATATCAATACAAAAAATGCAGCTTCCTTGTTGTTAAGAGTTAGCATGTTGTTATCTTTTTACAATTTTTACTTCTGTTTGTTTCTACATATTTAAACTATATTATTATAAACAGCACAGTTAGATTTGGCTTTTTAGAAAATCCAGTTCAACAACCTATGCCTTTGAAATGGGGTGTTTAGAGGATTGGTGTGGTTAGGTTTGAAATTATCACCTTGTTGCTTCTTTTCTGTTCATCTCATCTGTTTTTAGTTCTTTTCTTTTTCCCCTTCTTTTGGATTGAGTGTTTTATTATGATTTAGTTTATCTCCTTTGTAGGCTTTAATTAGTTATAACTCTACATTGTTACTTTAGTGTTTGCTTTAGGGCTTACAACAAACATTTTTAACTTATCACAGACTGCCTTCAAATGCTATTATTTCACCTCATACACAAAGTAAAAACTTTATAGCAATAAAATTCCATTTCTCCTCTTAGCCTCATATTTTTATTATCATTCATAAATTATAAAAACCAAACTAAATTATGATTTGTATTAGCTATTTAAATAACTAGAAAATTTTCTTATATCTTCAGGCCTCTTCACTCCTCTGTGTTGATTCACATTTTCATTTAGTCATCATTTTCCTTCTGACTAAAAACTCCCTTTAATATCTGCATGTTAATCTGTTTTGGTATATCTGAAGTTGCCTTTATGTCACCTTCATTTTTGAAAGTTATTTTCACTGAGCACAGAAGTCTGGATTGGCAATTGTTTTTAATTGTTTTCTTTTAGTGTTATTAAGATGTTGCTCTGGACCTTTCTCTAAAGATCATTCTAGTATTTCCTTTTAACATGAAAAGTTTCACTTAATCTTTCCTTTAGAGCAGGTCTCCCGGTGACAAACCTTTTAGTTTGCCTTATTCTGAGGAACTCTTAATTTCATCTTCATTTCTGAAAGATATTTCTGGTGCTATCTAATATTCTGGGTAGTCAGTTTCTCTTCTTTTCAGTGCTTTAAAGATGGTGTCCACTGTCTTTTGACTTCCATGTTTTCTGATAAGAAGTCCAGAGTGATTTATTTTGAAGTTCTTCTATATATAATATTTCATTTTTCTCTAGCTGCTTTCAAGAGTTTTCCTTTATCTGGTTTTCAGCAGTTTCATTATGTGTTTGAGTGTGGATATCTTTATGTTTATCTTGTGTAAATTGCAATGAGCTTCTTAAATCTGTAAATTTATATATTTCCTCAACTTTGAAAAATTTTGGTCATTACTTCTTGAAATATTTTGTTCCGCAACAATCCCTTTCTCCTCCTCTTCAGGAGCTTCAATAACATGAATATTATGCTCTTTTTCATACAGTCTCAAAGTCAGTGGGGCTATTTATTTTTCTTTTCAATCTTTACTCTCAATTCTCAGTTGGGATTATTTCTATCCATTGCTTTCTAGTTTGCTGAGCCCTCTCTTCTCTTTTTCTTTCTCTCCATTTTAAGAGTGTCCACTTTTATGAAGCACAGCTGCAGCACTAATCACAACTGGATCATCTTGGAGAGGACATCTACTGATTATCTTTTCCCTTAAGAATTGGCCAGACTTCCCTGATTGATTGATTCTGGATTGAATCCTGGACAATTTAAGTATATTTTGAAACTTTGGGTCCTATTAAAAGATTTTTGAATGTTTACTTTGTTGTTTTAGAAAGAGATCGACTCATTTAGTTCCAGATTGGAAGTTACACCTGTTCTGTATGTGTTAGTCCAATAACAGTTCATATTTCAAAGCTTTTGTTATGCTTTTGGTTTCTCTCAATATTATCAAGATGATCCTTCAGGTGTATTCTATACATGTGCTGCTTTGGTAAGGCATCCATTTTTTTCTAATGTCTCCTCATGTCATTTCTCCTATATTCTCTGGTTGTCAACGACCTTTTTTTTCCCCAGTTCTTCTTATATGGGGTTCTCTCAGAGTTTTAGCTCTCTGTGCTACTACACAATTCTACACAAGCTCACCCTCAGGACAAATAGGTAAGAAAGACGACAAAAAAAGAAATGATAACAGCTTGGATTCCCACACACATGTTCATATAACAGGAGTCCCTTTGCTCAGAAATAGTTTTTAATCTCGAGATTTTAGGTGACCATATCACCATTGTTACATCACAGAGAAGTTGTTCCACAGCAGGGGCTACCCTCAGGACAGGAATAAGAGAGCAAAAGAGAAAAACAAACAAACAACAAAAAGAGAATTCTCCTCCATGTTCTGCAGGGTCCTTAAGAAACCAAACCAACCAAACCAAAGTACAGGCCAAAGAAATTTAATTCTCTCTTGAGTCTTATTGACCCTGCCCACTAAACAGTTCAGGATTCAGCCTGCCCTTGGGTCAAATCTCAGGTATAAAGAATAATTTACCATGGAACTCACTGTTACCATATTAGTCATTCATTAAGCACTGTTTATTCTCCCTAATTCATCTGCTCCTATTTACTTTCTGGAGGCCTCAGATAGTCATCGTTGTATTTTTGTCCAGGGATCTTTGTTGTAGTTTCTGGGAAATATGGGCTGTAATGGCCTTATTTTATGTCAGCTGAAACTAGAAGTCCCTTGCTTTCACTTTTATTCACTATTGCTCATTTCATTACAACTTAGAAAGGAAGTTTTACGATGTGGCATCATTTCATTATCTTTCCTCAAAAGTTTGCTACAATTTCATTTCAAAAGGGAGTAACTATTAATCCAAATAATTCAGGTCAGTTGGCTTGCAGACAAGGCAGGAAAAAGCAAAGGGAAGCAAGACACAGAAAGGTTTCTTATTACCCATCAATGAAACCACTTTCCGCACTCTGCCCACGTGTAAGTGCTTTCTTGAGATAGCCCCGATGATTCCTTATGATTCCAACTCCTTACTTGAAGGAGAAAAACGATTATATCATGTTGATCTCCTGCAACAAACTTTGGTTGCATGTCTCATACAGGAAAAGAATTTTCCAGGTGTTAAAAATGCAAAGTTATATAAGATATGGTTCTTTGTTCTCAAGAAACAGTAGAGAGAGCAGTCAAATATACAAATAACTGCAGTAAAGTGAAGTACTAGAATATAGGTAAAAGAAAATTATTATGAGAACAACAAAGAGAATAACAACTAACCTGTCAAGATTAGGAAAGTTTGTGCAAAGATAGTATTTCTGTCAAGAAGAACAGAGAAGTCAATACATACAATGAGCTTTGTGGAAAAGGAAATAGGATATTTCCAGGCACAGAGAGAAATGTGCAGGGTATTAAATAGTATAAGAAGTTTGGGAAAGAGCAATGGCACTGCTATAAACTTCCGAGAATGTCAATATTTAGATGACAGGCAGAAGAGTAACCATTTCTAAAGAAGAGTAAAATAGGATCATCAGAGATGGGAGAAAAGTAGGACAATGGTTTCTGGAAGCCACAAAATTATAGAACTTCAGGAAATGTTTTTTAAAACTATGAAAGAAGTCAAGATAAATGTGGACTGGAAATTCGCTTTTGGATCTTGCAATTAAAAGACCACTGCGGTTGGGGGAGGGGGTTGCTGTGGCTCAGTGGTAGAGTGCTTGCTTAGGAGGGGTGAGGCCCTGGGTTCGATGCTCAGCACCCCATAAAAAACAAAACAAATGACAACAAACAAATAAATAAAATAAAGGTTACAGTCTTTAAAAAAGAAAGAAAGAAAGCAAAAATACACTGTGATCCTTGAATGGGAATTTCACTACAGTGGAGGCTAAGTTAGATTATAATGTCTCACTCCCTTTCTTGTTCTAAACCACATCCTGGCAGTCACTCCTCAGAAGCAATTCTTCAGGGACAACTGCACCTTTCAAAGAGAAAAACTGTTTCAGGCTTTTATATTTCTTACCAAATGGATGGACTTGGCTTCTTAGTTCCTTCAGGAATCTCAAAGTCTCTATCACCTACCCCCCATTCCATACCGAACAAACACATTATCCTACAAATGATTTCAAAACTGTGTGCCTGGTGACAATCTCTACAACTCATATACTTCGTCCCAACTCATGGTTAAGAAACTGTTCATCTGTTTTACTGTGATGTGGAATACAACTTACCATATATTGATACCCACCCCCTCTAACCAGCCCTACAACAATACTTCTGAGTGAAGGATCATTCCTGAGAACAGACTTCCAGAATCTAAGCACTCCTCAGATGTAGACTTTCAATGGGTGAGACCTTCTAGTAATGGATAGGATAGTATCATTGAATGCTCAATATACTTGATTGTCCTTGAAAGACAATCAAGGCTTCTTTGGCAAGGCTCTAACGCGCAATAAAGCAAGGGGAGAGCAAGGGGAGCACCTTTACCCGGTGAGTTTGGTGAGGGTCTCTTTAAGGGACCTGTTGGTCCTTTCAACCTTTCTGGAAGCCTGGGGGCGGTAAGGGCAATGCAAATGCCAAGGGAGTGATAGCATGTGAGCCAGTCCCTGAGTTACCTGCGAGGTGAATTCTGGGCCATTGTCTGATTGGATAGAAGTGGGTATCCCAAAACGGGGGATTATGTGAGTCAACTACCATGGACGCCTGCTTGTTAGAAGGAAAGGCTTGTTTTTTACTCGGGGCATGTTGGTGAAATCAATCTGCCAGTCTGCAGCTGGGGTATGTATGACCACGGGCCTGATGATAAGGGAAAGGTTTAGGTTTTAATGGAGTATTGGTATTGGTTCTCTGGCAGATCTGACAAGCAGAAGTGATCTGTTGTAGGAGGGTCTTATGGCATGGGGAAAGGGTGAAAAAGGAGTGAAGGAAAGTTAGTGAGACTCTGTGGACTAGAATGGATTAGAGAGTGAAGAAACTGGAAGAGTTGTTGGGGATCTTTGGGCCGATCCCTGGTAGTAACGAAGAGTAGCAGAGAGGAGGTAAAGCTCTGCAGGGCAGCTGATCGAGCCGCTTGATCGGCCTTGGAATTCCCCATAGTAGTAAGGGAGGAGTCAGTTTGGTGGGCCTTGCAATGGATTATTCCCAGTTGGGAAGGCAGCCTGGAGGCTTATAGTAGGCCAGAAATAAGTGTGGAATTAATGACTGCTGTCCCTCTGGTGGTAGCCCCCCTTCTTTCCAAATGGCTACGTGGGAGATCAGGATATGGAAGACATATTTAGAATCTGTATATAGGGAGAGGGTTTTTCCCTCCACTAGCTCGAATGCCCTTGTGGCAGCTATGAGTTCAGCTTGTTGGTTGGTGGTATAGGGTGGGAGAGGTTTTACCTCTATGATGGATGAGAGGGAAACGACAGCATACCCCGCCACTCTAACCCCTTCGTGTATAAAGGAGCTACCAGCTGAGAACCAGACGAGGTCTGAAGAGGGCAGGGATCCCTCAGAAATGGTGGTAGGGCCGGGTAAAATTGTCTCTAATACCTCCAGGCATTTGTGAACGGGATCTTGTGAGGGAAAAGATGGGAGGAAGGAGGCAGGGTTTAGAACCCTAGAAGGAGGAAGTGACGGTAGCCCCTTGTAAGTGAGGAAATCCTTTAGATGGTGAGGAGATGAGATGGTTAGTGGGGAGCCAAAGGTAAGCTTGTGTGCTTCTTTCTGGAGGTCATGGGCTGCTTCTAGGGCTCTGAGGCATGGGGGCTAGCCCCTGACAGTAGGGTCGAACTGTTTGGATAGGTAGGCCACTAGTGCAAATGTGGGGCCATATTCCTGACCCAGAACACCCAGACTTTGTCCCTGTTTTTCATGTATATAGAGGGTGAAGGGTCGGGAGAGGTCGGGGAGATGCAGGGCAGGTGCCCAGAGGAGGGTCTTTTTGTAAAAGACTTCCCTACAGCTGAGGGTAGGGGTTCATCTTGGGGGCCCTTGGCTAGATTATATAGCAGCCTGGCGAGGAGGGAGAAATTCAAAAGTAATCCAGGCTCTGAAGTACCCAGCCAAACCCAAGAAGGAGAGTCAACTTTGGTCTTTGGTGTAGGTATAAACACAATAAAATGTTTTCTGTCTACTGTAATGGCCTTTTTCCCTTGAGAGATACAGAACCCTAGATACATGCTATTTGGGCCTTTTGTAGAAAGGCCCGATATCCCTTTAAGGCCAAGAAATTAAGTAGGAGAACTGTGTCATCTGTTGAGTGCCCTTTAGATGGGCTAGAAGAATTTGTAGAGGTTTGCAAGGGGTGCAGAGAGCAGGATTGGATCAGAGCAAGAAGAAAGCCTAGAAGAGATCCCTTAGAATGAAGGGATCCAGGGACCCAAAAAGAGGCCATCTGCTTTGGTTGTCTAAGGGATAAGTGGGCCAGGCCTGGGTACTATATTTGATCCAAAAGGCACTGTAGGGGAGAGTCGACCGGCAGAGAGGACACATTACCCGTGTAAGGAGGAGGGAAGAGGACTTATTGGCAAAAGGGGCGTCCCTGCTAGAGTCAAAAAATCAGGAGTGCCTAAGTAGCAGGTTCGAGCTGCAGAGATTGGTCATCACCGAATCCTGACAGTCGAAGCTCTCGTCCTGGACGTGGGACATGGGAGACCTTGGCCAAGTCTTTTCGGACCCCTCCTGGAGAGGCCGGATACTCCCAGGGCTGGAAAGAGGGGAGAGAAAGGGAAGGGTAAGTGTCTCTCTAGTAGCTGAGTCTTAAAGTGAGAGGACTAGGACTTTCGAATCTGCCCAAGGAAGGAGTCCCTGAGGGTCACCGTAGCCTTAAAGGCTGTGGTGGGTGCTTTCCTTCCCACAGGTGGGCAAAGAGATTTGCCGGACCATTATCAACATATTGCAAGAGGGTGGATTCGGGGCACTGAGGGTAAAAAGAATGGAGGTGGGAGGCCAAGGTTTGTCCAAAGAGGTGTGGACTATCTCAAAATCCCTGAGGAAGGACAGTCCAGGTTAAAGGCAAAAAGATATCCTTTAAATCTATGACCAAGAAGTGGGTGGCAGTGTGGAGGATCTGAGACAGCAGAGTGTATGGTTGGGAACCAAATGATGTATGGGCCTAACGGAGGTGTTGATGAGTCGTAGATAGGACCTGTTGGGCTTTTTTACCGCTAGTATGGGAGTATTGTAAGGGGAATGAGCAGGATGGAGGTACCCCTTGCTAAGAAGGTCCCGAATAATAGATTGTAGGCCCAGAAGAGCTTTTGTGGACAGGGGGTATTGAGCCTGATTTGGGAAGGTGTTAGGATCTTTGAGTTGAATATTAACTGGTGGGCAGGAAACGGTGGAGGGGGTGTGGGTATCCCATACAATCGGGTCAACCAGGTTAGTATGGTATTTCATGTCAGCCTCACAAGTGGAGCAGAATGGCCAGTCTTCTGCCAAAAGGGCCAGAAAAGATTAACAGGCCAATTCTGGGACCTGTCTGATGCCAGGAGTCCATGTATTGATTGTTGTATTGAATTTAGAGAGAATATCTCAGCCGATCAAAGGAACTGGACATTGGGGCATAACTAGGAACATCTGAGAGAATGGGAAGTTGTCTATGGAACAGAGAAACAGGGGAGTCTTTCTTGGATAGATGGTCTTTCCTCCTACCCCGACAATAGGAGAGGTGGACGGCACTGTTTGCCCCCAGAATTCTGTCAGGACTGAGAAGGTAGCCCTGGTGTCAAGGAGAAAGTCAACCTTGCATCCATCCACCTGAATCCGCACCCTGGGTTCCTGTCTATTGATCGTTATAGCTGGGGACAAGGACCCAAGGCACCGTCAATCGAGTGCCATGCCCAGAAGGTCGGAGGGTTCCCTGGCCATAGGCCCCCTACGGGATCTGGACAGTCAGAGCCCCAATGACTTTGTTGTTGATATTTAAGGCATGGAGTATGCGGAGTGCGTGGTGTGGGGCATGCCCTAGCCCAATGTCCCTTCTTGCCACACTTGAAGCAGACATCCAGGGGGGTTATCGGTGATGGGCGGCAACCCGAGGAAGCACCCTGCAGGGCCTGGGCGAGCATCTGAAATTTCTCAGTCTGGGGAGTGGCAGGGCCATGTTCAAGCTTTTTTAGTTTGGCCCAGATGTCTACGGGGTAGCTCTGCAAGAGGAAATATGTCATAAGGACATGACGGCCATCTGGGGTTTCGGGATCTAGGTTAGTGCTGAAGGGCTTTCATAAGCCAACCCCAAAATTCCAATGGGGTCTCTTGTAATTTTTGGAAATTGACGGCCTTACGTGACGCTTTTTTGAACCCAGCAATAATACACAAGGAGAATCGGTCCCTACTCTGTATGCCAGCCTGTGTATTATAATCCCAGTCGGGAGTTTGATCTTGGGCAGCAAGTGGCCTGGGAGGGTGATTGGGATTAACTCAGCAAGTTTCATCCACATGGGCTCTGGCAAGTTCCCAGACTCTGGTACGTTCCTCAAGAAGGAGAGTATTAGCCAATAACATATAAGTGAGGCTATAAGCTTAGAGGACCCATTGAAACTATCTTCTGTGGTGAATGAGCCCAACCTTCGCTCGAGTTGCGTGAGGTCATTCACAGAGAATGGGACACGTACCCAGATAATGCCCTCAGGTCCAGCAACCTCTCTTAAAGGGGCCATGGTTTGTGGGACTAGGGGCAGGACCTAGTTTGGGGGGAACTAAAGGTATCGGCCGAGTCAGGGGGAGCACCTGAGGGGCTGGACGGAGCTGTCGGGGATGGTTGGTAGGGAGGAGGTTCATCTCCGGGATAGGTAGGGGTGAGAATGAAGAAGAGAAAAAGCCTCAACATAGGGGAACTCCTTCCACTTTTTTGAGCGCTCGCAGAAGTTAAACAGATTTCTGAGAATTGAGGGATCTAGGGATCCTCCTGGGGGCCATTGACTTTGATTGTCTAATTGATAGTAAGGCCAATCTTGTGTGCAGAATTTAATAAGGGGGAGTCTGAAGAGAGGGAAGAAGAGGCCCCCATAGGTCAGGAGACGACAAGGTTGGTTGAGAGAGAGAGAGAGACAGAGAGGGAGGGAGGGGAGTGCCTGTTCTTCCACCCTTCAGGACCTCTCGCTCATGAACCGGGTTCCAGCGAGTCCACCATGACCTTGAAGGTCATGGTGGGGTGCATTCTCTCCTCCAGATTGGGAGTCAGAGGTTTGCCGGACAATCACGGTCAAAGCCCCTGCATAGCCCGTCTGAAGTTGGATACCCAATAGCCTGTCCAAAGGGCGCTCAACAGATGACACAGTTCTCCTACTTAATTTCTTGGCCTTAAAGAGATATCGGGCCTCTCCACAAAAGGCCCAAATATCATGTATCTAGGGTTCTCTATCTCTCAAGGGAAAAGGGCCATTACAGTAGACAGAAAATAGTTTATTGTGTCTATACCTACACCAAAGAAGCCTTCTAATGTCTCACCTTACGAAGTCATGTATGGCCATCCCCTCATTCCTCCCGGATTGCCTACAGAACCCCTACCCATCTCCGAAACCTATGCCCTGCCCCTCCTCTTCCATCTACGCTCTGAACTCTGGCGCTATCAAGACTGGCATCTTCCTGACTCCAGTCTCTCTCAAAACCCTACCTCCTTAACACCTGGTCAACTTGTTTACTATTGCCCACCGGGGGGAAAAGCCCTCTAAAACCAAAATGAGAGGGTCCTGCTCAGGTGACTATGTGCACTCCCTTGGTGGCCAAACTCAAGCTGTCTAATAACCAACTTACCCGGTGGATTCACATTTCCAGGCTTAAGCCCAGCACTCCTACACCTTCATCAGAAGAGCCAACGATCATCACCTGTCATTAAGTACTCTTGTCTTACAGATCCCCACAAGATCTCCTCAAGCTCTGCCTCTCCCGTGTCTCTGTTCTTAGCCCAATGTTCCATAAATGGATTCTGCTAATGCTCCCCCTCATTTCTAGCCCCTCTTGGGTCCTCTCTTTGCCCTATATTCAAGGCAAGTGACCCTAAGGGCCCTCTCCAGCCAGATCCCCTTCTCTTCCTTACAGACCCCCTACTTGCTTGGATCTGGCCGGTAGTGGGACCATTGTGTGTTGTCCTTCTGACAAACCACTTAGGTGTCCAGAGCATGGTGACCCCTGAATAAGTGTGATCACAAGAGAGCACTTTACCAGTTGCCTTCTGGGCCTAAGGAGGAACGTGTGTGTTTTGTTTACCCTCCCAGTTTTGTAAGAATTTCAAGTATCAGTATTTAAAGTTGAGGTGTTTCACATAAAACCTGTAGAGATCTGACTGGTAACAATGGGCCACCGTCCTCCCTTCGCCGCCTTCGAGAAAAGCAAAGAGAGAAGCAAGCTGGTACACCCAGTTAGGAGAAAGTTTGAAGAGCAGCCTTAATAGAGAGGGGAGGGAGCTAGACGGGACAAGGAATGAAGAGTGCAATTGAGGGTGTTAGGTGCAGGACAGGCTAGTCTGCAGGTCATGCCAAACAAAGTTAGCAGCAGGATGACCTGGCTTCTCAAACCCTCTGTCTAGTTCTTTACCACCTGTTTGCTTCAAGCCCAAATGCCCAAGCCCCGCTCAAGGCTGAACACTTAACCCCCCTTGTGCCAACAAGGCAGCTTGCAGACCCAGAGACCCCATTAGATTTGGGCTATAAAAACTCCCTATGCCTGTTCCTTCTCTTTATCATAAAGTTCATTCAGACTCCAGCTTCTCCTCAGGAATTACCAACTTCCTGGCTACTGATGATACCTACAGTCGAAGACCTATGCTGAATGGACTGACATCATCATGGATCTGTGGTGGCAAGGAACCTTCGTTGATACCAGTCTTCTCTGCCCTCCTGTGGGGGCGCCTTACTTCCCTCCTCTCTTTCTCTCACACTGCCCCATTTCAGCAAGAAGCAGCCAGAATGAGTAGACGCCCACTCTCATTTAATAACAAAGAGGGGGGAATGTTGGGAGTCGCCCTGGTTCCAAAGACTAACTTCCCCGTCCCACAAGAAGAGCTTTCCAATGGTGAGCCCTGCTGGCTCACATGATCCTGCTGGCTCACATGATCCTGCCATCCAATGGTGAGCCCTGCTGGCTCACATGATCCTGCAGTCCAATGGTGAGCCCTGCTGGCTCACATGATCCTGCTGTCCAATGGTGAGCCCTGCTGGCTCACATGATCCTTACCCACCAATCAGACTAGCCCTGCTGGCTCACATGATCCTTACTCACCAATCAGAAAGCACCCCAGCCAACTGTCAAACCGTTCAACCATTAAACTGTCATGACTGTCAAACCACCCCCGGCTCTATAAATATGCAGAGCTGCTCCTCAATAAACGGGCATTTTCTCTGATGGCAAGCCTTGAGCGTTCTTTCAGTTCTTAAGGCACTAACTAAATCTCTTCAAGTTATTTTTTTAACTGAGTTATAATTTACATACAATAAAAACAGACATATGTTGTTAAATGAGTTTTGGCAATTGTGATTACCCATATAACCTCCATCTAAAATAAATTACTGAACGTTTTCATCACCTCAGAAAGTCCCCTTCATTCTTTTTCTAGACTATTTCCTCTAACCCACCAGACTTTTGGTTTCTATCATCACAGATGAATTTAGGTTATTCTAATCTATATCATCTAGGTTGTATTCATATGTGTTTTTCTCTTATTCCAACACAATGTTTGAGAAGGTTATCCATGTTGTTGCCTGAATAAGGAATTTGTTCTCTTTCATTACTGTGTAAAAGTCCACTGCATGAGTATACCACAATGCATTTATCCATTCCTCCACAGATGAACATTTGGGTGGTTTGAAGTTTATATAACAGAGCCCCTTTGAAATTAAATGCTCTAAAATGTATTCTCCCCAACTTTCTGGTTTGTATTTTCTCCATCTCAATGAAAGCTAAGAAACTACACCCAAAGCCCAAGTGGCACCCACAAAGGTTAAGAAAAAGGAATTGTGATACGTTCTGTGTAAATATGTACATTTTCTGCCTTTTGTTCCACTGTACCCCCTTCTCTTATAAAAGCTGTTTGAATTTATGAGCTCCCTAAAGATGGAGATTTGGGACAGAAAAGCCTCTATCTTCCCCAAGACTGGTTTTGAATAAACTTATTCTCCTTCAATCTCTATCTCCCAAGCTCTAGTGGAACAATAAGCAGTAGAACCTTTGATTCCCAATAACACAGAGGTCTATCACAAGTGATCAGAAATTCTTATACAGTCTTTTTTTGTGGCTATGTTTTCATTTCCTTTGTGTAAATACCTAGAAATGGTATTACTTGTCACAGGGTGAGTATGTGTTTATAAGAAACTGCCAAACCTTTTCTAAGGTAGTTAGACCAAGCCTCTTTCCCATCTACAATTTGTGAGTTTCAACTGATCTACGTAATACTCTGTACTAGAGCAGACTTTTTTGATTTTGTTATTGTTAAGCCTTTTTATTTTATCCATTCTAGTCAATATAGTATGATATTTCATTAAGGGTTTTATTTATATTTTCTGGGATAATAATGTTGAGAACATTTTCATGTGCTTATTGTCTATTCAAATATTCTCTTTTATGAAACATCTGCCTTCTCGTTTCCTTAATCTCTATAGTTTCTTGCAATAAAACACAGCTGTCTATGTATACAGAATGGTCATCTACAATATTAGTCTTGTATTCCTTTTATGACAAATTACCATAGCTAGGGACTTAAACAACATAAATTTATTATTTTACAGTTCTGTAGAATAAAAGTCCAACATCTCACTGGGCTAAAAATCATTGTGTCATTAGCCCTGTATTCATTTCACATGCAAAAATACACTCTCCCAACCCCAAAATCTCCCCAAATTTTAACACACTGCAGCATGAATTCAAAGTCCAAAATCTCACTGATTCAAAAGTACCCCAGTGGCCTATTTCCTCTAGCCCCACCACCCAATAAGAATTTCCTCTAACTAGGCGCTACAATCAAATATGAATCCCTGAATGGGTTAATCTATTTTAGATGAAGTCAGAGCCCCCATGATCCAATCACTTCCCCAAATCCTCACCTTTAAACACTGCTACACTGGGGACCAAGCCTTTAACACATGATTCTTTAGGGGACCATAACAGTGAAATTCTTTTTTTTTTTTTTTTTTTTTAAGAGAGAGAGTATTTTTTCATATTTATTTTTTAGTTTTCGGCAGACACAACATCTTTGTTTTTTGTATGTGGTGCTAAGGATCGAACCCAGGCCATACGCATGCCAGGCGAGCGCGCTACTGCTTGAGCCACATCCCCAGCCCCCAACAGTGAGATTCTTGATATAAGCCATCCTAAAGCAACATTCCTCTTCATCTCTGGACCGGTAAAATCATACAAGTTGCCTGCTCCCAAAATACAGTGTGAGAATGCTATAAGATAGCATTATGAATTATTCCCATTCAGAAACAGACAAAATAGAAAGAAAAAAGTCACTGGTTCCTATTTTAAAATCCAGCCAGGCAAACAGGAATAAGATTCTGCCTGGGCAGAACTCCACAGAGTTCTCACAGCCACCCCATAGGCTTGTACATCTGCCCTTGGAGTCACCACCATTCCTTTTTCATAAAGGGTGGACTGCATGTATTCAAAGCTGAGTAGTTCTAGTAGCCTATTTCCTGCCTGGAGAATTCTGGGCTGTTGACAACTTTCTTTCACTTCATCCTCTTTCACTTCGTGTCCAAGCTGATAGAATTTCTGCTGGCATAAGATTCTCAAGAACCTTGTGGGTCTACCATAAAAGTACAGAGACTCACTCCATTACACAAGAGGCTCCTTTACAGATCTTGCCTAGATAATCCCATCTCTATTTTCGGCTTCTGCTTAGATGCTAAGGGAATCTATGAGTCTCATCCTTGATCTCTTAAGTGTTCTGTGTGAGTGACTACTCTGACCTTTTGATCTGAGGTTCCAGCAAAAGGTTGTGCGGTAACTCCTTTAGCTCTTCCTCTAAAAGTACACTTTCCTGGCTGTGAATCTTTTGATTTAAACACCTTTGCCTTTTGGGTAGACTGCGAATTTCCAAAATTATGAAGTCCTAAATCTTTTTTCTTTAATCTCCTCTCAGTTTACTTCTCTACTTTAAAATTTTACTAAGAGCAGCAAAAATAAACCAAGTGCTTCTTCGACACTTTGCTTGGAACCCTGGTAAATAGTCAAGTTCACTGCTTATAAGTCCTGCTTCCAACATAATCTCAGGAGAGAATTCTGCTAAGCTTTCTGTCTCTATAATAATAGGAGTCCCCTTTTTTCCAGTTTCCAACACTTCCTCATTTTTCTGAGTCACCCCAGCAGCATCTGCAGTGTCCATATTTCTACAAATTCTGTTCACAATGATTTAGGTCATCTCTAAAATGTTGATCTCTCTATCCCACTCATTACTTTTTGAATCTGGTATAGCCATTAACATCCATATTTTTGTTAACAATCTGGGATTGTTCTACCATCTCCCCAAAATGCTTCTAGCCTGTTCTCATTGTCTAACTCCAAAGCTACTTCCATATTTTTAGGTACTTTTTATGGTACCACCCCTCTTCCAGGTCCCAAAATTTGCATTAGCTTTTTATTTATTTATTTATTTTTATATATATATATATATATATATATATATATATATATATATATATATATATATATATATATATATCAGGGATTGAACCCAGAGGCACTCAACCAGGGGCAATGAGCAACATCCCCAGACTTATTCTGTATTTTATTTAGAGACAGGGTCTCACTGAGTTGCTTAGTGCCTCGCCATTGCTGAGGCTGACTTTAGACTCATAATCTGCCTGCCTTAGCCTCCCCAAGCTGGAAGTACAGGTGTGTACCACCATACCTGGCTTGCATTAATTTTCTATGGCTGCAAAATACCACAAACTTAAAGGTTTAAGATAATATTCATTTATAAGAATAATAAGATAATATTCATTTCTTTATCTTATAAGATAATATTCATTTATTTATCTTATATTTGTAGGAGTTAAAAAGTCCAAAGTAAGTCTCACTTGTTTAAAATCAAAATATCTACAGGGCTGCATTCGTTCCTGGAGACTATAGGGGTTATTATGGTTTGAATGTGTTCCCCAAGAATTCATGTGCTGGCAGATTAGTACCCAGTAGTAATGTTGAGGTGGTGAAACCTTCCAGAATTAGGACCTAGTAGAAAGTAGGTTAGGTCACTGGGGGCACTACCTTCAGATGGAACTAATGTAGTTCTCTCAGAACCCAATCAGTTCTTGAAAGAATGAGTTGTTATAAAAAGAAGAAGCCTGGCTCTGAATCCTTCTGGCTTCCTGTCTCACCACATGATTTCTTCTGCACATACTCCTGGCACTGTGATGTCATTAACCATGTGACCCTTGCCAGAAGTCAAATGGATGGGACTAGCAGATCTTAAACTTTCAGCCTCTAAAACATAAACTAAATAAACCAATCTTTCTAAAGTACCCAGCTTCAGGCATTTTCTTTAAACAATAGAAAATGGACTAAAACAGGGTAAATCCATTTTTTATTTCAGCTTCTAGAGGTCACCCATACTCTTTGGCTCATGGCCCCTTTCTTCTGTTTTCAACTCCAGCAACAATGGCATCTCTTTGACCTACTTCCATCATCACTCTCTTTACTGAACCTCTTCTTCTGCCTCCCACCTCCATTTTTAAGGATCCCTGCCCTTACAGGACAATTATTCTACCTACATATCTAGTAACCACTTAAAATGAACTAGAAGTAAACCATAATTCAAGGTAGTCTAGTAACACTCAGAGAAGTACTAATGACTAAAAGAAATAAGCAAAAAGCAGGTGACTAATTAAACTTTCCAAATATTTAGTGAATCTAGCAATATAACTGTTTTCTGTTTCTTACTTGCACCAGACACTGTTAGCTGACTAATCCAACACCCATTTGCAATCCCTTCTCCCTTGCCTGCCCCTAATACTTGGGCTATAAAAGCTAAATACTCACTTTCCTGGCCTCCTAAGGATAGTCATATAACACAGTTGTGCCAAATGAAATCTAAAAATTGCCTTGGGAAAAGCAATTGCATTCCTGATAAAGAGGCAGATGGTGCTGGCACTCCCTGGCCCACTTCCCAGTAGCCCTCCTGCCTTGAGTGTGGTACACTGCCAGTAATTCAGGCATCTATTTTGCAATAATGGAACATATCCAAAAGAACTCAAGAGACACCAGCCCTGCCACTGTTGAATGACTGAACCAACACCAGCTAGTCTGTGCCTCCAGACTCATGGTTATATGAGGAAAAATAAACTCTCATCTTGTTTTAAATCACTGTTTACATCTGCTTTCCTGACTTCAGCTAAAATCTTTCCTAATTGAAACTATATACTGCTGGTTAAATACAAGCACCCTCCTCCAAAAATGTATTTTGTTGTCCAAAAACCATATCCAGTTAAATAAGTTATAATTAATAATTAAAAAGACAACTTTTAAAAATAGCATTTATCATACATTTTAGAACTATAAATTGTACATGGTCATTCTAAGACATTTTGAAATTATCAAAAGCTTGGGAGAAAAAACAGACTGTTAGCCGCAATCCCCAAACCAGAGATAACCTACTGGTAACATATCACTACACTTCCATCCATGATTTTTTTTTTTTTTTTTTAAAGAGAGAGTGAGAGGGAGAGAGAGAGAATTTTTAATATTTACTTTTTAGTTTCCGGCAGACACAACATCTTTGTTTGTATGTGGTGCTGAGGATCGAACCCGGGCCGCACGCATGCCAGGAGAGCGCGCTACCCCTTGAGCCATATCCCCAGCCCTCCATCCATGATTTTTATATGCATACATAAAATATTTTTAGTGAGACTATATGGAATACATAGATTGAATCCAACTCTCAGCACTAAATTTAGCAAGGACTTTTCTGTATCATTAAAGATGTATTAAAAATATTTTCAAAAACTTAAAAATATTTCACAGAATGATTATAACATGGTTAAATCATTTTATCAATGATAAGACACATAAGTTATCCTTTTTGCTACTGTAAACAGTGCTGCAACATACACTATTGTATATCAGTTTTGCTACCTCTAATCATTTTCTGATGATAGTTGCAGAGATGTGGTATTACTGAGCCAAGGGAATAAAATCTTTTTAGTCATTCAATAAATGCTACCGAACTGCTTTGTAGAAAACCTGAATCAATTCATTACTTTACCTTCTGTATACAAGAATAGCAGTCTCTCTTACTAAATGTTGCCTTTTTGATTTTTTTTGTCAATTTGATGAGTAAAAATATTTAACTAATTGTTGAATTTTTAATGTACATTTTTTTGGTCACTAAAAATTTGTGACTATTAAAGATATTAAGATCCTTTACACTAGCTATTTTACGAATTATCACTTGATATTATTTTTAAGAATAAGAGTTCTTTATATATTTTGAGTTCTTTAAATATTTTATTTTAGTGTCTCATTTACTTCTCAGTGCTATTTATATATTTTATGAACATTTTTAAGGTAATAAATTCTATTGGCATTACTCTAAGATTTATTTATGAGGGGTGGTTTTTACATGCTGATAGCTGCATTTTTTGAAAAGAATGCTTTAAAACACAATATTCTTTTAGGCTTCCTTACAGTAAAGAAAAAGGAAAAGTCAACAAAGGAGAACAGAAAATAGTTCATAAATATATCATCCAAATTTTGATACTAGTAGTCACATACCTGCTTGTGACAATTATCACATCCTCCGAGATGGTAGCCATTTCTTTGATGGTAAGGTAGCACATTCTCCTCAATGTTTGCTGAAAAATTATTTACAGAAGGTAACAGGTTATTCAGAAAGAAATGTTTTCTTTAATTTCCAAAGTAAGGATTCCTAGTACAAACATTTAGAGAGAGAGTCTTAAACATATTCTTACCTATCAAAAAAAAAAAATCTTTTAACAAAATGTCTAGGTAAGAAAATATTTAGAATATTATTATTTCCAGGGCTGGGGTTGTGGCTCAGCAATAGAGTACTTGCCTTGCAGGTGTGAGGCACTGGGTTTGATCCTCAGCACCACATAAAAATAAATAAACAAAATAAAGGTATTTTAAAAAGAGAGAATATTATTATTTCATAAGCACAAATACTTGATGCCTTGACACCCTGGGAAAAAAGAAAAACTGAAAAATTCAGTTATATGGGTCTTTTACAGAGAGTTCTGAACTTAGACTCTGATAGTTTTAGTTCAAAGACATAGTTTTCATCAAAGTGTTAAAGGCTTGTCATGGAAGAAGTATTTTTACAATTCTTAAAAAACATGTATGGAGAAATGTTCAGCCTCTCTTCAGTGTATACCAGTGTTTCTCCTGAATAATAAATGATTTGTGCCAACTTTCACTTATCTCCTCCTTCCCTAAAAACACTCTGAATTTAAAGCTTGTGCTTTAAATGTATCATTTTTACCATCATGTCTGGTAACATATAGACTCCAGGTGACTTCCTTATTTTAAAAAAAAAAAGTACACACACACATACACACTATTACCTTGCTCACTGTCACTCTAATAAGAATTGGTGATCTTACCAGCCATACAGACCTTATCCCTGAAACTCTGACTTCTCCATTTCCTGACCTTCTTTTAATGATCCTGTCCTTTCTCCCATAAAAAAATCATTCACTTCCATTGTCACAACCTATATCATTGAGAGTATCCCTTTCCATTTTATTTCCAAGCAACTCACTTCCCAAATAACACTCCTGATCCAACCATTCTTTTCATTCCACCATGACCTACAATTTGTTGATCCTATTAACTTATGCTGACCCAATCAGGCCTACCACCAGAAACCTAGCTGCAAAATCAGAGCCACACAGAGGCAACAGCCTTCCATGACTTTTATAACAGCAACCCTCTAAGATCCACTCCAACAGTGTGAAATGCCTCATTTTCTAGTCTCATGCCTCTAATAAATACTTAATCCCATAATATTCTTAGTGATTTCACTTCCCTGATGGAACGCTAAATTTCTGGAACAGAAAGAGGTTAAAGGGAAACAATACCTGCTATGAACTAAGATTATTTCTCTGATTTGATTAAAAGCATTAATGACTCTGTTTCCAGTGGTAAAACACAAGTAGTCTAAGGTATACAGAGGCAAAATATTTAAATTACCATCTGCAGGCAAGGACCTATGAAAGACAAAGTAAGCTGATGACATCAGAGAACATTTTAGTAAAAATAAGTTGCTAAAAATTTAAGTTGTTGGGTTAGGGATGTAGGTCAGTGGTAGAGTGCTTGTCTAGAATGCACAAGCCTTGGGTTCAATTCTCAGCACCACAAAACAAGTTTTTATTATAAGTTGCTCAATAAAAATAATGAAATAACTAGTTGTTCCTTAGTATAATGGAAAGCTCTTCTGGGGGGAAAATAAAAGGATAAGCTTAGAGCTTTAAATGCACAGCTCAAGATCTGTATAAGGGATCAAAAATCTTATATAACTACCTTAATGTCAAGTGGCCACAGAATAGGAAGGCAAATCCTGCAGGTAGCTGAATTCCAATGCAAATTTAATTCAAACTCTTGCAGGAGCAGCTTATGTTAAAGTTAGCACCTTGACTGGCAAGAGGGCCTTGAAAATTGAGATGGGGCCACATGAACAGATTCTGATAAAGGTGAGTACCTAGAATTCCTAAATTCTGCCAAGCATTCTTTGCCAACAGAAACAGTTCTTTCATTTCATGTCTGAGGAAATTAGTCCCCCTTTGCCTTACAGGGAACTGCTGATCTACCTAAGGACCTACTCCTACAACCTTACATTAATCTAGACACATGACCAGACTCAAATCCCAGGAAATCCCGGGGATAGAACATAAAACATGGCCTGTGCTAATATGCAATACATTTGAAAAGAACAGCAAGACTGGCCAGCTTGGGCTGTAGCTGTAGCTCAGTGGCAGAGCATGTATGAGACAGAGGGTTTGATCCTTACTACCACATAAAAATAAATACAATAAAGGCATTCTGTCCATCTACAACTACAAAAGAAAAAATTTTTTTTAAAGATTGGCCAATTTATGCTAATAGCTGAGAGAGAGATATCCTAGATCACATTTCTGTATGTTTCTGTGTTAGAATTGGGCAGAAGAGAGATATGTGCCACATTACATGAAAAGAAAAGCAGCAGCCATTACTCTCTGAAGGTTGGGTGGTCTGTGGTAATGAGAGGCAGATGCAGAACTGCTGGCAGAATTAGTTTGTCTCACTCTTCTCTTTTGCTATCCCCTGCCCCTTCTCTACTCCACAGTCAGCTCTTCTTTACTGCAAGCCCTGCTGACCAAACACCTCAAGTACTCCAGAAACTTGACTAAGAACTGACAGGTATGGTAGCTATGCACACTGACTTCTATACCAGTCCACCTTTGCAGTGTCATGGCAGCAACTGAATATTAACTGTTTTTTATGACTGCAGGGTAGATCTGTGGAGGAATAGCTATAATACTATATACTTTCATTAACTCAATTCCTTCATTTTCACATGTCCTTTAATGAGCATTTAAAAGTTTTATAAAGACAGTTTTTCCGTAATTTTAAACATTTCAAGCAACCCTCCCCTAATTTAGAACACTCTAAGTTCCTTAGGAAAAACAAATTAAAAGTTTTTTTCATTAAAAAGAATAAAAAAGAACTTACATCATTAGATTGAAACAATCGGGTCATTGCAAAGAAGGCTTCTGTAGCTTCCAAGGTTCCAAAGTGTTCACCCTAAGTAAAATGTAAAACAATTTAAACTGAAATATGTATGTGTGTATGTGTGTGTGTGTGTTGTGTGTGTGTGAACACACATATACATACACACACCCACAACACACACACACACACACACACACACACAATTTTTTTTTTTTGGATATTTTCCTATCAAAAATCATTCAGATTTCAGGAAAAAAAAATTCTTTGTAAACATTCTGCCTCTTGGTGGTTTTTCTGGCTTTCGATTTATAAACCCACATGGCTATTTATCCACTTCTTACTTAAAATAATTCAGTATCACACACTACACTTAAAAGTTCTAGATTAGTGTTCTCTAGGCTTTCAGCAGAAGTTGTTTTTATTTCCTTCAAGAAGGATTTACCAAGAGGCAAGTACAGCTACTAATCAGAATAGAATGTTACTATTATACTACCGAAGAGCAGAGATCATACCTTATACATTTCTATAATCTAATGCCCAGCACAATGCCTGACATATGATAGGAACATAATAAATATGAAACTGTAAAGAACTGTCTATGAGGAATCCCAGAAAACGCAGCAAACTGGGATCCAACCAAAAGGGTCAGACTCAGATTTGTCATATTAATAAGATTTACAAGGCTGCTAGAGATCTGAAGACACTGGCCCAAACCTTAAAAATATGATTCAGAACAGAGCTTTACAAACTTAAAGTAAGTAACAAATTATCTGTCGATTTTGCCAAAAACTGCAGATTCCAAATCAGTGGAATCCTAGGGGGAAGGCTGAGATTTTGCATTTGTAACAAGCTCCCAGTGATGCAAAGGCTGCTGATCCAGGAATCATATTGAGTAATAAGGGTAAGATAACCTACTGTCACTAATTTTCAAAACATTCATAACACAGAATATCTGAAATAATGCCATTTCAATATTTAATTTCTTCATTAAGAGCAATTTATATAAAATTTTAGGCTCAATCTCTTTTCAGAGCTTCAGATTTCACATCAAATATAGCTAGTTTTCAATCTATTTACCATGGGTGTTAAGAATAACTTTTTTTTTTTTTAAAGAGAGAGAGAGAGAGAGAGAGAATTTTAATATTTATTTTTTAGTTTTCGGCGGACACAACATCTTTCTTTGTATGTGGTGCTGAGAATTCAACCTGGGCCGCACGCATGCCAGGCGAGCGCACTATAGCTTGAGCCACATCCCCAGCCCAAGAATAACTTTTGATTTAAAAAAAAAACAACAAAAGTTTTGATTTTAAAAAAAAGGTAAAAAAGGTTTGACCACTATTCTAGAAGTGTGTGATACTGAATTATTTTAAGTAAGAAGTGGATAAATAGCCATGTGGTTTATAAACTGAAAGCCAGTGAAAGTTTAGAATAAAAGACAAAGTATAATAAGAATTTTTAATTATTTAAATCAGAGTGTTCAACTTGCTCATTAGCAAGAGATTACCCTCTTTCTGTCATAAATATTTACTGAATACCTAGAAGCCCATGTACTTTATAGTTCTATTAGAAAACCTTAAATCCCTACTTTTTTAAGCCATAGTCAATTTGGATAAATTTTTGTAGCACACTTTGTGTTCAAATTGGTTAAACCTACTTTTTGACTTGAAATTCAGAGAACATATGGTTCTGTCAACTCCAGTAGAAATGAAAAGTATTTTTCCATAAAGTTCTAATAAGAACAAGGAAAAAAGATAAAAATGAATGTTCCCAAACCTGTTTATGTAGTTAGCTGTGTTTATGCTATGCTTGATAATTTCTTTATCAAGATAATGCAGTGTTTCAACATGAATTGCCCCATTAAAACTGGTATTGGCCAATGTAAAAATATGGATACTCTGAATCAACTTTGTTCTAAATTATTTATATAATAGGTTTAACCAATTTGAACACAAAGTATGCTACAAAAATTTATCCAAATTGACTATGGCTTAAATGTTTCTAATATGCTGTCAAAGAGGGGTTATGCTGTTTGTGAACAAATATATTTTATTTAAAACTATATGATTGTTGCCCAGTCTCCATTTGCAAAAAATATAGCTTCATTAAATCTCTGGATGAGGTTTTCAGTTACAAAACAGTAAAGGTAAAATATTCTCTCAGAATTCAAATTGGAAGCTAAGTTTTCTTAGCATCATATATAAACTACCTGATACACATAGTATATTATATGCGTGTGTGTGTGTGTGTGTGTGTGTGTATAAATGTACTTATATACATAATACAAACATACACACACATATATATGGGATCAACAAAATCATAAGGCTCTATGATTTTGATCATATGATCAACAAAATCATAAGGTTCATGTTTTTTAAACAGTTTGAAGCAAAAAAAGTAAATAAATAATAAAATTAATAATAATGGAAGAATCTACATTCTTTTTTTTTTTTTCTGGTTGTATACAAAGTATATTCACACCAATTCGTGTCTTCATACACGTACTTTGGGTAATAATGATCATCACAGTCTACCACCATTTATAACCCCATGCCCCCTCTCTTCCCCTCTAACCCCTCTGCCCTATGTAGAGTTTCTATTCCTCCCAAGCTCCCTCTCCCTATTCTACTATGAATCAGCCTCCTTATATCAAAGAAAACATTCGGCATTTGGTTTTTTGGGATTGGCTAATTTCACTTAGCATTATCTTCTCTAACTCCATCCATTTACCTGCAAATGTCATGATTTTATTCTCTTTTATTGCTGAGTAATATGACTTTGCACTTGCATGTGCAAGGCCCTGGGTTCAATCCTTAGCACCACATAAAAATCCTCAGCACCACATAAAAATAATAAATAAATAAATAAAATAAAGTTGGGGGCTGGGGATATAGCTCAGTTGGTAGCAGGCTTGCCTCCCATGCACAAGGTCCTGGGTTCAATCCCCAGCACCACCAAAAAAGAAAAGAAAAGAAAAAAAAGAATCTACATTCTATGACTACAATTTTTTTTGTTTATTTTGCCCACTATAACCCTAGTGCCTAGAATAGTGCATAGGACACAGTAGGCATGCAATAAATATTTGCTGAGTGACTCAATGAAAATCATTCTTGAATGCTACTGTGGGTTCAGTACTATTCCCATTGCTTGATATTTCACTTAATCATTATAATTCTATACAACAGATATTATCATAATGCCAATTTGCAAAAATGGACATTAAGGCAATCAATGGTTAAATTACTTGCCCATAATCAGATTATTGAATATGGATATTCAGTAGTAATATTGAATATTACATTAATAATGAATGGTGGAATAAGAATAATAAGTATAAATCTGAATATTAAAAATCAAAGCCTTAAAACATCACTATTATACAAAAAAAATCTAAAATTTGTCTGACTTTACAGTATATTTTCAGAGAGACATAAAGACCCCTAGATACATGTAAACAATGTGTGCTAACTAGTGGTTATTAAATTCAAATCAATGTATTTGTTGAGAATATACTATATACTTAAAGCCAGTTTAAGTACTTCATAATATAAAAATAAATAGATTTCATAGTCCCTTGCTCAAGAAGTTTTACACATTGTTCTGGTGAATAAACATTTTGGATTTTAAAATTAAATGAATTTTTAAAAAAATAATTATACTTTTCAGAAAGTAGTTTCTGTATGTTACACATATGTTTCTATTCTAGGACACAAATCTAAGGAAAATAAAAATAATTTACCTGGTTCAGTAAATAAAGAATCTTTGTAAGAATATGCAAACATCTTCTTGGATTGATGGGGGTTTCATTGAATATACGAGCCTACAGAAACATGCAAAATATTACTGTTACATATAGCGTATTTTCTACCTTTTTCTAAATCAGAATACAACAAATCAACTTTAATAATGAAGACTTTTAAAATACAATATCCAAAGAATGTTAGTTGTCTCTAG
Organism: Callospermophilus lateralis; assembly: GCF_048772815.1. Lineage (NCBI taxonomy): Eukaryota > Metazoa > Chordata > Mammalia > Rodentia > Sciuridae > Callospermophilus > Callospermophilus lateralis. The sequence continues at coordinate 23,317,369 of NC_135305.1, read as the reverse complement.
TCCTCAGTTTACTATGGTAGCTGATAAATTATTAGATATGGCCCTGATTTTCCAGCCTGTATTTTCTAATTCATTCCCTAAGGTCTACTACAACTTTATGGGCTTTATCTGTTAAGAAAGAGTCAGAATTTTTACCTACCTCATATGAATGCAAAATGCTCAATATCTAACTTCTTCTAACAACCTTGCACTAAACACCTCTTTTCACATTTTATTTAATATTACCAACACATGGCAGAGCCTGCATGTCTTTGCACTTCTCTCAGCTCTAGATTCTCTGTGACAAGTTAAGTCCTCTTCCTTCTCCCTCCAGTTTATATGCTCTGCAATCAGTTACATTCCTTAATATTTATTTAGGAGGTCCTGACTCTAGTATCCCAGAGGTTCTCTGCCCACCATTCTAAAACAGAAAAGAGGCAGCACAATGTAATTCCAAGTCATACCTCCTGTAAGACAGCACTCTTCTCCAGATGCTGGAAAGGATTGGAACCACTACCTATAGCATAAAACAAAAGAATGTCTTCAGTAGCTATCCTGCATATTTATTTTCTAAAGAAGGGTACTGAATGCTTTAGAAATCTCACCTAAGTGAGACTTCACTTGGCTACTACAGTGATAGTCATTACTAGTATGTATATAAATTGAATAAAATCATTTTGATTTTGATACGAGTTCTGTCATTTGACACAGTGTAAGAGGTTGGACTTCTCTTTTGCAGGAGTGTCTTCATTCTCTACCCTCTTTTTTATTCCCATGAATGTTTATAAATACGTGTCATTTCCACAACATCCAAGATTAATGAGATTATGGTAGGGAACTTTTGATTTTCCTAAAAGCAAGCCTTATTTTATGTGTTTTTAACATTTACTGAGAGGCAGAATTGGAAGAATTTTCCAAAGAATTACATAAACAAAAAGTTGGATGGGGCCGTGGAGGTTAACTACCCCAACCCTCTTAACGCACTACGTGAGAGTAGCCATCAACACTGACAATTTTTTTCTTTTTTGAGGTGACTTGGCATATTCCCGGTTTGCCTTGGACCACAGGCGGGTATAAAGACGCAAGTCACTTTTGGATGCCTGAGCATTAGTCTATCAGTGTCCCACGGGGCAGGTTGCCCCCCCCCCCCAGGAAGATTAGAAGGTACAGACACCTCAAAGTCCATATATACGCATACGCTGCATCGTCGACCCCAGCCCCGAGAACAGGGCGCTTCCATTCTGAGCCTAACCCCACCAGCAACCCCCACGCTGCCGCAGAGAGCAGCGCACGCACTCCTTAGCCCCCGCCAGGAGCCCTCCGGGAAGCAGAACGGAGGGGCTCCGTCGGGGGCGGGAACGGGGGTGGGGACAGGGACCGGGGCGGAGCCGCCCATCAGGCCCAGGCAGCGCCGCGCGCCGAAGCGGGAGCGCGCGGCCCAAGGGGAGGCCCCGGCACCCGGGGGAGGGGCTACGGGCAGGCCCCCGGCAGGAGCGGACGGCCCCTCGCACGGCGGCGCCCACGCCCCCAGCCCCGCCGTTCCGGAAAGCAGGTGGCGGCGAGCGAGGGAAGGGGACCCCCGAGGCTGAGATTGAGAGTCAGAAGCCCCGCGCGTACCAGACTCTTCGTCCTTCTTGTCGAATTTTTTAATCATCTTGGACGACTTCCCAGCGCCCAGGCCCACAGCAACCGTCCCAGGCGCCGCTGCCGGCAAGCGGAAGAGGCTGCAGGAAGGCCGGCCCCGTGTTCTCTCGCCGGTTGGGCCTCCAGGCCGTCACTCGGGGCCAAGGCCCGCCCTCCCGGGCCGTCGTGGCCGCCTTCGCCCCCTGGGGACGTAGCCACGCCCTCCCTGGCCGCGCGGGGGCGGGGCCAGGCGCTGCCCCAGGGGTTTGTCCCGCCCACCCAGCTCGCGCCTCCGCAGCCCACGCCTGCGGCAGCTGCAATGTGATTTTATTTGGTCAGGGATTTCTGCAGACTCCTCCTATCCCTGGAGAACTAGGCGGGAGGCCTTAAGAGGTTTTTTTTCACTTAATGACAGTGGCATTTTTGATAATCCACTGTTGAGCCTTTCCGTTGCGGAAGGAGCTTTCCCCTGGCACGATTCTGGTGGGCTTCTCTTCTAGCAGCGATGAAAGTGTGAGTGGTTCCCAAAGCATCTGGGGAGTTAGCATTTCATTCACAGACTTCTTGGAAACTACGACAAAGCACAGGACACCTTGGTGAATGTGCATTTCCAAAAGTAGTAGAGGAATACTTACTGAGTGGCACGGAAGGTCCAGAAACCTGGTCTTTACTCTTTATCAAGAGTAACTATCATTTCCAACCTTTATAATTCTGGATCCTTACTCTTCATCAAAACCCAGTTTAAAGTATATTGCCAGTTTAGGATCTTCTTTGCCTGGTCCCACCCCTTTTAGGTGATTTCCTCTGCAATTATATTGACACTTCAGTCACAATTATTATCATTCACTCATTCATGTGCATAAAGGGCCTTTACTCAAAATGTATGTTGGCTTTCTATTGTCTGAGACTGTGACAAACTTTTGCTTCATTTGGCTTCAGTGATACCACTTTAGTCAGGCTCTTTTTCAATCTCCACCTGTTCTTTGCAAGTTTCAATCGTGGGATCTTCTTGCTCCTGCCCTTCCCCACTTTTGGACACTTTTTGCCTTGTAAATATCCCTTGAATCTGTACGCTTATTCCAAGCTGCTCTCACCTTGGTTCAGGTCCTATGGTTGATCTCTTACCTTCCTTAACTAGATTTCACAGCTTCCACCCAAACTGTTCTAAGTGTATTCTTTCCTGATTTGGATGCCTAATAAACAAGGGGCATTATAGGGGGGCGGGGGGGTTTGAGGAGATATTAGCTGTTCCTTTGCTTTAAGTGGGAATACTGGTTCAACTCTCCAGCAGATTCATTTTTGTATAGGAAATGCATCATGACAGACTTTATGTACAAAAGCAGACTAAGTATCCTTTGATTTTATTTATGTGTTTTTATTAGGAAAACTGAAAAGTCACCCTAAATCTAAAGAGAAACTACATACTGAGATATTAAAGAGTTCTCTTTATAATGTAAATTGGGTGCATCCTGTTAAGGATGCATCCTGTGCTCTTGCAAAATTAGAGGAATTCTAATCTAGGTTAGATTCTAGAGAAATTCCCCCACATATGGATTTAAGCTGAACTGCCTCTCTCCTACATATGGTATCATTTAAGATTTAACTTCGACTTGACTAAATGGACTATTAACTATTATATTTGTTTTATCTGACTTATAAAGCTCAAACCATACTTTCCAGGTGAAGTCTCTCTCTTGAAAGAAAAGATACTTGTACATCTGAAATATTCTGGGACTGAAAACAGATACAGTATTTAGGACTTTTTTTTTTTTTGGTAGGTAGTACTAGGGATGGAACTCAGGGGCTTAGGGGTGCTCTACTACTGAGCTACATTCCCCAGCCATTTTTACTTTTTAATTTTGAGACAGGTTCTTACTAAATTGCCCAGGCTGACCTTCCTGTGTCAGCCAGTGGAGTGACTAGGATTACAGGCACGTACCACCATGCTCACAGGACAAAAAATTTTAAATCCTTAGGCTGGGGGTATAGCTCAGAAGTAGAGTGCTTGCCTAGCAAGCACCAGTAGTCCCTGGGTTCAATCCCCATCAGCCAAAGGGTGGGGGAAGGATTTTGCTAAGTAAATAATGGAACAAATAATACATAAATATGTCAAAAACTATGAAAGTGGTAGATGATAGAGTTTGGAAAAAACTGCTAGTGCTTTCTTGAAATTTGAGGATTTAAACTTCTTTTAGTTCTCAGCTTCCTTGCTACAAGGGAAAACAATGTCTAGAACCACCATGACAGTGCCAATCTGCCCATATCTCTTAATCCCTGTAGGTTCTACCTCCAGCCCACATCTCAGTTCAGTAAACCACTGCATTAAGAGAAAAGAGCTTACCATTTTTCCTCATATCCCTTTCACAGACTGGAGCAAAATTGAGCTGAGGGTACATTTTTTTCTGTTTCTTCAAAGCAAACACTTTTGAATACTTTCCTTCACTTTTGAAGTCATTGTCGGTGGAAAACCTTAACAACGACAACAACAGAAGTTCATTTAGTAGACCCTAGGGCAAGGGGTTAATGGTACCAGTCACTTTAAAGTTGGCTTCATCCTCAGAGATTCTGTGGGAGAAGAAGGGACAATGCCAAGAGACTGCCCATAGGGACAGAGAGGCAGATTAGTCAGCTGCAAGGGACATTTATATTACTTAGCACCATAACAATTGGTGCCAAGTTAACTTGGAAGTAACTTCAAAATCTTTTTCTTCTCTGCAAACTAGATAAAGGTTGCTCCAGTAACTAATTTCAAATAGAACTTCTTTTGTCTTTTTGTTCTTATAGCACATTGCTCTTATTCTATAGTTCTTAACTTGTGCTAAGGGTCCATGTCTTTGGTTTCCTCAAAACACAGATTAGAATACAGCACTTTCCTTCACTCTTGAAGTCTTTGTCAGTGGAAAGCTTTAGTTATGCATTACTGTTTCTCTTCCATTAGCATGGAAATGAAGTTAAAGGTCATGTTGAGAAGCTATTAGACATGTTCCCCATAATCAAAATTTTGTGACAAGCATTCTGATTGCCCCCTTTTTCATACAACCTTATCCCAAGCCCCTTGAGCCCCCTTTCAAGTTTGTTAAATTGTATAGAGAAGAGACAGTAACACAAATAAGGAAAAGATAGGAAAGAAATTAAGTAAAAAAAAGAGCCAGAATTTCACCTAAACCATTGTTCTCGCTTGGATGTAGGATCGTCTGGCCCTTTCATAGGGAAGATTGGTTTTAGTCTGGATCTTAACTTTTTTTTCTGAGACATCAGGGGCAGGAAGAAGTTCTCACTGGGTTTTTGATTGTGATGAATTTCCTGTGGCAGAGGGAAGAGAAAGTGAGGAAGTCGGCCCAGTCTCTTGGAACTTCAAGGTTGGACCAAGTTCCTGGACTAAGTTATGATTCCCCTAAAACTATGCAACCAAATATATCAAAGTGGGAAGTGGAAACTCAGAAGCCAGAACCATAGGAAGCAGTGCCCTGAGCCGGATAATATGTATTCTTTCATTGCCAAATGATTTGTCCAAAGCTTGGTCAGTTTCCTAAGCAATTGATCAAACTTGCCTACTGGTCCTTGGAAGTGAATGGCAGAGGAAGTTGCCCGGTTTGGAGAAGGATTCTATTAGTGAATTTGTTAACAAGTTGAGAAATAGATCCCATATGGAACTCTACCTTCCTTTTTTGGAGATGGCTATGTTATCCACATTACTTTCTCCATCTACAGGGATAGAGCCATGGAATGGGATGTTTTGTGAGGTAATAATTTCATCATTCTTAAAGGTCATAGAATTGAAGATTTTCAGTCTTAAAAGTTATCCAGTATAACTATTCATCTGATACTTTTATCCCCTCAATTTCATTATCAAGTGATCAGTCTTCCTATGCTTCAAACAAAACATAAAACAATTTCATCTTTGATCAGCTATCTCCCTATAACTTTTACCCAGTAATCCAATCAGAGCAAATCTAATGCCTCTTTCACAGACAAATTTTTGAAGAAATCTGTCATGTTCCTCCTAAGCTCTATTTCTTCCAGGCTGAACATTGCCAATATCTTGAAGTTTTCCTCATATGACATGGTTTTGTTTCCCTTATTCTCCTGATTTATATCATTTGAGAAAGTTACAATTTATATTTTTCCCCAACATGTGGCAATCTGAAATAAAAACTATATTCTCACCTTAGGGATTGCATGACACCAACCCCATTTAAAGTGTCTACTAAAAAATCATTATCACTTCTGATAATCTTCCCTAACTACGCTATCTAAAGTTGTCATTCACAGTTTATCCATTTATCTTGCTTTGGCATGGTGTCTATCAGGTTATGCATTTTCTGTATGATATTTACTTGCTTATGGTCTGTCTACCTCGCTAGAATTAAACTTCATTGAAACAAAGACTGGTTAGTCATATATATATATACACACACCAACACACACACACACACACACACACACACATATATATATATATATATTATAATATATATTTGGGGGGACCAGATATTGAATTTAGGGGCACTCAACCACTGAGCCACATCCCCAAACCTATTTTGTATTTTATTTAGAGACAGGGTCTCACTGAGTTGCTTAGTGCATCGCCATTGCTGAGGCTGGCTTTGAACTTGTGATCTTCCTGCCTCAGCCTCCTGAGCCACTGGGATTGCAGGCATGTGCCACTATGCCCAGCTAGTCATTAATATATTGCTATTACCTCTATGGTGCTTGGCACATAATAGGTTCTCAACAAATATTGTTTGAATGAATGAAAGAATGAATGAATGACCAACCTATTCATTGATATGTCAAGCTTTTTTCTTTCAGAATGTTGAGTCCTTTAAAGCTGCTGCTGAACCATTATTTCTTAATTCTGAACTCATTGTCTTTAATTGGTTTTAGTTTTATTAAAATCTATTCAAGTTACCTCAACTAATAGGTGTTTTAGTGAAAGAGCAAATGTGTCTAGGAAGTAAAGACATAGCTAATGACTCAGCCATAAAAAGAGCAGAAACCTTAGTAGAACTGTATTTCATGGCAAAAAAAAACCTAAAAATATATTTGGAGTCCAAAATGGCACTATAAAAGATCCACCATTTTGACTCACGCATATCACTAACATGTCCCTCCTACTTTCTTCCTGCTTCCTTCTTCTCTACCTTGTTCATTCCTCTCTCTCTCTTTCCCCCACCTTCTCCTTCTGTATTTCTATTTTCCTATAACTTCAACCCACCCATACCCTACTTTCATGGCCCCTGCAGTACCCGTCTTCCTCATGTTTTGGTTCATGGCTTTACTCTGTGAGTCCTTTCTGCTTTCATTCTTACTGCTTTCCCAATTCAGGTGCCTGGAAGCAAGAATCTGAGTCGCTCAGGACTGTCAGTTATTACTAAGCTGGTTGACTTCTGTTTTGTTTTGGTTCATTTTGGTTTAGGGGTACCAATCCATACCACAGATCACTAACCAGACTATGAATTATGCTTCACTGGGTCCAGTATCCTTCTCTGGTCCATGCTAGAAGTAGAGATAGGTCAAATTATACAAAATAGAATAGGGGATATTCCCTTCTTCAGGAGACTGTGGGAAGAGCCATTTCACTTAAAAGGGACTGTAACAGTCATCACTGTGATAGACACACTAGTATCATTCTACAATTTGCCTACTGGAACCCACACTCTTCTTCTACATGGACCTGGGCATAGTAAAAGAATGCTTTTCATGTATACAATCCTAAATTCACAAAAGATTGTCTTTCCCAGTCAGGGAATGAGAGGATGCAGCATGACTATTAAAGAGCCATTGTAGATATTGCAAAATCAGTCTCTAACAATCAGAGCCTAACTTTGTCTATTAATTCAATTTAGTCAGTTCCATAATTTGCTCATGAATATGATCAGGTTCTGCACCTGACCAGCTGTTGGAAGAAAGCTCTTCCTGCACCAGGTTACATGTTAGCCTTGTATTTCCTTCTCTGTGTTGAGCAGGGCAATCCTAGCCTGGCATTTATTTCTCTATCAGTGCACATTATACCCATTAACAGGAGAAATGACCTCTGCACTTACTTTCAAAGTGCACCCCAGAGACCACAAGCAATGAATTCATTAATTCCTTTTTCAGTATATTCCATTAGATATTAACATTTTATCTTCTACTTGAAGAGGATACTCTGATTGCTATCCATCTAGGAACTAAGGAAACACTGACTCCAAATGCACCACATTTTATTATAAGTGTCTCTCTTGGGATACCGCATTTCCAGAATCTAATTTCTATCAAGATTCTTTTGTTGGCACTTTCACTTATCTCATTTAATTTCTTCCTGTTAGATTAAGCCCTCTCTCAAGGCTGTCAAGATCTTTCTTAGATCCTGATGCCTAAATATCTCTTAAATCAATTTGCTTTATTTCCTCTGCTATTGACTTAGTTCAAATATTCAGTATCTCTCATTTTGACTATTATAGTAACATGAAAACTAATCTTTCTAGTTTTTGTCTCTTGGATTACTAATGCACCTTCTTCAACCTGCAAAATGCTCTTTCTAAAACGCAAATTTGATTACATCCTTTTATCTCCTACCATTTACTCTCTACATCTCCCTGAATGTGCCTGGCTTTCTCACATCTCCATGCCTCCACACGCTTCCCTCTGATTGGAACATTCTCCTATTCTTTTGTTATGAGTCACCTCCTTGATTACTCCCTTTTCCCCAACAGAGGTATTTTTCTCTATTCTATGTTACTTCTGTATCTTGTCGATTCTTCAATTATTCATATATCCTGGTGGGTTAGAATTACTTTTTTATCTCTCACTTTTTTTGATCTTTGGATTCCAACTTCCTTCAAGATAGAAACTGTCCTGTGATCCATCTTTATATTCTGGTTCTTACCTTATTGAGTGCTCAGCAATTGTTTATTGAATGGCATTTGAACATCTTTAACCTATAATGGAGTTCCAAATGTCTATCTATGGTAATGGTTAATTTCCTTTTCCTCTCTCCTATCATCCAGAAGCAATGGGTATAACTTATTGACTCTCTTCTCATTTAGATATCCGCTTTTCTTCATTATTCATTTCCTGATTCATCTTTTACTATTTTATTCTCGATTACAAAGCCAGTGGACAGTTTCCCCTTTGTTACAAATGTCTTTGACCAAATACTGAAGAAGAGCACTTTCTAATTTACACCCCATCTTCTCCCTGAAATAAAGTTTCATGACTTAAGCTGATAGAATTCCTATTCTGCCTATTTGCCAGGCCCTCCAGATTCTGTTTTGTGAAGTATATATCCAGAAATGAGAAGGAAGAGGTAGTTTCCTGAGTACCATTCTCCATGTTGTTAGTTCCTTAATCCAGATTAATTAATTAATTCCTAATTCTTCAGAGTTCATACTTGAGTTGCCAGGAAAATCCCTGGGTGCCTTACCTTAAGCAGTAACTTCTGGGAAAAGTATTTTGGAGTGCCATCCTTTTCCTGCTGGTTGATTGAGTAGGGAGGTGGGTTATTGGTCATAATCAGTAAAGTCAAATCCTGATCAAACTGGGTTACTTTTAACATGAAGCTGGTGGTTTTCCTGTTTTGATCCAGGAATTTCTGTAGTACAGTGGATTTCAAAGGTTCATAGTACCGGGCCTGAGCAGATAGGTTTCCAGAGAGACAAAGAGATTAGATCAAGAGAAGACTAGCAAACCAATTGACTCATCTTTCTTCTCTGTGGGGTAGAGTGAGAGGTTGAGCAGTGACTGGGAAAATCTGTCCCCAAAACTGTTGATCCAAAACCACAGGAAGCTCTTTGTCCCTGGCTTCCTTCAGAGTATTAATTCCCCTGCAAAAAGATCCAGGGGCTGAGGCAAGGCAACAGAAATGTTCTCACAGGAACAGGAACAAAATGATTTAATTCTTTAAAAAAAAAAAAGGTGTAGCATAGTGTTCAGCACAGTGGGGCAAACCAAGAAGTTTTTTTGTGACTCAATGTTACTGGTCTTGTCTCAGCCACCATCTCTGAGGCAGAGAGTTTAACCAGGGACCCAAGCCCTTTGCTCAGGGAGTTCTCTAGGAGCATGCGCAGCTTCCCTTACTTCCCACCTGCAGACACCTCTCCCTTGGCACAGCAGCCCTTGCAGGCTTTCATAAGCACAACTAGAAAGAAAAGACAGTCAAGAAACACACAGCAAGTCACTTAAAAAGCATGGGAGGGCAAGGGCCGGCCCACTAAATTTGCTTTTCCAGCAATAGGATTAGAGAGAGAGGAAAGGAGGGGGAGAACTTGGATTATACATATGTTCTCCCTGATTATAAATATGTTTTCTCAACTTAAAAAATACCAACTGCGAGGACCACTTTCTGCCCAGGTCTCCCCTCCCACCTCACCACCAGGATCCGAGCTCTGCCTCAAACCTTATATTTCCAAGGCTGCTCTGCCTCCCTGTCCTGGGAAGGGGACCATGGCATTGGGAGGTCATCAGGGAATTAGGGGTACTGTGTGGTGGGCCTCTGCCCTGCTGCTAAATTTGTCCTTAGAGATCTCTTGGGGAAACGAGAGATCTTGGTTTTTTTTCCACCTACCAAATTTGGATGAACTGAGTAATACCGAAGGTTCTTTAGGACAAATTTGGATTGCCCGGTGTAATCAAAAACCTAAAGGCAATAAAAAGAAATATTGGTTTCAAGTTATTCCTCCTTATCTCACCTTAGTCTCACTAAAAAGGACTGTCCAATGCACACTAATCGAAAACACTGGCCTTCATGTTTTGCACCCTGGTTTTCTGGAATGAAAGCCACAGCAAGGAGAGCAGGGGTCTGAGAGGGACATTTGTAAAGGAAATAAAGACCAGACTTATGAAATGTCAGGTAAGGCTCTTTCAAGGTGAAGTAGACAAGCATAGCATCCACTCTCAGACAGGGACAGATCCCCAAGGAATCACACCCCTTGCTCTGCCTTTTCCTTATCGATAGGGGTCAGATGGAGTGGCCATCAACCTGGAGGACTATCTTGAAGGAGAAAAGCAAGTTACAAAAGGGCAATAAACCGGGGGTTGTGGATGCTAGGGGGCCATCAGGACAAGTCTGTTAATAGGGCTGGGAACAAACACACAGAGAAAGGGAGAAGAGAGTGCATTTTGCATTTTTGAACATCTCTCTATGATTCTTCTAAAAACGTTACAAAAAGTAATTGAATTTTAGTATTGCTCTCTCTACTACTTTGCTTTATTGCGGTGGTGGTCGAGCTGGTTATTTGTGGATTTTTTAGCATTCTCCTCTGGTAGTAGAGGAGCTGAGCCTTCTTCATCCCCTGCCTCCTGCTCCCAGCAGTGCTACCTCCTTCTTGCTTAGCCCTAGGTTGTTTAAGTATGAACCCAAGGGAGGAACACAAGGAATTCGTTGTGTATGAATATAAGGAGTTGAAAGCTCCAAATTACCTTCTTTTGCCTTGGCAAAGTCAGAAATTTGGGGGGAAAAAAAGGTAGGGAGCATGATCCTATTTTTGGATCAGCATTTCTAAAGATAGCTTCACCCACCAGGAGGTGATATGGTTCAATGTGGCGCAGGGGAAAAGAGACAAGCATGGGAAGGTGCATAAAGCAAGAAGGCAAACTGAGAAGAGGGAAGAAGTCAAGAATGGGACACAACGTGGGAGAGGAGTCGTTACTCCCCTCTGGGAGGAATATTGCAATTCTTGGGGGTTGGAAGAGGACTGGAAAGAAGCATACACTCCATTCATTCCTTTGGGAAGGGTGAGATGAAATATGGGACAAATCGAAAGATACAGTTATTTAATTTTTATTATCTTTTGGAAAACCTAAATCTGTTTGTTCAAAACAAAAACATACTATGAAAAGCCTGTTCTGCAAATATATGTAACATTTAACTATTAGAAGTCTAAGAAAAGTTTACTGGGGAGACAGGTATGAAGACTTTTTTTCTTTAAAAGATTTTTTTTTTAATATTTTGAGGAGGAAAAGTCCCTGGTGATTTTTTTTTTTTTTTTTTTTTTTTTTTTTTGGTAAATGGTCAGAATGCCTTTATTTTATTGATTACGTGGTGCTGAGGATTGAACCAGTGCCTCACATGTGCTAGGCAAGCAATCTGCCACTGAGCCACACCCCAGTCCCTGAAAATGTTTTTTTAACTCCTGAATTTTTCTGAGGAATTGAAACTTTGTTCCAAATTAGCTTCCAGTAGTTGACTAAACCCACAAGATTGTCCAAATTGGAATATGTTTTTAGTTTTATCATGTTGACTTGCATTATTGCTGGCTGATGAAATAAAAGCTGGCCTGGTAAATTCACTTGAATATGATAAATCTGGGAAAGCAACCAAGAGTTCTGTTACAAGTGGCAGCCGTAAAGTCCAGGTAAATCAGGGTTAACACTCCTTCCCTCCCTGAGATAGATTTCTGGTTCCTGGGTTCCGTGCCCTGATTTGTTGCTGATGTTTCTTTGTCTCTCTTTTTTTCCTATGCTTCTGTCTTTCACAAAATGAAGATAAATTAATGTTGTTCTGTATATCAGCTTTTACCCCTTTTTACTTTCCCACCAGAAGTCTGTAGCCCCAGCTGGTAAGCACTCCAAGCAAACCCAAAGATTACACGTGAATACGTGCTACTGCTCTTCCTTACCTCTTCACCATCAGCAGCTATTCCTTTCTCAGGCTTATCTGGCTTATTTGATAAAATCTTTGGTTTGCCATTTTGAAACCTGAAAAAGAGACAGACCATCCACCAGCATTTGCTGACTCAGCATCCTGGCCTTCTGCATGTTCTCAGTCTCCTTCAACTAAATTTAGGAGCCTAATTTAGATTATTAATTAGGTGATCACAAATTGAATATGTAGTAAAGAATCATATTTGTTATTCAGCCTTCATACTGGAGAAAATTCTAGTTTAAAGGGTTGACTGTGCGACATCTAGGAGATTGACTAACATCCAGATGAATTGTTTTCTTCTGAGATAGAAGTTTTAATCACCCAAATAAGTGCTCTACTTGACTCTCTAAAGAAATTCTTTTGGGAAGCTAGACCCTCAGGATACCCTTAAAGATTCTGAATGCCTATTTTGAATGCCTCCCTACTATACTTCCAGGAAGTGGCACTGTTTTTGCCAATGATGTACAGAGTTCATGGAACTTCACAACTAAATTTCCTGGTTTTTTTTGGGGGGAGAACTTGAACACTGAGGGGCACTTGAACTTGAACTCAGGGGCACTTGAGAACTGAGCCACATCCCCAGCCCTGTTTTATATTTTATTTAGAGACAAGTTCTCACTGAGTTGCTTAGCACCTCACTTTTGCTGAGGCTGGCTTTGAACTTGTGATCCTCCTGCTTCAGCCTTCTGAGCCACTGGGATCATAGGCATGCACCACCATGCCTGATTAAATTTCCTATTCTTATTGACCTTGCATGGATTACTGTCTATCTGATCTTCCTAACCACATCTAAAAGTTTGTCTTCCTAGAACTAAGGTAGTAAAACTAACCATTAATGGCAAATATTTTCAAACTCACTCACTTTCCCATACCTTACCAGACACCTGTTCTCTCAGGCAGAAAGGGGTAGGGGAAAGGGCAGAAGTTGCAATATCTAATAATAAAGTATTATGGATTCCCTGACTGATTCTTTGTAACCCCGTTAAACTGCCTGAATATAGTAGAACATACTCATCAGTAAGAGTAGGTTAATGATTCAAATAAATAGTTCTCTTCCTCCTCAGAATTCTTTTCGGGGGTTGAACTAGCTTAAATTCAGAAGAATTCTGCAAGTACTACACCTCTATCCTTTGAAAATGAGGCTAGCTGAATAAAGTCCAAAGTAAGAAAAGTAGAAATGGCCAGTCTATGTAGTTGGTAGGTCAACTGGCTACAGCATGGTGTAAACAATCCTGAATCCAGGATGAAATCCCATCCAGGGATGATAACTTTCATTTATTACTGGCTACCAATTCTGCTATTAACTTAGGCAGTAGCTCTTAGAAATGATCCCAAGGGGAGGACATCCACTGTGGATAGATCAAAATAAATTAATTCAACTTAACATCTGGAAATTTGTGCCCTTTTGATGTGGCCTACTACTGTAAGTTATCTAATAATAAATAACACAATTTTTATTGTAGTGCTTTTTCCAATGATTCTTTGGTATCTAAACAGTAGCATAGGATCCCAGATACTCTTCTTCAAGGCCAGTGTAAGGCCTAGAACTACCTGAAAAATATTTCTTTAGTCTAACAGTGCTCTAATGCTTTCTTTTTGGCTATAGTTGCTATATGAAACAAAGACCAAGTTCTGGTATTTTGATCTGCAAACAGCCAATTAAAATGTATTTAATGAGGATCTACTCTGTGATTAGCACTGTTCAAAGTGCTTTGGGATAAAAAGTAAGCTAGTGTAAAACAACATTTGTAACTTAGTTAAGCAAACAAGACTACCCACTTGCCATATCTATCTTCGTCCATTCTTGTTCACTGCTGATTGGGCCAACCTAAGGCAGGTATTCAACCAAGTCCAAACTCAGTGTCTCTAAATGGTCTGCGTTCTGCAGGGATTCAGTTCAATTCAAACATTCCTTCTTTAGCACACACTGTGTACCCAGTCTTCTTCTTCATCCTGTATGAAAAATAAGAGAAGACTGATAGACAATATTATAGATATAGAAAATACAAAATAGTGGTCCTTTTCTGCAATAAATTAAGTTTATTTGGTCAATGGGGAAGAGCAGAGATGATTATTGTGAAGCAATAATGACACATACATGCTAATGAAATGAACTTCGAATCTTGGGGGAGGGGTCCTCAATTTGTTCATCTGTAAAGTGGAGGGCATTAACCAAATGATTTAAAGATGGCATTCTAATTCCATAATAGTGGAGAGATTTACCTACATACATGAACTTAAATAAAAATGAACTTGCATGTATCAGTGAGAGAAAGTTGGAGGAACTGTCATTTTTTAATTTATATCTCCTTTCAACACAACCATACCCATCCATAGATTAGGCCTAAGAAGCTGGAAAAAAGTGTGGATATGTACTGCAGGGGAAGGGGTGGGTTTTGCTATGCATAGGCAATGAGAAGTGGAGATAGAGGCTGATGACGTGGAATGTACCATTTAGAGAAAAATAAGGGGTCAATTAGGTTGAGGGAAGAGGCTTCCTAAAAGATATGAAGCCTGAACCAGGCCTCGTTGCAGGATGGTGTATGAAACCTTTCATCTTCCCGGAAGGTGATTGTTGTTTTAAGTAGTGAAAAATAAGGGTAGGTAGCAAGATGGAACCACATTTTGGAGACCTTGACTCTTAAGGAGAACTTTGAAAAAATGTATAGTTTAAGTTCCTATAAAGACTCCAGACTTGAAAAATGGTCTGTGTTCATGTTGAGAGGTGATTTTTTTTTAAGGGTTTATGTGTAGTTCAATGGTCTATTCATAAATCCTAAAGATGATGATCCAGAGTTTGGAACTAGACTGAGCTTAATCCTGAAGTTCCCATCTGAAGAAACAGACTAATAAGTTTAACATCATTTTCCCCCTTTATTTTTTATTTTTATTTTTTTGGAATTGTAAATTCAGTTTCAGTATATATTAAAGCTAAAATTAAAAGGAGCTATCCAAGTGGGACTTACAATTTGTGTAGTGTGGCTCATACACAGCCCAGCCTGAGAAAAAAAATCACATTAACACAAAAACTACCCTCAAAATTAAAATATCTCTAGCTGGGTGTGGTGGTGTGTATCTGTAGCCTTACCCATCGGGGAGGTCGAGGCAGGAGAATCACTCAAGCCCAGGAGTTTGAGGTCAGTCTAGATAACAGAGCGAGACCCCCCTCCCATCTCATCAGAGAGAGAGAGAGAGAGAGAGAGAGAGAACTGAAAGATTTGGCATACAGTACCTTTGAGGACATTTGGGAAGTAGATAAAATTCCTTGATATGGAAATTTTCCATTTTGAAAATATCTTAATGATTCTCTCGTGGATTCTGGAGGAGACACGGGAATTGTGATGAACAGGCAATCTAGAATGTGGAGGAGTTCTATGTTGAAAACTGAGAATTGTGAGAACAATGACCTACTTAAACACAATCTGCTATGATCTGCTCCATTTTATTTTTCTACCCTGTGGCTTCCCTGCACACACCATATACACTGACCTGATCATTATCTCTTAATCCATCTCTACCTTAGCCAACATTTTCACCCCATTCCTCAGAGTGTTATAAACACAATGAGCATTCCTCTCTTATTCCTCATACTTAAAACACTCTCCCTAAATATTTGAATCTTTTTTTTTCTTTATGTTACTATTCAGATCAAGATTCTTGAAAGAAGATTTTCCAAACTCTGGCCTATAGGCATTGATTTTATTTATTTATTTATTTATTTGTGTGTGTGTGTGTGTGTGTGTGTGTGCGCGCACACACACACGCGCGCGCACGTGTGCATGAATATAGTATCTTGTAATTCTTATAATTTTCTTTTATGCAGATTTTGTCTGTCCCCAAGGCAGTCAGCTCTTTAAAAATGGAAATATGAATTTAAGCATATTTGCACTCTACCGTGCTTTGTATGTTAAGCATTCAAAGTCAGTTTTTGTTTATTTCAATGTTTTTACTGAACATGTATGACATGTTAGGAACCAGGATAAATCACTTGTATTTATTTATTTATTTATTTTTTGGAACTCAGGATTGAACCGAGGGATGTTTAACCACTGAGCCACATTCTCTGCCTTCATATATTTTATTTAGAGACAGGGTCTCACTAAATTGCTTAGGACCTTGCTAAATGAGGGTGGCTTTGACTCCCAATCCTCCTGCCTCAGCCTCCAGAGCCACTGGGATTACAGGTGTGTGCCACCATGCCTAGCTCAGTTGTAATCCTCTATTTTAAGGAATTCACAGTTTATCCAGGAAGAGATAAGAAAAGTATTGACCACAATCATGTGATGCCTATATTATCGATGAGTTCAGGATGCTATGGAAGCAAAGAGGAAGAGCACTTAACCCAGACAAGAAGAGCCTGGGAAAGACTTGGAACTAATACTAAACTGAGTCTGCAAAGGTTAAGTTGACCAGGAAAGGAACTCAGAAAATGGACACTTGCGAAAGAGGGAACAGCAATTGCCTGTTCATCACAGAGAACTGTGATGAACAGGCAATCTAGAAAAAACACCAGAATACAACAAAGTACAACTTGTTTAGGGGAATTAAAATAATTGCAGACTGTCTGGAATATCAAATTTATGGGGATGGGTAAAACAGGTGAGAGTGGAGAGGTAGACAGGATTCAAATCCTGAAATGCAGTCTTTGCTAGGAAGCTGGTAGGTTACTTTGAGTAATGAAGAGCTATTAAGGGATTTTAAGTACAGAGACCCATTGAATGATACATATTTCAGAACTATGAAAATGGTGGCAGCATGAACTCTAGATTGGAAAGATGGAAGAATTACAAATTAGAGCCGAGCAAGGTGGTGCACACCTGTAATCCCAGTGTTTTAGGAGGCTGGGGCAGGAGGATCTCGAGTTCAAAGCCAGCTTTAGCAAAATAGTGAGGCCCTAAGCAACTCAGCAAGACCCTGTCTCTAAATAAAATCTAAAGAGGTCTGGGCATGTGGCTCAGAGGTTAAGTCCCCCCCCACCCCGGCCGTCTCAATTTCTGGCACCAAAAATAATTATAGATTAGAAAATTGAAAAGAGGCAAGATGAGAAGGCTATAGCCATACTGAGGAGTGGCTGAGCAATAGTAAGAGTCTGTAATTGTCACATACTTATTCCATTCACCCCCTGTGTCCTAGTCCTGGGTGACTTCTTTCTGCCAGGAATTTGAAAGATAATTGCATCTGTACCTCTTGCTGAGGGCCCAGAGCTGCCCCAGATGTTGTTCTCCCTGAAGCATGGTTATTCAGTTTTCCTTTCAATTCTCTGAGCCTCCCCAGTATCCTTTCAAATACCTCCTCCCCTTTTGCTTAAGTTACTAGAAATGAAAAGGTTTGTCTCTGGGGCTTGCAACCTAAATAAAGCACATACACTGATAAAAGCTCTGAAGCAGGGCAGTAGCAGTGAAGAGGGATAAAAGGATATGTGAAAGATCTGACGGAGGTAGAATTAAGACTTGGAAACCAACTGAATCCATGGTAAGGAATCACATTTTTAATTTTGTTATTGGAGCAAATGGAAATGTAATTTACCAAATTGAGAATAAAGGAGTTGGAGCAAGTTTGAGGATAAATGTTGAAATTTGTTCTTGTCAGTTGAGCATGACAGATAGGTGGGCACATTGTCTAGTAAATGGCTTAAAAGATGAGTCTGGAGTTTAGGAGACATAATGTTGGTGCTATAGGTTGGGCTTTTATGTGTCCCCCCTCCCACATTCATATGTTAAAGCCCAATCCCCAACATTAGGGTGTTACAAGGTGGAACTTTTGGGAGGTGATTAGTGCCATTATAAAAGAGACCCCAGAGAGAATCCTTGTTCTTTCTGTCATAGAAGAGCCATCAAAAAGATGGCCATCTATGAACCAAGAAGTGGACCATCACCAGACACAGAATTTGCTAGCATCTTGATCTTGGTCTTCTAACTTCCAGAACAGTGAGAAATAACTTTCTGTTGTTTATATGTAACTCATTTTATGGCATTCTGTTATGGCAACTTGAACAGACTAAAACATTTGGTATTGAATTTATATTTGGTCGTCAGCCCCAACTATATGTGCTAGCTGAAGTCACTGGAGTAGATGAGATCAAATAGAAAAAATGGTGGATGGTTATAAAGAGACTGTGGCATAGACAGAGCCCTGGAGTATGCCAGCATCCAAGAAGAGCATCATAAGTGGATGGTATGAAGAACACTGAAGACAGAGATCACAAGTTGGAGGACAACCAGGAGAAAGTAACCACTTAAGTTATGGGAAGAGATGATGTCATATTAAAATAAGCAAAACATCTAGTTTAATGTGGCATTTGAACTGTAATTTCTGAAGAAACAGAAATGGATTAAAATTCACAAAACGGGGCTGGGGATGTGGCTCAAGCGGTAGCGCGCTCGCCTGACATGCATGCGGCCCGGGTTCGATCCTCAGCACCACATACAAACAAAGATGTTGTGTCCGCCGATAAATAAAATAAAATAAATATTAAAAAGTTCTCTCAAAAAAAAAATTCACAAAATGACCAAAAGCTTAATTAACAACCCATACTACCAATTAAAAGGCAGGCAAGAATCTTACAGAGATTGATAAAACCTACTAGGCTTGAGATGGAAAAGCCAGGATTTGCTCACAGAAATAGGGACCATGTAATAAAAGATAATGTAAATATCCATTGATTGATATTTCCCCTCCCCCACCTTTTCAGAGACACAAAGGCAGCCTCAACCAAAACTCAGGATAGTCTTCTCCTCCTACAACTCCTATAACTAGAGTGTGGATCTAAGTCAGGACCTAACAATAATTCCTTTTCATCCCTTTACCTCCATTACTTTCTATATTCAGTTGGAGACTTTACTACCCAGGTATCAGTGGATGGGATCTTAGGGGTGGCTCAAGCATTCTAGGACAGGTGATCTCAGGAGCAAAGAGCAGGAGGTCAGGGCATGTTCAGGAAGAACTCTTTTTTTAAAAATAAAAAAAAATGGTTTTAGTTGTTGACAGACCTTTATTTTATTTATTTATTTATTTATCGGTGGTGCTAAGAATCAAACCCAGTGCTTCACACATGCTAGGTAAGCACTTTACCGTTGAGCTACGGGCTGGGGATGTGGCTCAAGTGGTAGCACACTCGCCGGGCATGTGTGCGGCCCGGGTTCAATCCTCAGCACCACATACAAAGATGTTGTGTCCACCAATAACTAAAAAATAAATATTAAAAAATTCTCTCTCTCTCTTAAAAAAAAAAAAAAAAAAAAAAAAAAAAAAAAAAACATTGAGCTACAATCCCAGCCTCAGGAAGAACTCTTTATAGAACTATTTTCTTCCTCTTCTTTCATTTCTAATTGTTCATAAGATAGAAACACCTACCCTCTTGCACATATTTGTATGAAAGTTAAGAAAGAGTGAAAAGAAGAATCATCCTTCTTTCTTTCTGCAAAGAAAAAATGGTGGCACATAATGTTGAGCACAGGTACCACATTTCATTTTTGGTTCATTCTTTTTCAAACAGCTGCCAACAACGCATCTTCCTTTATCAGGGAGGCCAAACTTTTATTTATTTTAAACAGAAAAAGATTATTTAAAATGACTTTATTTATAAATATATTTTTATGTGGTGCTGAGGATTGAACCCAGTGCCTCACACATGATAGGCAAGTGCTCTACCACCGAACTACAACCATAGCCCGAGGCCAAACTTCTATTAGTGACTAGACAAGTAGTTCCAGTTAAGGGTATGTATTAGGAAGCCCAGTTTATGTTCACAACCCAGCCACAGTCTCTAAAGCAGCTTTTAGCAAAAAAGAAAAAGAAAACCCTGATTTTTTTGAACTTACCTGATACTTGAATGTGTTTATTAATTGCCTCAGAACCAATATGGATAAGAGACATGATTGGTACTTTAAATACTTTAACATCTTGGCTGCTATAGTTTTCATGTTCTACATTGGTTCAGGTACCACAGAATAAGGAAACTGAAGTTTCATAAATTATCTCCTTAGCAAAGGAAAAATGAAAACCTGCTAGAAATTGGAGACTGGGTAAGGAGCTTTGCCTAGCAACATGCCCTCCATCCATAGGCAGAAAGTAGAACCGGGGTTTATAAATTCATTCACCTCTTCTGTTTACCAACATGCAGTCTAAATAGAATTAGCATTATTCAGAGATGAATGAATGGAAAATGATTTTCACAGTTAATGAATTTTATGATGACATGAATACAGCAGCAGCAATTGCCTCTGTAGCATAATTGAGAAGCCAAGAAAGACTGGCAGGCATGGAGAATACAGAGATTTGAGCAGAAGATTGGTAATTTGAAAATTGGGAATCAAGGCCATGAAATTCATTTGTGTGTTTGTTAAAAAAGTGGGAAGTCTACTTCCAAAGAGAATGGAAGCTGTGACTTCCGTTGTTTAGCATTGGAGTACCAGGTGGATAGGAACAAAAGAGAAACAAAAAGGGGAGAAATGAGATTTTAAATATACCAGATACACAGTAAGGGATAGAAGACGGTCTCAGGAAAAACCTAGGGGCTGAAGATGCCCACCATGGAAAATTTCTAAATGTTTCAAATATGATATATGAAGGAAGGAAAGGAGGTGCTGCTGTTCCCTCTCAAGGCACCTCCTCAAAATCTGATGTGCTCTTGTCTTTTTAGAGCCTTTCCCTTCATCTAATTTAATGGAAAAAAACTTTAAAACGTCCCCCGCGGGCCGTGGAATCGGGATCCCTCTGCGTGGTGTGGGTTGGCTGTGAAAAGACCACAAGGACTTGGAAGTAATTTTTTCACAAAGCGGTGGGTAAGACAGCTCTGTGACCTTAAAGTCCTGCAATCACTCTGGAAGGCAAGAGACAGCGAGAGAGCTCATGCTCACGGAATCCCTGTATGTATAGGGAAATTAGCAAAGGATTTTTGATAGAATGTTTTTCACCAAATAAGGCAGGGGGTGGACTAGTCAAGCTCCAATGGGTAACACCCAGCTCTAGAGCCACGAGAAAGCAAAACTTCTTTGCGGACTGAAGGGGGAGGTCACCTGCATTGCAAAGCCTACTGCGTGCAATGCCTGACCAACACCCTATTGGCTCAAGGCTAAGAGAGGGTGCTTAACGTAGCTCATGGGAGGCCACCCACGGAAAAAGCAGATTCTTAGCTTTTAAGTCCAAATATCAAAGACTCAACTGTAAAACAGAGTGATTTAGGAAATAGATGAGATCAGTTCAGATGCCTATGAAGAAGGCAAATTGTTAATCTCCTAGCTTTCTACCCCCATATGGGAGATACAGTGTCACAACAGAGTTACCATTGAGTAACTTGTCATGGAGTCCATTCATGAAGGATAGATTCCAGGAACTAGTACTAATTTACACATTGAAACCAAGAAGCTTCCTCCCAACCCTCATACTTTGTAAATGTTTTTAGTTCTTCCAGTTCGTCCAAATAACTCCATATTCTGCATGCAGTTATAACCAGCAACAGTGATAAAGAATAATACATAATTGTGACAAACTATATATTATATATATCCCTCATGTATTACAATTTCATACCAAACCATTCATTAAATTTCAGAAGTGCCCAAAACTTTAAAACACATCAATGTCAGTGGAGTTAGGTGATGGGAGTGGGGAGGAGGAGGATTTTGAGGAAATCTTTTCTGTTTCCCTTTCCCACTTTGCTTTCTCTCAAGAGGAAAATCGTGTTGCTATTTGGGCTTCCTTTCTTCTTCAGGGCGGTCTCTAGACATTTAAGAGTTCATGTAAGAGTGTTTGGCTTACTCCTCTGTCAAGGCTCTGGCCAGCTCTTCTCTTTTTCTCCTTTCTTATATGGCAGGCTAAGCCAAGCATTCGGGTTCAGTCAGATGACAGGAGGATGCCCTTAGATGCTGTGCTTCTTGTGTGTAGCCGCCCATGCCAGTTATTGACCTTTGTTTTCCAGCTCCAAACTGCACCTTGTAAACTCCACTCTGAGATGCAAACTACATTTCCCACATTCCCTTGCCCCATGGACTACCTATTTGGTTCTGCCAGAAGGGGGACCAGTGGGAGATTGGAGTGTAGAAGGAAAAAAAAAAAAAAAAAAGTCCTTCCTGTTTTCTAGTTCTTGTCAGCATCTCTCAGGCAAAACCAGCTGGCTCATCTACAATTTCTCTGGGCATCTGGAATATTGATAAATGGTCTTTGTTGCCAGTTTTCTTTTTATCATTCTGTTTAGCACGGGCCACGGGCCAGAACTTCAAACCATAAAGCCCCAGACTCATATTCATTCATTCGTTCATTCAACAAATATTAAATACCTACCATGTGCCAGCATCTACTTCAGTAAATAAAAGAGGCACAAGTCCCTGTCTTCTCGGGGCTTGCATTCCTGGTAGGGGCTATTTCCAAGAGTAGTCTATGTCTGCTCTTGGATGTGTCTAATAGGTAGCTCAAACTTGACAGTTCAAAATAATTCTTGATTTTACCTCCCCTTCAAACCCATTCTTCCCCCAGTCTTATTTCTCTTAGAAAGTGACATTGCCATTCATTCTGTTATTTAGGCAAAAACAAAACAAAACAAAACAAAAACTTTGAAGTTTATTCCTGATTTATCTCACTCCCTCCTATTTATTTTTTATTAGAACATTATAAATATACATACTGATTGGGTTCATTTTCACAAAATCATACATGCAAGGGATTTAATTTTAAGCCCCATTCCCACACCGTCTTTTCCACCCTTTCTCCCGTCCCCTATTCTCTTTCCTTTACTTTATTAAACTTCCTTTCTTTCACATAGACATAAAAGTGAAATTCCCTTTTGTATCTTTATATATGAATACAACATGATTTTGTTAAATTCATTCCATGTACCTTCCCCTTTTCCTCCCTTCCTCCCTCTCATTCTCCTACATCTACTCCACTGACCTTCCCTGTATCTTTATGATATCTGATCCCCTCCCCTACTGCCTTCTTTCCCTTATTTTGCTCTAGCTTCCACATGAAAGGAAACATTCCACCTTTGATTTTCTGATTTATTTCACTTAGCACGTTTTTCTCCATTTCCATCCATTTACCCCCAAATGTCATTATTTCATTCTTCTTTATGACTACTGAGCGAATTCCATTGCACCTATAGACCACGTTTTCTTAATCCATTCATCTATTGACAGGCATCTGGGTTGATTCCATCCTTTGGCTTTTGTGAATTGTGCTGCTTTAAATGCAGTGGCTGTGTCATTCTGCATGCTGATTTTAGATCTTCGGGGTAAACACTGAGGAGTGGGGTAGCTAGGTCATATGGTGGTTCCATTCCTAGTGTTTTGAGGACTCTCCACACTGTTTTCCAGATCGATTGTACTAATTTGCAGTCCCACCAACAATGTAAGAGTGTACCTTTTTCTTCACATCCTTGCCAGCATTTATTATTATTTTTGTGTTCTTGATAATTGTCATTCTGACTGGTCACTCCCTTCTGTTCTTTTTTTTTTTAAAGAGAGAGAGAGAGAATTTTAATATTTAGTTTTTAGTTTTCAGCAGACCCAAGATCTTTGTTTGTATGTGATGCTGAGGATCAAACCCGGGCCGCACACGTGCCAGGCAAGCTGGCTACCGCTTGAGCCACATCCCCAGCCCCTCCCTTCTGTTCTTAATTCTACACACCCAATCTGTGCATTGTCAAGTCCTATTAATTCTGTCTTCAAATGTATTACAAATCTGAAGTAAGGGTACTTTTCAACTACCCTTTCCCAATCCAAAGTTCCCTGTTGCTTTGGGCTGTTTAAACGCACTCGTTTCTTTTCTTGGTATAAATCTCTTTACTAGAAGAGAGAAAAATGGAAGTAATGTTAGGGAGTAAGGACTCTATCAGGCAGCAGTTAACTGCCTGTTAGAGGTTCTCATCTGCTCTGTTTCCCTTAAGAAATTATAGACTTCTATAAGAAAGAGTTCCAAATGATCTTTCTTAAGCCCTGAAGAAAAATCTATGAACTACAGCCTAAATATGTCATTTCCTTGAGTGTGCAAGCTGTGCTTGCCTCACAGTGGAACAAATACACAGAAGGGAAGAGAAATGTATTTCTATATATAGATTATTTTTAATACAAAAAAATCACAGGATTTTCTTGCTCAAAATCTGCTAATACATTCCTATTATCCTAAGATCCTGGGGCTTCTCCATGCCCCTTCCCAACTTCATCTTCTGCTAGTCTTGTATCCTGTCAGCCACTCTTGCCATTTTAGGCTTTGTGCTATTCCTCAGACATGCTAAAGTCATTCCCTTCCAGGGCTTTCTTAATTCTATTCTCAAGAACTTCCTAGAGCTTACTCCCTTCATTCATTTTTCTATTCAAATGTCCCCTTACACGAAAGGTCTTCCTAGCTGGGAATGGTGGGACACACCTGTTATCCCAGCTACTGGGCAGCTTAAGGCAGGAGGATTGCAAGTTCAAGGTGAGCCTCAACAACTTAACAAGATCCTGTCTCAAAATAAATTTCTATATATATAAAGAAATTGAACCCAGGGACACTCCACTATTGAGCTACATTTCCATCCTTTTATATATAAAAGGATGGAAAAAAAATATATATATATATTTTATATATATAGTAGATGAACATAACATCTTTATTTTATTTTTATGTAGTGCTAAGGATCAAACCCAGTGCCTTCCACATACAAGGTGAGCACTCTACCACTGAGCTACAACCCCAGCCCCCTGAATTCAATTTCTAATTAAAAAAAAGGGCGGGGGAGGACTTTTAAAATAAATACTCTCTCCCAATCATATTCTCTTTATTCTGCTTTATTATTCTGCAAATAATAAATAAATAAATAGATAAATCCTTAGATTTATCCCTAATGTATTTGTTCATTTATCAAACACTTTGGTTTACTACTATATCCCCAGGTGCCTGGGGCAGTAGCACTTGGCACATGGAGAATATTTGTTGATTGAAAGAGTGACTAAAAACTTAACTGAAATGTTCCATGTGAGATTTTTTTAATTTTGATTTATTGTTGGAACTACCTGATAGCCATCCCAAATTTAATTCCTTTTTATCCCATCCTGAAAGAAGAAATACTAGATCCTAGAAAAAAGCAGTCGAACCACTATCCAGGGGGTTATGTGGCTTATCTCCAACCTCTCTGAGGCATTTCAAGCTACCCACCCTCTGTTCTATGCTCTCAGTTGACCTTGGTATGTCCCTTAGTTACGGTTTAATCACATGATGAGTGCCATGGCAATATAGCAATGGCCAGAGAAAGATAAAGATTACTCTTCCTACAGCAAGAATAAAACAATGTCATTCCAAAGGCTCAAGGGAGCCTGCCTCTGTTATGCCCTCGGTGCGGAGTCAAGTTGGCCCAGGAACAGTGGGAGGGCCTTGACCAGCAGGCAGGGCCAACCTCTTGGGGTGACTCAGATGAACAGAGAAGTCGGACTTGAGATTGTTAGCTTTAGAAAAATAACAGAAAGCAAACTCAGGATAGATCAGCAGATGAGTGAAGAGAGATGATACCTGGGGAAGACATAAGATCTAAAATGTCCAAACTAGTCACATAAGAGAAAAAGGGTGTCTCTGATTTTATATCTGGACCTAACTGCCTTTATATTGGAAGAGTAGGTGAGGGAAGGGTTGGGGGGATGCTTTTGATGATAGCATGACCCAGAGAGTTTTAATGGAAGAGGAAAGAAATTGGAACAATTTGGAATTATACCCCAAGAGGGAGCCTCGATCCAGGAAACTATTGAAAGTCGCCCTCTGATGGTGACAAGTAGAAAGTCATTAATGAGAGCAATTGGGGGACTTGGATGATGGGGACACTACCCAAGATGGTTAGAGAAAATTTAGATAGGTTTAAGAAAAGAAGGCTCCCAAACTGATCAGAGAGTACTTTAGGCATTCTTTTCTGATTTCACTTTGATGTGACTTTTGTAGGTGGAGAAGCATGACCAGCATATGCCATGAGAAGCGCGTTCAGGTAAGTCCAGGGAATGTGTGAGGTCAGGACTCTACTGAAAGGAGGTCTGCAGAAAGGGGCAGACAGTGGCACCACAAAATGGGTCTATGACATTATGGGAAAATGAACTCAGTTCTTCCTACTCAGCTGAAAGGAACTTCGGGAATATTGCATGTTGAAATTTTAAAGGTAATTACCAAAGGAGAGTATGAATACTTCTCACAGAATATCTTGCTTGTTAATATTGTGAATGTGTCCTGGCTTCTAAATACTCATTTTATAGAAATATATCTCTCTATATAACTTTTTTCCATTTATTGTCTAAGTAAAATTCGTATTGATGTTCTCAAAATTCAATACAACTTTAAAAGCATGCATTTTAAAGATGTACAAGTAATAATTTGATTTATGTTCCAAGTACAATTGCAGTAGAATGTGGAAATCATATTGTAGTCACTTTACAAAGCTCAAGTTTTGACAAAGGGATATGAATTTCAGATGTTACTGGTGCTGAGAGGCCAAATTACTGCATCAAATCAACTGTTTGTTAACAATTACATTGTTTCTGATCAGAGTGTAATTCTAAAGCATTTTTCTTTCCAACACGATAATTTGTTAATGATATATAGATGTTTTGGTTGTTTTAGAAACTTGAGTGGGGGATTTTTGTTGACATACAACCCATTATAACATTTTCCACTTTAAATGATACAAAATATACTCTTAACATTTTCATACATAACATTTGGTTTTCAGGAAAGAATTATTGACTTAAGTGGGAGATGCCCCAACATTAATTTATAATTTTCGAGTAAATACAAGGGGCTAAGGAAAGATAAATGGAATATGTCAAGAAAGGAAAAAGAATAAAAGCAAAGACAAAACATGGTAAATTGAAAACACAAAGTAAAATAAATCAAATAAATTAATAATCGCAATAAATAAATGGATTAAACTCACTTATGAGAAAGACATTTTCGGGTTGGATTTTAAAGCATTCAGTCATGTACTCTTTGCTTGAACAGGCCTAATATAAAATAGCAGAATGGCTGAAAAAGGAATGTGGTCCAAGGACAGATTTTTCCCTCTCTTTTCCCTCCTTTTAAATATCCCCTACCTCCATCTAATTCGCCTCCTGTGCCATAATATTGCTATTTTATAGGTGTTGTCCATGTGTCTTTCCCCAACAAAAACAGCCAATAATGGCAGCTTGATGATGCCCAGGTGGATCGAGGCAGGTATTAGGTTATGTCGGCTATAAACAATAAATTCCAGAAGCCGCTTTCATCTGGCAGGGACAGTACAACTTCACCATTTTGCTGCATGTGTTCAGGCATTCACTCTGATCTTTCTATGCTCTGCACGACGATGCTGTAACTAGATGCTCCAAACGTTGTTTTCCAGATTCCCTGGCTAGCTACCTTCCCATAGGTTCTGCCAAACTGGAGACACTTTTAAGAACTGAAAGTGGAGGAGGGAAGGCAGTCTCTCCCAGTTTCCAGTTTGGCTTTGCATACCCTCTAGCTCCAGCACACAGCTGTGATTCTAGCCACTAGTTTCTCTGACAACTCCCAGTAATAATCCCACTTTGGTCCATTAAGATGCTCGTAGCAGCCAAACCCCCCATTGACTTGGATCCATTAGGCCATTGTCCTTAACATGGTCCAGCCTCCACCCTGTTAGCCGCCTGAGCACTAGCAGTAAAGCGTTCTCCTCTCTGTGTTCTGGGAACATTGCTTCCCCTTTTTCGTTCCTCTAGCCCTGGGGTGATAACTGCTTCTAAAGATATTCATCTTCGGGTGGCTTCTACCTCTATTTTTTGCTTACTCAATGCTCTAACACCTGTGTAGATTATTCCCTTTATTAAATATCTTTCACTTGAAATAGCCACTGTGGCTTCCACTATGCTGACTGGACCCTGACCAGTACAAGTACCTTGATTCTCTCATGAAACCAAAGAAAATTATGCTGGTCCACTACATTGAGGGCTTAGAAAACAGGAAATATCTTTGTGATAAAACATATATATGTCAGGAAGCAGGAAATATGAGAACTTTGATATTAATGTTATTGTAGAGGGTCCAGTTTGGGGGTATATGGGATATCTCTCCCAAAGTGGACTGACTTTCTTAAATTAAGAAAAAGGCACAATTTGGGGGTGGCAACAAATGACATATCTGGGTGTATTGCATTGACAAATTCAACAGACGACTCTTTGAAAAATGGCTAGATTTGAATAGGGCCCAAAAGAAGAAAAGATTCTTCAGCTGATTCAGGCTGCAAACACTTGGCTGTCATGATTCAGTAGATTCAATGAAGCTGAACGGTCAGGACGGTGAATGGAGCCTGTGTGGAGCCTTTGAAGGAGGCTGACATTAGTGACCCCTAGGGTTTTAGAACAAGAGCCATGCCCTTGTGGGCAACTAAATATTTTCCTTGTGAACCCATGCTATAATTCCTTTGGGATACAAAATGAGGATTCAGGGTTATATGTGTTTGTCTACTATCATTTTTTCCTAAGAAATGCCAGTTTGCACTCTGTGATGGCTGCCTCCATCTCATGCCCACTGGTCGTCCAGGGAGCTTCCTGTATTCTTGTACATCTTGCAATAGACATGATTGTTGTTACGGCCAGGAACTCATGAAATCTCTTAGGTTGATTCTGTGGGCCCATCTCCTAGTTTCTATGTGGTTTGCTTCTGGTCACACCCAAGATCTTCTTTAGAGTACTGACCCTGAGCTGAGTAAATGCTGGGGAGGTTAGGCATCTTGGGACACCCTGCAGTCAGTGAGCCATTGCGGTGCAAGTAGGAAAGTCCACCCACTTTGGCTTAGAATGGTCCAGATGGAGGTGTAGTTTCTTCTCCAGAACTCCCCCACAGGATCAGGTGGAGACCAGAATTCCATCTGAAATACATCTTTGTTTAATTTATTCTGTTTTTCTGTCTCCAGCTTTCCTATTTATCCTGGGATGACTTCCTTAATAAATTATTTGAAAATGAATCCAAGCCTTAAGGTGAGCTTCTGGGAACCATGCTCTAAGACACATCTCCCTTTCTAATTTTTCCTCTAGATGCAAATTAACCTCCCTGTAGTTTCAATTTGAATTTCTCTGATTATTAATAAATTGAAACATTTAATTATATCTTCATCAATGTTTGGCATCAGATATCTGCCAATACTGCTTCATATCTTTTACCTACTATCTTACTAAGATTGCTTCCTTTTTCTTGTTAATTTACAAGATTTTCCTGTGCATCCTAGATATTAGTCCATTATCCCTTTTCAAGATGACAAGTAATCTTCTTTGCTTCTATTATCTATCAATTTTCTCCCTGAATAGAAAGCTTTTTTCTTTAGTGCTTCCATCAAAATTTTTTTTCATTAACCATTTTAAAGTGGATAATTCATTGACATTTATTTCATTCACAATATTATGCAACTACCACCTCTATCTAGTTCCATACATCTCCACCAATCCAAAGTAAAATTCCTTAGGCATTAAGCAGTTTCTTTTTATTCTCCCTAACCCCCTGGGAGTGCTTGGCAACCACCAATTTGTGTTTTATCTCTATAGATTTGTCTATTCTGGATATTTCATATTAATGAACTCATACAATATGTATCCTTTCATGTCTGACTTCTTTCATTTATCAGAACATTTTAGAGATTTAAAAATGTTATATATATATATATATATACATATATATATATATATATATATATATATTCTTTTATTTTATTTATATATATATAAACATGTACCAGTACTTTATCCTGTTTATGGCTGAATAATATTCCAATACAGAATACCATAATTTGTTTATCCATTCTTCCATAGAGAGACATTTGGTCTATTTCTACCTTTTGATTATTAAGAATAGTGCTGATATAAACTTGCACACACATATGCTTGTTTGAGCACCTGCTTTTTATTATTTTGGATATAAACCTGGGAATAGAACTTCTGAATCATATGAGATAGTTCTATTTATCTTTTAGGAACCAATAAATTGTTTTCTTCAGTAACTGAACCATTTCACATTCCCACCAGGAATGTATGAAGGTTCCAATTTCCCTACACCCTTGAAAACACTTGCTATTTTCCATTTTTTAAAGAAATTATAGCCATCCTACTGGGTGTGAAGTGGGACCTCATTGAGTTGTTGGAGAGTCTGAGTTTGATGCAATCAGATGTATCAGTGTTTTGCCTTATGGTGTGTGTTTTCTAAGTTTTGCTTAAAGGTCTGTCTCAGCTCCTAGAACATAAAGATATTCTGTTCGGGGTTTGTTTTCTTTTCTCTTTTTCTTTGTTTTGTTTTGCTTTTATTGGCATTTTTCTTTACACACTTAAGTCTTTAGCCTATCTAGAATACCTCTTTATATTTGATATTATATAAGGATTCAGTTAGCATTTTTCAACAAAATAATGATATGGCATCAGGTCATAATCTAGTTATATTGGTCCACCTATACAGTTTTTACAACACCATTTCTAGAAAACAATTTGTCAATGGAATTTTTATGCCTTAAATATATATTAAAGTCAGATACATAAATAATTTTTTTCTATTCCACTGGTCTGTTTGTTCTTGAGCCCAAACCTGTTAATAGTAGCTGGGGCAAACTCCAATATTCTTTTTTTCTTTTTTATTTTTAAGATTGAATGTTTTTAAAGTTGACTTTTATTCATACTTCATACTTAAGAGTCATTTTGTTGTTTTCCCCAAAATGTCTAACTAGAATTAGTTTTTAGTTGGATTTAATCAAAATTAGAGATTTAGAGAAAATATTTAGAAAATACCATAAAGCTGTACCATATAAAAGCATGAACTTTTTTCCATTTAGGTTTTCTTTATTGTCTTTAGTAGTTTTGTTCCCTCAAAGATAAGTTATTATACTACCAAGTTATACCATTTAAGAGTATAAAATTTAGATAGTTTTGTATCCTTTATTGGAAGGAAGTTCAAAGTTTTCTTTATACACGTCTTCTGTATTTGGGATTAAATTTATTCCAAGCTATTTCATAGATTTTGTGGGCCACTGTGAATAGTGTCTTATTTTTTACTACCTTTTCTAGTTGGTTGTTATTGGTTTAAATTAGTTCTTTCTTTTAAAAAATTATATATATATATATTTTTAGTTGTTGATGGACCTTTATATATTTATTTATTTATTTACATGTGGTGCTCAGAATTTAACCCAGCGCCTCATTCGTGCTAGGCAAGCACTTTGCCAGTGAGCTATAACCCCAACCCTAAATTAGTTCTTAATGGTTTGTTGATCCTGTTAATTTTTTTTCATATTCTCTGCAGATAAAGACAATTACATCTCTTTCTCTTTTCAACCACTTATATCATCTTTCTTCCCCTACAAAGTTGGCCTGGATCTTGAGCATGAACAATAGCAAAGGTGGGGATCCTACTCCTGATCTTTTTCATTTTCTTGAACTAATTTCTTCATTAATAATGTTTGCCAGGGCTGGGGCTGAGGTTCAGTGGCAGAGCACTTGCCTAGTACTTGTGAAACACTGGGTTCGATTCTTAGTACCACACACACACACACAAAATTAAATGCTGAGAGCCATTAACCAAGTAGGTATGACAATTTCCTTGCCAGCGTACCCCATGTTGCTTAGAGGAAGGACTCGTGGAAATGCACTTGCCCAGGTTATCTGCAGTGACATTGCATGTAAGGTGACCTTGCTCAAGGACCAGGGCGGATCCGGGTTTAGGGCAGATCAGGGTTTAGGGGCTCTCCTTGGGTTTAGGGTGGTTCCAGGTTTAAGGTGTACCCTGCTGGGAATAGGGCGTATCTTGCTGCCTCAGGCGTGCCCGCTCCTGTAGTTCCCGTTGAGTTCTCACGGGATTCAGAGAGTATTTGGGCAGAGAATGTGGATTTCCCCAGAACGTGTTTTATAGAGTGTCGGTGTGAGTTTGGGAATAAAGAATTGCTGTTTGAATCTACAAAGCTGTGAGTGGCTCCTGATTTTGTGCCCAGCCAGACTGCAGCATTTGGTGGTCCGTGCGGGGAACATCTGAAGCTTAGAGGTAAGTGAAATTGCTCGCCCCTGAGGGAAGGCGAGAGAATGGGTGACCATTTCAAAAAACAATGTGTTCCTGTTTTGATTTATTTTGTTTTTATTTCAAGTTGTCTGTTCTTAGAACTTTCTCAGGCAAACTGGGGGAAAATGGTTGACTCAAGGTTTGAAGTTGTTCGCCTCCAAGGAAGAGAAATTGTTAGAGGAAGGAGGAACCCCAGTAAGACCAAGAACAGTTAGGACCTATGTTGATACAATACAAAAATGTAGCCCATGGCATTTTATTTTTTATTTTTTTTATTTTTTTATTATTTATTTTATTATTTATTAATTTTTATTGTTGGTTGTTCAAAACATTACATAGTTCTTGATATATCACATTTCACACTTTGATTCAAGTGGGTTATGAACTCCCATTTTTACCCCGTATACAGATTGCAGAATCACATCAGTTACACATCCATTGATTTACATATTGCCATTACTAGTGTCTGTTGTATTCTGCTGCCTTTCCTATCCTCTACTATCCCCCCTCCCCCGCTCCCCTGCCCTCTTCTCTCTCTACCCCCTCTACTGTAATTCATTTCTCCCCCTTATATTTTTTCCCTTTCCCCTCACTTCCTCTTGTATGTAATTTTGTATACCCCTGAGGGTCTCCTTCCATTTCCATGCAATTTCCCTTCTCTCTCCCTTTCCCTCCCAGCTCTCATCCCTGTTTAATGTTAATCTTCTTCTCATGCTCTTCATCCCTACTCTGTTCTTAGTTACTCTCCTTATATCAAAGAAGACATTTGGCATTTTTTTAAGGGATTGGCTAGCTTCACTTAGCATAATCTGCTCTAATGCCATCCATTTCCCTGCAAATTCCATGATTTTGTCATTTTTTTAATGCAGAGTAATACTCCATTGTGTATAAATGCCACATTTTTTTAATCCATTCGTCTATTGAAGGGCACCTAGGTTGGTTCCACAGTCTTGCTATTATGAATTGTGCTGCTATGAACATGGATGTAGGAGTGTCCCTGTAGTATGCTCTTTTTAGGTCTTTAGGGAATAGACCAAGAAGGGGAATAGCTGGGTCAAATGGTGGTTCCATTCCTAGCTTTCCAAGAAATCTCCATACTGCTTTCCAAATTGGCCGCACCAATTTGCAGTCCCACCAGCAATGTACAAGTGAACCCTTTTCCGCACATCCTCGCCGGCACTTCTTGTTTGACTTCCTAATGGCTGCCAATCTTACTGGAGTGAGATGATATCTTAGGGTGGTTTTGATTTGCATTTCTCTGACTGCTAGAGATGGTGAGCATTTTTTCATGTACTTGTTGATTGATTGTATGTCCTCCTCTGAGAAATGTCTGTTCAGGTCCTTGGCCCATTTGTTGATTGGGTTATTTGTTATCTTATTGTCTAATTTTTTGAGTTCTTTGTATATTCTGGATATTAGGGCTCTGTCTGAAGTGTGAGGAGTAAAGATTTGTTCCCAGGATGTAGGCTCCCTATTTACCTCTCTTATTGTTTCTTTTGCTGAGAAAAAAACTTTTTAGTTTGAGTAAGTCCCATTTGTTGATTCTAGTTATTAACTCTTGTGCTATGGGTGTCCTATTGAGGAATTTGGAGCCCAACCCCACAGTATGTAGATCGTAGCCAACTTTTTCTTCTATCAGACGCCATGTCTCTGATTTGATATCAAGTTCCTTGATCCACTTTGAGTTAACTTTTGTGCATGGCGAGAGAAAGGGATTCAGTTTCATTTTGTTGCATATGAATTTCCAGTTTTCCCAGCACCATTTGTTGAAGATGCTATCCTTCCTCCATTGCATGCTTTTAGCCCCTTTATCAAATATAAGATAGTTGTAGTTTTGTGGATTGGTTTCTGTGTCCTCTATTCTGTACCATTGGTCCACCCGCCTGTTTTGGTACCAGTACCATGCTGTTTTTGTTACTATTGCTCTGTAGTATAGTTTGAAGTCTGGTATCGCTATACCGCCTGATTCACACTTCCTGCTTAGAATTGCTTTTGCTATTCTGGGTCTTTTATTTTTCCATATGAATTTCATGATTGCTTTCTCTATTTCTACAAGAAATGCCGTTGGGATTTTGATTGGCATTGCATTAAACCTATAGAGAACGTTTGGTAATATCACCATTTTGATGATGTTAGTTCTACCTATCCATGAACAGGGTATATTTTTCCATCTTCTAAGATCTTCTTCTATTTCTCTCTTTAGGGTTCTGTAGTTTTCATTGTATAAGTCTTTCACGTCTTTTGTTAGGTTGATTCCCAAGTATTTTACTTTTTTTGAGGATATTGTGAATGGAGTGGTTGTCCTCATTTCCATTTCAGAGGATTTGTTGCTGATATATAGGAATACCTTTGATTTATGCGTGTTGATTTTATATCCTGCCACTTTGCTGAATTCATTTATTAGCTCTAATAGTTTCTTTGTAGACCCTTTTGGGTCTGCTAGGTATAGAATCATGTCATCTGCAAATAGTGATAATTTGAGTTCTTCTTTTCCTATTTTTATGCCTTTAATTTCTTTCATCTGTCTAATTGCTCTGGCCAGTGATTCGAGAACTATGTTGAACAGAAGTGGTGAGAGAGGGCATCCCTGTCTTGTTCCAGATTTTAGAGGGAATGCCTTCAGTTTTTCTCCATTCAGAATGATGCTAGCCTGAGGCTTAGCATAGATTGCTTTTAAAATATTGAGGTATGTTCCTGTTATCCCTAGTTTTTCTAGAGTTTTGAACATAAAGGGATGCTGTACTTTGTCGAATGCTTTTTCTGCATCTATCGAGATGATCATATGGTTCTTATTTTTAAGCCTATTGATGTGGTGAATAACATTTATTGATTTCCATATATTGAACTAGCCTTGCATCCCAGGGATAAATCCTATCTGATCATGGTGCACAATTTTTTTGATATATTTTTGTATCCGATTCACCAGAATTTTATTGAGGATTTTTGCATCTAGGTTCATTAGAGATATTGGTCTGTAGTTTTCTTTCTTTGAAGTGTCTTTGTCTGGTTTAGGAATCAGGGTGATGTTGGCCTCATAGAATGAATTTGGAAGTTCTCCCTCTTTTTCTATTTCCTGAAATAGCTTGAAAAGTATTGGTATTAGTTCCTCTTTAAAGGTTTTGTAAAACTCTGCTGTATACCCATCCGGTCCTGGGCTTTTCTTAGTTGGTAGTCTTTTGATGGTTTCTTCTATTTCCTCAATTGATATTGGTCTGTTTAGGTTGTCAATATCCTCCTGACTCAATCTGGGCAGATCATATGACTTAAGAAATTTATCGATGCCTTCCCTATCTTCTATTTTATTGGAGTATAAGGATTCAAAATAATTTCGGATAATCTTCTGTATTTCTGAAGTGTCTGTTGTGATATTGCCTTTTTCATCCCGTATGCTAGTAATTTGAGTTCTCTCTCTTCTTCTCTTCATTAGCGTTGCTAAGGGTCTGTCGATTTTATTTATTTTTTCAAAGAACCAACTTTTAGTTTTATCAATTTTTTCAATTGTTTCTTTTGTTTCAATTTCATTAATTTCAGCTCTGATTTTAATTATTTCTTGCCTTCTACTTCTTTTGCTGTTGTTTTGCTCTTCTTTTTCTAGGATTTTGAGATGAAGTATTAGATCATTTATTTGTTGGTTTTTTCTTTTTTTAAGGAAGGAACTCCAAGCAATGAATTTTCCTCTTAGAACTGCTTTCAATGTGTCCCATAGATTCCGATATGTTGTGTCTGTGTTTTCATTTATCTCTAAGAATTTTTTAATTTCCTCCTTGATGTCTTCTATAGCCCATTGATCAATCAGTAACCTATTGTTCATTCTCCAAGTGATGCATGATTTTTTCCTTACTTCTTTTATCGTTGATTTCCAGTTTCATTCCATTATGATCAGATAAAATGCATGGTATTATCTCTACTCCTTTATATTGTCTAAGAGTTGCCCTGTGACATAATATATGATCTATTTTTGAGAAGGATCCATGTGCTGCTGAGAAAAAAGTGTAACTGCTTGATGTTGGGTGGTATATTTTATATATGTCAATTAAGTCTAGGTTATTAATTATGTTATTGAGTTCTATAGTTTCCTTATTCAACTTTTGTTTGGAAGATCTGTCCAGTGGCGAGAGAGGTGTGTTGAAGTCTCCCATGATTATTGTATGGTGGTCTATTAGACTCTTGAACTTGAGAAGAGTTTGTTTGATGAACATAGCTGCACCATTGTTTGGGGCATATATATTTATGATTGTCATGTCTTGTTGGTGTATGGTTCCCTTGAGCAGTATGTAGTGTTCCTCTTTATCCCTTTTGATTAACTTTGGCTTGAAATCTATTTTATTTTATATGAGTATGGACACTCTTGCTTGTTTCCGAAGTCCATATGAGTGATATGATTTTTCCCAACCTTTCACCTTCAGACTATGTATATCTTTTCCTATCAAATGCGTCTCCTGAAGGCAGCATATTGTTGGGTCTTGTTTTGTAATCCATTCTACTAGCCTGTGTCTCTTAATTGGTGAGTTTAAGCCATTAACATTTAGGGTTATTATTGAGATATTGGTTGTTCTTCCAGCCATATTTGTTTATTTATGTTACTAAACATGGTTTGTTTTCCTCTTTGATTATTCCCCCCCCCCCTTTACTGTACTACCTCCCGCTGTTGGTTTTCATTGATATTTTCTATTTCCTCTTCCTGTAATATTTTGCCGAGGATGTTTTGAAGAGATGGTTTTCTAGCTGCAAATTCTTTTAACTTTTGTTTATCGTGGAAGGTTTTAATTTCATCTTCCATCCTGAAGCTTAATTTTGCTGGATACACAATTCTTGGTTGGAACCCATTTTCTTTCAGTGTTTGAAATATGTTATTCCAGGATCTTCTAGCTTTCAGAGTCTGTGTTGAAAGATCAGCTGTTATCCTGATTGGTTTACCCCTAAATGTAATCTGCTTCCTTTCTCTTGTAGCTTTTAAAATTCTCTCCTTATTCTGTATGTTGGGCATCTTCATTATAATGTGTCTAGGTGTGGATCTCTTATGATTTTGCACATTCAGCGTCCTGTAGGCTTCTAGAATTTGGGATTCTGTCTCATTCTTCAAGTCTGGGAAGTTTTCTCGTATTATTTCATTGAATAGATTGCTCATTCCTTTGGTTTGGACCTCTATACCTTCCTATATCCCAATGACTCTTAAGTTTGGTCTCTTTATGTTATCCCATATTTCTTGAATGTTCTGCTCATGGTTTCTTAACAGCTTTGCTGAGCTGTCTATGTTCTTCTCCAGTTGAAATACTTTGTCTTCATTGTCTGATGTTCTATCTTCTAAGTGTTCTACTCTGCTGGTAGTATTCTCAATTGAGTTTTTAAGTTGGTTTATTGTTTCCTGCATTTCCAGGATTTCTATTTGTTTGTTTTTTATAACTTCTATCTCCCTGTATAATTGATCTTTTGCTTCTTGGATTTGTTTATGTAATTCATTGTCGAAGTGGTCGAAGTGGTCTTTCATTGTCTGATTTTGCTGTCTAATGTCTTCCTTGAGACTCCAGATCATCTGAAGCATGTATATCCTGAATTCTTTATCTGACATTCCATCTGCTGCAGATATTACTTCTTCTAAAGTTGAGTTGACCTGCATTGCTTGTGGTCCTTTCTTTCCTTGTCTTTTCATACTGTTCGCGTTTCTTTCTGCTTGGTGAAACTGTTGTGTTATTGATTTTTCCCCCTATATATTTATATTGCTCTTGTATAGTTGCAAAGTCTCCCTCGCAGGCGCTGGCGGTGGCTCTGCCCCTCCTCCAATTGGGGCAATGTGCCTACCACGCCGGCAGGCCGCTGGGCCTGTTCTTTTGGTGGTTGCAGGTCCTCCTGCATTGCAGGTGCGGGCGGCAGCTCTGACCCTCTGCAGGCTGCTGGGCCTGTTCTGCCTGTGGGTCGCAGGTCCGCCTACCTTGCAGGCGTGGGCAGCGGCTCTGCCCCTCTGCGGGCCGCTAGGCCTGTACTGTCACGGTTGCAGGTCTGCCTACCTAGCAGGTGCTGGTGGCGGCTCTGCCCCTCCCCCAAGCGGGGCGATGGCGGGCCACTGGGCCTGTTCTGCCAGTGGGTCTCAGGTCCGCCTACCTTGGAGGCGCGTGGGGCAGCTCTGCCCCTTTGCATGTTGCTGGGCCTGACCTGCCAGTGGCGCAGGTCAGCCTACCTTGCAGGCGTGTGGGGCGGCTCTGCCCCTCAGCGGGTTGCTGGGTCTGTTCTGTCGGTGGGTCGCAGGTCCGCCTACCTTGCAGGCACAGGGGGTGGCTCTGCCGCTCCGCGGGTTTCTGGGCCTGTTCTGCTGGTGGGCTCAGTTCCGCCTACCTTGCAGGCGCGGGGCGGCTCTGCCCCTCCCCCAACCGGGGTGTTGTGTCTGGCGGGCCGCTGTGCCTGTTCTGTCGGTGTTCAGGTTCCGCCTGCCTTGCAGGCGCGTGGGGCAGCTGTGCCCCTCCGTGGGTTGCTCCCCATGGCTTTTTAAAGACGAGTTATTAAGTACATCAATGGGGTCATCATGGTATCCTGTAGAAGGATTTTTCTTCAACAAGAAAGAGATGGCTAATTCTGTTTACTACATTTGTCTAAGATCTGATTAATTTACAAAGCTAAAGTGTTAAAATATCAACCACTAAATATAAAATCAAATGTTCTTTACTTATTAAGTTACATAAGGTAATATATTTAAACATTATGTGTGTTTTCATAAATTGGTAAATGAAAAAAAAAGTTTAATATTGTTTTGGTCTGTGTCTTTGCTGAAACAAGGTTACTGTTAGATTCTATCATGTGTAATTTATATACAAAGAGTATAAGAAGTTTCAGTTGGGTTTCAGTTATAGTATTATAGTACCATAAAAAAACATGAAAGTATTTCATCTTATTAAAGTGGAGTAATTTGTCTAAATCAGAAATTTTATAAGAGTTGTTTCAGAATGTGAATTTATAAAAAGGGTTAATGGATAGAAAAGAGATATTAAAAGATTGAAGATGTGAAAATATATTTTAATATGAAAGGTTAAAAGAAAAAGAAATGTTCCTAGATGAGATAATTTTTTTGTGATAAAGTAAAAAGTTGTAAAATGCCATTTAAAAAGATTTTGAGGAAACTAGACTTACTTTAAAAGCTTGAGAAAGGAAGAAAGAAGAAAAAAAGTATTTGTACATGGCAGATTGAGACAAAAGCTTCTTAATGGAGTAAAAACAAAAAAGGCCTTTAGTTGAAGGGCAGCCATGTAAACTAACATTAAGCGATTTAAACAGAATCTAAGCCTCATTTAAAAGAGTGAATCTGTAGGTGGTGAAAAAGTACATTTAAAAGTACAGTATAGATGATAATTGGAAGGCTTTAAAAGGTTAAATTGAAGGTGGTTGATATCTTCATGGCGGAAAAAAGAGATATAAAAAGATTCAAGATGTGGAAATATATTTTAATATGGAAGGTTATAAGAAAAAGAAATGTTTCTGGATGAGATAATCTTTGTGTGGTAAAGTAAAAAGTTGTAAAATGTCTAAGTAAGTTACAAAAGGCTTTAAAAGGTTAAATTGAAGGTGGTTAAGATGCCTTCATGGTGGAGGAAAGAGTGCGTCATTCAAAGCCTAGTTAATTTTAAAAACATTACTTAAAAAAACATGAAAATGGGAAGATAATAGGATAAAAGATATTTAGATAAAGAAGATTAAAAATTTGAAGTGGAAAACTTTAAGACAGAAGTACAGAAAGGTAAAAAAAAAGATAGAGAAGATGTAGGAAGATAAAGAAAATGTAGGAAGACAAGAATTTTAAACCCACAAAATAGGAAACAAACAAAAAAAACTAGGAGGAAAAAAAAAAAGCAACTAAGGGTAAATGTACAAACCTTAGGAAAAAACTAGAAGATAGAGACAACTATTAGATACAGACATTCAAGATAGAAAAAAGTAAAAGAAAAAAGTTTAAAGATAAAAGAACAAGGAGATTATTAGTAATTTTTTCAAAAAGCCCATCAACTTTAACTTTAACTTTCTGGTGGTGCAATGTCAAATAAAGGTATTTCAGATAGAAAATGCAAAAAGCTAAGACAACTATTAGATACAGATATTCAAGATAGAATTAAAATGTGCTTATTAAAGCAAAAAGAGGGAATTGGAAAGGGGTATATATATCCCCCAAAGATAAACTTAAAATAACATTTTTTACTCTAAACTTTTAAATTTTGGATTCATCAGGGCTTAGTGCTGCGGAAAGACATATGTATCCAAAAAATGAACATAAGCCTAAGGTACTTTGGAAAGATATTCTAACAGGACAATGGAAAGGTGCTGACCCAGTGATTGTCTGGAGTTGGGGTTCTGTTTGTGTTTTTCCACAGGGAGAACAGCAGCCGATTTGGATTCCAGAGAGATTAACTAAAACAATTTCTACAGATCAAAAAGAAGATGATTTGACTCAAATCCATAGTAGCTGATATCCAGAACTCCAGCTTGGCCATTCTTACATCTGCGACAGTGATTAACCAGGATGCTTTTTTCAATATCTATTTTATTATTGCATTTTTCCCACATCATAAAGTTCTATTTTATTTTTTGAGCTCATACAGACCTAGGTTAATGTTTTTCGGATCAGTTTTATTTTTTGAATGTGGAGTTTTTAAACATTGCAATGGAGATTTCACCTAGGTAAAGCTACAAGGCCTTTACTATTGTGTTATGTGTTGTACGTTTGTGTGCACACTTGTGTTTTGTGTTGTATGTCTGTGTGTGCGTATGTCCATAGATCATATATGAAGAGCGCTCATGAAAAAATGGATCCGAATTATTATTTTTTTATTCACGTGATTTAAATGGCTTAATTTAAATTAGGTAAACAGCTGTTAAGGATTGTTTTTAAAGGTGGTTAACAGATCTGTTTGTTTACTAATTTAAATTAGGTAAACAGCTGTTAAGGATTGTTTTTAAAGGAGGTTAACAGATCTGTTTGTTTACTTTCACCTTTCCTTTTCATTATATTTAATTCTTTTCAGGATAATGTCTCTTTAGCATCATTGCCAGAATTCCTATCTTCATCCCAGTGCCG
The DNA here is from genome assembly GCF_048772815.1 of Callospermophilus lateralis. Classification (NCBI taxonomy): domain Eukaryota; kingdom Metazoa; phylum Chordata; class Mammalia; order Rodentia; family Sciuridae; genus Callospermophilus; species Callospermophilus lateralis. The sequence continues at coordinate 23,276,096 of NC_135305.1, read as the reverse complement.
GTGAAGACAGAGATAAAACCAATCTAAACTGATGCATCAATGAATATAATTCAACAAGTAATGCTCAATCAAGGAGTCAACTTACTTTGGGAGGAAAACGGACTTTGCGAGGAAACGGACATATTGATAGATTCCTCCGCTTTGAACTGCTTGCAGAACTTGCCTGGACTATCTAACTATCGTTTGGTGCAGCGAATTGTGGTAGTGCTGGCATATCTTTGCTGATGGTGTCACCAGTGATGCAATTTTTCCAAAGGAGCCGTCAATTGGCTTGGTGTCGTGGCATTTCTGTATCCTCCTCCCTTCTGCTAGTGATGGTCTAAAATTTGGGGGCCAATGGCTATATGCTGGACCGGTAGTCAGTGACGGGTATGATCCAATTGCAGTGGTATCAACCTAAGACAGGAGGCTGACGCCTAAAGGTCAGTTTTCCGATGACGGGTAAGAACCACATGTTGAATTGGACAACCTACCAGGCACGGTCCTTAAGCCACATTAACCTCACTCCCCCACTGGCACCAAGGCCAAATTTGGGGGCCAACAGAGGTGAGGCAAAGAACCTCACCCCGCCAACTGGTGCATAGACCTATCCACAAGTATGGCTGTATGCTGGACTGGTAGTCAGTGACGGGTATGATCCAATTGCAGTGGTATCAACCTAAGACAGGAGGCTGACGCCTAAAGGTCAGTTTTCCGATGACGATGACGGGTAAGAACCATATGTTGAATTGGACCACCTACCAGGCATGGTCCTTAAGCCACATTGCTTGTTGTTTAATTAATCAGAAGGGGGGAGATGCTGAGAGCCATTAGCCAAGTAGGTATGACAATTTCCTGGCCAGCGTACCCCATGTTGCTTAGAGGAAGGACTCGTGGAAATGGACTTGTCCAGGTCATCTGCAGTGACATTGCATGTAAGGTGACCTTGCTCAAGGACCAGGGTGGATCCGGGTTTAGGGCAGATCAGGGTTTAGGGCTCTCCTTGGGTTTAGGGCGGTTCCAGGTTTAAGGTGTACCCTGCTGGGAATAGGGCGTATCCTGCTGCCTCAGGCGTGCCCGCTCCTGGAGTTCCCGTTGAGTTCTCACCAGATTCAGAGAGTATTTGGGCAGAGAACGTGGATTTCCCCAGAACATGTTTTGTAGAGTGTCGGTGTGAGTTTGGGAATAAAGAATTGCTGTTTGAATCTACAAAGCTGTGATTTTGTGCCCAGCCAGACTGCGGCAATTAAAAAATAAAATAAAGGCATTTTGTCTATCTATGACTAAAAATAAATAAATAGATAAATAAAGTTTGCCATTGTTTTGTTTGTTTGGTTTAGGATTTCTGGTTTTTGGTACCAGAGATTGAACCTGAGGCTCAACCACTGAGCCTCATCCCCAGCCCTTTTTATTTTTATTTTGAGACAAGGTTTCGCTAAGTTGCTGAGGCCAGCCTCCTGCCTCAGTCTTCCCAGCCACGGGGATTACAGGCACACACCTCTGTGCCTAGTGCCATTGGTTTTTGACATATCAACTTTATCATGTTGAAGAATTTTCACTAGAATGTGCTCTGAAAGTTTTACTGAAGTCATTGTTAAGTGTTGAGGTATAACAAATGTCTTGGCCCCTGCTACTGCAAGCTCTTTCCCTTCATTATCCCTTTAGTCTATCCATGTGGGGAATTTTGTTGATAGATTTTCCTACATAAAGTCATACGACAATGTCCAGGATAAAATTTAATTGATCATGATGTATTTTTTTTGATTATGATGTATTTTTTAAAACTTTTTAAAAATCTTTATTTATTTATTTAAATTTTTTTTTAATATTTATTTTTTAGGTGTGGATGGACACAACACAATGCCTTTATTTTTATGTGGTGCTGAGGATCGAACCCGGGTCCTGCCTGTGCTAGGCGAGCGCTCTACCGCTGAGCCACAATCTCAGCCCCATGATGTATTATTTTTAATGCTCTATAGACTCAATGATCTATTTTAAATTTTATTTAAATTTATTTTGTAGATGAAATGGGCCTATACATTTCTGTGTTTTACTCAGCTTTGGGGGTGTTAATTTTGTTTCTTCCCATTATAGTAACCTCAAAAAATGATTGCTTGATTTCTATTTTTTGGAACAAATTACATAAACAAGACAGAAATAAACTACTCTTTTAAATTTTGATAGAAATGACCTGTGAAAAATATGGATTTGAGAGTTTGGTGGAGAGGAAGGGAATCCTTTGTACTTTGTATTTAATATTTATTTATGTGCTCAACATCTCCATTTCTCCTTGTGCTAATGCTAAAAATGTACATTTTTCTAGGAACTGAGAAATAGATACTTTAAAAGTCTTCTATATCTATATAAGTCTTCTATATCCTCCTTTTTAAAAAAACTTTATAGTTGTAGATGGATAGAATGCCTTTATTTTATTTATTTTTATGTGGTGCTAAGGATCAAACCCAGTGCTTCACACATGCTAGGCAGCACTCTGCCACTGAGCCACAACCTCAGCCCTACATCCTCCTTTTTTGTTCTGAATATTTTAGATCTTTTTATATAGATTACTCTTACCACAGATTTACCTAATTAATGCTTTTAACTAACACAGTTTTTGGTTTTGTCCTCACTGACTTAACTCACTGACTTACTGATTTCTGCTTCTGTCTTTATTATTTTCTTCCTTTTTTTTTTTTTTAAGTACTGGGAATTGAATCCAGGGGCGCTTAACCACTGAGCCACATCCCCAGCCCTTTTTAACATTTTATTTAGAGACAAGGTCACACTAAGTTGCTTAGGGCCTCACTAAGTTGCTGAGGCTGGCTTTGAACTTTTGATCCTCCTGCCTCAACCTCCTGAGCTGCTTGGATTATAGGTCTATGCCACAGCACCCAGCTATTTTCTTTCTTTTTATTTTTTGGGTTTACAATGTTACTCTTTTGTCAACTTCTTTAATTTTGTACATAGTGCATGTATTTTTATCCTGCTAGCCATCTCCAAGAGTAATCAATATTTCTGACTTCTAATAGCATAGATTAGTTTTATCTGCTTCTGTATTTGATTTAAACAGAATCATATTTTATATATCCTTTTGTGTCTATTCTGTTTCCAACTTATGTTTGTGAAACTCATTCATATTTTGTATATAGTTGTATATCCATTCACTTCACTTTATAATATTATATAGTGAAAATATACCACAATTTTTTTTATCAATTCTATTGCTGATTGGCATTAAGTAGTTTCCAGTTTGAAACACTTATAGAGTGTGTGACTATTAACATTCTAACTGAAGTTTTGATGAACATATATACTCACTTTTTTGGTGAGAGGGACCTCAGGAATTGAACTCAGGGGCACTTGACCACTGAGCCATATCCTCAGGCCCTATTTTGTATTTATTTAGAGACAGAATCTCACTGATTTGCTTAGCGCCTCACTTTTGCTGATGTTGGCTTTAAACTTGCAATCCTCCTGCCTCAGCCTCCCGAGCTGCTGGGAAATACTCACTTTTATTAAGTGTATATTGAGCAGTAGAATTCCTGTTTTTGTGTATGTTCAGCTTTAGTGAATATAGCCAAAAAATTACCTGTAATGGTTGTACCATCTATATTATCAACAGCATGGGTGGGAGTTCAAATTGCTCCACATCTTCTTAGACACTTAGTGTTTTCCATTTTTTTTTCATGTTTGCTATTTTGATTAAGTTTGTAATTGCATCTGATTGTATTCATATTGGCACTTTCTTGATGGCTAGAGAAGTTGAAATAATTTTTATTTCTCTGCCACTTGGATATTCTGTTTATTTATGAATGACTTTTCTATTTCTTGATATGTGAATTTATAAGTACCAATTTCCGCCTAAGATCCCTTTAGCTGTGCCCACAAATTTCTGCCATCCTGGAGACCTGCCTCAGCTCAGATCTCATGAGAAATTCTCTATGAACAGTTAACTGAGAAAGAAACATGTGAACCTTGTTTATATAGGTGGCGCTTCACAATGGTAGTAGACAGAAACAGAATGTAGTGGCATTGCCGTCCCTCTCAAGGATAACCAAAAAGGAAAAGAAAATAGGAAAATAGACCAGATGGGTAGGACTTGCAAGCAGAAAAGTCCATCATCTCACACCTTACTCTGTACTGAAGATGAGACAGTATGTTGTGATTTCATGAACAGCTGAACAATTTGTTCACTTATGAACGAACGCTTGAGGAGAGGATTCACACTGGCTTGTAGGTGAAGCCTGATGGTTTGGTCACATAGGAACTTAGAAGGAAGAAGATTAAAAGTTTAAGAAAAAGGATTTTAAAATTTCTCCTGTTTTTAAGAATTTTCTCTTGAGCTCATTCCTCCTCTAGCTATAGCTCCATTTCTTTCCTTCCCCTTACAACATAATTTCTCAAAAGATTGGTCTGTAGTATGTCCAATGTCCTTGTCCCCTTTTTAGCCCACTTTGAGCCAGCAGACATCCTTAACACTTTGCTAAAATTGCTATTACAAATTTTCAGTCCAAATCTTATTTAACTTCTTGGCCACACCTTCCATAACTCATCACCTCTCCTTGGACTCCAGGGAGATGCATTTGTAAACTTTCCCTCCCTCCTAAAATCCAGATTCATATATCCACACAACGTCTTCCCACCTCCTCTTGGATATCAAACAACACATCCAAAAATAGTCTTCTCATATCTACTCAGCGACGCATATACATCTAACCTAGTCTTCTTGTGATCCTTCCCATCTCAGGAATGGCAATTACTATTTTTCCACCAATAGCCAATAAAAATATTGGAGTCAACTTCCTCTCTGTGTCAGCACATTTACCATCCTCCTGCGCTGCTCCCAAGCAGTCTAAGGCATCATTTTGCCTTGGCCACATTGCTAAACTATCATCCCGGCTGGCTCATCTCCTCCCCCTCACCTCTTCAGTCCATCTCAACACAGCAACCAAAATGGAGCTGTGGACACATGTCAGATCATGTTGCCCCTTTGCTCAAACCCCCCGCCCTCACTAATTTGTCAACTCACTAATGATGTCCCATGAAGTCTTACAGGGTTTGACCTCTGCCCTGCCTCCCTACTCCTTCATCTCTCTGATGATCTCTTAATACCGAACCTCTTACTCAGTCCACTTGACCCACTAGCCTTCTCTCTGTTCCTCACATACCCCAGGCAGGCTCACTTGTCAGGGCTTTTCCCCTTGTTCTTTCCTCTGCATGGTTTCTTTTTCCCGGGAACCTATAATCTCACTTCCTTTTCTCCTTCAGGTCTTCTCAGAGCCCCCTCTGCTACTTTATTTAAGAGGGGGCTAGTTCCTTCTCATGCAATATTTCCTGTTGTATTATTTCATTATTACCTGTGGATATTCAATAGACTACATATTTTAGGCAGGTCTCTTATTTGCTTTACAGTTCCATAAAGTTAAGGGCTTTGTCTGTTTTTTGGTTGCTCTGTCCTCAGCATTCAGAATAGTGTTTTGCACATAGTAGGTGATTTGAGAAGTGCTGTTTGAAGAATTACGTGTTGATTACCTCCTGTGTGCCTCGCTCAATCCACTCCACTTATTTCCATGTCTGCCCATTTGCTCTCTGCCTGGGTCACTAACCTGTTTGGTCCACTCTCTTTGTCCTATGGCTTTTGGTTGGGTTTGATAAATAGGAACCCCAACAGGAAATAAGTGGAATAAGGAGATTATTCCTCTTCTGACTTCTCCCTAATGGGGCACCTCAACTGAATGGGATAGCTTTTCTCTAGGTGGCCCTCTGCTTGAATTTCTCCTTCTGGGTCCTGGAAATTTCTCTTTCCCTCTGATTTTGGAGTCTGGCATGGTAAAAAAAAACAAAAAACAAAAAACAAAAAACAAAAAAAAACTAGGGTACTATACTGTCCTTTGTGGTTTCTCTATATGTGGCCTTTTATAAATAAGTCTCTTTGCCTCCTTGAAATATCTTAATTTATGTGTATCATTGTTTCTGTTTAGACCCTGAGTGATAGCGAACCCATGAATGCACTGCTCTGAACAATCCCCAAATGTAAGAATATTTGTTTCACGTGACTGTCCGTCAAAGACTCTTTTTGCAGAGCAGGCTGAAGTATCAGGTAGATAAAATGACCTGCTCTGTAGATGTCAGCCGGCCTCTTTCCCAGCATTGAGAACTTGTTTCATGGGCTCATGAACACAGTGTATTAATGGCAGATGGAGTTTTATGAAGAGTCTTAATAACATGGATCCGTTTTCCTTTTCATGTTAACAACCCATGAGCAGCAACCAGTGCTCAGCCTGCCCGGTCAGACAAGTGGTGGCAGATAAGTCACACTGAATCCCTTCAACCATAAATGGGATTGTGCTCTTTCCCACATGGAAGACACACTCTGGCCGGGAGCATGTTTCCCTTGCCTTCCCTGCATCGTCTCCCATTTGCATCATCCTTGGCTTCAGTGTTCATTCAGTAATACAATATCTTTATATATATAGTTGCTCCCGTGCTAAAAGGGCAAGAACCGAGGGCAGGGCGTGGATGGAGTCCAGCTTTCTTAGCAGGGAGCGGAGATAAATGTCTGCACATGTAATGTCATTGTCTCAGAGAAGATTCTCAACTATTGGTATAAAGTGAAAAATTTTCCCCCAGTGACTACTATTATCTGTTTTCTTTTGAAATTCCCCTTCCTATCAATTCAATATTTTCCAATAACTTTCATCTATTGTAACAATCATTTTCAGTTCTTATAACTCCTTGCTGTTCATTTTACAACTTAGATCTTATATAATTTTAAAGCGTCCCCCTAAGCCCCTTAACAAACCTAGTTTCTGGCAGCTTAGAGTGGAGAGAGGCAGTGTAGCCCCCTACACGGGCCCCTTGGAGGATGGAGCAGGGAAGAGGGATAGCAAGGGAATTTCTTGTGGGATTGCCTGTGGAGAGAGTAAGGTCCTCTTATTGGTTCAGTGTCCATGGATTTGGTGTGGACAAGGTGCTGGTTCCTACAGGCTGCACAGCAGACCCCCCCATCCCAGCCATTCTCCCCGTGGCTACCTTCCAGCTGGGGTCCACATGTCCCCTTCCTCATGTGTGGGTACATCTGTGCCTCACGGTAGCAACTTCAGCAAGATGTAGCCCCAGATCCCATTCACCCTTTGCAACTAACTTGGGCCCACAGGCTTTAGGAGACCTCCACATGCTGTTTCTCCTAGAAGCCAGGGACTTGGTGAGGGAGTAATCCTGGCTGCTTTTCTCTCTCTCTCTCTCTCTCTCTCTCTCTCTCTCTCTTTTTAAGCCCAACCATATTATCTCCCCTTTACATTTTCTACCTATCTCAAGGTGTAGGGGCAGGTCCCTTGGTGGTCCTTCCATTCACCTGGAGTGCCACCTAGCAGCCTCTCTCACAGGACATGGATAGTTTTCTTCAAATTAAATAAACAAATAAAATAAATGAAAATCACTTTGTTAGGAATTACTATGTTAAAATGAGTTTTTCTCTTGTTGGTTAAGAAAGAGTCTCCTGGGCTGGAGATACAGCTTGGTTGGTAGAGTTCTTGATTTGCATGCACAAAGCTCCAGGTTCAACCCCAGCACCACAAAAAGAAAAAAGAAAGAAAGAAAAAGAGTCTCCTGAGTTATAAAAAATCTCAGTCTGTAAGGAAGAAAACAGAATTTCTCTTTAAAAATAGGGCCAAGCCAGGTACAGTGGTCCAGGCCTGTAATCCTAGTAACTTGGGAGGCTAAGGTAAGGGAATTGCAAGTTTGAATCCACCCTGGGTAATTTAGTGAGACCCTGCCTCAAAACAAAAAGATAAAAAAGGATTGGGGAGGACTTTAGTGGAAGAGTTGCGTTCAATACCCAGGACTGCTAAATAAATAAACAAACAAACAAACCAGGGCTGAGTGGCCAAGTCTGGAATCAGATAGTCCTGCCCTGTCCTTGAGAGGCCTGAGTTGGAGTCTCTTGGCTCATTTTCCACTGACCTGCAGCTTAATGTCAATCTGTAGTGCTTTGACTCTGTTGCTAAGTCTGTCCTGTTCAGCTTTCAGAAGCGTGGACAATCTGACCATCTTGGCTGCACGTCTCTGGGGATGACAAACCAGCAAGGCACTTTAGCATCTGGCTCTATTTTATGCCAAGACTCAAGGTGATGTTCTATGCCTGAAAAAATTATTTAACCCAGTCCCAAATCAGCACCTGACAGCTAACAGAAGGCCTTAATTTCTATCCTTTCCCTAGTGATTCCACTGCGGGGGAGATTGTTTACACCCTGGCCAGAATGACTAATTTCAAACCTGTTCCCTCTGTCTTCTATACGGAGGAGCATTTATAAGTGGACACCTGGAACTGATGTCTCCAAAATGATCGACTACATTCTAAATTAGATGGGATGCCAGGAAACAATGTCCTGAAGTGGAAGGTCCTTGTCCTGTTGCCTATGATCTACCTTAGTATCTCCAGAAAGACCCTCACAGGTAACCTTGAAGTTCCTCTCTGAGCCCTTGAAGGGCTACCTAGGATCTCTTAGGCTACCCCAGTTTAAAAAGTTTCACCCCCAAATAGGAACATGACTGGGCATTTTTCAAATAGGACCCTTCCCAGTCTGTCTCAGGATAGCGATCACACTCCAGGTATTTACAAAATCTGTGGGTGCTCACTTTCTAGCTAAGTATGTTCTGATCTGATGGAAATTTCTTGATAAGAGTTCAGTATCCCTCTTGTTCTCTTATTGTTAATTTTGGGCAATGCTTATTAAAATTGGAGATAGTGATGGTTTAGAGATTATTGGCCCAACTCGCTTTTGTTAAAATTTTAAAGTTGATTACTCAACTTTAAATGATTTAGGGAAAAAGATACACATATATGTACATACAAATTATATTTATGTGTATCTGTGTTACACAGACACACATATACATATATGTAAAGAGAGGTAAGTAAGGCAAATGTGGTAAATTCTTTACATTTGGAGAGTGATTTTGAAAGGAGCATGGGAATTTTGTGTATCATTATTGCAGTTTCTCTGTTAGTCTAAAATTATGTCAAAATAAAAGTTGAAAAATATATAAATACACATGTAAGGTAAGATCAAGACACTTGAAAAACATCCCATAATATTAGCAGTGGTTATTGCTAACATGGAATTACAAGACAGTTTTATTTTCTCCTTTTGGCTTATCTATATTTTAAATTGTTCTACTACAGAAATATTTTGCCTTTGCTCTGTGATAAGGATGAAAGAACATTAAAGTTATAAATTAGTAAAAGGCAATATTTTTTCAAAGTTGATCTTGTTGGCATGCTAACCACATAACCCTATTGCTCTTCCTGGGAATGCAACTTGACATTGGATTCAGTAATGTGTGGTCTAGATTTCCTGTTTTGAGTGAGTAGATGTTTTGTCTGTGATCAAAACAGGGGGAACAAGTAATTGAAAGGGCCTCCTCGCATTCCTACTGCCTTTGAAAATTATTGATATTTTGCTGGCTCTCTGGGTACCAGTCCATATTCATTTTCCACCTTTCTCTGTTCTTCTTCCTCAGAAGTCTGACAAAGTCAAAATGTTCTCTGGCTTCACTGGGTTTGGCCAATGGCGATCAAGGAACAATAACAACAACCAGAATCCACGGAAGGGAGGAAAATCAGCTGTGGGTATTTTTTTTTTGGGGGGGGGGGTTTCCACCCTTGCAGTCTTGCTACAAGTTGGCATCGTCCATTACTCCAAGAACATTGCACCGGTCAGGTGTCCCTCCCCACTTGGCTCTCTTCTAAGCTCCAGGATCTCAGTGTCCTTTTGAATTATGAGCATTAACCCTGGTGTCACAGGGTTTCCCCCTGAAGTTGAGTTTTATCAAGGAGATGTAATACCTTGTTAGTTTATTTACTATTATTTACATACCTGTGTGTCTTCTACCCTGGGACTTCCTTGAGTGGGGAGTCCAAGAAGCAGGACAGACTCTAAAGTCAGTGCATAGGAGGAGAGTACTGTCATTCTGGACTTGAGGTCTCATTCACTCTGACGGGCCTCCGACCACTGCAGCCTCCTCATTAGCTGCCAGGTCTCTAGAAGAGAAGAGCTCTAGAAGAGACTGGACTCTTTTCTTTCAAAATGAACCTTCAAACATCTGCTATCACCAGCTCCTAATTACTCTTCTGGAGAAAAACAACTATTAAATCTTGTGGACTTTGAGGATCCTTATTTCAGCCGTGATGTCCATCCAAGGGCCAGAGATTTCCATTCTTTCTTGGGTGTTTTTTGGAACCAGAAAACCAAATCACCATGCCATAAAGGCCTCTGAATTATTCAGTGGACCTGGAAGGGGCAGGACAGGGACAAGCCTGGCCTTACCAGTCTCCCACTTCCACGAGGCACTAGCCAGCCACACCATACACCTTCACGAGGTGCAGGTTTGGCCCTTCCTTGCCCATAGCCACCTATGGCTGTCCTGGCCAGGGCCACTAATGGCTCAGTGATCTCTACTCCCTCCGGGACATGGAAGCCAGGGATTATACTTTTCTGGCCATGGGAACTTTCCTGGTGAGGGAAGGATCTTATGTCTTAAGGGTTTGCTGGGGAGGTGACCCTTTGTAGAGTCTACACTATGTGACTATATCCAGGAGTTATTTGCCTGGGGTGTATCTTCCTGGACTCTTGGATTCCTCTCAGGATAAAACACACTGGCTGAGATGGTTAATTTTATGTGTTTACTTGATGATACCATGAGGCACTCAGATATTGGCCATACATTATTCCGGGTGTGCCTGTGAGAGTGCTTATGGATTGAGTTAGGTGGATTGCCCTCTCTGATGTGGGTGGGCCTCATTCAATCAATTGAAGGTCTTATTAGGACCAAAAAAAAAAAAAAAGCTGAGTAAGAGAGAACTCCTCCTGCCTGAATGCCTATAAGCTGGGACATCCATGTTGTTCTAGCCTTTAGACTGGTTTTAAGGTTGCAGGTCTTTGGTCTAGAACTGCACAACCAGCTCTCCTGGGTCTTCAGCTTGCCCACTACACATCTTAGGACTTGTCAGCTTCTGTAATGGTGTGAGCCAATTCTTTGTAGTAAATCTCTTTACACACACGCGTGTGCGTGCGCGCGCGCGCGCGCGCACACACACACACACACACACATACACACACAGTATTTGGTTCCTACTTCTCTGGAGAACCCTATCCTGGCTATTCCTAGAGGGCTCTTTTTCTGGGTTCCATGCTGACTCTCCCTGTAAGGCTGCCCTTCCTACCATCAGAGCTGTGAGGTTTCTCTCCATGGCATGCCATGACACCTGTTTATCTTCTCTGGTAACCAGGATTTCATTGCCCTGTTGCCTCTATTCAGCCCTGGGTACGAATCCAGGGTACCTGGTGAATGCCCGCCTGAACTCTCCAGCACTCAGCATTAATGGGGAAAGTGCTTGTTCGATCTCTACCTGCTGCCTGATCCCCTGGGGCTCTAACTGCCCACACAGTGCAGACCCAGCTGATCCAGGTGCACATTGCCACCACCAGCTCCTACCTGGCTCCTCTGAGCATCAAGCCAGGTCAAAGGGGAACACCAGGCTCTCTGTGTTAGGGACTCCTGTCACTGTGCCTCCTTAGATTCTGAAGCTGCATAACCTCCAAACCTCGTTGATAGGATTCCTCAGAACTTTGTCAGAAATGCATCCCCTATCCACCTTTTAATGTGTATGGATTGGCCTAGAGATTTTTTAAAAAATATTTTTTAGTTGTCAATGGACTATATTTATTTATATGTGATGCTGATGATTGAACCCAGAACCTCACACATGCTAGGCAAACACTCTACCACTAAGCCACAACCCCAGCCCAGGTCTAAAGATTTGTTTTTCCTTTTTTCCTATATATGTTTTTTTTTTTCTTTTTGATACCAGGTATTGATTTCAGGGGCACTCGACCACTGAGCCACAAACCCAGCCCAATTTCATATTTTATTCAGAGACAGGGTCTTACTGAGGTGCTTAGTGCCTTGCTGTTGCTGAGGCTGGCTTTGAACTTGTGATCCTCCAACCTCAGCCTCCTGAGCTGCTAAGATTACAGGCGTGCACCACTGCACCCGGCTTTTCCTACACTCTTAAACAAAAAGAGAAAAAGTTTCTCACAAATCTTAAAGATGAGTCAAAGATCGAGAGCTATTTTATAAAGATACCTGTGTAAGTCAGCAATTAAAAATAAGAAATCCCATCTCAAAGAGTCTGGATTAGGGTACCCCAAAGCCACCCACAAAATGAGAGGTTAAAAATAAGAGCCAGACAGCATTGGCTGGGTATCAGAGGCAGGACTAGCCACTTATAATTTAGCTTAGAGACTCCCTAAAACTAAGAGAAATATTCTTCCCCCTTCCCATCCTCCTGCTCCTTGTTTACATAGTAGAGTGTGGGAAAGGGAAAGATTTTATTGTTTGATATCTGTAGCAATGATAGGATGTGCAATTACAAAGACAGCCCAGATGCTAACTCCTGTAATAACTAAACAGCGGGTCTGTTACCTGTTTGATTTGACAATCTACCAAATACTGTGCTTCAAATTGCAAGGGTAATTTGAGTGAATATGTGTATTTAGGGAATCAAGGGATCAAATCTCTGCTCCTATTCATTTATAATATATTCAATTTTTGAAATGGAGTAGGAGTTTACTATGGTACATGGGAGCCTAAAACTTGGTGGTAGGGTAGATTCTAGCCTATTGCAAGATAAAGGATGACTGCAGGCTTTCACATAAGTGACTCATGATGCCACCAAAAGAGCAACAGGATGCTTAAGTAGATTCATTCATTTTCTATCATATATATATATATTTTCCTCCTTTATTTATTGCAAAAGGAATCTTTGTTTTCTTCAGGAAGGCACAAGACTATGGATCATAATTAGGCTGATTCCATTATAACAGTCCCTTCCTAAATTGTTCAGAATTTCCTGCAGCTAGACATTCTTATATGACCCAGTTCTTTCCCTTAAGAGGTGAGGAGAATTATCACCCACTGCTTGGGGCAGGTGGGAATGATTCTGGAAAGCCTTTGCTTTTCCGGCAAGAGGGAGAGACACAAGTGGTTCTACCTTCCCTTTCTTCCTGTGTTAAACCTGAACAAGAGGCACAGAGCTGGTTTGATCACTTTGCAACCCTGATGTAGCAAAGCAAGAGACGCTGACACAGAGCTGCTGACCAAATTCTACAGGCGTTTCCCTCCAGATTTCTTATTATAGAAGAAAAATAAACCTCTCCTGGTTAAGTTACTGTAGGGTGTTCTGTTGCTTGCAGCCAAAAGCAATCATACCTAATACAGATGCTTGAGCCAAATTAAGAATTTCAATATATGTTCACCAGGGGACAGAAGCTTCTAATACATCCTTTTCCAAGGATTTGAATCCTAAATTGACTCTGATATGGCCAAGGGGTGCACTCTAAAGACTAATGGGACCTAGCTGGTAAGCTACATTTTCTCTTGTGTGAAAGTCGAACAGGTGCAGTTGCAAATATAAAATGATAGCATTGAATGATAATCACACTCGTTTTCCCACTAGGAGATAATAGGACTGGCCTCTACTCTTAGTACCCAACTTGAATTTGCCAGGGGTTTCCAGCTGTGGGCCATGGAAGGTCGGTGTGCAACCAAGATGCTAGGTTCTCACTTCTCCCAGAACAGCTACTCGAAATACAATTTGGTCTGTGCTGTGAACAAGGGTGCTGCCTCCCAGAGCAGCTCATCCAGCAGCCAGGCTGGGCATGTACTCAGAGCTTGGTGGGCCAGAAAAAAGAAAAGAATTTTGCCCCATAGTAACTGCAATGTCAACCTATGTTTCCTTGAAGAACAAAGTGGGGTGGCTAGAAAAAAACCTTCAAGAATGTTTCTTAGGCTTCTTGCAGTCAAACAACCCAACCAATGGTACTAAGTGGAACAAAAGCACAACTTTCCTTTCTCCCATGGAGCATGTTCCCCTACGTACACTCAAGGGATTCAAGGGGTTCATGCCAAATGAAGCTGTGAGGTGAACTCTTTATGCCCGAGGACTGTTCTGAGAAGTGTCAGGAAGGTTCACCTGAGGCTCCTTAGTCAATGAGGACCTTGTGCCTCACGTCTCAACCGAAATATCAAAAGTGGATGCTGAGTCCCTCTAATCCCAGACCTGGATAGCTTATCTGAGGGGCTAAGGAGGCATCTCACAGATATCCCTTGGGAATAAATATCACTGTGTCCTTCTTAATGACCCCAAATCCATTAATCTAATTGTTGCCTGGGGATAAATGTTTTTGCTGTATCTGTACAGACATGTGGAAAGATGGGAAGGTAGGCTATTTGCTAGGACTTGAGAACAAAACCATCTCTGCATCACAGGAGCTGTATCAGGATGGGCCCAACTATGGACCCAATCACAGTGAACTTCCACCTGTCCAGGGTCTCCTGGGTGACAAGGCTAGATGGACTTACTGTTACCAAAAGGGAGTAGAAGACCCAGTTTGTCCCAGTCACTCCAGTCATAAAGGAGATCAAAATGCCCCATCAGTTTTAAAAATGGTAATGGGAGCCGGACATGGTGGCACAACCTGTAATCCCAGTGGCCCACGAGGCGAAGGCAAGAGGACTGCAAGTTGAAAGCCAGTCTCAGGAATAGTGAGACCTTGTCTCTAAGTAAAATACAAAAAATGGCTGGGGATGTGACTTAGTGGGTACCAAGAAAAAAAAAAAAAGAAAGAAAAAAGAAAGAAAGAAAAGGTAATGGGAAAAGAAATCACAAGAAATTAGCAATCTAGGGAGAAAGCTATAGCAAATAATTTGGAAGTCTAAATGCCTCCAAACTCTTGGTCCTATCTGATTGATGTCCCATCATACATTTTAGACTAGTGTTCAAGTAACTAAGGGCCAGTGTAATGCAGAACAGGCCTTAATAGAGAGAGAGAGAGAAAAAAAAAAACAACCCGAATCTCCCTAAAAAATGAAGGCATAATAAAATGAAGGCATAAATAAATCACTGGAGCAAATGGAAAGGTTTGTTGTGTTAGCAGGAGTCAATTTATTGCTTGAAGAAACAGTACAAAGCTACCTTTTGGTTTGGGCACAATCCATGTTTTCTGTATTACCTGATGTGATTTTTTTTTTGCAAATAAATATAATATATGGTGGTAATTATAGGAATAATACTTACAATGTATGAATCATTACATGTTATTGGAAGGAAAAACAGAACTAAGAAGTGTACTGTTGAAAAAAAAAATGTCTCTCTTCTTGACATTGCTGGCATAAAGCAGGAGTCTCAGCTCAGAGGCATGGCTCTCTGAGAAAGAAATCCTTACGTAGTGGAAAATACTGAGAGGGTCCTTGGGGAAATCTCTCCTTGCTGGACCTGTACCCTTTAAGTAAATATTACTCAGCAATGTTTTGTTTTGTTGAATTGTGTGTTTCAAATACTAGATTTAATTAAGTGATTTACTTTAAGAATGTCAGTGGGTTATTCCCTCATATTTCTTAATGATTTTACCTCTTGGCCATTACAACCCTTTTGTTAACCTTCATGAATGCCATGTATGTGTAATCAACCTCGTCCTCTCAGCTCTTGACCCTCCCTTTTCCAATAATCTTCTTTGCACACTCCACTACTCACTTCCATGGCCGTAACTTAGATCTCATCATTACTTACAGCTGTAACCTCTCCACAATTTCATGTTTTACTCTTTTATCACCTTCTTTTAACTTTCTAATTTACTCCCTAACCCTGATAAACCTTTGCATCCTGCAATCAAACTATCTACTACATATTCTCTCAAGGTAGGGATGTGTGTGTATGTGTGCGTGTGCGTGTGCGTGTGCGTGTGTGTGTTTATCAAAGTCACATCAGGTAATGTAGAAGACAAGGAGTGTATCAAAGACACAAAGAAAGAACATTTAGGGTGATATCATTATTTAAAGCAATAAACTATCTTCCATAAAACACACACCATTCCATTTGTGCCAATAATTTCTTTTCCACTCTTCTTTCCTGTCCTTTATATCTCACTTCCCCCCTCATCCAGTTGGAATTTCATGGTCCATCTTATAAGCACTTTCATTCTCATACCTTTGATCCCCTCGCCTCCTTTCATTTCTACTTGGTAAAACTAAAATGTTTCTAAATTCAGGTTCTCTGTCCTATCTGTTTCCAAATCCAGGGGCCAAATAAGGCTGATATGTGTAGGTGTGCACACTGTGCTCACACACACATGCACATACAGACTACTGTCACTTTAAATTCATGATCACTAACTTCAAGTGAATTATTTTTTTAAGGCGCCGGGGATTGAACCCAGGGCCTAACACACGCCAGGCAAGCACTCTACCACTGAGCTGCAAACCCCTCTCCTATTCCCAGCCCTTGAGTGAATTCTTTTTATTTTTTACCAATTTTTTATTTTACTTTTTATTTTTTACAATTTTTTATTCATTCTTTTTAGTTACACCTTTGAGTGAGTTCTTAAGGCTGCTTGGCACTCACATGCTCTAGTTCATCACTCTCCCGGGCTCCTAAAGGACTGTTTCACACCTTTTCCTCTCTTCAGATCCTAATAGCCCATGCTCCATTCTCAAGCTCATTTGATAACCTTATTTTGTATTTTACTGATAAATTCTAAGCAATTAAGGAAGAGCTTCCTCAGACTCTCTCACATGGCTTCTCCCCACCTACCAGAGTCTATCCCCACATATTAAGCCCTTCCAGGGGCTTCGCAGTGAACTATCCATGCTCCTAGCCAAAATCAACCCCTCCACACAGCCCTAGATCTCATGGCTTGCCTCTTCAAGGGTACTGCTTCTGCAGTTCTCCTCCGTCTCTCGTCTTGCATTAACACCATTTTCCTCCCTCGAAACAGGCTGTTTTCTTTCCCTTCTTAAAAAAAAAAAAAAAAAAAAATAGCAGCCATTTCTCTTGACCCTGTTTTTTTCCCTGCCAATTTCTACTCCATTTCTTTACAGAAAATGTCTCAAAAATGAGTATCTTATTCCCATGATCTCCAGTCTCTTTCCTCTCATTCTTTTTAAAATCCCCTGCTCTCAGGCATTTGCTTCTACTAGGCTACCCCATTTGCTCTTATTAAGGTGCCAGTGAGTGCCTGGGGGCTAGAGCCAAGCGCAGCTCCCCAGCCTTAGCCCACTTAGCATGAGCATCCTACAAAGCAGGCTGGTGCCTTTTAGATTTTTGGATTTCTTTACAAGGCTTCTGGGAAACTATGCTCTTGACTTTCTTCCGGTCTTGATACCTGGTCACACCTTCTCAGTCTCCTTTGCGGACTCCTCCTGGCATCTCCCAGTTCTTCCTGTTTGAGAGCTCTAGGGATCAGTCTTAATCTTTCTCCCCTTGGCCCTCTGTATTCAGTCCTGTTGATATGTGTCAGATTTATAGCTTTAAATAACATTTAAAGGGGCTGGGGTTGTAGCTCAGTGGCACAGCACTTGCCTCACACATATGAGGCACTGGGTTCCATCCTCAGCACCACATAAAAATAAATAAAATAAAGATATTGTGTCCATCTACAACTAAAAAAAAATTAAAATAAATAACATCTATAAGTCGTTAACTTTCCTCTCTAGTCCAGACTTCTCTCCCAGATCCTAGAACTATTTATTTCATGATTTATTCAAAATTTCTACTGGGATATCTAATACACATCTCAAACTCAACATGTTCAAAAATGAAACTAATGAATAATGAACTAGAGCACGTGAGTGCCAAGCAGTGTTTTTCTTCTACTAATCTGCCCCATTTCCAGCCTTCTTCTCAATTATGCACTCCACCCACCCATCTGCTCAGATCAAAGTCTTTCGAGTCACCTTGACTTTTCTTTCTTTTTGAAATTTTTCAACATCTGACCACTTCTCACCATCCCCTCTACCATCCCTCTGGTCCAAGCCTCGATCCCACCACCATCATTTCTTACCTAGATTAATGATTTGCCCCAGCAGTTCTCCCTGCTTAACACCTCAAACAGCAGTCAGAATGATCCTTTGAAACATACAGAACACTATCTTGGGCTCAAAGTCTTCAATGGATCTCCATTTTATTCAAATAAAAATCCAAAGCCACCACAGTGGCATCTAAGATCCATATCATCTGATATCCCCTCTTCCTTCTGACCATAAGTCTGCTCCAACCATACTCGTCTCCATGTTTTTCTCTTGACCTTATCATGTATGGTTTGTATCTGAATGTACCCCCAGAGCTCATGTGTTGAAGATTTGGTCCTCAATCCAGCAATGTGCAGAGGTGGGGTTTTGGGGAAATTATTGGATTATGAGAGCTCTAACTTCATCAGTGGATTGATCCATTGGATGGATTAAGAACTTGAATGGACTACTGGGAAGAGATGGAAACTGTAAGCAGGTAGGGCATGGTTGGAGGAAGTAGGTCACATTGGGTGAGTACTTGGGGACCATATCTTGTCCCTGGCCCCATCCTCCCTCCCTCTCTCTCTGCTTCATGGATGCCATGAATGGAGCAGCTTCCCTCTGCCATGCCCTTCCACCATGATGTTCTGTCTCACCTCAGGCCCACCGCTAAGGAGCCAGCTGCCTATTTACTGAAACCCCTAAACCATGAGCCAAACAGACCTTCCTTCCTCCGAGTGGTTTGTGTCAGGTCACAGTGATGTAAAGTTGACTAACACAGCATTGTTTCTTTAGCAGTGCCTTCTGCTTAGAACACTTTTCCTGTAGGTCTCTGCTGGCTGACTTCCTTACCTCCTTCAAGTCTTTGCTGGTATCTTAGGTGACCAGTGAAGCCCAAGCAAATCACCCCACTGATCACCTCAATCTAACCCTACTTCTACCCAGTCTTGAACCCACTACTCTGCTTTATTATCTTCTACTACCTAACATATCATTTATTTCTTGTTTATTTTCTATGTCCTTTCTGTGGGAATATAAAGTCACAAGGGCAGGGACCTCTGTTTTATTCACTCATATATCCCAAAGTATTGATGACAGTGCCTGACACATTGCAAGGGCTCAGTAAATGGTGGTGGAGTCACATGCCCTACTCAGGAAAGCCTGGTTTTCCAAGATCAAAGCCATGGCTATTCAACAGCCCCAGAAGGAAAGCCTCTCTCACACCTCTGGGCTGCTCGGTGCATTCCAGTCCAATCCATTGCTGACCCCTGCTGGAACTCACTGACCAAGTTGCTGTCCCTCCCTTGATGAGAAGAGAGGATCCAGAACTCTCTGGGGACCAGCAGAGCAATGAGACACTGGAAACACTCCCTCTGCCATCTTCTGCGCCCTCCCCTGCATGAAGCAGTAATCATTATAATCCTTCCTCTCCCTTGGCTCTTCCTAATTCCAGGGGCATAAGGACAGAAGAAATTTCCTTTTGTTTTATTTATATGTGATAAGTGTCTTATAAGGAATTAGTTAGAGGGGAAATGAATTTTAAAACTCTGTTTTTGGTCTACCTTCAGTACCAAGAACTTAATCTTTAACCAGATGAAAAGTTGGCATGAGGTAGATCATCTGTTTTGAAAAATGTTATTATGATTTTTTTCTTATTTTTTTTCCCATATGACCTTTCCCTTTTCAACCAGGCGGCATTCTTTTTCTCCAGAGAGCATCGTGATTATGACAGAAATGTGAAGGTAAATAATGACTGGTTCAACTTTTGAAGCCCATTATTAATAGCAGACTTGAAAGGTTTGTTGGGAATGAAAAGAGAGCTCTAAGTTCCCAAATCTCTTAAATATCAAGAGTAAGGTATGCAGCCTGGACTTGGTTTCACTATGATCAGTAGGTAGAGCAAACTTGGAGTAGGAGGGGAGCTGCCACCTATCAAAGGAGGAAGTAAAGTCATCTTCCGGTTGGAAGAGCCAAGGAGAGGGGGAAGGCTAGAGAGCTTGAGAGTGGACTCACTTGGGTGCTCGGTTCCCTGAGAAGGAACTCATCAGCCGCTCCATTCCTTAGGCCAGGATGGGGAAGAGGGACATGAACATCAGGAACCCTGTATAAATTGAGGAAGAATCCAGAACTTCTGGGCTAGTCTTTCAATTGCACTCCACACTCTGCAAGGTACTGTGGCAACATGGTGCAATTCAAGGGGTAGTTCTTAATAGCCAAGAAAGAGGCAGATGGCCCTATGTTTGCACCCCAGTTCACTGTGACCTTGATGTGGTATGGAGGACAACCATACTATATTTCATGTCTTGGTGTAAGGGTTCAGAATACTGGGAGAATCTCAGGTTCAGAAGAGATCTACACTGGGGATGAGACTGTACTCCCTGCAGGGACCTCACAATAAGAGGTATAGCAAGACCATAGACTCCAGCAGTAAATGCCAAAAAAGGCCCCAAAGAAAACCCCAGACCTGTCACAGTTCTTTGGACACAAGCATGGTATGCACAGAGACTCCCAGAAAGTCAGTCTAATCTGGAGGATGAGCAAAGACCCAGACAACAGCACAGCAGGACCCTGAGCCTGCTGCTCTTTCTGCTCTTAGGAGCATAGAAACCCTGGCAGGTAGGCAGGGGCGACCCTTGGGAGGAGGCAGCTTCCGCGGAGAATCTCAACTTGGAATTGAAAATCTCAAAAACACCAAATTAAATTGAATGGGAATATTTTAAGCTGAAAATGACTCACTGAAATATAATTAAGTTATATTAATTGACAAGCTTAGTTTTTTCCTCTGTCATTAAACAGGAGTGGGAGCTTATTAATAAGACACAAGCAGATGTAGATAATAAAGAACACTACAAAATTTCCTTTCAAGTTGACTTGTAAATGTTTGCATGTTCTGTCTGTTTTGCTCGTCTGCCCCTTAACCAAGCTACAATAGTGGAAGAGGGGGAGCTAGCATTCTGGATCAAACTTTGGATCATGAAGGGACCAGAGTTGTGGCTCATTGGTAAAGCACTTGCCTTGCATGTGTGAGGCCCTGGGTTCAATACTCAGCACTGCATACAAATAAATAAAACAAAAGATCCATTTACAACTAAAAAATATATTTAAAAAAAACTTTGGATCATTAAGAATTACTGTGAGGGGTGGGATGACATTTTCCCCAAAGGAATTCTGGGGAAATTCAGTGCCTGTGTAATTTAACCTGTGTTGGCACCCCTCTATCTGGCCACCTGTGTTAAACTTAATACAATAGGACTGGCCCTTTGAACTTCTTATGAGGGATGAGAAAAGACAGACACCCCCTGCCTAAGACCTAGACTAGGCTCCAGAACTCCTGAGCTGCCATTCCCATACTGCATATAGAAGCAAAAATGTTCTTGATTATTTTGGATTCTTAATGTACTACACTTTTCTCCATTATAAAATAATCTATCAGCTAAGCATGGTGGTGCATGCCTGTATTCTAGCAACTTGGGAGGCTGAGACAAGGGGAATCACAAGTTCAAAGCCAACCTCAGCAACTTAGTGGGGCTCTAAGCAACTTAGACCCTGTCTCTAAATAAAAAATAAAAATGTCTGGGGATGTGGCTCAGTTGTTAAGCATCCCTGGGTTCAATCCCCAGTACCAAAAAATAAAATAAAATTTTCCATCTTTTTATGCTTTAGAACAATTTATAAAAGATGGAAGTCATTTCTTGAAGGCTTGCAGAACTTGCATATATAACTGCCCAGACAGAGTGCCTTTGGGGGGTATATCTTTGCCCCACTGTTTTGTGCTTGGAATTGTATTTTGACTCTGATATGAATCTTGTCATACCTGTTTACTTTTATTTACATTTGCCCGGTATGTCATTTCCTACCATATCATCTGCTTTAGCTTTTTAATCAATAGTATTTTGTTTCTCTCCTTTAAAATATTATTCTTTTTAACATATGCAAGCGATACATGAAGACACTCTCATTTTAAAGAATGAAGGCACTATTGCCTATCACTATCCTTTGAATATCTTTTTGTGCATCCTCGATTCTTGAATTCTGAATTTTTGAATTTATGATATATTCTGGACAGTAGTTCTGTGCCTGTTAATTTTTTTTTCTCAGAGTATAGGTTGATATTTAATTTTGTTTACATTTTCATGTGAAACATTATTGAATTTTCATACATTTAAGTGTCCTTTTCTTCTTTAATTTTCATTTTTAAAATTCTTGTGCCCTAAACAAAACAATCTTCCTTGTTCAGTGATAATAGATTTGCCAGCATTTTTGACTAACGTATTTCATAGCTGAAAAATGTTTATGCACTTGCTGTCTACAATTTTTTTTTGAAAAAAAAATGCTTATGAAGAGCATCTACCAATTAGTCTACCTTTTTCCTACAAACATGAAGTGTCGACACTTTTATCCACAGATGCTACAGGTACAGGTCTATTTCTGAGCTCTTGATATTCAACTCCACTTACTTATGCATCTGTTTCTTCACTACACCACAATGTTTTGATCACTATAGTTTTATAATAGTTTGATATCTGGTAAAACAAATTTTCTTTCCTATGTCCAGGTTCTTTTGTAATGTTTCCTTTAAAAAGTTCATGAAAAATCATTTTGGGATTTTGTTTGGATTTCTTCTTCTTCTTTTTCCCCCATGTGGTTGAACCCTCACACATGCTAGGCAAGTGCTCTGAGTCACATCCCCAGCCCTGATGTTTGTTTAGAAGTGCATTAGACACAGATTAATTTGAGGGAAGCACTGACATTCTTTATAGTATTGGATTTTACCATCCAGAGATACATTTTTATCCACTTAGTCATATTTTCTTTTATGTCATTTGGTAAGTTTTTATAGTCTTCTCCATAAAGATTCTTTATGCTATTTGTTGCTACCATATATGGAATCACTTAGTCTATTACATTTTTCTGATTGATGATTGCTGGCATATAAGAAAGTAATTGATTTTCTTCTTTATTCTATTAATATAGTGAAGTATACTGATAGATCTCTATTTTTGAATTAATCTTGCACTCCTGACAAAAACTTCACAAAATCATGATACATTATTTTTTTTCATTCACTACTGAATTAGAATTTCTAATATTTAGGATTTTTTGTACCCTTAATTATAAATTGACGCATTTTTCTTCTGTTTTGTTTGGTATAAGAATTAACTATATAAAATAAATTAGTTAATTTTCCATATTTTTATGCTTTGGAACAATTTATAAAAGATGGAAGTCATTTCTTGAAGGCTTGCAGAACTTGCATATATAACTGCCCAGACAGAGTGCCTTGGGGGGGTGGGGGATAATCTTTACTATTTCAATTTCAAATTTTCTACATCTTCTTAGACCATTTTGAAATTTTATATTTTTATGAGAAATTTATATTTTTCTTATAAAGTATGCATATATTCTATTTTTATTTATTTAAAAATTTTTTTGTAAATGGCCACAATACTTCTATTTTATTTATTTATTTTTATTTATTTTATTTATGTATTTTTTAATTAAGAATCAATTTTTAAGTGCTGAGGCTCAAACCCAGTGCCCCACACATGCTAGGCAAGCTCTACCACTGAGCTACAACCCCAGCCCTATCTTATGCATTCTTAAGCTTGATTGCAAAAAGCTGTTTGTGTCATTCTCTTATAATAAAAAAAAATCTGCTCATGTGTTATATAATTTTAGCTATTTTTCATTTTTGATAACTTCTTTGTACCATCTGTCTTATCTTAAATTTATATTTGCCAAATAAATCAATTTTATTAGTATTTTTAAAGAGTTTTTCTCAACGTTTTACTCATTTTATTTTACTAATTTTATCTATGACAATTTTTCAATTTTTTATTATTATCACTTTACTATTGTTTTTAGATTTTTTTTCTAATTGCTCTCTGCCCCCTGACCATATAAAATCTTAAACCACAAATAAAGCATATATTTATGTAATATTTATGAATAATATTTTTATTATTTTAATATTTATTTACGTACAATATCCATGCTCTTTTGGAAGTCATAATCATTGTGATATCTATACTCCCACTCCTGCTTTTAAGAATCAATTTTTAAGTGCTGGGGTATAGCTCAGTGGCAGAGAGCTTCCCTAGCCTGCATGAAGTCTTGGGTTTGACCCTCAGCACTACAAAACACAAACAAACAACTTTTTGCTCTTTGGTGTCAATATCTTCCCAATTGAGGACGCATGGTTCATGATAATGTCTGTCTACTTTCTTTGGGCTATCTTCCTTTTCTTCTAGAGTTAAAGCTTAATTAACTCACTTTCAATTGATATTTTGTTTTCAAATAAAAATTTTCAAGGCTTCAAACTACATTTCTTCCTCTAGTGCTTTTAATAACTACAGGATTTTTCTACCCATACATTATAGTTGTATTGGTGCAATTTTTCCTTCTCTTTTGCTTGTTTTGTTATCAGGATTAGCTACGTCAAAAAAAAAAAATCAGCTAATTTTCTTTTTCTATTGTTTTGGAACAATTTATAAAAGATTGAATTTATCTGTTCTCTGTCACTCAGTTCTAAATTTTTGTAATTTTCCTTCTTTATCTGAGCTATGTAGAGGTTTGCGTCTACATTTCCCAAGGTATGACCTTTTAGTGATATTTTGTTCTATTTTTATATTATTACCTATCTGGAGGTTATTGAGACTTTCTATTTTACCGTATGGCCAACAGGAATGTTTTTCAAACTTTCACTATCCAAATTTGATGTTTATAGTGGGCTTTTGGTAGATAGTCTATCAATTTCAGAAATTATCTTTTGTTACTGGTTACTAAGTTGTATTATTATTATTATTATTATTATTATTTCTGGAATGGGGATTGAGTACAGAAGTGCTCTACCACTGAGCTATATCCCAGCTCTCTCTCTCTCTCTCTCTCTCTCTCTCTCTCTCTTTTTTTTTTAGCTTTTAAATTTTGAGAAAGGGTCTTGCCAGGTTGCACAGACTGACCTTGAACTTGACATCTTCCTGTCTCAGTCTCCTGAGTTGCTAGATTAGAGGTGTGTGCCACTGCATTTGGCTTACTAAGGTGTCTTAAATTACAATTGGTATTTATTTTAATAAAGACTTATTTGGGAACCTACTGACATGATCATACCCTTTTTATCTTCCCTATTTCAATTAATTTGATTATTTTAACACTAATGTATTATTTATGTATTCATGTATCTCATATTTCTACGCTTTCTCCTAGAGACCTAATCCTGTACTTTTTCCACGTCATTCTTGTGCTCCCACTAACAATGGCAAAACTAAACCAAAAAGGTTGGCAATATTGTCTATGTTCTTTGTAACCATTCTCTCTACCTTTTCAAGGTTGAAGGGATGACTTCCCATTCAGGTAGGTACTTCTCAATATTACATTTTTTTTAGACCTAAGACCTCTGGTGGAAGTAGACATTCCTGCTTTTCTCTGAAAGCTTTTTTCCATTCTTCTGTTACATCTCTTTCCAATCACCTGTTCTAATTTAGCAATGACTAAAATACTACCCCTTTTTTATAATCCTATCTTTAAGATTCATTATCTCCTGGTTTTTCTTATGTTTTTCCTTTCTTATTATTAATATTGTCATCTAAGAAGGCAGCTTTTCTTTTAAAGAAATATTTATTTTCCCCCAGCTTTATCAGCCTTCCTTATTTTATTTATTTTCCACCATTCTACTGTTTCTCTTTTGACTTCAAGTTCTAAATATATATTTAAAACGAATATGGCTCCTACTTGATTTCCTGGATAGAGCTGATTCCTAATAGGAATTAGCCTTTTTTAATTCCCTTCTGTCTTTGGAATCATAATAGATTCCCCTCTCTTCCTCAAACCCCCATATAACAAATACTTCCATTCCTCTTCATATATTTATGGTAAAATCCATCATTCCTCTGTGGTTGAACACACAGAGAATTTCAATTAAGTCCCTGAAATTCTACTCTCAGAGCTTACCTACTCAACAAATCTACCAGCACTAGGAACAAAAATAGAAGATGTGTCTCTACCCCATATGAAATAAAGAAATTGCTCTCTCTCTACTCCTAAAAAGGATGCAATTCAAATCAAGATAAAGGGGAACCAAATTGGTTAAAACTGATCTAAAGTACAATCTAAGCACTACAATCTCTTAAACTTGTACTTTTTTTTTTTCCTTTTGGTATCAGGGATTGAATCCAGGGGCACTTAACCACTAAGCCACATCCCCAGCCTTTTATATTTATTTATTATTATTATTATTTTTAATTTTGAGACAGGGTCTCTCTAAGTTGCTTAGGGCATCACTAAATTGCTGATGCTGGCTTTGAACTTTTGATCCCTCTGCCTCATCCTCCTGAGCTGCTGGGATTCAGGTGTGCACCAGCATGCCCAGCATGTATTCCTAAGTATATGTGCTACTTGTGCCATTGGCTGAGAATATAAAGGTTACACAAATTGACCCATTTGATGGTACATTGCTTTCCCTTTCTATATATTCCCATATATAGTCTCAGCTCTATATATGGGAATCAAGATCAGTCACAGTGGCCTGTACAGCTCACTGTTGTAAAAGCCTATGCCCAGTGCCTCTAAAAAGTCGTCACTTGCAGATGGATTCTAGCTACCATAAACTGTTTAAACATGACAAATCCAAAGACTTGTAAGGTCCAAGATTGCTAAGTATTAAAGTCCTATGGTCTGGCACACCAGACGTCCAACCTCTCTACACATCTTACTTTGGTTCCTCAATTCCAGATAGAAAGCCTATTATTCCTCCATATTAAACAGCTGTGATAGGTCTAAGGGAAAAAAATTAATCATATTCCTTTTCCCTCCAAGGAACAAAATAATGAACACCAAAATATCAGTATTTTGCTAATGAAGCTGTATCATGATCAAGACTTTCTAATATACAACATCACAAATCCTGGTCTTGGGATGACCCACCCAAAGGACAACATGTAAATAAACACTTACCTGGATAACAGCAAGGGGCTTGGCTTTCCCAAAAGTAGCAAAAGAAAGGCACTCTTCGATCTGCCTCTGGAAGATAGACCTGGATCTCTGCAGGTGTGCTTACCATATGAGAGCCAGATCCAATCCAAGTGGAGTGCTGATGCATCCAGGTAGATGTGAGAGAGATAAGGGAGTGTAGAATGTGTGTGCACAATGACCCTCTTCCCTAAGTGTACATCAAAGACCATAATCTTTTTCCTTAGGGGAGAAATGTGACATAGAGTCAGGGCAAAAAGGCCTTGGGCAACATGGTTCCCCACTTGAAGAATAGAGAATAGGGACAAATGACAGATTCTTCTCTCCATGGGTGGGGACAAAGCCTTTGTTCTTCATTTCCTCCCAGAAGTAGGAGTGGATCCATCTCCCTCACACCCCAGGGTCTGACCCAGAATTCATTCCCAGCTTCCAATCCAGATTTCTGGAAGACTTCTATTATAAATAGCATTACTAGGTCATTCCTACATCAGATCTTAGAATGTCAGGGTGGGACAAGGACCCAGAGGTTCAGGCTGATCCCAACCAATCACAAGACACATTCACTCAATGAGGTCTGTCTGATTAACAAAAAGAAGAAGAAACACCAATATATCTAGAAAGCCCCCTCCAAGGCATTTCAATACTAAGTATTCTTCAAGAATTGTCTGGCTGTTGGAGTGAAAAGAATAGCAAATCTTAGACCAAGAAAGACCACCTAAAACTCTTGTTTCCATTGTCTACTTACTCCTGGGTCCTGGGTGTCTCCCTCCCCACCACTATAAGACCTGAGAGTAATCATTTTGTCAATGAAAGATGTATCACATGTTGGTTGTCAGAGGCCATCCCCAGACAAAAATTCTCAAGGTAGAACCCAAATAAGGACACCATTTGGGAATAGAGAGTCTAAAGTTATTTATCAGTGGATGGTTGAAAAAGCCAGGCCTTTTTGAGTCCAGTTCCAGAATAATTGATAAGAATTCCTTTCCTGTTAGTTTCTTTGGTCCATCTACCCAACCTTCTATAGGTGGGGAAAAAGAGTAAGCTTTAGCCTTCAGTGGGACCCACAGTGCCCTATCTATTCAGCCCCAGCTGAGGGAACAAACAGAACCAAAGGAGGCTTTTCCTGCTACCAAAAATCACCTCCTTAAATTGGGGCCTCCTTTGTCCACATGCTACTCAAGGACAGCCCCACCTGTCATGCTTAGCTGTCAGCAGGGACACAGGCCACATTTGGGGGTGTCCTTTCTAAAGATGCCCCCCCCTAACAGTTTAGGAGGACTTGGTATCATTCCAATGCTATGTTTGTATAACTTAAGCTCTCAAGGACACTGGAATGCCCAAAACCAGACAAAGAAGAGAACCGGCAATGAAAATTAATCTAGCAAGCCCAAAGAAAAAGACTCTCCCAGAAAGCAAAAGCCATTCTCACTTTAACTCTACATGGTATGCAAGGCTGGGAATGGACTTTACCTGTTAAGAAAAAGGGCTTTTGAGTTAGATAAAATAGGCAAAGGGTTCAAGGGAAGACCCAACATTTAAAGAGACATAGAAATTATAGGGGATAGGGTGGGAGGG
Organism: Callospermophilus lateralis; assembly: GCF_048772815.1. Classification (NCBI taxonomy): domain Eukaryota; kingdom Metazoa; phylum Chordata; class Mammalia; order Rodentia; family Sciuridae; genus Callospermophilus; species Callospermophilus lateralis. The sequence continues at coordinate 23,247,728 of NC_135305.1, read as the reverse complement.
GATCCTGGTTGAAGAAAAGTAGAGTGGTGTCCTTTATCTAAAGGTCCAAGGAAGGGGGATGACAAGAAACCAAGTGTGAGGGAAAGAGTCACTTAGAAGGTTAGACACCCTAATTCTAGTTCTAGCTCTTGCCAGTAACTCAGCATGATTCTGAGATGATATAGACTTCAGTATCTTCATCTGTAAAATAGGGGCAAGTGGTTTGTTTAACCAGGTGCCTGTTATGGTCCTATAATATTATGGCATCTCCCACTTTTGTGAATGATGGGATATAATTATAAGATATTGAGGAGGGGGCTGGAGGACCTCATCATAAGGAATCAACTTTCAGCCATACACCATTCTCACCCACGCTGGCTCCCCCACCAACCCCCCATCCCATCCCCCCCCCCACCCGGCCACAAAAGGGCCTCATGCTTATCAGGCAAGAACTCTACCACTGAGCCACATCCCCAGCCCTCAGCCTCATCTCTAATGAAAGAATCACATATATACACATTCTCACATATATAAACAGAGTAGTTGATGATTTCAACCCAAGCAGAAAGGACACATAATAGAAAAAATAAATATTGTTGATACCTTGTTCCCATCATGGAGGAGAAGGGCCCTGAAGATATAACTTGGAGGGACTTCATGGTCAGAAGGATCCTCCTGTTTGATAATAGCTATCACTTTTCTGTTCCCTCCCCAAATCCAAAGGCAGCCAGGTCTTTGGAAGAAATCAGTCTCTCACACCCACCCTCCAACACCAACTCACCTGTAGCAAAAACAAAAGTGTAAAGACCTTGAAGGGAAAAAAAAACACCCTAGTTAACCATTATCAAATGAACAGAATCTATCACCCCTGAGATTGCTTTGGATGAGGCAGCTGGAATCACATGCCTCAGTTTCCCTGAATGTTATCAATTGTTCTGAAAGTACTTGTTTGGGACCAGCCCCCATCAAAAGTTGCTTAGGTTTGCCATCTGGGTGAAAAGGAGGAACTAGTTTGTACCACCCTTTTCTTTCTGTGTTTTTATGGTTATTTCCAAATTGTTTAAGCAATCTCATCATGAGAGTGAGCCAGGAAGCTACCATCCCCAAATAAGAATTCAAATGGAGAAAAGGGTTACGGCGCAAGTGGAGGGTTCCAAATCATGCTAGAGGACCTACAAACAGACTCACACCACTCTCCACACACCAAGAATCATCTCCCAACCATTCATCCACTGGACACTTGCACTGCCTCTCCTAGCAGAGATAGCTGGGGCAATTGGGGAAGTGGAGGACATTCGCCTCCCATCAACCTGGAATCCTTGGTTAAAAGATACTAAAAATAAATTAGTAAACATTGCTGTTTACAGAAATAGAAATCATTTCTGTTTCCAAAGGCCTCTCACCATCCCAGTCCTGGACATTTCCAAGACCACCACCCCTGTCACCCTCTCCAAGGTCCGCCCTGGTGGGTGGGTGAGGCACCCGAGTCCTTTAAGACTGGGAGTTCCTCAGGCATCTGAGAATTTCAGTTCTCTGGTTCCTGGGAAGAGAGAATCTTCAGTACTCTGGAGAGTACCAGAGTTCATCCCTTCTCACCAGTTCCTGGGGGTTGTCTTGATCAACCCCTCCTTTTTGGATGATATTTGTGTTGCAAGAATTTCCGTTATTTTCTGGCTCCCAGTCCCTCCCCAGAGTCCAACATGCCCCACCTGGAACCACCCTCAGAGCGGAGGAACCAGTCTGTGCCTTGGTCTAATGACTCTGATAAAAGAGGGATGGGCAGAGAGAAGGCAGGGAAAATGGTCTGGGAGATCGTCCTGGGGGGGAATAACTGACAGCAATGACTGTCCTACAGGCTGGTAGGGAGGCTGGGCTCCTGGCCAGAGCCAGAACCGGAGCCAGAGCCGGAGCAGGAGCTTTCCACCTCGGTGGTGGGTTGCGGGTAGTCGCGGGGAGTGCGACGACGTCCCCGGTACTCAATCATGTCAGGATGATAAGTTGGGTGGCGGCGAGCGTGCTTGGTCAAGTGGTCGCTCCTGGAGAACTGCTTGGGGCAGAGGGGGCAGGAGAAGCGCTTTTCACCCGTGTGCGTCCTGTAGTGGCGGGCCAGCTCGTCGGAACGCGTAAACTTCTTGTCGCAGTCGAGCCAGTCGCAGGAGAAAGGGCGCTCACCCGTGTGGGTACGCTGGTGGGACTTAAGGTGCGATGACTTGTAATAGGCTTTGGTGCAGCCAGTGAAGGAGCATTGATGTCGCTTGGCAGCAGGTGTTACTGGCCTTCTCCGGGACATCTGACCTGCTGCGGGTGCGGGGCCAGCCTCTGGGGCCCCTCCAGGCACCCCTCCGTCGTCGTCGAGCGCTCCCGGGTCGGCTGGCGCACTTGGGACGGCAGGCGAGCCGGAGGAGCTCGCGGGTTCGGAGAACGCGTCTGCACCGGAGGCTGAGGCCGGCTCGGAACCCTGGGTCGGGCTGGAGCACTGGGTCGGGTCGGAGGAGCCAGACGAGTCGCGCAGAGCTTCCCCCGAGTTCTCCCCGTAGCCCTCCCCAAAGCTGCCGCGCAAATCAGCCAAGACGCTTGCAGCCAGCAGGTGGGGCGCGGCGCCACCCGCGCCGGGGCTGGGGGCGGGAACCTGGGGGAGCAGGGGGACCGACGCGGGCCCTGGTGGCCCCGGACCCGGCAGAGCGCACTCCGGCGGCGCCGCACCCACCTCCGAGCCAGCGGCTCCGCCCGCGCCCTCGGGGTCCGGCGGGCGGCGGTGAACCACGGCGCCCGCGGACATGGACACCAGGCACTCGGCGGCGAAGTAGTCCATGCACGCCACGGCTGCCGACATGCTGGGACCGCTCGGCAGCCGGCGAGCGCCGTCAGAGCGCGGCCGGCCGCGAGCGAGAGAGTTCCCGGGAGCGTCCGTCCCGCAGCCTAGGAGCGAGAAGCAGGAGGCCGGGTGCGCGCCGCCCGCCGCCCGCCGCCGCCGCCGCCGCCCGTGCCGAGCCCGCCCCGCCTGACGCGCCCCTGACGCACCGGAGCCCGCGGGGGCGCCGGGGACCCGCCCCGGCCGGCAGGACACCCCCGGAATGCGCGGCCCACCGGGCTAAGTCATTTTTAACAGCCTAAGAAATTATCTTGTCTTCGCGTTCTTTCTTCTGCTGGTGAGCCAGGTAATTTTAATAAAGCGAAAACTCCCCGATCGTAACTTCTGGGCAGCCTGCCGGCTCGGCCCCCCCGCGCCGGCTGGTCCTCCGCCAGCTGGGTGTCCGGCGGAGTCCGAGAAACTTTTTTTTTAAGGGGAAAAAAAATGCTAATACCTGACTTGTCTTTCGATTCATAATTGCGATTGTTGGCTAAGTGGTCTGGAATTACATTTCACTCCCGTTCTCCGCTCTCAGACCAAATTGAAAATATCCCCAAGTCTGCATCAAGGAAAAAAAAAAAAGTTTTCCCATTTAGCAGTTCAACTGTTAATCCAGGGTCGGTGGCAATTCCCTAAATAGATCCACTACGTAGCTATTAATTAATAGCATTTTGAACCAGAAACATTTTAACCTTGGAAAAGCGAAGAATCCTCTCATGGTTGAAATTGAAACTTAAAATCCTTTGAGCAACGATTTAACTATTCAACCAACGAAAGAAAAATGCATGTTTAAACTGCATTAACCTGTCACAGGCATACAAACAAATTTCCACGCTGAAATATAAATTATAGACTAGCAGCGAGATAAACACATTAAAATGGACTCCCACAATTTTAATAATAGAAAGTCACGTTTCCAATTAGGCAACATCTTGTATTTTTTCTTTTGGCAAAAATTAAGAATAAGAAAACACAGCAAATGATATAGAATGCTCATATGGTGTTTTATGATTGTGGAGGCTTTTCTTTTTTATAATCAAATATGTGAATAATTTCTTTTACCTGTGTTCATTGCTCTCATTTGCTTTCCTCTTTTTTAGTCTTTAAAATTAAAAAAACACATAGAAAACAAACAGGATCATTTCTAAAAACAGTCATATCACAATTTGGCTTGTGTACAAGCTTTACTTTTATATTATTAAATTATGTGCATTTTATTTGTAATTCTTCAGTACTTTTTCTTTTGAAAATTAAAAAATACAAATGCATCAGGAATAACACACATGTTCATGTTATTTACTGACCAGATTAATCAAATGTGATATTTTTGTCATATTTGCTTCAGATTTTGAAATTTATATTAAACATTAGAGAGTTGCATGTCACTTTACTTTTCTCCCCAGTCACATTCACCTTTCTACCCACTTTATTTCCCTAGGTGATCAGTATTATAAAGTATGTATTCTGTCAGCATTTGTTATTATACTTTTATTACTCAGTTACCTATATATGTAAATATATATGTTTATAACCATGTTTATGTACTTAATTTTTTTTATGAATGGGACAGTAGTGTACATGTCATTTTGTAACCTGCTTTTCTCCCTCAATGTGATTTTGAGAACTAGCCAGGTTAACATCTATAGGATTTACTTTATTCATTTCATCAGTTTTAAAATAATATTGTTAGCTCTATTATTTTTAAGGAGATTCCACTTTAAAAACTGAAAATGTTTGCTAAAGTTGCTTGCCTCAAATTTTCAGATGATTAACAACCTACACATTAAAATTTTATAAGAGATAGGATTCTTTACTGGCTGCTTTGATTTTATTATTTAGAAAAAGCTAAAGATATTTAATAGTGCAGAGATAATATTATAGGTCCCCATGTACCTGTCTCATACAATTAATCAATGTTACCATTTGTCTTATTTGCTTCAGATCTGTTTTTTAATCGAACTATTTAACATTTCTGATAAAATCAAAGTCCCCTTGCATTCCTCCCTGGTACCCTTCTCCACCCTTTTCCCCAAAGGCAAACACTATCATGAATTTGGTATGCAACTTTCCAATCTAGGTTTTACACTTTTACTGCATGTGAACCCATATGGAATATTGCTTTGAATGATTTTTTAAATGTACATACGTGGTGTTACACTATACATGACATTCTATGGCTTTTTTTTCTTCTTCTTCATGGTATTTTTTTTCTTCATGTTCATAAATATAGATCCAGTTCATTCATTTTAATTGCTATATTGTAGATCCATGCATATGAATGTGCCGTGTTTATTCATGCCCCTATTGATGAATATTTCAGCTGCTGCCAGCATCTTGGTATTACTTGTACATGTTTTCCTTGCACATATGTGAGAATTTCTCTATGTGTTCTACCTGGATGGGGAATTACTAGGCTGCACACACATTTTCAGTTTTATCAGGCTGCCAAATGGTATTCTAGTTTGTGCACCCACCAGAATATAGGTGAGGTGTTTCCCTCAGATGATATTAAATACTGTCTAGATTCTTATTTCTGCCAATTTGGTTTTTAAATAACCCAGTATCTTGTTTTATTTGAGTTTTCCCCACTGCTAGTGAGGTTGAGTTTTTTCCCCCCCAATATATTTATTGGCTGTTGACATTTCTGAATTTGTGATCTGTTTGTTCACAGTCTTCCTTCATTTGTCCAGTAAGCTGTATATGTTCTTATCTTTTATCCTCTTGATGTGTAGGAGTTTGTGTGCATAAACATTAAATATTTTGTGTCAGTCTGTAGTTTTGTCTTTTAACTTTTGATGTCTTTTGTTGCCATAGAAAAAATTAAATGTAGCCCTATTCATTGATGTCTCTTTTTAAATAGTTTGTATCACTTGTATATTATTAAAGAAACTTCTCTACACCTGAGGTATGAAGACAGCCTCTTATATCTTTTTCCTTAGTGTTTGAAAGTTTTGCTTTCCACATGTGAAATTGATCCATCTGGGACTTATCTTTACAAATGGTGTAAAACAGGAATTTAATTTTACTCCTTCCTTCTTCCCCAATATAGAAAGAATATTGTGACCTGATTTACTGAACAGTCTTCATCTCCCTATTAATGTGTAATGCCACCATGACTGCAAATTAAATTTCCATATATTCATGGATATGTTCCTAGTTTGTCCTTTTCTGTGGATCAAACCAATTCTAATTACTACACCACACAATTACTATGGTTTTATAATAAGACTTGATGTGCAGAAGGGCATGCCCCTCTTTGTCCACTTTAAAAATGGGTCTGGCTAGTTTGGGGCTTATCCTCTTCTATACCAACTTTAGGATCAGTTTGTCAAGTTCCAAAGAAAAACTTTATTTAGTCTTTTGCTGAGTTAAATTTAAGGTTAGATTTAGGGTCCTGTGACATCTTTATAAAATTGAATACTCCAACACATGAATATTACTCTGATTTTTAAATATCCTTTGTAACATTTTAGAGTTTGTTTACAAAATGCCCATATTGCTTTGCTATTTTCCCTAGATACTGTGCAGCTTTTGTTGCTATTATAAGTGTGGTCTTTTTTTTCTATGAAAATGTTTAATTGGTTATTGCTATTTGGAAATTGAATCATCTTGTTTAAAAGTCAAAACATTTTAAATTCTTATTAAACAGTTAGTTTGTAGATTCTTCATATTTTCATGTAGGTAATCATACTGCCTATAAATAACACTCCTGACAGCTTTTCCCCTTTCTTATCTCACTGGATGTGTGGAGACCTACAATATATCAAATAAGAAGGGTGAGAGGAAGCACTGTTTGCCTATTCCTGTCTTGCTGAGAATGTTTCGAAAGTGTCATCGTATCTCTATGTTTTTTACAGAAAACAGTATCAGGTTAGTGTAGTTCCCTTCTATCCCAGTTGTGTTTAAAGGAGGAATATTTTTAAACCATGAAATGAATATTGAAATTTTATTAAATGATTTTCCTAAAACTATTGAGATGGTTATAGATTTTGTCTGTGATGTGTGAATGCAACAGGTCACATTGAGAGTTTTCTAATGGGAACCTGTCACTGAATTCCAGGGGAAGCCTGCTTTGCCATTAATGTGCTATCAGATTTTAGTACACTGCTTCATATAATTTTGAGTTCTTAAAAATTTTAGCATCTTGTTTATAAGTGATATTGGCTTATAAATTTCCTGTCTTGCACTGTCCTTATCTGTGTTTGGGATCAGGTTTATGCTACCTTCATAAATGCATCTGAAAATTTCCTTCTGTTTCTATTTTCTGAGACAGCTTGCATGAGATAGGTATTATTTTCTTGAATGTCTGGTAAATCTCTTTGTGAATCTGTCATATTTTAAAAGTTTGGGTTTCCTAGTTCTTTAATCAATTTTGGTAATTCACATTTTTCTAAAAATTTAGATATTGCACTTAAACCTTCAAATTTTTGGTAGAGAGTCCATATGCTCTTAATTTAAAATATACTACATTATCTGTACTAATATTCTAATTTTTTATTCCTGATGTATTTTTTAATTTTCTACTTTTCTTTTTTTTTTCTTAACAAAACTTTATATTTTTTGGACAAACCTGTAAACATTTGTCTACAGCCTTTTTAAACGGGCAGCCTTTGTTGATCATATCTGTTTCTTTTCAAACATATATTTACTTAATTTCTGTGTTTATTTTTATTAATACTTGACATTTTCTCTTAAGTTTAACATGTTACTCCTTAAAATGAAGGGGAAAGGGGGTAAGCTTTCCAGTTTAAATACATATCTAATGTTAATTTCCTGTCTTTCTTATTTTTTGATATTAATTTAGTGCTATCAATTTCTCTTGAAGGGAAATTTCTCTTGCTTTATCTGTAGCCTACAAGTTTTCAAAATAGTGCCTTCATTGCCATTCAGTTCTAAATACTTCATAATTCCACTGCGATTTCTTAAACATTAAATTTTCAGAAGGGTGCTTTTCCTGGATTTCACTGGTATTATATCACTTGAGCTCTTCTGTAACCAGTGCTCACTGTGTAACCTCTCGGGATTTGGCTCTGGAAGGATAATTGGGGATTATTTGAAATGGAAAGTAGAATAAGGGTAACTTCTCAGTGTGGTGTATACTGTGTGGCCTTGAAATAAATGTTACCAAAATAATGTCTGTCTCAAGCCCATTCAGAAGTTCTTGGGATCAGTTTCGAAACGATATTCCTGAAGGCCTCGAGTTCCTGAACTGTCTGTCCCTTAGAGCAGATACATACACAGTAGGCATTCTAGAGATATACAAAGACTAAGTGAATATGCATTTGTAAACTGACAGGTTATAATCACTATTCATTCATCATTACCAGAAATATTGCAAACCTGTATACATCTGTGCCAGTGGCCTTCCCACCTTTAGGCAGAAGGCAGTCCATTCTTGTTCTAGCCCCATCACCTTTTGCTTTCTCAGGGTTCACAATTAATTGTATCTCTCTCTCCAACATCTCTGTTCCCTTTTTTTATAGGATAATTTGAATCAACATTCAATAATGGACTAATAGCTTCAATTTAAAATTCCCTCTATAGTCCTCTCTTGACTATCCTTCTCTTCTAGCTTTTGCCATAGATACTTCCCCTTCAAAGGCACATTTCCCAAGTGCTGAATATATTCTCTGCCACTGCGTCTTTACCCCTTTGTATTTAAACAATTGCTCCAATATTTAGCTCTCAGTTTGCTACAGAAGTTTTTCTTATTAGGATTCAAAACTGATAAAAAACAGTGTGACTGTATTTACTACCACTGAACTGGATGTTTAAAAATGGTTAAAATGGTAAACTTTCTGTTATGCATGTTTTGCCACACTAAAAACCCTCTTTTTTAAAAAAAGGGGAAAAAAAGATTAACATTGGTCCCCTTGTTGCTAAATCTAATCCTCATATAACTAGAATTCTCAGAGCAGTTGAGCAATCCTTGAAAACATTCTCTTCTTTTGGCTTCTGTGATACTACATACTTTTGGGCTTTCTTCATCTTTCTAACTGTTCCTTAACAACTTCAGTCTTAATTATTCATTTTCCCTCTTTTACCTAAACTCTAAAATTTAAAGTTCTACAGAGCTCTATCCTAGGACATCTTCTCTCAATTCCAACCACTCTCTCTAGGTAATTGTTAACATTTCCCATGATTTAAGTATACCTGGATACTTCTGAAATTATGATCTTTAGCCCACCTCTCTTTTCCAGAGATGTGAGATAGTCCTATATCATCTAACCACTTGATAACTTCCCAATCCTCCGGAGATGTCTTATAGATACCTCAAAAGATTCAAAAGCTGACTCCTGGTCACTAACTCCAAATCTAATCTTCCTGAATTTTTTCCTGTCTTAGATCAAAGCACTTCCATCTATCCAGGAAAACATGGTCATTCTTGATGAGATTCATTTCTCTCTTCATCCCCCACATTTACTCTTCTTCAAGTTTGGTTAATTCTACATGCAAACTTCATACATAACAAAATATATCTTGACTATTCACTTTTGTAAACTGACATATTATAATCACTATTCATTCATCATTACCAGAAATACATTTCCTGCCATACTACTACTAACTGCCACTCTCTTTTGGTCAAACTACAGTGATACTAAGCTCCCTTAATTAATTCTTCTGCTTTCCTTTTTTTTTTTTTGTACTAGGATTTGAGTCCCATGGCACCTTACCACTGAGCTACATCCTCAGTCCGTTTTTAATTTTTTTAAATTTTTTATTTTGAGACAGGGTGTCACTAAGTTTCTCAGGGTCTTGTTAATTAGCTGAGGCTGACCTCGAATTTGTGATCCTCCTGCCTTGGCTTCCTGAGTAGCTAGAATTACAGACATGCGCCACCACGCCTGGCTCCTGCTTCACTTTTACTCTATTCCAGTCTCTTCCCTATATAGTTTCTAGGTGCTAAAGTCCTCAAAACCTTCCAGTCACAGCTCCAAACAACAGCAAGACTCTGCCTCCTGTTAACCTCTCCCCCTTATCTCCTACTCCAGTCTCTATACCCCAGCTGCCACTGACCTTTGAAAACACTAATTCCTCAAATGCTCAGGCTTTTCCCTTGACCTAGTCTTCTCTTTCTTTCACCCTTTGCATGAATAATACTTAGGCCTCATTCATTTGTTTTCACCTCTTCCAAGAAGCCCCAATCCAAAGTATGTCTCAATGTCACAAGTGTTTAATGGGCGCCTCTTCTCCACCTGGCACTGTCTGAGGCATTGGAGATGGAGCAGTGATTAACACAGTCTCTGCTCTCGTGGAGCTTCCATTTTAGTGAGGAAGGCTAATAACAAGCAAATTAGTAAGTAAATTTATAATATTTCAGATAGTGATAAGAGAACAATTTAACAGGGTCAGGAAGATAGTGAGTTCTGAGGGCTGGGGCTGTAGCTCGGTGGTAAAGCGCTTGCCCCATGAGGCACTGGTGTGAGGCACTGGGTTGGATCCTCAGCTAGAATCAAAACATAAAAATAAATACCTAAAAATAAATAAAGATATTTTTTAAAAGAAGAAGAAGATAGTGAGTTCTGAAAGGAAATATTTTGTGTAGGGTGGTCCAGCGGGGCTATTCTGAAGAGGTGAACTGGAGGGAATAACTTCTGGAAAAATCTGAGGCAGGAACAGAAAATGCATGTTTGGAGACAGGAGCATGTCAAAGTGCTGGGCAGCTTAGAGGCTTGCATTAATTTTCTATGGCTGCTGTAGCAAATTACCATAAATTTAGTGGCCTGAAACAACAACAATTTTTTTTTTTCTTTTCTCACAGTTCTGTAGTTCAGAAGTCCAAAATGAGTCTCAGTGGGCTAAAAAAAATAAAGGAGTCAGCAGGGTTACATTCCTTTCTGCAGATTCAAGGTGAGAAGTAGTTTCCTTATTCTTTCCTAAGGCAGCCGTTCCCGGGCCCCTTCCTCCAGCTACAGAGCCAGCGCTGATGGGCATACACCATACCTAGCACTTCACCCATAGGGACCCTTGTGATTGCACTGGGCTCACTTGAATAACCCAGGATGACCTCCCCATTTCAAGATCAGTTGACCAGTAACCTTTATTCCATCTGCTGTCTGAACTGTACATGGCCACATAATGTAACAACTTCACAGGTTTTGGGTATCTTCCGGGAGCCATTAGTCTGCCTAGCAGAAGCCAAAGCAGACCAAGCACAGGGTAGTCTCTGGGCTTGGGGCTGAGTGCGAGGCAGGTCAGAGAGCACCTTGCAGACAAAATGTAAAGGGCAAGATGGGAAGTCTTGGGGGGGGATGTTAAGCAGTGATATGATCTGAATTGCATATTAGGGTTTCACTCTGGGTGCTGCATGGTGAATAGGCAAGAGCTCAGGCAAGAATGGAAGCAGGAGATGAGTTAGTAAGCCCCTGCAGAAATCCAAGCAAAAGATAATGGTGTTTGGACCATGGTGGCAGTGAAGGTGGGTGGTCAGAGTGGGGGTGCTGTGTGTAGAGTGGCGTATCTGTTGATGTGTTAGCTGTGGGGTATGAGAAGGTGAGGACTCATGCATGAGGGCAAGGACATAGCCCAGCCACCGGAAGAAGAGACCTTCTGCTTTGACATAGTGAAGACTTTAGAAGACACAGGGCATAGGAGGTGGAAATTGAGAGTTTGGTTTTGGAGAATTTGAGGTGCCTTTTAGACATGTGAAAATTAGAGACACCAAGTAGCTGTTGGAGTCATGAGATGGATGCTTTTGCAGTTTGAAGTCCAGCTGCATCCCTGACTGAGCAACAGAATAAAAGAGCTTTTTAAAACTTTTTTTTAAAAAGCTATATATTCTTATATGAATGTTTCTGAAGAACAAGAATTCTAACTCTCAGTACATTTTCTCAAAATGCCATAAATAATTATTTAATGATATTTAGCATGATGATTATATTATTTAAGTATTATTAAAACTAGTAGTTCAGTATTAAACTATAAAACCAAAACTTTCAACATTAGAAAATGTAGCAATTTCATTATTTTTTATGTGGTGCTGAGGATCGAACCCAGAGCCTGAACATACTAAGCGACTGCTCTACCACTGGACTACACCCCCTACCCCCGAAATCTAGTCACTTTAAGTCTAATCTTTTAGATTTCATTGGTGAAACCCCAGTGTTCTTAGCCATCAGGTTTCTTTTAGATCCTACTGAACTTCCTTGTGTTCCATTCAGGTTCATGTTAATTTACAAGTCTAAGTGAACTATACTTGACCTTATGATGTTGGTCAACGGGTGCAAAGCTACAGTTAGCTAGGAGGAGTAAATTCTGGGGTTCTATTGAACAGCACAATGACTATAGTTAATAAGAATATATCTTTCAAAAATAGGTGAGCCTTTGTTTAACTTTTTTCAAATATTTTCAGTACCTATAGTATTGTCAGCTTTAAAAAATTACTATAAATAGTTAAAGAGCATAGTAAATACTTAGTAGATATTTTTACATGAGACTGAGAGCTAAGACCCAGACGGGGTGCCTAAATGAAGACAGAAAGAAAGTGGCTGACAGTAAGATTCCACAGAATAATTGCCCAGGAGTTCAGCAATATGTGTTGTGACTTTGGAGTTTAACAAGCCAGGTTCAAACGAGACACAGAACCTTTCTCTTCCCTGTGGAGGGAATATAACTTCGTGCGTCAACCTGACAATACCCTGCCAAGGTGACAATGTGCATACCCTATGACTTCGAGATTTCTCATCTTAGTTATATGCCTTAGAGGAGCTCTTGTAATCTGCCCTAGGAGACAGCTGCAAATATGTTCAGTGCAGCATTTTCTGCCATATTTCTAAGCATAAAAATGCAGGGAAGTGCTACATAGTATTAAAAATCAACAATATATATATTTTTAAAATCAACAATGAACAAAAACTAGCTAGATCATGGATACTGTTTTCTGTTTACTAAACAGAGTAGGAAAATACTCTGAGATTTTGGAAGAAAGTGTCTAATTTGACACCATTTAATCTGGTTAATACATGACAATTACTACCTATCAGTACATTGTATTTTGTTAATAGTGCAAACTGTGACCGGATTGCTGGGTAGTGGTTCTATCATATACCAGTTACATGACTATGATTAAGTTACTTTCCCTCATTTGTGAAAAGAGGACAATAATAGTAGCTACTTCATTGGGTTATAATGAGAACTTAATTAAAAATGTAATGTGATCATACCACACATAGGCGTGTAGTATATTAGTTACTATTAATGATTATATATTGTTTATCTACATATTATCTATTTAAATATATCCATAATATTGTATATTCACACATTAAAAGTATGACACATTAATAGGTGTGATATGCTACAAATTAAGAGAAGTGGTAATCTTTGGTATGGGAGGAAAAGAAAGGGAATGGAGTTTCCACTGATTCTTAAGGGTTTCATTTTTTTTTTTTTTTAATGTGAAGGGAATGAGGCAAAATGATTAGATCTGTCCTTATTAGTGGTGAGTACATTGCTGATTGCTGTATTATTCTCCATACTCTTCTGTGTGCATGAAGAATGTAAATGAATCCCAGAAGAGAAATGGAACATTAGATTCAAACCAAATATCTGCTAAATGAGTGAGTGATTAGGGAGTGGTGGGGATTGGGGAGGTAGTCCTGGGAAGGTCCTGCCCAACTTGCCTTTTAGAGTGCTGTCTAGTCACTGGGGGCTGCAGCAGGGCATGTGGCCATTAGGAGGGAAAGCATCTCATCAGTCAGCCACGGTAGACTCAGGGAGACCGAGGAATAAGGCTTTTAAAGTTCTGAACGAAGTTATTTGGACTTAGAATTCTATGCCCAGGTGAGCCCATCATTCAAGTGTGAACAAAATAAAAACATTTTTGGAAATGTGTGGGTTCAGAACATAGACCACTCAATCTACTTGGAAGGAGAATTGAACAATGGATTCTGGGAAAATAAAAAATGAATCGAAGAGTTAAGGCATGAGGGATATGAAATTTGGTGACAAAATACAGCAAAAATAAAAACAAACAGGGCTAGGGTTGTAGCTCAGTGGCAGAGTGTTTGCATAGCAAGTGTGAGACATGAGGTTCAATCTCAGCAGCACCAGATAAAAATAAATAAATGAAAGTATTCTATTTACAAAAAATAAAAAATAAACAAACACAGAAAAACTTATACTAATTATTGATTGAGGAGATAACAGAAGGCAAAGTAGAAAAGTAGGGCATGAAAAGTTTCATGATTTTATTTAGAGAGAAGCTAGTTTACTCAATAATTGAAGAGGTTGATTTTATAAAATAAGTTTAAGTAGGTGCTTAAAAATTAAAGGGTAACCCCAGAAAAATTGACATAAGATGTATAACTTCCTATTAAAAGAATTGTAATAAAGGAAACATTAAAAAAGGAAGAATGGGGGAAAGGAGAAACAATAACAAAATATAGTAAACAGAAAAAAGAAAAAAATGCAAGTATTGGTCTGGAGTGTCAGTAAGCACAAGGTCGTGGATTTACTAACACTACGAAAAGACAAGAATCCCTAGGACTGAAGTTAAAAAAAATAAATAAATAAGGAGGGGCAGAAAACCTAAAACTCCAACAAGCTATAAGCTATTTACCAAAAACACCTAAAACAGAATTACTTGTGAATTTAAAATTAATAAAAATAGACATACTGTACAAATGTCACCAATGCAAGCTAATGCTATTTTTTAACATTTCAAGTAGAAAAAATAAGAATATTCTAATTACATTATTAAAAAGCTTTATGCTCAAGAAATAACAAAGATTGTTTAAATTTGCATGGAGTATTTACAAGAAAATTTCAATGGATTCTGCAAAGCAGAAATTGTACAACCTACATTCATTACCACATGCATAAAATTACTATTTAGCAACAAAAAGATAGTAAAAAACAACAAAGACAAAAACCACTATCCTCTAGAAAATGAGAAAACACATTTCTAATTAACTTGGATTACAGAGGAATTAAATTTGAAATTACAAACTACTTAGAAATGAACAAATGTGCACACTACATTTCAAGATCCCAGAGAGCTGCCAAAGTGGTGCAAATGGAAAGATTTACAGCCGTGAGTGCTTGTAGAAAACAGAAATTGTGAAAATAAACAAACCGAGCATTTGACTCAAGAGCTATAAAAAGAACAGAAAAAATAAACCCCAAGAAATAAAAGGCGGAAGAGAAAAAGAATAAAAGTAGGAATTAACAAAACAAAAAAACTGAAAATGTTCAGCTTCATTAATAAAACCAATTACTACTTCTTTGGCAAGACCTAAACTAGATGAATGTGTGGGAAATCAGATTAAGGGGAAAAAAATGGAAAAGAGATGAATAATGTAAGGAACAAGAAATGTGGAAAAACCTGAATGATTACTATGTACAATTTTAAATAAATACAATTAAAATTAAGTTGAAATGTTTGATCCATAAAAGCACAAATCACCAAAGTTAGTTCAATATGTGGAAATTTTTTGTGTGGACTATCACCTAAAAATAAACAGAAAAATAAGGAAACTTCTACTTGAAACAAAGAAAAATAAAAAAAAGAACCAACCCCAAGTAATTTTTCATTCTATAGCTACCCAAAGTAAGGGACAGGTACTTCCCATGTTAAATAAATGGCTATAGTTCGTAAAACAGATGGGGCACTTTTACATTCAGAAGTAGCAACTACTTACTACCTTGGTTCTGAAATAAGTTACAGACAGGACTGAAAAAAAGAGGACAGTTTTGCATATAAATGTAAGTACAAAATGTCTAAATCTGCAATGCATTAAAAGAATAATTCATCACCCCAAGTTGTTGAATTTTCCCCAATTGGACAGTAGAAAATACATTGGACTACATATAGAATTAACTATAATCTCTGAAGAGGAAAAGATAATTATCTCAATAAGTAACCCAAAAAGTAATTGATAAACTGCAATGCACATACAAAACTCTCATTTTTTTTTTGCAGCTGATATTTCCATGTACTTAAAAAAATTCTAAGGAAAAAAATGTCTGAAAATTTTAGATGGAATAAGACATTGGTAGGCAACTAACTATATAAGCATCTTCATGAAGAAAAGTGTTCAACTGAATTGAAATTCACAAAGTCCCGAGTAAATGAGGAAACACATACTCTTTCTTAACAGAAAAACTCAGTGCTATAAAATAACAACAGTTAAAAAAATACTTATAAATTGAATGCTTTCCCATTCAATATTGCAACAGGTTTCTGAATGGAATTTGGCAAGGTGATTCAAGTTCTGGAAGAGAAAAACAGCAGGAGTAACATTTTTCTAGCAGATATTAAACATCATAAAGTTTTAGTAATTGATTCAGTGTGGTATTGGCATAGTAATAGTCCAATAAATTGGTGGAACAAGAGATGGTCCAGAAACAGAGCCACTTACATGTGAGAATTCAGTATACAATAAAAGAGACATTTCAAATGAGTGCAAAAATGACAGGTAATTTGTTAAAGAATGTTCAGCAGTTAGCTAATCGTTTGGGAGAAAATGAAGTTCAGTCACTTTCACATACAAAATAGAAAGACAAATTCCAGAGAGACTGGAGAGGTAAGCATACAAGCACGATTTAAAGCATGATATAATAAACTTGATAGATGTAGAATAAGTATTTGGCACAATTCAAGATTTTTTTCATGATTAATATCTCTTAGAAAACTAGGAATAAGAATGGCATCTATGAAAAGACCCACCTTGTACTTAGTGCCAAAAACTGGAATGATTTTTCCCCTAATATTGGAAATCAGCCAAGGACGTTCACTTGCCTACTTTTATTCAACACTTTACCGGAGAATTTAACCAGGTCAACTAGGCAAGAAGACTACAGAAAAGGCATCCAGATTGGAAAGGAAGAAATAAAACTGGTTCTCTTTTCAGGCATGATCTACTTAGAAAATCCCAAGGAATCTACCAAAAAAGTTATTAGAACTAAGAAATAATTTTAGTAAGGCTTCAGAATACAAAGTCAATATGCAAAAATCAGTAGTATATACTATAATAAACAAATACTAATCAAAATTAAAAACAAACTATTATTTCCCACCAAATCCAGTACCAAAGAAAGAGATAGTTTATGTTTAATGAAATATGCATTATCTATGTACACAAAACGACAAAACACTGAAGGATGTCGGCATATACCTAAATAAACATTGTTTAGATGTCAAATCTCTCCCAACTGGTACAGTACATAACTTCAGTGCAGTCCTAATCAAAATCCTAGTAGAACCATGACTTTTGTAGATGTCATATCTAAAATTGATAGGGAAAAACACAGTAACTAAGGTAATCAAAATGATTTGGAAAAGAACAAAATTTGAGCATGCAAATTATTTGATATCAAAAGTTATTCTAAAGCCACAGTGACCAGGGCAGAACAGCACTGTACAGTTTGGTTCTGATGAAAACACAAATTAAAGGGACAGAAGAAAGATTTCAGAGATGGATCAGTTTGGCCAATGATTTTTTGACAAATGTGCAAAAACAATTCAATGGAAAATGAATCATCTTTTCAACACATAGCTCTCTAACAACTGGACATCCAAAAATAGGCAAAAAACTGAATCTCAATTCATACCTTGCACCTCCTACAGCATTATGATCAAAAGGGATCATAGACCTAAATATAAAATCCAGAACTATGAAATTTCCAGAAAAAGAGAAAAAAAACACCTGTGTTCCTAGATTAGGCAAAGATCTCTTAGGTATGATACTGTAAGCATAAACTATAAGAGAACAATTAGATTTCATTAATAATTATAATGACAATTTTTAACAAAAATTTTCTCTGCAAAGGACTAAAAGATGAGAAGACAAGCCACAGACTGGACTAAATGTTTACAAAGTACATACCTGACCAAGTATTTATATTTAAAAAAAGGTAAAGAACTTTGAAAATTCTATACAAAATAACCAAGTTTTAAAAAATGAACAAAAGATTTGAACAGACACTTCACTCAAAAGACATATGAGGATGCAAATAAGTATAAAAAAAAAGATGCTCAGCTTTTTTACTTGTTAGGCAAATACAAACTAAACCCACAATGAGCTAGCACTATGTGCTTATTAGAATATGTTTTAAAGAAAATAACAGAATGCTAAAAGTGCAGAGTAACTGGAGCTCTCGAAAACTGAAAGAATGCAGAATAGTATAGCCACTTTGGAAGACAGTTTTAGAGCTTATAACATTAAATAAACACTTACCCTGTGATCCATTAATCCTTCTCCTGTTTAGGCAAAAGGAACGAAAACTTATATTCACCTAATAAACCTTTATGTAAATGTCAGGAATGGCTTTATTCATAATAGCCAAAAATTCAGAAATAACCCCAAATCCTTCAGCTGGTGAGTGGATCAACAAACTGGTACTTCCCATATAATGGAATGCAGCATTAATGAGTAATTAAAAGGGGTAAACCATCCTAGGCATGATGGAACATGACTGTAATCCCAGCAGCTTGGGAGGTTGAGGCAGGAGGATCACAAGTTCAAAGTCAGCCTCAGCAACCTAGTGAGGCTCTAAGCACCTTAGGGAGACCCTGCCTCTAAACAAAATATAAAAAAGGGCTAGGGATGTGGGTCGGTGGTTAAGTGCCCCTGGGTTCAATCCCTGGTACCCTGGTACCAGGAAAAAAAAATCATGATACACACAACCTGGATGGACCACAAATGTATTATACTAGGAGAAAGAAACCAGATAAAAGGCTATATACTTTATGGTTCCGTTTATACAAGAAATGCCTTAAAAACAGACCAGGGGTTACCTCAGGCTGGGGCAGGAGGAAGGGCAGAAATGAGTTTGGGGAGTTCTGGAACTGTTCTATATCTTGTGGTGGTGACTACCTGGCTATATGAATTTGTTCAGACTCATAGAGTGGTTAAACCCCCCAAAGAGAATTTCATTATATGTAAAATTTCAAAATGTGAATTTCAAAATTCCTGTGGGGGAAAAAAGTAGAGACTACCTCCATAATTGTTAGTACAGTAGGAAGACATGAATCTCAGAGGCTATGATGGAAAAGACTCTCAGATTTGAATCCTACAAAATATCAAACTTTTGTAGGACAAAAGTCACCTATCATAAACAAATTAATAAATCAGACCACAGACTAGTGAATTTATATTTCCATCAAATATTCCAGACAAAGGATTAATACCCATAATACAAAGTGTGTCTACAAATTAATACGAAAAATGATAAATAAAATAATAGACAAGTAGGTAAAGTCCATGAAGTACAGTGTAAGGCACAGGGAGTTCACAGAATCCAAAGGGTCAATAAATATGAAGAGACTCACAAACTCATTGTCAACAGACCACTATGCATTAAGGCAGTAACATAATATCAGTTTCAGCCTTCAGATCAGCAAAGCTCTTAAAGATTGTTAAAACCCAACATTAGTAAGGGCACAGGCGATAAGTATTCCCATGGAGTCATGTATAAACTGATTTCACTTTGGAAGGATAATTTTGTAGTAGCTATCAATACCTTAAATGTGCAAATTTTTGACTCAGCAATTTCACTTTTGGGTGTTCATACTACAAAAGTACTTGTACAAGCTTACAAATATGTATGTAAAAGATTTCTTGATTGGGACATTATTGCATGGAAAAATAGTAATCAAATTAAACATCTATCAGCGGAGAAGTAGTTTCATAAATGAGATAAATTCATATAATGGACTGCTAACACAATAAAAATGACTCTTATATAAGTATTGCTATAGTAGTGTGCCTATTTACAATGAACTTTGTTATTAAATAAAACAATTAAATAGCAGAATAGTATACATGTTTATCCTATTTATGTTTTTAAACATCTACAAATCTGTACATACACACATACATTCATTGAAAGGCTCTGGATGACTACAAGCCAAGTTGAGGTACTCTTCTCTGTGGGGTGGGACATGGTAAGATTTCGGGTCATGAAGAAAGCTTTTCACTCTATACACTGTGTTTTTATTTGAACTTTAAAAATGCAAATGTATTTGTTTTACTTGTAAATTGTTTTAAATTAATGAAATAAAGAAGTATCATCAAATACATTTATACATTTTTAATTAAGTAAGCCCAACTAGAAAACAAAATGATAAGTGATTTCCAAATCATGAATGGGGGGGAAATATAAATTTGATTAGTATGAAAAAAAGAAAGAAGCAAGTATTAAAAATATGAACCATAAAATAAATGGACAAGACAAAGATCAAGTGTAACTTCAGACATGATGGATGTGAATGGCTTAGAAATATCTACCAGAAACCAAAAGACTCTTAGATTGAATGAAAAAAATGAAATTCAGCCATAAACTGGTCGCAAAATGAAATTGAGAGAGAAGGTTGAAAGATAATGATTTGGGCAAAAATATCAGAGGTAAATGCCATGAGTGAGAGCCTGTGTGTGTCAATGCTATATTAAAATCACACAAAATTGAATTCAGGACCTAAATATCAAATGGGAAAAATGAGATTATTTCCGTATTGATAAATGATGGAGTGCACTGTGAAGGTCACAGAGTCAAGCACATAAATGGTCCAAATGGAGGACTAGTTACATTATGGTTAGTTTTATTTTAGTACATATTTATTTACAATGAAAGTCTAAACAGGCAATAATTGCTAATGTAAGAAGATATTACAATGGCTAGAATAGATGTTACAAATTATGAAATGAAAACACAGATTATATACTGTTATTACTATATGATCTCAACTTTAACATGTTATAAAAAAGAAAAACCCAGGGGTAGTGGCACATGCCTGTAATCCCAGTGGCTAGGGAGACTGAGGCAGGAGGATCGTGAGCTTCAAACCAGCCTCACCAATTTATCGAGGCCCTAAGCAACTCAGAGAGACCCTGTCTCTACATAAAGTATAAAAAAAGGACTGGGGATGTGGCTCAGTGGTTAAGTGCCCCTGGGTTCAATCCCCAGTAACCCTCAACCCCCTGCAAAAAAAGAAAAAGAGAGAAAAAAGCACCAAAGAATCAGTGTCAAGCCTGGCCCTTGTGGGTGGTATGGAGGCAGACAGACAGACAAGCAGCTCCAAAGCAGACCCACCCATCATATGTGAGGACACAATGCTCAGTAAATCAGCTTCTGTCCCTCATTGTCCAGCCTCTCAACCACCTGTTTTTGTGATCCTTTTAATGTAACTGTGTGGTGGTGACTTGTTAGCCACAGCCCTCCTCCACAATATTGATGTTGTGGGGTATCCGGTGAGGGGTCCCAGGATATTAGGGGACCCAGGTTGATACAGAAGCATTTAGGTGATGTGGGAAAGCACAGCAGGTCACAAGGGGGTGGATTCAATCAGAAGATCAAGACGACCATAGCTTCCTCTGAGCACAGATACCTGTGCTGGTCCTGGAGCTGCCATTGGAAGGCTTACTCTGTCTCTATGATAACATCTTCACCACTTCTCATGGGAAGGGTTGTTGTGGTGCTGAGAAGGGGATACACTAGGAGAAAAACAGGGAAAACGCTGCTGTGGGAGACATAGCTCCTGATTTGCATAAGCCATGGTTGACATGGACTCCCGTGAACTAAGCCCTGGATGGACACCGCCTCTTCCATGATGCTGGGTAGCAACATCGTGAGATCAGAAACGGTCCCAGCTTTTGTGAGCCAGGTTAGCCTCTGTCCTCTGAGTTAACTTTGAAGCACTGGAATTTAAGAGGTGTCCCGATACCAGGGCAGAGAAACTGCAGTGGCTGAGGAAGAGATCGGACCCTGATAACAACCTCGTCTCCGAGGAAGTAAGGGGGAAGACTCTGTCCACACTACAGCCAGAGTGGAATTTGTGGAAAAAGGAAAAATGAATCTTTGCAACAGTGGCCCGATTCTAGAGGGAGAGCGCAGAAAACTACTCCTCCGGGATAGAGATACAGGGTTAATCAAAATGAAATATTACTACTTGGTGCACGAAGGAAGGAAAGGGGCTGGATTTCAGGAGAGAGATTTACATGAGACAGAAAAGAGAAGTGAACGCTTGCTTTTCACAAACCAACTGTGACTTGGAGCAAATCCCTTAGAATAGTGGTTCTTAAAGTAGAGCCTGCATCAGAAGCTCCTGGTGGGGGTGGGGGATGCTAATACATTGATGTGCTTGCTTCCCCCTCCCAGATGTCTGAAGTGGTGGCTCAGGGGTGGTGCATCGGAATTAGCATTTTTAACAAGTTCCTGCTGGGCTTGCTGCTGGTCTGCAGAACACACCTGCGAAGCCCTATGGGCAGGTAAATAAAGTGAATGCCCGGAGGACCTCAAAGACCCCTTCTTCATTCCAAATCCTAGGATCCCTGTATTGAAGGACTCTCTGGTTTAGGGGCTAACAGGAAATGGGCCCCTTATTAGATTTAAATGGCTGCTGGGTCAATGACCTCAGAGGTGCTGGCCCTGTCCCATGGTGAGACCTGATCTTTCATCTCATAGATTCAGTAGAGTCACACATTTGGGCAATAATGTGTAATCCAGATTTTTAATAGGGTATGCAAACTCCTTCCAGTCTCCTGGGAAAATTCCAGTGACCTCCTAAAGATTTCTGTGAATCTCTGGGGGCTCACTTCTCCTCCTTTAGTTCTGAGTTTGTTCCCTTCTTCCTATTGCACGTGACCAGAATGAGGCTCCTCACCCCCTTTCCTCATTCCCACTCCACTCACAGGGAATGCTGGTGTGTGATGGACATGGCACACATCTGTGGTTTTGCCTGTCCTACAGCTCAGCCCTCCATTCCTGGTCCTAGAATCCCTATTTGTTTTGGGGCGCTGCCCCTTGCCTAGAGGAAGTGGACACAGTGGCTGACAAGGTATCTCACCAGCCCTAGGCCAAAGAGCTGGGCCAGTCAGGATCTGTCTTTCTGGTCTCTGAACCTGGCGCCAGGGACTGCCTGTTGACTCGAGAGTGGCCGATTAGACTAGCTGGACACTGGCACTGCCTTTCCGAGCCCCCTTCTTCAACATATCCTTTAATTCGTTGATCTGCTCCCTATCTTCCAATAAATCCTGCTGCTTAGAAGTTTAGCCACAGTCTTCTTTGTGAAGAAGAAGAAAAGCTCATCGACGGGAGGTTTGGGATCTGGAAGGGATTTAAGTACCAATAACTTAAAATGGGATATTTGTTTTGTTGATTTAAAAAAAGGTTCTGTCCACTCTGCCACAGACTGCCTCTGTCCAACTTTCCCCTGGGCATCAGTCACCTCATACACTGTCTGTCCACCCTCTTTGTGCCCTCTGTTCCTCTTCCCATCATCTGCTTTCCCTCAGTTTTCATTTGCTCACTAGTGTCTCCTGCAGAGACACTGCAGGAGATCTCTTGTGTCTCTGGCTCCTTCCCACCCACACCGTGCACTGCCACCTCCACAGCCCAGGAGCCGAGGGGCTCCATCAAGGTCTCCTCTTAAGGAAGACCATTCCATCCTGAAGAGGAGCTGTGGAGCCAGCCTGCTGTCCAAAAACATGCCCTGCGCACCCTCCAACAAATGGAGTGCCTACTGTGTGCTGGGTCTTACAAAATGAGATATTATTGGATGCAGCAGATCCTTCTATACTATGAATGCTGAATTAATCATCAAAAATGAGCCAACAAAAGACTGCTTTACCAACCTTGAGAACAACTTATTAATTTAAGTGTAAGTAATCAATAGCCGGGTTTGGAGGTGCACACCTGTGATCCCAGCAGCACTGGAGGCTGAGGCAAGAGGATCTCAAGTTCAAAGCCAGCCTCAGCAAAAGCGAGGCACTAAGCAACTCAGTGAGACCCCGTCTCTAAATAAAATACATACTAGGGCTGGGGGTGTGGCTCTGTGGTGGAGTGCCCCTGAGTTCAACCCCCAGTACCCTAAATAAATAAATAAATAAATGTAAGTGATCAATAAATGGTCAGGATAGGGATTGTCAAACTGAGGCCTGTTTAAGTATAGTCTCCAACCTACGAACTTTTTAAATTGGTTGTAAAGCACAAAGAACATGTGGCAAAAGGCCTATATGGGCTTACAAACCTAAAATACTATTCTCTAGCCCCATGCAGGAAAGTTTTCTAACCCCTGATCAGGACATGCTTGTGACAGGTGACCAAGGCTGGCATGGAGTACCCCAGGACCTCAGGAAATAGGTTGGTGTTGTGCTATTTTATTTGAGGTCTGTCTACTGGGATCCGCCTGCTGTTTTAGGAGGTGGCTGATGCTGGGGTTGAGAGGAGAGTGGGGAGAGGTTTTGAATCACTGGATCTAACTCAGAGGTACGAAGAGGCCAAAGAGATCCTGGGGTGGGAGACCGGCCCCACCCTGTGGAGGGGCTGCTGCCTCTGTGGCCTTTGTCTGAGTCAGCAGTAGCAGAGGAGGTCTGGACCACCAACCTACAGGGATGAAGAGGTTGCATTTGGGAGGGGGATCCTGGCCACCAGGTGGTGTCCCTGGGTGCCCACAAGTTCAACAGAAGGGTAGTGTGGGGTGTGCAGAGGTGGAAGATGCCCTGGACGACCTGGAAATTTGAACTCCACTCTGCCAGCTGGCTCTCAGACCAATGGGTACCCACCTCATCTGCTGCTGCTGACACTCCTGGCTTCTCTAAAACTGCATTGCCTGTTCACCCCCCCCCCCCCCAGATTCCTCTCACCTGTGGCTGAATTGCTCTTCTTAGTGCTTATCACTATTCAGACTTGATATTATTTAACTCTCCTTAATCACTGGCCCTTCCCCTTTAAATGGAGCAGAGACCATGTGGACTCAGTGCCCAACTACCATGCCTTGAGCTGTGCCCAGCACACAGCAGGTGCTTAATATTTGTTGATTGAATCTAACAAATCCTATTCCCCAAGGGTATTCATGGGGAAAGAGCGCTTGGAAAGTCTTAATTCCTGGTCAAAGAAGGGCTTAATTTGGCCAGGAAGGGGCATGAAGTCCCTCTAAATTGAACATTAGTGGAAATGTAACCTTATTTTATATCCTAAACTAATAAAGGGTGGCCTCTTAGTCATATCAAAACCAGCTGGCCAGTATATTTTCTCCTTGGCAAGATGTTTAGGTAGAATAATGCTAAGTCACAGTTTACTTACTGCATACGGAATCAGAATGGGAACCACGAGATCCTGAGGCTGGGGGAGTCTCACAGGATGGGAGCGCATCTTTCAAGGGGATCCCCAAACTCACAGATGGCACAGGGACCTTCTTGCATAAAATAATAGCAGCCTACATTTATATAGTGCTTACTGTGTGCTAGGCACAATTGGTTAAAAATGTTCTATGTGACTTGTTGAGTGTGCTGACAAGTGAGTTACCCGAGCACAGTGTGGACTGCGCAGGTCCTCCCCGCGCTTGTCACAGTGACCTCGCTTAGTCCTGGTGAGAATCCTCCGCAGTGGGCTCTGATCAGCATCCTCATATTTTGTACAGAGCATTGGAGGCATTGAGAGGTTGAGCCACTTGTTCTGGGTCACACAAATCAGTAAGTGGTGGAACTGGGATTGGAGGTCTGGTGACCACCTGGCCTCTCGGGGACAGTAGCAGAGACCAAGTGGAGACTACTACCACCAGCACCTTGCTTTCTAGATAGCAGTGCTGCAATTAAGTAGATGCTCCTGTCACCCCGTTTTTTTTTTTTTCTTTCTTTCTTTTTTTTTTTTTTTTGTTGTTGTTGTTTTAAACATCAAACATATTCTAGTTGCATCTTTCTCTGGAGACATCCTGCCCTGTGAATGGACTTGTCTGGCCTCCACTGTCATCAGTAACAGTTTGTCACTCTTTAAATCATGCCCTTTGTAAGAGTGGCTGCCACTTTAATTCTAAAACCACGATCCCATTTTAAGTGTATCAGAAGCAGCTTGCTATTGTGACTTTGTGTTGAAACCTTCAATAAATCTGACAGTGTCCTTAGAATCATCGCATAATTTTTGTGTTTTGTAAGCCTGGAACTTTGCCTATTGGATTTTCATTGGAATGACTTGCAATTCAAGGGAGAATGTTAACCTTTTAGTTCAATTAAATGAGTATTTTCACACAATTTTAGTGACTAGCACTGAGCTGATGATTGAGAGAGAAACGACTTTAAACATAAACTCACTCTCTCTTGTTGTGGAGGCAAGACACGGACATGGGATGTAATTTGATAAGCTGTAAATCTGCTTTCCGTGAGTGCCAAAATGGATGGAACAGAATGAGTTCTGATAAGGTGGGGTATCGTGGGACCATTTAATCTTAGTACAGACATAGACATTTCACTGTTGGTAATGGTTTAAATTCAGGTCCCCTCAGGTGGGCTTGATATTGCCTTTTTCTGGAAGGTTTCTAAGATTGGAACAGCCTGGTCAAAAAAAAAAAAAAAAAAAAAAAAAAGTCATAAACTCCTAGAGCTATATTGGTGGAGATATGGTTCCCTCTAGTGGTGTTAGAGGGAGTTGCAATTTTTCTCTTTTGTGTATTTATTTTATTCTTAAGCATTTTGTCAATAAATCTTATTGAGGATCTGCTATATGCTCGTCTTTGTTTTAGGGATATAGAGACAAAAGACACAGATTTATTTATAAAGAGCTCACAGGATAGAATAAAGAAGGCCAAAGAATTAGGACATACTATATCTGCAGTAGTAAGAATGGCAAAGGGCAACCACCTAGTCCAGATCTGGAGGGATGAGGTTACATAAGGGAAGATTTCTCCAAGGGGTAAAGATGTATCTGCGTTTTTAAAAATAAATATTTCTTACTTTTCCCTCTATACAATATAAATACATGTATTGTAGAAAATTTAGGAAATAAAGATGAGCTAAAAACAATCGTCTCATTATTCTATCACCCATATAATTGTTTTACTATGTCTATTCCAAGCCCCTTTTCATATATATTTTATTTTTTTAAAGAAACTATTCTCATAACATTTTGTAATATGCCTTAAACAAGTTAATATATTTTGAAATTTTTGTATTACTAAATACACTAATGCAACATTATTACTCTTTTTCAAAATAGTATTGGCTGTTTTCCCACTTTTGTTTTTTAAGCTGAACTTTAGGATAATTTTTTAGTTTTTAAAATTCTATTGGTGATTATATTGTGAGAAATGAGATTTGAGGAGAATTTATCTTCATAATAATAAATTAAATCCTATTTTATCTAGAAGATAGGTTTCCTCCAGTTGTTTGAATTTTTTTTTTCATTTTATCTCTAAATCAAATGTTATAATTAGAGTCCAGCACCTTAATTTTTCTTTTTGAACCAGGGATTGAACCCAGGGCCACTTAACCACTGAGCCACATCTCCAGTCCTTTTTATTTTTTATTTTTTTGGAGATAGAGTCTCACTAACTTGCTTAGGGCCTGGATAAATTGCTGAGGCTGGCTTTGAACTTATAATCCTCCTCCAGCATCTTAATTTAAAGGGCTTTTTTTTCCCCTTGGTACTCATATTTATGTTGATTTGGCAATCAGATCTTTCTCACTATTTTCCTAATGAACTATTATGGATAAAGATATGGGATCCAACATATTTTTAAATATTTTACAAACTTATTGATGCAAACTTATTTCAACTTTTTAAAAGTTTAACTTCTTTGGTCTGAATGTTTTAATACAATTTTTCACAAAATTCAAAAAAACGAATCCTCTTTTATTTTTTCTTACTTTACAGCATTGATAGGACCATCTATACTTATATTAAGTAATAAAGGGGAAATCTCTTGTTTTTATTTTATCTTGTTTTGCCATTTTTGCATTGCCTGTTACTTTATTTACTTGAGGTTTTTTTTTTAACATGATGCTTCATTTGCTAAATTGTTTTTTTTATTTGGAATAGGTACTAAATGGATTAAATGTCCTTTTTTGCACCTGTATTCATCCCCTGTGGTTGTGTAAAAACTTACCACAAGCTGGGTGGACAGCAGGAGGTATTCTCTCACAGCTCTGGAGGTTGGAGGGTGAATTCACTCCCTACCCTCTTCCAGCTTTCATGGCTGCCTTTGGTCCTGGGCATTACGTGGCTTGAGGACACACCACTCCCGGTAGCTGCCTGTCTTCACATCACCTTCTCTTCTGCCTTCTTGTCTTATGACATTTGGTACTGGATTTAGATGCCACCTGGATAATCCAGGATGAGTTCATCTTGAGATCCTTAATTACCTTTGCAAAAATCTTTTTTCTAAATAAGGTCACATTCCCCAATCCCTGGTGGACATATTTTCTGTAGGAGCCACCATTCAACCCACTACATCATCTATAAAGAAAAGTATCTTGATTTCTTCAGTACAACAATATCTTCTCTCCCCTGTCCCCTCTTCTTTCTTTTCTCCCAAAAGAAAGCTCTTTCCTCAACCCCATTCTTCCTCATCCTGTTTTTTTTTTTTTTTTTAAATCTCAGCTTAAAGACCTCTGTTTCTGATTCAATAGACTCAAGTTAAATGCTCGTGTGCGTGAAGTGTGATTTCTGTAGCCCCTGAACGTCTGTCACCATATCATATCATATTTAATTGCTGTTCTTCATGGCAAAGTCACACCCAGGAAAGTAGGGGTTATGCCTTTGGAGCATCCCATCTTATCCCCAGAGATTGACACATCGACTGACATAGAAAGCTTAAGGCATACTTCTTAGTCAAATAAACTTCATATGATGCATGAAATTAATAGATTTTTCTCCCATTGGACTGTTCTAGTCTTGTAACAAATTGTACTTAGTCATACTATATTACTCTTTTAATATAACATTGAAGTTTGCCATTAATATTTTAATTTTTTTTTTTTTTTTGCATCTGCATTTGAAAGTGAGTTTGGTCTCTTTTCACTAGTTTATCTGGTGTGTGGAGCAGAGTGAAGCTAGATAAGTAAAATGAATTATGTCCTTCTGGAAAAATTTAAATAGCACTGGAAGTGTGTGGTCTCAATGCCCAGAAGAACTGTGTTGGATCACCTGGGCCTGCCCACCTTTCAAGGCGGGGTCAGTGGCTCCTATGCTTCATCATTACTGGCTTTTATACAGCCACTTTTCAACTTCTATCATTTCTTCCTACTTCCTTCTTGAAGAAAAGAAATGCCCATTTTAATTAGGTTTTTTAAAACTTAAAGAGTTATAATAAGAGTTGTTTTTATAGTAACTTTAAAATGGATCCTATAGCTCTGATGTTGTCTCTTTTATCATTACTAATGTTTTCTTTGTTTTATCTTTTTTGAGTTTGATTTACTGTAGATTTTTTTCACTTGATTTTTTACAAAATTAAGTAATTTCTAAAACAGTATTGCTGTGGTAACTTTACATAACATTTACCCACGACAAATGGATAATACAATGATTCTTGATAGTGTTACTGAGAGGTACAGCCAACATCATAAATCAGTTTTAGAATGTTTTCATGTCCCTAGAAAGATCTCTTGTGCATGTCAACAGTTAATCCCTGTTTCCACCGAAACCAATAATCACCTTGCCGTTGATCCTCTTCCTCCATCCCATGTGTCACTGATCTTTTGCTTATTTCATGTCTGGTAGAACAAATTCTCTTCCTTTGTTCTTATTCACGAGTGTTTCCGTGATGCTTGGTTCTCTGCATTTCCATATAAAATGGAAAACCAGTTTGTCAAGTTACTTTTAAAAAGTTTTGAGATTGCATTGCTAGGCAATTTAGGGAGAACTGATATCATCAAATTGGATCTTCTACTTCATCCACACTTATTTTAATTTCTACTTTAACTTTTAAAAAATTTTTTGAGGGCTGGGGTTGTGGCTCAGTGATAGAGTGCTTGCCTAGCACGTGTGAAGCACTGGATTTGATCCTCAGCACCATATAATAAATAAAATAAAGTTATTATGTCTCTGTACATCTAAAAATATTTTTTTAAAGGAGTTGAGAATTTAAAAGATTTTTTAAAATAATTTTTTAAATAATTATTTTTTTAAATAATTATAGATTCACAGGAAGTTATATAAAGGGAACAAGAGGCCCTATACACCCTTAGTTCAAATTCTCCCCCTGGTAACATTTTACCTAACAGAATATTGACCTTGGTACAATCCATAGAACTTATTCAGAATTCACCAGGTTTCACACTTTGCTGTGTGCATATAGTTCAATGTAATCATATCACAGATGCAAGTTTTCTAAGAACCTGTCACCACAAAGATCTCTTGTAACTACTCTGTATAGTCACACCCATTCTTTGTTTTTTGATTAAAATTTTAATTTCCTCCACTCAGCGATATGTCTTAGAAAAGTCTTCATGTTCGTACGTGTACTAACCCGGACAACTTCTGCTTAAATGCTGAAAAGAACTGCATAGTAGAAATGTCGCTCAATAATTAACTATCTGCATTATGCTGATGAGTTATTTAAATTATTTCCAGCCTTTGACTATCTTAGACTCCACTGCAATGAACATCCTAATACCTGTCTCCTTATGAACATGTACAAGTCTCTCTCTAGCACAGAAACAGTGTGAGGTTCAGGGGCAAGATTATCTCCTATTTGAATATCAAGGCTGAATTGTTCCTCCACTGGGCTACACCAATACACAGTCCTACCAGCAGTCAGGAGAGGATCAGGATACCAATGATGATCAGAATGGAGAAAGCAGGTATCATTTTAATTAGGATTGTCCAGATGGACCTTACAAACAAGATGGAATTTGAGAGGAAGTGTATTTGAGGAAAGCATTTCAGGTGGAAGGAGCCAGCACAGGGTTCTGAGGTGGCAGGATGAGGCTTGTTTGGGGGGAGATGTGTTGATGGAGGGAAATGATTTCAGAAGGTGGAAGGAGAGTGCTGCTGGCGAAGGGCCTGTGGACCAGATCAGGGCTTAGGCTTTTAGCCTGTGAAAGGGGGTGGGGGTTATGGCAATGTTCTGAGGAGCAATGGGATCTGACTTCCTTTATAAAAAAACAAAATCTTTATCAAGACAATGTTCACCTGGAATAAAGGCACCCATGTGAACTGCAGTTTGATTAGCTTCTCAGTTCTGACCAAGTCATATTCCTGTGTCACTCCCACCCTCCTGTCATCCACCCTCCTCCCCACTTCCCTTGTGCCTCTTTGTAGCCACTTTGCAGACAACTCCTTCCTCATCCTCATGGAGGCCAACATTTTTGGAAAAATTTTCCCCCACAGATTCCTTCTGCCTACTCTAGAGCATCACAAGGTGGAAGTGCACCGTGTGTGTTCTCTGTCTGGCTTCTAGACTCAGCGTGTCTGTGAGATGGTCAGAGCCGCTGCCTGCAGCTTTTATTGATGGTGAGTATATTCATGGCATGAGCACACCGCGGTGCATTTACCCATTTTTCTGACAGACTTTTAGATTTTTTCAGGTTTGGGCTGTTATGAATGAAATCACTATAAATATTCATGAACAAATCATTGTATGGACATATGTTTTTCCTTTTGGTGGGGGTGGGGGTTAGGGGTTGGGGGAGAGTTTGACAAATACCTAGAAATGGAGCTATGGATCCAGGTTGGGTTTTTGTTTTCCTTTCTTTGTTGTTTTTGTGGGTTTGTTTTGTTTTTTGTTTATGGCACTGGGGATTGAACCCAGGGGAACTTAACTACTGAGCCACATCCCCAGCCCCTTTTTATATTTTATTTAGAGACAGGGCCTCACTAGGTTGCTTAGAGCCTTGCTAAGTTATTGAGGCTGGCTTTGAACTTGTGATCCTCCTGCCTCAGTCTCCTGAGCTGCTGGGATTGCAGGTATGTGAAACCAGTCCCAGATTGGTATCGCTACTTTTTTGAAGTATGTCTTCAGTCAAATAAGTTCTTTAAAAAACCTTTTTTTTTTCAGGAGAGGGATTGAACTCAGGGGCATTCAATCACTGAGCTCCATTCCCAGCCTTATTTTTGTATTTTATTTAGAGATATTTTATTTAGAGTTGCTTTAGTGACTCAGTTTTATTGAGGCTGGCTTTGAACTCACCATCTTTATTGATGTGCACCACCATACCTGGCTTCTTTTAAAATTTTTTATTTTCAGTTCTTTACATATTGTAGACAAGACCTTTTAAAGATATATTTATAATGAATATTATAAATATATATATTTTTATATCAATAACTTATAATGAATATTTTCCTCCCAGTTTTGGGCTTGTTTTTCTGTTTCTTATTGTTGTCTTTTAGGGAACAAAGATTTTCTTACTTTAGTTAAAAAGTCTGTCTTTTTTGTTAATTTAAAAAAAGCTTCACTGATTTCTTTCATTGTTTTTAGATACTCACGTATTTCTGATCTGATCTTTACTATTTTTCTCTTTCTACTCATGTTGGGCTTATATAGTTCTTCCTTTTCTAGGTCTTGAGGTGTAGTGTCAGGTGGTTTATCTGGTACATTTCTTTTTTTGTGATTTAGGTATTTATTGCCACAGACTTCCCTCTTGCTGTTCTTGCTGTGTAAGTTTTGGTGTGTTGTGCTTCCATGTTGAACTGTCCTGAGAGTCATTCATTCATTCATTCTGGGGATTGAACCCAGGGTGCTTTACCACCAGCTAGCTCCCCAGCCTTTTTGTTTTTTATTTTGAGGCTGTCCTCGAACTTACTAGACTCCTGCCTCGGCCTCCCGAGTTTCTGGGATCACAAGCCTGTGTCACTGCTCCTGGCTTTTCCTTTTAATTTCTTCTTTGACCCATAGTCTAATTTTTTATTGAAAGAATTATTCCTTTATCATTGAATTACAGTGATGTTATGGTTTGGATATTAGGTGTCCCCCAAAAGCTCATGTGAAACAATACAAGGAAGTCTGAGGTGAAATGATTAGGTTCTGAGAGTCTTGACCTAGTTGGTGCATAATCTCTTGATAGAGATGAACTGGGTGACAACCAAAGGCAGGTAGGGTGTGACTGGAAGGGGGCTTCCTCCATCATGCCCTTCCTCCATGACATGCTCATTCACTTTAGGTCCAGAGCAAGGGAGTTGGTCATCTATGGACTGAGACCTCAGAAACCATGAGGCCCCAAATAAACTTTTCTTCCTGTAAAGAGGTTCTTGTCAGGTCTTTGGTTACAGCAGTGGAAAAGCTCCACTAAAACAAGTGGCCTCTTTATGGTAAAATAACTGCCCACATGCACACGGCTCATTTCTGGACCCCTTATTCTACTTTCTTCTTACCCCAGTACCACCCTGGCTTGGTTCCTCTTATGGCCTACCCTGCCTTCCCTCTGACTTTCTCTCTGGGTCTCTCCACCTCTTCTCCTTCACTGTTTCTGGCATGTTCCTGAAGCTCTTTTCTTTTAATATATTTTTATTTGTTGTCGGTGGATCTTTATTTTTTCCTTAATTTATTGATAAGCAGTGCTGAGAATCAAACCCAGTGCCTCGCACATGCTAGGCAAGTGCTCTGCCCCTGAGCCACAAACCCAGCCCTGAAGCTCTTTTCTTAACCTTGATAGTGGAGTCCAGGTTTTCAGTGATACCCTTACGGAATATTCCAGTGTCATTGTGGGTTACACACAGAGTTGGTCTGTAATAAGGGAGCTGTTAGCGAGAGCAGCACTGAGACAGGCCTACTCCACACGCCTGCTGTTCTCAAGAACGCAGGTGTGGGATGATGTGAAATGAAACGCAGGGTCCCACCAGGTGCTTCCCAGGGAACGTGTGGAAGAGTGCGTGACCATGGCCATTTTAACGACCAAAGCCTGCTGTTTCAAGGCCACCCTGAATGAGGTGCTGGTGGACTGCAGAGGCTTCCCTTTGTGCCACCACAGCAAGCAGCAAGAATTCTGAAAGTTAGAGCCAATTCGTCTTTGGATACATGAAGAGAGATGTTAAAGCACATCACCAAGTACAAAAAAGGAGGCATTCGGCAGAGCAAAACCAAACTCTTAGAAGAACCCCAAAGGGCAGGCTGATTGTCCTAACAAGAGGACAGAGAAACTGAGGTGCTCCTTCGTTTTGTGCACTTTTCCTGCTGTTTCTGGGCAGGGATCTGTGCTCCATGCCTAGGGGATCTTGTGGCCTCGGTTCCCCCTCTCTGTGCCCAGTGCCCAGTGTGTGTATGTGACTCCAGGAAGTTAAATCCTTCGTGTGCTGTATACTGTGTCTCCCTCATGTTCCACCTCACCCTGACCTGGAAAGAGAGATTGGAAATTATAATTAAGAGTTTTACATACACCACCCGTTATGTGTTAATGAATTCACTTTATGGATGAAGAAACCAAGGTCAGCAGTCCTGGAACTTGCCCAGACATACCAAAGACACGCAGGACCAGCTTTGGGCCTTGGCCGTCAAAGCTCAGGCTCATCGCTCTGTGCCCTTGTTGGGCTGTAAGGTCTAGGCCCCAGGCTGTGGTTCACTGTGACCATGCCCCAGGAGGGATGTGGAATGGGATCACAAGGCCCAGCAAGGAGGAAGAACAGTGTGGAGAAGCCACCAGAGGGACAGGGTGACAGGACTCCCCCACCCTCAACCAGGTACAAGCCCATCTGCACAGTGCAATCCTTCTACATATTCTCATTTCGTTTCTTTATTACTCTTGCTCTCCAGTGTTTTAGGGAGGAAAAAGAAAAAAAAAAAACTCTTCTTCCAATGTAATTCCCTTTTGACCTACTCTTTATTATTTTTCCTGATTATAGAAGAACCACCTTTGTATTATACAAATTCAGGTATGATCAAAATGATAATAAACATCTCCTGTGATCCACCTTCCAAAGATTACCACCATTACCTCTAATCCATAATCCTTGGGTAGCTTTCTGTTACTATAACAAAATGCCTGAGATAATTAGCTTATAAAGAGACTCTGCTTGTAAATGGATGCACAATAGAACATTGGGTGTACCACAAACTTTCTGGTGGGGAATCTTATTCTTTCTCTTATGTTTCAAGAGGGAACTTCCACTCCCATGGAACAAACAGTATTAGGGATTCTGGATTTCATTCTATCCCCTAAGTAGGCAGGATTTATCTGACTGATGAGAGTAGAGAAGAAACTGGGCACACATAACCACCCTCTCTGAGCTTTGGGTCTGAATGGCTGACCCTTTGGGATGCTTATACTCTGCTGGCCTCTAGCAGTCTACCTCTCAGGGGTCCTCTACCTCTGCAGGCAGGAAGTGAAAGCCTGTTGATCCATTTGAACAATGGAGAAGTCAAAGCCCAGCAGTGACCTCATGGTTCAGTCACTTCTCCAGTGAAGCTTAATGTGGACTTTGAATTTCATTTGTTTTAGGTTTATGACTTTAAAAATAAAAATCCCTCTTGAGAAGGAAAGAGAGCAGTACTATTTTTTTTGACACTTTTAAATCCCAATATCCCACATTCCTCTTTGGTGAGCAACTAATGTTTTGTTACAACAAATATTGACTTTGTCCAATATTTACTTCCTGCTATCAGGGTTCACAACAGGAATGACATCAATCAAAGAAGCTCTCTTTTGGAGACATCTCTGCATTTGGGCCAAGGGTGAGCATTCATGGAGCACCCAATCAGTGCCAACCGTGGCCAGATGACTGAAGAGTCTCTTGAGGCTTTAAGGATGGGATATAAGAAATCTATATTGCAGAAGGTCTCCTTCCTGCACTTGCCACTCAATAAACACTAACAGGGTGCTTACAATGTGCCAGAACACATAAAATCTCAGCTTTTATGAAACCTATAATGCACCAAGCAACAAGCAATCAGCAGTGGAATGTCAGAAAGTAATAACGGCCCTGGGGTCTCAAAGGAATGTAACGACTTTGAGTGAAAACATCTTCTAAGTCCATCTTGGACCTGGCATACAAGTATGGATAAGGTAGAACAGTAGCCATAGGCTTTATTTCAGATATTTCTGGTTCCTGAGCCTCTGTTACAATAGCTGGTATGTTGGTAAGTGACTGGTTTCCCATGGAGCTTTTCCATTTCTTAGCTAATTGAGGAAAGATGTGCCTGAATGCTTTCTTTTTCAAAGCCTCCCACGTGCTCTCTTTTCCAGAAGCAATTTACCTTGCCTGGCTTAAGTGGACAGGACATGCCTCAGCAAACTACCTATTGTCTGCAGGAGAAATGCCTGAAATAATGTTGGTAAGGGGAACCCAAGTTATCCAAAGGGGGAGACTTTTGAGACCCTTTTCACAAACCAGATCCTACAACTCAGGGTGATAAGGAGAATTCCTCCTAACTATAAAAACTGGAAGAATTTATGTTTAATAATCCAATTAGAACGGGTCAGCATGGGTCAAAGTGACCCAGAGTTGTCATGGCAGTGGAGAATGTGGAAGTCTAATGTCATCCTGTTGTCAGTCAAAAGTCAAGAGGTGGACCTGGGCAGGACTCTCTGGAAACTTCTTTGGGATTCCCAATAAAACTGGAGTGCAGGAGAAGTAGCTGTCCCTCTCCTCTCTGAGTGGACCCACTCTCTCCCAGAAGAGTATACCTTTTCTCTTTTCCTATCCCTTCAATAAACTCATGCCTAGCTACTCTGAGAGACATGTCTGAAATACTCCTGACTTGATTTGAGGGATGTCTTCAAACTGCCTCAGTTTCCCAGAAGGCCCCAGCCTGGTCGCTCTCGCACCAAAGGAGTGTTCTAAGCTCGGGTAAAGAGCCCTGGATGATCCATCTGCACATCTGAGTGCAGGCTGTAGTCTGTACAGCTCTCGGTGTGGGTCAAGAGTGGTTTGTTGCACATGCAAGATCAGGATAGGGGAGCTTGGGACCATCCACCAAAGGGACTTGCCCTGCCACGTGGCTATCAAGACTCTGTAACCCTGGTCATCTTGGTAGCTTCTGGTTGTTCCTGAAAAGCACTGGTGGGCTTATTTGCATCCTAATAATAGTTCCTTCCCTCTGCTTCAAATAGGTCAATTCATGGGAATTGTGGAAAGTGACTTTTCTGCAAAATTTCCAAGTTCCTATGAAGGATGGTCCTGTCCAAGTGACAGGAGCTATAACTTAGTGAAGTTTCTGCCCAGTTTTTGTGGTGAT
This sequence comes from Callospermophilus lateralis, assembly GCF_048772815.1. Taxonomy (NCBI): domain Eukaryota; kingdom Metazoa; phylum Chordata; class Mammalia; order Rodentia; family Sciuridae; genus Callospermophilus; species Callospermophilus lateralis. The sequence continues at coordinate 23,211,075 of NC_135305.1, read as the reverse complement.
AGGAGGCACTTGTTCTGCAGCCATCCCAAACCTTCATATTCTAATCTCCCTCGAGGTCAGGAATTTATGCTCTTAGTAGAGTTTGGTTAGGGGTGGAGGGAAAGATTAAGGAAAATAGGGGATAAATTTAAAAAACTATGTATGAGATGCCAGCATAATCATAGAAGTAATGAATACTTGGCTGATTGGTATTTCCTTATGGAGGATAATTCCAAATTACAGTTCCCATTGCTTGGATTATTAGATTCAGGTCAATTTGTTTTGTATCTCAAAGGCTTAGGAAGCTCATGCTTTCAATTGCCCTGTAACTGAATGAATCGTTTACAATAAAAATGCAGATGAGTGTAACCCTCATGCAGCTTTAAAATGGAAAAAAGCTCTAAAGCGATTAAGAATCCTAATCTGGAAAGGGAAATGGGACGGATGCCTTCATTTTAGATCTAGGAGGACCAGGGTTTAGGTGAGAAAACGCCAGCTTTCATGATAACTCTCCCTTTTGGAGTGAAAGGAAGAAAACTCTAAAGCATGGCCTTAGCACTTTTATGACCAGTGTCAGTGGACATGCATGCTCCTGTTTTGTATTTAATGCACTGTCATCCTAAACTTATTCTTACAGGATTTTAAAGCTACTAGAAGAATCAGATCTATTAGATATGTGAAAATTTAAGTTGCAATCCATGTACAGATGTCTGTGGAACGCTGGTTCTTTTTACCCATTAGTTTTTTAATTTATTGTTATATGAAGAAGTGTCTAGAGAAATTTTAAATGTTGACAGTGTAGTGCACTAAATTTGGCAGAATAATCAAATGGAGATTAGATAAAGTGCTGGTAACTAAGTGCATTCATTCGTCAGTGAGAGAACACCTTCCCCTTCCCCACTCTCTCTATCTTCTCCATCCATGTTCTCTCTGATCCCACTGAACTTTTCATATTATTTTACTATAAGAAAAGGAGAACACTCTACAGAAGAACAACAGAGCAAACATCAGGGTGATCAACTTTTTCTCATTATAAAAGCCTTTGTGTGGTTATGTTTCTCTCTATCCCACTACCACTCCACAGTTCTTCTCTCCATCCCCCCAGATAGCAATTTCTTCAATACATTCTTAACTCTACCAAGAAAAGCAGACTGGATGGAGTCCAAAGAAACTGTGATATTCATGCTAGACCGTCACCAACATATAATATGAAAAGGAAGTTACTCTTCATAAGTTTAATACTTCTTTTTTTAAAATATTTTTTTAGTTGTCGGTGGACATAATATGTTTATTTTATTTATTTATTTATTTATTTTATTTTTTTTTTTTTTAAAGAGAGAGTGAGAGAGGAGAGAGAGAGAGAGAATTTTTTTTTTAATATTTATTTTTTAGTTATCGGCAGATACAACATCTTCGTTTGTATGTGGTGCTGAGGATCGAACCCAGGCCGCACGCATGCCAGGCGAGCGCGCTACCGCTTGAGCCACATCCCCAGCCCCTATTTATTTATTTTTATGTGGTGCTGAGGATTGAACCCAGTGCCTCACATGTGTGAGGCAAGAACTCTTCCACTGAGCCACAACCCCAGCCCCAGGTTTAATGCTTCTCTCTTTAATGTATCTTTAATGTTTAATGTATCTCTCTTTACAAAAGTAAAATGAAAATAAACAACAATGCAACACAATAACAAACCACTCTAGGTAGGAAAAACACCAATGGAGATTTAGAAAAAGCTCTTCTTTGAACTCAGAATGATCCTATGCAATCAAGGTGAGCTAAAATTTAGATGGAAAGAAGACATAGGCACTTTCACACTAATAACACACTAATAATTATGAAGACAATGATTACTATGTTTTAGATACTTGTTCTGTATTTTGGGTCTTATCTGAGTCTACCCAGTTGGGTTTCATTATGGAACCAGAATGGTTTTTCAAAATTTTTGTGAATTATAAAACTGACTTGCAGAGGAGATGTGTGGCTGCTTATATTCAAGTAGACATAGACCTTATATCAGTCAAGTTCACATAAAGCAATTTCTTTACATTTTTATTTGACTGATATCTGAGTCTGGAAAGACCACATACTTGAGTTAAGGGTAAGTAAGAAAATGCTAAATATATGCTTCATCATCCTTATCAAGGTGTTCCATAGCTCACAAGGGTACTAAGTTACAACACACACAGAAAATGTCACTGAAGAGTTAAAAGAGCTGACTTCTCTGTTTCAGGCATAATTTTATGAAGGTAAAGATGGCCTTCAGAGCCTAAGATAGAAGGCATCTGGCATACTGCCCAGACCTTGCCAAGGTTTTGATATTAGGAGAAAAATTATGGTCTAGGTTAATTTGGGATCTTGGCTTGTGGCCACAGCTCATGTGGCTTCTGAACTGAGAAAGTGTGGTGGACTGCACTGTGCTCCTCCTCCCTTTAACAAAAGGAGTATGGAAAAGGAAGGTAAAAGAATGGTAGGAATCAAAGAAGAAAAGTATGTGTTATTAAAATAAGTGAAAATTGGCACCTCTGGCACCAGGACCCAGAAGACACCTAGTTGGGTGACAAGGGCCAATTACAGACACTGGGAGAAGCAGGAGACAATCTTATGGGACAGATGCTGCATGTGGGCCCATGGGCAGGCCAGAGGTGAGGGGAAGTGTGCTCAAAGAAGTGGCCTGTTCCTGAGACGGACAGCTCACGGGCCTGGGGTGGAGTGCCACTAAAGACCCAGGTAGAAGGCCTCCCCATCATGAAGCAGGAACTAACTGGATACGCAAAACGAAAGCTCCAGTATTACCAGCCCCAACAGAGTTCAGTCAAACAGCTAAGTCCCGGGAAGAATATGGGCAGGAATCATCCCCAGCAGATCCCAGACAGCAAAAGAAAATTCATTACAGGCCTCTACCAAGGGAGAGGCTGGATGCCTGGTGGGCTTCTGTTTTCAGGAGGGAGAGAAAGAAGAAATGGAGGGAGGGACAGAGGAAGGAAGGAGATGGGAAGAAGAAAGGAAGGGTGGGAAGGAGGGAGGAGGGCGGGAAGAAGGGAGGAAGGGAAGGAGGGAAGTCTTCTCTTTATCTTTCGTCCATTTCCCTGGGGTAAATATTCCTCTCTAGCAGATTCTAAACTATCAATGTGCATCAGTGAGGGAGGAGTTGGGAAGAGGTGCACAGAATCAGCTCTCACAGGTCCACCCTGTGCTCGGGGGTCTTACTGGTTCCTATTCATGAAGTACAGACAACCATAAAAAGGTGACTTTGTGTTGCTCCTCTGTACTAATTATACATTCCCAAAGAATCCACACCTCAAGCTTGATATGCTTTAAATTTTTCTATAAATGTTGCTAAATCCTTTGACTGTTTTATATAAATTAAAACCCTCTGGGCAGATATTCAAATGTATCTGAAAATTATGTGGAAAGCTATTAGGAGGATAACGAAATGTAATTTAAATATAATTGTACTACTAAAATGTGTTAATTAAAATATGCTAATGTCTTTTATGAGTCGTTCTTGTGGAATATAAGCAATGTTTTAAAGCTATTTAATTACATAAATTGTTCAAATGACATTCTCTATCAAAACTTCTAAAAGACTCTGATAATTCTGGTTATTAATTTGGTCACAGATGCTGAAATCATGAAAGCTGATATAACATAAAGTTGAAACAGTAAATGTATTTAAAGTCCTTGTTTAAAAATAGAGTTCAAAATCAAAGCTACCTTTCATAAGAGATAATGACACACCTGTTACCCAAAAACAGTTACATGAGAGCCAAAGCTCAAAGTCCTATTGTCTGTTACTCTTGTTACTCATTTTCAAACCCACTGAATCTCACCTCTCTGCTCTGTGCTCTGGGAGTGGGCCGATCATCTAAGCTCCTCTGTCATTGGCTTCTGGTCGAGTTTGACAAACAGAAGGTAGGACATTAGTGAGTAAGCAAGAGAAGTCAGAATATTTCTCCCCCTCTTTTTCCTGCTTTAGAGTCATATTTTGAGCAGTAACTGTATCCTTCTATGAAAGCAATTCCAATTGGGCCACCTTCTCTCCAGTGACAATATTTTTTCCCTTTATCTCTTTCTTGCAAGAGATAGCAGTGGCTCTGCCTTCCTGCTGGTCTCTGAGTCTCTGACTTTACTCTGTTTACTCCCTTGAGCCTGCCCACACCTCTCAAATCTTCCCTTTGCAAGGTCTCTATTGAATCATCTGGAGTGAATTCTTTGTTCTGCAGGATCCTATCCTGATACTTTCTTCCTTTATCTTTTGTGTCTACTGTATGTCAATTATAAATTGAATTCTAAGGTACTAGTTGTTTCATGTGTCTATATTCTCTACCTTTGGAGGGGGGAGAAAGAGAGAGAGAGAGAGAGAGAGAGAGAGAGAGAGAGAGAGAGAGAATGTGTGTGTGTGTAAAGCCTTCTATGCCAGCTAGTAACTTGAAGTGTCAGACCAGACACTGGTTTGTGGGTTGTTCTAGTGCATTCTGGGTGACTATGAGTCTTTTTTGATACATTAAAAATGAATTTGGGTTTGGTTTGTGGCTCAGTGGTAGAGCGCTCGCCTAGCATGTGTGAGGCACTGGATTCAATCCTCAGCACCACATAAAAATAAATAAATAAGAATAAAGGTATTGTGTGCCCAACTACAACTAAAAAATAAATATTTAAAAAAACTAATTCCAAGATATTGAGACTGGAAAGAAAGAAAAAAAAAACTGATGACATCTAAAAATGAAATGCATTATCTGCCTCTGTGGTTTTAATCCTATAGTTCTGTTATTTCCTTTGTTTGAAATTTTAAGTGAAGCCAACTTTCCCCCTGTTTTCTCTTTGAGATATGGCAAATTTACAAACCTAGACACAAGAATCAGAAGAAGGTGTCACAGAGCAGTGGTACTCAAACTTTAACATTCATCAGGGTCACCTGAAGAACTTATTGGGGTCCCCTACCCAGAACTTCTGATTCAGTCATTCTGAGGTAGGACAAGGTAGAACTTGCATCTCTAACAAGCTCCCTGTGATGCTGTGGCTGCTGGTCCAGGAACCACCTTTGAGAACTACTGCAATAAATAATCTGGAGCATACACCAGATGGTTGCCTGGTGCCCTGAAGATTATTCTCCATCTTACATTTTATAAGGATGACCTCTGCTGCTAGTGAGAAAAAGAGGGATGATAAATCACCTGAGAAACATCTGTTTGTCCTCAACATAAACTGCCTTTCTCAAGTCTGTGATCTCTTGAGCCTTTTTTTATGATCACAATGTAGAGAATCCTGGGAAGACAGTTGTGAAAATACCTTGGATCCTCCTTTCCTAAACTTCCTAGTGAGTTTTATTCAATTTCCAAAATATAATATTTATGTGTGTGTGTGTGTGTGTGTGTGTGTGTGTGTGTGTGTGTTTCATTCATTCTGGATACAAGAATATAGATACAAGTTCTTATAAAAGAGTTAATTAATTTGCATTTATAAAGATACATTTGAATGATTTAATTTTCATTAGAAATGACCCATTTCCATTGTTGGAGAGAGTGGGTCAGGCAATAAATTAATTTTAATGTTTAACAAACTTTTATACCTCCTTACTACCTTCAAAGTGCAGGAGGAACTAAGAAGGAGGCTAAACTCTGTTACAACATTAGCTAGACTTATAGCACAGCAAGATACTGATAAATCTGGAAGCTTCTTTTGGGTGGGTAAAGAATTTACCATTATAATATAATTGGGTTTAAACTCACATTAAAGTTATTCTGAAACATACTTGGAAATCTTGAGAAAGAAAACTGAGACAAATAAATAACTCATAATTTTTAACAAAATCATAAGTGCTTTGGAGTTGTCACATTCTCTCTGGGGCAGATCAGAGCCAGAGGAACTATGAAGGTGACCAGGTTTGATCTCTACGGCTATCATCTTGGAAACTGGATTGAGATGCTAGATCTGGGCCCATAGTGCAGCCTGTATGAGTCAGGACATGTTTTTTAGTGATGTTCCAGTCAGACTGCCTGTGACCAGACTTATATGAGCTACGTCAAAAATATTGCTTTAAATTGTCATCCCCTACTAATTTCAGAGCAGCTGTCAGTAGATAGAAAGGAGGCCTAGAGCTGAAGTTTCATATTATAAGCACAACAATGGCACCCAAAACAACCAGGTATGGGGAGCCACTTTGTGCTAATGGGTCTTATATTACTTGGGGGCAAGAAACTCAGAACTTTTAACCAGAAACAGTGTTCTTTCAAATTCCATTTCCCACAACTTAAGATAATGAGATTTTTCTCCTTAGCTAGTAAAAGTCCCCATGCCTTCAATCCAGGCACTCTGTCAGAACATATCAATCAAAATTCTCCTTGATGTAACTATTAGTTTCCTTTCTATGCACATAAGAACATCTGCTTTATATTTAAAATAACTCGCCCTGTAACTTGAAGTGTGGGCTTCTCCAGCTGAGCAGAACCCGTAAATATATGCCTACCAAAAAAAGAACAAAACAAAAAACCACATTATTTATTGCTGTAAATGGAACAAAATGGAGGGAAAAACTGATGTGGAAATTTCACTGCTGCCTGGTATTCTATTTATACTCAGGCTAGGCAAGTTTTTGAAATACGTGTAATCAGATTTAAGATTAAGTTTGAATTGGTATGTTCTAAATGCAAGCATGATGTCCAAAACTCAAATCTAAACCACTGAGCTTTGAGATCGGAAATTTTTTGCACGATGCTTTTGCTCCTTAAAACACACTTGTATTATGCTGCTGATGTCAATGCTCAGAAAAATAGGATTATGCAGGTCTTTGAAATCTTCTCACTAAAGGAAGGCATTCCCCAGCTGTTTTAATTAAGTTCTAAATGATATATCTGCACATCTGAGGGCAGTCTGGTTTCTGTTACAGTCAACGTGAGCCCCAAACTTCTGAAATCCTTCAATGCTATAGACAAGGAGAAGTTCCTTCTAGTACACATTCCTTCTTTCCCTCCCCTCTCCTCTCCCCTTTCCTTCCTTCCCCTTCCTTCCTTTATTTCTCCTCTCCCTCTTTCTCTCTTCTTTCTCCACCATATGTGTGATAGGAGTCCCAGAAAAGGAACAGAGAAATAAAGGGACAGAAAAATATTTGAAGGAATAATGGCAACAAGTATCCAAATTTGATTTTTACCCTCCCCCCCAAATTTACAGGTCCAAGAAACTAAACAAATGCCAAGGAGGATAAACACAAGGACAGTCACACCTAAATATGTCATAGTCAAGCTAGGACAAAGAGTCAGTCATGAAAGCAGTGAGAGTAAAGGGACTCAGGTTCGGGAGATGCAGCGAACAGGTGACTCCTGACCCTCAACAATGAAAGTCAGCAGGCAGTGGGGAGAGGTCTCCAAAGTGCTGACAGAAAAGGGCTGTGAGCAAGAACTCTACAACCAAAAAACTGTCCTTCAAGAGTGAGAATGAAATAAACTGTTTTCCAGATAAACAGAGCCTGCGAGAACTGACATCAGCCTACCTGCCTTATAAAAATACCTTTAAAATTCCCAGGCTAAAGTGATATCAGACAGAAATTCAAATCCATAGGAATCAATAAAGAGTACTGAAAATGGTAAATTTGTGGATAAAGATCAATAATTTTATAAATTTTTCTTTTTCTTTTCTCAAATTATTTAAAATTGCTTTAAGTGATAGTTACAATACTATTGCTGGGTTTATAACCATATAGACATAATAGCATATATGTAGAGAGAGCTATAAGCATGGTATAGTTATATCAATATAAATATATAAAGTAGAAATATAAGTATATCAAATATAAATATAGAAATAGCATCTACAGATGTATATATGTAAAGAGGGAGAAGGAAATGAAGCTAAATTGTAGTAGAGTCTGTGTTTTACCAGAATCACAAGTGTTAACCTGAATGAGATTGTGATCAATTATATTAAGAAATCATTAATAAGACAATTTAAATAGTAAAAAATCAACAGAAGAATTAAGATTTTGCATTAAAATTTCCATTTAACACAAAAGAAGGCAGTAAAGGTGGAATAGGGTAACAAAAAAGGTGTTAAATATACAGAAAACAACTAGAAAATAGCAGGTATAAATTCAAATGTATGAATAATTACATTAAATGTTAATGAACTAAATGCTTCCATTAGAAGGCAGATTCTGTCCATCTGGATAACAAATGAGATTTAATTATGTGCTGAGGCCAATCCACACTTCAGATGGAAAGACACAAATGGATTACAAGTAAAATATTGGAAAAAGAAATATTGTGCAAATCATGATAATAAAAGTGTTGAAATAGTTGTCTTTGAATCACATAAAATGGACTTTAAGACCTTAAGACATAAAGTATTGCTAAGACTAAAAGAAACATTATAACGATAAAAGGACCAATGTATCATGAAGATATGATAATTATAAAAATATACATGTATAAAAGAATGCTTCAACAATAAATGTTGGTGAGGATGTAGGTGGAGAAGTACACTCATACATTGCTGGTGGTACTGCAAATTAGTGCAACCATTATGGAAAGCAGTAAGGAGATTCCTCAGAAAACTTTGAATGGAACCATCATTTGACTGAGCTATGCTACTCTTCAGTTTATACCCAAAGGATTTAAAATCAGTATACTACAGTGACACAGCCGTATCTATGTTATTGCAGCCCAATTCACAATAGCCACACTATGGAACCAAATGAGGTATCCCTCAATAGTAAAGAAAATGTGGCATATATACACAATGAAATATTACTCAGCCATTAAGAAGAATAAAATTATGGCATTTTCAGGTAAGTGGATGGAGCTGGAGAATATCATGCTGTGCTAAATAAATCAATCCCTAAAAACCAAGGCCAAATGTTTTCTCTGATATATGGATGCTAATTCACAATGCCGGGGTGCAGTTAGGGAAGAATAGAAGTACTTTGGATTAGGCAGAGGGGAGTGAAGGGAGGGAAAGGGGCATGAGGGTGGGAAGAATAGTAGAATGAATCAGATATTATTGTCCTATGTGCCTATATGACTACATGACTGGTATGATTCTACATAATGTACAACCAAAAGAATGAGAAGTTGTATTTCACTTTTGTATGATGCATCAAAATGAATTCTGTCATGTATAAATAATTAGAACAAACAAAAAATAAATTTTAAAAAGAATGCTTCAAAATATTGAGGCAAAAGTTGACAGAATTGAATGGGAACATGGACAATTCAACCATTAAAATTGGAACTTCATTACTCATCTCTCAATTAATTGATAGAACAACTAGACAGAAAATTAGCCAGAATATAGAAGACTTGAGCAACACCATTAACCAACTTAATCTAACTGGCATTTAGGAAACACTTTATCTTCAATGGCAGAAAACCTTCTTTTCGAGTACAAACAGTAGTCTCCACAACAGACCATAAGCTAGTCCTAAAATGAAACTCAGCAAATTAAAGAGGATTAAGATAATACAATGTCCAACTTCAACTAAATTAGAAGTCAACAGAGGAAAGAAAATTTTGGAATGTCTTCACAAATATTTGGAAATTAAACGATATATATTCCTAAATAACCCATGCGAGAAAGAAGAACCCACAATTAAAATTTAATAATATTTTGAACTTAAAACAGAAACAATAATCCAGTGGTAGAGAGCTTGCCTAGCATGTGCAAGGACTGGGGTCAATTCCCTGCACCAAGAAAAATAAAATAAAAATTTATGGACATATGTAAAGAAAATTTGTAGCTTTAAATGCCCATTTTTAAAAAGGAAGATCTCAGATCAATAAGCTAAGCTTCCATTTTAATAAACCAGAAAAGAAGAGTAAAATAAATCCTAAATAATCAATCAAACCTAAGAATATAATCCATATCTTGCTGAAAGCCATAGCCAAGTAGGAATGATGCATGGCATTTTGGGTTGAAAGATGACCCTGCTCAGGGATTAGGGTGGCTCCGGGTTTAGGGTGGATCCTGCTGGGAATAGGGCGGCTCCAGGCTTAGAGCAGATCCTGCTGGGTTTAGGGCGTATCCTGCTGCCTCAGGCACCCGCTCCTTTGGAGTTCCCACTGAGTTCTCGTGGGGTTTTGGGAGAATTGGCGCGCAGAGCCCGGTGGAGGCAGTGTATTCCCAAGTAGTGTGGGTAGAGGGTCAGTGAGAGTTCGGGAATAAAGAGTTGCTGTTTGAATCTACAAGGCTTTTGTGGTGGCTTGGTTATTTTGTGCCCAGTCAGACTGCGGCAATATCTGAGTGGAAATAGGTGAAATTAGGGAACAGAAAAAGAGTAGGAAAAAAAATCAATGGAAGAAAAATTTGGTTCTTTGAAAAGAACAACAAAATTGATACATTTTAGCTAGACTGACCAAGGAAAAAAAGTAAAAAATTATCAAAATGAGGAATGAAGGTGGAGTCATCCCCTGCTGGACCCCACAAAAATAAAAAGAATGTAAGGAAATGTTAACAATTGTGCACCAACAATGAGATAAATAGGTGGAATGGGTAAATTCCTAGAAGAACACAAAGTTCCAAATTTGACTCAAGAATGAATAAAAAGTCTGAATAGATGTAAAACAAAGAAAATAAGTTTGTATCTAATAATCTTCCTACCAGGAAATGCTCAGGCCCAGAGGGCCTCACTGATGGCGATAGTCAAAGAAGAAACAATACCAACCCCACACAGGCTCCCTCAGCGAATACAGGACAGGGAGGGCTCTCCAACTGCTTCGGAGTCTAGTTGTATCCTGATAATAAAGCCAGACAAGGGCATGGTAGGAAAACCACAGACCAACATCCCTAATTAACATTGACATGAAAAAACCATGTGAGATGAGTGAACAAAATCCAACAACCCGTCAAAAGGACTATATGCCATTGCCAGATGGTTTTTCCAGAAAGCAAGGTTGATTTAACATCCAAGAACCAATTACAGTCCTACTTGTCTTATTGCGCTTTGCTTTGTGGCTCTTCATGGATAATGTGTTCCACGTGAATTCAAGGTCAAGGCAACCCTGCGTCTGTCAAGTCCATCTATGCCATTTTCCAACAGCATGTGGAAAGTGCTCTCACTTGAGGTCTCTGTTGCATAATTCTTATAGTATTTAAAACTTTTCCATTATTATCATATCTGTTGTAGAGATTTATGGTCAGTGATCTTTGAGGTTACTCTTGTCATTGTTTGGGGACACCATGAGCCACATCCATATGGTGAACTTAATGAATGGTGTGTGTAAGTGTGTGCGTGTGTGTGTGTGTGTGTGTTCTGATTTCTCTATCAATTGGCTGTCCCCTCCATCCCAGGCCTCCTTTTCCTGGGGGCACAATAATATTGAAATCAGACCAATTATGAACCTTACAATGGTCTTTATGTGTTCAAGTGAAAGGAAGAGTCATACATCCCTCATTTTCAATCCAAAGCTAGAAATGATTACACTTAGTAAAGAAAGGCATGTCAGAGGCTGAAACAAGCCAAAATTAAGGTCTCTTGCAACCAATAGTTGGCCAAGTTGTGAATGCAAAGGACAAATTATCAAAGGAAATTAAAAATGCTACTCTCATAAACATGCAGATGATAAGAAAGTGAAGCAGCCTATTAGTGATATGGAGAAGTTGTAATGGGCTGGATTTAAGACCAAACCAGCCCCTGTGTTCCTGTAACTCAGACCCTAAAAGGCCCTGACCCTCTTCAATCCTGTGAAGGCTAAGAGAGGTAGGGAAAGCTGCAGAAGAAAAGTTTGAAGCTAGCAAAGGTTGGTTCATAGGTTTCAGGAAAGAATCCATCACCATAACATTAAAGTGCAGACAAAGCAGCAAGTTACCCAGAACTAATCAAGGTCACTGATGAAGGTGGCCACACCAGGCAACAGATTTTCGATGTAGACAAAACAGGCTACTAGAGGAAGAGGACATTGTGTTAAGACTCTGACTGCTTGAGAGAAGTCAACCCCAGCTTCAAAAACTCAAAGGGCAGGCTGGCTCTCCCATCAGGGACAGAGGCAGCTGGCAACCTGAAGTTGAAGGTTATGCTCATTTATCTTTCAAAATTTCCAGAGCCCTTAAGAATTATACCAAATCTACTCTGCCTGTGCTCATAAGGATAAAAACAGAGCCTGAATGATAAAATATCTGTTTATGAGATGAATTATTGAGTATCTTAAGGCCACTGTTGGGATCTACTGTTTAAGGGGGAAAAAAAAAGATTTTTTTTTTCCCAAAATGTTGTTGCCTCTTGACAATGCACCTGGTCACCCAAGAGCCCCAATGGAGACATGCAACAAGATGAATGCTGACTTCAGGAATACTAACCCAGCATCCATTCCATAGCCCACACACCAAGAAGTATTTTAACTTTTGAGTCTTATTTAAGATATACATTTTGTAGGATGAACTCAACTACTATGTAGACCATAAAGCTCTAATAAAAAATACATTTTGTAAGGCTATATATGTCTAGATAGTGATTCTTCTAATGGATCTGAGCAAAGTGAATTGAAAATCTTCTGGAAAGGATTCACCTTTCTAGATCCCATTAAGAACATTCATGGTTCATGGCGGGGGTGGGGTCAAAGGATCCACATTATTAGGAGTTTAGAAGTTGACGATTTGGAGGGGTTCAAAACTTCAGTGGAAGAAGCAACTACAGACATGGTGGAAACAGCAAGAACTAGATTTAGAAGTGGAGCCTAAAGTGATGGTTGAATTGCTGCAATCATATCATAAAAACGTAATGGGTGAGGAGCAGTTTCCAGTGATGAGCAAAGAAGGTGGTTTCTTGAGATGGAATCTACTCCAGGTAAAGATGCTATTGATACTGTTGAAATGACCACAGAGCATTTAGAATATGACATCAACTTGGCTGGGAAAGCAGCTGCAGGATTTGAGACTCCACTTTTGAAAGATGTTCTACTGAGGGCAAAGTGGTATCAAACAGTGAAGCCAGATTTAAAGTTAGGTAGTCAGTGTAGTTAGGTAAATCGGGTCTGATATCGAGTAAGATCCAAAATGGAGGCCATGTTGAGAATGAATTCCGGGAAAAGCAGAACAACTCTTGGAATGTTAATGAAGTCCGGGAAAAGTCCAAGGCCCAGAGCCCATCCCAAAGAAATGTTAATGAAGATTACTTCTTCAGCCCACCTGTGTCCCACCCCTCAGGCCTTCCCACCTACATTCCATCACTGAACGAACTATAAAAAGGGGAAACAACTGCACATCCACGGATTCCATCTCTTGGGTCCCCTTCTTCCTCCGGGAGAAGTCTTTTCTGCTGTCCTTTAATAAAGCCTCTACCTTCCACTCTGACCTTGCCTCGGTGTACTTCTCTGGTGTTATCCTTCAACATTGGGGAAGCAAGGACTCGTCACTGGTCAACAGCGGTAACAACAGCGTCACAGGTGACAGAAATCTTTCTGAAAGGAAGAGTCAATCAACGTGGCAAACCGTCCTGTCTTATTTTAAAAAGTTGCCATAGCCACCCTAGCCTTCAGCAGCCACCAACCTGATCAGTGAGTGGCTGGTAGCCCTGTACATTGTTTTTAGACATAATGCTATTGCACTCGTTTTTAAAAACAATTTTTTTTTGGTAGTTGTAGATGGACAGAATGCCTTTATTTATTTGTTTATTTTTATGTGGTGCTCAGGATGGAACCCAGTGCCTCACACATGCTAGGCAAGTACTCTACCACTGAGGTACAGTCCCAGCCCCTGCTATTGAACTTTTAATGAATCACAAGGTAGAATAAGCATAACTTACATGTGCTAAGCAGACAAAAAAAAAAAAAAAATGTGTGACTCACTTTATTGTGATACTTGCTTAAATGTAGTGATCTGGAACCAAACCTACAATTTCTCCAAGGTGTGCCTATAACTTCATACACCACACAGATAGAACAAAGGACAAGATTATGATCATCTTAACAGAAACAGGAATAGCCAACAATCATTCATAAAAATTCTCAACAAAATAGTAGAAGGGAACCTCACAAACAGCCTCCTACCCCTCCCCACCAAAAGGTGCAATTGACATTATTATTTATTTATTTAGTGGTCTGGGCAATGAACCCAGTGGCACTCCTACCTCTGAGCTACAGCCTCAGCCCTTTTATTTTATTTTGTGACAAGAGTCTTGTTAAGTTGCTGAGGCTGGTCTCAAACTTAAGATCCTCCTGCCTCAGCCTCCTGCACAGCAGGGTTACAGGTGTGTGCCACCATTCCTGGCTATAGCTAGCATGACTTTTTTTGGAGGGGCCCCAGGGATTAAGCTTAGGGGCATTCATCCACTGAGCCACATCCCCAACCCTATTTTGTACTTTATTTAGAGACAGGGTTGCTTAGTGTTTCCTGTTGCTGAGGCCGGCTTTGAACTTGCAATTCTCCTATCTCAGCCTCTGGAGCAGCTGGGATTACAGGTGTGGGCCACCACGCCCAGCCACTAACATCAAAATCAAACACAAGGTAAGAATGTCTCCTCTTGCTATCTCTAGTTAACATTGTACTAATCAAAGCAATAAACACATAAAAATTAATTAAAAGCACACAGGTTGAAAAGGAAGTATTTATTCCCATATGACATGTTTCCATGTGGAGAAAATTCTGAAGAGCCTACCAAAATAAATTAGAAGTAATAAAAGAGCTCAGTATGTTCAGGACACAGTATCAATTTTTTTAAAAAAAAATCAATTGTATTTCTATATGCTAGCAAAAAAACACTTTAAAACTGAAATCAAGAAAACTATTTTTTCACGATAGTTATCAAAAAGAATAAAACACTTAGGAACAAATTTATTCTAAGACCAACACCCTGAAAATTGTAAACATTGCTAAGATAAGTGGAAGAAGAGTTAACTAAATGGGAAGATATTGTATGTTCAAGAACTGGAAGACTCCAAGGTAGTCCATTCTGTGTTATACCATCTCCCTCCCAGCAGCAAACATTCTCAAAAACCCACAAGCTCTTCCCAACATATACAGAGTGCAAAGGACATGAAATGGCAAAAACACAAGGACAGTGGAGTGGTTGTGTGTTTTTAAAATTTACTACACAGGTAGTTTTAGTGTAAGGGTAGATGTAGATATTAATAAGATAGGATTGAGGGGCTGGGACTGTGGCTCAGTGGTAGAGCGCTCGCCTAGCACTTGCATAGGCCCTGGGTTCGATCCTCAGCACCACATACAAACAAAGATGTTGTGTCCGCCGAAAACTAAAAAGTAAATATTAAAATTCTCTCTCTCTCTCTCTCTCTCTCTCTCTTTAATAAATAAATAAATAAATAAAAAGTAGTGTTTGCTTTAAAAAAAAAAGATAGGATTGAGAATCACTAGAAATAAAACTTTGTACTTTTGGCCAATTTTCAACAAAGATGTCAAGTCAATTGAATGGGGGAACACAGCCTTTTCAACAACAGATAGTGCTGAGGGGAAAAGATAAACTTATTTGACTCTTAACCCACAGCATGTAAAAATTAATTCAAAACAGATCATAAATCTAAATAGGAAAGCTAAAATTACAAACTTCTAAAACACTTTGGAGAAAATCTTTGTGGTCTTGGATTGAGTAAAGATTCCTTACATCAAAATTATGAGCCCTAAAAGAACAAGTTTTTAAAAACAGGCTTCATCAAAACTTTAAACTACTCTCTTCAAATGATATTGAGAAAAAAATTAAATTAAAAGCTGAAAAATATATTAAAATTATATATGATAAAGCATTTGTAGCTATAATATATAAAGAACTCCTGTAAATCAAGAATACAACCAGTACAATTAAATAATGAACAATAGATTTGAATACCCATTTCTACCAAGGAAGACCAAGAAATGGTTAATAAGCACATGAAAAGGTAAATGCAAATTAAAAATCACAATGAGACACTATACCTAACAGAACACTATAATTAAAATAGAACAATATCAAGTATTGTTCATATATTGCTATTGGAAACATAAAATGGTGTAGCCACTTGGGAAAATACCTTGATGGTGTCTTAGAGTTAAGAGGTGAACCTACCATTCAGCTGGGTGTGCTGATGTACACGTGTAGTTCCAGCTCTTACAGGAGGCTTACAGGAAGATCTCTTACAGGAAGATCTCAAGTCTGTGGCTGAAGCAGGAGAATTCCAAGTTTAAGGCCAGGCTGGGCAATTCAGCAAGATCATCTCTCAAAACAAAAAGGGCTGGGGTGCAGCTCAGTGGTAGGCCACTTTTATAGCATTCATCAGGCTCTGAATTCAATCTCCAGGGCTGAAGAAAAAGAAAATCGGGGCGGGGGAAGAAAAAGAAAATTAACATACAATGAGGAATCCTAGATTTTTAACCATAATAAATGAAAACATGTTCACAAAGATTTCCAAGATGTCAGATACAATAAATTTGATGGGTATCAGGGGGGAAAATTAAGAAATTTTTAAAGTAGAATCAGTTTGGCTTCATATTTCTATTTGGCAGCATTTGGTATTTTAGACAGTATAAAAAGTGAATATTTTTAATCAAATTTTTATCCAGATTTGAAGGCAGGTATTTTCAAATTTAGTTGCCTGGTGTATTTCTTGAATAATTTATTAGAGACTGAAGTTCAAATGGCAAATAGAAAATTTGGTTCAAAAAATAGCTGCTAGTATTAAACCCACTAATGCAAAATCAAGGCCAACCAGCTGAGGGAATGATCAGAAAATAGCAGATAAAGTTTTAATCTCAAGTTAGAAAAATAATTTATCTAAAAAAGATGATAGAAAGGTATAGTTCCATGTCAAACAGACACTGTTCAAAGCCAGAAAATCAGCATGAGAAATATTAGTGTATTATTTAAAGGTATAACAGTAACATTGGCTAGCCAGCCTTGGGGATGAAAAGGTGTATGATCAGGCAAAAAACACAGAACTATACTCATTTTCTTATTTTTCAAAGTTGGAATCCAATATAAATCCAAATCTGAGGTACAGGAATATTTAGTGCACTGTATCAATAATGTGGGATCAATTTTTCCATATAAAGAAAGTAATACACAGGAACAGAAAATGGAATGATTTATGAAGGACACATTTAAAACAAAGTGACTCCTAAGGCTGAAAATAAGAGGATAGAAAACATCATAAAGGCAAATTAGAGAGAGCAGGGTTTCAATATCAGCCACGGTGAGTTAAAGGCAAAGAGCATCCATTGAGGCAAACTTGCTATTACAGTGAAGACACAGTAGTCTTGATCATTTAGTTATCCAATAAAACATCTAAACGAGTTTTAAAATCCAAAAGCACCATGGAGAGAAAGACCTTAATTGGCCTGTTGGAGAATCATGATAGATAAGTGGATTTAGAAAGCCAGAGAACCAAGCATTGTGGGTGTCTTCCCAATATTGCTTTAACCCTCCCCAGGGAGTGGGAACCAGGATTGGGGTAAAGCTGGTGGTGATGGAGGGATTCATCCCATCCAGCATTCAGGAGCAGGCCCTCGCTGTGTGACCCGCATCAGGACCTTCTCATCTGGCTTGCCCATGATTGTTTCTGAAGCCAGGCACTGCGAAGCATTACCCATGGTTACCCAGGAACACACATGGCCAAATAACCTGACTTATTGCTAACAAGTGGGGAAATTTAATGAGGCTTCTGGAAAAAGCTTCCTTAAAAGGCACAGTCTCTTCTGGATGCTGTTGTGTGGAACTGTTATGGAACTGCTCAGCCACTTTGCAAAGCACCTCCTGAACTCCATTCCATGAGCAGGAGAGGGTAGCCCAGGAGCATCACAGGGATTGTCCGGCACTGGAGCCCTGGCTAGGTCGGCTGGAGGCTCACCACATCTCTGGGCTTCTGGTTATATGAGCCAGTAAGTTTCATTACTACTTAAGCCAGTCTGAATTTTCTGTTGCCTGCAGTCATTAGGACTGAGATAATTTAAAAATTATATTTGATTAAGAAATACACAACTCCACACCTGAAACCAAAAATTCATCTTGCTTTTAAGGGCTCGTGAAAATTTTTCACAATTGACCAGGTACTAGGCCACAAAGAAATTTTACTGAAAAAGTGGCAATACCCAGCTTCCAATCATGGTACAATTAAGCTATTAATGAGCAGCAAAACATATAAATAAATAAATAATAAAAGAAAAAGAAATCTGAAAAATTCACTATCCTAAACACTAAGTAGATGAACAGCAAAGAATAAAATGAATTAAGTTCACAGGATCACTATTTATAATAGTCAATAGGAGGAAACAGCCCATATGTCCATTAACTAATAAATGGATAAACAAAATGTGCTGTGTCCATATGACAGAATAATATTCAGCTATAAAAGGAATAAAGTACTTATAATATATGCTACAACATGGATTATACTAAATGAAATATGCCAGGTACAAAAGGCTATTTATTGCATGAATTCATTTGCACAAAATGTCCTGAACAGTTAAATCCATAGAAGCGGAAAGCAGATTAGTGGTTATCAGAAAGAGGAGGGTGAGATGTGATTTCTTTGTGGGGTGATAAAATTGTTCAGAATTAGATAATGGTGGTGGCTTCACAACTTGTGAATTACACTAAAACAAAACTGGACATTTTAAATGGGTGACTTTTATGCATGTGAATTACAGCTCAATTTAAAAAGTGATGCGCCTCTACCACATTCTCTTGGTCACAGAGCTCAACCCTGATACAATCCTGATACAATTACACAGAGGTGTAAATACCAGGGGGCATGGAGCATTTGGAGACTGTCTTGGAAGCTGGCTACCACATGGGTCTTCAAAAATTTATGACTATTTCACTGCCGGCTTCTCCCTTGTCAAATGTCTCCAGTTGGAAACAGCTGGTGAGGGATCAACAGTAACATCTGTGCACTTCATGCCTCTCTTTAGCCAGTCCAGGCCACATTTCATGGTTTTCTCTCCATCCTAAATAACGGGGTTATTTATTTATTACAGGGTTTTCTGTTCTTAAGAATATAAGCATCTCTGGGCTGGGGCTGTAGCTCAGTGGCAAAGTATCTTGCCTCACATGTGTGAGGCACTGGGTTCGATCCTTAGCACCCCATAAAAAAATAAACAAATAAAATAAAGGCATGCTGTCCATTTACAACTACAAAAAAAATTAAGAAAAAAAAAGAACGTAAGCATCTCAAATATAATAATTATAGACTCATTATCTCCAATCCTTAGAAGATTTGTAAGATAGAATTGCATATTGGAAAGGTTATATCATTAGCCCAAGTTCTAAACCATATAATAACAATGACCACAACAGTTAAAATAAATTCACTGTGTGACACGTTATTCCACATATTTCCACCTATGATCCCATTTGATCGTCACAACAACCCAGTGAGGTATGTACTACTACCAACATGTTACAAATGAGAAACTGAGGCCCAGAGAGGTTAATTAACATACCCAAGGTTAGAAAAGAAGCAAGTGAAAGAGCAGCGACCAAAACCCAGGGCTGCTGGACTTTTCGGGTGCACTTGCATCCTAATACACTGACTCTCCCAGGACATCAGAGCTGATTAGAACCAGATTTTTATTTATGTATGTTTTCATTAATTTATGTATAACATTCATTATATCTTTGCACCAGAAGGGTCTGAAGCAGCAAATTCTCTTCTTGTGACATTAAGAAATTATATTCATCACAGGAAAAAAAGACTGCAGTTTTCAATGCAGATATTTCACAGGAAGAATGAGTGACTTTCTAGATACCATGCCAATGTACCTCTCTATATACCTTTGAAGTTTCTGCCTAGCTGTTTTCCCCTTTCATCTCTCACTATAAGGGGTGATTTTGAGCAAAACCTTGGAGACCCAACTCACCAACATCGTTTCTTGGAGTTCCTTTGTCTCAAGAATGGTCTCCATTTCCTGCAGAGGGCGCTGTGGTTTGTCAGTGCAAGTGCTACACCTGGGCCTGCTTCCTTTAGCATCCTCTGAATGATGAATGGCAAGAAAAGATAAATGCTGGAAGACCTGTTCATGCATTTTTTCGGTGGGGAGGGTAGGAACTGGACAACCCCTTCATCAAACACAGGCCTGAGTTTCTTGGAGGAAAGGGAAACATCTGAGGTTTACTGCATAACTAGAATGAGAGGAGCATGATTTCAAGAGGTGCCCACATTAGCAAAGGATTAGAGACAGAAAACCCATTTAAAGGAAAGTAATCTTAAGAACCACACACTTATACAGACCCTTTCCAGGGACCCGGAAAGAGGTCCTGCAATGTGTTCAAATGTCATATGCTTCTATAGAATTTGTAAAAGTGCTATTTATTTAAACCACAGTCAGGGGTGCTATTTCCTCAGCTTACCCTTGGTCACATGCTTCCTGTGACAAAAATACCAGACAATAACAACATAGAGCAGGGAAAATTTATTTTGACTCATGGTTTCAGAGGTCTCAGTCCATGGTCAGCCACCTCCACAGCTCTGTGCCTAAGGAAAGGCAGAACATCATAGTGCAAGGGTGTGGCTGAGGAAAGCAGCTTAGGACATGATAGCCAGGAAGGAGAGAGTTGGGGTGGGGAGTGCTTTGCTCTCAAGGGACAAAATATAAACCCCAAAGACACACCACCAGCGACCTACTTCCTCCAGCCACATCCCACCTGCCTACCGTTAGGGTTCCAATTACCTACTCCATCAGTGGATTCATGCATTGATTAGGTTAAGGCTTGCATAATCTAATATTTCATCTCTGAACGTTCTTGCATTGTCTCATACATGGACTTTTGAGAGACACCTGACATCTAAACCATAACAGTGACCTTGGATTTGGTGAAGGTGAAGTGAAGCTGACTCATTTAGTTGGGGGTTGGTAGAATATATTTATGTGATTTGCTGCCATTTCTGTTGAGTCAGTGATTACTGGGAAGCCTGGTACAGGAGACAACTCACCCCACATCAGGGCATAGGGTGTGGGCTCATGGTCCTGTTGAAAAAGGATCGTGTGCTCAGTACCAATTATTATGTTTGTAGTGGCACAAGAACAAGTTTTGGAATGTGTGGAAGCAGAAGTTAGTCCACAGGGAATTCTCATATGTCTTGTTAGACATTTATTACAAGTTCAGGATTTGAATCTCATAGATTCCTAGGCAAAATTAAAGCATTCTTTTACCAGGAATGTATTTAAAGTTTACCATATATTTTTATGGCAATCACATAAAAGACTGTTACCAGGGTATAAATCTGTAGCACAACCTCAAACAACAGTTTCTGCAGATAAACTTTTTATTCATCCCAACAGCCAATCATTCCAAAAAGAAAATTTTTTTACCAACTATGTTGGAAGAATGAGTTATCTTTCCAAAGAAAGTGTATTACAAAATGACTGTCACATAAACAGGTGATCAAAAAGCATACAACCCAAACCAAAATCTATAGGAAAAAATATTATACAGGTTTGTCAGGCAGTAACTAATAAAAACATTAGGTGATGTTTGTTAGCTCTTTAAATTTTTATAATTTACTATGGTTATTTTATCACTTTAAATAATATTTTAATTCTTGCCTAACTTATATTTGTAAAGTTGCGTTCTTTTGGTCACAACAGGCCTCTGAAATTACAGGTTTTGTAATCAATATGTCCTAATTGTAGATGCATTCTCTAATTAAAAAAAAAAAGCATAAGGATGGGAGAAATAAACATCCATTTAAAAAACTGGAAGAATTGTAATGCATTCCACTGTCATGTATTTAAAAAATAAAATCAATTAAATAAATAAAATTAAAAATTAAAAATTGGCTTATTTAGTAATCAGAAATTTTACTTAGTTGCATGAATTTCTTTTTTAACTCAATATTACTGGAAGTATGGTTTATATGTAGATAGTACCCTGCAGAGATGTAAAGAACACATTTCAGTTACTTTTGACAAACTAACTTCCAGATGAAGAAACACATCATCCTCCTCCAAATTTCCCTTATACCACTTTCTAGTAAATTCTCTCCCACCCCAAGCAGATGACACTCTGATTTTTACCAGCAGAGATTGGTTTTCCTGTTTTTGAACGTCAAACAAATGGCATCACACACATCTGACTTTCTCTTTTGGCATGTGCGTGATGATTAATCTTACGTGTCAAGTTGACTGGGGTAAGAATGGGCAGGTAGGTGATAAAATGTGATTTCTAGGCCTGCCCATGAGGATATTTCTGGAAGAGGTTACCACAGGATTTGGTAGACAGAGTAAAGAAGATCCACACTCACCAATGTGAGTGGGCATCATTCCATCTGTTGAGGGTTCAGACAGGATCAAAAGGCAAAGAAGAATGAATTCTGAATTCTGTCTCCCTTCTTGAGCTGGGACATCCATTTTCTCCTGCCCTTAGACTTCGGAACTCCTGTGGCACCCGCTGCCCCCTGGGCAGATTTCTAGGCATTCCAACTCTCCAGCTTGCAGATGGCAGATGGTGGGACTTCTCAGCCTCCATAATCACATGAGCCAATTACCATAATAAATATCTTTCTCTTTCTCTTGTCTCTCTTTATATATATTGAATCTAATCTAATTTAATTTAATCTGTATCTTCTATTGGTTCTGGTTCTCTGGAGAACCCTAATACACTTTTTGAGATCCACCCATGCTGTTTAGATCAGTAACCATTCCTGTTTATTGATGAATACCATATTACCATTTCTCCATTTGCCTGTTAAACATTTAGATTATTTTCAGGTTTTGGATCTTATGGGTAAGAGCCAAATAAATATAACATAAATATTTGTGTGGAAGTCATTTTGTAAAGATACATTTCATTTCTCTTAGGGAGGCACTCTGGAGTCGAATTTCATGGTCCTATGGTTGGTAGATATTTAACTTTATAAAAAACTATGGAAACCTTCAAAGCTGTTGTGCCATTTTAAACTCTCTGTTCTAATATGTGTGAAGTGGTACCTTGTGGTTTTAATTTACATTTCCCTGATTAATAAGGATGTTGGATGACTTTTTATGTGTTTACTGACCAGTCCTATATTTTTTATGAAATAGTTTATCCACTTTTATTTGGATTTTTTATGAGATAGTTTATCCAATTTTATTTGGATTGTCTTTTATGGTTGAGTTGTAGGAGTTTTTTTTTTTTTTTTTTAAAGAGACAGACAGAGAGAGAGAGAGAGAGGGAATTTCAGTATTTATTTTTCAGTTTTTGGCAGACACAACATCTTTGTTTGTATGTGGTGCTGAGGATCGAACCCATGCCACACACATGCCAGGCGAGTGTGCTACCGCTTGAGCCACATCCCTAGCCTGTGTAGGAATTTTTTAAAAAATAAATTCTTGGAGTACAAAATAGGAAACAAAAGAAAACTAGGAGGAAAAAAAGCAACTAAGGGTGAATGTACAAACCTTAAAAAAAAAAAAAAAAAAACTAGAAGATAAAATTAAGATAGAAAATGGTTGAAAATGTAAAGTAAAGTTATTTCAGTTAGAAAATGCAAAAAGCTAAAACAACTATTAGTACTTATTAAACAAAAAGAGGGAATTGGAAAGGGGTATATATCCCCCAAAGATAAACTTAAAATAACGCTTTTTACTCTAAACTTTTTTTTTTAATGATTTTTTTTTTTAGAGACAGAGAGAGAGAGAGAGAGAGAGAGAGAGAGAGAGAGAGAGAGAATTTTAATATTTATTGTTTAGTTATTGGCAGACACAACATCTTCGTTTTGTATGTGGTGCTGAGGATCGAACCCCGGCCGCACGCATGCCAGGCGAGCGCACTATCGCTTGAGCCACATCCCCAGCCCTACTCTAAACTTTTTAAATTTGGATTCATCAGGACTTAGTGCTGCAGAAAGGCATATGTATCCAAAAAATGTACATAAGCCTAAAGTACTTTGGAAAGATATTCTAACAGGACAATGGAAAGGTCCTGATCCAGTGATTGTCTGGAGTCGGGGCTCTGTTTGTGTTTTTCCACAGGGAGAACAGCAACCGATTTGGATTCCAGAAAGACTAACTAAAACAATTTCTACAGATCGAAAAGAAGATGATTTGACTCAAATCCATAACAGCTGATATCCAGAACTCCAGCTTGGCCATTGTTACATCTGCGACAGTGATTAACCAGGATGCTTTTTTCAATATCTATTTTATTATTGCATTTTTCCACATCATAAGGTTCTATTTTATTTTTTGAGCTCATACACACCTAGGTTAATGTTTTTTTGATCAGTTTTATTTTTTGACTGGAGTTTTTAAACATTGCAATGGAGATTTCACCTAAGTAAAGCTACAAGGCCTTTATTATTATCTTATGTGTTTGTACGTTTGTTTGCACATTTGTGTTTTGTGTTGTATGTCTGTGTGTGCGTATGTCCATATTTCATAAATGAGGAGCGCTCATGAAAAATGGATCCAAATTATTATTTTTTTTTATTCACGTGATTTAAATGGCTTAATTTAAATTAGGTAAACAGCTGTTAAGGATTGTTTTTAAAGGTGGTTAACAGATCTGTTTGTTTACTTTCACCTTTCCTTTTCATTATATTTAATAATTCTTTTCAGGATAATGTCTCTTTAGCATCATTGCCAGAATTCCTATCTTCATCCCAGTGCCAGTGAAGACAAACTACAGTTTCTATGATAGCTATCACAATAAACTGTATAAACTAATGCATCAATGAATATAACTCAACAAGTAATGCTCAATCAAGGAGTCAACTTACTTTGGGAGGAAAACGGACTTTGGGAGGAGACGGACATATTGATAGATTCCTCCACTTTGAACTGCTTACAGAACTTGCCTGGACTATGTAACTATCGTTTGGTACAGCGAATTGTGGTAATGCTGGCATATCTTTGCTGATGGTGTCACCAGTGATGCAATTTTTCCAAAGGAGCTGTCAATTGGCTTGGTGTCATGGCATTTCTGTATCCTCCTCCCTTCTGCTAGTGATGGTCTAAAATTTGGGGGCCAATGGCTATATGCTGGACCGGTAGTCAGTGACGGGTATGATCCAATTGCAGTGGTATCAACCTAAGACAGGAGGCTGACGCCTAAAGGTCAGTTTTCCGATGACGGGTAAGAGCCATATGTTGAATTGGACAACCTACCAGGCACGGTCCTTAAGCCACATTAACCTCACTCCCCCACTGGCACCAAGGCCAAATTTGGGGGCCAACAGAGGTGAGGCAAAGAACCTCACCCCCCCACTGGTGCATAGACCTATCCACAAGTATGGCTGTATGCTGGACCTGTAGTCAGTGACGGATATGATCCAGTTGCAGTGGTATCAACCTAAGACAGGAGGCTGACGCCTAAAGGTCAGTTTTCCGATGACGGGTAAGAGCCATATGTTGAATTGGACAACCTACCAGGCACGGTCCTTAAGCCACATTACTTGTTGTTTAATTAATCAGAAGGGGGGAGATGCTGGGAGCCATCAGCCAAGTAGGTATGACAATTTCCTTGCTAGCGTACCCCCATGTTTCTTTAGTGGAAGGACTCATGGAAATATGACATTTTGCAGCGACATTGCATGTAAGGTGACCTTGCTCACGGACCAGGATCCGTGTTTAGGGTGTTCCCGGTTTAGGATAATCTGAGTTTAGGGCGTTCCCTGTTTAGAATAGGGCGTATCCTGCTGCCTGAGTTCCCCTTGAGTTCTCACGGGATTCAGAATATATTTGGGAGACAGAAGCCCATGGGTGTGGATTTGGGCAGAGAACGTGGATTTCCCCAGAACGTGTTTGTAGAAGGCCGGTGTGAGTTCGGGAATAAAGAATTGCTGTTTGAATCTACAAAGCTGTGAGTGGCTCGTGATTTGTGCCCAGCCAGACTGCGGCAAATTATGGATGTAAGTTCTTTATAAAGCCTAGAGATCTCTATTTATCTAGAGTCCATTTTCCTTTTTCACCCGATCTGTGGTTTGTCTTCAGTGGCTTTTTAAAAAATATACTTTTATTTTGGAATACTTTTGGAGTTATAAAAGAGTTGCAAAATAATAGCGTTCTTATAAACCCTTTACTCCGCAACCTCTGAAGTTAATATCCTACATTTCCCACAAATGTGAAGTTTTCCAACTTATTATTATTGATTTTTAATTTAATTCAGTTGTGGTCAGAAAGCATGATTACCACAACCAACTTAATTAACACATCCACCATCTCATGTGTGTGTGGTGAGAATATTTAAGATCTGCTGTCTTAGCAAACCTCAAATATTCAATAGAGTGCTATTTACCTTGGTTACCAGGCTGTTACATTCATTCTGCATAAGTGAAACTCTATTCTTTGACCAATACCTTCCCATTTCCTCCACTCTCAAGCCCCTGACAACCACCATTCTACTCTCTGCTTCTATAAATTCACCTTTGTTAGATTTCTACCAATGAGATCATACAGTATTTGTTTGTGTTTGGCTTGTTGCACTCAGCACAATGTCCTTCAGGTTATCCTGTTACAACTGGCAGGATTCCCTTCTTTTTAATGTCTGAATAATAGTCCATAGTAAACCACATTTTCTTCACCTGTTCATCTGTGAATGGACACTCCGGTTGCATCTGCAAAGAACATGGGAGTGCAGTCACCTCTTTTGAGATGCTGATATCTTTTGGGTACACACTTAGAAGTGGGATTGTTAGATCATAAGGCAGTTGTAATGTCTTCCTTTTTATTTATATTTTTTCTCCTTTTGTTAGCCTAGCTGGAGTGCCATCAGGGTTCACTGGGTGGTCCTGGTCCACAGTGGAGATGAGTGCTCATTTCACTCTTCTTCCTTCGGGTGGAGGGTGTTTCTCTCCATGTTGTGCTTGGGGGTGGGTTGATGTCATGTGAAACTGTCCTTCCTGCCCTCTGAAATGCATCTTTCCTTATTGCTGTGCTCCAGACAGATGCATCAGCTGGGTTCCTTGGTGCTTGTGAGGGTACCTGTGAGCATGGTGGGCTGTATGCTGGAAACTCCCACTCCTCCGTCTGGCTGCCGTCATACCAAGTATCCTGTGTGTGTCTCTCTCTCTTTCTTGGGGTTTGCTGGGCTGACTGGACGTGCAGATTGGAAAGTTTTCAGTCATGATTCCTCTTCATCCCTTCCCCGCGTTCTCATCACAGTGATACTGCTGTGATTAATGGTGTCTTGCATTCCTCTGAGGCTCTGTTCATTTTTCATGTTTTTCCTCATTGTTCTCCAGACCACACAATCTAGAAACGTATCTACAAAATTGTTGGCTCTTTCTTTTGCCTGCTGAAATCTAATGTGTTCTCACAGGACGGAGTGAGACAGCACTCAGCAAACGCTCTGGTATCTCTTGTTTTTAAAAAATTTTTTTTTAATTTACTTTTTATTTATATATGACAGCAGAATGCATTACAATTCTTATTTCACATATAGAGCACCATTTTTCATATCTCTGGTTATATACAAAGTGTATTTACACCAATTCGTGTCTTCATATCTGTACTTTGGATAATAATGATCATCACATTCCACCATCATTAATAACCCCATGCTCCCTCCCTTCCCCTCCAACCCTTCTGCCCTTTCTAGAGTCTATTCCTCCCATGCTTCTGGCTCCCTATCCCACTATGAATCGGCCTCCTTATATCAAAGAAATCATTCGGCATTTGGCTTTTTTGGATTGGTTAATTTCACTTAGCATTATCTTCTCCATCCATTTACCTGCAAATGCCATGACTTTATTCTCTTTTATTGCTCAGTGATATTCTATTGTGTATATCATGCCATTTTTTTTTATCCATTCATCTATTGAAGAGCATCTAGGTTAGTTCCACAGTTTAGCTATTGTGAATTGTGGTGCTATAAGCATTGATGTGGCTGTGTCCCTGTAGTATGCTAATTTTAAGTCCTTTGGGTATAGAGCAAGGAGAGGGATAGCTGGGTCAAATAGTGGTTCCATTACCAATTTCCCAAGAAATCTCAATACTGCTTTCCATATTGGTTGCACCAATTTGCAGTCCCACCAGCAGTGTATTGAGTGGACCTTTTCCCCGACACCTTCGCCAACATTTATTGTTGTTTGTATGCATAATAGCTGCTATTCTGACTCGAGTGAGATGAAATCTTAGAGTGGTTTTCATTTGCATCTCTCTAATTGCTAGTTATGATGAACATTTTTTTCATGTATTTGTTGATTGATTGTATATTATCTTCTGAGAAGTGTTCCTCCTCTTATAAGGGCACTTATCCTACTATGAATACCCCATTCTCAGGGCCACCTCTGAACCTAATTATCTGCCAAAGTCCCCATCTCAAAATACCATTCTTCAGGCTTCAATACCAGAATTGTGCTTTCAGTTTCTGACAGCGAGTATCTGACTTCCGGGGGGCTCTGAGGCAGAAAAGCAGAAATACCTGGCATGACCTTGATGTGGGGCTCTGTTATGCGGAGAAGGGGAAACTTTATACTTATTAAACATATGTATATTCAATGCATGATTATGCTGGTTAGATTTTCTGTAATCTTCAACCTGAGTCCTGTCTTGAACTAAATGTGACATCTCCTAGTTTTAGTGTAGTTCTGTGCATTTCTTCGTTTATATCCATAAGTTTGATTTATAATGATAATTGCCGTGATACGTGTGTCATATATATTTGTAAGTAACATATTATCATCATGAATTGTGGTTCTTGATGTGAGGGTTTTGTCGTCTCATTTAAAGTTTTTTTTTGTTTAGATGTAACATCTTCTGGCCTCATTTTCACAATCTGCTTTCTTATCGTTTGTTGTCCACTGCACCTTTATGTATGTGTTTTTAGAAATTTTGAACCACTGATTCAAGGATTTTGCTTTGGGAGTCAACCTGAAGTCTTTTTCCTATAGGAGGTGAATTTCTATTTATTTCAAGTATGGAAACGAGTGATGCCTTTTATTAAGTCAATAAATTCCTTAATGTTATATTTACTGTGTGTTTAACTTAATACACCAGCTGTGTAGTCTGTTTTTTTTTTGTTCTTTAAAACTTGTTTTACATGTGTGTAAGATTCTGAAAAAGTGGTGCTATATTGTCTTCCAGTCTTCACAGGTCATTCTCCCTGTGAGTGCCTGTGCCAAGCTTCCTTTTAGACACCCACCATTTTAGATTAGGGGCCACCTGCTCTAGTAACACTTTACCTTAACTAGTGTATTTGCTGACCTTATTTCCAAACCTGGTCACATTTCAAGGTACTGGGGGTTAGGACATACGACCTTTGGGGGACACAGCACACAACCACCCCTATCTTTAAATCTATGGTAGTTACCTCTCACTCTGTCCTTTGATTCTTCAAGCTATGAGAGTGTGGGTTTCCACCCAAGTTTTAGTCACTTCTATGAAGAATGAACAACTGTGGGCTGACATAAGGTTAAAAGCCATCAGAATGGAAAACTGACACACTGCTGTTATTCTCTTCTGCCAAGTGTCTGTTCCCCTTGTACCCCTACCTCTTTTTGGTGATCCTCTAGTGCCTTCAAGCAGTTGTTTTTTTTTTTTTGAAGTAGTTTTAAAAAATATTTTGCGTGGAATTTAAGGTTGCCATTTGCAAAAAAGAGGGTTCCAAAGAAGTTCTGCTACCATTACTGCAAGATTCTCATTTTATATTTTTCTTGGGTTTTTGTTTGTTGTTTTAAGATCTATTTCTCCTCTACATCTTTGAATTTGTGATTCTAGATGTGTTTTTTCATATCTCAAAAAGTTTAAGTCAGGCTAGTAATATGCATCCGTTTCTTTCTGCTTCAGAATTTTTTATCAGTTGGGGGGATTTTTGCCAGCTGAAATGTTTTTACTTTCGTTTCTCTTTTCCTACTGACTCTGGATGTTGTCTTCCACATCCCATTTATTTGACAAAGTTCTATTTCTCCTAGACCAGCAATAACTTGCAAGGATAAAGATCTTAGAAGACTTACTGCATTTCATGGCTCAAGAGCACCCTCTTCTGTTCACTTAGAAGAACTGTGACTTTTTAATACACTATTATTATTATTTTTTGGACAAGGGAGGTTTCTGTCTTTCAATTTTGTTCTACTAGCTATTATTTTTAATTAAAAAATACTAACTTCTTCAGATTCTGGCATGTTATTGCCTGATCTGTATAATAGTTGCAAGGGTATGCTCACTTTGTGAACATTTGATGAACTGTATAATTACTATATGGGCCTAGTTATGTATGAATATTACACTTTGATAAAAAGCTAAACAAACATTTAGGTCCATAATTCTCTAGTGACCATTGGAACACTGTCATATTTAAGAAAATTATCTTCTACACTCCAATTCTGTGACCTATTCTGATCCATTTGTTACCCTAAAAGTTGTACTTTGCACACATGCCTAGAAAGTATGCTATGCATTTAAAAGTATCTTACAGATTATTCATTTTCAAATAATCCAATGCTAACTGCCACCATTCTTTTCAAACTATGTCTTCCTCATTCATGAAGTGTTTTTTATTTTTTTTTTGCATTTACGGAAATTGAACACAGAAGTGTTCTACTACTGAACTACATGTCTAGCCCTTTTTAATTTTTTTCTAACTCTCTGGAAATTTCCAAAATATTTTAAATTTGTGCATTATGCAACACAGTGGAATTCATTGTGATATATCTGTACATGCCCATAACATAATTTGATCAACTTCATCATTCAGTCCAGCCCTTTTTCATTTGAGACAGAGTTTTGCTAAGTTGCTTAGGCTGACCTTTGACTGGAAATTCTCCTGTATTAGCATTCAGAATCGCCCGGGCTAACAATGGGTTCTTTATCTTGATTCATCTTGTGGGTGGCTGAGGTAGAGGATCAAGTAACTTTTAATGGAAAATAGCCACCATCAAGAAGCGCTCCTACGTTTCACCATTCAAACCAGCACCACCTGGCACATCTGTCTATTATCTCATGGAAAATTCACCAGGTCATAAACATCTCCCCTCAAAACTTATTAGGCAATGTTCTTATATTTTCTAATACCATATATCATAATAGGATATGAAGCCAGCCTGGTTTTTAAAAATCCCATTGTTTATTTTTTGTTGTTGTTATATGTAAAAATGAGATTGACTTTCTAAAGCTGATTTTATATTCTTTTATTAATTTTAACAATGCATCTATTAATTCTTTTGAATTTTCCTCATATGCAAGTTATATAGTCTCCCTCTCCCAGCTCTCTACAGGACTCTGTTCCCAGCAGTACTGTCAAGCCGCAAGGGCAGTGAAGGGAAAAGCCAGGTAAATGTGGCTCCACCTCATAGTGTTCTGTCTTGGGCATCAGTTCCTCTAATCCTGCCCTGGTGACATGTTCTCCTGATATTTTAAATGGTATCGTACATCTTTTATAGTTGTTTCCAGAAGAATTCATCTGATAGGAGCTCTTTGGTCCTGGTAGACCAGAAGGGCAGCCTAACTGTCCTTTTGTAAACTTTATTTTCTACTAATATGCTGATAGGATTCCTTTTTATCCTTAAGTTTCCATATTCACCAAGACTTTTATAAGGCTTGACTAATGGTTTCCATTAATTTGATGTTTCACGAAATCCTTTCAACATGCAGTTTCAAGCCTTTGTTCAATTCCACCAAATTCTATTCCATTTATTTTGTCTCTAAGTCAATGAAAATTGCCACATGCCCAGGCACACTCTGACCAATAAAACCAACCCAGACCTGTGTTTTCCATCTTTGGAAGAAGAATCTCTCATCTTTGGATCAGACCCAAGTCTTCTCCTGGGAATGAACGTGCTCATCTCCTGTGTCATCGATCTGCTCCTCACTCCTGGGGCTCCACCAGACCCATCTCCCATCTTAAAAGAAACAATCGTTTTTTCCCAGAGTTCCTCCAGCCTACCTTGTTCCCCTTCAGAGTTACATTTAACATGAAAATTCTCTGTACTCTCTTTCTTCATTGTTTTCCATTCCTTCCTCAGCTCCCCCTGTCTGGCTTCCATTGCAAACTGCACCACAGCTTCTCTTGTGGAAGTCACTGGTGGCCTACGGGTGCCTGACGCTGTCACCACCGTGTGTCTCACTCAACCTCTCAAAAGCATCAAAATACACTTGCTTCTCTTCGCTCCAATGTCCATATATTTGGCTGGGTTTTTCTCATTGCTACATCGTTTTGCTATTTATAACCTCTCTAGAGATGATCTAATCTAATTTCCTGACTTAAATATCATTTAAATCCTAACTTCCAAACATTGACATCTTTGGCTCATTCCTCTGAGAGGTGACATTTTCTATTTAGTGTTTTTTTTTCCTTTGAACATATACACATGGATGCCAATAGATATCCAAAGCCAACCTCCACTTGCTGTCTTCAAATCTGTTCTCATTTGTTCCCTTTTCAATAAATGGCCCCATCTTAAATACAGTTGTCAACCCAGAACATGAAGGTCAACTGTGAGCCTTCTCCTTCCTTCAATCTCCATTTCCTATCTTTCTGCAAGTTCTGTCAGATCCATCTAAAAAACACATTTTCAAAAATTCCACTTCTGGGACTGGGGTGGTGGCTCAGTGGTAGAGCTTGCCTAGCATGTGAGAAGCACTGGGTTCGATCCTCAGCATCACATAAAAAATAAACAAATAAAAGGTATTGTGCCCATTAATTTTTTTTTTAAATTCCACTTCTGCTTTGCCTGACACCACTGAAGTTCAAGGTACCACCGTCCATCTCTCACTATGGTGGCTAAGTGGGCTATGTGGGTCAGTGCTTGCCCTCCGCCTATATCTTTCCCTCAACAGCAAGAATTACCCTCTTTAAAATGAGATCTGTATGATGTCATCCTCCTACCTAAGCTCAGCTGTGGCTGCCTAGGGATAGACATCAGTTCTTGACCAGGGTCTACAACTCTGAGTTCTGCCAGCCTCTGCGGTCATGTTTCTTACTGATCTCTCCTCTTCTCGCCACTTTCCCCTCTGGCATTCTTCTTGTTCCTCAAAATTCAGTCCCACTTCAAGGCCCTTGTACTGGGACATTTCCTAGGTCAGAAATGCTCTTTCTCACAAATGGAACTGGAGACCACCATGTTAAGCCACATAAGCCAAAATGAGAAGGTTAAGGATTGTATGTTTTCTTTCACATGTGGAGGCTAGAGAGGAAAAAGGAAAAGAAAGGTGGGGGTGGATGTCCTAAAAATCTCAGGAAGATCAGTAGAGGAAAGGAACCCAGGGGGAGGGAGTGGGGGAGTTCTGGGAAGTGACACTGAACAAATTATATAGTTATATTGTATCATATATGAATATGTAACAACAAATACCACCAATATGCACAAAAATGTGGAAAAAAGATATTCTTTCTTCTACTCTTTCCATGATTAACTTTTATGGAATTAAGAACCCACCACTGTCATTCTCTAGGTCATCAGGAAAGGCTGGTTTATGGCATCCTAACAATCTGCAGTAGCTTAACACAATGAAGGCTTATTTCTTGCTCTTTCTACATATTGCAGGTTGGCAGAAGACCCCAATCCATGCTGTCCTCACTCCAGGCTGGTGGAGCAGCTGCCACTCTGGAGCAATGACGGTCACCATGCCTGAGGAAAAGAAGGCTCTGATGGGCCCAGCAATGGCAACAAGTTCTTGGCCTGGAAATGACACACATCACTATTCTCAGAAGCCTTCAGCCAGAACTGGTTACAAGGCCTTGTTCAAGCACAGAGGCAGAAAGAGCCCAGAGGGTGGCAGCTCTAATGGCCATCCTACTCCTCATTTAACTTAACACAGTGTTTTTCCACTCTGAGGGATAAATAAATCCATATCCAACACTGGGGTTAAGAAATAATTTCCAGACCTTAGAAGGCGTCTTTACTGTGGTCTTCCCTCCCCAAGGAGCCACCACCGTCCCAATTTTAGAATTAATCCTGCTGCTGTAGTTTGGACCTTATGTGTTCCCCAAAGTCCCCGTGGTAAAGTCTTGGTTCTCAGTGTGGGAGGCAATAGAAATTTTAAGAGGTGGGGCCTACAAGAGGCCTTTAGGTCATTGGGGGTGTGCCCTCAAAGGCCACGCTGGTCCTTTTGTTCCCAGCCCCGGCATGAACAGCTCTGCTCTTCTACCTGCTCCCATCATGTTGCGTCAACTCTCCACAGGTTCAAAAGCAACGGGGCCCAACCATCCAGGGACCAAGGCCTCCAAAACTATGAGCCAAAAAACACCTTTTCCAAGCTGATTATCTCAGGTATTTATTACAGCAATGGAAAGCTGACCAACACAGACACCCATGCTTTTATTTATCGTCTCACCACCCAAGTGTGCATCTTGTTTAGTTTCTTTGTATTCAGATAAATGGCTGTGTATTTTGACTTGCTTCTATCAATAAATTAAATGTTTGAAAGACTTATGGATATTGATGAATGTAGCTATTATTTAAAGGTGCCCATTTCAATGTATTATTTCTAGTTTTAGGTTTTCATAAAGAAGTTTGAGTATTCCAGTTGTAAAGTTACTGAATCACAGGGTAATAATTTCTTCACGTTCATCTTTACTAGATAATGTGAAATTGTTTTTAAAAGTGGTTGTAAAATGTACTTACAACAGCATGAGTTCCAATTGCTCCAAGTCTTTAACATTGACATTGTTGTATTTTTAAATTTTTACCCATTTGGTGGGCATACGATGGCCCCATTTGCTTTGGTAACCAGTAAGACTGATCATCTTTACATATTTTTTAAAAATGTCTTTATTTAGGGTGATTAGTTTATTCTTGTTGCCCCAGTATAATTAATAAAATGATCTCCTTTCATTCTCTGACATGTCTCAGTGTTTTAGTCAGCTTTTCATTGCTGTGACCAAAATACTGGACAAGAACAACTTAGAGGAGGCAAAGTTTATTTGAGGCTTATGGTTTTAGGAGTTGGCAGTCCAGAAATGGCCAACTTCACTGCTTTAGGCCCAAGGAGAGGTGGCACATCATGATGAGCAGAGTCCAGCAGAGTAAAGCTTTTCAGCTCATGGCAGGGTCAAGAGAGGGTGTGCAGGGAAGTTGTACCCTTCCAGGGCACAGCCCCAGTGACCCACCTCATCCAGCCATGCCCCACCTGCCTACAGTCACCACCCAGTCCATTCAAACTAGGATGGGCTGACTAGGTGAAAGCTCTCACAGTCCAATCACTTGACCTCTAAACACGCCTGCATTTACATAGGAGCTCTTTGGGGGACACCTCACATCCAAACCATTACATTCAGTTTGAATAATAAATTATGTGGCACTCTATTCTGAGTGGAGTTCCTTCACAAAATGGAAATTTCCTTTTTGTTCTTTAAGAATATTATTCATGTGCTTAAGTGGCTCAGTGGAGAAAATAAAAAAAAGGATAGATACAGAACTTTGAGTGAAAAATAAATAAAAGGGAAACCAAACTTCTTAGCCACGATTACTCAGTCTGACTCAGGATGACCATCTCCAAAATAATGTGCAGTGGAGTCTTCCAATGGGGACAAGCAAATGGTCTTGAGCAATATAACCCGGTGGTCAAAATGGAAGAATCTGTTAACTTGTTTCTCAGAAATGACTCAAGTCACAATCATTATTTGAAAATGGGTCACAGTGTCTGTGGCAGCCACTCACTTCTCTTTCAACTCGTAATAATTCTCTTAAAAACGGACATGTGAAACCTAACGGCACTGTTACCTTGAGATTATCTAGTAAAGAGTTGTTCTCCCTCGAAAACAGGGGAAATCAAATATGTAACTCATTATGATTGACTTTGGAGGTAGTTCTCCTTTGTTAAAATGCTTTCTAATAGCTCTGATCCTCTTCCTCAAATAAACCCCAAGAAAGCCTCTCCCCCAGCTGTCTACATGATCCTAGTGAGGCCTGTGGAGGCCCAGTGGTGTCCCTCCTGTCATTAAGGAGAGGAGGCAGGGTTTTGCCTCAGAGCTTCTGAGCCTGTGGCTTAGCTCAGCAAAGCACATTTCCTTCCTTGCATGCATGAATGGGGCTGAAGGTACACACGTGAGCTGGGGACCAAATAACAAACGTGCTTGTTCAATCTATCAAATAAAGTATTTGGACTTTTGAGGTTCAGCTCACTTCTAATTACTTGAATAAAAAATTCTCAGAAGATGAGCATGACGAATGTTAATTTTTCCTATTTCTAAAGCTCCTTAACAGCTGGAGGGATTTTCTTTTAAATCTTGCAAAAATTGAAGTAAACACAAAAGAATCCCACCTTCCGGAAAAGTCAAGATGGGGTATTTTGATTTTCTTCTGGAGTTCCA
The DNA here is from genome assembly GCF_048772815.1 of Callospermophilus lateralis. Classification (NCBI taxonomy): domain Eukaryota; kingdom Metazoa; phylum Chordata; class Mammalia; order Rodentia; family Sciuridae; genus Callospermophilus; species Callospermophilus lateralis. The sequence goes on along the minus strand of NC_135305.1, from coordinate 23,175,020 downwards.
AGCAACTCCCAGTCAGGGATTTGTGAGAGCACACTTGGTGAATACGATTGATAGTGTTTCCTGCACAGGATGAGCTGATTCACCATTTGCCCTGGCCCAGCTCCTCTGCCAGGGTTCGATTCTCACTCTCACCTCTTCAGCACTGCAGGTGAGGAGCACGCAGTGGCAAGAGGATCACGAACTCATCCGTTTGTAGTGCTCCTTCTCCAAACTATGCTGGGGGACATGTTGGTCAATGTGTCATGAAGTCTGGTGGCTGTGCTGATCAAAATGGCAGCCACAGCCATGGCTAAATAACTGAATTTTAATTAAAAATAAGATTGAACAGTCATTTGTTCCATAACTCAGTGGACAAACTTGCTCAGTTGCCCTAACATTTCAAGTGCTCATTAGCCACATATAGTTGGAGTCACCAAACTGGTTGGTGCAGATGGGAAATGTCTAGTGGACAGTGCTGTTTAGTGTCATGGGGAGCAAGACTCCAAAAGACTCCAAGTCATTTTGGTATCTGCCCTTGGGCTGTCTCACCTGGCAAAGACCAGCCCTTTCTTGACTCTCTCCAGGCACCTGAATCTTCTTCAGGGACAACTGTTGGCCCTTGCTTGTCTTCACATTCTCCCCCTTTTACAGAATCCCTCTTCAAATTTAGAAATTCATAGGCACATTAGGAAAAGAAAATATTTGTACAGTAACTTTTAGAGCGAGGGGACAAGTAGTCATATCTCGAGTGCAATCCATGTAGTTCTGTTAGCTTTATTTAACACTTGATCCCGTAAGTGACACAGCTATCTTCCATCACAAATGTGTCCCTGGTCACAGGAGGAAGTGAAGGTCATTTCTCATCGTTGTTACTCCTCCCCATGCCCTGCCCGATGGGCACTTCACAGGCCTCCACATTCCCCAGACCTGCCTGATTTTTTTCCTGTCTCCCATCTTTGCATTTCTCCTGGACAAACCCTCCACATCGGTAGCTCACTTATCCTCCCTCATCTCTCTGCATTAAAGACATTTACATTTTTAACAGAGCAGAAAGAAAACTTGCCATTTCTGAAGAAGGAAGTGAGGCAGTAAATGTACAGGGTAAAACAAGATTAGGCAGGACCGAAAGGCAAAGGCAGGATGCTCATAACAAAGACAGTTGAAAATTATAACTGTAATTGTTCATCTTCTTGGAATTTCCTGGCTGTCAGCACACTGTGGTCTAGATGGTGAGGCTTCTGGATGAATGCCCCCTCTCCGTTTTTCTCTGCATTCAGCTGTGAGATCCTCTTGCAAAACCCAGTACCATTCATGAAAACCTAAAAGAGAACTGCATGCCGAGGAATTAATTTACTTGGATGCAAGAATTTGGCCAGTTCTTCCATCTACAAATCTGGAAATAAGTAAATATATATCTTACATAAAATGAGTGCAAGAGCACAGAGTTAAGTATGTGGAATATTATGCAGTAGTCATTGGAGAAATCTGCTGTAGTGACCAAGGGCTGGTGTCACGTGGTTTACACATATACACATATATACACACACATGCATATATGCATACACACATGTATATGTGTGGGTGTGTATATACATACATGAGAGAGAGAAAGAGAGCTCTAGACAGCAGGAGCAAGATCTTTCTGGAATTGGCTCTTGTGATTGTGGGGCCTGGGGAGTTGGGGTTGGCTGGCAGGCTGCAGATTCTATCAAGAGTTGATATGGTCTGGAGTCTGAAGGCAGACTGGATGCATTATTCTCTCTCTTCAGAGAACGCAGTCCTCTCACTTGAGGCCATCAACTGACTGGACAAGGCCATCCACATTATGGATGGTGTTCTGTTTTACTTGAACTCTATTGATTTAAATATTAATCACATCTAAGAAATACCTTCACAGCAACATCTAGACTGGTGTTTAACCAAATAACTGAGCACCAGAATCTAGCCAAGGTGACTCAATTTTAACCAGTTACCAAATGTCATCAGCATGATGGATTATAATGTTAGTTTGCCAGGGCTAGCTTAACAAAGAATCTTTGGGTGGCAATAAATAACAGACATTTATTTTCTTGCAATTCTGGAGACCAGAAGTCTCCAGAAGCAGGGGTGGTTTCTTCCAAGGACTGTCTGTGGCTTGAGATCGCTTCCTTCCCTTTCTGTCCCCACAGGGTCCTCCTCTGTACATGCCTGTCTACTGATGCCCTCTTCTTATAAGGACATTAGCCATGCTGGATTAGGGTCCATACTAATAATATTTTAACTTAATTTCCTCTCTAAAGACCCTCTCCCTGGGCTGGGGAGGAAGCTCAGTGTTAGAGTACTTGCCTTAGCATGTGTGAGGCCTGGGGTTCAACTCCCAGTACTGCAGAAAATGAAAATAAGGGATGGGGCTATAGCTCAGTAGTATAGTATTGGATGGGTGAGGCACTGGGTTTGTTCCCCAGCACCACATAAAGACAAATAAACAAAATAAAGGTATTGTGCCCATCTACAACTAAAAAATTTTTAAAAATGAAAAATACAATGAAAAGACCTTGTCTCCAGATACGTTCATAGTCTGGGATACTAAAACTTCAACATTTGAATTTTTAGAGGAGGACACAATTTAGCCACAGCAACAGGAACAGGTATTCTGGGGTGTGGAGGTAGAGGTGGGTGCATCCCATGCTAAGAAGTCCTGAGTTCAGTAATCAATGTGATCATGTGAAGTGATCAGGTGGATGCATGTGGGAACAGAGGGTCAGTCTACTCTGATGGATGGGTAACCTTCCCTGTGGTAACACTGTTTTCATGTTGAAAGAATGAGATCTATTTGAACATCCATTAGGCAGAAGGAAAAAAATGTGCTATCAGTAGAGAAACAATTTGCTTACCCCAAAATACAGGGGCCAGCACAGTTTCACATGCCAGCATCTCGCCCCAGCCTTACAACACAGCTGCTGGGAAGGAAGCCTAAAGCAGGTGCTTGGGCTCGCTCCCTTCATGGCTCAAGTGGCTGTTGGTGCCCTCTTTGTCGTGTACCTCTTCTAGTTGGCTTTAAGCTTATTGATTTGTTTCTAAGTAGAAAAAGTAGTACTTTCACTCATTGCAGAAATTTGGAAAAGTATACAAGTAGGCAGAAATAATTAAATGCCAAAGCAATTTCACCATAAATTTAGAAAATCACTTAAGAAATTATATTTCTTCCAAACCTTTTTTTTTTTGAGGCATATGTAGCTTTTTAAATAAAATTGGGACTACATGAAATATACTTTAATATTCTACTTCCTCACATTATAATGAACATTTCCCTGTTTATTATTTTTGAAAACAATTAAAAGGTTGTATGATACATTATCCATATCCTTGCAGGTATAGTCATTTCCCACATTGTTCTTTTAGTGCCTTCAATGTGCTCTGTGCTAGGTCCTGTTTCACACTCTGATGAAACAAATAAGGAGGCTGTTTTCATTGAGCTTTTCCCATTTACGGACTGTGCTCATGATTTATTTAACCATACCTTTATTCTGATGCAAGAGAGTTAACTTACCTGGGAGGAAGGCATTTGTGTCCTTTCCCTCTTCCTGCTGCATCCCTGTGATGTGAAGTGATCACTTGCATTCCAGCAGCCATCTCTGCACCATCAAGTAACTCTGAGGATGGAAACCAAACACTGAATATAGGATATACAGGATTCTGGGTTCTTGAGCCCTGGAGATAACTCATGGGCCCTGTTCATATCAGAACTTTCTTGAAACAAAAACAAAATTCCTAACCTGTTTATATAAAAACTTCAATTTCTATGTAATCAAATATGTATCACATTCATCAACTCTAAGGACACATTTTTCCTACAATGTAGTATCATCTTAGTATAGATGATGCATCATAGTTTAAATGGCTTTTTAAACAGAAGTAAAACTCACATGACATAAAAATTCACCATATTAGCCATTTTAAAGTGTACAATTCAGCAAATTTAAGTTCATTCACAGCATTTTTCACTATTATCGCTATTTAATTCTGGAACAGGGAACCTTATACTAATCAAGTGGTCACTCCCCATTTCCCCTCTTCCCAGCCCCTGGCAACCACTAATCTATTTTTTGGCTCTATGAATTTGCCTATTCTGGAAATTTCATGTAAATGGAATCATGGAACATAGAAGCATACAACATATGATCTTCAGCCATTGGCTTCTTTCAGTTAGCAGAATATTTTCAAGGTCCATTCACGTTGTAGCATGTATCAGTCCCTCACTCTTTTTTATGGCTGAATAATATGGACATACTATAATTAATAATGCTGCCATGAATATTCATGTAGAAGTTTAAACATTTTAAAGATGTATGCTTTCTCTTGGGTTATACGGAAAAGAGGAATTTCTGGATCATATGGCCACTTTGTGTTTAGCTTTTTGAGGAACTGCAAAACTATTTTCCAAAGTGGCTGCACCCTATCCACTCCCCACAGCAATGCACTAGGGTTCCAATTTCTTCACATTCTCACCAACACTTACTTTTCCTCCCAGCCAATCTAGTTTATAAACTGAATTTATTTATCCCACTCCTAGCTGATGGACATCTGGGTTGTTTCCACTCTTTCACTCTTATGAGTTTTGCTATTATGAACATTTATGTACAAGTTTTTGTTTGAACACATTTTTTTCTATTTTCTTGGGTATATACCTACAGCTGATTTGCTGGGCCATATGATAATTCTATTTATTTTTTTTTGAGGACATGTCAAACCATTTCATTTTAAAAAAATGTTTCCCCCCTATTTTTATTGGTGCATTAAAGTTGTACATAATGGTGGGACTTGTCGTGACACACTTTGTAGATACACATGGTATAACAATATAATTTAACCAATGTCGTTCCCCAGGATTTCCCCTTTCCCTCCCCTGGCTCCTTTCTTCCCTTCAATTTTCATATGATTCTTTGTCACCTTTCTCTTCCTGTTTCCTCTCTAGTTTCTACATAGTAGAGGAAACACAGGACCCCTCTTTTGAGTTGGCCAAACTCTTTCTTTCAGTGGCTTACCATGTGACAGTCCCACCAACAGCATCCATGAAAAATGATGAGCAAATTTTCTTTGACTCCCCACTTTTTTTGCCCTTTAATTTTGAAATTTAAATAACAGAAATAAGTAAAGAGGATAAATAGTCTATACTTACCACCCAACCAGTGTTAACACTTTTTCTTGGCTCCAGATATTTTAAAATAAAATATATAACAAAAATAAATAAAATTAAAAAATAACAAAAATAAATAAAATAAAGTAACAAAGTGTTCAAGCCACCTTCTTCCTTTCACCATCCCAATCATAGTGCTTTCTGCAGAGATAATGATTATCATAATTTTAGCATCTATCCTTTTAGACCATGTTTTATTAGTATTCACTAATATTTCCAATAGATAACATTTCTTCATGTTTTTAAAACTTTAAGCATGTGCCATCATACTGTTGTTTTATTCTGCAACTTGCTTTTAAAAATAGCTTTTTGGAGGTGTATATGCAATGGATACAATTTGATGAAACTGGGCATATGCCCCACCTGTGAGGCCATGACCACAATTCAGATAAAAACCATATCCACAGCCAGGTGTAGTGGCAGACACCTGTAATCCCAGTAACTCAGGAGCTTGAGGCAGGAGGATTTCAAGTTCAAGACCAGTCTGAGCAACTTAGCAAGGCGCTAAGAAATTCTGTGAGACCCCATCTCAAAATAAAAAATAAAAAGGGGACGTAGCATAGTGGTTAAGCGTCCTTGGGTTAAATCCTGAGTACCCAAAAATAAAATATATTCATCACTTCCAAAATTTCCTTGTGTCCCTTTATCATGTAGAACTCTACATGAGATCTACCTTCTTCACAGATTTTTGAATAGAGTACTGTTGACTATGCTGTACTAGATGGATCTCCAGAACTCGAATTCATCTTGCATAGCTGAAACTTGATACCAATTCAACAACTCCCTATTTCCTTCTAAGACTTGCCTTTAAAAATAAATAGTTTTTTGAAATCTATCCATGCGATGTGCAGGTAAATATTTAACCACCATCTCTTGTGGACAGAAAAGGAATTATCTATCACCTTTGCCAATTTCCACATTGTAAGTACTTGTCACAGCTACAGATGTGATATCAACCAGTTTGCCAAACTCCTGTGATTTTAGCATTTGCCTCTCATGTGCTGGCTCAAGGATACAGTTAAATCTCCCCATATCAATGTGCACATCAGGGTTTTGCTTGTGTTCTGTTCGAGGGCCTTTAGCCTGCACTGCAGTGTTTTCATCTATTCCCCTACTGGACACCTAGGCTGTCTCTAGGTTTTCACTTAAAACAGTGTTACAGCAAATGTTCTTCTGCTTACCACTGGTGCACATGTGCACTCATCTCCAAAGTTGCTGCACCAGCTCACCCACTCACCATCAGTATGAGAGATTCCATTTCTCCATGATCTTGGAGACACTTGGTATTGTGAGACTCAATTTTGGCCAACTGAAAAGGTATAATTCCATTGATGTAATATAACTCCATTGATGCAATAGTTGACCTTTACTCTGAGATCCAGTAACTGTTCATGTATAATTACATATGTGTTTATTGTTTCATTTGCTTACATTTAATCACATCAGTGTTGACTGTAAGAAATACAATAGGCTATTGAAGAGCCTCAAAATCCAGAACCCAAATTAGTGTAAGATGGTCACTTGGCTTTTCTCTAAACTTAAGAATGTAACTTTAATTTGGGGATTTAGAAGCAGAAGCTAAGGTCATATTGCCTTTGGCTTCAAGTTACAAAGAACCACATTAACACTGACTTAAACAAATGGGATGTTTAGTCAAAGTGATAAAGAAGTCTGGGGCTAGCAAAGGAGGCAGTGGGCCATTCTGGACACAGTCCCTACCATCTTTCTCTGTCATCCTTAGTGGTAAGCTACAATGCTCACGCTCATTGCCTCATGACTCTAAGATGGCTGCTACAGCTCTAGGCTTCTCATCATCTGGAAGGAGCACTGCCCAGATCAGGAGCACAAGAGCTTCCACATAAATACCCAGAAGACTTTTGTTAATATCAACAGCCTGACCTGTGTCACGAGGCTGCCTGTGTGTGAGGCAGGCATGTTAGCAGGATATGTTTTCTCATCCTCTGAACAGAAAAGGCATCCTGTTATAGTGGGAAATGTGAACAAGGCAGGTGTCTGCCTCAGAGTTATTTGGCATGTGGATTTTATAGGCATTATTTTTTCATGGTCACATCAAATTGAATGAACACTAGGAATTCATTCACAAGTATCTACCAGTCAAAAGTGCAGAAAGCTCAGTTCCCACATCTTGTCACCATTTGGTTCATTCGCCACTGCCCGTTAAGCACCTAAGTTTTGCTTCTTTTTGTCTCTTTTTAATGATTCAAAACCAATTTAAGATGTTAGCCCTGACAGATGAACCTGGCACAGGCTACTGTACGCTGAATCTTCCAGGCATGCCGCATGCCACATGACTTACAAAAATTGTTTAGGCTGTGGGATATGGGGGACAAGCACATGGGGCTGAAAGAAAACCTAATTTGTCATTTATTATTCTGTGTTTCTAAGGCAGGTCTCTATTAACAACTCATGATTAACATAATTCACGAATGTCTTCTTCCAGAGGCCAAGACGCTAAGTGGTGTGTGCAGGCAGGACTGGGAGAGGTGTGGTTATTTACTACCCATAATCTGGAGATGAGTCACAGGAAGGCTGTCAGCAGAACAGGAAGGTGGAGATTTGGATAAGGAAGTAGGACATTCGTTAGATTCCACAGCAATTAGACTTTTCCATAAAAGCAGCATCTGGTTTTGGATATTGCCAAGTAGAATAAAAAGGGGGAAAGGGAGGATCTGAAGCAGCCTTGTAGAAAGCACCGAGGCAAGTGGTAGTGGTTAATACTGGGCAACTCCAAAGCTCTGCAAAGTGCCTGAGCTTTGGAGATCACCACTGATCTACCTGCCAGGAATACCCTGTCACTGGGGGTGTACCTGCTGTGTGTCAACATCAGCATACATGGAGAGGCTGAGTGTGTAGATGTGCTTGTGGTACTCTGCAGCACTCACTGATGACTGCTGCCATCTTACATTACTACTAATAGAGGCCATTAGTAATAGAGAAGTAATAGAAGAATAGTTATCTACTTCTTTTAACATTTTTTGATCCTAGACAGATTTCACTTCTAACTTTGCTAGATTCTAAAACTGAAGAAAGAAAAAAAAGGATCAATACATTCTCTATGTTCTCTGATCTATTCCATGTTTTTCCCCCCTTTTTTTAAAAAGACAATGCAACCATACATCTGGCAGTGATATAACAGAGAAACCAAGGAATAAAATACAGCACTGGCCGTCTCTCTTTCCCCACTGTCTCTCTGGTGACAGAAATTTTGATGTGATGTGATGCAGTAATGTGGACTGCATTCATCCATTCATCCCTGCAGTACTGGGGATTGAAGACAGGGCTAGCACATGCTAGGCAAGTGCTCCTCCACTGAGCTACTCCCCTTGACTCCTTTTTTTCTATTTTGAGACAGGGTCTTACTAAGTTGCCTGGGTTAGCATAGAACTTGTGAACCTCCTTAGTTCCTGAGTAGCTAGGATTACAAGTGTGCACCATCATGCCTGGTTGCTTTTATTTTTGTTACAAACCATTTTCCTTCCAATATGTAACAAATAATTTCTCCACTGAGACTTTCCTTATGCTTGAAGACACAGATCTGCCAAAATGAGACAGATCTCAATTCAAATCCTGGCTCTGCTACTTAGTAGTTGTGCAACCCTGAGTGAATTACTCGCTCTTTTCCAAATCTCCATTTCTGAACCTGGAAAACGGGGATAATAATATATATGCTTTGCAGAGACTGTTGTGAGAATTAAGTGAGATTAGGTAAAGTACTTAGCACCATGCCTGGCATCACTAAGTGCTTGAGACACAGACAGATATTATAATTGTCAGGTTTTTAAAAAAAATTTTCCCATTAGACTAACAAGTCTAAAATTAAAATGTAAATTAGTAGGATTTCATCTGAAGCTCAACTTCACATGCCTCTTTAAGAATGCACATATCACGTGAGGCAGACGGATTACTAACAAGAAGGGCCTTCCTCTCCTGGGCTGTGCACTGCCTCACCTTTGTGCACGGGTACTTGTGAAAGGGAGCTTCAGCAACTCTCTCCATCAGGCTGCTGTGAGGATGAGAGGACAGGCAGTTCACTCCACACCTGGCACACAGCATGCTCAGCAGGCACTGGTGCCCTGCCCTCTCATCCTCCAGTGCCAGCTGCTGTACTTCCGTGGGTTTAGCCTTTTCTCTTAGAGAAGCCATAGGAGTGGACCAGAAGGCCTTCTTCCAGAGCCCTGCAGGTCAGGCCCCTGCCTTCTGTGTAGTAGAGGATGGCTCAGTTGTTTAGGTTACACAGCTAGGAGACACAATGGCTCTCTCCATTTCCTAAACCAGCAAAACCAGAAAGTCAGCATGAGGAAAGCCCTTACCTCCGAAGTCAGAAAGATACTTGATGGGAAAAGTTCAGGCTGAACTCTGACTGTGGGTCTGGGTCCCAGTCCAGGTAACACCTGAAGACAGATGAGGACCCAATGAAATATGACTGGGGAGATCTAGGATTTTTGTCCCTCTGGCTGACCTGAGCACTGGCTTGGAGGCCATCAGAGTAGGCAAAGATGGAAAACTCGTCTCCTAAAAATTCCCCCTTTAATTTCTGACTACAGAGAAAATGTACTTGTATCTTTGGCTCTGACCATGGTGCTGAATGCTCTGATCTTGAAAATTCAACTCCTATAGTGGCTGCAGATCTGACTCTCACAGTTGTGGGTGGTTTGGAAGAAACCTCAGAGTGTGCAGGCCCTTCCTCTTTTCTGAGGTACTACTAACCATGTATTTAAGCTGCAGTGTTTACTCTCTTGTTCTCCTTCTGAGGATCAAAATTTGGAGAGAATTTCTGGCTAAAATGTAGAGATGTGGTTGCTCCCAGTTCCTAAATACCATCTAAGTAGGAATAGTATTTTAAAGAGTCAGAAAACCATCTGACTCCAAAGTACACTGAAGGTGGCCCCAGCACAGTATCTTTCCATCTATGGAGAATAATAAGGAAAGTCACAGTTCCTCAGACAATCACCACACAAGAGTCCACTTCTCAGTCTGGGTGTTCCCGACTTCAGTGTGCTGCTGCCTCAACTGCTGACATCCCATGGTTGTTTGTGTTCACATGATGCCTGATCACAGGATAATTCTCCATCCTCTACAGGGGTTTTGGAAGTAGCACTTTGGTGCTAAGTACGTGATAGGATCCTAACATTAAGAAGCTCAGAGTCTGTTGTGGCGGGGGGATCATGAGTAACAGTGATTATGAAGCAAAGCAGAAAGCACTGTATGCATTACCAGAGATAGCACATGTCGAGAGCCACGGTGTCAGGACAGTGGCCTATTCTGCTCTGAAACCCGACTGGAGAGAATCGAGTTCTGAGCTCTGGATTTGACCTTCCATTCACCTTCCATTTTAGGCAAATATATCTCAGTAGATGGGGCTGGTCAACCATAAATGTGGTTTTGGAGATAAATTCCCCTTTTGCTATGAGAGCCTGCTCATGCATCTTGGGACTCCTGCTTGCTGGGAGCTTGGGTGGACTATGTTTGTTGCTGCGAAGACTGTTGTCAGCCACTGAGAGGATAATCCCAGGCAGGTTGGGGCAGACAGCATTTGTGCCCCATGGACACAAACTGCAGTTCCATTTCCACCAGCTGTGTGCAAACAGGTAGAGAGATTAGTATGTGAAGAGAGGCTAACAAAGGGACATGCAGTGATCTGTTCAGGAGGAACTGGCCACACAGTGAGCCTGTCCTCTGTCTGACCTGGGAGAAAGGACCAGATGGTCTTTCATCTAAGTTTTTCTCTGCCCTTCTTGAGGTCCCTTTATCAGAAGCCAAAATATGTACAAAGTTATGGCATGTTGGGCCAGGCATCAACTTTGTGTAGAGAACAGCATGGCTCTGAACAGGAGAAAATGGTGGCACTGCCATCAGTTACTGCTTAACCCTGTATCTTGAGGTGGGAGTGGCCTGAGGAGCAGGGTCTGGGCATATAACAAGGAAAATCCTTCTCAGTGCCTAGAAAGTGCCTGGCATGCTACAGATGCTCAATAAATGTTTATCCAACCAAATTCTTGTTGAGCAACCAAAGGAAAGGGTGGCAGCTGCTTTCTTAGCAGATGTGGTACTCCAGAACAAGGAGTTGCTGATCACAGGTCCTGGTCCTTGGGGAGACTGATGACTTGGCTGACCTCACGTTCTAGAGCACTGAGGAACCCCTGCTGTGGGAACAGAGGCTGCACTCAAGAAAAGCTCCCCAAAGAACCCAGAACCCAGCCTACCTTCACCAGCCACTGCATCTTCAGATAAAAAGGTCAACACCATGTTCATGAGCCCTTTCCTCTCTAGAGAACCCCGCTCTCTACTTTCCAGACCCTGAGTTCTATTATCTACCGTCTAAAAGGAAAATCAGGCTAGTATTTTCTTCATGCCATCAGTCAGTCTGGCAGCAGAACCCTTTGCAAGGCCAATTCAAAGTCATTTAGAAGTAGGGTCCCTCCAAGAACTTCATTATCTGTTGCCTGTTCTGTTACTATGATTCATATTTCTCCACCTCCACTGTTTCTGTTTTAACATATGCAGAAAGACGGCAGTGAGGGGGATTAGAACGAGGTCTATCTACCACCCACACTACACGTTCATCCTTGTTCTCCTTCCTGCCCTTGGCCTGTCCTCTGGCCTGTTCAGTCAAAGGAAGGAAGCCTGCCAGGAGAGGCAGCTGTTTGCAAGAAGTCAAAACGCCTTCTTTAAAAGCATACCCAAGGGCTGTCCTTTTCTCCAAGACCAGTTCTGACAGCAAAGAAGGCTGGTGCCCAACTGGCACACTCTGATGCCTTTGTCCTGTCGCCTCCTGCCACATCAAGCCTTTGGCACAGTATTGGTTACCCAATCTCTGCCAGGCCTGCACCATCATTTGCCCAACCCATAGCCAGTGGTGGCCAACATGTTCAGGGCTGATACAGATTGGTGTTAGGCCACAATTTCAAAGACTTCATCTTCATGTGGCAGAATTGCAGGAGTGGTAGATGCATTATCCTTCTTCACTCCTTCCCACCTCTTTGACTTCCTCCTAAGCACTTAATAAACAAGCTGCTTGTCCATCTGCTACCCTTTCACCTCCCAGGAGGAAGAGATCCTGAGCCCGTTGCCTCCTCTCACTTTAGCAAGTGCTAACTCTGAGACAGCAAGTCTGCATAGTTTGGCCCCAAGCTCCCAGACCGCACCCACATACCAGGGTAGTGCCAGTGTACACCCTGCCCAGGCACTCATCTATTGTTCCCACATAGTTTGCAGGGCTGGCCATCAGGCACTAAGGCTACTTGGGTAGAAAAAGCCTTTTCAAAACAGGCTGGCTCTCAAATAGTTGGCTAAAGTTTGTTCCTGGGCCTTGTAGGGAGTAAATAAGGGTCTACTTGAAGCTCTTCTAGGAGATCATGGGAATTAAACATCATTGCAAAAAAAAAAAAAAAAAAAAATCCCTCAGATAACTCATTATGGACACACAATCCTTATAGAGTTCTAAGCTCCGTTCCTAGGTGTGGGGGCGAAATCAAAGCCCACTGAATGGGCAGCCATCATGCCCAGATGGAGCAGGCTAGGCGTGTCGCTAGAGTTTCTTCCCAATGGGCACCAATTGTAAGTCCTGAGAACTGCTGTCCCTTCTGTTGCTTCTACCCTACTAGCTGTAAATGGGGATGAGCTCTGCTAAAAATCCACCTCAAGGTCTCTTTGTAAATGAATGAATGATGGGTGGAGCTGCTACTTTAACTAAATGCTCTATGAAATAACCAAATGCAACTTTTTCTCAGAAGACTCAACTCTCTAAAGACAGCTCTTACACAGTTCCTCATCCACCTACAGACCCTTTACCTTCCCTGAGGGAGGCTTCTACACCGACTGCTCCCTCCTGTCTTTTCTGGCTTTAGTGAGTCTGCATGGCTTGGTCCAAAGCTCCCTGGCGGCACCCACACACCAGAGCAGCCTCATTGTACTCCCAGTGAAGGCTGGGCACCCCTAGCTGGAAAATCCAGAATCTAAAGTCTTCCAAAATTGATTTTTGAGCATTAGCATGAGGCAGCAAGTAGAAATTTCCACACCTGACCTCATGTGCTGGTGTAGTCAAAACTCAGGTGTTTTAAAATATTGTAAAATTGCCTTCAGACTATGTGCCCAAGGTCTATATGAAACAAATGGATTGTATGTTTAGTCTTAGGTCCCTTTCCCAAGATATCTCATTGTACATATGCACATATTTTAAAAATCTAAAATCTGAAACACTTCTGCTCCCAAGTGTTCTTGTTAAGAGATGCTCACCTGGTAGCCTGCAAGAAAAAGAAGAGGAAGAACTCAATTACCAAGGCAAAGGGGATGGCACTGAACACACCGTCAGGGAGGCCACTGCTGAAGTGGCCTGGACTTCAACTGCTCAGCACCCATTGAGATTTTTGCCTTGATTCCATGGCATTCTCCACAGTGAACAAATGAGAGAGAGTCTGTTTGATTTCTGGTCACTCTCCTTCCACTCTCCTTCCACCAGTCCCTTGACTCTGCTACACTGAATGCAGACTAAAATCTGGACTCTGCCTTTTTTCATTTTCTCATAAATATTACCACCACCACCACTACTAGGCGACCTTATAAAAGGGCAGTTTACAATACTGTCTTTGACCTCTACTGTATTTAAACTGCATACTTTTGAGAATCAGAATGTCAGATTTAAAGTGATCTCAAAGATACTCCAGGACAGGGGTTCTGAACTGGAGGACTAATAGTCTGGTAGGGTCCATGGGAGGGCTTGTGAGCCTTCTAAAAAAACTTTCTGCAATTTTTGACTTTTGTACATTTGTATTTTTTTTTCTTTCTTTCTTTCTTTCTTTTTTTTTTTTTTTTAAGGAAAATAGCTTAATGAGTCTAATGGGACCAATTTGTTTTAAAAATGAGGAAAACTAGGTTCCATAACAGAAGGCTGGAACTAGACCTAGGATACACGACTTTGAACTCTCTGCATTAGATCATACTTAGATAGTGACATATTTTTTTTTAAAAAAAGATTTTGTAGTTATAGACAGATGCAATATCTTTATTTTGTTTATTCACTTTTTTTAATGTGGTGTTGAGGCTCGAACCCAGTGCCTCTCATGTGCGAGGCAAGTGCTCTGCCTACTGAGCCACAACCCCAGCCCCTCAAAAATCTTATAGCCAGACACAGTCAACATAATGGCTTGACTTTTTTCTTTGAAATTCTACTTATATGATAATAAAGGATTATGAACCAATGAGGACAGAAAACAAGAGCATACACATCAGTAGATACAAGCTGTGAACAAAATCTTAGCAAGTGGGCCAGCATGTGGTAATTCAATTTAGCATGGCAGAAAATGCTGATACCTGGGAGCCCAGAGAAGAAAGTCCACAAGAAGCAATCTGATACCTGCACAGAAGGAATGGAAGGCTCATGAGGGGTGGGACTGGAGATAAGAGTCCCTGGGATACAGACATGAGTATATGCCTTCTTCTCAAAGTCCCAGAGCTTACAGCCTAGTAGAGAGGCTTGAAAAAGTGACAAGTAATCAGAGTCCAACATGCACCGAATCAGGCTCTCAAGAGCGGGGAGAAGAAAGCTACCTGCTGCCCTCCAGGAGTGAAGCCTTCCCAGGTGAGCACACATTTGAGCCAGGGGTTAAAGGGTGAACTCGTGTTCCTAGGCCAAGGAGGACTGGCAAGGGCACATGTGGGCAAAGCAAGCAGTGTACACACAGGCTTGATGGGACCTGGAATGTTCCCAGCAGTGAGCCACTGGATGAGCTCCGGAAACAGAGGGGTGTGGCCAGATGAGGGTGTGGATGCAGGCAGGGTGGGAGTCTGCAGCATCCTGTATCTGGTCAAGACGGAGTTCACTGAAAGGTCTGGTAGAAAAACAAGGTCACACATGCCAGATAGCTGGCAGAATTTCAAAGCTGGACTAAAGGTGAGGGATGGGCCCAGGAAGCCGTTGGAGGCTAAGGAGGATGCAGAGAAAGGATGGATTTGGAAGAGTAGTCTGAGGGAACAAGGGTAAGACTTGTTGAGCGTGGATGTGGATGAGAGGAAGAAGGGGGAAAGGCACACTACCCTAAGGTGTCCTGCTTTAGCCATGGGCACAGCAGGACACTCATCATTGGAGAGAAGGTCATGGGTCTGACTTTGGAATATTACACTAATATAGGTTTAGAAAAGCAGGATAAAACATCTAGGAGACTCTGAAAATACGGAAATCAAAAGTTGTAGAACATATCTGAGGTTAGAGCTCCAGTATGAGGGAAATCAGCACACAGACAATGTATTTGACCAGGGGAGCAGCTGAGATAACTCAGGGAAAACAGAGGGTAGGGAAAAAGCAAACAGTTCTGGGGAAATAACCGTAGGACAGAAAAAGAACTAGTGAAATGATACTGATCCCCATTTGATCTGTAAGGTGGCTGGAATGTCCATCTTGGCCCTGTGGTGAAAAGAGCTTTCTGGGTATGAGAAGGGCAAGAAAGCTGTGGTGAACATTTCTGGATGGTCAGGTCACACGGCTTCACCAGGCCAGAATTCCCTCAGGTGCCCTTCAGTTCTCCAGAATGCCATGTGGGGACAGCAGGTGGCATCAGGTGGACCTATCAGTACATAAGCACCTGTGGCAGAAACCACCCCAGAGGCAGAGCGGCTGGATGGCTCATTCTTCTGCCATTTCTTCAGAAGTCGGCATTATTTCCAGTCTAACAACTTCAAGTCTAGTAAAGAAGGAGTGTTTAGGACAACAGTTCAAGTAGAAGTTCCTGCTTCCTCAACTGAACTGAAACCTTATTAACTTGGTTCTTCCTAGACATTGAAACCCAGTTATCTATACCATTTGAGTCTGGTGGCTAACCACAGAACAGGTTCTGTGGTGAGGCAGGAGATGA
The DNA here is from genome assembly GCF_048772815.1 of Callospermophilus lateralis. Lineage (NCBI taxonomy): Eukaryota > Metazoa > Chordata > Mammalia > Rodentia > Sciuridae > Callospermophilus > Callospermophilus lateralis. Next base: position 23,158,997 of record NC_135305.1, on the reverse strand, counting down.
TCCGGCTCCCAGGTGAGTTGATGTGAGCCTCTCAAGCTAAACAGAACCTCTTCAGTGCTCCTTTCAAATCACCTCAGGCAATCACTGATTTTGCCTTTGTTTTTTTCCCTTGGATATCTATCACAACAACAAAAATATCCATTTCTCTAAAACATAACCATCAACAATATGCAAATAGCCATCTGTTAATATCTTAACACATGTAATTCAGTAGAAAAAAAAGTCACCTTAGCATTTTGCTTTGTATTTCAGTTTTCTTAGCTCTTAATTCGTGGTCCAAAGACCACCAGTATATTTTCTTTTGTCAGGCAGCTGCATGGTGCTCATCCCCAATCATTATAACCGATTTCAGATGGTGCTAGAAAATTATATTGACTCTGAACACCAAAAGAAATCAGTCATCCTCTAAGGGGTCACAAGAGGTTTCGAGGGTCAGAAAGGACCGATCCTTAACAGCTCCATAATGTTTGGCCCTTTAGCCCAGGAACAATGTAGTCTACATTAAAGAATTCTAGTTATGAAACACCCCACATAATTAACGTGCTATGTCACCACTGCTGGCAGAGGCAAGGAACGGGTCACCAAGTACTTCAGTGCAGGAAATGCTACAGAAACATACTAAAGTACTATCTGAACAATAAACAGTGACACAAAAGGAAAGAAGAGTAAATGGTCAGCTGGGCACTCTAATCCAAGAGAAGAAGGTTTGAGCCTGGGATACGGCATAGCCTATTCTGTGTGGGCAGAGCCGTACACTCAGCTTCAGAAAAGCACTTCCAGCTGCTTATTTCATACATGTACAGGTGTGTGTGCTGAATGCCCCCAGGCATGAGTTGCCACGTAAGAACTTGAACCAAATCAGAAACTTCTGAAGTGGAGATTTTCCAAAGGTGGTGACAGTCATGATAAAAACCACAGTAGGACTTGTAATAAAATTTGCAAGCGTGTTATTTTCTGTTGAAGTTTACAATCAAGGGAAAATAATGGTAAAATTTTATGAATTTAGCTGAAATAAAAGAACCCTGCACTCAGGACTTCAGAAGAATCCAGTTAGAGTCTTCCTGTGCACACAGAAAAACTGTTCCAGTAAAGAGCCTGGAATATCTGTTTCCTGGCTCATGGAGATACTGAGCCCATTACTAACAGTAGAGGCAGTAATGAGCTCATTTCACATGAGTTTTCTTTTTGTTCAAAAGAAAGGAACTCACCTTTAAAGTGACAGCCAATTGTTTTGACTAGATTAATTAACCTTTTCTAAGTGCGTGTAGCATGTAGTATTATCTTAATGTGTATTCTTGGGTGAAATTTTGTAAAAATTGGTTATTTTGCATTTTCATTTCAAAATATAAATTCAAACTTAAAGATAAAAAACTTCAATGCTGTCCCATTCATTTCTTTTGCTGTTGGCAATGCAGTTGGTCTCCTCCAAGAACACTGATTTCAAATGGTGCTAGACAATCACTATTTAAATCTAAACCACCATATGAAACCAGCTTCCTGAAGAAGCTTTATGATCTTATCTTTTCTTTCAGAATGCTCTTGTAATAAACAGAAGACAACCTACAAAGGAAAAAGTGGAAACTTGGTTTTGAATTATTTACTTAGCAGTCTGAAAAAATTTTTTGCAAATTTCAAACATTTATATACTAATATCACCAAATCTGGTGTCAGAGGTAGAGGGCATGCCTGTGACTCTATCCTTGAGTGGCCCAAAGGCTGTCTGATCATTTAGAGGCAATGGCATGAGTCAACCATATTACTTCCGGGTGGAAACTCAAGGAAGATCCTTTACTTGAGTAAAGAAGTCATAGAAAGAGACCTAAAGTTCATCCTGTGTTCCAAGTACCCAGGCAGGTAAAAGAAAACTGGAAGGTGGTGCTTAAGAACCTTATAAGTGACATACAAATGGCCCAAAGTCAGCAAGTGCTCTTTTCTGATAGAAGCTGAAGAAAACACTTTTCTATACCCAGTACTTTTTCAAGATAATTTTGATTTAAAGGATTACTGAAACTTGGGGGTCAGAGGAGGACATGGACCAGACCAGAGGCAAAGTCATGCACTGATGCTAGGGAGATCCCAGTGCTTTCTCTGAAAGGAAGTTTTGTTAGCTTTAGAGTTCCCTCCCTTGCACTCCAGAAGTAGAGCTTTGTGTCTTAGTTCTCCTTGACAAATTATTATTTGTCACAGTTCTTGATATTATCTTAATAAGCAGCTCACTATCATTCCCTTTAGTGTTCTAGGGATCCAAGAAGATTAATGTTTTTGACTTCCTAACTAAAGGGATGCATTTCTTTTTAAAAACACTGTTAACTTGTATTTGAAATTTTCCCTTAACTTTGATAATAAAACGAATTCTTAAATTCATGCCATCAAAATTCAACAAGTATTCATTTTTTTTCCAAATATTTGTTTTTTAGTTATAGGTAGACACAATATCTTTATATTTATGTGGTGCTGAGGATCGAACCCAAATGCCTCATGCATGCGAGGCGAGCGCTCTACCTCTGAGCCACAACCCCAGCCCCCAAGTATTCATTCTTACCATGTTTTGTTTTAGCTATGCAAACTATATGTAATCACTAATGATTTTTTGCAGAACTCTTTGAAAGCAAATTGATGATCATTCACTTACCATCTTCTCTTGGCTTCAGTACACTTACTGAACTTTGGTCTCTCTTTTTAACTTCTTCCTACATCATCCTCATTTTACAATGTCACCAGCAGCATTGAGCAATCTTCCTATTACAATTGCCTGTGGTTGATGATTTCAAGTGGGTTCAGACGCTGACCAGTCTGTAGGTGCAGGCTGTTCGACTCCTCTAGGCCTGGCCAGGTCTCTCTTCCTAAGGCGATCCCAACACAAACTCAACCTTTATCACAGAAGAGCATCCACAGCACACATCTCCTGCTGCGAGGCTGGTTTCTTCATCTCTGTGAAGGGATTAGAACACCAGGGGCTACAAGGGATGGGTCATGCTCACTTCATCAAAGATCCAAGAGTTCACAGGCTTCGAAGAAGAATCGTAAACACTTTGTAAGTAATGGGCTGTGGAGTTTTTCAATTGGATTGTAAATTTAAGCATTTAAAACTGAAAAAATGCCAGGACAGAAGAATCACTGGAATTCTCAAATAACCATTTCACTAATTTTGTGATTCATTCAGGGGTCCACTGCATCCTTCTGAACATGAAACTGTAATTCACAGCATCAGTGACTAAAGTACACAAGAAGCAGATTATTCTAATTAAAAAATCCAAAATCCAAACACAAATTACTAGTCATAGCTTTTGTCTACCACCCTTTAGAAGATTTTGTCAATGATTGGCACTTTAGTTATGGGGAACATTTTTTCTGAAGAAGGGATTTCTTCCCTGTACTTATGTCTCATAAGAACAAATATACCTTATACACCAAATGTTATCTCACACACATATGTACAGACATGCACCTAAATTTACCACCGTATACGTGGGGTAAATGTGAAGGGTCCTGCCCTTCACAGAGGCAACTGTTTTCTAAGCTATCTTTAATTATGCTTCTCTAAATTTAGCAGAACAACAAAGGCAGATACATTCTTTTGTATCTATGTATCTATGTCTCTTCATATTAGCCCAGTTGACAACACATTTTCAGCAAAGCAGAAGAGCAAAGATTGGTCATTCCATATGTTTTCCCACATTTTTCAAGTCTTTGGAAAGAACAAGAAGTACTGAGCTAAGTGGATGTAAAGTTACTTGAAAAAAAATGCACTGAGACAGAGATCTTGAGTTTGGGTCCCTGTTTTCAAAGCAAGAGCCAGCTTTGTAAATAAAAGAGGTGTGTGTGAGGAGACTGGCTGCCCAGTTAACAAAGAAAATCTTTGCGGTTCACTAACAGAGAGATGGAAAAACCAGTGGATAAATTAAGAGGCACTCGTTCATTCTCTCTCCAGGACATGCACAGGGGAACAGAGTGAAGGCAAGCCACCATATGGCTTTACTGGCTGAGTCTTTCAGCGCATTCAACTGCAAGGACAACCCTACCATGAGGGAACGCCATGACTCAGGGAACCTTAGCATGTTTCCTTTCCTCTTTATTCTCTACTTTCTAACAACCAACTGCATTCTTCTGTTTTCAGGCCAGCATGCAGTAGGGTTGACTTTCTATTATCCAGGATGTTTGTATTTTTAACCAGCCAACAATTTTAAGATACTACAATATTTGAAAGGGAAAACATTAACTCTTTCTCACATGCAGAACACACACTTCATGTCCTGCATTAAAATCATCATTTTCCAAGAACAGATTCCTTTTCTCAGCCACGGTGTCTCCACTTTAAAATCCAGTTGGCACTGTCACCTTCATGCTGTTTTTCTGCAAGTTGCCTTTCTTGGTACTTTTTCTTCCAAATCTGATAGGGAAGCTAGAACCTGGGACATGAGTCAATAACCCCAGCAGACACTCCTGTGTGGCAAGGCAGAACACTGGATGTGCATCGTTTTCCCTGACGTGAGAGGCCAGTCTGTTCTTGCGTGAGCAAACTGGATTAAGACAACTTCCCTCAGGGCTTGGGGATTTCACAAGGAAGACTATATCTAGCTCTGAAACCTCTTTAAGAACACAGGTTCCAAATGTTATGGACATTGGGACACTAACTTTGAGTATTCTGTCCAGACTATGGATGCAACTGTCATTGCTATGGTGAGGGTTCACACATTTTTAAGTCATGCTCTGCATGCCTTCAGCAAATACTTTTTTGCAAGGAGGAGATGAGCAGGTCCTATGGGATCTAGCTATGCCGTGTACTAACTAAGTGATCTTGGGCAAATCATTCATTTCTCTGAACCTCAGTGTCCTGATCCAGAGAATGGAGAAAGTCCTGCACTACAGTGACTGTTAGGGTCAAATGCAATGTAGTGCATGGAAACAGTCAGTTACTTTTAAAGTATCACATGAGCACTTGTGTTTTACTGGACAGGCTCAACTCTGGAGTATCCTCTCAGGGTGAGGGCCAGGTAAAGAAGTGGATGGGAAGGGCACTGGGCCAGATCATCACAGCTTTGGTCTCTGGAAGGCTTACTCTGACTAGACTGTGCTGTGTGCGCTTTATATGCATTTTCTTGATATAACACCTAATAGGGCTGATGTGTTCAGATGAGGGACCAGGGAGTGAGGAAATCACATGACTCGCTCTTGGTCCCAGAGCTTGGGAATTACATGACTGGGGATCTAACCTCAGTTGGCCTGATCCTGAGCCTAGGCTTCTAGCCATCACTCTTTGCTGCCTGGTATCTTAGGTTCTGGTAATGGCTCATCCTCACATGGCCACAGGGAATACCCTCCAGCTCCAAGATTTGGATTTCACCCATAAACAAATGAGCAAATCATTAAAACTAGAACTGGACCTGATAGCAGAGCAGTACCAAAGGAGCCACCAAGGAAGAAAGGACATGGAAACTAACAAATTTTATCTCACATTGCATGGTAAAAGCCCGGGACCCTCAGTCACATTCTGACTTGCAGTATGACCTAAGCCAAGTCCCACTCCTCTAAATCCTGTTTGCCCACTAATCTCAAAGAAGCTCAAGTCAACAGAGCACCCGGACTGGTCCCACAGATCACATGTGAGTATGACACAGTGCTAAGATCCCTTCTCTAGAATCCAGGCTGGCAGTTTATCCCCCAGCCCCCTTCCCCATTTCTATGAGGCAGTGTGGTAAGAGGGTAAAATGGAGTCAGGGTGCCAGGATCTGCCACCAGTTGCCCACACCACCTTGGGTAAATTACATTAACTCTCTGTGCCCTGGTCTCCTCATCTGTGAAATGAAGATAATGACAGTATCCACCCCATAAAGCTGCTGTGAGGACTAAATCAGGTAAACGAGAAAAGTGATAGCAGAGAACAACAGCTGTAACAAAAGTAAAGCACCAGATAAAGGAAGAGGTGGCTAAGATATCCGTACTGCTTATAAATAGAAGGCTCTCTTTGCCATACATGGACACTTCCAAGGAAGCTGACTGTCGCGAGGTGCCTGACCAACACTAAAACTGGCTTGGGTCTCTGAGGGGCACCATCTGCATTTACTAAAATGAGGACCTTTGATATTTTCGGCCTTCATTTCCTTCCATCCTAAGACCTGCATGTGGAACCTGTACCATTACTTTTAAGAAGTTCACGTTACATACATACATATATATATTTTCCTGATAGTGAATTGGGAGTTGGGGATTGAAGAAGAATAGAAATCAAACACTGATGATAATTTTTCAAAAATTCACTGGAGAATCATCCAGCGATAAAATACAACAAAACTTCTTTGGGGTGACCTGCAAGCACAAGGTTTTACTTACGCAGCGATATAAAGGCCATCTGCTGGGAGATGTTTTCTAGGTGGGGAGATCCTCTAGAGGCAACTGTTCAGAAGAGTAGCACCTGAAAATTTAAATGACAGCATGAATCCAAAGCAACAGTAGAAGTCAAGTCAGGTTTTCTTTTCACCATGCTACCCCACCACAGTCAGTGACCAATATATTTTTAAAAATAAGAGATATAAGGGATCTTCTACTTCCTGCTTAAGACACAAAAGTTGTGAAAGTTCCTGCACAATGAGCAACGTACGCCTACACGCCTTGTTCACTCTGGGCTGCAGACAACATGAGGTGTGGCTGTTGCTAAGGAAGCAACCTGCCAACACGAGGTGTGTGTTTTGCAGATCAGCAAGGTTCACTCAGCAAGTTGCCTTATGAAATAAAGCCCTATAAACCTATAGATCCAATCATAGCAGAAATGCAGGGGGGCATCCTGCACAGAGGAGAGGTGGTTTCTACTTTAAAAACTGATTCTGCAGCCTCGAGTTGCAGCAGCACAGACTATAGGAGGTTCATGTGCAGATTCCATCTTCCTTGTTTGCTTCAGCACCAGGCATCAGGCAGTCTGGAATTGAAATGACATTACACTCTGCCCTACATGGTCTAACTTTGAGGCTGGAACACATCTTTCACCATGTCACACGACAGAAAGCCAACGCCACAAAGGTCTTCATTTATCTGCAACCATTCCAGTTCATACTTCAGTTGTCCTGGTGACGTGAGCTACCTCTCGTCAGCTTGGGATGCTTTCATGGTAGCTCCAAAGAGGGCACCTGAAAAGGGGCTTAAATCTCAAAAACTTGCATTTTACTGAACAAGAGAATGAGTGACTCAGCATCTAATCAAGAAAACTGTCAAGTTACCACCTACTGCAGGTTCCTAAGTTAATGATTACAATGTCACTGCAGAGCCAGAACACAGCTAAGGTCACAGAGCATGCCCCACCATCTGCAAAGGGGGATGACAAGTTCCAGATGTGTGGGTTGGAGCCCCACAGTGAAGAAGATCAACTGTGATTCACTGATGCCACCTGTAAGCCACGTGCTCTTGTGACTGTGAGGCTCAAGCCCTTCGAGACGTTACCCAAACAGCAATGTGGTTTGTAGGGAGGATTTTTGCGAGTTGAAATTAAAACTCATGAGGATTTTGACCAGTATAAGAAATGATCAGAAAAAGCCACAATTATATTCGATACTATCTTCTAACTGAAAAATACTTCTAAAATAAATCAAATCCAGAAGTACAGACAGAAAGGGAAGATACACCAGGGTCAACGTGAAAGGCAAAGCACATGCAGCAATTAAATCCCATGGGACCTTGGAATATGCAACTCCATCAGAGAATAGCATGTTTCCAAAACTGGTGATCAAATGAAAAGATGGTCCAGCAGTGAGGGAAGCTAGGCTCCTTCAGACTGAAGAACGCCAGTCTGCTGCCATCAAGGAGGTTAAGAGTCTGGAAAAGTGGATCGTTCCATTTAAGCTACTGGAAGGTACTTGATGATCCTGTTCTTCAAGAAGCCTATAATAAAACCTAACTGCGGAGCATGCCTCCATCCCTTCTGCCAATGCCCCAGAGAATGTGGGAGTGCAGTGACCGCTAGGTGCTAGTGTATCATTCACAGTGCAGAAAAGCAAGGCATAGGTTTGGTGGAGAAAAAACATGAGTGACAAGGTTCCTCAATCTGACTTGACAAATGAACACTAGCCCCCCACTGACGACCTACCGCCCCCAGAGGCTGAAGACTGCACCCTCAACAGCAGCATGTACCCAACCTGCTACCAGGAAAGGCAGGGACAGCAGTATCCTTCTCTAATGGCATTTCTGCTTCCTCTGGCAAGGAGCCAGGGGTCAATATACACGCTCAGGTGACGGTCCTCTGTCACAGGGCCTTCTAAGGGACACCTCTTGGGCATGTAAGAGTTGAATTTTGGAATGTTTACTTGGATGCTTACCTCTACCAATCTCCACTCGGAATTTAATCTAGCAATATAAGAATCTTTTCCTCACTTTCACTCTTCCGCACATGCCCAGCTTACCTAGGGAATGCACTCACATGCTGCCCTTTTAATGTCAAGTGCTATTAAATGATCTCCCAATTAACAGCACCTTTAAATAGGAATTAGAAAGACAAGCAGCATAAGCTTTGGGATCACAAAGAACCAGATTTAAATTTCTCCTCTGTGACTTGTTACACAGCTTTGGGGGAAGCCACGTGACCCTTTTAGTGCTTTAGTTTTCCAGAACAGAGCAGAAAGAACATACGTTTACTCTCCAGAGTGGCTGTGAAAACAACTGGAGAAAAGCACACAGTAACTAGTAAGTTTTCAATGTGTGTTACCTCTGCCCCCCGCCCCCCTGCCCTTCCTCCATCCCCGTCCCCTGTGCAGGGTGGTGCATCAAGCATTTTGGATAAAGTTTCCAGAAGGTCCATACAGTCAGTAGACTAAACCTGGTGTGAAAGACTAAAATGATACTGGGCCTCAGTACAGAGAGACTGTGGGTAGGTGTGGGGAAAGGGCAGGCTAAGGAATGTCAAAGGAAGGAGTCAAGAGTCAGGGAAGGAGATAAGGTCTGAAACTGGGATTAGAACACCCCAAGCACCTCCGTCTGCCCACTCGGTCACCACTTATTCACTGCATTCATAACACACTGAGAGCCGTGCGAGCCTCAGAGATATGAGACCAAACTGCAGAGGTGAGTCCAGTGTGAGGAAACATGTAAGCAGGCAGAGGAACAGGTGTCAAATGAAAACACAGGTACAAGAGGTGCAGACACAGGGGCCCCGAGCCTCTGTGAGCCACATACACGGGAGGAATGAAATGGGCCACATCTTTCATGGACAGATTGGCCTACAGCCACTGTGGAGCTACAAGCTACTTCTCAACATGATCAGAGAGATTTCTCACAATCCACCAAGAGGTAGTTCACTGATTATCCCCTAAGAGTCCACAGCTGCACTGGGCTGCTAGAAAATACCTACCTGATGTGTCTGTTCCTGACCTTGTGATGGGCTGTGGGAAGAAGTCTTCCACGTACTGTCTATGACTTCTCACTGTATAAGAAGTGCCAGAGTGTGTCCCGTGATGGCAAGTACAACAGTCTGTGAGGGTGGTAGATGAGTCGGGGGATGCTACAAGGAGGATAAGGGCCTGCTGGGGCAGGTGGGAAAAAGTCCGAACTTCAGGGAGGTGATGGCAAAACTGTCAAAGGTACAGGGCGTGAAAACAATGGAGAAGGGGGAAAAGCCACCGCCTCCAGGAAGTCAGACTGCAAGGGACTGGAGGTGACACAGAATAGCAAAAGGTATCTGAGCGACAGTCCACATTTGTGCACACCCTGCCTCCGGGTGTTCTGGCACAGGTGTGGAAGGAGGTGAGAAGAAACACAACTTCTATGAGGAATAGAAAAAACAGATATTTGTTAGGATCTAAGCCATGGAAGCCATGTGCTTCTGGGGTTTATAAGCCAGCAGGTCACACAGACAAATAAACAATTATTGGTACAGTGGTGTAAACACTAGGATGGGGGCACAAGGGGACAAGACTTGGGGATCAGGACAAGCTTTTTCTCAAGTGCTTGCTATTTTATGTCTCCATAGAGTTAAGGGCCACAGGAAATGGGGGTGGCTCAGCTCTTTCTGAGTATCCCAGAGTGGCTGGGAGCACCTTTCTTTGGTCTCCTTTATGAACAGGGTGCAGAGGTAGCCTTTTGTCTGGAACATGGTTTTGGCTGCGGATGGAGGATTCCTCAGATCAGCATGAGTCCCTTTTCCCTTTCCTGACTCCTTCAGAAGGCAGATCCATGATGATCATGTCACAGGAACCCTGCATCACACTCACTGAAGTGTGCCACTGGAGAGACACACAGTCAAATGCAAAGTTTCTTTAGGACACAAGTGCACAGAACACAGGGCATGACCAGCAGAGAACAGTAGGGGAGGGGGAGGCAGGGACCCAGAAGCACACAAAGGCCATACTTGAATCTGTCTCACAGGCCCCCAGCCCAGGAGACAGCCAGCAAGGGGGGCTAGGGCATCCTGATCCAATAGGAATATGAAAGTCCTAAGAAAAAAACCATACATACTGCTTTTATTCCATTTTCCCAGCTTAGTGTGTGATTTTCTGTTAGGGAAATTTTACCCATGGCTTAAATTTAGACATTTCTTAAATTATAATTTTTTAAGTATTCATAAATAAAACAAAGAAAAGAAGAACAGAAAATTCAAGGTTTCAGTTAAACAACCTCCGCCATGACTCTCCATTTCACTGCAGCCTAGAAAAGGAGCCCCAAAGAGAGGCCCTGCCTCCCAGGAGGGGAACCCCAGGAAAGGCCACGATGGACAGGCATAGCCCTAGTACAGCCACTCTCCACTTTAGCAGTGCTTTTTAAGATCAACTGCCCACCTCAGAAAGAAGACAATACAGGTACAGGGTGGAGGGGTCTTGTTATTCATCTCCAAAAGGACTGCCAAAAGCTGAAGATGATGATTGTGGTTCTGCAGTGTTTCTAAAGGGTTGGAAGAGGGCAGAAGTGGTACCAGCTCTTACCTGTTCCTCCTGTTAAAGGATCGGCTGGAAATGCTTCCCTAGGTACTTATGACACAGTTGGTTTACATTCTGGGGCAGGGATGTTGAGGGGAGCAGATAGGCTTTAAAATAATCATGCCATTATACAGCAAAGTGACGACTGCCAGCTGCTTAAATGCTGCCTGCAAGAGTAGACAGAGGATTGACTCCACCAAAGGGCTCCGTGGGCAGTGGCATCTGGGTGCAAATCCCATTTCTTTGACTTGTTTTTTTTTTCCTCAGACAAATTCCTTAATCTTGCCTCAGGTTGTTGTTCTTATACAAAAGGCTGTACACCATCACCACATGCAGTGGGTGCTAACTACCTGCCCAAGTCCTTTTCAGGTGATACTATGCATGGCTGGACTCTGGCTCTGTGGACATAGCCTGTGGTCGCAGGAAAATCCCTCCTGGCTGGCAAATCCTGTACAGCAGTGGCACTGGCCTCTTCCTGGTTCATGAGGAAATTACCCTGCCCTGTGTCGGTCAGGACTCCCCAGAGTCCTCAGATGAGTAGGAAGGAGCCGGTCGGGTACCTTCCAAGCCCTCCTCTTCTAGTTGCTCCAGCTCCTCTCTCTAGGTCTTTCCACAGTTTCCCCTTTGCTCTATTCCCAAGAGGCATTTTCAAGCATCTAGAGCATCTTCTAAATGTTATATTTACTCAGCGTCCCAAAGAGTACAAGATGTTCTTAGAACATTGCTCAATTCTTTCTCCTGTGGTTAAGGATTCAAAGTTTGTTTTATTAAGAACTAGTGTGGCATAAGTCAATTCTCATCCAGTTTAAGTCGCTTATTTTGGCATCTAGATAGAAACAATAAGGACATTTCTATCTAGAAGCTAACAAGTTCATAACACACTCATGAAGGAGGTTTTGAAAAAGCTGCCTATGGCACATCGCTGATTTATTTTATTGTGTAAAATCGACATTCTCTTTTATGGCCTCAGTAATTTTCTAAACATTCCTCAAGAAGCTAGCTGCCTCTTCCAGTTGGGAGGCCAAGGACATTCTGGAACTTCCTCTGCCTGAGGTTTGGACTAGGAGCTGTGAGATGGAGGAGGAGGAATCCTGGGCTCTGGACCCACAGGCCTGGCTTGGCCAGCCTCTCTTTCCAGCTCTGTGACCTCTGGCAGGCCCAGGCCACCCTGGTGCTATCCTGTCAGGTTTGAAATGAGCAAGTTGGACCTAATAGTTCTCCTTCTGCTCTAAAATAAGATGATACTAAAATATGACATTAAGGGCAAGGCTGGTTTCTAGCTTTGGACCTCACCTAAGGAGTTTTAGTCATAAGCCCATGTGTGGAAGGCAGCTCTGCCAAAAAAAGGAACATTCTGAATCATTCAAAACCATTAAGAATGTTGGCTCCAACTTCAGAAAGGCAGGATAAACAAACCCGTGCCCAGCGGGAACTTGCTTACTGGACATCTCTGCCTTTTAACTCATCAGTGCCTGAGTGCATCCCCAGGACCTGCAAGGCTTCAGTGGGCAATACTGTCCCTTCAGGCCTCTTACCACAGTTTTCTCAAAGACCCAGGGTATTTCATTCAGCATCAAATGCTCGTTAGTCTTTGTGTATGGTCACCAAGATGGGCTTTTTTGCCACCTCTGTCCAAAAGCAGGTAGGTCCACCTGTCCCCAATGGCTACAAAGTAAATAATAAAACTTCTCTATTTTAATGTCTTTTTCCCCAAAACCATACTCCCCAATCCAGTGAGTCAAGAGATCTTTCAACTGGAAAGGATTCTAGAATCAAATGACCTCTAAATTTCAAATGTGTTTTGATTTAGTTTTTATAGATCTGAAATTATAACTGTTGTAAGAATCAGGTTGTGGTTCTAGATTCTAGAATTTTAGAAAAACCAGGAACCTTTAGGCTATTCTTTTTATATGTAACAGTACTCACTCAAAGTAAACAGAAAAAAAGGAGTAAATCTCAATTCCTGGGTCACAATTTATAGCATAGTTGGCAACTGAGAGTGGCTGGCGGGGCTGGCCCCTGAGTATACATATACCCCTAGGCCTTGAGAAAAGTTGCTCCTGAAAGTGACAGGGTCCCCCCCCCCCCCGACACACACACCCTAGGGATACTTCCTCTATGCAGAATGAACTGGGTTTATGATGTGTGGAGTCAAAAACTTCAGCTTGCTTTTTTAGGTTAAAAAGCCTCATACTCGAGAAGCAAGAAATGAGGTACAACCTTCTCCCATTTTTGAAGGATCCCAGTGGTGACGATGTAGTTGATCACATTTAACATTTATATTCTGGCAACTGACTAATTGTCACCAGACTTTTTCTTAAAGGCTTTATTAGAAATGAGTAAGCTGGTAGTCTTTCCTAAGAGTTACTGTTGAGCTGTGGAAGTGCAGAAAGCTGCCTGTTTGGTTTTCTGGAAAACCCCAATCAGCTGAAAGTGACGGGGTGGTCAGCCCCGCACGTTTTTTTTTTTTTTTTTTTTTTGCAGCTTGATAAAGGCTCATTTTCCCAGGCAAAAAAAAATGTTGCCGTCAGCTTGCTATTTTAGACTGAGGTCATCTCTATTCACTGGTGTGGTGAATAAGCTAGATGAATTTTAAAAAACAACACCATCTCCTTTTGTTACTCAAAAGTAACACTACATTTTTCTCTTCTCTGGGAATGAACAAAAACCATCACACATACACACACAAACATGCATCAGAGTGCCTGTGAATAAGATTTAAAGATTAACCCAGACCTAGGGTATCCATGACTTAGATATCTATCTCTCCCTGTCATGTTACTCCTTAAACTCTTCTAATTCACAAATTCAACCATAAAACTCATTTTAAAATCCCTGTTCCCATTTTTAAAGATGGGTGATTTTGGTGTATTGCCATGGAATGATAACCATGAGCCATAACTCTAGCTGTGGGAAAGCTCTCTGTGCTTTGCCAAAATCCATGCTTCTTTTGCTCTGTCATGCTGAAAGTGCCCTCAGAGACCCAGAGGCTGAATGGAGAGGTCCCCTCTCTTCTGCCTAGTCCCAGGTTTGCCTGGGACAGCGTCACCAGGGCACTGTTCCCAGGGCAGTGACTCAGCTCAGGAGGACCACCTGCCACATGGGTGTGGCCACCTTCCGGGTCATTATGGTCACGAGGGCAGAGGGACCCAGCAGGTCAGAGAACAGCTCAGAGCCAGGTCAAGGGCAGTGCCAGAAGGAAAGCCTTTGTTTACAGAAGAAGAGAGCTGGCCCGAAGGTGTGGCATGAGAGCTGAGGGGGATTTGCACCTGGAACCCAAGCTTCTCAGTTTACCTCAGGAGCACAAGACCACAGGGAAGAATGGGCTGCCAGCGCCATGGGAGGAAGGGAAGGCAGGGCCACAGGGCATCTCCTGCCTCAAGGGGAAAAGAGGACCCTGGAAAATACTTCTAAAACACTACTTTGGTAAATCATCATAGTTTTCTAAATTAATAAACGCCACTCACTGCTAACAAGACAACCGAATGCATTTCACCACTGAAGCCCGGCCACCTTCAGCGTGTGCCTTGCCTTCCTTTAGGTGAACCTTCTACTCCCTTGGAGACAACCCACCTCCATGGCCCAGGCCCCAGGCTTCCCTTCCCCATTCTGTTTGTCTGGGAGATACTGGTCAAGCTGCTAGCAGTTATCGATGCTGGGCCGTATTGAATTCTTTTTATTGTTTGATCCATTTTTAAAAAGTATAAGCCTTTCCAATCCAGTTCTAGTAATTCCTACTTGTTCTATGAAAAAATCCCTGGACCCATGAGTCCCCAAATGTTAAATGCCTTAACGTTTTCAAGTAAGTGATGTTCCCTGGCCTTATGATGTGTTAAGTGCTTTCCATCATTACAAACATTTACAGGACAGGTACCACATGTCTGATATCATCCAAGTGCTAGGTCTATGGAAGAAAAAGAGATGTTCCTCATGGCAGATGTCAGTCACACAGAGGACAGACATCACCTTCCTGAGTAAGAAGTGTTCATCTGACAGGCAGAGTGAGGCTCCCAGGAGGGTGGCTCATTCTACCCACAGCATCAGAGAAGGCTTCACACTGCAGCTCTGGGGCCGCGTTCTTTAGGAAGAACAGGTCAGACAGCAAGCACAGAGGAGAGGAGTGGTGTCTGGGGCCTGCATATGCCAAGCCACACAGTGTTTTCTCTTTGCCATTTCTGCAGCTTAAGATTTAGAGCTTGGGGAGGGGTCCTCTGAGGCTGGGAAGGGGGACCAAGGCCTTGTCATGAAGGGCTTTGCATGACAGGCTGAGGCATCAGGGTCTGGCAGGTAGCAGCAGAGTGGCGCCCTTGAGAGGGGTGGACTGCAGGAGCCCTCTGGACCAGGAGGCACTTGCACTGCGCTGTCTGGTTTAATGGCGCCACCTCCACGAGCCACTTACTTGGCAATTAATCACACGCTGCCCTGTGACATGTTCCTCTCTGCTGTCTTGTGCTTTTTAACTGCTCCTGCATTTCTGTCCCCTTCCCAAGGGGGCTATCAGCCCTTCACAAACAGAGAAAACTTCTCAAGGGCTCCCCTGGTGACAAGCACAGCACCTTACAATAAAAGCAGTTCAACATGACACTTTAATTGAAATTTTAGGATGTACTTTTGCCAAACTGCCCATCAAATAAGAAATTAAATTCATCAGCAAATACCAAGTCCCAAGATATGAATGGTATTTACTACACATATAAAGACGGTGCAAAACATCTATGGGTTTGGGTCATTCTGTGGAGGCCCTGGAGTAAATCTGGGAACTCTTCTTCCAGAAGAGCTTTGGCAAGGGAGAGAGTGAAGCTTAAACAGGGGGAACCTGACAGCACGGAAGGCCAGATGGAGAAAGTGACTGCGGCAGAATAGAGGAGAGCTATACACACTGCTCACCCAGGTGAGAGTTTCTGGATGTGCACGGACAGGCAGCACCTTTCCTCCAGGGCCTGTGAGCTCACCGAAGCTCTCCTCCGAGCCTCATCATGCTAAAGAGGATCTTTGCCTGCTTTCATTCCCCTCTTTATTCCTTCTAGTATTAATAAGAGTCAACGCCAGACACAATGCTGTCACACAGGGGACAAAGAGATAAAAGACAGTCTCCACTCTTGAGTGACTTCTTGATGTGAAAGAGGAAGAAAAGTAATGCAGTGTTAAATTCTCTCATATTTCCTTCCTCCCTCCCCCTCTTCCTTCCAGTAGCAGCAGTTTCCCACGTCTTTGTTTTTCTTCCAAAAAAGGGGTCTGAGGCATACTAAGGGAAGCAAGCCAAGGCTGGGTAAGAGGGAAGTGAGATAACACGGAGGGACTCCTGGAGGTAGTGGCACCAGAGAGAAACTCTCAGATGAATAGCTGCTAGCCAGGTAAAACAGGGAAACACAGAAGAGCAGAGGCACACGTGTAGTCGGGGGCAGAGGAGCCTGCTCAGGAGCTCCTGACTGCTGAGCTGGAGCCTGGAACATGAGAAACCATGACAGTTTTAAAGGAGGAGAAAGATAATCTGATTTACATTTCAGAAAGAGCACTCCAGAGGCAGAATGGAAGAGCTTAAGGGAAGGAAGTGAGTAGAGAGATGCCAACACAGAAATGCTAAGCTCTGGAGCTGGAAAAACACATGTAGTGATACAGTCACGGAGATCTCTATTAAAAGCCCTTAAAATTAATATATTTCACACAGAGGATGGAGCAAGTTATGAACGCACTACCTGAAGCTGGCCACTGGGTGGCAGCCTCACACAGCTATTGCAGTGGAAGATTAGGGCCATCCAAATTTGAGAATGGGGCTGGCAAAGCCACTATGTAAATTCCAAAGGGTTCCAAAGGAGACACAAGCTCTCTAAGCCTGCCCCAAAATCCACTTTTCTCCCACTCTAAGCCCCTGCAGAAGCAATGAAAAGTCCGTGGACGTGGGCAAGGAGCATGAACTCAAGCGGCGTTACTGACTCTTCCAGTCATGTGAAGGGCGGCCAGCTGAGCCTCCTCCGAGAGCCCAGACTCTGAAACAAAGCAAGCTGAGCCCAAGATGCTCCAGTGAAAAATTACCACGGAGGAAAACCGCCAGGAAGACTAGTGAAGGGCCTGGCTGACCAAGGAGCGCCTCTGCCCTGGGAGTGCTGCACAGCTGGCAGACCTCAGGTCACAGAGGGCTGCCTCCCAGAGGACCCCTGCCCATGCTGCCACACAGGGCATCCCAGGGAGATGCTGGGCTGTGCCACTGGGGCACTATTTGGGTTGAGGCAAGAGTTGTGGTCTACAGAGAGGGGGAGGATGCAGGGGTGCCATCACAGGCGATGACCAGAGCCTGGTTCCACAGCCCACCTGCCCCCTCTGGCTTCCCTGGCCCCTCCTCTCTCCTGCTCTCCAGTGAACATGCCAGGCATTTCCCCTTCACCATGCAGGGGCAAAGCTGCCTTAAGAGGGAAGGGAGGGTGAGAGATTCCATCACATGGCATAGAGCATCTAGGACTTGCCCTCAAGAGAAGCAAACCACTGCACACAGACAGCCCTTTCACTCCCCAACAGCCCTGTCAAGAGGGCACCATTACCATCCCTGCTTCACAGTGACACAAAGGCAATATTTAATTTTAATGTGCTCAGAACGTGGCAGCACTGGGATCCAGGCCCAGGCCACTGGGCCTGAAGATAAGGAGAAAGAGGTCCAGGAACCTGCCCAGACCACAGCCACTTTCAGGAGGCAGTGGGGGAGCTGGAGGAAGGAGTGCACCTGGGCCTCCTGACCCCACTGCAGCTGGCTCCTCCACACCCCATGCAGGTCCTCCTGTACTCTCATTAGCGCCACTTCCTAGGGCAACCAGGAGGGGCAGCCTGACAGCCACTACACAGAAGGTGAGAGAGGAGAGGTGTGTGGAAATTAGTTTACACTCTTCCTGGCACACGCAAAAGCTTTTTACCCTCAAAAGTGATTCTAGAATCTGCCTAAAGTTCCCAGGCAGGGTCCCTTGAATTTATCACTTTAAGTTGTACCTGTTATAAAACATCACTGAAGTTTTTAATCAACATTACCAGTGGCTTAAGCTGGCATACCAAAGTACTACAGAGGTCACATGGTTTGACCTCAGAGCCTCAAGGCATTCCTGAATCACCTCAGCACCCGCAAATAACTTGGGACTGACTGAAGTGGAGAAGAGTCCTCCAGCCCTAGGCTCCTGGGGCAACAGCAGCTCTGAGGAAAGGACTGGTCCCTGGTCCTGGAAAGACACCGCAGCCCTCCTGGGGAACTTCTGGCCACATCACACATTCAGACTGAATGAAGGGACAATGGACACCATGCCCAGAGATGTGGGTTTCAAAGCGGCCGCTTCTTCACTTTACAATTCACTGTTCCTCATGAATATTTTAAAGTGTGACATAGAAGTAAGATGTTTTACACACTGAATCAGAGTAAAAGCACTTGCTGAAGTTCCCACTAGAATTATGAGACGGGGAGGAAATCAATGTTTCAAAACAGTCCTGATATGCTAAAAATATCCTTTGCTTCTTTCATCTGTCTGGTCACACTGTCCCAGACGCAAGCTCAGCACAGCCTCATCCATTTTACCTGTTGAATTGCTGTTTACCTTCACGTCTTAATTGGATAATGAGAGAATATTCTCATTCTTATTTTTCTCTCCCTGAGACATTAGTACCAAAGTTACAGACCAGAAGATTATTCCAAAAGGCCACAAAAGGTAACTACTTTAGACTGGACCTCAGGAAAACTGAAAAAGAAGAGTCCTTTTTAAAATAATTGCTTATTTTAAATAGGGATTGGCAATAACAACTCACTCCTGAGGCCCATTGAAATGTTGGCACAGAAACCCCTAAACTAAAGCAAATAAGGTCATGTAAAGGGAAACTTCTGCGTGATATGCCTGTGAACAAGGTGCTCTAACCTCCTCCCGCAGCTTCAAAGATATTTTACACTATTGCACAACCATGACCTTGAAAACACTTGGCTTTCCCTGCCAGCAGCTCCTCTGCATCCACCTGTCCCTACAGGTAGTAAAAGATTAGACACTCAGAACCACAGTGTTGACACAACACTTCTGGGCCTCTCTTCCTTCTAGTCCCTGGCCCTACCCCACAAGGGTGAAGTTCACTGCGGCTCAAGTGGAGGGAGAGAATATCCAAGGGCACACAAAGAAGAAAGGGCCTTGAGGTGCTCAGTAGGGGGCTTTCACGAAGAGGCCTAGTGGCAAGGATCCCCTGGGAGGGGTCCTCTGTGAGGAGGCTATGACAGCAGGCCACTGCATGAAGCCACCTTGTAGTTCTCAGAGGGGCTCCAAACTCAGGGAGGCTGAGTGGAAGCTGAGGCCGGATAACAGTCCAGAGAAGCTCTCCTTAACCTGGTGGACAACATTCCCCAGAAGGCTGGGGTTCAGGGATGCAGGTTCTCAGTTTTAGGAATAACCAGCATTTGTGCCATCAGCCTGCCTCCTCCTATTCAACATTTTTCTTCAGCCTCTGCATACTTGCCTGGGTGAACCACGGTAGAGCAAGCCAGGCCATCTCTGATGAAACAGGGTGAGAGTCCCCTGGGCATACTGTCACACTTTGCAGCAACTGAAATAAGACTGCTTTCAAATTCCCTATATTTGCTTCCGCTGTCTTATCTTGTTTATTCCCCTCAATAAGTGACATTCATAGGAAGAGGAAGTAGCAGGTTGCTTGGGGCAGGGCTATCCTAAGAGGCCAGAAACTTCCCAGGGATTTTGCAGGAGATTCTGAAATGGAGGCCATGACCACCCAGCCACTCCTGCCTTTGTCTTGGCCAAATTCATCCCCACCTCCAGGACTTTCTCAGTGTGGGCTTCTCATTTATACTTGGAGCCTGCCTCCTCCTCCTCCTCCTCCTCCACCACATCCCTTCCCAACCTTTAGCTCTGACAGCAAAAATCATCTCCTGAGAGAGGGCCCTTCATTCATGCCTCTCTCACCCCCATAACATGATGTTCACTGGGCCACCTTTCTGTGTGTTCACTTAGATTCTACGATGACAGAGACCATGTTTCATGGTGACTATCAGTACCTTAATGCTAACCAGTGCCGGCCATGCAGGAAGTGCTCAATGAATGGAAGAATAATGTCAGCCCACCTTGACCTTGGGAGTTGCTCTGATCTTTGAACCTCCTGGAGAAGGGATCTCTGACTACATCTCTCTTTCTCTCTCTTCCTGACCACAGCTTCCCATCCAACAGAACCATATACAGGAGGGCCTCTTACTGCAAGGGTCCAAGTGGAAAAGTATAAGTTCAGACTGACACTGCAAATAATCCCTAGAGGCTGATGACTTGGGTGTTGTGTTGTACTATGGGGACAAAATTCATTCTATGAGAATAAAAATTCCTTCTTTTACCAACACTGCCATGAAGCCCTAAAACACAACTGTTCTGACTTTTTTTTTTTTCTTTCAACATTTAAAAACTGTTGCCTGGAATCTCTGATTATACTGTATATTCTTCAGATCACCAGCTTGAGAAAATTCGTACCCAGTTCCACGTGTCCAAAGATGCTTCTAGCTCACTTGTTTCCATCCTGCTCCCTACAGGCCTATGGTGAGCACACCCTGCTGTTAATAAGCTCTGTTCAACTGCTTAATTACCAAGCCCAGCCCAGCCAGCAACCTCTCAGTGGCCTCGGCGCGCCAACCACACTGGCCGCCCACGCACATTCTCCTGCTCACTTTCTCACCGCCCAGACCCACACTCCTCCCACCCCACTCACTGCTAACAACTGGATCTTGCTTATTCAACTGGTCAAGCACTTTACCTGAAACCCTCCCTGCAGCCTGGCTCTCCACTTTCCCAAAAGCTCTCCCCATAAGAAAAGAAAGGAAGCAATCAACCTGGCTCAGTACAAAAGGTTCACTGTTGACACCTTGAAACTTGGAGAGGATCCTTAGGGCATCTTTAACTCGTCAAGTCCCCAGTGCTCAATTCTGCCAGTATTTCAGGGACCCGGGTGCATTAAAATAGATTTGTGTGTTGCTCATTTAAGTTTTTATAGGTGTTCCACATCTGGGACCACGAGAAGAACTGAGTTAAGATTTTGTTGGAAATGAACAGGGGTAGAAGGTTGTCAACGGGAAGGAGGGAAGACAGAGGGAGAAGAATGGAGATCTATCCATTTTCTCCTGAGTCCCTTTGATGAGGAAAAGGATGAACTGTGTTTTGTGAAAGTTATGTACAAATCTGCCCTGGAATAGCCACAGCACCTAACAGCACGGGGCACTGGCCCTGACTTCCTCACTGGCTGACCTCCTGGGGCAAGCTGACATGCCCTTCAGCACGACAGGGGCAAAGACGTCTACTTCCCAGAGTTGCTGTGTGAGTTAAAAGAAGTCACATATGTGAAAGGATCTCATAAACTCTAAGGACTAGACAATATAAAATTAGTTTCTACTGTCACCAAGTATATCATTTCTCTCAAACATTTATTTAGTGTGTAATGGGTATTGGGTGTTTATCCAAGAGAAAACAAGTCCCAATTCCTGGTTCCTAAGAGTGCAGTGCAAGTCAGGGAAAAAAGACAAAAACCAACAAACAAACAAACAAACAACAACAACAAAAAAGGAAGTCCAATGTACTATGCTGGGTGCATAGAGGGTGCTGTGCCACATCAGCCCCTGACCCAGCCCGGAGAGTCAGGAGGCTTCCTGGAGGATGTTTCATTGAAGCAATGCTCTGTGGGGGCAGCAGTGGCTGGCCAGGAAGAGAAGAGTAGAGCTTCTGGGCAAAGGGTGAACAAGACCAGCTTCACAGAGCTGGACCAGAGATCATCAAAGAGGGGTTGGGGTGGGGGCAGAGGGAGTATCGGGGAGTGGGAAGTCACCAGCCATGAGACCAGAGCACCAACGGCCTCTGGTGCCCTATCAGTGTGGACCCAGCTCTCCCGATTGAGGCATTATGTAGTTACCCAAGCCAACAATAATATCACAAGACAACAGATTTCTGGGTCTTGACAGTACATTTAAATAATGGGACAAAACTTACAGCAAGGCACATTCATTTTTAACAATGAAAAAAGGGGATTCCATCTCGGGCTACACTGAGCTTCTTCCCCTTGGTGGTTGGGATAGTTGCTTTGTTAACTGCCTGTTTGAAAATATTCTCTTGTGATCACAGGATATTTGCTGGAGTCATGTGGGAAGCTGGTAGTTAATATGCACCATTAATAATAGGCTGTCATCAGATGGTCTAGAATAGGATACAGCATGAAAATGCCCAGCGATGGGGGATGCCTCCATTCTTCCCTAAAACATTAAAACCACCGCAAGATATACATGATTAAACCAAACTGAATGGCCCCAAAGTATGAAAATGCCTCTAAAATATGAGTTCTAAAGCTGAAATAGGATAAAAATTCAGAATTGGGCACAATAGGCAGACCTTTGTCGAATTCTGGTTCCTCCACTTACTAGCTGTGTGATTGGCAGGGAAACGACTTAACTTCTGGAAGCTTTGGTTTTCTATCTGTAAAATGGGCATCTTAAAATGGTACCTAAGGTATGGTCTTACTTATAAAGAGGACAATCAACATGAAGTACTTGGGCACAGTGCCTGGCTCACTGTGGCTGTTGTTACTAATCCCTTGCACCTGTGTTGACTCACGTCCACTCTCTCTTATAGTTGTTACATGAATGAAGGAGGAGAGACCTGAACAAAGTGAATTATCCATGTTAACTCCAATGCCAGAACAAAGAGGCCACAGGAAACACAACAGCAAGGACCTGAGCTCCGGGTGAGTCACAATTAGCACATGGTGGGTAACAGCGAATGACGCTTTATCACATGGTGGTGACACTTGAGTTTCACATGGGAGCACTGGCAGTCAAACCAGCACACTGAAAACGCCATGCTGCGAAACGTCCTCCACCTGCCCACAACACCCTTCAGGACCCTCTACTCTTCAATCACAGGGAGTTATGCCGGACAGCACTTCACTGGAGCTTTCTCTTGCATGTTCATCCTGACGTTAAGGCCGTACCTGAAATCTCTCTTACTTGCCTTATTAAACTGTTACACAACCCCGCCATCTGTGAATAAATCCAAACTTTGTTTTAATCTAAACTCATTTTGAGGCTCTTCATATTTTTACATGTTAACACTAGGCAGACAGACATTCCACACAAGTCTGACTCAGCTGAAAAAGCTGCATTCCTAACGCTCTCCTCAGGGTTCCCCATGATAACTTTTGGGATCATCCTCACTCCATGGCATTTATGATCTCACAATCCTTCTTCCTGCAGATCTAGCCTGGAAGCTGAAAACTAGCTGTGGACTGAGAAGATGATTCACATACTCTATGCATACCATGGTGATGACTGGCAGAAGGGAGGGGATTCTTAGGAAGTCTTCTTTACATTTTAACAGTAAGGAAAATGACAGGTTAGACAAGTGTGCTGTATCTACCCTCCCTTGCTCCTGGCACACTTCATAAAAGCCAAATAAATGCAATATTTTAATATCTGCATCTCTGTAAAGTTGCAGGCAGGCATCCCTGGGCAGAGAAAGATGAACATAATGGGGACCTATGGGCCATTACCCAAGCAAGAAGCGGATGACAGGGAGAGGAGCAGGGAGCTGCCTTCTCAAAAGCAGGCAACAGCACAGTGGGTGTGCCCAGCACCACACTGGCAATTCCTAGAGCATAGAGGCAGAAGAAGACAGTGGCAGGAGAAAGACCACAGTTATTTATTGATTAATTAATTGACTGATTGATTGGAACCATTCACTCAAACAGAATGCCTCTTCTGAATACTGATGCTACCAGAACATCAACTTAGATTATATCAAACTTTTCTTCAGTGTAGTTATCCTTCCATTTCAAAGTACTTGTTGGCTAGATATTTAAAATGTGATAGTATCATTGGCTAAGAAGCAGGGAATTTAGAATCTAGGTGACACTGAACCACAAGTGTCCCAGGGGTCAAGGCAGGAATGTGCTCAGGAAGAAGTCGGTCAGCCACCCAGCTTCCTGCCAGTAAGGCCGGAGCTGTATGGATTTAGAATTTACACCCTAGATCTCTAGTCTAGTGAGCCTCATCAGTGTTTGTAATAGCCTGGTAAAGTATTATTCAAAAAAGTTGAAAAAAAATAATCACCTTCCCATATTTCTGAGAAAGGGGTACATACTGACCTACATTCAGTGTTCTAGATTAAAATCACAGATTTTGGACAAAGACAAGAATCTTCTAAGTAATCTAATAAAACCAACATATTTTACAGATAGGAAATTGAGACTTGGATGTGTGAAGAAAACGAAGTATAAAAATTAAACCAGACGTAATTTCTTAGGTGACAAAAGGCAAGTTTTTCAAAGAAGTTTGTGAATTTTCCCACTGGGCTAGGTGTATGCTGCACTAAGGCTAATGCAGGGGCCAGTTAATTGTTAAGGCACATCTGCAAACTTATCTCCATGTTGGGATGCCATCAGGCCTCAAAAACCCATGGAAGCCGGGCATGGTGGCGCACACCTGAAATCCCAACTACTTGAGACTAAAACAGGAAGATCATGAGTTGAAGGCCTGCCTGAGCAGCTTAGTAGGGCCTTTCCCAAAATAAAAGGACCAGGGAGGTAGCTCAGTGACAGAGCACATGCCTAGCATGCAGTGAGGTTCTGGGTTCTATTCCTAGCCCCTATCCCCACCTCGAATTAGGGTATTGATCATTTAGGCTGGAAAGTGGTGGTAAAGCTCCTTGCTCTAATATCTGTTTGGTTTGTCTCTCACTATGCAGGTTGTTTGTGAACCAGGGACACTCAGAGAAAGGCATCTTTAGGAAAGTCAGGAGTAATGTCTGACCTATCAAAGCAGCCTTCCTGCTAAAGGGTTCCTGGCAGAGTATGACAGCAGCCACTTGGGAAAGTGGCCCAAGTGCCAAACATCTTTGAAAGCCCACTCCTGGGGCTGCCTTGCCCCAGCACTGTGCCCAGACAGCCAGCCCCCTGGCTAGTTCTCGGCTATAGCATCTCAGTGCCTCCTGTTGCCATTCTAGCCCTTTCTTAAAGGTCCCCTTCAGTTTCTGCCACAAGAACAAAAACCAACCATAATGTTAGAGGATGGAGTTCTTGATTATGTTGAAAAACAAATTAATCTTGTGTAAAATCATAACTCTTAAAAAAATCAAACTAGAGGGCTGGGCTTGTGGCTCAGTGGTAGAGCACTCGCCTAGCATGTGTGAGGCCCTGGGTTCTATCCTCAGCACCACATAAAAATAAATAAATAAAATAAAGCATTGTATTCAACTACAACTAAAAATAAATATTAAAAAATCAAACTAGAAAGTTAAATGACCAAAATATATTTTGAAAAGCAGTTTTTCTTGGTATACATTGCATAGACCACTATCTTATCCTACTAATAATATAAATAATATAAATACCTAGATCTTCCTGGAAATCAACCTATAAACAACAACAAAATAAAGGATTAGGGAAAATGTTTTTGATATTCTACTTTGTAATACAAATGATGATTTAAGAGGTTTAAAATTATTACATAAATAAATAGATGGTCAAGGAAAAGTAGTACAATATTACTTGTGGAGTTCAGCTGGTGTGTATATGGGGTTCACTGCAAAATTCTTTCAATGCTGCTGTATGCTTGAAACTTTTCATAATAACATGTTAGCAAAAATTATTACTAATCCCCCACTCAGGAAATGATATCCAAAATGATTCATGGCCTACAGCTGGATATAACAGGTCAAGGAGGTAGAATAAAAAATAGAGGAAATATCAAAAATTACCTGGGGAAAGACCAATGACTCAATGTGCAAGGCTGGGGGATTTACTATGTGAAAAAAACCCTTTGAATTTTTGTTTCACACTTTCTATTTAATCATAATCCTTAAAGAGTAAATCAAAAAGTTAAATGATTGAAAAAATTGGTAAATTTAACATTAAAAAATGAAATTATTTAAATAATTAGATTAATACTGTCAAATTTCCAAGTAGGCAGAAACTCCCAAGTCCAGGGTAACAGGCTTGGGCCCCGGGGCAGGAAGGGAGGTGTTATTTACCCAACAAAGAATATCTAAAGGTTCTATATCATAAAAAACCCATAAGCAAAATTAAAAGTCAAAGAAGCTAGAAAGAATATTTCCCAAGTATCTTATATACAACCTTATTTATAAGGTTTGTTTACAGAGCAACCCTCGTATTCCCACAGAAAAACTGAAATAAACATGGACAAAAGAAAACATTCACAAAACATTCAGAAAAGAAAAAAAAATGGACTCAAACACATGGAAAAAGTTAACTTCATTGTTTAGAAATTAAAAAATGTGCTGGGCATGGTGGTGCACACCTGTAATCCTAGAGACTTGGGAGGCTGAGGCAGGAGGATCACAAGTCCAAAGCCAGCCTCAGCAACTTAGCAAGACCCTCTTTTAAAATAAAATAAAAAGGACTGGGGATGTAGCTCAGTGGTAAAGTGTCCCTGAGTTCAATACGCAGCGAGAGGGAGGGAGGGAGGGAGATTGATTTTTATCGCCCTGTGCCTGACACGGAACAGGCATTCATTACATGGCTATTGAATAAATTAATCAAAAAATAATTTAACATGTTTGTCTAAAGATTAAAAACTGATAATACTCAATGCTAATAAAGATAATAAAAAGACAGTGAGAAGGACATTTGATAACTTGATAAAATGTGTATAGTTTGGTACAAAAGCATTTCAGAAAACAATTTATAAAATGTATTAAGAATCTTAAAGTTTAGTTCTTTTGATTCAAGAAATTCATTATAAAAATTTTACCCTAAGGAAATCATTCAACAAATGCCTAAGATTCATATATTTAAAATAATAATTATTGGAATTAAAAAATCATTTTTAAAAAATGGTCTTTATAAAAATGAACACAGCCTGGTGTTTAGCCGTCGTGGTTGGTGGACAGCAACTGAGCCAAGATGCTGGAGTCTGCTGGCTCCTCATCAGACTGCCCAGAGGACCACGAGGCCTGCTTTCCACAGGCATTTTGAAACAAAAGCTGTTTCAGGAGGATATTGGGATTCCAGTGCATCTCAAGAGTGGGTGGCTGGTGCCCTCCAAACAGAGATCCCTGCGGTTCTTACGCTTGGGGTAACAGCATATGCCCTGCATCAGCTGGCTACGTCTTCACTTCTCAAAAAGCCCTGGCTGCCTTCAGTCATCCCAGCACTCATTTGGATCAGTGTACTTCAGTTTCTATGGATCAGTAACATGGTTAGTAACTGAGTTCTTTTATGGTGATTTATATTTACTGACTTAGGTACTAACTGCCACCAAGAAAATTTTTGCCATGAAAAAAACAATGGAAACAAAATAAAGCCTCCCAAATTAGAGAATGTAATGCACGGTGGTATTAAAGATGTTTTTTAGGGAATTTTTAAGCATATGAAGGATGCTTATTTAAAAAGTGGAATACAGAATGTTGCTATACAGAATGATGCTTCTCCCATGCACTGTTTATGTAGGAAACTAATGGAAAGAAATACACAAAACCTTAACATATGACATCTGCAATAATAGCTTTGGGAGTCAGAGAAAAATTTACTTCTGTATGTGTGGAACCTAACAAAAAAGTAAAATACTTGAAAAAAACAAAACAAAACAGAATAGTATGGTGGATGGGGGATGGGGAGATGTAGGTCAAAGGGTACTAAGTCTCAGTTATATGGAATAAATAAATCAAAAGTATAGCATGAGGACAATAATGTTGTACTCTGAAGAATTCTCTAACAGTAGATTCTAGGTGCTCTAACACAAAAAAGGTTAGCTATATGATATGGTTTAATTTGGCTTAATTGTAGTGAATGTGTGTGTGTGTGTGTCTGTGTGTATATATAAATATATTTTGTACCTTAAATACATGCAATAAAAATAAATGTTTTATGACAAATATAATGAAATTTAAAATACTATACAAAAAAATTCAAAGAATAATCCATCAGTTTGGAAAGAAGAGGGCACTCAAGCTGGACTGTCCTCTGAATCATAGCTGCTAATCAAATTTTGAGGTCAACGTCCACGTAAACTGACTTCCTGCTCGCTCTCCTCTCACACCTCCACTTTCTCTACCTCTACGTACTCTAGCACTCCCAAATGGGCTTCCCCTTGGACCTGCACTTGCTCTGACATTTCATTCTGTGGTGAATGGTACTGGTGAGCCCAGCCCCCCATCCTGACTCTGCCTTTTCACCTCACTACTCTTGAATCCTCTACCACCAGAGTGTCCTCATCAGAGTCCCTGGATTATAGCTGAAGCTTTCCATCTGGTCTCCTCTTCTGGCCTGACCTGTCCCCTTCTCCCTGGCCCACAAAGAGTCATTCTCTTTACTGCAGCCCAAGTGATCTTTCTAAAGCCCCCATCTGCCTGTCATTCTCCTGGCTAGAAATCCTCAGGCAACCACAGCAGGGCACATTAGACCTGTGTCAGCAATGGCTCCTCAGCTTCCACTCATCATCCCTCCCCATGGCCCACCACACCTCCCAGGGCCTCTTGCCTGGACCCTATTGCCCCCTCTCTTGTGTTGCTAACCTCAAGGGCTGTCCTTCAGGAGGTGTTCAGGCAAGTCCACATAGCATGCTACTTTTATGTCCCCATAGCACTAATCACACCATCCAATGTTTCAACCACTCAAAAGTTGAGTTCCTACTCTCATCCTGGAAGAGCTACCAAAGGTTTCGAAACTTTCCTCAGCAAGCCGCTGACCTATTTTATCACCCTGACAATTGAGAGAGTCTATCTTATCTATCAGTGAGTCAGCAAATTTATTAATTGTATTCCTTCTGTCATAACAATATCTCTTTGGTTTTACCTGAATCTACTCCTGGTAAGTCTATCACAAAAGTGTTGCTGACATCCCTAAACACAGGGGCCATTCAAAGAGCAAGAGGTTGCTTTAGGTAGTAGGGCAGGCCCCAGGGCTGTCAGGATAAAGACGGTTACTACTCTTAGACAATCAGCAAGAAATCCCCCAGCCCTTTTGAACTAAGACTCTCAGTTACATTATCTTTTCCTAGAAGGGTGTGGAACTTCTGCTGCTTGTGTATCAGCCCCTCACAATTGCCCAAAGTCTTTTTTTTTCAAGTGTGACTCAAATGGGACACAATGAGTCTGACTAACGTAAAGTCTTATTTTCCTTACCCTTTTATATCTTGCTTTTAATACACCAAGAATCATGTCTTCCCCCCTCCCAACAACAGTCTCCAGTATTAATTTAGTTGATGAGCAGAAAAGGCTTTTATTTTGCACTCAATCACCTTCTGTCGTGCATATCCCCACCACATTTTTTCTGTTAATATAGAATCATTTTTTCAGTTTGTTATCATTGTTTCCAGTTCTACCTAATTAAGGTAATATGCCCGACGGAAAAACCAAAAGAAAGGAGATAGATTTCAGTTTCATACTGTGCAAAAAGTATAGGCAGAAATAGGTCTGAGGAAAATTCTCCCTGGTGGCTTACTATTGAGTCTATAACTCCCTCCCCGAATCACACTTGCTTTAACAAACATGCATGATTAAATGCTTAGGGATTCCGGGTTCTCCATTTGGAGCTTCTGATAATATTAACTATTCTCTTTATTTAGTCAGCATTAGTCATGTATTTTCTCCACCCTTTGTCCTGTTCTCTGGCTGTGCACCCCCACCCTAGCAACCACAGAAAATGATTTCTTTTGACCTGGCCACTTCCCCTTTTATGAACAGTGCTTTAATCATGTGAAGTTCTCTGTCCAGGTCAGCCTCCTTCACCTGGGGCATATGGATGAGCTTCACTGGGTCTGTGAATGCCTTGAAAATGGAGGGAAATGTTTTTGTACAGGTGTGGTAAAAGAATTCATGTTTCCATCATAACCTCAAAGGGGCCTAAGCATCCTGTGCAGGTTAAGAACTCTGACTCTAAGGCATTCAGGAAAAAGAGTAGTAAGCTGAATAAATAGCACCAGTGCAACATACTCAACCTTTTACTTAACTACCTCCTAAGAGAATGAGAAAGTCTATGATAATTACACATCAAGCCCTTTTCGCATTAATTAAGAACGTAAGTTGAGGGTATAATGGCACAATGACATTATACAGAGGCAATAATCTAACACTTCAAATATCAAGTAGTATTGATAAAAGCAGAAACTGAGAATTGTTATCTAAGCTCAATATACTTACTGTCTTGTCCTCTTCTGAAGTGTATTTAGTAACACTGGCAGAAAACATCATGAATCATGATTTCTCTTCACATAATATTATTGGTTCCAAATACATACTTTTTACTGTTAATAATCATATTATTTTTGCTATAATATACTGGTATCTTTCATACTTGTGTTTTAAATAACATTACAAAAAAGTCTATTTAATATATCAAAACCCAAACAGTCTCCATTATATCAATATGCTGCAAAAAAAAAAAAAAAATCAAAACTTTCATGATTGTCTATGGGTTATGTTACTTTATACATTTATTATCATACCCCAAGTATTTTCTACAGGTGAATAATAATAAAAAAAATCCTCCTTAAAGCTTTTCCTTATTTGAAATGCCATTTAGGAATTTAGAAGCAAGCACTATTGAACGTCGGAAATTGCTGTCATCTGTACTCACAATTGAGCAGTTGCCCGAGGATCCTCAAGCGCAGGATGGACTTGTCCTGGAAGTAGAGGGTTGAATTCCATTAGCAGAGCAGGCTAGTAGGAGTGTCAAGGGCCAGTACTACCCTTCTCAGCCCATCTTAATTGCAGCCACACTGATTCTGGAATCCTACAGCACTAACAATAGAAACCACACTAGGTTGTTTTCCTAATTCCTATGAAATGAGTCAGTAGGTCAAACAACTTACCCACTCTGGAGAGAGAACAATCCCTCCAACTACACTCCCTGTTTTCAGTAGCCTGTTCCCTTCCTCTGCGTCTGGATAAAAGCACTCCCAATAATCTTTTGGACCACTGGGTCCAAAAGGAGACCCATTATGGAGATCATCAGGAATTTGGGATAGTTTTTCTTTTCCTTAGGAGGCAAAAGATCCAGATAGGAGGGACCTGTAGATGAAGTTTCTTCACTCAGAATGGGTCAGCAGTAACTTCTCCATTGAGACCATGCAGTCATCTATTTCCTTTACACAAGAGGATGGTATTATGTTTAAAAATAATGTAGAAAAGCAGTACCCATACCTCTAAAAGTCCCCCGCAAACCACTTCCTTCTATAAAATACCCCTTCCTTCTTAAAAGATCCAGTTGCCAAAAGATTGAATAATTATTCAATTAATCCACATTCTTAAAAACCCCTCAGGGTCCTCTGAGGTCCTGCGGTCGGTTCCACACACCGTGTTATATGAAGCTGAAGTATGTAAAAGCTTGCTAGCAGTCTTTATATTCATGACTCAAGATGATGAACACTGTTTTAGCAGTCATCTTCGGAAACTACCACCTACTCACCGAGGATAACATTTCTTGAGTTAACGACCTTCTGCATAGGAAATCACCAGCTACTGGCAATGGATCCATAATTCCAAGAACTCACCCATGCAGGCAAATACAGGGACATACAGCTCTAAATAAGAGTCGAGAGATCTGCTGTGACAGTTCTTCAGTAGGAGACCAGAGACACTTTTGCTTTCTGTATCCACAGTACTTTCTTTTTAAAGACAAGGTTTCGTTTTGATCTTGAGAAATTCTGACTGATCAAACCACCAACTGAAAACCTGCCATTATAAGCGAGGGATTTCACAACGCTCATTCCAAAAAACCGTGGCTATTCATTTCTGGAAGTGATTCACTTCAGAAGAATCAGTTTGTTGGGGGTGGAGGGAGCGTTAACTTTTAGGAGCCAGCCCACTCTCTGAGAAGGGAGCCGGCAGGGCCGCCACGTGCCGTGCTGACCCCATACGACTTCCTCTGTCACCCTCCCTCGACATGACTTGCAAGGACCAGCTTCCTGTTGTAACTCCTTTGGCAGAAAAACCCTCCTTGGTCTCTGTGCCCCCCCCCCCCTTGATCAAGCCCTCCGCTCTGAGGATCATTTTCACATAAATCTAGAGGGCAGTAGCAGCATTCTCCACCTGTCAGCATTCAGTGGCTGGTGAGTAACTAGCATATGGGGACCCACTTCCTGTGAGTATTTCCAAAAGACTTTATGATATTTCCTTTAAAAGAAAAAAGTGGGGAAGACAACTACTCAGAGAGGAAAAGTAACTCTGACGAGCAAAGCTGAAAGCATGCAAGGAGATCACTATTTACCAGACACGCCTAGTTTTAATTTGGTTTCTCAACCCCTGTGTAATTAAGACAGCCAAAGAGAACAGCATTTGGGGGTGGGGGGTATCTCACAAATGCTTAGACCTTCTGTGAGCGTGACCAGAAAAGTAATTTTAAGATTCAAGTGAACCAATCTGAAGCTGGTTAGAGCATTAACCCTTCCAGGAAAGAGAGGTTTTTTTGTTTGTTTGTTTTTCTTCTTTCTTTTTTGGTACTCAAATTTCAAATAAGGAAATCATCTTTCCTATTAAACACCATAAAACACAGCCTCTACTGCCATCCCTGGGTTTGTGAAAAGAAAGCATTTTTCAGATTTGTCTGTAACAGGAACAGAAAAATACTTATTTGTAAGACATGGTCACATTTATAGACAGTGGCCCACGTGGTGTCCACACCAAGGCTCCCTTCAAAACCGTCCACTAAGGGCCAAGATATGATATTTTTGTATTTCTCTTGGCTTTAGCCAAACTTGTTAACTTTATGTCATAGAAAATAGAACTTTTTGACTACTGGACAAAACGAGTATGAAAAACTGCTTTTATTTCACTCTAAAAAGAGTATCAATGGTGACAGCTCATTTTTGAAGTAGAACAGCACAGGTACAGCTAATAGGGCAGTCTTTAAAGCCTGCCCTTCACTTCCAGGCTATGAGGGTGCTTCCCTCCTGGGTGGAACCATGGGCAGAGGGAACTGAGAAAGGGA
This sequence comes from Callospermophilus lateralis, assembly GCF_048772815.1. Classification (NCBI taxonomy): domain Eukaryota; kingdom Metazoa; phylum Chordata; class Mammalia; order Rodentia; family Sciuridae; genus Callospermophilus; species Callospermophilus lateralis. The sequence continues at coordinate 23,126,178 of NC_135305.1, read as the reverse complement.
GGGCAAGGCAAACACATCCTTGACCTTAAGGGGAGCTGCAGAAGAAGAACCCAAACCTACCCCTGCATTTGTTCCACGGTATTATTAGGCTCTGAATTTAAAACATGGTAACATGTGGCCACTTGCACCCAAACTCCCTCATTTCTCATACTTAGATATTAAAGATATATATAACATATAATAAAACTATCTGCTCTAGAAGAAAATTTTCACTAGTGTGACTTTTTTTAGTTTTTACCACACTGCTATTTTTATATCATAGGAAAGAATAAAGAGTAGAGTTATAGAAATCATTTGTGAGATATAAATATAATTTTCAAATTGAAGATGAGTAAAACTAGCATCTATAACTGGAGGTAAAAATTTAACTTAAATCAACTTCACATCACAATCATCCCCTCTGACCTCACCCTTGAAACCTTACGAATCTAACAGAAAGGAATATTCCACTGTAGTCCTAAACAAACAGGAACTCCACACCGAGAATAACTTTAAATATTTACAACTTCAAAAAATCCGGTCGATATTGAATTTGGTGGAAGAAAAAGCACTGATTAGAGGCCTGACAACTACTCAACTGCTGAACTCGCTCATTTCCTCTCTTGCTAAAAGGAAGCTCCCTCTCCCACTGAGTCACGTGCACCATGCTCATAGCTCTCAATGCCACCTCTGCGCGCTCTGTGCCCACTTCAGACTGATTAACAGGATAAAGTTCCTCTTCAGTCCTGGGTGCCAATGCAGAGGTGTCACAAAGAGAAAGGAAAAGAAGAGAGAAACCACCAAAAGGTCATAAACAGATGCTTGGGGGAAGCACAGGGCTCATGGCTCACCTAACACTCATGGCAGCTGCAAAGATACTGCTCTCCTTTAGAAATGCTTCTTCATTTGGGGGCCATTTCTGAGAACCCAGGCCTTGCTGTCCTTTTCTGTGCGCTGTGTACGCTGTTCAAGTGTACAGAATCCACCTTCCCCAAATAAAATAAAACCCTCAGACAATGTTCTTCATGTTTAACATTTACTCAAAGTTTTCTTTTAAACAACAGAAAGGAACGCCAACTCTCGTGTGGCACTTTAATAGACAGGAGGAAGAGTGGCCTCACACTGGAAGGGCACCAGACCTCAGGGAAGTCCAAAGGCCCTGTGTTCAAGTTCGGGCTCTTCCTTTTGCTGATTTGCCCTTGGGAAGATCACCCAACCTCTGTAAACCTGCTTAATCATGGGTGATAACAGGGAGCTGAGACAGGGCTGGCTTGGGCACTGCCCAGCTAAGCTTCACAGCAACCCTACAGGTAAGTTCTATTATTATCCCCATCCTACAGACAAGGAAAGGAGGCCTAGGGAGCTTAAGGACTTGCCCAGGGTTACACAATCAGTAGGTGGTGGAGCCAGGATTCAAAGCCAAGAAACTTAACCTTGACCAGTGTGCTCTAACGCCTGCCATCCGTAGAACTGCCAGTGATAACCAGCAAGGGTACCCAGTAAGTATAACAGCACTTAGGGAATGACTTTCTAAAGCTGCAAAGCTGCTACAAGTGAGGAAGATTTTTAAACAGGTCACATGCAAATATACTCACTTTCTTCAAGATAATTTGTAATAACTAAGTACTAATAACTCTAAAACTACCACATTAGTTTGTCCTCTGAAAACAGTTTGAACTAATTTGCAAACTACTCATTTGCACAATCTGTGACACTGAGTTTTTCAGGTAAAAGAGATTCAGAAATTCTGTTTTCAATTAAGGAGGGTAAGTGAGGCTCCTGGCAAAGCCAGCTCCCTGCCTGGTGAAGTCCTGCTGTGTCACAGCCCCCAGTGGTTATGAACACATGGGGCACCCCGAGGACTCAGAGATCCATCACTCATGTGATGTGTGTGTAATACTAATCCTCAGAAATGTGTTAGTTATCAGTTTTTCTCCACTACAAGTTCTTAGGCTTTAAGATGAAAAGATAGAGGAAAAAGTTTTTTTCTTCCCCTGTATTTATTTTTATTCAAGGAAAAACAAAGCCTCAGTTAAGTTCTATCTATGGTGAATATAGCTAAAGCTCTACATAACTCCCTTTCTCTCTTAACTTGCTCATACACATCCTTTAAATGCTAAAGCACACTGTCCTTCCCAAGTGCTTGTAGAGTCATAGGAAGAAATCTACATCAGATGCCACCTTAGCGACCTCCTGGGACCCACCAACCATTCAATCTTCAAGAAAAAAAGTCATTTCTTATAGGATCTTCTAGCCTTTTCAATATTATTTACTCCACACTTGGGTTTGGCCTTATTATTTTTACTTAGAATTTTTTGTAGAACACTTGCCTATAGCATGAGCAAGACCTCAGGTTCAATCCATAGCACCACAAATAAAATAATGATGATGATAATAAAAAATAGAAAAGAGAGAAATACTTTTTAGTGTTCTATATCATGTTGGGTCACACCAAAACACCTGAAAATGTATTCTTAAACTCAAAGGTATTTGTTAACAAGAAAAATCAGGGAAAGAAAGTATCATTTAAGAGAGCAAAGCAATTGTATGCAATATTCTGGAAAATTTATGTACGTTAAATTTATAAGCTGACACTTTTCCCCCAAAGATTTATTTGCTGTGAAAAGTTACTTCCTGTACTATAATCATAAAATCAAATGTTATTTACTCCTATCATAACCATTCACACACTTCCTGTCATAAAAACTTGAACCTGGCTGGAATACTAAATAAAACATTCAAAACCTACAGGTAGGAGGTGACTTAACGTAGATATATTAAGTTCATAATCCACTCTAAAAAAGAGGTGAATCACCCACCCTTGGGAAAACCAGCACTAATGCTTTATCACTGTAGCTGACTAATTCCACAAATGGCCCACAGAATGCACTTGACCCTGAGCTCAGTCCATGGTTTTGTGGAGGCTTTCAAGGATGCCTCCCAGGGTTAGTGTGTGGACTGAGCTGCAATATACTTGCAGAGTCCATGGCTCAGAGTTAATATTATGAGGATTTTAAAGACTTCTGTAGTGTCGATGTGCATATTTAAAATGCACATGCACATTTTTCTTTGATGCCTGCCTACTTTTTAAAGAAAACAGGCTTCCTGGGCTTCTGTGTGTGTCAGTGGAAAAAGCTGAGCCAGTGTATACAACCAATGATAGAAGAAAACGTGCTTGAACAGATTTGTTTACAAAACAGGGCCCAGCAAAGTCTGTCTCTTAGTGCCACAGCAGGATCCATCCAGCAAGACAAACACACAAACACACAGGAGCCCAGGGAGCAGCTCTTCCTTCTGACAGGTGTGGTTCACCTGGGCAGTGTGCTACAATACAATCATGTGGCTCAGGCTTGCACTGGGAATATACTATACATTCCAGTTTATAATACACATACACAGCTACACACTTGTTTATAGTACAATAGTTTCAACTCTCCTTCCTCTGTGGCATTAGTCTCAAAGTTATGTCTGCAGCACTAGTCTCTTCTCCATCTTTAACACACTTCTATCTGACTAGGAAAGTCCCTTTAAACTCATCAAGAAACAAGAAAACATATATAGTTATTTATTTTACCTTTACTGTACAGCCGTCCAACCAGGCTTGAGAATCCAAACCCTGGAGACTGCCTTCACTGAGCCAAGCCAACCTACCACCCAGTCTAGCCGCACTTGTCAATGTCTGCTGCTTCTGTCTTCTCTCCCATTCCTACTTCCTATAATCATTTCAGACCTTTGTCACTTTGTTCCTGGGTAGTTGTGACAATGAGCAACTGTGTGGTAGAAGATGCGCTAGGTGGTAGAAGACTGGTTCTAGGCCCAGTTCTGCCACAAGCCATGTGACTCCAAGGGGGTTACATTAATTCCCATGGGCCTCAGTGTTCTCCCCCACAGCATAATAACCCACTTTAAAAAGGCCCCACTGTATCAAGATCCTTGCTGACATAACATGCATATATACACTTGTGTATATATTAAATGGTTTTTTTGTTTTCTACAAATATTCCTTCAATCAAAGGTTCAAGAAGGGCTATTTTGAGGAAGATTTAATGGGATTTGTAATGCAAAACCTCAAATGAATTCTGACTTAACTAAAGACAACTCTGGAATATAAAGTGTGATTGTTGAAAGCTTGCTTTTTCTAGTGACTACAACCTAATCTAAAAAAATAAATTAGTCTCCCATGCCAGGAAGAAACCCAAGGAGGCATGCCTTGAGGAGACTCAGCGTTAAGTCAGTAAATTCTGAGGCACTCATTGTAATTGATCAGAACACTCTCAGCGAGCCTCATTCCCCAAGACGCCCTCTCTGATACTGTAAGACGGCTCCCCCTTTGAAAAGCAAATGTATTACTCCTTGTTGAGAAAAATCCAGAGCTGTGATCCACATGCTATAGTTCTGAATCCTTTTCATGTCCTTTGTATAGCTTGATCAGTACAAAATTCACCTGTAAACATATGTGAAAGCCTTTCTGGAATTTAGAAATCTGAAACTGGAGCCTGAGGGAGCAGAAGTGAGATGCCAAGGAATAGGTGGCTACTTGGCAATTTGGAACTTTTAACCATGATTCCAAAAGATTTTTAACACAGCATTGGCTTTCCAAAAAAGAACTGTGTAGCCCTCACCCACAGGCAATCTAATGATGCCGTTGAAGTGTCTATTAACCATGGCCACCGATAACGGTATTCTCCCTTTGCAGACTGAACAGTCGCTGAATGTGCACACAGCTAGGGCAGAGCGAGACTGCCTTTCCATTTAGTCCCTAGAAGCAGTGAAGCCTGTGCTTGAGACGCTCTGGGTGGAATGCTTGTTTTGGAGACCATTCAGCGGATAGCATTGGGTTTCCTCCATTTAACCAGGTCACCCAGGCATGGAATGCACAGCTCTGCCAGACAGGGAGCGTTGTGGATGCCTGAGAAACAACAGCTTGCCCGGGCTACTGAAGAGAAGAGAGGCCATGGTTTTCTTTTTCTCCGCTTTGAATGGCAGCCTTGACGTCACAACAGCTAGGAACTACTAGAGGGACAAATAACAAGGCACAAGCCAAAAGGGCCTTGCTCTTGTTGCAGTGGCAGGGCCATTTTAATCTTGTTCTGATACCTTCTGTGGCTGCAGTGTCGGCTTGAGTGGAGATGAAGGCCTGGAGCTTACACATAAAGGCAGTATCTGGGCTGGTGAAATAGACCTTTGGCTAGTGCTAATTGCCTTCAAAACCTGGCTCAATGACAGTTCCTGAATTAAACTTGTTTCAGACAGCACAGACTTCCCAGGGAATGCTTGTGGGATTTTGCTGATGGTTCAGTCACTGGCACTTTCCCTGAAGGCTAAACTTCCTGTATTGAAAAGCAGATCTCTTTTAAGAGCGTTGGCACATAAGCATCCTGGAAACACAGGAGCTCATGAAAGCAGGCAGTCTTTAAAGGACTAGGATAGAAACATCCTTTAAGAGGTTTTATAATTTAAGTTTGAGCACGTGAACATGTGCATTAGCACCCAACTGCAGGTGTCTGAACAAATGGGTGAGCGATGCTGGATGCTGGCAGGCTACCCTCACCCTTGTCCACCGATGAGTTGCCTGTATAAGTCACCAGAGCAGTTTGAAAAGTATGATTACAAAGTATGTTTACAAATTATTTTTGGCTACATGAGTGTCAGATAATTTATTTCCATTACAAATGCAATGCTAACCCTAGGCGTCCTGACAATCTGCAGACTGGATCTCAAAAGTTTCATATGAACAGAAAAGAACTTTCTGTTGCCACATATGTGCTCTAAGTCTATCTTTGGGGCACTAGAAACTTTCACAAAACCTAAACCCACAGTGCTCAGGGTTCTTTGGGACAACTTCTACTGAAAAAACCAGAGGTTGAAAGGGATGTCTGTGAGGACTCATACCCAACGTGCTGGAGGAGCGGGGATAGAGCACAACATACCCAGAGGCAATGGAAGCACCTGCTCTCACTTCTGTGCTCTTTCAAGAAGTTCAGTGAAAGGAACGAGGCTTCTGAGATAGGAAATCCTATCTTAATTAAATGAGCACTCCCAAATCACTTTTTCCTAAGGTCATCATGTCAATCTTGCTTCATGAGAATGATCTGCTATTGAGACTTACACACTTTCGAAACAAAAGAAGATAAAGTTCTTATCCAAGAGTCTTTCTTACAAGGCGTACAACAGAGCATTACCCTTCTGCTGCTTCCAGGTGCTCCTGTCAACCCATGTCCTCTACAGGTATCTGGGGCCTACAGGTGTTTGGCCTTTGGATTCACATGATTTTACCTACGTAGATAGCAGCAAACCACTGTCCTGTTCCTGCTATCTAAAAAGATCTGAGTATGTTCAGAGATTAAACAATAGAGAAGGAAAAGCAAAAATGACCTTTTTTTGTTGTTGTTGTTATACTCAAGAGGTTAAACTTATTCTAGCCCTATTTGGCTATTATATTCAAGAGGCGAGTTACTGTAGCCAAACCCTTGTTTTTATAAGAGCTTTTTACAGTTTAATAACTATAATTAAGTTTCCTCTGAACTGATTTTTTAAACCTAAGTTTTCAAGAAGAGAATGATGGGATTTCTCAAATTATTATGATTCCAGAGGGGGGACAACTTGTTTTTATTGTTCTAGTATAAGGGATAAGACAGTAAGTGAGAAAAATGTTTTTAATCTGTATTCTGATTTTTAAATGTTTTTATATTTTTTAATGTTTTAATATTTTTCAATGTTCAAATTCTTAGTTATAAACTGCAGTAAACAAGCAGACATTCATTAAGAAGTAACTGCTGAAAGGGAGATATTTCAAAGAGCGGAAAAAAAATAAAACATGATGTGATTAAAACCCTACACACGTCTTTACTCCAAGGCAAACACTGTGGCCATCTGGGTGTTCAGAAGGTGCCAACCATGGTTGGGATCTAGATTTGATTCATGTCATAAAGCAAGCACCATATTTAATGTGTGAAGACCAGAAGACCTAGAACCCCATGGAAAAGATGGTGGTGACGTATGCTGGCAATATTAAAATGAAAGGTTTATTTTAAAATTATTTAAATATGCTGATTGAGAGCTGGGATTGTGGCTCCGTGGCAGAGTGCTTGCCTTGAGTGTGTGAGGCAATGGGTTCGATTCTCAGCACCACATATAAATTAAAAAAAAAAAAAAAAAAGGTCCATTAACAACTAAAAAATAATAAATAAAAGAATGAATAAATAAATAGGCCGATCAATTACAAACCTCGACACATAATGCTCTAATGTCTCACCCTTCATGAGAAACGCTGCAAAGATCATTTTCAGCTTTAACAAGTTCCTGCTCTAATTTTCTCTTCATTTGCAACTCCTTTTGGATCTTAGTGCTAGCTGTTTTTAGTCAGAAGAACCAAAAAAGATGAGATTTGTTCCTAGGGGACCCAAAGTCAGACCCTGAGAATTTATACCCTGGACATGCAACTGTTACTGAAAGCTCTGTTTTTTCTTGCTTTCCTGGGGACTGAGAAGAGCCTGAGTTCCATAATCCTCCTTTCGAGTGACAGGAAATAGGAAATGTGCTGTGCCAAGCTACTTCCAGCACACATGGTGGGCTTGGGCAAGCTGACCTGCTGTCCAGGGCCCCTCAGCAGGGCAGCCTGGTGGCTTTCTTACATCACATGCTCTCTTACTACCAGTTCTGCATGAACACAGCTCAAACCCATCTCCAGGCTGAGGACACTGATGAGATTTTCCTGTGAATTTTCTTTCAGAACTAACATGCATTGTAAATGCCACATAAATGAGCTCTCCCTGTACCAATCCCTCTTTTGTACAAGGCAGAGATAATTATATTCTAGATCAACTTACTTGTAAAAAAAATGATTTTTAGAAAGTTTTTTCCTTCTCTTTCTCATGCCCCACCCAAGGCATCATCTAATCTTCTAATTCACACATGAGAAATTTGTTTTCAGGGTCTGTCACTTGAGTGTGTTAGGGAAACTACCTATCTACTTATGTATCCTTTATGTACTTGACAAAAACAAAATAAAACCAATTTCCAAGGGTGACTGCATAGTAGACCACTTTACAGAACCAAGTCTTTCTGCCTGTGAGGTTACCCCTGGTAGATAACAACAGAAGAGCCACACTGCCCTGGGCTTGTGGATGTGCGTGTAGCTGACAGGTGCCAGGCTCCCTGGGCTCACCGAGACGCGGGCCCCAGCAGTGGGTGAGCCTTCCACTCCTGACTGTCATCACTGCTGCTGCTGCTGTCTGCGGCCTGTCTCTTCCGCTCCTCTGCACACTTCATGAAGGCGTGATGGAAGGAGGGAGAGGCAGAGGAAAGGCAAGGTAGGAGGCAGGGGACAGAAAGAACGGAGAAGGAGGGAAGGAGGGAGGCACAGAAAGGCAGAGCAGCCACTACACTGGTTCTAGTAAACAGGAGTACTTTTGCAGTTTCATCTGTTTTTCATCCCTACAGTTTAAATTTCTATGGAACTACTAACTCATCAAAACTTGTCATAATCCATGACCCTTTAACATTAAAATAAAATCCTTATTTATGGCAGAGAGGCATAGAAATAATGAATGATCCACTCCTAGGCCTTTCTTGTTTTACCTGCCCAGCACCCCCACAGCAGCCAGGTTCTGCACTGCCCCGTCAAGTTCTCTGGTGTGAACACAGGACGGGTATAGGAGCTGTGATACATATTCAGCATTTTTTCCATTTTTATTCATTCAACATGTCTTGTAAACACAAAGCTCAGACTTTAACTTTGGAGATATTTTGCAAAGGAAGAATTCATTCTTAAGCAATTCTCCTAATTTTTACCATCTATATATACAGAGGTTTCTGGTAATGACACTTTTCAATTGGGAGTCATTTATTACCAGTGAGCAGGGTCACTAAGATAGGTCATGTCACTGAGGGAGGATGCTCATGAACCCCCGGATTCCAGGTTCTGGGGGAAACGTAATATGCCAAGGGTTCTTCGTCAAACCACATATGCTATAACGTCAGAGACTAGGGCAACCACACCAAAAAGACCTCAGAGGTCAATGAGTCCCATGTCCTCCCTATCCAGATTTTAGAGCCAGATCAGAGGTCAAGGGACCTGCCCAGGCCTCCTGGTTTCTTGTCTTGTATTCTTTCCCTAGCAAAACCAACAGCACTTTACAATCACAGAAATCATTAGTCATTAATTAATCATTAAAACTGTAAGAAATCATTAATCCTTGCAACAAACAACCCATTACTGCATTTCAGGTAAGGAACTGGAGGTAGAAAGTGGTGACTTGACTGGCCCCAGCTTACACAGTTCATCACTTAATCAGGCACAGTGGTGGTGTGCAACTGTAATCCCAGCAACTCAGAAGGCTGAGGCAGGAGGAACCCAAGTTCATGGTCAGCCTGGACAACTTAGTGAGACCTATCTCAAAACAAACAAAAACTTAAAGGAGGGAAAAAAAAAAAAAAAAAAGGCTCGGACTTGAAGACTCCTGGACCAGGCCAAGGTCACATGGTTTAGCAAATCTCAGCAACTGACTGTCATCAATGAAATGGGATCAATGTCACCTGTCTTCTCACAGTGCATTTGTGGGGCACAACTACCTAATGCCCCTCTGTCAAGGTAGTGGAACATAAACTTCTACCATCTGTGGCTGTCCTGGGAATCATGAGAATCAACGGCAAGAACACATGCTCTCTAGAATCCTGATACTAGGTGTCTCCTATGATGACCCTCCCTCAAAGATCCAAACCACACCAGGCCACTCAGCTTCCATTCTGCTGAAACTCCTCTCTCAGTTATGTTTCTCAATCAACCCATCAGAATGTATCATTGGCTGAGGGACGAGTCTGTCTAGCAATCTTCTGGTGAGAAAGGTGATAAACCACTGCCCACACTCTCTGTCCTCAAGCAATTTATAACTCATGCAATTCTTCTTTCTTTTCCTGGATATTTACATCTTTTCCTTGATCAATGTGGCTTTTTCATAAATGCAGGATGCTAATTACATCATACAGCAAGAAGGACAGGAAGGTGCTAATTCAGGTGGCTGAGCTAGTTCACCTGGGTCCTGGCCTGAATCACCACAGTGTCACCAAAATGTCACCTCCCCATTACACCCTCCCAGTGGCAGTTAGCTGAGAGCTGCAGACTCAGGGAAGGATAGCATGCATTCCAGCTTTGTCTGCAAGAGACCTGTAAGCCCAGCTGCAGCTGTAGCTGCAGCCTTGCAGCCACAGCATAGGCTTCACCCTTTGGCACACCCTGGTGAGAGACAGGATCAGGGGCCAGCAGTCCATGACCTAATCCTAGTGCCCACATGAATTTGTTAAAGGCCCTCAGAGAAAAATCATGTTTTCCCTGGCTGGGGCTTGGCATCCTTGCTTTAAAAAGGATTCTTCAGTATTTACTGCAGTAAAATTAAGTACTTTCAAATTTCTGCCAGATCCCCTGGAGATATATGGTTTATTAACAAAAAACAAATGTGACACTTGAAAGCCATGCCCACTCACTGGGTGGCTGCAGGCAAGAACATAAACTGACAGACATCATTTTCAATGAGTGCAGAGTGGGCACCAGGTAGGGAGGACGTGCCCCATGAGGACTGAGGCTGGGCTCAGAAGCAAGACTAGGTACCATGGAGACAAAGCCCTCTGCTGGGTTCAAGGTAGAAAAACTTAAAATGGGATCTCAAATGTCTGAACTTTTAAAGCTGAAGGAGCTGGGATAAGCCAAGAATTTAAAGAAGGGCAATGCCACACAGGAGCAAGGACACAGCTTTTAGAAGCTGACCCCATGGATTCAAATCCCAGGTCTACCTTTATGAGCTATGGTTTCCTCATCTGTAAAGCATGAATAAACAGAACATACTTCTCATAGATTGGTTGAAGATTAGAACAGTTAACACAGGCAAAGTAGGTACTCAGTAAACATTAGCTAATAGCTAAAAGCTAACGAAGCACTATAATAAAATGTAATAATTACATGCCCTATGCGTTTCATTCGACAAAACAAATTTATCTACATGGTTTCATCTGGATCTCACAAAACTCCCTGAAATAGATACTAATCTGAATACTTAACCTTCACACCACACTTTTCTCCATTTTCTTAGAAGCTCCTATTCTCATGTCTTCCCTTGTATGTCACATTTCAGCAAACTGACTGTGCAGATATGCAAACAAACACATTTAAGAAATAAAATGTAATCCCTGTTTATAAAACAAAACAAAACCCATAACTGATGGGTTAACAGCAGTCAAGAAACAGCTAGAGGGAGAATGCATCAGACACTGCCGACGTGCTGACACTACCACCCCAGAACTCTTCCCAGAATCAGACTGAGCAGCCACCTGCTACTCAACAATGCTCCTGGATTTCTCAGACATCCCAAGCTCAGCATATCTAAAGCACAGCACTTTGCTTTTCTCTCCCTCTTCCCATAAATAAGATAGTGTATAGATTGGAACATGGTCATATACTAGAAAATTACAGCCATGTAGATGAAGGAACTGCACCTATACCCACAACACAGAGGAATTTCACAAATGTAATGTGGAGAACAAATCTCAAGCTACTAAAAGTCCACAATACAGAATAAAACTATTTTTACATATCTCAAAGTATCTTTAGCAATGCATATTTATTTGATAAAAATATTTGCCTTAAAATCAAGAAAACGATAAATAAATTAAAAATTTTATATAGTAGGGAAAAGCAGGAGAATGACAGAATCTATAATGTGCAAATTCTTAGATAGGTAGTGGTTTGCTGACATACATTTTTGAATTATGCTTTACAGTCCATGTTACCTCGAGTGTCCACTTATATGTTACCTATGATCTTCTGTATGTATATACCAAATATAAATTACAAAGAATTGCTGCCCACAAAATTTGTACTGAAAGTAACTCATATTTGAAAACAATGAACTGAGAAAAGAAAAAAAGTAACTCTTGCTTAATAATATGAGGAAATTAATTATACTAATCAATTGGTGATAGAATATCATTACTTTAGCAAGGATGAATAAAACCTAATAAGTGAATCAACAAAAAAAAAAATGACCAGGTTCACAGATCAGAACAAGTATATTTAATTCAAGGCTTTCTTTCTTAAAAGCAAAATTAACTGGTGCTACTTGCTCAGTATTATTTGGCAGATGGACTTGGACTATCTGTGGCCAAGTGTAATAGGACCACATCCCTGCTGGTCTTGGCCCTCTGGAGGCCAAGGCCGCCCAGAAGCCCTGGTGTCCTGGTGTAAGCCAGTCCCTAAGCTACTCTTCTTTCTTCCATTAGCACTGACTGCAGAGGTTTGCTACAGCAAAACCTCTGTTCCTTTTAGAAAATCTCAGTTGCAATTCTTAAAACGAATACAGTATCTGAGGTGATTTTAAAAGAAAGTGGCCGAGCTCAAAAAAACAAAACAAAACAAAACAAAAAAACACCAGGCATGATGTGCCTTGTTTATCCATCTGTTTGAACAGGCATTAACCAAAAAAAAAAAAAAAAAAAAAAAAGGCCGTATATTTCTTCTCCTTTTTATGTAAGAGTTGGATCTATGTGAATGGCCAGGGAGGAGGAGATAGTTTGGTTTAGATTTGGCATGTGGTTTAGGAGAAGAAATGTCTTTGTAGCTGGTCCTAAATATTAGGGTAACTTGGACTGAGTTAGTCTCCAAGGGAGAAGTTGCCACATGTTAAAACAGAAGCGACTGGGCTTGGCAAGGCAGGGAATGAAAGAATTACAATTAAAGCAACACTATCTCCATCATGGCAGATCAGCTACCTGGGAGAGCCACCGAGCAACTGGCTTCCTCCTCCCTCCACGTTTGACCAAATCAAGCACTGTCTTTTCAAATCTGTCTTCACCATATTACTTGAACATCAAATGGTGGAGTTAATTTATAATGAATTCTTAAAGAGAAATCTCTCTCCCTCCTTACTAATAAGTAAATTTTAAAATCCAGATTAAAATTCAAAAAGAGGGGCACCAGCAAATATTCTGAGTTTGGGAAAGTTAGGAGGGAACGTTTTCCAATGTATTAATTTTATAGCTCCATGAAATAAGATTGCCTTCCGTTTGGCTACATATGCTACCACCTCTCATTTAAATGTTTACAAATTACATTCCAACTGCATCGGTTTCACTATTTTGAGTGGTCATTACCAATCATGAGTGACCTTGCTCTGAAGCTTCTCAAAGCCCACAAAGGTGGCCATCAGGCATAAAACAGGCTGGTAATGAGTTCTTACTAAAGTTTCTGCAAGGCTTTGGTTTGGATATCAATTTCAAGGTGATTCACACTGATAATGATGGAGTTTGTAGCTATTTTGGTCATTATAAAAGGCAGCATAAATGAAACAGAATAATTATGTACACAGACCCATGTATTCATGTATTTAAGGAAACACATGAGCCTAGCAAGTATTCCTCTTCTAGACCATGCCATCTTTTTTACAGGGAAAAGAAATTCACATTATTTACTGTAACTCTGCTAGGAATCATCTTCATATTACTTGCACAATTAAAGATAAGAATATAAGGAAAGTAGAGATCAAACACTGAATGCCACCTAATTCTGACTTACATTTTTTTTGGTCAAACTTTAATAATAATTTATCATTTCCCAGAGGAAAAAATAAGCTTATATCACAGTACTGAAGAGAATTATCATTGATATCCAGTTATGAGAATCAAAAGAAATGAATTTAAGGGTAAAAAAATGCTACAAAATATAAACAATACAAATTTCAGTTTATATGGCTCCCTGTGTATTGTCATATATTTTATTTTAAAAGCAAGGAGATATGTTTATGAAATTGGCGACAAAATAAAGTAGGAGGATGGGTGTGTGAGGAGAAGTAATGAGATGATTCTGGAATAACAAAAGGAGAGAGAACTTCAGAAATGTTTTAAAAAATATATAATCTGAGGATTTCGTCAAAGCACTGGTATCACTTAGGTGTTATCCTAGACCACTGAGAAGTACAGGCGCTAGATGGATTCAGCTGTGGGACGGAGCTGTGGAGAGGCCTCATCCGGGCTGCTCCTGGGAAGGAGAGCTAATGGCAGGGCACAGAACTCCCTGACTGCAGCCCAGGCAGGTGCGCTCAACTTGAAGAATGGATAGAAAAACGTCCTCAAACTGTAGCTTGAGGGCTAAATCCCCATGAGTCCATAGTGTCCTCACAGGTCTGTGCACTCTGCCCGGCTCTGCAGTGAATTACAGAAGGGATATGGTGTTCCAACACACAGCCATTTGGACATGACCGCAGAAGGCACAACGAGCCCATTAGTCACTCTACACACACACTGAGCACATACCAGGCACTGCGTCTGATAGAAGTGAACCCAGTGAGCAAAGTCCATGCCCTCACGGAGCCTGGCTCTACCAGGAGGTACACCGGGGCACAGCAGCGTGTCTGAGAGCACTGGCTTAGGAGTCATTCCCATGAGGTTGAAACTCCTTGTTCTGCTACTTAGCCTGGAAATGTTATGTAACTCCCCAATCACTGCTTGCTTTATATATAAAATGGGGAGGGATCAGCCTTACCTTCTTTGGGCTGTTGAGAAGACTCAAGGAGATATTTACAAAGCACCTGTAATGATACCTGGCACACAACAGACCTAATAAATGCCAGAGAACCAAGGGACACAAATGAACTTTGCTATCTTCTTCCCCCAAAAATGTGAGACAAGAAGCCAACCCACATTACCACTCTGTCCTATTACTACCTGAATCTGGGCATTAGATGACCACTAGTGTCAGTCACAGGAAAGTGCAGTGACCAAAACACACCTCAGCAGGAGGCCTACAATGTTGCTGTAATAAGAATGTTGTTTTTTAAGGAGAGAAGTAGCGGTGGGCAGCCTCTTCAAAAATAACTTACAGCGTTTTCTTTAACACATTATTGCACCATAATGAATGTTCTGGACATAGCTCCAAAGGGAGAGATGGACACCCTAAGCTGAGCAGTAGCAGAGTGGTATAGTTAGGAGCACTACCTCTGCAGCCACACTACCTGAGTCCCCTCCTCACCCAGTCCCTGCTCTATTAATACCCATTAGCTCTGCAGTGAAGACCATACTGCCTATTGGGTGTCAGTGTTTAAAATCTATAAAATGGGGATTATGTTATTATGTTAGAACTAGGTTCTAAGAATTAAAATTACTAACACCTGTAAAGTTAATTACAACAATCTTTGACAGATAGCAAAAATTCTGTATTAGTAATGATGATGCATGGCAAACCCAGTAATGTTATTACCTTGCTGATTAAAACATGGGACACAAATAGTAAGAAATCAACTGAACCACGCCAGAGGACCCTTCACACTTTCTCTTGGCTCTCCTGCCAACTTTCTGCATCACTATGGGCACACCATGTCCCTTCTAATTTCACTTTTTTCATCTACACAACAAGCAATATACAGGTACACTGAGAATGCCTGGAGAAGCGGACACAGCTGTTTGCTAGTACAAGTTAGGCATCTCTAATCTAAAAATGTAAAATCTCATTTTTTTGAGCACCATGTTGGAGTTTCAAATGGAGATATCCAAGAGGGTTACAGTCTATACAAGTATCCCCAAACTGAAGGAACCTGAAACCTGAAACACTTCTTGTCATAGGCATTTCAGATAAGGGACAGTCAACTGTACATAACTCAAATTTCTACATCTTCTTATCTGTATCAGTCAAGATTCTCCAGAATGGAACCAATGGTGTGTGTGTGTGTGTGTGTGTGTGTGTGTGTGTGTGTGGGTGGTGTGTGTGTCTGTCTATGTAGAAAGGTGGGGAGATAAAATTTATCTTATAAGGAATCCATCTGGCTCATCTGATTATGGGGACTAGAAAGTCTAAAATCTGCAGGGCATGCCAGAAACCCAGGAGAGCTGACATTGCAATCATGAGTCTGGAGGCAGAATTCCTTCCTCCTCATACGACTTCTGTCTTCTCCTAAGGCCTTCAACTGACTAGGGAAGGTAATCTGCTTTACGCAAAGTCTATTAAATGTTAACCTCATTTTTAAAACACCTGCATAGAAACACCTAGCCAAATATCTGGGTAGCATGACCAAGCTGGGCTGAAATAAAATCAGCCATCACACTGTTTTTTCAAAAGAAGGGGTACTGAGGACAAAGACTTTTGACCATAAAGAAACTTCACTTCCTGTTTCAGATAATATTTGGGGTCAGAGAGTCTAGTGAAGTGCACTTTCCTTAGAGGTGAATTCAAAGTCTGCAGAATGCTTCAAACCAGCATCCAGAGGATGCTGAATCTGGGCAGTAGGATGAGCCACTGGGAGGATGCATACAGTCCCCAGGAAAGACAAGGGGCAGAACCAGGGTCCATGCACAGTGATGTGTCAGGTGGATAACAGGAAAGGTGGGTTGTAAAGCCAGGAAAGCACCCCCAGCTAAAATGGCTGCCCAGTCCACTGTCCTGTCACAGTGGACTCCATCCCAGTATGTCCATGCCACTCCATCCCAGGCAGTTCCAATATCCCACGACTCTCTAGGCAGTTCCAATGTCCCACCTCTTGCATCTCTCTAGCTTCCCCACACTCATAGTGTCCACTCATCCAGGTGTGGCTCCCCTCCTACCTGCATTATCAGGACATTCTGCAGACTCCCCACTTCTGGCCATTCACTGACCATGCTACCATGCTACCCACACGGGGACATCAGGCTGGGCTTCTTCAGGGAAAGCCCACTGCAACTCCTGAACCGCACTCTTCAACTGCTCCCCAGGGATTTATTAGGCTGAGATCATTTAGTCTACGACATTTAAGGTCCTCCCAGAGCTCACCTCTGCACACGTCTGCCATCTATCTGATTGTCACCTTAGTCACTTCTACACATTGCTGCCCAGCAACTCCAGGTCAGTAACTGCCTGTTCTGTATGCCAGTGCTTCCCGTCCCTATGGATGCCTCCGCTCATGTCTCCTTGGTCAGGGACATTCTCTCCCAAGTTCTCAACTACCTTTCTTCCAATGTCTGCCTCAAATGTTCCTTATCCATGTGGCATTTCTACATCTTCCTGCTACAGATTCGATTTCCTTTCTACAAACCTGTGGCAGGCATTAACTTTTTCTTCTACCTTTATTATACATTTCTCCCCTCCTCTGCCCTCATTCTAATTATTTCTTCTGTGCACAGAACCTTAGCTTCAAGCTCTCAAGGGCAGTGTCAGCTCCTGGTCCACAGGTCCTGTTGTGGAAAGGCATGCAAGTCCGCCTATGGACCCCAGACTCCTGCTGACCACTAGCCTTCCCTGTCTGCAGTCACGCAGCACGGGCTTCCGATGGTGCCCAGCACTGAGCCACACTCAAGTGAGGTCATCCACAAGGAATGCCAACTAAGCCACAGGATAGAAATTCTGTCTGTCTGGAATGTAACGAAGGGGGATGAGAAGATGCCTTCTCCCCTACACCCAGAGGTGCAAGACACCTTCAAGTTCACTGTCTCTGCAAGCACTATACATCTTAGCATGTAAAGTATTTAGTGTGACACAAGTACCCTCTCTTCTTTTTGGTGTGTGTGGGTACTGGTATTTGAATCCTGGGGCGCTCTACCACTGCACTACATCCCCAGCCCTCCCCCTATTTTTTTACTTTAAGACAAGACCTCACTAAATTGCTGAGGCTGACCTTCAACTGTGATCCTCCTGCCTCAGCCTCCTGAGTTGCTGAGATTACAGGCAGGTACCACCAGGCCTGAAACGAGTACCCACTTTAAACTTTCCAGATGTGGTGGCACAAATCTTTAATCCCAGCAACTTGGAAGGCTGAGGAAGGAGGATCTCAAGTTGGAGGCCAGCCTTGGCAATTTAGCAAAACCCTATCTTAAAGGAAAAAATAAAAAGGGCTGAGGATGTAGCTCAGTGGTAAAGTACCATGGGTTTAATTCCCAGTATTGAAATTTTTTTTTCAAAAAATAATCTCCCTTGGAGAATACAAAGTTATTCTAATAATGTTCAAAACCTTTTTGGACCTCGTATTTTATGTAGCCATGATTTTTTTTTTATGGAATGAAAGCCTTATTATGGAATGAAAGCCTTTCAGTGGATTGAGAATTAGAATTTCAGAAATAAATC
Source organism: Callospermophilus lateralis (assembly GCF_048772815.1). Taxonomy (NCBI): domain Eukaryota; kingdom Metazoa; phylum Chordata; class Mammalia; order Rodentia; family Sciuridae; genus Callospermophilus; species Callospermophilus lateralis. Next base: position 23,108,129 of record NC_135305.1, on the reverse strand, counting down.
CTAGTCTCCTCGACCTTAAAATAAGGAAATTTTTGAGGGCATTCATTTCCAAAATTCTATTATATAATCTACATTAAAAATCATGAATACAATTTGTATTTTCCTACCAAGGCTTAAAATTTGACTTTCACACCAGCTGATTCTAGAAACACCCTGGTACTGACCTCTGCTGTGGCACCTGTCAGTCAGCCTGCAGTGTTACTTCCATATATGTAATTTGCTCCACTACATGGCATGCTCCTGGAATGCCACGTCCATGACTTGCACACGCCCAAGCGAGGTACTTACTCCTGGGATGGAGCAGATGGCCCACGGAATGCTGACAAGAATCAGTGACTTGCCAGGTGCAGTGGCACACATAATCCCAGAGACTCAGGAGGCTAAGGCAGGAAGGCTGCAAGTTCGAGAACAACCTCAGCAACTTAGTGAGGCCCTAAGGACTTAGAGAGACGCTGTCTCAAAATAAAAAATAAAAAATGGCTGGGGATGTAACTCAGTGGTTAAGCAACCCTAGGTTCAATCACCAGTTTAAAAAAAAAAAAAAATCATCAGTGACTTAAATCTGTGGTTGGATCATCTATCTTATCCATCAGAGCTTACTGTTGGATCCTCCTTCCTCCTTCCTGCCTGGAGGACCAAGTTTCCCACAATTGTGGATTAACAGAGAAGATGGAAGACTCTTAAAGCTACAGCAGATGTAAACTTCTCAATGAGTTCCTGGCAGAGGGAGTATCATGGTGGTGAAGTTTAAATTCTTCCCAGCCAACACTCACTGGCATGTCTGTCTGTCTCCTGCCATGTGAGTTAAAGGTATTACCTTCAGAATCACACTTTAGTTTATTTAGTACTCTTGAAATAAACACAAAAGAAAAAAACTGAATCCCTTTAATCAAATCTTTAAAAAAGACAGTCAAAAATCTACTTAAATATCTAACATTATTGCATGAAAGGAAATAAAAATGCCAGGAAGACCTGCCTATTCAGCACTGTGCCCTTCACCAAGGGAAACCCACATCTCCAGTGTCGTCAGTCACACAAATGGAGTGCCAACATCTTCAGAAACCTGCACATGCCTGTCCCAGACTCAAAACACATATTTCCAAGAAAGTTCATTACAAGTTGGTAAAAAATTGGGAAAAAGAGTTCTAAATGAAATCATACAGAACTCTCACATTTTACATAGTTTGTAATGGGTTTAAGTAATATCACATTTCCACATCATGAACAGGAGTTCTACGATCTGGCATAATGTGGCAAGTTCATACTGTTGCCTGGGAGCTAAGCAGAGTATGGAGAGACTCTCAATCATTTTAGATGATGCCACATTTTACATAAGTATATAAAAACTGAAAATAAAAATAACCAAAAATTTTAGAATGTTTCAGTTCCAATACAGTTTTTATGGAAGACAAAGCATTACTTCATATTCTCTTAACTAGCTAGTTCTAAAAACAGCATATATTTATTCCACTGATGGGGAAACTGAGGAAAGAAAACTTTTTTCATTTTGCTAAGAGAATTCTACTTCTCAAAAGCAATTAAGCCATGGCCCTAAGCTGGCTAAATTCTCCTGTAACATATTCTCATGAGACAGTGGCTAAAAGGCTTATTGCTTAACTGAAGGATAAACAATGTGAATTATTCTGGTGATTGGTTCGAGAAGCTGCAGCATAGCACCGAGCAACTTGGACATCTGTTCACATCCTTGCCCAGGTTCTCCCCTGAGATGGCAGTATGTACTGTAAATTAACAGGTACCCTTGATTTTGTAAGAATAATATTCCTGTACACCCCCACACGGACTGTACACAACCATATGCTGCCATATTCCAATTGTACCCAGAGGAATGTGAAAATCTTTCCATGAAAAAGTAAAATCAATAAAAGTAAAGCTCCCCACTTTCCCTGCCAATAGTGTCCTCAGTAACAAAAGGGACAGAGACAGCAACACAGAGATTACAATACTCTCAGACCTAATTCAAGTGGAATTCTAAATGGATAAATGCACGTTATAAACTTTTTGTCACAAGTGCCATGCATGCTTATGTTACTATTCATTCTGAGACAGGCAGATCTTCAATGACCTTCTGGGTCACTGACTAGGGAGAAAGCTGGCTATAAAAAAGAGTGGGAGAAAAATAGGGGGGGGGGTGTGCTTCCTTCCACTCCAGACCCCCTACTGCCTTGAATGAAAGAAGACAGATGGCGGCCACCTTCCCCTTTAATTAGGAGGGGCAGCTCACAAGGGAACAGCCCTGCGCACTTGGCACCATCTTTACAAGACTGTTTCGATAGTAATGCTCTGCTCACTCACCCTTGCCTCAAACTGCTCTTGATCTTTAATTTACAAACTGAAACTCTATAAATTTTAAAAATAGCTTTGGCCATACCAGTATATTAAAATTAAAAAATAATTAAAGATGTTTTCTGAATTAATAATTTAGGGACATTCAAATGAAACACAGATACTCTAGGTCCTATCACCACAACTCTGAGATACAAGATGAATCCCTCTGACACTGACACTCTAACTTAAATCTACACAACATTCCACACTGGATTTAAAAGACCCGTCCTGCTTCTACTTCTTGATTCTGCACCAAGTTATGCTGCCGCTCCTTCTACCTTCACAACATTATTATTAAGACAGGAAAAAATTCAAGAACAGTCTGTGGCAAAATCAGTCTGCTTTATAAGGAAAGATAAGTTAATTATAAATCACAAAGACTCTGCATTTCTATTTGTTTTGCATTTTCAAAACCACGGAACTTTGTATTAAAAATTATAGAAGGCATGTAACATCTCCGGAGACAGGATAAGCATAAAAAACAAAGAGAATGGAAGCCGGCCGAGTGTCATATTTAGGCTGGGGCTAACGAACATCTGTGTAGGTGAGAAGCCTCTTATTTATCTTCTGAAGACAAATGAACACTTTCCATCAATCTACAATTCACAAAACTTTCTGACATAAAGCTCAGTTTCTGCTGACTTAGATCTCTATACATTTTGTCCCATCTTTATGTTAAGTGTTTTTCCCCATCATCATTATATAATGTATATTCCCTCTGCTCCTTTCCGTTTCCTAACAGGTTATTTAATTCCAGCCTCCTGCCTGTGACCCCTTGGCACCTGGCTTCAGCACAATTTCCACTTGGGGCCCCTCTGCCTTCACATCTGCCCCAGGGACAGGTATCCTTGCTGCTTCCAAATGGAAATCAGAGTGGTATACTGGGGCAGTCTTGATAAGGAGTTCCTGGCCATAAAACAGTCTTGACAGTGTCACTGCCATTTATCTAATGACACAGTTCTTGGGTTATTTAAAAAAAAAAGGAAAGAAAAAAAAAACTTTCTGTTTTCTCCTTGATAATACATTTCAGTCTCTTGCTATCTCTAAAAAGCAAGCCAGCATGCTAGATATGGGAAAAGAGAGAAAAGATAAAAGAAGTCATTAGCTATTTAACAAACTCCATCTCTCACTTTCCAATGAAGGGGGGAAAACTTGGCATTTGCCAGATATTAAGTGTCTAACAATGTTAGCAAGAAAAAACACGCAGAAGACTGACTAACATAAAGAAACAAACAAAACTTACTTTGTGTTCCAGCACCGTGAGCAGATTGGGCATAAGATGACGGCGATTCCTTCCTCAAGGCCCCTGCTTTCGTTTTAAAAGCTCAGTGTGTTCTCACACCCAGGTTTGCCCTGGGACTCACAGCGCCTGCGCTTTTGCAGATGCCCCAAGTTCACAGTTCACCTCAGAGACACTGCAGATACTTCTGGGGACCAGGAATCCCTGGGGCAGACTAAGACGACCTCTGGGTGCCACGTGGCACCACTGCTGCTGTTACTACACTGACACACACACCCAGGACACCCACTTGTTACCTCTGGAACCCTGCGGCCAGCAAATGACTGCTATCACGAATGCCCAGAGACTCAAGCCTCTGGCATTCTCAGGTTCAAGGTTGGAAAACGCATTAAGACAAGAGCCACGCAGTCAGCAGTATTCTGCGCCATTAACTTTCTTGTTTACGCCTGTCCAAATAAGAACCAAAGGTATAAAACTCAAGGGACTATCTCACTATTGGTTGTGACTGCTATGTGCTGTGCTTTGAAAGGACTGGGTCCCATCTTGCCCTCTCAGGGTACTTTTAAGAACTTTAGATCAGAAGTATTCTTATTTCCTTCCTATGTGAGGGTCAAAAAAAAAAAAAAAAAAAAAACAGAAAAATCAACTAAAGACAGAAAAAAAAAAAAATCAAAACCCCAAGACAGTTCTGCTAAACATTACTAAATCTCATCTATTTTTTTAATCTTAAAACACACCACACACATATAAATGTGAAGTTTGTTTTGAAAAATTACTTCATCCATGTACTGTCCAGCTCATAAAAACAAACCTTCTTTTCCAGCAAAACGGGACACTTTGACCTTGTTTACTGCAGTGTTTTGAAACTGCTGTCTCGTAACTCCTGACATCACTGGCTGTGCATTAGCACCTTTCGGGCTGCTGGCCGCACATGCTGCTACCCCGCTCTTCATGCCCACGGCGAACACCCACACAACAGTAAGGACGGTAGCATTAGCCATGAGCCCACAAAACTCATCTCCCTGGCCACTTTTACAGGAGAACAAAAGCACTATACAACTGATACTTTTTAAGCCCCAGCATCCAAACCTAGTCCCAGCCATTCTTTCTCCTGACCCTCCCCCTGCCCAAGAGACAGGCTTCCTTGTTCACCACTCACCATGACTGGCAAGAATTCCTGCCACACAGCTTTCCTCACAGAGGATCTCGACCTACTTTTCAACAATAAAGAACTCCCTCAAACTTTTCTAAAGGAGAATTTGTTTTATTATATTTTAGAGCTTCAAAGAGGACTGCATTTCTCAGTTTGATAAATCCAAATTTACTGATATTTTTCCTTTTATGGAACGTGGCTTTGGAGCTGTATCTTTGTTGCATTTTAAAAGAAATTATTTTCTCCTGTAAGTCTGACACCTCTCTCTTCTGCCATCCTCAATTCTTAATCTAAATATGTTCAAATCAAAGCAAAGGATACTTGTAGCCACTGAAATTAAGTCACAGTTACATCTTGGCAATATCTGAAACTTTCCTCTATGTAAAACAAAGTCTCGGTCCTACAGTGATAGTCTGATTTTATAGAGTAATTAAAAACCTATGTTAACTATCTGATATCAACTGATAGCAATCTTGTTCCTGTACTGAAACCACTAAGTCCTTGCAGTCATCAAGACATAAAGAACATAAAATCCACCTTTGAGCAAATATAGCCCTTGTCAGAGAGGAGGAAAAATACCAGGGTTAATAAAATCAATTAATTCGGGCTAAAGAACTACTAACAAGACCCTCCAAATGTCATGCTGTTACTATGACAACTTCAAACTGCTTTGAGTACAAGTGATACGATTGTAAGATCGAGATAAACGAGTCATCCCGCTTGCTACAAGTTACTGTCACTAGGACCAGACAGAAGAGGATTCCACAGCCACTGGCGCGTCTCAAATATCAGATCGTTACCTTTTGGGAGCTGTTGTACTCTTCACTCGGCTTGTGAAAAGAGTAGCAAGTAAATGACTCTCTCAGTCCTGTGACTGTTAGTGCTCCGCCATCTATCTAGCCGGCACATTATTTTTTATAATGAAAGCAAAGTCCAACTCAATCTGAAAGGGAAGGAACCAAAAAAAAAAAAAAACCAAACCTCTAATAGCCTCTCATTGCCAAGTACAAATGGGCAAGCACACACTCTGATGCTTAGGGGTTAACAGTGAAGATGAAAAGAAAACATCATTTTTTCCCCTCAAAATCCCTGCTCTGAGGTATTTAGGCTGATTTACAGTTTACGTAATCTTGATGGCTCAATCAGGAAGTGAAAATTTTAAGTGCGTGTGCTATGGACGGGAGAATCATGTGACCCGCAGCAATGAAAATTATGCCCCAGATAAGTATACTAAGAAAAAATAAACTTAATATGAGTTTAAAAATAGCATTTTTTTTCGAAATACCAACCCATGAATATATTATGGCTTTTGAGAAGCAATAATTTGTTTGGAAGCCTTGAAAATAAATCCCCGGGACTGTTTTAAAAATATTACAAGATCAAAGAAGTGCTCAGTGAGAAATTAAAGCTTAATTATCAAAGGAATTGTTTCTCTGAAGATCATATCCACTCAAGGCTTATGTTAAATGCTACTTTTCAATGCTATCTGCAGATCATATGATACATAACGTCATTAAATAAAACAGTTGCAGCTACATATAAACACTTTTGCTTTATTTAGCATATAGTGGTATTAGTTCCTGCAGCACAAAAACTGCTTAGTTTTATCCAGATTACACACTAAGTTCTATAAATTTCAAAAAGTCTCTGTATCATATTTAGCAAATATGTTCTCAAGAAGAAAATGTAAAAGCCATAGAAATTTTCATTTGAGCTTGTGACAGACCACCCCTGGACAGTCTGAATTATTCTTGTGAGTTACATAAGTTGTGGTGCCAATACTGGACCATGTACATTCATCTACACTAGAAATCAAAAGGTGGGAGATGAAGGTTAAAACACCGCAGGTGTAATGGACTGACTGGCTGATAGACAACTTTATATTACAGAAACTACTTAAGATATATTTAGGGCTACTTTTCTAAAACAGAATATATTAATAAAAATATACTGAAATTAAAAGTTTTGGCCTCTGGCTGTTTTCTCAATGAAATTTCTGTTACTAATATGTTAATAAGTAATTATATATTAATACCAATAGTAAAAATGTAACAAGTATTTGTAACTTCCAGTCATTACTGTTATCACTTTAATGCATGTTCCAAAGTAGTGTTCACAGTTTTATTTTAGCCTTTTAAAAAAAATTATAACAGCTCTGGGCAAGTGACAGGGTAAGGTCAGAGACATGAATCCATTCTGAATTTTCTTGATTATTAGTTCATCTTCCTTTAATTCTTAAACACAAGCAGTGGCTGGAGCAAAGAAATTATCAGCGTATACAGTAATCTTACAGAAAACAATGTTACAGTAGATCAAGAAAAGTCAGGGAAGGTAAGGAGCATTGATTCTTCCAAGGTGGGGTATTAAATAAATTTGTCATCATCTTACTAAACTTGGTATCATACTTGCTGACCTCATTAAAGAAAGATGAACTGGTCACCAAGAAACATCCCAACAATCACCACAAACCTAGCTCTGCCACTTGTCTAGACTTTAATTCTGAAAGCGTATTCTTCTCAACTCCCTCATTCCTTGAGTCAGGAAACTGGCAAAGTTAGGAGATTCTGCTGTGTTACATAGATAGCTGACTGATAGCTGAAACCAGACTCAAGATTTCTCAGTTTCTGGGCTGGTGTTGTTTTCACCAAGTGCTGCCTTACAACTTGGATCTGAGATTCAAGTAACTACCAATGAGCCAAGCCCTGGATACTTCTCTCTCATTAATAACTGAAGTGGAGTCAAGACAGAAAGCTTCACTCTGGCCCACTCTCGCCCAGTCCCCAGCTCTTACAGGCCCACTGACCCTCCTTCCTGTCTTTACCTCCTGGTCCATGCTGAGCATCATGGCCAGGAAGAGCAGGGCAAGTTCTGGGCAAGGGCAAGCTTGTTCAACTGTGAGGGTTCCAGTCCCTCTGCCTGACTCCCTCACGCAGCCACCTCATTTTCCCCAATGGAACAACCAAGGCACTAAAATAAGGAAGAGCACATATTTCAGTTCACACCAGAGCTGTATAGGGAATACAGATAAACACAAGAACCAAATAATATTTAAAAAATTACCACTTCATAATATTCACCAAAACTAATTCTAAGAGTAAGAAGTTAAATGTAAACTGGGCATACTGATGCACGCCTGTAATCCAAGCAAGCTGGGAAGGCTGAGGCAGGAGGATCAAGTTCAAAGCCAGCCTCAGCAACTTAGTGAGACGCGGTCTCAAAATAAAAAAAAATTTAAAAAAAGGATTAGGGATGCGGCTCAGTGGTTAAGCACCCCTGGGTTCAATACTCAATATTTAAAAATAAATAAATAAAAAGTTAAATATAAAAGGACAGAAAGGCAACTATTTAAGTATAAGGAAACATTTCTGAATTTAAATGGGAAAGTTAGACTCAGCTTTATAAACTGCAGTGGAAAAGGCAGCACATGGCAAAGTGAGCTGAGTCACCTACTACAAATGTCAGATGTTAAAATCCAGCAAACACAATCAAAAGGAGAGCAAAAAGTAACATACCTGTAATGGATGACATATAGTTTTTGCAAAGGTAAAATATGCTAACAAAAATTCACACAAAAAGTCAATTAGTAGGAAAAAACTTTGAAATACATGAGCAAAAACCAAGATTTTTTTCATCAATCAAATTCACAAAGATGAACATCAGAAAGAGCAAGCCACTGAAGGAAAGAAAGACCACCAAGGCCCAAAATAGTTTTGACTCATGACATGTCAATAAATATCACCTAAGGAAACACCTACAGTCACACAGGGAAATAACAAGAATGTACTTCAACATGAAACTGAGAACAACCTGAACATCCAAAAGTGGAGGGATGTACGGGACAAAATACATCAGAGTAAACCCACGTGCTTAAACAGGGGTTTTCCAGGAACACTTAATGATATTGGAAATGCTGGGTATTAAATTGCGCATAAATGTGATGTCAATATTATTAGGGAGAGGGAGGGAGGGAAGGAAGAGAAACGGAGAAGGTGCTAAGGAGGGAAGAAGGCCAGGAAGGAAGGAGTGCACAGAAGAAGGAGAGAAGCTAGTTTTGAGATGAGAATGAAAAATAATACATTAAAAAGTTTATGAAGCTGGATGTGGTAATTCCAGTGGCTTGGGAGGCTGAGACAGGAGGATTGCGAGATCAAAGCCAGCTTCAATAACAGCAAATAAATAAATAAATACAGTTTATGAAGGGGCAGAAAAGAGAATTTACATTTTCCATTAACCTTTATAATCTTGAGATGTTTGATATTTCCTATAAGAAACATTCCTTTTATAATTGGAAAAAGGATATGTAAACTAATGAATACCCTATAAATATTTCTCAGCTCCATAAAGTTGTTATTTGTGTGTGTGTGTGTGTGTGTGTGTGTGTGTGTGTGAGACAAGGTATGCTTATATGATATTTAATATGTAAAATTTACATTAAAAAACAGAAGAATATGAATTAAAATATAAACAGTGGTTGCCTTTATGCAGTGCTATTGTGTTTATTATTTTTCTATACCTTACAAATTATCTATAATTGTCATGTTGTTTTCATAATAAGAAAAAAACCCCACAAAATCACAATTATAGGACTGCTGAATGAAGAAGTTTTACTACTCATAGTTAAATTTCAAAATACAGAATATCAGTAGACACAAAAATCTGCCCTACTGCCAATAAATTTTTTTTCTTCAACTTAGAGGAACCCATGACACACCTTCAGAAAACAGTAGGAACTGGTGGGTGTGTAGGAGGTGGGAACAAATCATATTTCTTAGCTGTCAAACTGTTTTCTCCATGTAGCAGTTCAGTAAGAGTCTTACTGAAACATGAGAATCTTGATAGTGGAAACATTACAGATGCTCTCCAAGTTACGATGATTCAATTTACCATTTTTCAACTTTATGATGGTGTGAAAACAAAATGCATTCAGTGGAAACCATTCTTCTTGCATTCTGATCTGTTCCTGGGCGCTGGTGATGCTGGGCACTGCAGCTCTCTGTCAGTCATGTGATTATGGGAGTACCTCTACTCTCCAGTGCACTGTGTTGCTAAGCTACAATGTTATGCAGTTTAGGGGTACTAAATGCATTTTTTACTTACACTACTTTTAGCTTTTGATGGGTGAATCTGGACATAGCACCAGCATAAATGGAGGAGCATCTGTACTGGGAAAATGGCCCAAAGGTCATAGGCAAAAAGTAGTAAATGAACAAAAGAGGAAGGCAGGAGTCCATGAAAGCAACAGAAATATCAAGAGATTAAGATGCAAAAGTCATTAGATCCGAAAGAATTTGAAGATTGGAACTCACTTTGTACACCCCCACTCATAGTGATACTACTATTCATGGTATCTAAAATGTAGAGCAACCTGAGCGTTCATCAAACACACAACAGATGCTACCAGGATGAACCTTGAAGACCTTATACTAAGGGAAACAATCTAGTCACAAAAAGACAAATACTGTGTGATTCTATCACATGTGGTACCCAGTCTAGTAAAATTCATAGAGAAGGAAAGAAGAATGGTGTTTTCTTCTTTCTTCCATGAGGGAATGGAGATTTGTATTTTAATGGATATGGATTTTCAGCTTTGCAAGACAAAAGGAATTCTGGAGATGGACAGTGATGACAGTTGCACAGTAATGCCATTGAACTACACGCTTAAGAATGGTTAAAATGGTAAATTTTATGTTGTGAATTTTACCACTAAAGTTAGAAATAATTTTAAAAGTATATATATATATATATATATATATATATATATATGTATTTTTACATGAAGAAACACTCTAAAAAATGTGTATGTGTACACGCATGTGCATGTATTTGTATATGTACATATATATCTGAAAGAAAGAAATCAGACGTCAAAGTCTTGCAGGAGGTTCCTGATTTGGCACACATGAAAGTTTGAAGAATATCAATGGCACAGGAATCAAAATAGATATCGTTTCTGATGCTTAAATTTTAAAAATGTAATTATAGAAGTCAGCCAGAAACACAGATCAAAAGTGAAAATAAGAAGGAACACTGTGTTTAACTTGAGAAGACTATACCATGGTTCTCTGTGGTTTTATGAGACCCTCTCATTACAGCCAGCTTGAAAAACTCCTGCAACTTGGAAAGAACCTACAAATCTAAGCAACATCATCAGCTAACAGGAAAAAACAGAAGCACGAGGGAAACTCTGAGTGTCCCGAGAATATAACCTATACCCATGGCACACTATTCTCAAAGAATTAAAGGACTTTGGAACTGGACAAAGGTCCTAGGGAGGAGAGGTTTCAGGATCTAACACACAGAGAGGCTGCTCAAGGTTGCTCAGTAACACAAGACTCAGACACACCCTGGAGGATTAGTCATGTTTTGCTGTTTATCTCTTAAGTGGGTAACTTTTTAAAGGTAAGAAACATAGAATAATTGGAATGTTCTTTCTACAAGTCACTTGGCTTAGTTGATTTTGTTCAAAAAATGTCTACTGAGTTCACAGGACGTAACTACCCCTCTGAAACTAAGCTAGGTGCTGGATGGTGCCTAAGATACTGCTATTCTCCTGGCAATTGGGCAGCTGCAAGTTAAAGGAGGTACAGTGTGCTGTTGCACAAGTAAGAGGGGCTTTAATCTGGTTGGTTAGACGGAGGACGGAAACCTGTAAGTGGTAATGTTTCAATAATAAGAGCAGTCACAGGTCTGGGGCTGCAGCTCAGTAGCAGAGTGCTTGCCTGGCATATGTGAGGCGCTGGTTTGATCCTCGGCACCACATTAAAAATAAATAAATAAATAAATAAAGTCATTCTGTCCATCTACAACTACAAAAAAAATTTTTTTAAATAATAAGAGCAATCATTGTCACCAACTTGGATCAGTTTAGAACCTGTTGAATATGAGGTGCCATGCTAGGTATCATAATGGCATCTAAAAAGAAGCATGGAGCTTAGAATGGACAGAGAGAACCTGCGAAGAGCAATGGGCAGAAAAAGCCAGAGCAGTGGGACAGGGTCATGGAAGACCAGGAAGGAGAATATATCAAACACTGATTATTACAAAGAGGTCATGGGAAATAAGTACCCTAATCTATCTAACAATCTGACAATAGAAAGCACTTTAGGGAGCTTACCAGGTTGGCTAGAGCAGGATCCATTTGGAAATGCCAGAGGAAAAGAGCCTAAGTGTTGGGCAAAAGCACAGAAATGGAGATAGCAAGAGAGATGGTTCTGGACTGGGGTTGTGGCTCAGAGGTAGAGTGCTTGCCTGGCATGTCTGGGGACCTAGGTTTAATCCTCAGCACCACATGAAAATAAATAAATAAAATAAAGGTATTCTGTCCATCTACAACTAAGAAATAAAATTAAAAAAAAAAATAGAGATGGTTCTTCCCAAAGTGGAGGCCTGGCAGAAGTAAATGGAGAGGTAAATAAAAAGCAGGGTGATAATGACAGGTTAAAATTTTTAAAAATGGAGAAGACTAGAGGTGATTTCAGTACTCAAAGGAAAATGTCAATGGGGATGACTGGGGTACAGTCAGAGAGGAAAACCTCTGAGAAGGTGAGATTGGAAGCAGACGGGGATGGGGCCCAGAGCCTTGAGATGAGGAAGGACACTCGCCCGCCCCCCGCCAACACACACGCAAACACAAGAGCAGGCAAGGAAAAACAGGCAGCTGCAGACAAACCATGCCGAGTTGAAGAACCTGAGCGGGTTCATCTTCTGGATCCTCTTTTCTCTGAGGCACAGGAGGAATCGCCCACCGAAAATGAGTGTCCAAGAATGGGTCACATGAGTGGAACTGCTACTAGATGAGAGAGGGCCAGCTGGCACTGATCGGCCTCCACAGACAAGAAGATACCGTGATGAATAGGTTTCTCCCACATGTCAAATCACAAGTGCCACATCCCATCCTCCATGTGTCTGTGTGGCATTTACCAAAAGCTAAGAAAATAAAGGAAAACTCACCTGCGCTGAGCAGGCCTCATGAGAAGTCTCCTCTTCAGTATAGTAGGATCTGGCAAGCCGGCTGTCATCAGGAAATCCATTTTCCTCAGCCTCTCACCTCCTACACAGAACAAAGACAAGGTGTCCAGTGCCGGTGTGCAGAAAGACACTAGTCTGCAGTCAAGCTGGTGTGTATGGGCAACCAAGGCTGCATGATTTCATGGTCCATGCTCACTGGAACTTCTGGTTTGATCTGAGTTGGGTTTTTGTTTCTGGGGTCATCAACCCTGAAACATGTGAAGGCGTAACTACTATGAAGGCCAGACTCGTCCCCCTGCCAGCATGGTGCAGAAATGTCAAATGGGAAAGGCCTGTCCTGGCCATGGCCACTTCTCTCAGGCATGGCTCTTATTCCTTCCTGCTCCTGCCAGGAAATGCTAGAGAGAGCAGAATTGAGGCCAGGAGCTGAGCACAACCATGCAAGTCCAAACACAGTCTAGGGAAGGCAGTATTTCAAGTGAGTGGATGTTGTATTTTTCCTGAGTGTGGAAAGGCGTGAAATACATCTTTCTTTATAAAATCCTTCTGTAGAGACAGAATTCCTGTAATTAACATAAATCACTTCTGGTATTTTCAAGACATACATCTCCCAAAGAACTCAATAGAAAACCATTTAATTCTATATCCTTTTGGGTGAGAATGGTAATACAACAGTAAAACCAGATCAGTTCAGCCAACTGTGGAGCGCTGCCACAAACAGTGAGATCTCTGAATTGTAATGTGATTCTTTGGCTTTTCATGACCCTTTTTTAAAAGAATCATTTTCTTGTGTTCTTTTATTATGAAAGTGGGATAGTGGTACCAGCCAACAGGTACATGTGCGGTGAAGCAGGCCCAGCTCTCAGTGCTCGGCCTGTTCCAACCGGCCCTGCAGGCAGGTACTCTCCTTCTTCTCCCCACTAACGGAGAAGCACATGGAGGTTATTCCTTTATCTCTGGCCAGCAGCAGAGCACATGTGCCAGCCCAGGCTGTCCAGTCCCAGAGTCTTGTGCTAACCACTTCACCACACCAACGTACCACAAAATTACCACTCAAATTCTGAATTTTGGTTGTCAGAAGAGAAAATCATCATTTATCCTACCTCTGTGCTATCATTATATCCTCAACGTCCTCCAAAGGCCCATGTGTTAAAGGCTGGGCTTCCAGGCTGGTGCTATTGGAAGGCAACTGAACCTGCAGGAGGCGGGGCCTTGTGGGAAGTCCTTAAGGGGCTGCCCTGAGACAGATTATGGGACTCCAGCCTTTTCCTCTTTCCCTTTACTCCCTAGCTTGTGACATAAGCCATAGGTGTCCAACATAACATGGTTCTTCATCATGGGCCCAAAAGCAATAAGGCCAACTGATCATTAGTGGGGCCTTCAAAACTGAGAGTCAAAATAAACCTTTTTTCTTTATAATTATCACAAGCATTTGTTACAGTGACATAAAGTTAACTAACACACTCTTAGAATAATAGTGGTATATTTCTTACTCTCTTAATCCTTTGATTTTCAAATCAAGGCATCTGTTAAAAGAAATAAAAGTTTTCTTATATTCAAATTTAAAAACTGTACTATATTTAAGTAAGTAAAATTATACACAAAAATTTTTCCAAGCAGAAATTCTACCCTTAGAAAAGGCTTGTTTAAAGTCGGATCTGCTTTTGTATATAATATGTTATTAAAACAATTTTTTTCCTCACAAGCTTCTTTACATTATGAAAAACATATTTTCTAAGTGTCCTGGGTTTTGTTCTGGTCACATTTACTTAGAATGAATTCAAAATCATTCATTTTTCAAACCTGCATATACCCAATTTTTCCAATATGAAAAATAAAGTTAAAATATTTGGTTTTCCTTGAAGTTGCCTGCAAGCTCAGGCTGGACCTTAGTTTTTATGATATGTTTCTGTGCAGATAAGAACAACATCATATTTAACATGGGAATGCTGGAACTTCTGGGGGCCTCAGCACGGTTAGCTTCAGAAAACAAGCAAAATAATGTCTTCCGCCACACCCAGCTTCTGTCAGTAACCTTAGACACAAATATTCCATGATACACAAGTAGAAGACTATGCCAGTCACTTGAGGCTTATTAAGGCTGGCCAACGTGAACTGTTATTTCCTAGACTTTCCACATGTACAGACCTGTGATCTATACATTTTTTAGGTTCCTCTAAAATAGACCAATGTACATGGACAACCGATTTTCAACAAAGGTGCCAAAGCAATTCGATGAGGAAAGTGAAGTTCCTTCAACAAATCAACTGAGAAAGTATATGAAAAACAACAACAACAACAACAAAAAACCCCTGACCTCTACCTAACCTCTACCTAACAAATTAACTGGTGACGGATCACTACCAAAACATAAAGGCTAAACTGTAACTATTTTAAGAGAAAGCACATAATAGATTCACAAACTTGGAGAAAATAAACAGTACTTGGTTAACAAAGAATACTCAAAGAAAATTTAAAAAATTTTAATTAAGTTACTATGATAGTAACTCAAACCTGTTCACCAAAAAAGTCACTTAAAGAAATAAAAGGTATGCTTCAGACTGGGAAAATATATTTGCATGAAAATTTCTGACAAAATAATTTTATCCACATAATATGTACACAAAGACTCCTACCAATCAATAAGATTTTTTTTTTTTTTTGGTGGCACTGAGGCTTGAACCTAAGGCCTCATGCATGCTAGGCAAACACTTTACCAGTAAGCTACATCCTCAGCCCTAATTAGAATTAAGAAGAAAACAATGCAATTTGAATGTAGGCAAAAAAAAAAAAAACAAGCAAAATATTTAAATAGGCACATCAAAAAATATATGTAAATATGGTCAATGACTACATGCTATTAAGCAAATGCAAACTAAAAAAAAAAAAACAAAAACAAACAAACAAACAAAAAAAAACAGAATGAGATGCTACTGCATCTCTAGTGGAATGACCTAAATTAGAAAAGCCATTATACAAATGCTTATAAAAACTGGAGCACCTAGAACCCTCATGCATAGCTTCTTACTCATTGCTTATTGCATGTAAAATGGTACAATTGCTTTGGGAAATGACTTGAAGATTTCTTATAAAGGTAAACATACAATTACTATTTACTTAGCAATTAAACCTAACCTAAATCTAAAAAGGGATGTGGGTAAAGAGAACTTGTTGATAGCAGCTTAATGTTTATAATAGCCAAGAAATTTTAAAAAAACTGAAGGTGTTCAATAAGAGAAAGGATTAACAAATTAGATCTATCAACTCAGAGGAATATTTGGCAATAAAGGAAGAATGAACTGACCTTAAAGGTGATACTGGCCCCCACCTCTCTCTACCCTGAGGTGATAAGCTTTCTCTATCATGCACTTCTAACCATGACATGCTGCTTTTCCATAGGCCCCAAAAGCCAATATGTCAACATATCTCTAAGACTGATGAGTCACAATAAACCTCTCATCCTTATAAGTTGACTCTCTCAAATATTTTGTAACAGTAACTGAAAGCTGACTAATACACCTGGCTAAAAAGTATTTCAGATTTACTTGCTTTGATACACTTCTAATAAATCAACTAGTCAAAGAACTTCTCATTTCAAGATGGTGATCAGGGCATATGGAAGACTCCATTACAGTTGTAAAAAGGTATATGAATCCACCATAATAAAAAAAATATCAGGGGCAAAGGAGCTTTCCATAAATATCTGGATATCGGAAAGATGAGGGAGGAGCACTGCCTGATGAGCTAAGCAGAGGCAGTTCACACTGGTGGGCTTTCCCAGACGTACTGCTGCTGTAGAGGCAGACCAGTGGCTGTATTCAGGAGAATCCCAATGAGGTCCGAAGAAAACAAATACAACAGAGGACAGAAGAGACAAGGAAGATAAAAGGAAATTAACTGAAAATATATAAGCCATTATTCCTTCCATGCCCATTTCCTGTGCTTATAAGAAAAGACTAAGGTTTACATGTCTCCAGGCAAAAAACAAAAATAAAAAAAGGCAGATGATTCTCTAAGGAAGCTAGATAAATGTCTGGTGAGGACTGAACAGTGAGTGTGGTTATGAGAGCTCTCTTCACTCTGACAACTGCTAAGTGCCAGGGCTCTGAAGGCCTCGTACCACCCAGGGTAAAGCCTGCTCAGGACAAGAGGCACCCCGGACACACAGATTCAAGTTGGCCACAACACCACTTCATTTTTAATGTGAATGAACAACCAAAGACAAATATAGATTTAGAAAGCCTGTGATATGGAAGAGAAAACTCAAATAAACACAAAAAGACCTTGAAAGACATAGAAAATTCAAGGGAGCAATTTTTTTTTCTTTTTTTAACTCAAGCAACTTTTAGGATTTGCCTAGCATGCACAAGGCCCTGGGTCCAATCCCTAGCACTGCAAAACAAAACAACAAACCAACAAACAAAAACTTTTATTAGTAACTCTAAAAACATCTAAGAGGCAATCATTACATTCACTCATCAATGACGACAACAGAAACAATCCAAAAGAAAGAGCTATGAAATTAGAAATAAGAGCCCCCCAAAAATAAGCACTTAGGGAGCCCTCTGTGCATGTGCTTGGGTTCCCTAATCTCACAGCTATAATTCTGATTAATAATTCTACCTGACAGACAGTACCTTACCTAAGATGTACTGTTCTATACCACTGTCAGAAATCTGAAATGGCACGTGTAGAATGTGTCTGTGGCAAGAGCAGTGGCACAATGCCCCACTGCTAAGAAACCAGAGTCTATTTTTACCTTCTCTGCTAGCTTACAGCACGCCATGTAAACTTCCCTTAACACCAGTTTTCACCTTGCCTTTAGAGAGAAGGTAACCAAAGGTCATGTTTTCAAAGTGATACATGAAGACTCCCATAAAGAAGTAATGGGCAAAGTCTAAAACAGCTTAAGGGGAAGACTTCCAAATGCTAACCCATATCAGTGGGCTAGTAATGGACATTTGTGAAATCTTCCTTGCAGAGTTTCACGAACCTTCCATCTGGATGGTCTGCATACTGTCCTTCTTCAAGTAGAGAGAGGGACTGGATCACTGATTTGAAATGCTCCTAGTCCCAAAGCCCCTTTGTAAAACATAAAATCCTGTCATGTCCCATTTACTACTCTAAAATAAAATTCAATGATAATATTAACAAGTGGACACAGCTTTTAAAACATCAATACCCTAGATGTAAGGTAAACTAGGAGAAACTAAAAGAAAAGCAATTTATAATATAAACAACACTTCCCATTTCATATGTAAACAATTTTCAGGTCTAATTAACTACATTTTAAGATAGATGTTTCTTAACTTTCTTGAATTTCAGGGAAGCTTTTCATATTAGAAGTATAGGGGGAAAAGAGGTGAGATATAGGTGGACAACAGAATGAAAATGAGTATACACTTTTGTGTTATTTTTTGTGGTGCTGGGGATTGAACCCAGGACCTCGTGCATGCTAGGCAAGCACTCTACCAACTGAGCTATATCCCCAGCCTGAGTGTACACTTTAAAGCATGCAAACTTGTGTTTCATGTAAAAATGGAGTAAAATATAGGCTTAAAAAATGATAAACTATT
Source organism: Callospermophilus lateralis (assembly GCF_048772815.1). Classification (NCBI taxonomy): domain Eukaryota; kingdom Metazoa; phylum Chordata; class Mammalia; order Rodentia; family Sciuridae; genus Callospermophilus; species Callospermophilus lateralis. The sequence goes on along the minus strand of NC_135305.1, from coordinate 23,089,846 downwards.
TTTCACTGATTATTCAACAGGACAAATGAAACTCACACGGAATGATACAGGGCAATTCTTTGTATCCTTTGCACTGCAGGACATGTAACATATCTGGCTCCCTCCCCTTCAACAGCCATCATTTTATGACCAGAACACCCTCACATGTTTCCACCACGTCCTCCTGGGGGAGGCACTGTGCCCTTGAGAAGCCCTGGCTACAGGGCATTGAAGTTTGCTCCCAGCCTTCCTACCCAATCAGACTGAGCATCAAATCCTGAAGGACAAGTCAGTAACACACCTGAGAAACAAGTTAATTTAACATGGAAAATGTCTATGACGAAGTTCATTTGGTTTAGATTCACCTCAATAACTGTCACCATATTCAACACTATTTCTTCTGTTGAATTAAGGATGATTAGTGACTCCATGCAGAATATAGAGCAGAAAGTTCCAGCTTTCTGACTTTTATTTAGATAGCGTAAAGTTGCTCCAGTTGGAAAATTGTTAACATCCAAATCTGGTTAATTAATGACAAAAAGGGAGTTTTTCATAGAATTCTACAATGCTCATTTCCTCCAAACAAGACTTAGTGCATTCTTTCACATGTGGTCATTACAGGAAGAGGGGAGCAGTTTACTGTAAATGCATTCTGATGCAATTCCACCATCTCTTTCAAAGGCAGGATTCATCCAAGTAAGGCTTAGTCACGTCTTCAAGAAAAATGCCACTGCACTGAATGTACACAGACTAAACCACATGCCTAAGGAGAAAGATGAGCTGATTCCAGGATTAGAAAACAAACCGAGAGAGGGGTGGTGTGTGTGGGGGTGGGATTTGGGGGTCAATCATATAGCTTCACATCAGAATGAACTATGTGGTATGTCCAAAAATTTGGCCTTCAACTCAGGAAAAAGTCTGACAGATGTGTTACAATCATTGTTTCACAAATCATATGCAAACAGATTTCCTCTTTGCCTAGCTTTTAAAGCAATGTCCTAAAAAATAATATAAACCTCAGTCCTAACCCAGGAACTTGTGTGTCATTAGCATCCCAGCAACTATGGCTATTTAATTTCTAAAATTTTGAAAAGGTAGTCCTATACTTTAAAATTTGAAACTGAAACTACATTTTTAAGAGAGTGGATTCCACATGAAGAGGGCGAAACTGGGTAATACTATAAAGCAGTCTAGATAGAAAAACTTAAAAGACAGTTCTGAGTTCTTCCTAGTCAAGGACCAGTTCTTCCAAAATCTCAAATCTACCCAGAAGAAAAATAAAGAATGATCTCTATGGTTTACCCTTACCTAGATCACCAAGAATTCTTCTCAGGGCCAGACGCACACATTTGTTGTCATGGAGGAGTCAGTGCAAGCCCAGGAGTCACAGAAAACTCCAGGCTGCTGGCAGTTGGAGCCTGAAATCCCCTTGATGAATGAACCGCACGGTGATACACACACTCTGAGCAGGCTATTGGCTAAGCGGAGACAAGGCGTGCGCAAAGCTGATTTGCCACCTTCAGGGCAAGCCTCTTATAACCCATCTCAGGAAGAGGATGGATACACTACGCCCAAGAGAGTCAAAACTAGAGAGGGTTCGTTTTTCTGTGGCATTCTCCTGAATCCTACACAAACCACGAGGAGAACAAACCACAGAGTGATCTGCCTCCTTCAATAGGCAACGCCAGCGAAAAAAGAAATGTGATGTTGACACTGGCAATTTATAAATAAATCTCATACCACTGCCAAAGTTTGTTCGTGTTGCTCAGATGTAGGTGCATGATTTTACGCCAAGAATTGTGAGCCTTGGTTTGGGGGTTCCATGTTAACTCTTCCAAAAGATGATAAAACTTTCAAAAGGAAACTGCTATGCTGATGATTACAAGAGAAAAAAAGAAAGAATAGTGTAACTGATCTTTCTACAATTGGAGGTTTTCAATATGCCATCCGTGGGCCACCTGGATTAGAATTACCTATGACTGGACTCAGAGTCTCTAAGGTAGCACCTAGCATTTCAGGTTGTTCTTGTCTTTAAAGTTTGAGAACTTCCTTTTCCTGTTGCTAGAGCTGAACAATTATGTCAATCTTTTTTTTTTTAATTATTCACACATTTCTGATTCCTGTTGAAATCAGGAGCAACAAAAACTATGAACCTCTTTAGAACAACTTGTGGCTGTAACTCCAGGGAAAAGGACAGGCAGTCTGGGTCTGCCTGATCACCCCTGCCCCACTGCTCTGGGAAGAGAGAAGCTCAAGCTGAAGGAAAGTGGAAGATGCAGCACTTGTGGATGAATGAACAAACACAAGCATCACCTTAAGTGATGGTGCAAGTGGAAAACACAAAGCACACTGCCAAAACAAAAGGAAGACAAGGGCGGGGTGGGAGGTGCTGGCTACTTCCTGTTCCAGGTTTGGCATCAGGAACTTTATGCCTTGCCCAGAAGTGCACAGTGGCACAGACCAGGTGCCTCATCGCCAGCAGGTTCACATGGGCTGCCTTCTCCACAGAGGGCTCAGTTGGATCCGCATAACCTCTCCTCAACAGCCAACAAACCATGAAGGATTTTTAAATATGGAAATGTTTTTGGAATGGAAGCACCTTTCCATATTTCTTATTCTCATGCCTTCTTTGTTCAGTCTAAGGTTATGTAACTTTTCAGATTTCAGAGTAGCTTTACATCATCTCACCTCCCAGTTCATTTCAAGTCCAAAGTCCTGGGCAAAAACCTCATCACTAAAATACAGATAGGAAAATGTGATGTGAACAGCACCAACAGGTAGGAAAATAGTTTTTCATTTAAATAACAAGAGTTTAATCTTTTTCCAAGAGGCATGATGTTTCTGAAGAAACTTTCTGGATAAGGGGAGCTCAACTTAGAAAACAGTGTATTTATGAACATTTTTCCAAATGCCCCTCTTGTTTTAAGAAAGATAATTCTGGACTCTGACATCCTTAAACAAAAAGGAAAGAAGTTGACTTTTAACTCTTTAGTATGAGCTGATCTAGCATATCTGGTGTTCCAAGTATTGTGCTTTACAAAAAACCTGCATCTGTCAGGGTAGTGTTCTCAAATTTTGCATTAGGACTGAGGCCCTTTGTGTTCCCCTGTTGCACAGTCCAGATGAAAGCAGAGCATTCCTGACTGATGTGGCAGGCCAGGGGACCCTGTGCACACTCTGTTTTTTACCTATTCACACACACCTATGGTAAAGTTAACTTGTGCCATAGCGAAAGACTAAGAACTAACAGTAAAGCAAAACAATTATGACAATATACTATAATAAAAAGCTATGTGAATGTGGTCTCTTAATTTCTGGAACTTTCCATTTAATATTTTCAGACTAAATTGACTACAAGTTACAAACCAAGGACAGTGAAACTATGGGGAGCTACTCAGTCAACTTTTTTCTAGAAGCATGGTTAAGAGAAATACTGGCATCAAAGTAGTCCTCAATTACTCAAAACATACCTATACTTCAGGGGTTTAGGACTGAGGTCACTCCCCCCACCAAGAATACTGCTGCTAATAACAATAACCAGGACCTTACACAAAATGATTTCACTTATAATGTATATGTAATACCATATATGTGAAATGAAATGCATATTGTAACCATGGTGCAATACTAGTAATTCTATAAGGAATAAAATACTAGAAACATGAGTGATCTTTCTGTTTACAATTGTAAGGAGGAGGAGGGTTTAGTAAGAGGAGGATGAACCAGACTGAGACTCTTAAAGAGCTTTCAAACTGATGATGCTAGTATTTATGCTTTATTTTGCCCCAAACACACTGTGTTCTTTTCTCTTAATATGATGACATCATCACTCTTGACTTATAAGCTGTTGCAGATACCTTTGAAGGTGCTTCAAAATTAAACAAGAAGAACAAAAAGCTTAGAAAGAAAGATTGACTAAAAATATTTAAGAAATGTGATGAGTATATAATTGCTTTAGAATGAATAAGACTACAAGAGGCAGGAAAAGAAGAGAATGTAATAATCAAAGTTCCTCCAATTTGACAAAAAAGGTTCTGTGTTGGATATATGACCTGAACCAGGGTAGCCTGACTGCTTGTGGGGTGGGAGCTACCAGGGGCTGACCAAAAGCAGACAGTGTGAGATCAGCCACATGCATGACCGGGATGTGTGCAAGGCAGCATCTATGATCTGGGAAGCTCCAGATGGTAAACCTGGTAATAATCTGCTCATCAATATTGCAAAGAAGTAGCTATTTGGACTGGTTGATGACTCATTGAGTGAGAACCCAGAGTCAGGTGTGGTGTGGTGTGTGGTCAGCTTCGTGGTCTGAAAGCGTGAATAGAAGCAAGCTCCCAAATGCACAGCGCTGGCCAAGAAGGGCCAAGCCAAACCCTAGGGAAGCCCAGAGTAAAAAAGCAAGCCCTCCAGACCTCCATTCTAACAATAAAGCCATTCTTGTGCACAAGATTCTTAAACTCTATTGGAAGGAATGGGAGGGATAGAGGCTAGGTATCACAATTCTGAAATTTTTGTTACCATTAATGTAAGTTTTATTAGTTTTATGTATTTTTAATGTTATGAACGTGCCAAAGTGAATCTGAAATAGAATAACATTTAAAGATTTTTTAAATGACAATATAGGCTTTGATCTTACAAAACAGATGGATGACATTTAAAAATGTGTGTGGTGGGGATGTCAGGCAGGTGAAACCCAGTTCTACAAGCAGGGCAAAGTGTATAATAGAATGAAAAGGAAGGGATTTGGGCTATAACTGAAGGTATCCTTTCCTCTTTGGTACTTGAAAATATTCAAATTAGGCTAATATGTGGTAATACATTATTGGGTTGCAAAATAAATTCAGTGTACTAAAAGCAGCAGAATTAAAACAAAAAAATAAGAGTTTATCACACTCAGTGTAACTACATTTGTGTGTGTTGTGTGTACTTTTTCATGATGTAAAATAGTCGTTTCTGCCAGTTATAGGAAAGAAAATGGTCTATCAGAAGAGATTAAAAATCATGTTTGAAATGAGGTGGGTGGATCATGTACAGATTTAATTTTAATTGGGGCTCTGCCATATGTCCTTATCTTAGAAACTAATCCACAAACCACGGTTCATTTGCATTACACTAAGCAACAATTCTAAAGATATCATGCAAATCATTGTTCACTCATTCATCCAGTTTAGTGTCTACCATCCCTGAGGGGTTATGGAGACAGGATAAAAATCAAAAATGCAGAAGCAAAAAAACAAACACCCGCCTCAAAACCGTTAAATATTGGAGCCGTATAATAATAGCTAACATGTACTGAGTATGTATTGTGTACCTGAGAGTGTTCTAAGCACTTCACACATCATTAACTCATTTGATCCTCTCAATAATCCCAGAAAAGTATATGTTAACATTATCCCTGCTCTACAGATAAAGAACCTAAGAATGAAGTCAGTTACTTATGAGGCAGAGTCCGTATCTGGACCCAGGAAGTCCGGACCCAGAGTTCTACTCTTAATTGCATGGTATCCTGGGCTGTTAATACCACACCCATGCAGAACTGACAAGAAGACTGAGCACTGGTAGGAAGAACATGAAGCACTACTTCCTGGGCTTTGCCAGCCAGCCTTGTTCCTCCCACCAGTGACATACAACACACAGTCTATGCAACACAAGACAGCCTTTGCCACATTGTTCCCAGAAGCATTCTGAACATGCTTCCCAGCAAAAAGTAGTTCAAATTCCTTCTTCCCTGTCTAGAAAATTTATAAGATGTTATGGGCCCTTACTGACCTGTAGTAAACCTAACTATTATTTAAGAGATAAGAGGCATTCATTCAGGTTTGGTTCTTAAACTTCATGTCAGTCAATCATTTCCAGCATCTCCTTCAGGTCTTATTTACAGACTAGTGGTCCTATAGCTAGTGCAACTGCGGCTAGTCTGGCCATACAGACCTCTTAGGGGTACCTCTGTTCTTTCCCCATGCAATGTTTCTTAGTGGTTTCAAATAGGATTCCAGGCATAAAATACACTGAGACAAGTGTTTCACCATGTTTCATAAAAATATGAAAAGATATGTGCCCAAAGATTATTTTCCAGTCTCATCCACCCACCCTTGTCTTCAGTATATAGTAAACCTTATAACAGCGTCTATACAGATAGGAAAATAAGCAAAAATCAACACTATTGTTGGTAGCCTGATTCCTTTCTGAGAAATCTGGTCCTTGAATAAGAACCTTAATTTTTAAATGCTGAGTAAATATAATAAGCACTTGCCTCTTGTATAAGTCAAGTTAAAAATGGCCAGTGCCAATAAATTTTGGAACTAAAGGAAATCAATACTTGGGTTTTCATTTTTTGTCTGACCACTGTACCTTGGTCACAAAAATTTGAAAATTTTCTCATGAATGCACCTTTTAGCCAAATATAACATCTTTCAAACTTGTTATGATTAAAATTAATGCATAAAATGGCTTGTACCTTGTGACATGGATAATTAAATTTTAGAATAATTCAGAATTTTTTCAAAATTTAATGAAATATTCAAATAATTAAAAAATCTGAGGCTTCAGTAGACTGTGACAATGCTTCACCATACTTTATTTATATATTTATATACACACTCTCTAAATAATTTTATTAATATTGAATACAAAGAATGTTCAACATTTCCTTTGGAAAGATACAGCTAAGATAGGGTATGGTCAAAATAAAATTTCTCATTGAACAATACTGTCTACATGCCAATGTCAAAGTCAATCTAAGAAGCAGGAAGAGCTGGGTGCAGTGCTGCATGCCTTTAATTCCAACCACTCAGGAGGCTGAGGCATGAGGATCTCAAGCTCAAAGCCAATCTCAGCAACTCAGGGATACCCTCAGCAACTTGCTGAGACCTTGTCTCAAAATAAAATATGACAAGGGCTGGGGATATGTCTCTGCGGTTAAGCACCCCTGGGTTCAATTCCCAGTACCAACAAAAGAGAAGCAACAGCAGGAAATACGATGCTATTGTCCACCATTATAATACTGTTTAGGTATATTTAGGTTACTACTTTTAGTGAACAGATTAATCTGTATATTTCTACCAAGTATTCATTGTGTCTAAAACCAATACTTTCTGCATGGCTGGGACACACTTTCTGTGGTTTTGAAAAATAAAAGGATGATTCAATTATGTACTGATCTAGTCAGTCAACTTCTAAAAAATAAGTTTTGGATAAGAATGGTTAATGTCTGTACTTAACAATACAAAACGTTTTACAAGTGGTGGAAACGCACTGGGACTTTTTTTTTTTTTTTTTTTTTTTTTGATGATGATGGTGATGCTTGGTTTTTCCTGCTCCCATCACCCTGTTTCATTAGGGGCTTGGAGAGCAGGAGTACTCACTTGTAAGACAGTCCAATGGTTATGGCACAGTGGGAGGGGAATCAAATGCAAAACCATAGCCTTGGCAAACACAATGCATTCAGACAACACATTAGTGTTTAGCATCAAAACTGCATCTATACCAGCAAAAAGTGATGCAGACAGTAACCTTCTAGACAGCAGCATTTTGTCGGTTGAAGGAATTTGGCAGAGGCCTCTCTAGAATATAGAAATTAGAGGAGTTGTTTTCTGAGTAGAATTAAGGGCACACACAACTGAAAAAGACAGGGAATGTCTCAAGGAGCAAGGGCTCAGTACGTATATTTTCTCACACTGTTAGAGAAGAAAGTTGTTCCAGGCTTAAAAATGATCCTGCACAACCTTTCCTAGCACTGAGGTGAAGTGGGGGCTTGTCTTCCTGTCGGTACACATGTGAAGCTGTCCTCAAGCTAGCCGAGTGGAAATCAGTGAACCGGGTGTAAGTAGGTAGGCTTTGCTTTCTCTAACACTTTGCTAAAATGAACACTTTATAAGCAGTATGTTTTAAAAACTGCGTAACAGACTGAGCCTTAACATTCATTTTTGAAAATTACTAAACTTCTAATTGAGCAGGTACTATCTACTGGTCAGTACTAGTTTTGCCCTTTCATAGCTCTGTGGTCTTGTGCAAGTCTCATCTGCTTTCAGAGACCCAGTTTCCTTGTCTATAAATTGAAAAGCTTAAACATCCTCTCACCTTCCTTCCAGTCCAAGCTTAAATGGCTATATAAAAATTATTCTGTAACTTATTTTCTCTCTCAAATATCCTTGACCTAATCTTACATTAATTTCACTTTAAAAGGGGTGTGTGTGAAAATAGTGGGGGAGGAAGGCTTGTCAAAATGGATTTAAGTGTTAACTGTCTGCAGTCTTGGACATTACAGATGTGCAAGCAGCTCTTTAGACTTTATTCATCTAGCCTAACAAAGTTAAGACCTATTGAACAAAAACTCCCCATTTTTCTCTCCTCTAAGCCCCTGACAACCACCATTCTACTCTGAGTTTGACCATTTTAGATAACATCCTATAAGGAGAATCAGGTAGTCCTTCTGTGACTAGCTAATTTCTCTTAACATAATGTCTTCAGGTTCATCTATGTTGTCCCATTTGGAAAGACTTTCTTCTTTAAGGCTGAATAATATTCCACTGGGTATGCGGGGCAGGGATGGGGAGGATACACATACCCTGTTGTCTTTATCCTTTCATTCATTGATGAACATATAGGTTTTTTCCATAGTTTGGTTACTGTAAATAATTCACAGTGAACATGGAAGTGATCTCTTTGAGATCCTGATTTTAATTCTTTTGGATATACACTCACAATGGGATCACTGAATCCCATTTATAATTGTATCCAAAAAATGAAACACTTGCAAATAAGCTTAACATTTAAAATACTTGTACTTGAAAACTATATCAGATTAATGAAAGAAATTAAAGGTGGCACAAATAAATGGAAAGATATACCATGTTCATGGATCCAAAGATAATACTGTTAAAATTCCTATTACCCAAAGCAAGCTACAAATTTAATGCAACCTATATTTAAAACACTGAAATTCAAGTGGAGCAACAAAAGACCCCAAGAGTCAAAACAATCTTGATAAAGTATAAAGCTGGAGGATTCACACTTTCTGACCTCCAAATGTATTATTACAAAGCTACAGTATTTACACATGATTTTAGAGTGGACAATTAAAACAATAAGGCAGACATACAGTATTTACACATGATTTTAGAGTGGACAATTAAAACAATAACGCAGACATACAGGCCAGTGGATGATAAAAAAGGCCAGAAATAACCCAAACACATATAACCAACTGAACCCAGAAAGAACAATCTCAAATGGTATTGGGAAAACTGGACATCCACATGCAAAAGAACAAAACTTAGAATCATCTTACACTCTACACACACACACACACACAAATCAAATAAAACGAGTTAAAAGATTTAAATGTAAGTCCTGAATTTATAAAACACTTAGGGGGACACATAGGAGGAATGTTTTATGTCATTCGTTTAAGTGATGATTTTTTTTTTAAATATATGACAACAAAAGCCTCTGTAATGAAAGTGAAGGCAGACAAGCGGGACCCGACCCAGCTAAAAAGCCCTGCAGAGTCAAGGAGGTAACCAGGACCATGAAAAGGCCATCAGATATCTGATAAGAAGCTACTGTCCAGAACACATAGAGAACTCCGACAACTCAACAGCAGAAGCCTACCTAATGACAACTGGGCAAAGGACTGGATTTCTTCAGAGATGACATATAATTACCATCGAGTACATGAAAAGGTGCTTGACAGGTTCTTTAGGGCAACATGAAGCAAAACCACAATGGGATATCCCTTTTACGCCTTTTAGGATGGCTTTTATTAAAAAAAAAAAAAGTGCTGAGAAGGATGTGGAAAAATTGGAATCCTCGTGCAGCACTGATGGGAAATGGGAAATACGCTGTGGTACTATCTGATATGGCACTTCCATTTCTCCATATACTTTTCCTAATCATTAACGTAGGCACACCTGATATACAGATGCACAAATACCATGTTGGTTACATGCATTTTAAATAGCAATGATACTTTTAATTACTCTATTCTATTTCTGAGGACTATACAGTAGATCCATAGACTGCAAATACTTACTAATACAAAATTATTAAGATAATGCTCTGAAATTAGGAAAACTAGAGTTTTTTTTAAACCTTTTATGACTTCTTAGTATTATCTTTGTATGGCTATCACAGCTAATCAGCTATGTAAAACCAAAAGCTTTTTAAAACTTTAAACATTGTCACAATATTATTTGGAGCCAGTTAGTACCAGATTCTGATGAGACTATGGTCATGATTTGATTCCCAGATAGGTATAACCTACCCCAACAGTTTTCCATATCATGCAGGGGTCTGTAAAACTGGGGTGACAGTAGGGCTTCTCCTTATGCTGTCAGCCAATGCCTAGCACACAGGATATATTCACCAAATATTATCAACATGATTGTTTTCTTTGCCAGATTACCACCAAAAAAATGTCAAATAGATCAAAACCCCTAACCATAAGAAACAACTACCAGAATTCACTGAGTGCTTTAAGTACCTTTGTATACAGCAACCACAGGAGTAACAATGTATTAAAAGTACTTACAAAGTACATTATTTCAGAGCAACAACATAAATACTTAAGATCTCAGCATTGTTAAGCACTGAAGTTCAAAAGCAGCAATTTTTAATATACCATCTCATCTGGTTTTGGGCTACTATTTTCTTTTATTCACCCTTTTTCCTTTTAAAAAAAGTTACTTGATGAGGTCCTTGTACTTTTCACGATTCCTCTAGTAGGTTTCTTAGTAAAAGGAATAACAGTTTCTATTTTCACTTTAGTTTCCTTCTCAGAACAAGAAGGAAAATGGCCTGAAAAGTTGGAAAAGTCTACAATATTTTTTAAAAATATGTGCTTTTATTCTCGTTTGGGGTTATTAAACTCAAGAATACTTATTTTATGTTCCCAAATATGGTGTAGATTTCTGCCATAATTTGTCCCCTTGAATCACCATTCCTGTCCTTGGCCCTCCTGCCATGCTCTGAAGCCTGTGCAATCCTGTCCCTCCATCCCTACACCTCAACCTCCTCATGTGGAGCAGAGAAAAGACAAAGGCTCCTGAGCCAGAGCTGCAGCAGGGGTGAGGCTTTAGCTCCCTCTTCTGTATGCTCTGAACACTATTGGCAAAGGGGACTTACAGACATCCTCGGTGCTTCTCTGCTGCTTATGGTTTGGTTAGGCATAGGACTGGAGGTCACTCTTAGAATATTGTCCAGAGGGCTGGGCATACAGCTCAGTTGGTGGAGTGCTTACCTCACATGCCCACAAGGCTCTGGGTTCAATCCCCAGCACACACACAAAAAATAATAATAATCCTTTCAAATAAAAAAAAAATCTAGCTAAAGGCTCTTTTTAGAAGTTCTTATGTTTTTTTTTTTCCCTCTGGCATTTAGGGATGCAAATAAAGTGATTTTGAAGTATGTATCTGAAATCTCTCTAACATTACTTCTCAGGCACCTGGCTCTTACCTATGTTGTGCTAATTTTTTAATTCATCAACCCAGAATGGAATGGGACAAAAGAATGACCCACAGCTAATACCAAAATGTTAGGGTAGCTTTTAAATTACTTGGAAGAAGTAATCAGAGAAGTATGAGGAAAAAGTAGAAGGGTGTCTCAAAAGGCTAGAGGAAAGACAATGCCAAGGGAAGAGAAGAATGAACTGCAGTGGCCATCACAAGGCCAAGGAACTGAGAAGTTCCAGCTCAAGGGCAACTTTAGGGCGAGGCACATGGCCCTCTTTGGAAGGACAGAGAGGTCTGTCTGCAAGGCTTTTATATCAGAGCTGCTTGTTTAGTTCTTTGAGGATAGGACTTATCATCACTACTGCAAAACTCTTCCCTTTTCTGCTTTTCCTCATCTCAACAGAGGCTCTCAACCACCTGTTAGTCCAGCTCCTCTGGCCTTTTCCTAGGACTGTCTTCCAACTGCCCTGAAATGATCCAACTGCCAGATCCTCTGCATTTCCCAGACCTTTCTACACCCTCTTTCAGGAAGACATGATGCACTGTCTGTATCTCAAGACAAACTACATAAATGCAGAAGACCTTACACAATGGATTGGTTCAGTTAATCTTCAAGGTAAATGGTGAGCAAAGGAGGAAGAATACACCTGGGGAAGAGATGTCCCAGGAGTTAACATCCCTTACTTCAAAGCTAAGAAGAAAATGTCAGAAAATTTTACTATTCTATTCCCTTAATTTACTGGAAAAAAAATTCATGAATCATTAAAAACTGTCTCATTAAAATTCAGAGGGAAATCAAAATGAAATCCTAATGTTTTTCAAAGAATTTTTAGGGGTACAGGGGTGCTCTACCACTGAGATACAACCCCCACCCTTTTTCATTTTTTATTTTGAGACACAGTCTTGCTAAGTTGCCAAAGCTGGCCTCAAACTTGCAATCTACCTGCCTCAGTTTCTAGAGTCACTGGGATTACAGGTGTGTGCCATCACACACAGCTTTTTTTTTTTCCTCAAATGATTTTGATACAGACATCTTGACATCTAGCAGCTATCAAGTCTGCTTTATTCTTCTCTCAAAATACATCCAAATCTGAGATACTGTGTAACAAAGTGATCCAATTGTAATGTGTTCATCAATAGCACTAATACTTGGCTGATTTTCAGTGAATCTGCTGTATTTACAATGACACAGAAAGACTTTATTAATCATAAGTGAAATGAGAGCATATGAGAAGACCAAATGAGCAACTCTGGCTTGGCTTCAACAACAAAATATGTAGAAACTTCTATGACTATTCAAATGAGGTTTTTTTAGAACAGAAAACTAGGGTATACTGTCTTGCTTACTCTCTGTCAACTTTAGAACTATCCCTCAAAAACAGGTGAATTATTGGTTTAGTTTTGCTTAAGAGAACCACTTTACACAATATAATCTTTACAATTTGCTGAGCCCATGGAGTAATCTTAGGTATGCATAATTATAATTCCTTTATGAATAAATGTACCTTTGAAATCAATTGAGAATTTTGCTAAATGGGTACTGCAAAGAAATTACTATGACATTCTGACTAGAGCTTTCAAGTAAAGAAGCAATAGACTTTTTTTCTGTTCTTTTTAGTTATACATGACAGTAGAATGTATTTTGACATATTATACACACATGGAGTAAACTTCCCATTCTTGTGATTGTATGTGATGTGGAGTACACTGGTCATGTATTCGTATATGAACAGAATGAATCAGACCTTATTTTCCTATCTTTCCTATTCTCATTCCCACTCCCTTCCCTTCATTCCCCTTTGTCTAATCCAAAATACTTCTACTCTCTCTGCCTCCCCCTTATTGTAAATCAGCACCCGCATATCAGACAGAACATTCAGCCTTTGGTTTGAGGCTTTTTCACTTAACATGATAGCCTTCCGTTCCGTCCATTTACCAGCAAATGCCATAATTTCATTTTTCTTTATAGCTGAGTAATATTCCGTTGTGTATACATACCACATTTTCTTTGGCCATTCATCTGTTGAAGGGTACCTAAGCTGGTTCCCTAGTTGAGTTATTGTGAATTGAGCAAGAAGCAATAGATTTTATATTTTGTTTTCCAGCACAAGACTTGTAACTAGGACCAAAACGAACCTCTCCTACAACAAATCAAGCTGCAAAGCTACTCCATTTAAAAAGTAAGTTCTTAACTATCTTGGAAGAGTAAAGTATCATTTCCAAAAGTTTTAAATGAATTCAGGCCTGTGAGTGTTTTATTTCATAGTCCCATTACAAATGTATGAACCTCAGGACTCAAGGTTTTACTATGATATCCCTCCTCTGTCCCCACTGCCCCATGTGGTCTCAGTTCTTATCAACATACTATGAAAACATAAGGTCCTAAAATGTGATATTCAGAACAGAAAAGTAGTGCAACACTACATTTAGCCAGCAGGTGTCTCTATGCAGTACATGGCACCAACCAGTACAGACCCCATGGCTGCTCTAACTGCAATCCCTGCACATTTAACGGCATGGATCATGAGATTGGTCTATCAGAAGAGTTATGCTTCTGAGAAACTGAGTATAGCGTCTAAACATTATAGGACTTAATGAAGAATGAGTTTTGAAAACGCTATTTAACATGCAAGACCTAACAATACAGACGGATCTATTTCATTTAAATGATAAGTAACAAGATTCTTGGCTCTTGGTCAGGAGGAGAACATCAAAGTTCAAACAGAAATAAGGCTGAGGAGGGACTGGTATGTGAGAAAATAGAAACAGAAGCTGTTTCTGTTAGCAAAGGAAGGAAAGAGTTCAGTGCACAAATAGAGCTGAGGCAGGTCTGAGGTGTGTGGGGGACACAGACTGAGCACATTGGTGTAGGACATGGGCAGAAGGGCATGAAAGTGTGTATCCCGACCACAGCACTAAAGTATTACAAGTCCGTCAAAGGACAACTCACTGAAGAGTATGAAGTACAATGTGTATGTTATGACCAGCCACAGAAGAGAGAAAAAGACAAAAAGTGACAGAATACAATAGACTAGAAAACCCCCATATGCATAAATGTATTGCTGGGTCCTAAGGTAACCTATAGTTCCTCCTGTGGGTTCTAGAAGAAAGGCCTGAGAGCCATCAACCTATTCAGTGGACCTCCAGGCCCACCTCCCCTAAGTTAATCTCATCCACTATGAAACAGCTGAAGGGGAGACCTCAAATATCTAACTGCCATGTCAGACTGTGGGTCCTGCTTCCAGCATCTGTACCCCACTCCAAGTAAAGAGATGCTGAAATGCTGAAGGAGAGGGGTCAGGGAAGGCAGAAAGGCTGGACAGGAGGGGATGGCAGCATCTGCAGCATTCCCCAGGGCAGGAGACCTAAGTCTCTGAACAGAGGCCAAAAATATGCAGGAATTGGTACAAATCCAAAGAGATGTCAAACTGAATTAGGAGAAAGGCAGCATTCAACATTAAATCCCATTACCAAAAAGGAGTACTCGACACATGGTGTGCCCCTTGTTACTGTTAGCTGAGCGTGTCAGGAGGTCTCATTGGCACTAACAGCTCTATGACGTGAAGCTGCTACCAGGCAGGTTCAACAGTTTGGATTTTCCTACTCCAAGTTATCCCTTGCCACCCTCAGGAGAAATGGGAGTGCTATTCTTAACGTCACCCTTGCTGCCATTAGTGACCATCCCTATGCAAGTTCCATGGCCACCTGTAAACTAAGCTGCTCCATTTCCCAATGATAGTTAACTTTAAGAATTTTAAAGAACCTTGTTTTATTTCAAAACTGAATCTGATCTGACACTAAGAAGGTCATCATGAGTGGATGTTCAAAAAACAAAAGCAAATGGGTGCTCAGAGATCAAGACGTGAAGTTTCTCAGGATCATTATGACAGGCCATAGAGGGGCCACATCAGAACTTCCAGTGATGTTCATGGCTTTTGGGGCAAAGTTCATGGTTTTTTTGGGAATTTGTGTGTGTTTCTGGGTATGTGTGTGTGAGTATAATTGGTGTGTTTGGGGTTTGGGTACATTTAAAAGAACTTATTAGAATAATAACAAACATTTATATACTACTGACTATATTTTAATGTGCATAACAAATATATACATAACTCTTTGTTAATTTCGGTTACCTGCTCAGTGCTTTAATTTGTTCCATTAAAAGTACTTCGACTTGTTTCATTTTTCGGCTGGAAAAGACAAGGAGAATACTGTTAGTGGCCAGCACAAATGCATAAATTTCTCATCCTACTTTGCTCTTTTCCAAATCTGGAAGCATTAAACTACAGCCCATTATTCTAGCTGTCTCATGCTACTGAGATTCTAACTAGAACCATTATGAAGACATTATCCCTGCATGTATAGTAACAAGGGATTTGAAAATCAGACACCTTAGAGCTTCAATGGAAATTAAGCTGACATGGTAAAAAGTTAGATGCACAAAAAAACAATTTAGAATAAGATCCCCCTTGACTCTGGACCCTTCTGTGTTTAATACAATTTTTCAAGACATACTGTCTCTGAAATTCCTTTTTTTAGGTAAGCAACACCTCCCCATCCCCAGTTGAAATAACTGTAGTTCTAAAGCTAGGACCAAATGATGGATGCATTTTTTAAAATTTGCTTAATTTTTTAGAAACATTCTATGGAAAGCATTTTTCAAAAAACGGGGTGTTTTTCAGGAAAAGCACCTGTTCAGAGAGACTGCTCTGGGTGACATTCATCCTGCAGAACTCAGGACTATCCAGGCTCTACCCCGTACCTCTGCAGGCTCCAAAAGTCTATCTCACTGAAGTTCCAGAATTGATCATGTTTATCAATACCTACTCATGCTAATGAAGTTCACAAGAACTGACAAAGACATAATGTCTATGTATTCATTTACAGGGCAACTGTCAGGGCTACGGTTATAGCCCAGTGGTAGAGCGTTCGCCTCTCATGTGTGAGGCATCAGGTTCGATCCTCAGCACCATGTAAAAATCAAATAAAAGTATTGTGTTTAAAAAAAGAAAGAAAATGTAACTGTCGAGGCAGCCTGGACACTTGCTCCATCTAGTTTGATCAATAGATTCCCAATTCTTCAGTCAAAGGATAATTTCCTGAGAGCCAGCAAATCCCAGGACAGTCAGAGACTAGGCCCATCTATGTCAGCAGACTGTTTAGTGAGACTACTGGAGCAACCCCCAGCTCAGTGCTGGGGCCTCTCTCTTCCTCCATGTCCACCCTAGTCCAAGCTGCTCCCATGAGACACAAGGGTCCCTCCACGCCAATGATTTTGCATCCCTTATTTCTTCTTTTTGGAAATTATTCACATACTCTGCTACCATTCCTTCAAAATCCCCCCACATGCCTACCTAGTATCCAACCTGCAGATCCTAGCTCAAAGTACATGATCCCACAAGTAGGACAAACGACCCTATTTTAAGCTTCAGAGGGCCTTGATCTCCTCCTCTGTAGCCCCTATCACAGTTCATAATACATACTTACAAAACTAGTTAAGTTTATCAATCTCACTAGACTATATATAAGCAGCTCCATGAGGATGACACTGAACTTATTTCATTAACATGGCTCACAACATGGTTGTTCAATATGGCTTACGTACGGCTCTGGTCTATTAGAACCCACTGTTTCCATCACCAACACCTGGTTAATTCTGCCAGCAGACCATGTGGGCTTTGCCGAGTGGGCATCATCGTCCCCACTGTGCCCACTCCAGGAGCACTGGTAATGAGATAGGCTCTGTTTACACTGATGTCTATATAGATTTTTTTGTTTCCTATACTTAGATGAGCAAAGTAAATCTTAAGTTATTAAAAGAGAAATTGCATAGAGTTCAAGACACGTTTAAGTAGCAACTCTGCAGAGGGGAGTCTGGCAGTGAGTAACTAAGAAACACCATCAACAAAAAAGAAAACACACACATCAGTCAAAGGAAGCCCTTAACAAGACAACACTGGCAAATGGATGTGCACACTCTCTCAGAGCAGGACAGGAAAGACTGAGTTTGCTTCAGGCACTGCCACAACTGAGGAGCTGGGCAGAGGGGAAATGTGATGGTCCCTAGAGAAGCGCCCTTTGCTACACCCCCTCCCTTCCCCAGGGCATGGCACACAGGAGACTGGGGTATGCTGACTCCACTATTTATCCATTTGCCTTACAACTCAACAATTAAGTGGCATTTCCCAACTCACTGCATAGAATTTTTAAATGGCTCACAGCTGTGGCTAATTTTTAAAAGCTGTTCCTCCTAACATTTCAGTTCTCTTAGGAGATGGAATGAGAACACAACTAGTGGAAAGAAACCCCACAATGCAAGGGGCTCTAAGATTCATATCTAGTCATGAGGTTCAAGAGGGCCAATTCCATTCATTTATTCAACAAACAGTGTGTACTTCAAATAAGCCATGCATGGTTCTAAGTGCTGGGGACACACTGAACAAGACAGAGCCCTGGAGGTAACATTCTGGGAAGAGACAAATAATGAATCTGTAGGAAAATCATAAAGCATGTTAGCTGACAGTGCTATGAAGAAAAGCAAGCTGTGTATGGTGGGCCACACCCACAATCCTAGCTGCCTCCAGCCTGAGGCAGGGGAGCACAAGCTGGATTGTTTTGATTTTGGAGTACTGAGGATTGAACCTGGGATCCTTTTCCACTGAGCCACATCCCAGCCCTGTTGGTTTGATTTTGTCTATCTAGACAGGGTCTCACTAAATTGCCCTGGCTGGCAACTTGCAATCCTCCTACCTCAGCCACCTAAATTGCTAGGGTTACAGGCATGCCCTACTGTGCCTAGGAAAATTCTAGGCCAGCCTAGGAAACATAACGAGACCCTGTCTCAAAACAAAACTTTAAAGAAGGCTGGGGGTGCCGTTCATGGTACAGTGCTTGCCTACTCTGTAGGAGCTCTGGGTTCAATCCCCAGCATTGAAAAACAAGAAACAAAGAAAAAAGCAGAGGACAACACATGGGAGTGAGAGACAGAGAAAGAGAAACAGAGAAAGAGAGAGAGAGAGAGAGAGAGAGAGAGAGAGAGTGTGTGTGTGTGTGTGTGTGTGTGTGTGTAGAGATAAACACTTAGTCATGATCAAGGCAGGCCTAAATGAGAAACTGCCCTAGGAGCTAAGACCTGAAGACAGTAAGCAGATGTTTTGGGAAAGACTGTTCCAAGGCAGAAGGGTCAGCAAGTGCAAGGACCACGAGGCTGAAGTGAGGTCTGCCTGTCCTGGAGCACACAAAGGAATCGGTCGCAGGAGGTAAGGTCAGAGGTTAAGTAATACCATGGCCCCAAACCCTTTGGCTTTTGTCTTGGGAGCCGTGGAATGCAGCTGTGGTCTTCTGGGCAGAGGTACTGAGCTCTGGCTGCTGTGCTGGGAACAAACTGGAGAGAGGGCAAGGGAGGAAGCAGTAGGACCCCTCCCTGGGCTCTGGGGACAATCCAGGAGTTAGGGATGGGTGTGGCTTGGGCTACAGTAGCAGCAAGGGGATCCTCAGAAGTCCTTGGGCTCTTCCTGGAATCTGAAGGAAATGCCCTGGGGCTAATTCTGACTCCCTTAAGGGCTGATTCCAGGGTCCTCATACTTTCATCACTGCTACAGTCTGTATCTTGGTCTCCAAAGGCCCATGTGTTAAAGACTTGGTCCTCAGGGTAACTCTAGTGCGAAGTGGTGGGACCTCTGAAAGATGGGGCGTTGTGGGAGGTCCTTAGGATGTTGGGGGTGTGCCTTAAAGGGAACTATAGGAACTGGGACCCTTCCTCTTTCTCTCTTTTGCCTCCTGACAGTGAAGTGAGCAGTTTTGCTCTGCCCACCCACCCCACCATGATATGCTGCCTCACCACAGGCTTGAAACAATTTGGCCAATTGATCATAAACTACAACCTCCAAAACTGTGTCAAAATAAACCTTTTATCTTTGTAAGTTAATTATCTCAGGCATTTTGATATAGTGATGAAAGCTAGCTAACACAATCACTAGTTGTATTTGTTTTAATTATCACTTTCACAAAAAAAAAGGTTTTAATCTAGTACAGAATACATGATTATCACAGATAGTGGAAGAGATCAATAATAAACAAAAATCTCACATAAAAGAATTGAACATACAAGTACTTCCTATATTGGGTCATCACCATATATTGGCATTTTTCTTTAATTCTAAAAAACAAAAGACCTCTTCTCTATCTAAGGAGAAAAACCATTCTAGTCATCTGGCCATGCTGGTGGTCAACGCCATTAACACACATTTTTCCCCTTGAACATCAAGGGACATATAGCAGAATAAACACCAAACAGAGGTCACCAAGCATCAGGTCCATGTGGTCTGATCCTGAAATGATTTGGCTGTCTCAGTCTGGGGTCAGCTCAAAAGCAACACTTGGGACATCCTTAAGGAAGCCACACTTTTCTGCACTAAGACTTGGTCCTTGAGGAATGCATGATGATTGTGATGGAAAGTAAAATACACATGGTGAAATTCTCCAAAGTCTGTTGATGAATGGGAGGGAAAAAGAAAGATTCAGGGAGGTCCCTGCACACAACTGTCATGAAAACCGTTCTGCTCTAGGACAGGGACTCAGCCCTTCACCACAACGTCAAGCCAAGGAGGATCTCACCAGCTCAGTAACAAATCCTTGTCCTTCCCCAAACAGACTAGTTTAACCCTTTTGGTTAGCCTGGTCTCCAAACCAAATTAAACTCTGAGTTTCAATTAAACTCCCTCAGCTAACGTGCCCTATTTGTTCAGCTTCCCTCAGACTGTGGCAAGACAGGTAATCGCTCCTGGAGAATCAGGGACTACATGCCACCTTATAGCAGAGCTTTGCAAACTTCAATGTACACGTGAATTGCTTGGGGGGCTTGTTAAAAACGCAGATTCTGATACAGAGAATTCATGTGAAAATATAATACGTATAACTGTGTACATACTTCAACTCTTAACTTCTGAGCTATTAGTTCACCCTAATTCATACTGATTGATATTTCACAGCATATATTTCTTAGTTTGCTTCTGAAGAGTAAAAGTGGTGAGTTTTTTAAATACTATTTCTTTAGAACAAGGACCATCAGCGTATTTCTCGGGCAGCCCTTTAGAAACTTTTTGTTTCTCTAAAGCCCTCAAATGGCTAAGAGAACCTGGTGTGATAGAAACAGGCCGAGTGCAGTCCTCAAGTGAAGGAAAGGCTGCTCCCTCCTCCCTCTCCAAGGCTACAAAACCAGAGAGGGGGGCACCCAGAAGAAAGGAGCCCCAGGACAGACGGGAGGGTACTGTGGCAGAAACAGGTTTTGGAAATAAATCTCGGAGCATACAATCAATCATTTACAGACTATGAAAGGACCAACTGAAATTACCAGAGGGTTGCATACAGGAAAAAAAAAAAAAAAAACCCAAAAAATATTAGCCATAATCTATTAAGGGTAAACGTGCACACAGCAAACTTTACCACCTACACATAAAGGTACATGGCAGAGAACAGACAGATTCATTTTCTACAGCCCCTGCAATTTGAACCAGAAAAGGAGACAGGCTTGGGTGTAATATAAGGAGGGGGGCGCAGACAACTGAATAAATCTGAGAACCACAGAACCACTGCTAGTAACAATAATTACTATTCGAAAGGACTTCCCTAAGCCACACTGGCACAGTTCCCACAGACACTTGGACCTGTGTGCGTGACTCTGCTTCTGTGGGGTGTCCACTTCAGCACTGGCCACCTGGCCTTCCTCTCCCCATTCCTCCTGAATGTGGGGCCAGAAACACATGCCCATCCTATCTCCTACACAGCCTGTCCCTCTACTTCCCCTTCCTTCTCTGGGCTGCTGCCTGGGGTGACAACAGAATGGTCTCAGGGCTCTGTAAAGTCCAAGCCAACCCAGACTGGTGTCAGGGCAATGCCCAGCAAAGAGGCTGAGGCCTCTGCACAGTGGGTGGCAGGTCCACCTGCATATGAAACACCAGCCCCTGAGCTCAGTGGACATTCTCCATAAGAGAAGGGCATACTCTGGGAAGAGTTCATGAAGGCCTTTATCTTGCTTTATAAGACTTATTTTAAAAATAGCTTCAAAATATACATTTTAGAATTGTTTGCTCAAGTTTTGTAGCCTAACATCGGTTTTCTAAATTATCTCAAACTTATTTTAGTACACCTATTTTAAAAACACACTGTACTGGTAAAATAGAAATGGGCAGTATGGTCCAGCAATTGGCCACACGTACATTTTTATCATAGGGCTTTCTTCTTATCTTCCAGGTTTTAAAGTGGCCTGGGCTGAGTGACAGAGAACACGAATCTGCTTCCAGTTGACAGCTACTCATGCCAAGCCTCAAAAATCCCTAACCAGACTATGGCTGGTGCTGAGGAACAGGACATCTGGGGTCACTCTAGATTTGAGGCTGTATGTACACAGGATCTCATTTTCAAAATGAAACTGTTTTAAACACACTTAATTTTTAAAAATATATATTTTTAGTTGTAGATGGACACAATACCTTTATTTTATTTATTTTTATTTAATGTGGTACCAGGGATCGAACCCAGTGCCTCATGCATGGTAGACAAGTGCTCTACCGCTGAGTCACAACTCCGGCCCCTAAACATATTTAAATTTCCAGCCCTTATTAAAGGAAACTAGTGGAAAATAAAGGGCACAATTCAAGGTGAGTGTTTGCTGTTCCCAAGTTTCTCAGTTAGCTACAGGAAAAAGAACGCCTGATTCCACCTATAAGGCAAAGGCCCCCAAAGGCCTGTCCCCCCTCCCTCTGTGTCCCACATAGCTGCTTGCTCACCTTCCTTGCATCACATGGAGGAGACACACTGACAGGGTAGGTTGACAGAACAGGCTCAGCCTTTGCCCACCACATCCCACACTGCCTCACACAGGAGAGGCCTGATACACACCTGTTCTTCTGCAAAGACAACACCCCGCACACCTGCTCTAAGGAGAGGGCTTAACTAGGACAGCAGGATTCAGTGTTAAACAGGAACTGTCAACAAGAAAAACATTATATAAGCCGCGAGCAGTAACTAAACGGGGAGCAGCCCGACGCAGCTGCCACTGAAGGAACACCGCCCCCCTTTGCAGTGCCTCATCTCCCTGGGAAACAGACCAGAGATGCCCTGCAGCCACCCCTCACCCTGGTGAAGCTGAGGCCAGAGCCTGATGTGCCCCAGGGTGAAGGCAAGGAAGAGATCTCTGTTCCCAACCACAAGACCCAAACGAGACTTCAGGGCCCCTTCCAGAGGGCCTCCCCATCAAGTGCGGCACCCCACAAATGCCTTGTCGCCCTCCTGGGCTTGGCAGAAATGTACACACCACAAGGGAAACACGGAGATCTTTGGAAAACAAACCAACAGGGAAGGGGACACAATCCTTAATTGGGGAAAAGAATGAAAAGATCTTTTTTTTTTTTTTTTAAATATGAAAACGTGTGTCTAGAATTGAGAATGAAATGAAATGACCAGAAAGACTGGTGAGCTGAGGCTGGGCTATAGCGCTGATTCCAGCGAGAACCGAGTCCACATGGGCCTGGGCGTGCTCTTGCTTCCATTCTGCCCACCCACAGCTTCTGGGGCAAACAAATTCTTGGCTGAGCAGGTACATGTGGGAGGCCTGGTTATTTTCCAGCCATTTAAGAGCTTTGCCCGGAACTACTTAATCAGGATTTTTCAAGGTCATACATTCAAATATGGTGCTATAAGCCTTACAAAACAAATAACTCTGGGGTCCACAGGGCAGGAAGGTGGGGAGAATGAGGAGGGCAAGAAGGAATTAACCCTTCATGTGATCCAGCTTTCTATCCACTCTTACCTCACTGCTGTTGCAGTCAGAAAATTGGCAAATGCGTGGCTAAAAGAAATAGTAGCTAATTTTGATATCTAATCCTTGCTTTGTAGCAGACACAATTCTAAGTGCTCTGTATGCATCTGACCCTCAGCCATCCTTTGAGTGGGTACTACCTTCATCATCACGCCAGTTTTACAGAGGCTAAGTGACTCACCTGGGCTACTGCACGGGGCAGGCTCTGCATCTGCACTGTGCTTGCTCTATGCTTCCTCTCTGTGCCCTGCTGTCCTTTCAAAAAGGCAAAATTTTAACAACAGCCCTTTCCAGTTTACACACACACACACACACACACACACACACACACAAATATTCCTAAAAAGGACAGAACAGCACCAATCCTGCCACTTCATAAACCACAAAATTTAGGAGTCTACAAACTGCTAGATTAGGATCCAGCCAAAGCTTCCATCCCTGGTAAAGAGTAAGGCTGCTGGGAGCTACACACTTTGTGTTGTTGGCTGCAGGGAAGCTACACTGTTATCTTTTTAAAAACTAGTGATAAGAACTCGGTGGTTTCCAGGCATGCTGTGCACCTGTCCAGTTCTGACTTGTTCACTGCAGGGTGCCTGGAACTCTCCAGGACCTGGCACAGAAGTGGGTTCTCAAGATGGCTAGCGTGGGCGAATGAATGAATGGCTGAGTGAATGGCTGTGATTCTTTTAGATGTGGGCTTTTGGGGAAAACTCATAACACATGCAGGTTATCAAAGGAGCAGACAAGTTGGGCAAAGTTATCACTCAAAAAGTCCGAATCGGAGCAAGTAAATCATTGTCAGTATTAATTTCTAAAAAGACGTCTCAAGTGTGTTTAAACAATTTAATGTGGAAAATGGTACTTTTTGAGCTTAAAAATGGATTCCATTTTAAGACACATGTAAGCTACTATGTTTAATGCAAATGGGAATCTGTTTAGAAAGGTAAAGGATATGTCTAAGTTTTCCCCTGAAATCATACTCTCACAAAATGCAACACGCCCTACGACACCAATCTTTTCTCTTAACAGTCTCATATGCAACTCCTGTGAGTTCCTAGAGGCCTCCCAACCATCTCTTCCGAGAAGCTACCCTACCTCCAAGCCAGGGAAGCGACCACCTTGTATTCACTGAAGGCAGGTTGCTCTTTCTTTCTGTACACAAACGCACACTCTGCATGACTATTTTTTTCACTGTCACTAACTGGTCCCCATCTCCATATTCCATATAGAGCCAAACATTTTTTCCTAATGTAACTCAGGCGCCCAGTCAATACTCCTACAGAAATACCCCAAGGATACCACAAACACCTGTTTCTAATGTTCAAATATAGTTTAGATTTTTTTTAAAGCTATAAGTTAAGAAATTCACCCTGAAGCAATTTACAGGTGAACTTTTCATGAACTGGATATCATTACCCGTTAACGTGGCAGGTGCCCGTGAGCCCACAGGGTGGTCGCCCGCCCTCCCAGGAGACTGCTCTGCCCGCCTGCTGCACACACGTTAACTTCTGTGCCTGCAACACTGGTAAGAAAGCCAGAGCCCTGGCTGGATCCTGCAAAAAACACCCGTGTGCAGAGCTGCACCTCAGTCCAGCAAGCAGGCAAACACAAAAACATGCCTCAGTGAGGGCCGCCGTTAGTGCCAGCCAAGGCCCAGGGCATCCACAGGGCCTTGCTTTCGTGGCGCGGTAAGAAGTCCTTTGTGACAGGGTCCCACCTGAGAGAGGGCAAATATTTATTCTAAGAATGAGATGTTTCCTGTATGACTCTGATAAGGACTGTGAACGACGCTTTCCTCAGTTTAGTCACAAGGTTACAGTCTTGAAAACAAGCATTTACTACCTGAGACTGGGTGGACAAAGAAGAATCTTGAAATCTGAGGGCAACTTTTTATTTTCATTTTTTTATTTGTTCTTTTTAGTTTTACATGATAGGAGAATGTAGTTTGACTATATATATATAATATATATGGAGTATAACTTCCCATTCTTGTGATTATACATGATGTGGCATTTCACTGGTGGGTATTCAAACATGAACACAGGAAAGTTATGTCTGATTCACTCTACTGTCTTTCCTATTCCCAGCTCCCCCTCTTCCTCCCCACTCTGCCGTGTCCAATCTGGTGAAACCACTCTTCCCCACCCCTGCTCCACTGTGGGTCAGTATTGGAATATTAGAACAATCAGCCTTTGGGTTTGGGGGAGTGGCTTATTTCACTTAGCGTGACAGTCTCAATTTCCATCCATTTACCAGCAAATGCCATAATTTCATTATTATTTATGACTGAGTAATATTCCATTATGTATATGTACCCCATTTTCTGTATCCATTCATCTATTGAAGGGCACCTAGATTGGTTCCATAGTTCAGCTATTGTGAATTGAGCTGCTACAAACATTGATGTGGCTTTGTCAGTATAGCATGCTGAAGTTATTTAAAACAAACAAACAAAAAAACTCTTCTATGATTTAAATTATCTGTAAGAAGAGCAGAGGCAGGATTCTCAATGAAGACACTGACAGGGCTCTCTGTGGAGACTACAGTGAACATGGTTTTGGTCATTCTGCAAAGACTGCTCCAGGTGAGCTTGTCATGGTGGAACAGGGTCACTAACAGAGCCTCCCCTCTGACTGGACCCCAGGGCACTGGGCAGGTGTGTGTAGAGCAGCAACGACACATGCACGAGGGTCAGAAGTCCCTCTTCCTGGCTAGCCAGGTGTGGTGGCTCATACCTGAAATCCCAGCAACTCAGGAGGCTGAGGCAGGAAGATTCAGAGTTCAAGATCAGCCTCTGTACTTTAGTGAGACCCTGTCTCAAAATAACAGCAACCCTAAGTCTCACACCCCCGAGAGTGGGGTTGAGAGGCCCCAACAAAGGTGAGAGCAGATTTTCCACTCACCTTAAAAGCTGGGAATCCCCACCTGATTTGATTTGATTCAGAAAAATGATCAGGTTCAGCCTAAGGTCACAGAGCTAGTAAAGCAGAACTAGGATTTAAATCCAAGTTTATCTAATCCCAAAGCCCTGGCTGAGGTGAGCCATGCTGCCTCTGAGAGTAAACTTGTTCAAGCATGAGTTCCACTAACAGTGGGTCACTGGTAGTCTTCACAGGAGGAAATCAGTACATAATTTTTTCAATTATTAATATTTACTAAGTGAAAATTTCTGTTTCTTGGCAGGATTATTTGAATGGGCCAGATCAACGGGATGGCATTTACTATTCTTCCCTCCATAAAACGAATGTCTGGGAGATTATAATCCAATATGAAGATTTTGCACACACAAAAAATAACAATTCAGGTTAGCCTTCAGCATCTGTTGACATTTGTTCAGACCTGACATAAGGAATTATAAAAGGTGGCTCGCTTGGGTCAAGTCCTATGAGTAACTCAGGCAGCTATGCAGTTATGCAATCCCCATGTCCACTAGCTGGCACTCAGCCAAACCTGGCCTGCTAGTGTCTCTACCTACCTAAGCTTTGAAGGTAAATCTGATACAAGTCTTATCAATACTTAAGATATGAGGGTCTTGATGAGAAATCTCCGAGGACTAATTAATTTGATATAAATCAAAGAGCTTTTTATTTTCAAGTTGCACCCATTACTGTGGTCCAGATTTCCACAAGTGACTTAATGCCACCACCCAAAGTCAGTCGTTTTACATTATGATGTACTTCCTACTCATGAGACGAATGGCTGGAGTTAAATGTGAAAGGATGCTAAAAGGCCTTCTATTTATCCTGCTGGAGGTCAATGAAAAAGTGAAGGGCCAGTACCAACCTGCAAGGAATCAAGCAGACTTCCCTCAGCAGTTTTCCTGGGTACAGACTTTGGGAGTGTTACTAATACCAAAGACGTGTGCATCCACATGATCTGGAAAGGTGTCAGCAACAAAGAGTGTCAGCTCTGCCCAGCACCACAGCATCCGAACCTGCATTTATATAGTCCCAGGAAATGTGCACACGTGGGGCAGTTTGAGAGTACTGTGCTTCAGTATGTCACCAGTACGAGAAATAATATGTTGAAGTACAGTCAGTTCTTGGTTCTGTGACTTGAATACTTTATTAGGCCTTTCATATTTCAGAGGAGGAGGCCAACCTGGATATTCCATCCCCAGCCACCATCTCATGGCCACCCCTCTAGACAATCAGGGACTGGCACAGGCAGTGTTCCACAGCAGGTTAATCCAACAGATTTGGGGAAAGTCTGTTATATAGAAGAAGATCATCCAAACAACTATAAATTACCTGGTTCAGACTACAACTCACTGGAGAAAGAGGTCAAGGGTGATTCCCCCGCCCCCCTACTTTCTGGTTGTGACAAACAAAAGAGAAGCCTGTACTTAAAAAAGGATTCAACTAAGAGATAAGTGAATTAATAATTAGTCTTACTCATAAAAGAAAATTCAACTTTACTAATAAAGAAGTGGGCCTGAAATATCACCACAGCAAAAGCAAGAAAAAGAAAATCGTGGGAATCAAAGTCCTTAACAAGAGTTGAAGAGATGAAAGGATGGGGAGGGAGGAAGGCACTGCAAAAAATAGAGGAATTGGCTTATCAGGGAGTTCTTGGAAGTGCTGAAAGATCATTGATCAGGTCTGAGTAAGGACTGATTTTCATGTACTTGAAAGAGGGCTGCTCTTCCCATGACAGCGGGACTTTCTACTCTCTCCTATCAAGTGCACACTGACTTCTAAGGCTGAGATCCTTAATTTTTGGGAAAACGGGTCACAGACCCTTGTGAGAATCAAGAAAATCAAGCCAAGAGCCCCAGAAACACAGGACCACAGACGCAGTTTTAGCAGGACCGTCCACAGACTCTAGCTGAGTTATCTCTATCGTCTGGTGAAACAGGTCTTATTAGCCGGATTTCACTGTCATCAGAAAAGGAGCTGAGAGCACGTGGGTCGCAACCGACAGGACCATCAACAGACCTCTCTCTCGGAGGTCACACCTCCAAACCCACTTCTGACTCTGATTTACAACCAAAAACGGGACTGCTGAGGCCTGGGGGGAAGGAAACGCTTCCTTATTTACCCAGGGTAAGATGGGGAAAGGCATTTGAAGGTGGGAGAGAAAAGACCAAGGGCCCAGAGAGGGCAGCCCTGCCTGCCTCAGGCAGAAGCAAGTTTGGCCAATGGAACCTCCTTTCTACAGAACGCGCTGCTGCGGTCTGGATGTGGTTGTTCCCAAGGGTTCACATCTTGTGTAGGAAGCTTAGTCCCAAGTAGTGATGCTGGGAGTTGGTGGGGAACCATTTAGAGGTGGAGTCTGACAGAAGGGCACCGCCATTGGAAGGGCCAAGTGGTTCTCAAGTAGTTCTCCTGGGACCCTGGTCAGTTCTTGGTAGAAGGCCCCTCCCTACTTTCTGGCTTTCTGTCCAGTCATGTGACCTCTCCCTTTGACATGCTCCTGACATGATGCCATCTGCTGTTAGGCCCCGACCAGAGGCTGAACTGATGGGGTCATTTGATCTTAGACTTTTGATCTCACAAATTGTGAGCTAAGAAAATCTCTTTTCTTTATAAGTTATCCAGCCTTGGCTATTTTCTTACAGTCACCAGAATGGGCTAATATACAAGTCAAACATTCAAGTAAGTGAGTATTGCATTTCTATGTAGAAATCCATCTTTTTACAAACCTTGAGCGATGGGTTTCACACCCTCTCGATGGGTTTCACTCCCAGGAGTGCAGCCCCTCTCTAGCTCTTATAGAGTCTTCTCAGAGCCGCAGAGCTAGGCTATGGCTGAGGAAAAATGGAATGAAACTCCAACTCAGCTTCTTGGGACCACTCCTTCCCTTCAGAGAAAAAAAAAAAATCTCTCCAGGAGCAGCAGTTACCATGGCCCTTATTTCAGGATTCTAGCCTGGATATTCTTGTCTGCTCCTGTGAAGTCTCTGATGCTAATTTCACAGACTGGAGGTGAAGGTCCAATTAAATTCAGATGATACAATTGCCCAGCAAGCCCAAGGCACTCTATATAGTTCTGCATGATTTAGGAGTACCGGATTCTCCGATTCCCCCTCTACTTCAAAGCACTTAGGAAAAGCCTATATACAGTGAAGGGTAAGGAGCTTTTCCATATTATATTTGATTATTCAACCATTGAGACAAAAAGCTTCTTGCTAACCTATCTCTAGGGATGGTTACCAAGATAATTTGTCCAGTCTCTGTATTCATGGGAAATACACCACTTCAGCTCTCAAGTTGGAGTTCTGTAAACCTGGCAAAGTTTCTTCGAAGCTATTTCCTCATTTTTAACATCCCTGGTGGGAGCCACTACGCTTGGGTCAAAGAGGTGGACATCGAAGAACCCATGGAGGCACTTGGCCAGTCTGAGAAAGTGCTTTAAGTTCAAAAACTATAATATAAAGAACTATTCTAAAAAGTAGAAAGTGACAAATCCAAAAAAAGTTCATATAAATGTGGAAGGTGCTCAGAGAAGTAGGAGGTCATTTTTGTGGGGGAAGGGGAGAAGAGAGAAGTGGAGTAGACATAAGAGAACCATGAAGAAGATGGGCACTGGAGCTGCGGCTCAAACTCCAACGAGAGATGAGCAGCAACGCCAAGGGGAAGATTAAACTGGGCTCACCCTGGTATTCACTCTAAAGCAGGAAAGTAGACTAATACATCACATTCAGTAAGATCTGTATCCCTGACAACAATGGCAAGAAAAGGGGAAAATGGAGAAGGGCTTGTAGCATTTCTTAGAATATTTACTTGGCTCAAACATAACTGTTCCACGAGCAGTCTGGGTTTACAGTGCATGCTAATCAGATCATCTTCTGTCATTAATGATCTTTATTATGTCATAGGTATTCACTGCCCAATCATAAAGCTTTGTGTGTACTTCATATTCCAAGAGACTAGACAGAATCACAGTCTTATCAGTTTTACTTCCAAACTAAATGCAAATTTATTTTAATCTGTTTACCTATACATTGAAAAGTTTTCTTCTTTAAAAAACGCCTTCATATTTTTAAAAAGGCAAATAAAGGAAAGGTGCCCAGTTACCCAAGAGAAAAGATAAGAGGAACCATCTACAAGCAGAACAACATGAATAAAAATATAAAAGGCAAACTTCACGTTACAATAAAATATTGGATCTACTTCTAAAGGAAAATTTGTTTCTCTAGCAAATATGTCAGCAGAGAAACCGGGCCAGCTGTAATATGCCTTAAGCAGTGAAAACCTGTTTTTTCCTTTCTTTTTGTCCTTTTTAAAAGACAACTTGTCACAGTGAGACTTTTTTTTTAATAACAGCATCCATCCTTGTGACAAATGTTCGCCAAGGGTGTTGGGGGAGGAGGAGGAGGAGTGGTGGAATAAAAAGGCCCACCAGGCAGGAGAGGCCGGCCACAGCCAGACGCCATCTGCTGACGACAAGGGGAAAGGAAGAGGAGGGAGGCCTGAGAGCATCCAGTCCACTCATTCTTCAGCCCATTTATTCTTTTCACTGATTTATTTTGTCTTCATTGTTCTATTTAGTTGTTGATACACCAAACAGAATTTAAGAAACACTAACATTCTGTTATAGAAATGCTTGCTTTGGATCATGATGCTATACAGGGGCTTGACAAAAGCAGAAAAGAGCGAGCCATGTTCTAGAGGAGACAGGCTTTTTCAGGCCACACTGTGGTAATCTGGATTCTCAAAGCGATCATCAAGTTTTAAGTGAACTGAACGTGGCCTTGGTATAAATTGTTCTCAACGTGGGGTTTCAAATTTTCCAAGAGTTTGTCCTGTGAAGATTTTTTTCAAGAACAAATGATCCACAAAAATAGTGGTGCCCACTTACAAAATATCTATTAAGGAAAAAGAAATGTGGAGAGATCGTAAGTGATCTTCAAAGAAGATGTACCCAAGATTTGGTGATCTGGTGATGGCCCGTGAGTCCTCTGAAATGCTCTATTCAAAAATTCTCATGACACGAATAAAAAGGTTATTCCTTAGGAGAGGTCCATGTGTGGTACAGAGAATGCTCAACTGTCAGCCAGAAAGACCTGAGTTTTAATGCCAGTCCTATCAAGAGAAACTTGGAATTTTCATTCCTGTACCTCAGCTTCATCAATAGCAAAAGGAGAGACACCATGTTCTCTATTTCCAGGAAAGCCTGATATTTCTATCAAGCTTACTGGTTAATCTCTCTTTCTCTCTCTCGCTCGCTCTCTCTCTCTCACACACACACTCACACACAAAATAAGAACTCAGATTGTAGACAGTGTCTTCTCAAAAGACAATCTCCAAATTAGTCCTACTCAATCATACATTAACAAGAAAAACTGGGATCAAACCACTCTCCTGAATTTAGTGCTTACCAATATCCTATGAACGTCTTTGTATGTTTGCTACTTATTTATCTGTAAAAATTAGATAGTGGCATATTCCTGCACTAGTCTCCTTATAAAACTGTTCTAAAGTTTGTCTTGGGCATAAACCTGGAAAGGTCGGATGTAAAGATTAACTCATATTAAACAACACAATCCTATATCTCACTTAGTCAGAATTGCTTCTTGAATTAGAATCTAGTCTTAAATTTCAGTTCCTGTTGGTTTCTGACTTTATTCCCCAGTGTCCCACTGGTAGCTTATCCCTTAATACTTAACACTCGACTCAGCTGTTATCATATGACCCTGCCTCCCCTTTTCGACCAGGGATCCTCAGGTCCTACTATGCTGCCTTGATCAACATGGCCTCAGGAGTCCTTTAGTTAGGTACAGGCTTGCATGGGGATATGGATGGCACCCCCACAGAAAATCCCCATCTTCCAACTGCAAAGGTCACTACCCAATCCTTCCAAGTCACCAAATATTTATTGAGTTCTTACTCGAGGCAATGCACATACACCTAACTTGAATATCTGCAGCATTCCAATATTATTTGATTTCCCTCTATAGACTAAGTAAGCACTGTAGACCAAGATGTTCCAACTAACTAACAGAAGGCAATTAACTGAGTTACTACTGTCTGGCTGTTAAGGCAAATCCTTTCTCCTAACTCTATGGGAGATGAGAGGATGCATCAGAAACTAGACTTTGGAAATTATGCCCCAGAGTTTATCCTTGAAGGAATGATTTCACAGAAAGCAAGGCAGTGCTACAGCCTTATGATAACTTCCTTTCTCCAGGCCCCTGGGAAGAAAACCTGAATAAGGTCCAATGTAGAGTTTTCATGCTGATTGCAGCAACTTCAAACGTAGACTTGTCAACACAAAGTTTTGGTTGTAACAAATAGCACTGTTTCGCTGGAAGACTATGAACAGTATTTCATAAAAACCTGAGAAAAAATACTCAAGAGAGAACTTCACACGAATTATGTCAAGTGATATTTTGACAATAAAACAGAGAAAGAATCAATTTAGAGATCCAATTTCATTTTCAGATACATTTCAAAAACTGGGTTAAATAAAATTAAATTGATTTCTCGACATCTTTAGACTTTCAAAGTGCTAAGTGTGCACTGTGAATTTCCAGGAGAGATATTAGAATGCTGAATTTCCCCAAATTTATTTAACAAAGAATCCTTTTTCATAAAGCAAATCCTGCAGATCCAGTGTTCTCAGGAACATACTGGGAGGTTTCTGTTCTGATCAATTAAGTGCTCCACTCTCCGAAGACAGAAATTGAAAGAACATGAAGGGTCACTTGGGCACCACCAGAAGGAGCCTTGGCTGATGATCCAGATACCCATTTCCACTGCAGGTCCTGCTGCCAACTGGTTGTCTGCACTCCCCAGACCTGCTGGGACCCACCTGCCCTCTGGGCACTGGCCGCCAGCCTCCATTCACCCCAGGCCACCCAAGCCCTGCCACACAGCCACAGCCATCTCTTTTATGTTGAGGATCTCAGAAATGCTGGCTGCAGAAGCTGCCCTGCGTGACTTACCATGTAACAAAACCTTCCTTCCACTGTCATCCTAATTTCTATATCAGGTAGTAAATATGGGGAATGTTCAAAAGTTACTGCATTTTAAGAAGAATATTCCAAATTTTCTTGAAGTTTTCTTTGATGTAGATGTTGTTGGAAAAAACCGAGACAGTTCAACACTCTCTTCAGACTATTCTCTTTTCACAGAAATGTCTTAAATTAGCAAATGCAATTAAGTAAATACTGAAAACTAGAGGAACAATACAGGTTCTTTGAAATTAAGAACAAAGTTTTTCTGATAAATATTACTGCCTGAAATACAGTTAACATGTTTGTCACTTTTAAAAAGCCACAAATGAATTTCTTTGAAAAACCCAAGGTCTGTTAAAAAAAAAAAAAAAATCCACAAAATTGGGACTCTGCCAAAATGTGAATGTTACAAAACCATGGGCCACAGGCCTTTCTTTAGATTTCACAGTAACTACTAAGGCAAGGAAGGAGCTTTTAGGGGTGTGAAGACTGAAAGATCAAATGTGGATTCAAAGGCCGGCTCCACCTGGAAAGGTTTGGGGCAAGTTATTTAATTTTTCTTTAACCTTAATTCCTAATCTATTGAATGAGATTATTAAGAGTTTTAAATAAGGTAAAGCCGAATTTGCCTGGCAGACTAGAACCTATATTTGTTAGCATCAGGTTTGCCTAAGAGTGATAGGAAACCTCAAATATTACCAGCTTAAGCAAGAGCTGTTTTTCTTTTTCTGGTAAAAGTGCAGGAAGCTGTTAGGGCACCCCTCCTGTTCTGCTGCTCTTCCACTCTACCTAACTTCATGGTCTCAGTGGCATTCACATTCCAAAGAGCAGAATGGGAAAGGGACAATAAAGGGCAAAAAGCTGTCCCTTGAGGAAAGTTCCTGGAAACTTACATCCTGTTAACCAGAATTCAGCCACCTGGCAAGGAGCGCCAAGCACCCTGCTGTGGAGTAGGGATGGGCTGCTGTATCAGGATGGGTGTGGGTACTAAGGCAGCCAGCAGGCTCAGCCACAAAACCCAGTATAGGCTCCTCACCTGGGTGAAATGGCTGCATCTTTCCAGAAGTAACTCAGCCCTGAAAGGCTGGATTCCTGAACTGTACAGGTGGTTAAATTCTGTGAAAATCATCCTTGCCTTTAGAAAACCCTACCTGAGAGTACCAAATATGTCCAAGAGTTTAAGTCATCATTTCTTAAGCTCTGTTCTACAGGTATTAAGAATGCAGCATGTAAAAGGTAATTTAATACCAAGGACATTTTTTTCCCAAAAATCCATTAAATTTTTTGAAGAAAACCAAACAGTATGTCCTTTTCAGTCTAAGCAGTTTAGGATACGATTTTCCCTAACTGGTCACCCACCCCCCTTAGTTTTCTTTCCTGGGGGAAGGAAAAAAAAAAACCTCAAAAGAACAGATCCTGGCTATTTGCTTTAATAGAAAGAAATTAATTTTGTTGCATTACAGGGTTCAGTTTTCAAAACTCGATGCTTCATTTTTACCCTGTGGGCACTCCATTTTGAGGCTGTGCTCTCCGGGAAGAGATGAAACACGGAGACCTGGCAGTGGATAAAAGCAACTCTGTCCACACTCCCACACTGCTGGCCCTTCCCACCTCTGTCACTGCAAGGAGCTGTGAGTCAAGGATGGCTGAGGAGAAAAGGCAGGATGGACCCAAGGCCACGGGAGTGACTGTGGGCGGTGTGTTAGCAAGCTGCAGGGCATCACTACCCAACTCAGGCCCCATCAGCACCAGGGCTCGTTTTTTCTCCAAGACAAGCTGAAGCAGGGTGCCCCAGACCTTGAACAATTTCTTGTCAACCTCATCTTTCTGTTCTAATTATTTCCAATAATTTAAGTCATCATTTCTTAAGTTCTGTTCCACAGATATTAAAAATGCAGCATGTAAAAAGTATTTTAATACCAAGGACATTTTTTCCCCTAAAATCCATTAAATTTTTCAAAGAAAAACAGTTTTATACAGCTTTCTCTGCTATTCATTCAATAACCTGCCCATACACAAAGGTGTGCCAGACCCAAGTCCCTGTATACCAGGGAGTATCAGGACTCAAGTGACAATCACAGGAAGCCAGCCCTGTTCTTACTCAACTGTGTTGATTCTTTCTGTCCTAAGAGACCCTAAGATGACTGTATCCTTGATTTTTATTTTAAGGATTTTTTTTTCTTCATTATTTTATCGACTTTTTTTACTAAGTAATTAAAGCACATATTTATGAGTTACATAAGAAAAGGGTACACAGTGAGAATCCTTTTACCCATCTCCCTCTTTCACTTTTTCCCTCCCCAGAAGAAAGTATTTTTACTGTTTCCTATGAATCCTTCCACATCATGAATTTCCTAATGTACACAGTGGCATAAATACATCCTGTTTTGCATTCTGTTTTGCAATTTTTTGTCAACATTCTTTCTAGTCTAAAGTAAATAGTGGCATTTACTGTTTCAGATTGGTGCTATTTAACCATGTATGGACATCTATAGTCTCAAGTTATATTCTGGTGTTGAAAAGCCATAGGCACCAGTTTTCTTTCTCACAATTAACTAACTATGCAATACTAATTCTCAACAGTTAGAAGACTTGCACCTTAGAGGAAAGTATCAGAACCTCAAATGAGAAGGGTATGAAAATGCATGCTCTTCACTCACTCCCAGAAATCCCAGTGTCCTCCTGGGGACACTGACTATGCCTCATTCATGGGAAATGCAACTGAACCAAATGTCTAGAGTAGCACTGTCCACAGAGCCTTCTGCCATTGTGGAAATAGTCCCCATCCACGCAGCCCAATACTGCAGCCACCAGCCACCCACGTCTAATGTGCCCTCGAAATCTGGCTGCTAGTTCACCCGAGGGGTTCAATTTTGAAATTTTTAATTTAATTTAAATTTCAACAGCTACATGTGCCTGGTGGCAATAGACTAGAGGACAGGAAAAGACATCAAGCCCTGTTATAAAACAGAGAAACAATAAAAACTGTGCGTATATGACTATGCAGGGTAAGCACAGAGGATTGAGCCCAAGTACATCTTCTGAACCATCTTTTCTTAACATACACAAAGCTGAGTGGACTAGTTCCAAAAATAATTTGTTTAGTTAAAGTTGGAACAGACATTAAGATATGCTGCAATTATCTTTAAAATCTGAAATTAAAATCGAAGAATTTACCAAAATTCTTCATTTGATTATGCACTCGGTTTTAATTTTTTCCTGGCATGACGTTGCAATGTGGATTACATTAAATTAACAGTTTCTGTTAGGTGAAAAAAACAAACTGTGGAACAGTATGCACGACATTATGCCAAGTGTGTGTGTGTGTGTGTGTGTGTGTGTGTGTGTGTGTGTGTTTATGAATAGAAGCCATTGAGACCAGTTCAACATAGCACTCTGCAAGGGTGGGCATGTCCTGTGTCTGGGCTGTCTGTGTAGCCACCAGCTATTGGGCACCTGAAATGTGGTTAATGAGATAGAGGAACTTAATGTTCAGTTTTATGTAGTTTTAATTAATTTAAACACCCCTAGTGCCTAGTGGCTTATTAGATGGCACAGCTCTAGAAGGAAAACCCCCATGCTGTTAAACAGCTACTGCCCAAGGGACTAGGATGGGTGGAAGGAAATAAACTTTTACTTAAACTTTATACACCACTGAATTGTTTGGATTACTGAGTTCAGCACAACTGGCATATGTGATACATTAAACAAACAGGAAGGGGAGGTGTCTGCTTGAGTTGATAGAACAAAAGACACTGAATGTATTTATTACAAAACAGACTGGGAGGCTTAAACAATGACATTTATTGCTCATAGTTCTGGAGGCCTCCGTAGGAGATCAAGGGCCAGCAGACTCAGTGCCTGGCGAGGCCTTGCCTTCTGGTTTGCTGAGTCCTACAGCACACAGAGAGCAAGCATGCAAGTGAAGGGTTAATTTTATGTATGTGAATTTCACCTAAAAATTCCTTAAAAAGAGAGGAGGAAGGCCAACAGCCACCACTGAAACACTGAACCACACAGAGGGCCGAGCAGCACACTGGCTCCACTCACCTCTCTGTGCGGTGATGCCCCGGTGGACCCCTTCCTTCCTATTCTTCTCAACCAAGCTTGAGAGATTTCTTTCTCCTAACAAAACCTTCCAGAACTCATCTTGAACCCTCAAGGCTGTGAAGGAACCCATCTTCAACAGGTCTGAGCCTGACCTCTCCAACACTCTGCATTCCCATTTCCATCATCTGCTGCTCTAGAAGTTAGCCTCTGTTCATGTTTCTTCATCTTGGATGCCACCCCCGACTCCCCCAAGAACTCTCACTCAGTATTCCACAGGAATCTCACATTGAGGGAGATGCCATGTTCCTTTTCCACAGTGCTGAGGAGATCCCTCAGGAAACTGCCCCCTTGACTACCCTGGCTTCAACCAAACAGGGTGGTTGCCTCTGGACATCAGTGCCATCATCACGACTACAGTCAATGGACTGAAGAGCCCCTAAACTGACAAACAGTTGGATTAGATGAGTTAGCTGATTTCTCTAAGGTATCTTACCATCATACAGAAACCCTGGTAGGAAAATTAGATTAAAAGGCAAAAATAAAGGAACAGAGACAAATGGTTTTCTTCAGCCCTCCCTGACCCTATCTGCCACCTCCACTCCAGCCTCTTATCTGACTGTGAAACCCTTTTTTCATAGAACACCTACTGACATCTCCCACTAGTAATCCTCTCATCCCTCCCTTTCCCCATCTCATTAAATAGCACATCCTTCTACCTAGTTCCTTGATCTAAAAATCTTGACATTATTCTTGGTTCTTCTTTCTTTAGACCTCACAATTCATCTGTCAACAATCTGTACCTTCAGTGTCCCCAACCCAACACTTCTCCCACCTCCCCCTGCTACCAGCTGGTCACAGCAGCTGCTGCCACCTTTCACCTGTACCATACATTTTCCTTTCTTGCCACCCAAGCCTGCCACCCGATAGTACTCAATGACCTTTGAAAACTGAAAGTCAACACTTCTTTCCCACAGGTACAGGGCAGCACATTACCTTTGAAAATTTAAAAGTCCAACACATCTTCTCCTATTCAGAAAAGTCCCAAGCCACTGGCAATTAATAGCAACCAAATCTCACCTGCCTATCAGGGCCTACTAGGCCTCCATGAACTGCCACTGAGTATCCACCTCTCCAACTTCATTTCCAAATGCTCTAATGCTGCCTCACCTGTTCTCACCTCCTGGCATGCTATGATTTGAGTGTCCCCCAAAACTCATGTTGAAATTTAAGCCACATTATGAGGTAACAGAGGTGGGGCCAGGTGGGACCTTTAAGAAGTGGTCAGATCTTGAGGACTAAACCCTGCTTTAGTGGATTAATCCACACATTGGACAATGGAGTAAGGGATTTAATGAGATGTCTTGAGACTGAATCTGTTAGAAAATTCAGTTTGATTCCGTCTCTTGTATGTGCCCATTGTGCCATGTGATGTCCTGTGCTGCTCTAGGACTCTTCAGAGTCCCCACCAGCAAGAAGGTACCACCAGATGCAGCCTTTCAACCTTGGACCTTTCAGCCTCCAGAAGCATCAGATGAGTAAACCTTTATTCTTATCAATCACTCACTCTGTGCTTTCTGTTATGGCATCAAAAAATGAACTGAAACAGGACCCTGAACTTGCAATTCTCTGGGCCTGGAATGCTCATCCTCACTTCAATTGATTGTCACCTCCTCACTGAGACCTGGGGACAGTCTAACAGCAGTCTGCTCTGACATCCCCTCTCTCTTAACCCCTCTACTTGGTATCATGTTTCTTCTGGCGCTTTAACTGACACCTCCCACACTAGAACAAGAGCTCCAAGTGGGCAGGGATGTTGTTTTGTGTCTTTAGCACACAGGGCAAGACCGGCTAGTAACAATGCCCAGTAAGTACCTAGGGAACACACGAATAAGTCAAACCCATAGGACAGTTTCTTGGAGTCATCTGTGAGTTACTTGTTTATGGTAAAAGGAGCTGACCTGGGACACCTGAAATGACTAGGGTAAAAATATACAAAACTGGAGCCTGGTTCTTATCAGCAGTGTCCAGCCCAGGAGATAAGCTACTCAGGTTCCTCAGAAGATGCAGGGGGCTGACCAACTGCAAGAGAGGAAACTGGACAAAGCTGCTATCTTCAGTGATCCAAAAGTGGCTTCTGTATGATCTTGATGGTAGATAATTGCATATTTTCCCCTTTACTTATAATTTACCTAAAAATTTAAACCTGTTTTAAGGCACATGTTTGAAGCCAGCCTTTATGAAGGGAACAGTGAGGCAAATAAAATGTTTTAGTGATAAAAATGGAATAAATAAAATATTTTGGTGGAAGCCTGTTCCATATGAGAACCATAGTTATAATAAATGCATTACATACTGAATGCCACTTGTATGAGCTGCAGGCAGACTAGAGATACTGCCATACCAGAAATCATTCTGTAACCATTGGAGAAATAAAATTACTGTACAACATATGGTTTTTAGGTAGCTAGTTCTCTAACATCTCACTATACACTTAAGGCTAATATTTAATATGGAATTGAATTCTGCATATGAGCAGCCCTTTGAAGGAAGTCAGATAGGAGAAAACAGAGAAACTACTCATAGTAATTAAGAGCTCAAGTTGGCAGCTCCACCAAACCCACACTGTGACTTGCTGTTAAGTGACCTTGAGCAAATAACTGCACATCTCGTTGCCTCAATTTCCTCCTCCGTAAAATGAAGACAGTATCAGCCTTGCAGGATGTTTTCTTAAAGATAACATGAAACAATGTAAATAAAATGCTCAGTACAGACTCTAATAACCTGTATGATGTTGTAGTGGAGTTACCCATTTAGGTGTCTCTCCTTAATGGCCAGAAGGGCAATGCTGGTTCACTCTCATGATCTTGGCATCCCAAATACCTGACTCTGGAGCCAAATAACAAATGAATTAATTATGCTTACAAAATGTCCCTAGTTTTATGTCAAAGTCAGCTGAAGAGGTAAGCCTAAAGGAAGAGAAAATACTGAGAAGAGTAAAAAGGCAAGCAGGTGGTGGGGGCAGCACTCAAATAGGGGTCAGTGGGCAATGGGCAGCAGCCCTCCAGGAAGGAACAGGACAAACTGCCACCCACAACTTCTCAATACTGCACAAAAGCCCTGATGAGTCACGCTCAGGACAACACTTCAGAACACTGTTAACAGTAAAGCTGACCTATCTGGGAAATTTCTGCTCATTTCTAACCAGAGAGTTGCAGTTAAACTGTCCCCTGTATTATCTGAAGACTATACCCCAGGGGCTATTTTGGCAGAGTGCAGAGAGCAATTTGGCAGTCAAAGGAGAGAGTTATTGTGTGAGCCTGGTGCCACGGCTAGCTTAAGATCACACAGAAAAGCCCAGGGCCACACAGCACACAACACTTACATGCTTGCCATACAAAAGAGCAAGGAAGGGGCATGCCACCCAACATCAGTTCCTCACAGAAGGAAAGGGACACACATTCAAAACTGTTTTCCTGGGGTGGGGATGTAGCTCAATGGGAGCGCCTGCCTAGCATGCATGCAGCCCCTGTCTCAATCCCCAGCACCTCAGAAACAAAAGGAAAATGGCCCATCAGATGAAGACGAGCAGGTGTGGGTAGACAGGGGCAAAGGGGGGGGAGTTTAAGTTGGGGGTGTAATGGCAGAGGTGAGGGGGTCCCTGTGATGGTCTCTGTTAGCTCTGTTAAGTAGAAAGTAGGTCATGTGCAGAAGGGAAGTAAAAACAGAAGCAGGAAGAATTTTGAAACACATGGATTAGGCCTGCAGCAGTCACTACAAAAGACTGACAGTGAACCAGAGAAACACAGTGCACCTGCTAGGGAGCACCCAGGCGGCCAGCCCTATGCGAACAGGTCCCAGTCTGCCCTGCCATGTGACTTTCTCCAGCAATGGTCAGCAGCCCAGGAGACAACACAAGGACAAAATGGTCAGGAAGTGGAGGGTCTTGGTAAGAGAGTGAGTTAAGATCTGAACCACAGAATCTAAGTTGGCTAAGGAGGGAACTAACACCTGAGTAAACAGCAAAGGATCCCATGGGACGTACACAGACGGGGTCTACAGAGTGGGGGTCTGGGGTGAGTGGGGAAGGAGGTCACTGGCAGAGAGGTGCTCAGAACCCCAAGCAGTCAGAGAAATAGATGGAGCAATAAAATCCAATCAAGTTGGGGCAGAGCAGACAATGAGGTAGGCATTCATGATGAGTGGGAGAAGTGACAAAGTCAGCAGGTTACTAGTTACAAGGTGGGCAAAAGGGTGATGCTCTGAAGAGCAGACTGTTACATGAAAGTGGAAAAACAGTGACCCACCACAGCCATGCCACACACAGGTCCCCATCCTACCTTCTGAACTGTCACACATCTGTGCTGGTAAAACCAGTCCACCTAAGCAGATAATTCCAGCAAATTTTTAATCTGAAAAATTCCTATCAATGTGTCCTCTTCTTTTATACAAAATAAATGTTAGTGGTCTACTTATAAAGGTTACCATGGATTTCCCATTAAACAATCTTTGGGGAGTGAAAAATTCATTTTAAACTTTCAAAGTGGGTCACACATCTATCTACACGCTTTCAGGGTAAATTAATATTTCTACTAAATCTTTAAATAACAAGATTTTATTATATCTATACTAACTGGAAACAAGGGTTTGCTTGAAAACTGGAAATCTATGACTTTGCCATTTGTATTGAAGATGCAGGGATCTGATTTTTTTTTTAACTATCTCCCCATCATCCAATATTTCATCACTGATTCAACCCATGGACTCATATACATAATGCAGTTCTGTTTTTGTTTTTGTGGTACTAGGGTAAGCTATATCCCCACTCCTGGCCTCAAACTTGCCAGCCATCCTCCTGCCTCAGCCTCCCAAGTCACTGGAAGGTCACTGAGAGTAAGCAGAGGCATGTATCACTGTGCCTGGCTTAGAATGCAGCATTTTATGTTACTGAAGAAGTATTTCATGGAGAAATGTGGCTCTTCTACTCCTCTGAATAGGCTTTTTGTCTCCTTTGGGAAATGTCATTTACATCCACATCTCTATTTTTTATTTTCCCAGCAAGATGTTCCCTGTTCTTTTAGAACACTCTATGAATAGCTCTGTTATTGCACTTCATACATTGGAATGTCAACCAAAACAAGCTTCATAACCTTGGGCAAGTACTTACCTCCCTCCTTAAGTCCCTTGTTAATTTACTCATGTGTAAAATGAAGAAAATAATAAGACCTTCATCAGGCTCTTTCAGCAATCCATGAGCTAATGCCTGGAAAATAACTGGAATCATGCCTGGCATACATCAACTGCTATAGAAATGTTTGCCATTATTATAATATTTATTTTCATGTCTCTCTTTCTGGATTTGTTAGCACCTTCAAGATAGAGACTAGGTCTTAATCTCAATGCCTAGTACAATAACTGGCAAATGGGAGACATTCAGAGATTGAATTTAAGAATCAACCAGTTTTTTGGCAAGTTGTATTCCATGTATGTTCGATATGTCAAAATACATTCAACTGTCATGTATAAATAAAAAGAATAAAAAATTTAAAAAAGGAACCAACCAATTTTTATCTCACAAAGGAAATTAAAATGTATATTAAAAATAATGAACCCAAGTACTACCTTATTTATATTCATTTTGTCTGAAGAATGATTTCAGACAGTTCATAGAGGTACAGCCTTATGTTTGAACTATGTAACTTAAACGCATGACATAGAAAATTTTCACTTTTGCTATAGAAAAAAATCTAGAGCCTGGCTCCAGAGTCAGCTATGGTAGTTTCCTTCACAGATTCAGGGTATCTAGGGAGGAGGGCAGAGAATAATGGTAACAAAGCACACCCATTTAACCTGCCACCATTCTACAGCAGAGACATCTCAAAGTCGTTGGTGACAGAAAGGGAACAAGGAGGACACACAAAAAATTTCAAGCTAACTATTATTCATCAAGCCCTCAGATATGGGGGTGAGTTGGAGAGGTGGCCCCCTTGTTCTCCAATAGAAAGCAGTCATTTTCCATAGCTTGTCTTGACTTAGGACCAAAAACCTCATCCTATTCAAAATCAGCACTGCTAATATTTTAATATTCCATCTCTTTGCAGATATGTATTATTTCTAAACCCACTGAAAACTAGTCTATCATCAGCTAGTAAGACTGGCCTCCTTTCCTAGGACTTGGGGAAAAAAAACAACAAACCAAACATCTTAGTCACCAAAATGGAATTCAATGAATGTCCAAGTTAATAACTGGGTGTGCTAGTGTTTCTCAGAGGAACACAGGTTTTTATCACACCCTAAGGTCAACCAAGTAGAAACCCATATAAAATGGTTGAGGTGAAGAGTCAGGAGAATCTTCAGCAAACTGAGGTCATTTCTACTGTTGAGTCCCTCATTCTTATCCATGGATGATGGCCCCTCTACGCTTTCCAGGGGACAGTAAATTTCAGAACAACCCGAGGTGAAGTGAAATGTATAAATACAAATTCAAGCATGAACATGAAAAGAAGAAACGTACTTAACAAACTCTTCTCCACACGCTGGAGGATCTATTAATGACACCAAATTCGGACACAGGTACAGGGGAACTAATACCTGCTCTTCCTAACAGTGGAAATGCAATCACTTTGAGCAATAACTCCAGTTCTTTTTTCCAAGTAAGCCAGCATAAAATGTACATAGAAAGCATTCCATTCAGAGAAAGCCAAAAAGAAAAAAAGCACAACACACACACACACACCCCTACACACACCTTAATAACAGCATGTGCCTTCTATATAATTCACTGTTGGGTAACTAAAAAATTTTGTTAGTTCATGGAAATGTCATGTTAAGTTTTTTACAAAAAGGCCTAAGGATCAACCAGGAAAATTCAGGAAAAAACTCTTTTTTCATGGTTGGTTGTTGGTTGTCAGGTTTTAGATGGGTGGAAGGACTTGTAAATGCCTGAAGAGACGGTCTCAGCTGCCTTCCAACTTCCCTGATATTTCATATTTCTTGGAATGTTCTCAGGAAGAACAGAGGCCCATGAAGGACTGGCCGTGGCGCCAGGGACCAGGCAGAGACCATCCAGGGACACCGTTTTCCGTATGTCAATTAATAGTTTCTTTTCATTTGGGAAAACTTCCATTTGGGGCGCTGTGCAAGTGGGCTTGCAGGCTCCCGACTACTCGAAAGGGTTTGTGTCACATGTCCCTGGAGGGACAGAATAGGATAACTGAATAACACAAGTATAAAACCCCAGTCTCTCAGAAGTCATTTCACAAACTCAAGAAAGGTCTGGAGCAGCATAGGTGGCACTTACAGATGTTTTCTAACTTTTTTATATTATATTAATTTCAGGATGATCAATTTTATGATTATTAGGTAGACCACAGCTCTTAATTCAGCATATTTCCTCCAGAATGGCTCAACTTTAATCATTTTTTTTTGAAGATGACTTCAAGGTATTAGAAACTGGCCTCAACACTAATTGCAAGAAGTGT
Source organism: Callospermophilus lateralis (assembly GCF_048772815.1). Lineage (NCBI taxonomy): Eukaryota > Metazoa > Chordata > Mammalia > Rodentia > Sciuridae > Callospermophilus > Callospermophilus lateralis. The sequence continues at coordinate 23,045,174 of NC_135305.1, read as the reverse complement.
ACCTGCCAGACTGGAGCAGTAAAAACATGTCCTGACCCCTGAGCAGGAAGGACGGGAGAACCTGCAGCTAACCTGACAGGGCTCGGTTAGTTTGGTAAAAGATAGGTTAGGAGAAATTTTGTATGCAAAGTTCTTTACTTGCTGGGCATGTGCATGCACACATATACACACACAGACCCAGAAAATATCCAAGATCTCATAATTAACAGGCCTTTAACCTACCTGAGAATAGTGATTATTTTTCTATAGCTTACCTGAAGATACTCATTCTTGCTCATCCATACTTAGAAAAAAATGAGTGATATAAAAACAAAGTAATGGTACATGGAACAGACATAAAGTTAAGATATAAAACATGCAATAATATCCTACATTCTACACATATATGAAAACTAAGAAAGAGAGACTTATTATAGTACATGTGGGAATCCCCCACATGCACCAAAAAATGATTTGACTGACCGAAAGTAGAACTGAAGGCCAAGGAAAGGATTTCCCCTGTGGTTGACTAAAAACATGATTCTTATTTTGAGTTGCCTTTCCAAGTGGTCATGAAGTGAGCAGAAGACCTCTTAAAACGTTTTTATTTTTTTTTCTTCTTTTTTTTTTTTTGGTGAATTTTTTTCCTTTGGTACTGGATTATAAGATGTGGCTTAAAGACAAACAACACTAATGCCCTTAAAATGTCTGCAATAAGTTCACAGTAACACAAATAAGAGGGCACACTAGGTTCAAATGCTCTGAAAAAAACCCTTCAACCAGTCCACCTTAATGATGTTCACAACTATGTGAAATGCATGTCTACCAAACAGGCCATCTCTGGCATCACAAAACTTATCACAGAGAATATCACAGGGTTTTTTTTGAAGCACTAAGTTTCCCAAAACACATAAAATGACGGTACAATAAACAAATACATCATTTCAAGAGCATTCGGAGTATATGCTAACACAGTCATCTATTCTTTCATTCTTACTGAGAATGGATTTGAGGTAAACATGAATAAAGTCATTTGAGCAGAAAAGAGTTATCAGACCAAAAATGACTTCATTGAGAATTTCACCTCAGAAACAATTTTAAAACAGCAAGATTTCTGAAATCTTAGCTCCTCAGGTTAAACCACTTTAAGGTGGAAGAGGCATGCACAAGGCTAAACTACTATGGTGTCAGAATTAGGCCAGGCAACGTTAAACTAATAAATCTTCATGATAATTTTATACATAGAAATATTTCCACTAAATTAATTAGAAAAAAACATATATTTTTGTGTTTACTAGATAAGCTTCAGGAATGGATAAGTGTTCTGATTAGCTATTGCCCATGACAGTGAGAGAAATGTGTGGCTTTCTTATGCAGAAGAACAATCTGTGCGACCATATGAGCAGAATGAGCAGCTGATGCAGTTTGCAGATTATGAAGATTTTCATGTAAAACTAAGAAACCAAAGGTTCAGAGACTGGAAGAAAGAGTCAATGTACCTACTAATTACTTCAAATCCTTCTTAGAGGTCTGGGCAATGTCTATCTATTTTTGTGCTTAAGACTTTAAATATAAAGTCTATACAATCAGAGTCCAAAAGAAAATTAGGCATAGTCTAAAATATTACAGGGTGCCAACAGGTAATTAACAAGAACTTTTAAATTGAGATTACACTGTGCTTAGTGACTTTCTTCCAGAGAGTAGAGTATGGAAAGAGGAGAAAATAAATTTACAATGTAAACACTAGGCAAACACTAAACCCTGGTCAAAAGATCAAGGTCAAGATCCACAGAGGTAAGTCACACAGACAGGTTGCTTCTTTCATGTGGATGTGATGAAAATGCCACTTTACTCTGGTCTTCCTCCCCCAAACCCACACCTTGCCTAATAATCAAAAAAAACGCCAGAAAATCCCAAACTAAGGGACATTCTAAAAATATTGGCCTTGTAGTCCTAAAACCGACAAGGTCATCAAAAACAAACCCCTGAGAGACTGCCCCAGACCAGAGGAAACTAAAGAGACATGATGACTCCCTCTAATGAGATATCCTGAGAAGGGATCCCGGAGCAGGAAACAGACACTACCCAGAGCTTCTGGATGTTTCCCTTGTGTCTGAGGGTGGATTGTTAATAGTAATATACCAGAGTTTGCTCCTTACTTATGACACATGTAACGTGACAATGTGAAAGTCAGCAATAGGAGTAGCTGAGTAAGAGACATATGGAAACTTCTATATCATCTTTGCAAATTTTCTTCAAATCTGTAATTATTCTAAAATAGTTCATGTAATAGATTTAAACTGAGAAACAACCCGCAGCACCAATGTATGGTACTTCAGATGAGCACTGTGGCACTGGTTACACCAACAGGGACAGGCCCAGACTGGGGTCCTGACTGTTCTGCAAATTGACCAATGGACACCCTGGCCAAGTTGGAAACCTGTCTGAGATGCCAGGAGACCACAGATGGCCGTGCATACGACAAGAACAAACATCTCAGAATTGCCTCACACCCCCATCTGAAGTGAAAAACAGGCAATTTTATGCAACAACAACAAAAAAGACAAAGCCTAAACAGGCTGGCCACAGGCCATCAGTGACAACACATGACAAAGCAGCCTTCAGACTTCATTAGCAAATACCATTGGCAGAATCCAAGCAGGTGCGAAGAAGTGACCCTGACTACACAGGGCTCTGTATCCTATTTCTTTACCATTCATAAGGGACATCAGGAATAGGAACACACAATTCTTTTAAAGCTTTATAGAAGAAAGTAGCCCATGTGACATAAATTATCTATTTTTAAGACTGTCTAGTCAGGAAATGCGTAGTACCATTTCACCATGTTTCGTAAGGAGGTGGTGAGCCTTTAAGTGCTAATAGGTACAGAAAAATATTTTGTCTTTACAGAACAAACGTGGCAAGATAGTGTTTGGTGCAATAGATTTATTTAACTGCCTTGAATTTCAAACCAAAAGGAAATCTGGGGATTTATCTGCTCTAACAAAAAAGTTCCAGAATTTATAAACTAGATGAATGTAGCATGTATGTAGCACTCATCAGGCCAGAAAATTAAAAACAAATGTCTTTAAATGTTTTCAGAACATCAACACACTGTCAATCAAAATCATAATAGTTTTTTGGAAACTTGGCCAACTTATCTGAAAGCTCATCTGAAAGAAAAATGATGCAGAAATAAAAAGATGCAGAAAAAAAATCCCAAAGAAACAATAACGACAGTTATGATGACGGCTCTCTGCCACACAAACTCATTCCACAACTCCGGTAATTAAAACTGCATGGCAGTCATCTAGGATGGGCAGATACACCAGTGGAAAGGAATGAAGCATCAGGTAATCAATCACACATCACAGACTGGCTCGCTATTCAAACATTCATTGAATACCTGGGTAAGCACCGCACTGTTGACAGTCACTGGGAATGGTCAAACTAAACACCGAAACCAAGTTGGCCAAAAGGTTGAAGATCTAAAAATTGGCAACTATAGAGGAAAAAATTAAGTGAGGTATTTTTCTCAAGTTTTACACCTAAACACATCTCATATAAATAACTATATAAAACTCCTAGCATTCCTAGAATATAGCTGAGTATCTACATAAATTTCATGATGGAAAAGATATGAATCCTAGAGTAATCCATTGTGAATTATGTTCTCGTACATGTTAGTAGGTGCATGGTTAAACGAATTACAATCTAGTCAAGTAAGGAGTGGCTAAGTGGACATCAAATTGTTGATGAAGAAATCTATTAGCATTTAAAATTTCAGTACTGAATAAAAAGGTAAGTTATAAAAGTATATACATAGTAAATAGACCTCCATGTAGAAATTTAGAAAGACACAGAAAACATCTACCCCAAGAAGAGGTCAATTTTCCTCAAATTAATCTATAAATCTAATGCATGCCCTCAATCAAGTGAAGGCTTTACATGGAATAATTCTGAGTTGTTTATGGAAGAGCAAAAGGCAAAGATGAGGGATAATTTTAAAGAAGAACGTGGAGGGGGGGTTTAAACCAGACAACAGGATGTAACAAAGAAATGAAGACATAATAAAGCAAGTGTGAAAGTGAATCAGGAAAATAAGAAATAAACAAGCAGAACACACAAAAAAATATTTAGATGGACAAAGCCGGGATGGTCTGCATGCACATGGTACAGGAACGGTCGCCCGCTGGATGTGGGGCGCTAAGACCACAGAGGTCATGGGAAAAACAAAACCATAGATGGGCTGTGGATGAAAACTGCAAAAAGCAAAGCCTCATAACTCTTAGTAGAAAACAGAGGGAGGAGAATATTATATAATGTATATAATATAACTTTGATCCAAACAATAATTTTTATAAATAAGACACAAAGAAACAATGCCCACAAAAAGGAATCAATAAGTTGTACTGCATTGAAAGGAAAATCTCATTCAACAAAAGACATTATTTAAAAACTGAACAACCAAGTCTAGAACCTGGAGAAGGTACTTGTATACATACAGACAACAAAGAATTGATATGCAGAATAGAAAAATATTGCCTACAAATCAATAAGTATGAGATACCAATAGAAAATGGTCACATGATTAGAACACGTACCCAAATAGCTAGTTAATGCAAATTCTCAATTTTATCAGGAATGAAGAAAATTCTAAATAAAAGTACAATGAGATACTATTTCATACCTGTAATACTGACACAATTAAAGTCTAGCAATGACAAGTGTCCACAAGACTGTTGGGTGAGATACAATTTCTTCGGAGAGCAACTTCCTTAGTGTCACTAAATTTGAAGTTGCACATGTCCCAAGACCCTGGAGTTTTCTGTTTACATATCCCAGATGAACTCTGGTACATGCAATAAGGAGGGAAATGTGAACAAATGAACACAGCCACATTTTTTAAAATATTTTTTCAAGCTGAACATGGAAACAATACATCCATCTATCTATCTATCTATCTATCTATCTATCTATGGTGCTAAGGATCAAGCCCAGTGACTCCCATGTGCTAGGTGAGCACTCTACCACTGATGATGACGGCTCTCTGCCACACAAAATCATTCCACACCTCCTCAGCCCCACATTTTTTCCAATAGTGAAAAACTGCAAGAAACTAAGTCTGTCATTAGGAAAATGTATTTAAAACCTGCTCCAGTCTGGCTGGGTACAAATAACGGAGCCGCCACAAAGCCTTGTAGGTTCAAACAGCAACTCTTTGTTCCTGAACTCTCACCGGCACTCTATACACACTTCCCGGGAACACACTCCCTCCACCAGGCTCCTTGCACCAATTCTCCGAACACCACCACCCCCCCCAAAGAACTCAACGGGGAACTCAAAAGTGGAGGCAGCAGGAAGGATCCCGGAGCCGGGTCACCTTTCAACCATTCCCTCTAGCAAAATGCCAGGCGTCATTCCGACTAAACTGTGCTCTCAACATCTCCCTGCTTCTGTTTAATTAAACAACAAGCATGTGGCTTAGGGACCTTGCCTGTCTTAGGTTGTCCAATACTACATATGGTCCTTACTCATCATCAGATGAGCTGACCTCAAGGCGTCAGCCTCCTGTCTTAGGTTGGTACCACTGTAATTGGATCTTACCCGTCATTGACCCCGGTCCAGCATTCAGCCATACTTGTGGATAGGCCTTTGCACCAGTGTGGGGGGGGGGGGTGAGGTTCTTTACCTCACCTCTGTTGGCCCCCAGATTTGGCCTTTGCACCAGTGGGGGGGTGAGGTTCTTTGGCCTTTGCACCAGTGGGGGGTGAGGTTCTTTGCCTCACCTCTGTTAGCCCCCAAATTTGGCCTTGGTGCCAGGGGTGGGGGTGAGGTTCTAGCCCTACATTTTTTCCAATAGTGAAAAACTGCAAGAAGCTAAGTCTGTCATTAGGAAAATGTATTTAAAACCAGTGACATTTATAAAACTGAATACTATAAGAAGACAATTAAAATGAATGAATTAAGAGTTATAGATATTAATAATATAAATAACTCTCAAAATCATAACATTGGGTAAAAACACAAACTGGGACAACATGTACAACATGGAGGCACTGGGGTGAACGCGGAGCTGTGCGGCTGGGGTCCCCCAGCTTCCAGGAGTGCTGCACCCAGAGACCTCTGTGGAAGAGCCCCTGCATCTCACACCCCTTCTCCGGGGGCAGCTTTCACCCAGCAACAGTCAAGGTGAGGCCATGAGGCCTGGCTCCCACCCCAGCTTGGGGGATCCTCAGAGGCTCCCTACAGGTTCCCCAGAGGCCTTTCCTGTGGCCACACTGCAGCCCAACTTTTCCCTCTGCCCTACCCTGCCTCCTCCTCTTCCACAAGCATTGGTCCCAACATCTCTCAACAACCTTCCTCCAACTCAAACTTCATAGCCTGTGCTTCCCTGGAACTGACTTGCAATAAATACAACTCACATCTTTTTTTTAAAAACCAGGACACAGCTTGCCGTGAAACACTGCCACTTGTGTTTGAGAATAAACACACAATTAGTAATATAAAAACATGCAGGGGCACGTTCATCTCTGGAAGAAGACAGGTTTAATGACTGCATACCATTTTAATTATTACACTGGATAATGTACACACGTTAGTTACAGTATTCCTTATGCTTTCTTTGTATTCCTGAAATATTCCTTAATTAAAAAAAAAAAATCACTGAGAAGGAGCAGTGTGCCCCTGTCAACCAGCGTCTACCTTCTTTCTGCTCCAATGAACAAGTGGATGGCATGCAGTAGCAACAGAGTCTCAAGGTATTCCTGCATTTGAAACAAGAACAAATCTCTTGATGAAAGCAGAAGAGAGAGAGGGAGAGAGAGAGTGCTAAAGAGCTAAAGAGTTCTTTTTTCCTTTCTTTCATTTTAAAATGTAGCAATCTTGAAAATTATTTATCATCTTTATGAATCTGCAACACCTCATGGTGTACCAGCAAAGATCACTTGAAATAGGCTGCTAGACAGAAATCACGTATAATTTCCACAGCAATTCCACTTATCTTTCTTTTCCTCAAGAAATTATCGAATTCCAAGTAAATGGCAGTGAAATTATAGGGACAACTTTGATTCTGTCAAGTTTTACACATAATGGCACCATGATTTGACTAGAGCATTTGACTCTGAATTTGTATGGTACATAATTGCCACAAACAAACCATGGAGAAAACTTCTAAAAAGTAGGATTCAAGAATAAAAGGAGATGCCTAGAATTATTCTTTCTAAATTTAGAACATGTTTCAATACAAAAACGTGTTATGGTATAATTATAGTTGTATAAAGTACAAAGTGCTCATGATTTTTCTATGTGTAATGTAAATAACAAAATATAGAGACTGCATGAGATTTTTCAATTAAAGAACACATTCACATGAATATTAATGTAACTGAGACATAACTGAATGTTTCTCCACGTTTACTACATAATTCTGCAATGGCCAACTTCACTGTTGAGCTCTAATTTTGGTTTCAAATTTTAAAATTTCACTGTGTAATAAAATGAGTTCCACAGCCCTAGGGTTGGGCCATAGGAACAGCATTTTTCCTCTTTCCCACCCAACCTTCTGAGCTATGTATGACATCAAAACATCACATGAGAGAATCCAGAAGCTCAAAAGAAGAGACTAAAAACTGGAGGGTGGGGTGGTGGGACAGGATGAAAAGGTTCAAAGATGCTTCTTCCAACTTACTAATTTGAGGCAAACAGGTTTTATATAGATATCCAAAGCATCAAGCACAAACAATCCAATCTGTGTTTAGCCTATCATTAGTTATTCAGAACCAACTACTGAAAAATTAAATTTCAGGTACCGTATGTTTGATATAAAATGTTTATAAGCAAGAACTGCAAAGGAGAATGAGAAAAAAAAAAAAAGTCAAAATTCTCAGACATAGGCAGCAACTGTTGTTGAATAAGAATTAAATATCTTCTTTTCACCACTGTAATGTTCCAGGTATAACACTGTCAAAAACAAACCAATCAAACAAACAAAAAACAACTCTTTTTATTTCTGGTTTTCCCAGTTATCTTTCCATTTCTCAATTTTCAGTCACTTCTTAGGAATCCAAACCTCAGCTCTGGTTAAGACAACACAGGCACGCCCTCTTGTGGTAGAAAAAGAAACTGCCTGATCATGCTGTACTCAAGCCCAAGGTAATCCTTCCTTTCAACTTCTGAACCAAGTCCTCGACTATCTGCATTTTATAGAAAAGGAAACAGCCACCTGAGGCCAAGCAACCTGTTTCCTGGTGGCATCAACCAGAGAACTGGGTCACATTTCAAGGCTGTTCACTTCCCACCACAGCTCCTGACCACAGGGTCTATTCATCTTGTAATTTTTGATACCAAATTTCCAAGATGACATTTAAAGCAGATATTAACCACATATTACTAAAACATAAATCTGAAGCAACAGGGAGAACCTAATTTTAACTTCTACAGTCTTAATGTAATTTCAAAGCAACTATTTCAGTTGTATTTCCAGGTTTAATACAGCATATCTGTGATCATTAACAAAACAGGAAAGTGAATAGTGGGCAAAATGTTCATAAGAAAGTTCTTTTTCCAACATTATCAAAAAGTATATGAACAGGATTCTATTTTGTGTATCACCAATCTACTTGTTCCTAAAAGTATGCCCTTAAAGGGCAGGCAGAAATAATAAGAATTTCCAAAGTAATGAACAGGTCATTTTCATTTACATCCTCATGTCAATGGATATGAACAAGGGGATTAATACTTTGTGTTAATGGCTTGTGCCAAAATTTTTTAACTCACCGATTTCTGAACACCTATACATCTTCCTCATGAATTTATAAAAATAAAAGAACCTCCCCCACAAATTTGTTTTAAAAGTTAAATTAGCTAAAGGATTAGGGAGTTTTTTCTAATATTTACCCTTCTTATTCTCTTTGTACCAAAGAAATACAAAAATGCCTTTTATTATGGAGTTGGAAAATCAAGTAGAGAAGAAAATTAAAAGGAAATAACTAAGTTCACAGGCCATCTTTTTTCTACTCTGTAAATATCCCAAAGTGTCCAACAGTGACTTCACCTGTGAAACTGATCCTGCCTAACCAGACTGCCATGTCAGTAGACCATGCTAGCTGCCACTTTCCTCCCAATGCTCTGTGTATGTCCTCCCTAAAGCTGGAAAATAAGTGGGCCTAGGAAGATCAGCCTTAAAGCTCACTCATATGCTGCACTCCCCTGATAGAACTCCAAAGTGAGTTGTGCTTTCCTAAATCAATAAGCAGAACAAAGCCCCCGGGTATCTTGTATTCTCCACTTCAGTGAAGGATACCACCACCTGCTCAGAAGACCAAGGCAGAATTTGAATTTTTCTCCTATATTCTCCATATCCCACCTGTCACAGAGTCACATCACTCCTAGCTACTGAATCCTGATTCTATTCTCTCTTCTTAAATCTAAGACTACAGCTTTCAACCAAGCCCTCAACAATCCCCCTCCCAACCCTGGACTACGGCCAAGTTCTATCATCCTTGGGAGTTCGGCTCTCACTTTCCCTGGTCCAAGGCCCCCAGCCCCTCTGCACATATGCACACTCTCCTCTCCACTCAGGGAGGTCAGACACCAGTCCCCACCCGAGTCCATGCTTCTGTTGTCCTTTCACCTTTATCTTTAGGGGGCCTAACAAATATGAGTGCCCTATAAATCTCTGTTGAATAATGGACTTGCTTTGAGGGAGGAAAAAAGGAGAAAAAGTACAGTTTGGCTAAATAGCTGGTACTTTATTAAGAAAAATGACTTAGTGAATTTCATCAAAGAATTGTTTGTTTCTGGGGCTGGGGTTGTGGCTCAGTGGTAGAGTGCTTGCCCAGCATGTGTGAGGCACTGGGTTCGATTCTCAGCACCACATATAAATAAATAAAATAAAGGTCCATGGACAACTAAAAACTTATTAAAAATTGCTTATTTCCAAAACAGATTACACCCCCTCCCATTTCCATTAGTCTTGGGCAAAATCATGAATACAATGTTCTAGAGTCATTAATTTTTCACTAAAATGAGGAAAGTGATCAAGCTCCTACTTTAGGTATGAGGACATTTAGGTGCCAAGTCATACAATCACTAGCTCCAAGGAGTCTTGATTTCTGCTCTGGGGCAGAAAATGGCCAGCTTCAGCAGGAACTGTCCTGAAGGTTTCCCTTGGGTACACTCTAGTCTCCCTAAAGAATCTTATGCCCATTATTGATGTTATGTGGGACTGTACACAGATAGGTGGATACCCAAGGGCACGCCTCTCTGTGTCTAAAAAATAAAAGGTGTTAAGCCAACATCAATTTTCTCCTGAAGAACTGAAAGTTGGAAGATAACCCACCCCCACAAATCTGAACTATTTTATAAGAACAGAATCATCTGAGCATGTTGCACATGCCTTGTGATCCCAGAAGCTCGGTGGCAGAAGTGGACGGATCACAAGTTCAAATCCAGCCTAGGCAATTTAGTGAGACCCTGTCTCAAAAAATAAAAAGGGCTGGAGGTGTAGCTTAGTGTATAGTGACCCTGAACTCAATCCCCAGAACAGCAGGTAAATAATAAATAAATAGAATAGAATCAAAATCTAAGAGGCTACAATTCCTTCTTTGAGGAGTGTTAGCAGCTACCAGGCATAATACCCATCATTCTGCACCAACGTTCACAGCATGGGAAATATAGCTATCACTGGAACCTGAATCCTAGGAAAGACACCTAGTAACAATTTGTGTTACAATTAGAATACAGTGGGGCACAGTGGCACACACTTGTCATCCCAGAAGCTCATGAGGCCGAGACAAGAGAATCACAAGTTCAAAGCCAGCCTCAGCAACTTATGAGGCCCTAAGCATCTTAGTGAGATCCTGTCTCAAAATGAAGAACGAAAAGGGCTGGGGATGTGGCTCAGCGGCTAAGTATGTCAGAGTTCAATCCCTGGTACACACACACACACCAAAAAAAAAAAAAAAAAGTAGAAATTTGGTGAGTATCTGACATAGAACCGTCATTCACTGAGTCTCAAAACAAAGTATATCAAAGCAACCTACTACAATGAAATTAGCAATATAGCCCAGTTCCCTGAATGGTCATCCTTCACAGAATTTAAAGTTTTTGAGTAGCTACCCATTTTTGGTGACTTTATTGAGGAATGCCTACATGCCACAAAAGCCACCCATTTTCAGGGTAGGATTTGAAGACCTTTTCTAAGTTAACAGCTGTACAGTCACCATCAGGATGCTCTCTCTACTCCCACAGTTCCTCTCCACACCCGTTTATAGCCAATCCACCACCAATACCAGCCCCAGTGACCACTGATCGGCCCATGGTTTGGCGTGTCTTCAAACTTCCAAGTCAGCGGTGTACCACAGCCAGTCATTTTTTGTGTCTGGCTTCCCTCACTTGGTATACTGTTTCTAAGGTTCATTCATGCTGCACATTCAGCATCACAGACCAGGACTCAATTCCCCTTTGTGGCTGACATGGATACAGCACATGCTGTTTATCCATCCATTAGCTGATGGATGTGGACTGCTTCTAGTTTTTTGTCTAATGTGAGTAACACTGCTGTGAACATCTATTTGGTTTTTGAATGGGTACAATTTTTATAACTTTGAGATATAACTGATAAACAATAAATGGCATATATCAAAAATATACAACGCAGTTAGCTCTGACTTATTACATACCATGAAATGATGAGCACAATGCAGACAATGAATACATACCTCACTCCCAAATGTTTCACTGCAATCCTCCCTTGGGAATCCTCTTCCCTTCTTTCTCAAGCCATCTCAGACAACTACTTATCTGTTCTCCATCATTGCACATCAGTTTGCAGTTTTTAGAACTTTATCTAAATGGAATCAGACAGTATGATGCTTCTGGAGGGCGTCTGACTTCATCATTATCCTGAGATCCACACGCAATGCTATCTGTATCAAAGGTCTTTCTCCTTTTTGTTATCAAGTAGCATTCCATTGTACAGATAAACCAAAACATGTTTATCCATTCATCTGCTAAAAGACACTTAAATTCTGTATAGCTTTTGACAATCACCAGTAAAACTGCTATGTACATTGTACATAACCTCTGTCTCAATATAAACTGTCATTTCTCCTGACAGCCTACTAAGGAATGGATTGAGTCCTATGTTAAATGTGTGTCAAACTTTTTACAAAGTTGCCAGAAATTTTTTCATCATGGCTGTACCACTTGATACTCCTGCTAGCAATGTGTGAGGATTTTCCACATCTTGGTCAACACTTTTACTCTCAGTCTTCTGAATTTTAGCCATTCCCATGGTTGAAAAATAATCATAGCAATATCTTATGATTTTGCCCTACATTTCCCTAGTGACTACTGGTGGTTGTGCCTGCATAGTTTAGTGGTCAGCCAATGATCTGGGCAGTGGTTGTGCCCACACATCCTACACCTAATAGGCTTCCACATGCTCTGCTGATGAAGCTGTACTGGGGTTGATAAGAGCATTCATCAAGTTGTACCCACTTATCCTTGGCTTTCAATTTTTGCTGGACTTTCCTGACCTGAGCTGCCAAGGAACGGGCAGAGAGCTCATCTCAGTCCTCCTAGGGCTCTCTCATTTCCAGAATCAGCCTACTAAATTTCTGGTTGGTGGCTCCAGCAAATTGAAAGTTCAATGTAGCAAATCTGTAGGTTTTCCATTATGAACTGAGCATGCCATTTTGAACAAGCAAACAACCCTCAACCCCACTCCTCCAAACAGAGTCTATGTTGGCTTGTAAAACTGTATTTTTCATTAAACGAGGCAGGGGGTGGAAGAGAGCAGGAGCCCCAAGCAAGAAGGCCACATATGCTCCCATTTTTCTTACTCAAAAGCTCTAGCATATTCGTAACACTTCTCAATTTACTGTCCTCCTTTCTGGTCGATAATCCAGTGCTCAGAAATAACAGTTTTGAACAATCTTGTTCAGTTTTCTACTTGTTTTATTGTGAAAGAAAACCATCCATCCTCTTCATTTCATCATTAGTGGACAAGATGACCTTGGCTACCCATTTTTAACTTCTAAATTTACACTAACATAATGTAGGATAATAATACAAAAATAAAGTGTGACTTTAATTCCACTTAAAATATCAAATATAGAAATGCTCTCAGGTCTCTGAAATCTACAAAACATAACTTGAATATTTTCCTTTAAGACAGCAACTCTTCCACAGTATCAGCATGCTAACACTACACTAAAGTACCAAATATTCCAATGTTCAGTCATTCTGAGGCTCCTGGGAGATAAACTGATTGATTGCTTGGACCTCAGCCAAGGTTCTTGACCACAAAGATTTATGATGGCCCCAACAGGATGAATTCTGTGGTGTCATTACCAAAGCCTGACACAGGCAAAAAGCAAATTTTTGCAGATTCTATTAGCATTATTTTGTTCTATAATTACTCAACCAAGATTTTGTCACATTCTACTTTTCCCCAGTTTTTTCAAATACAATGACAAAATCCTCAAGTCTCACTTGCATTTAACACCACTCCTTCCTGGTTACAAACCAATGATTTACAGCTGAGTATATTTTTTCACCTGATACCTCATTTGATCTTCCTCAAGGCTGCATGTGGTAGCAGAGCAAATATTATCCTCATTTTATCCTGCTGGTACTGAAATTCAGAGGGATTAAGAGTTCCCAATCATCTATAGCAATAGCTTATGATTTTGACCTTCCCTAGTGACTACTGGTGGTCGTGCCTGCATAGTTTAGTGGTCAGCCAGTGATCTGGGCAGTGGTTGTGCCAACACATCCTACACCTATTAGGCTTCCACATGCTGGAGCTGTACTATACTAGTCTAAAATCTAGATGTGCTAACAATGTTTCATTGTGTAACTCTGGATATGTCTCCACCTCAATTTCTTCAAATGTTTCAGTAACTTCTTAAAAGTAAGGAAAAGATAACAGAAGCACATTTTATTCTTCAGGGCCACCCAGAATCTGCCTTCTACTCCAAACTAAATAAAACTGCTGGGGTCAGAGCTTTCCCCAGAGCTGGGGTGCCTTCCCTGGCTACTGTCTGTAAAGCTGGGCTTGGACCTGCCCTCAAATCCTCTTTATCTCGCTTGCCTGTGACCATTTTTTGTTTTTGTCCTTTAGTCCCAGAAATATAACTCAATAAGGGAAGAGAAAAACATAATAAATATGATTCTTAAATTTATCAAAAATAAAAGGAAGGAAAAAAATTAGCCCTGAAACACCAGATTTTTCAATACTTTCAGTTGAAGAGAACTAGTTTTAATACATGTTGCCTTAGATTTTTAATTATAGGATGTGACTGACAGTGCTGAACAAAAAACAATTGAAAAAACAAAGGGTTGTTCTTTGAAAAAAATAAATAAAATTGACAGACCCTTAGCCATGCTAATGAAGAGGAGGAGAGTGAAAACTCAAATTACTAACATCTGTGATGAAAAAGGAAATATTACAACGGACACTACAGAAACACAGAAGATAATTAGAAATTATTTTGAAAATTTGTACTCCAATAAAATAGAAAATAGAGGCATATGATATGCCCAAACTAAACCAGGATGATATATACAATTTAAACAAATCAATTTCAAGCAAGAAAATAGAGGACGCCATCAGAAGCCTACCAATCAAGAAAGTCCAGGACCGGAGGGATACACAACTGAGTTCTATAAAACCTTTAAAGAAGAACTAACACCAATACTTCTCAAACTATTTCATGAAATAGAAAAAGAGGGAACACTTCCAAACACATTCTGTGAGGCCAATATCACCCTGATTCCAAAACCAGACAAAGACAAATCAAAGAAAGAAAATATTTTAAATGAATATAGATGAAAAAAATTCTCAATAAAATTCTGGCAAATTGAAAAAAAAATATCAAAAAGATAGTGCATCGTGATCAAGTAGGGTTCATCCCAGGAATGCAAGGTTGGTTCAACATACAGAAATCAATAAATGCAATTCATCTTTGAGTGGACTCAAAGATAAAAATCGTAAAAATCATCTCAATAGATGGTGAGAAATCATTTGATAAAATAGAACATCCATTCATGTTCAAAACGCTAGAAAAACTAGTGATAACAGGAACATACCTAAACATTGTAAAGGCTATCTATGCTTAAGCCCCAGGCCAACATCTTCCTAAATGGAGAAAAATTTAAAGCATTCCCTCTAAAAACTGGAACAAGACAGGGATGCCCTCTGTCACCACTTGTATTTAACACAGTTCTTGAAACTCTAGCCAAAAAAATCAGACAGACAAAAGAAATTAAAGGGATACAGGTAGGAAGAGAAGAACTCAAATTATCACTATTTGCAGACAATATGATTCCAAATAACCTAATCAATAAATGGGCCAAGGACCTGAACAGACACTTCTCAGAAGAGGATATACAATCAAACAACAAAAATATGAAAAAATGTTCAACATCTCTAGCAATTAGAGAAACACAAATCAAAACTACTTCCTTCTCCTGGTGTCTAGAATATCAGAATGTCCACTCAATGTCCAGCCCCAGGTCGCAGGCAGCCCCTCTTCTCTATCTACTTTCATTCCTTTGATGGTCTCAACTCCTCCTATGATTCTGAATTACAGCTAAGTGCTGATGACTTCAAGTTTCCTCTTCAACCCTGACCCTTGCTGACTTCCAGACTCTGCCTATTTGGCGTTTCTGCTCAGATGTCTACAGAGGCATCTTAAACTACATGTGGCCCCAACTGCTCCTACTGCTGTTCCAAACTGTTCCTGCAAACCTCTTTCCCTGCCCCATCTCGGCAACAGGCAACTCCACTCTTCAGCTGTTCCAGATGACACCTTTGAGTCCTCCTTGACACCCCTTTCTCTCGTCCCATATCCAGTTTCACAACAGATAACTAGAAACGCCATCATTATCATCCCACCCCTTTGTATGACCTCAGGCACCACTGTCTCTCATCCTGGTCCCAGCAACCAGCTGGAATCAGGTGTCACTCTGCTTCCACCCTTGCAAATGCTCCTATCCCACAGGATTCAAATCATAGTTTCAAAAAAAAAAAAAAAAAAAAAGCAGGGGGCTGGAATTGCAGCTCAGCGGTAAAGTCCTTGCCTCATACATGTGAGGCACTGCGTTCAATTCCCAGCACCACATATAAATAAGCAAATAAAATAAAGGTCCAGCAACAACTAGAAATATATATATATATATATATATATATATATTAAAAAAAAAAAGAAAGATCAAGTCACTGTCTTCCTAAAACCAAATATTCTTCTCATCTCATTCGAAGTCCAAGCCATCACAATAACCACTGCTTATATGATGTGACCATCCATTTCCTCTCACCTTCTCCTCTTCTCATGTCCCTCACCACCCATCCCCCGCCTCCTCATCTTCCAGAGGCCAAGCAAGCTCCTGCCCTGAGGTCTCTGCACTCCGTATTCCCTCTGCCTCCAACACTGTCCCCTAAATATCTTCATGCTCTTTCCCTCGCCTTCTTCAAGGCTTTATTCAGATATCACCTTTTCAGTAAAGCCTTCCCTGAACATCCCATTTATCACCGAGTCCCCAACCCTTGACTGTCTCATGTTTTTCTGGAGATATTTCTGCTCTCTAGTGTACTTACTGTACATTTACCTATTGATTTGTTCTTAGTCTTAGTGTCTCCCTGCTAGAAGGTCAGCTCCACAAAGCAGGAAGCTTTGTTCACTTTGTCTGCTACCATATCACCAGTGCCTAGAATACTGTTGGGCACGTGGCAGGTATTCAACAAATACTTGGTCAAGCAAAGAATCATATTCTTAAAACAATACGGATTTGTATTAATTGATCCATATGCAGACCACAAAGTTGAAGGAATACAGACTGCTAAGTAATGTATGACTAAGGATGTCGATCATAATAAGACCAGTTCTATCCAAAAGAAACATAATTCAAGTCATAGTAATTTTTTTGTGTGTGTGCTGGGATTGAACTCAGAGGCATATGACCACTGAGCCACATCCCCAGTCCTATTTTGTATTTTCTTTAGAGACAGGGTCTCACGGAGTTGCATAGCACCTCACTTTTGCTGAGGCTGGCTTTGAACTTGTGAAACTTGTGATTCTGCTGCCTTAGCCTCCCCAGCTGCTGGGATTATAGGTGTGTGTCACCAAGTCATAAGTAATTTTAATTTTATAAAGCAGAGACATGGAAAAAGTAAAAGAAAACAGATGAAATTAATTTTAGTGACGTTTTAACTCAAAATATCCAAAATATCGTTTCAACATGTAATTAATTCAAAAAATATTAATAAAATATGATAGTCTTTTAATATTAAGTCTTTCAAATATGGTATATATTTTATGCACAGTATATCTCAATTAGTAATAACCATATTTCAAATGCTTGATAAGTAAGTGTAGCCAGTGGTTACCATATTAGACAGCATAGATCTGAACCAAAACTAAATAAATCCATTGTGGTATAGATTATTTATAGATTTATCCACTATTTTTAAGATTCCAGGGCTGGGGCTGGGGCTGGGGCTCAGCAGTAGAGCACTTTCCTGGCATGTGTGAGGCACTGGGTTCAATTCTCAGCACTGCATATACATAAATAAAATAAAGGTCTATCAACAACTAAAAAGAAAAAAAAAATTATTTAAAAAATTGATTCCAAAACAAGGCTCTGATACAACCTCAGGGTATACTAGTTTTGTCAAAACAGTCTCAAAGAATATAGCAAAAGGGCAATAGCTTTTATTCTGAGAAACCACTTACATCAAGTTAACTGACTGAGTGCCTTACACCTCACCTGGGTGTTTTGACTAGTAAGAATGAACAGCCTTCTTCTTTAGTCTTCCATTAAGAAGCAAAGTTAATCTAGAGAGTCTATAATCTTACCCACATTAGCACACACACACAAAAAATCACTATCTTCAAATAGAAAGAACCATTAAAATGCAATTTCCACTAAACTAGGTTAACTAAAACTCATCCTGCATTAAAAGACAATCTTTATAGAAATACAGTTGTGGTTAAAAAAAAATTAAGTTGCCTTACTGATATATTTGAACCTCTAGACTCTTTTAAAGTAAGTGAAATAAAGCACTAAGGAGATTGCTTTGAAGTGTTTAATATATGCATTTGAGTCTTTGCTATGTTTCTTAAAAGCTGAACTATTATGTGTAGAAAATATTTTCATAACTTTTTATCAGAAGATTAATTTCTCCCAGGGTCCCATTATTTATAAATACTCAATAAGAATTATCAGTGTAACTGCCACCATTTTTCAACAAGTAAATTTAAAGAACCCAATTAAGTGCATTAGATTTTAAAACTTTAAAGTTCTAACATGTTACTTTTTTTAAAAAGCAGTAAAACAAACCAGGCAGCATCTACTCACTGGATGTTATCAATCATCTCCTGCAAACTGGCAGCTCTGAGCTGGGCTCCATGAGGCAGAGAAACTCCAGATGGCGAACACCCAATCCTCCTAACCCTGAAAAGCATGAATAAAATACATGTATGAGAAAGAAAACTTGCTAGACAGACTTCTAGCAAGTGACTACCTGGATAGGAAGTAATCTCTGCTTCTTTTCTTTCCTTTTTTAAAATGAGGACTCAGAGTAAGTTAATTCATGGCCTTGGAGTATTGGGGAGACCCAGTACTGCAACACTTGGTATCACAACTGTTTTTCTGTTTGAAGAAATCTCAGAGAGATACCTAAGTGGCCACAATAAAATATGCATCCTGCACTGTGCCTGTTGGATTTCCTATCAGTCTGATAACCAAGTAACTAAAGACCAAAACTAAGACACTTTTGAAAGTGGAAAGGGGAAAAAAATTTACTTATTGACCAAGTAAACTGATTTGATGATGTTGATTTTATTCTAAAAAATAAAGCAAATGTGTGATTACTACATTAAAGCAAATTTTAAAGGTTTCTTTTTATTATACAAGCACTAAAAACATCATAAGCAGATTAATTTTGGTATATAGTCATGCACTATAATCAGTTTTCTTAACAGAGAATGTATCTCTCATGTCATATCACCAATATTTTTCCTAGAAAAATAATTAGTACATTCTCATTGTTTAATTTATCACAAAGTTGCCACAATATTTTCAAAGTTTCACTTTAGTTGAATGCAACTTTATGTCTCTACTGGCATTATCTTTAACAAAAAGATGCTCTTGACAGATATTGAGGAATCACTGTAAGCTCAAAGCAAACTGCTGAACAGGATAATCTCAATTCTACATTTGTACCAAAATGGAATATTTCAGCTTAGATTATTTTCAGATACTGTCTTTTGCATAAATTGGTAGGTTTTTCTTCACTTTTGCCCTCCAATCCATTCAATAGAACATACTTCATCACAGGTAGTTTTGTCCCCTGCAATGCAAATCTCCCCCTATCAATTCTTACCTTAAAAGTTTTCAAAGGCTTACTCGCTCTGAGGCTATAATCTACAATCCCTAACAGGGCCTTCCGACCTGGTCCTGGTCCTGGTCCTGGTCCCTTCCTACCTCCCAGAACACAGTGGTCTGCTGTCAAATCCCTCAAAGCACTAATTTCTCCCCTGCCCCAGGGCTTTTGCAGGACCTTCTCAGTCAGGACTATCTTTTTATCCTAGATGCCTTCCTATACCCCCAATTTAAATTATACCATGCTACTTTCCTCTCTCAAAGTATTCTATATTTTTTCTATAAAACTTTCATCAAAACCTACAGAAAACCTATAAAAACTCCATGAGGCTGAGGCTATAGCTCAGTGGCAGAGCTGCTTGGCCTAGCATGTGTGAGGCACTGGGTTTGATCCTTGGCACCACATATAAATGAACAAATAAAATAAAGACATTCTGTCCATCTACAACTACAAAAAAAAAATGTTTAAAAAACTCCATGGGCTGGGGATGTGGCTCAAGTGGTAGGGCGCTCTCCTGGCATGTGTGCGGCCCGAGTTCGATTCTCAGCACCACGTACAAACGAAGATGTTGTGTCCGCCGATAACTAAAAAATAAATATCAAAAAATTCTCTCTCTCTCTCCTCTCTCACTCTCTCTTTAAAAAAAAAAAAAAAAAAACTCCATGGGCTGGGGTTGTAGCTCAGTGGTAGAGCACTCTCCTAGCATATGTGAGGCACTGGGTTTGATCCTTAGTGCCACCTAAAAAAAATAAATAAAATAAAATAAAGATACTGTGTCCATCCATAATTTAAAAATATTAAAAAGAAAAACTTCATGAGGATGTAGAGATCACACCTCACACCTTTAGCATCTCTTTTTTTTAATGACCAGAGATAAAATTAATTGTGCACATGCTGTGTGCCACTATCTCAGCTAAAAAATTTATTGTTATGCTGTGACATTAATCCCAAAAGTAACCCAATAAAGCAAATACTGTATTAATTCCAAATTTACCAGAGGCATTTAGAATTACTTGCCTAAGGCCACAAAGCAAGTCAGTAAATAGAAACTTAAACTCAAGTGTTTTAGTCAGCTTTTTGCTGCTATAAGTACCCGATCAGAACAATTGTAGAGGAGGAAAAGCTTATTTGAGGGCTCATGGTTTCCGAGGTCTTAATTCATAGGAGGCTGGTTCCATTCCTTGGGGCTCAAGGTGAGGTAGAACATCATGGTGGAACAACATGGCAGAGGAAAGCAGCTCATATGATGAGCAAGAAGCAGAGAGAGAGAGAGAGAGATCTCCACTTGCCAGATAAAATATATATGCCCCCAAATCACACCCCCAATGCCCCACCTCCTCCAGCCACAACTTATCTGCCCTCAGTTGATCCCTATCAGGGGATTCATTCAATGATTGGGTTAAGACTCACAACCCAATCACTTCTCGTCTGAACCTTCTTGCATTGTCTCATACATGAGCTTTTGGGGGATGCCTCACATCCAAACCATAATATTCCACCCCTGGCCCCCAAAAGCTCACTCTCCCATTTTATAGGAAGCTCAAGAGTTGAGTACCTCTTCCCATTTTCACATGAGCTCATTTCAGTCAGGCCTCTGTCCCCACTGCCCACCTGCAGGTACTCTTGTTAAAACGGCCCATGACTTTCATCTTGAAATACCCAACAGCCAGACAGGAAGACAAGCACTGTAAATGAATTGATTTCATCAATTTAAACTGTTCATCACAACCATTATGAGGCAGATACCACTGTTACCCAGAAGAAATGTCCAATGAGTTCATTCACAGCCACTTGGGCAAAAAGCAGCTCAGATCATTTCACTAAACCTAATGGTCAATTTCCAGTTCTTACTAGACCTTTCAGTGGTACCAACAGCTGACCACTCTCCTCTCTGAACTCTTTCTCTGCCTGGTTTCCAGGCCACCTCATTCTCCTGATTCCTTTCTACTTCACCGTCTGTTCCCTAGCCAGAATTCTCAATTTTCCCAACTTCTGCATGCTATGACCCAGAGCTCCCAGTTCTCACACTTCTTACACTTCCCCTTCCTGGTCACTTCAACAAGTCGCATCACTTTAAATACCATCCACAAGAGCCTAGACCTTCTTCCCAAATTCAAGATGCATGCATTCAGCCACCTACTTGGCATCTCCCTAGGTGTCTAATAGACATTCCACTCTAGGCATCACACAGTGCCAGACTGCAGATGAACCCCTTGGGCTGACACACTATGACAGGCTTCCCCATCTCAGTAAATGACAGTTCAATCCTCAAGTCATCCTGAACTTTTCTTTGGCTCCCTCTCTTAAAATACACCTAAATCCCAGCTCTTCCTCCCCACTTCCACCCACTCTGCCATTCGCACTTCCCTCATCTCCATCTGGAATACTGAAAGAGCCTTCCAGCTGGTTCTTCCCTTACCTTACTGTACACTGTTTTCAAAGTGAAAAGCCAGTCTGGTCTTGGAGAGACAAAGTCAGATAATGCCACTCCTTTGCTTGAAACTTTCCAATTGTACTCCTTCTCATTTATACAGTAACAGTCGTGCCAACAGCACATAAGGTACATGACTGGCCCCATGCTGCCTTCTCCCTTGCTCATCCCACTCCTGTCCCACCACCTTCTAGCAGCTCCCGGAGGATATGGACACACTTGTGTTCATGCTGCTCCCTCTAGAACATGCTTCTCCACAGACACCTGCATGGCCCACTCTCACCCACTTCAGTGCCCACCTCCCTGGGAAGCCTTTTCTGGCCACGCTCTTACATGCTTCTCTTTATCAGCATCATGCTTTACATTCCCTAACCCTGGTTTACTGTTGTTTAGATTCCCTCATTCGTTCCCTCCACGAGATCTCTCTCACCCACCCGACTTTTCTCTTCTCTATGGAGAATTTAAGCTCCTCAAGGGGAAAATTTTTTTGCTTCATGCAATCCTGTATCCCCCTGGTGACAAGAACATGCCTAGCACATAACAGGTCCCTGATTCATATTCAATAACAAAGGGCTGGAAATGATATGTTAATCCTACCATGGGTAGGCAGTTCAACTCTTGTCTCCAGACCTACTGTTCGAGCAAGCTCCTGGAGAGCACAGACCACGTCAGTTACAAATTTGCGCAATAATTGCACATAGTCTTGTCACTATTGATTATATCTGCTTCTCGAATTTTAGTTTCCCCTATATTACAAGAATGCTACTAACTTGAGGAATTAAGTAGAACACTTTAAAATATGACCTTCGGTCTCAATGACCAACACTTAACATTCTCAACTTACCCGACAACTGCCTGCCTGACTGCTTCCTTCTTGGAGGGAGGCGTATGTCTACTTAGTAATATTTTACCTGTGGTTCTGACAGAGGATCAATATCCAAAATATAAAGAGAAGTCAAAAAAGCTTAACACCAAAAAAAAATCACAACCCTATTAATAAATGGAAAAGTGAGCTGAACAATACTTCTTGAAAGAAGAAATACAAATGGCCAAGAAATCTATTTTTAAAAAAAAGTTCAACATCTTTAGCAATCAGGGAAACATATATCAAAACTACACTGAAAGTTCATCTCACTTCATTCAGAATACCAGCCATCAAGAATACAAACAATCAGGGCTGGGAATGTGGCTCAAGCGGTAGTGCATGTGTGAGGCCTGGGTTCGATCCTCAGCACCACATACAAATAAAGATGTTGTGTCTGCCAAAAACTAAAAAATAAAAAAATATTTTTAAAAAAATTCTCTCTTTAAAAAAAAAAGAATACAAACAATCATAAATGCTAGAAACACTGGAGAAAAAGGAACACTTCTACACTGTTGATTTCCAATATGGAAATCAGTCTGGAGGTTCCTCAAAAGACTAGGAATGGAACCACCCTATGACCCAGATATACCACTACTTGGTATTTATCCTAAAGAATTAAAGCCAGCTTAGTATAGTGCTACATGCATACTTACATTTTATGGCAGCACAATTCACAATAAACAAACTTTTGAACCGCCTAGGTGTCTGTCAGTGAATGGATAACGAAAATGTGGTTATCCACACAGTGGAGCTTTATTCAGCCACAAGAATTAAATTATGTAATTTACAGGAAAATAGATAGAACTTGACATTATGTTAAGTGAAATAAGCTAAACTCAGAAAGTTAGGGGTCATATGTTTTCTCTCATATGTGAAAGCTAGAGAGGAAAAATGAAAAGAAGCGGGGCGTGGGGGGGTGTCTCATGAAAATCAAAGGGAAATCAGGAGAGTATAGGGAAAGGACCAGAGGGAGGGAGGAGAGGAAAATACTAGCTAGAAATGATATTGACCAAATTATATTGTTAATATTGTATATATGTATGAATATGTAACAATGAATCCCACTGTTATGTATAATCATAATGCACCACCAACAACAAAAGAATACCTAAAAAATATGCTGCCTGTAAGTATGATCTTAGAGCTACACCAGAGCTTACACTGCTCTTATTATTTGCTGCACTGTCTGTACAGACACTTTGTAGCTATGCAGATGCTTAAACAAGGCTGTACGAAGAAAAGTGACCGAGAGTGTAGGTGTGGCTGTATTCTTTCTGCAAGGCTCTTCTATGGCCCTGGAGTGCAGCTCTAATTGTCTGAACTCTCCTGAAGGTACAACTGCTCCACACCCTAGTGTTTTCAACTTCCTCTTCACAACCAAGACCATCTGCCAAGAGCTACATGACACTCACAGAGAGACAGTCTGTATTCTACCTTTAACCCCCAGACTCTAAGCCTCCACTTATTCTTAATCCATAGTGTCCAATGAAAACATTTTATCAATCTTTTTATCAATATCTGTGTGCTCAACTAAATTTCACAGGTAAAACTGGAGCAAGTTGGATTTTGGCCCAAACATTTTACTCTTGAACACTATTGAACCTTGTTTCATTTCACAAAGGATTGAAAATCATTTGCATTCTTTTCTGAATTATCATCAACTGATAGTTCATAAAACTAACACTAAGGAAATTAAGATAGGAAATATTTATGATCCCAGAACACATAAAAATATTATCTATAGGACCTAGTATAAAAATTCTAGAAGAACAATATGTTATCAATAACATAAGAAATGATGAAGAACCAAACTTTTAAAATCCCAGATACTTAATCCACATTATCATATTTAATCTTCATTAGAAACCCTTTATGATAATAGGTATATATCATCACACTTCAAAATTACCCAAGTCAGCTCCTTAAACTCCAGGAGCACATCTTATATTGCTGGATAGCTGTGATTTGGCCTAAAAATCAGAAATTATTGGTCAGTTTTTACCATATGAGCATGTGATAATTAATACCTTACTAGAACTGCGTATCTGGTATACATGTAAAGATCAATCTTAAACCTCCAGGGCAAGTGAAGTTGTAATTTTCTTGTTGACTCACCCTAGTAGGCCAAAGGAATACAGCATTCTTAGCAGAAACTGCACTACTATGACCATATTGGAGTTTTTCAGTTTCGATTTTCTTGGGAAAGACAGATAGTTGGCTATATTTGTCCCTCAAATATCTCAGGCACAAGCTGTTTTTTCCATGTCACATTTGTTGGAAAGACAAGTTACTCCCACTATAAAAACCTGTATTAATGAACACAAGCCCTGAAAAAAATAAAGCTTCTATTGTTGCCCTTCACTCTGAACGTGAAGTAGACTTCTGTGTGGGCAAAAATATTAGCCCAGTTCTCAAAAATTCCATGAAGAATGTTGTTTTCGTCCTTTCAAGTTTAAAAGTTTCACATTTATCATCAAAATGAAATATCTCTACTGTAGTCATTTGTTAGAGGACCTGAAGGGAAACAGAATAAAACTCGCCCCCATTCAAAAACCATATAAAAAACATCTAATATTTTGCAGAAAATAAAACCTAACAGTCCAAGTAACAAGGGCAACTTTTTCTAAACTCTTTTCTAAACTTTTTCTAAGCACCAAACAGCAAGCTGTGGACTCACAGCCCCCTGAACTCCTTTCCACTCGCCTGCCGCGTGCCTGGAACGTGCACCTCCTGACTGTGCCTTCAGAGAACCTAATCCACGTGAGCTGCACTCCTAGAGCCTTTACGCAAGTGTGGTTGAAGATATTTTTCACTAGGTTTGTTAAACAAAAAGATCCACGTGATAAATTTCTGCTCAAGTTTAGTTCCAGGAAATGTTTGGTTTCTGCAGATGTTTACAAGCTTCTGGTTGTCAGAACGGGAAAACTATAGAATTCTGTGCTTCTTTCTTTCCCTTGCTTCAGCAACAAAAAAGTGTAGAATCCGATATACTGTCCAAATCTTTTCAACATCCACATAGAACACTTAGTCCTTTGACTTTTCTGGTCAAGGGTGATTGTATTTTTTATAATGTTATTCACCTTCTGGCCTGAAATGCGCAAATTACTTTGTTTTCACAAGCATGAAAAACTGCAAAATTTAAAAAATAAATACAATGTTGACCTGTTAGAAGTTCCAAAATAAATGGAAGAAAGAAAAAAGCACTGTGGTGTTGCCTCACAAAGAAGATGTGTATATACACACACACACACACACACACACACACACACACTCAGAATCACATTCTTGTTACCCAAAAGAACTTTTCTTCCATAAAGAGACAAAACAGCACTCTACTATCTTTATTCAAACCCTGTTTGTTAGTTGGGATAAAATACTCAAACATGCTCATTGGTTGACTTTCCCCAGCAACACTGAAAATCCTGAAAGGTTTTAAAAACTGCATCAGTAAGAGGTTCTTCACACACTATTCTGAAAATTTAAAACATTTTAGAAAAACCTAAACTGGCTTTATTACAGGTGTGCATTATTAGACATTCTACAGCAACCCAGTATGGATTACCTGGGTGGCTGCTGTCAGGAGCAGCAGCAGCCAAGGAATGACTAGTCCTTCAAACTATGATATTCTTAGGGACTAAAGAGATGAGTGTCAATCAAAATCTTGAAGGTATTTATTCATTATACTATATGTATAGTATATACTCCCCCCTACCTCCTCAAGAATTAGAATAAAATCACAACAAAACTTCAGATAAGAAAATAAGCATTGTAGGAAGTTAAAACCAAAGCCTTAAAAATCTAAACAAAAAATTAAAGTATACAAATTTATAGTACAGAGGGCTACTTACACTGAGTCATAAATTTGACACAAATTCTCTGGTAGACAAAGCAAAAAGGGGAAACCAACTCTGTACATGATGGGAAGATAAGCATAGGGGAGAAATATAACTTGTCCTGGTACTCAAATATGAGAAGTATTTTTCTAACAGATCACTCTATAAGCAACAATCTGGGGTCTTCAATATTGTCCCTGAAAGATACACTGACTGTCCATCCAGAAATCTCTTACAGTAAAGAGCATATACCACAAAAATAGAAAACCCTAATAACTTAGATAAATAAAAAGTCTAGAGTCCGTCCACCGGAACTTTCTATATTGGTGAAAAAGTTGTATCAACATAATCAAATATAATAACCAGGAACCATATAGGGATAATGTGACTAAGAAACTAAATTTATTTATTTATACTGGAGACAGAATGCAGGTCCTCACACACTACCACACTAAGCTATATTTCCAGCCCTCAATTTTTCATTTTGTTTAATTTCATAGTCATATTAGAAAAGTAAATATCTACCCATTAGACAGTAGAGCCTAAAATTTTAAGTTCAGTAGCAAAAACTATTTTGATGCTGGAAAATGTATAATAGAATATGACAATTTTTTTTAAAAAGATGGCATGTTTATGTTGAAACTTTTAATATTCACAGTTGATATTATTTATGTATGGCTGATAAAAATGAATATTCTTCTAATGGGCAAAATTAGAGATTGAGGGTGATATGTCAGAGTTTTAACCTCAGAGCAGCCCACACAAACATTTTTTCTGTATTTTGTTTGCAGGCACTGTTGGCCATGTGGGACTTCAAACTGTAGATACATTCTGAGATACCCAATTACCAAAGGCCACACTTATCTATGCCACCTATTCAGGAAGCACAGAAGAAAACAGAGTGAAAGCAGGTCAGTTTCTGGTATTTTTCTCCTCATTGGAGGAGACCTTACCAAATCAACAGGCCATCCAGGAACTATTTCTCTGGCATCCAGACGGCCACTCAGGTGCACAGCTGTACCAGCTTAAAAGCCTCACATCCCAAAGAGAAACCAACACCAACTAATGGTCTCAGCAGAGCTTCCAGAGTTCCCACAAAAGACATACCACCCTCTTCTGAAAAGGGAGTACACCCAGGGAGGCTCAGCTTCTAACTCAGGTACAGTTCTTCCCACTTCAAGATACATTTACCCAATAAAGGTCACAGTTTACCACAACAATGTTGCCTAGCAACATGGCTGACTTTCCCTTTTTATCCAGCCAGAGGGAATGAGTAGTAAGTTCATCCAAGTTGTCCTTACAGAATGATAAATGGTTTTTCTCTTCTTTGGCCACCTTCATTTTAAAAGAAAAACCCAAAATATCAGAAATAGGAAATAACTTGGTTAGCTTCAGAAAAAAAAAAAAACTAACAAAATCATATTTAATTGTTAAATAAAGGAGTTTTTCTTTTAAAAGCTAGGAAATTCAATGAAGATGATCACAATTATCACTTAATTCAATAATGTAATAAAAGTTTCAGTCAATATAATAAAAAAAATGAAATATAAAAATGCAAATAAAACTGTCTTTACCTTTAAGTGTTAACTGTTTATTATAGAATTATGTAGGAAAACTATTAGAATAAAAAATAAGTTCATCAATGTTACTGAATATATGAAAATTAGTAATCGTCAAGCCAAAAGTCAGTTTGTTATTTTAATAGAAAAACTACCACTTCAAAGTGTCAAATGAAACTATAAGCCTAATTTCAAGTCAAGAAATACACTACGTTTATGGTTGAAAGACAGTAAATATCCCTAACTTGTACCATAATTCAGTATGATACTAATCAAAAATCTCTACAGGGATTTTCATGGATCATAGTCAGTTGATCCTAAAATTCATAAGAAGGGCCAAGGATATCCTTAAAAAATTTGAAAAGTCAGGCAATTTGCCCTTCAGGTATCTGAGATACATATTAAGCCATGGCAAATAAAATAGAAAGGAAAATGGAAAACAATACAGCACCCAGAAGAAGACCCATAAGTGTTCAGAAATCTGATATGTGACAGCAGAAGAAATGCCCATCAGTGGGGAAGGAGTGACCTGGGATTCCTGAGACATAGGCCATCCATAAGGAAAGATAACTGTATCCTTGTTTCATACCACAGAGAAATAATTTCCAGACTCACTAGAGACTCAAATATGGAAACAAAACTTTGAAAATTTTCACAGAAAAATTTCCTTGGGATAATGAATGATTTTTTATATAAAATGCCAAAAGTAGAAATAATAAAGCAAAATGCCAATAAATGTTTTAGATAACAATCAACAGAGTGAAAAGCAACTAAGGAATAGGAGAAAAACCATATAACAGATAAGGGGTTAAATCATCATCATCATCATCTATCCCAGCTCCAGAAACTGTCTACTATCAATAACATCAGTAAACAGTTTAAAATTATCAGTCACCAGGTATTATGTTGGTTCCTAAAGACAGAATGGTGAACAAGAGGAAGTTTCTGTTCCCATAGAGCTCATAGTCAACTGTGGTTCTGACAAATAAATAAACTATTACAACAGCGTGGTAAGAGGGCTGGGCCATCAGGGAAATCTAAACAGGCCTGAAGGATAAGAGTTAGCCAGATGCCTCTGTCTGCAAATAAGACAAAATCTCCAGTCAAGCAAGATGTACTATCTTCACATAACAAGAAACCCCAAGGCAGAGTGGCTCAACACTGCCAGCATAGGCACAAGTCCCAGGTGTCCTTCTGTTCTTCCACCCTTAGTGTAGGAACTGGCATCTGCCTAGCTCCCTTCACAGCTGTAAGATGGCTGGTGCTCAGCCTACAGTAGGAAGAACTTCCCACGGAACTATCTTATCAGGAAGAAAAACCTTTTCCAAAGCTCCCACAGACTTTTCCATGTGCCTTATGGGCCAGAACTGGGTCACGTGCTCATGCTCAAAACAATCAACCAAGGATAAAATCTTCCTGATAGCTGAAGACTGGGGCTTGAGCCCACCTTCTCCAAAGCATGCAAGTATGCAAAGCATGTGGACATGCAGAGTAGAGTAGATTTTTTAACAAACTGTTAAAAGAGGGCAGTGGAGAGCTGCAGAGAAAAAAAAGCCAGGAAAGCAGTATTTCCCTTGCTTATGATACTGCATTTGATGCTAACAAGATACACAAAAAATAAGAGATCACTGTCCTTAAGCAACAGCATACACATATTCAGAATTGTAATAGAAAAAAATTACAAATAACTGAAGTTAATATATGGGAACTAAATAACACAGGGCTAGGAAATCACAGAGCAACAGAGGTGGGTAACCCACAGGCAGTTCTGAAAAGAGAATTATGATGTGACAGAGAAGTTAATTTGTATTTAAAGGCACAAAAGTAAAAACTCAGGTCAGTTTACCTGTAAGAGACTCTGTGGCGAATGCTGGGGAGATGCATGTGCACAAACAGCGACCATCCTGACACCCACCATCCAGCAAGGTGCTCACAGCTCACAGATAAGGAGTTAAATCATCATCGGCATCTATCCCATGCTGAGTAGCCGACTATGTGCAGGAGCAATGCAGGCTGCCATCTGAATACTATTTGACTTGAAGTTGCCTATAGTTTCTTAGCAGAAGACACCTATAACCCAAATTGTTCTGATGAAAACTCCTGTTTTCAATTAATAGAATGGACTGGAGCAACATGAGACAGAGTGTGGTTGCTCATAAGGCTATGGAAGCATCCAGGCATGCTCACTGAAAACCAAAAGGAAGTACAATTCTAAAAGGCAATGAATGGTTTGCTGCCTAAGTATTTTGCCTATTGTTACTTATAAAGAATGTCACATGCATCTGAAGAAGTACTCTGGTGTATTTTAAACTCATTTGTCACTGTATTAAGAGAAACAAGGGGGCTGGGGTTGTGGCTCAGTGGTGGAGCGCTCGCCTGGCATGTGTGAGGCCCTGAGTTCAATCCTCAGCACCACATATAAATGGGTAAATAAAACAAAGGTTATTTTTTAAAAAATTAAAATTAAAAAAAGAGAAAAATAATACATCTTTAACTTATTAATCTCAAGAAAATTTGCACAGAACTTCAACTGTAATATCTTTCCTGGGTTTCTTTTCCAAGTCCCATGGAAAGATGCAGGACAAAAACTCAAGTCCACCAGAATTGTGGTCTCTGTGGCCTCCTAGAGCTGGCCATCCAGAATGACAGTTTTTGTGTATTTAACACCTGAGACAGTTCAGGAGCGAATTCTTCTATTGACTAAGAGTGTAGACTTCCTCCGTTCTCTACTTTCCTTACACATGTGATAATGACACCCCACATGTGATAATGACACCCCCCAAAGCAACATCTCAAACACTACTCACAATGATACCAAGTCTGAGGGAGGCAAACAGAATATCTACAAAGCTAAGCTATTAACATTCCCATCTCCAACATTATCACTTCCTGTAACAATCCATGCAAAGCTAGTTTCCAGGACTGTTTTCTGCTTTATTTTAGTTTGTTTCAAACAAGATTTTCATTGATGTCTGATAGTATCCTGTGCGCCACCTAGTCTTCATGGCACGCCTCACAACTTTGCTTACCCCATTGTTTTATTAAATAAAATAATTGATTTTACTCCTAGGTACAAATGATGTTTAGCACATCAACAGTGTGACTAGCCACTATACAAAGTAGGTAGCTAGTGCTGATACCTTGCAGAAGACTCCTACTTGACTGAACTCTTGTTGACAAGCAGGCTTAGTCACACAGAAATGGGGCAACAGAGACTCTCCCACCAACCCAAACACAGACTAGGCTGAGTGCTGGTTGGCAATGTCATCCACTAAGGACGGGGTCAGCACAAAGTATCCCAGAGTCCATTTCATGGAATCATAACATTTTAGATACAAATGGCTAAGTCTGGAAAGAGTTTAGGAATGAATAAGTGGTTAAGTACCTGAAATCTAGGCAAGCAATAAAAAAGACATTAATACCAGGGAAAACAAAAAGTTGTGCTGAAAAGAAAAAGTATCTATAGATTACATGACTCAGCTGGGAAAATGTCTAAAAATAATAATGTAAATGCTGAATACCATTCAAAATTTAATTACAACAGTGACAAGAGAGAAGGGTCTAGCTGGGCACATAGGGCAGTGTGCTTCAGATGGATTCATGAGAGGTCAAAGCTTATGGATATTTAATGGGTCAGTACCACCTGGCAGACAGTAATTACCTGTCAGATCATAAGAAAAATAAAGCCCAAAAGATAAGCTCATGCCTACCTGATATTAAAACCCACGTGCATTCATGTACACATTTCAAAAATAACCCCATTGTTTTATTAAGCAAAAAAAAAACAAACTGATTTTACTCCTAGGTATAAATGATGTTAAGCACATGAACAGTGTTAACTCATTACGCGTGTGTATGTGTGTCTGTGTGTGTAATAAATCTGAGGATGAAGAAGTCCTAATTCTTTCTTCTAAGTTACTTTTCTAATTATTTACAAATATTTGCTTTATTTAGAAACAGTTCTTTAAAATATGTCTAATAAATTAGACACGATTAAAAGTGAAGTTCCTGATTTATCAAGAATGCAATGCTATAGTGAACTATTTTCAATAACCAGCAACTAAGTAATTTGGCACTAGATGGCACTGTACTGGATAATTTTTTTCCAAAAAAACAAAAATTTTAACACAATGACATTCAAACTGATTTGTCAACTTAAAAGGATTATTTCAAGAGAAGGGGGTAAGATTAAATTATTCCTGTTTTTTAAGTTTATTCATGGCTTTAAAAATAGCTATGACTTAGTGAAAAAGAAAACCAATTAATCAAGTTAAATATTTTTAAATGAATTTATTATCTTATGTAACTTTCCTGATATTTTCTAAGCAGATTTGTATGTCTCTCTTGTTTCCATTTCAACAAATGAGCACATAAATGTATTTAGGTCCAAGTGTGGCATCTAAATATCAGTTTGATTGGGGGTAACTACACTTCGCAGAATCCCTTTCATCTGTGGCACTGGTTAGAGCTGACCACAAGATAAATTTCCATGAGAGTGTAAGGAGGAACTGCAGCAGCAGATACTTCTCTCAAAGGTTATCACTCTCTTTGTGGCTAGATACAGACAATGGCAGGTTCCAGCTTGTCCTTACATTCCTCAGCTCCATGTTCTTTCTGAACCTCCTGATGAGCCAGGTCTAGGACCTCTCACTTCTTGGTAGGAAGCACCAATGTGACTCTCAAGAATTATCTCCTAATGAACCAAGACACATTTAGTAATCTATGATATTTCGCTAAATAACTGAAGTCGTCCTTGTCTAGCAGCTTCAATACATTGATGTTATTCTGTTAATTATACGCGATTATATAAACTTTTTCATTTCACATATTACATAACTTTTTTTTTTCAAGAATAAAGTACATCACAAGGCAGCCGGTGATCTATTTAAATATTTAGAGATATTTAAGTAAGTTGAGACCACAATGACTGAGCAAAATAGTGAGCTAAGGAAACGCAACTCCATCACTTCTTTATTATCAAATTTATCATGTAGTAGTTTTACTCATTTTGCCTGAAAATTTTCAAATGTTTACAGCCACTTAGTAGCCAAACTCCTGAACCTGAGAGTCAACTAGATGGCTCCTTAGTCATCATGATACTCCAGACCTAGGATGGAAACCTGGGGTAGGACAGGTGCATGTAACAGGCTCAAAAATTGTGTTTTATTATAAGAACTGATGAGCTGGGCACAGTGGTGCATGCCTGTAATCCCACAGCTCAGTAGTCTTATGCAGAAGGATCACAAGTTTAAAGCCAACCTCAGCAGCAGCTAGGCACTAAGCAACTCAGTGAGACCCAATCTTTAAATAAAATACAAAATAGGGCTGGGAATGTGGCTTAGCGGCAAGTGCCCGAGTTCAATACCCGATATGTTATCCTCTTATCAATATGAGTCTGATTTAACTCCCCAACATCTGAGTTACCACAAAGTTATACAAATTAAATCAAAGAAAACAAGAAATGTAATTTCTAGTCCATTTCGCAGATAACAAGATAAACTTCTCTGCCCTGTTGTTTTAGACATTTGCCTCTGGCAACGTAGTCTAGCGTCATATAATCTGAGCGACTGCTTCCAGAGATACTCCCCAAACCTTGTCCCCTGAGTCCATAGGGCAGCATTCTGTTTATCTACGTATGTGGTCACTGTTTACAGAGGAGTCAGGTACTGCAGTGTCTGTACCTTTAGGCCTCCAGCACCCCTCTGACATTAATAAAACTGTACCAATTCTGATACTTAGATGAGCTAGAGGTAAAACTTTGCCAGGTTGAGAAAATGAAAACCTTTTTTGAGGTTATACATCTAGCACACATCAACTCCAAGAACTGAATCTGGGTCGGGTCTGACTGTAGAACCTGATTCTCAGCTATCAAATGATGGTCCATTTTCTCCTATTAGATCAGACAATTTAAAAATAAGGTCTGTAACCATTTCCTCTTTGTTCCTCCCCAAGCATGTAATATGCTTTGCATTTAGTACATGTCAGCAATTCTGTTGACTAAACATATTCTGTGTTAGAAAGTTAAATGAAGAGCAATCTCCTTTTAAATAATAATTCCTTGATGGGTACATTGGTACACATGGATTATCCCAGCTACTCAGGAGACTGAGACAGGAGTATCCCAAGTTTGAGGCCAGTATGGACAGCTTAGCAAGACCCTATCTCCAAATACAACAGGGTTGGGGATGAAGCTCAGTGGGTCCACAGGGCAACATTCAGTGGTAGAGCACCTCTGAGTTCAATCCCCAGTATAATAATATTCACTATTATTATTTAAATTGGAGCAGGAATAATAATAATCATTATTTTTATTATTATTCCTGCTCCAATTTAAACTAGAAAAGACTATGTTTTATAAAACTCAGTAATGGTATAGACTATTAAGATGAAAACCAGTAACACAAACAGAGTCATGCAATCCCTATGTCTCAAATTTCTCCCAGCTTTTAAGATTCAACTCCACTATAGAACAAACACTAACAGTATCAACCTGCACATGCTGTACTCTGTGAACTGTATCAACTCCAGGACCCACTGAAGTCAAGTGGGCCAACCCCAGCTGTGCACTAGGGACAGAAGGCTGTGTAAAAACAGACCACCTTTCTGCCCACTCCCCTAGAGATGATTTCACACTTGGGTTTTGTCACCCAGTCTTAATTAAATTCACAGGAATGTTCTCCAAAGAAGACATCACATTCTGCTTTCTCTAGTCTGCTACTAAGAATCCCTTGCAGTAAAAAAACAGGCTGAGAATTTAGTCAGGGTTGACCACAACACAAATCCTATCCATTTGAACTATCACTATCTTTATCACTCAATGATCACTGTAGGTGTGAATTATTAAAAGGACTCTCTCCAGCCTCCTTGACCCTCCCCCCTTCTGGCCACCAACTCCTACAAGTCCACGCTGCTGGTGAAGCCATTCCACCTCTAAAGCTCCACTCTCTCTCTCTCTCTGAGGCAGAGAGAAATCCTATTCTCTGGGGACCCCAGATCTTTCAGGTCAAAAGCTTTCTCCTCAGCTGCTGGACCCATCCCTAAGCAACTCAGGCTTCTCCCTTCCAGAATCTTCCCTGAGCATGATCTCAGTCTCACCCAGTTCTGTTTAGCATGGATTCTCATTCCTGCTGAAAGTCAATTTTTTCTACCACTCTGCCCAGAATCACCCACTCACCTGACTCATCAACAATCACATGCACTGTATACTTTAAAAATATCCTTTGCTATATCTTGAGCATTTTTATTCCTTTATATTTGAATAGAACAACAGTGCATGAACATTCGAGTA
The DNA here is from genome assembly GCF_048772815.1 of Callospermophilus lateralis. Classification (NCBI taxonomy): domain Eukaryota; kingdom Metazoa; phylum Chordata; class Mammalia; order Rodentia; family Sciuridae; genus Callospermophilus; species Callospermophilus lateralis. Next base: position 23,009,823 of record NC_135305.1, on the reverse strand, counting down.
CAGTTTAAGTCCCTTGGCATGAGGCAGGCAAATGCTCTCTTTTATCTGACTTTCAAGATGAGAATTTTTTTTTAACCAGACATTAATTAGTTGTTTTTAAATTAATGCAGAATGAACAAGAGAACAGCCTCAAGTCAGAGGAGGTCTGTACCAGCTACCCACCTGGAAACTGAAACCTGAGTATGAACCACAGTGGGGGTTGTAAAATTTTTAATCCTATTAACCTTCAAGGAAAAATGAAAAAGAAAGTGGAGAGAAAGCACTATCTATCCTCCCTGTTTGGTATTATTGCCTGAAGGGAGATTTCAGGATGGTTTACAGTCCCTCTGATTTACTGTTCTTTGTTTTTATCACTACAGTAGAATGTGATCTGATCCACTCTGATGATCCCAGAGAATCACTTGTCCTTTTCCAAAGCATCCCCTGCAAGACTGAACCTGGCTTCTGGTTCTCTTCTTTCTTTAAACTCATTCCAAGAAAGGGCTTCTGAGAATACCTTTCTAAAGTCAACACAGACTTCAGACTCTGGGTCTCTCTAACAACTGGTCATAAAATGAAGGCAAAACTCACCATCACCAGAGCTCTCATAGCTTTCAGAGCAATGCACTGAACCAAGATGCAGATAAACTCCGTCTTCACGCCACAACAAAGGCCTCCCTCATACCACCACGAAGGTCCTGAGTTCTGGAAATAACCGTTCTGTAAATGACTTTGATTACTTCTCAAGATCATCTATTCAAATAACCTTGATATATCACAGTCATTGCTTAGATCTTCAAACAAAAATGTTTTTTCACTGGCACAGTATAGAGGAGAGGACTCAAGAATTCAGAGAAACATTTGTAGATTAAAAACAACAACAGAAAGACAAGAGCAGTGCTTAAGCAAAGCCAATCTCAGACTGTAGCTTTTGGCTTCAATTATAATAGTCACATTACTTGAGTAATATTTGGATTTTAGGAGAACCTTAAAAATGAATGGTCATATATTTTTCACTTTTAGAGTTTCTCCTTTCCTATTTGTGATTATTTAAATAGACTCTTACTCAAGAAAGCATTTTCCTTCAGAAATCTATCCTATAAATCTACCAGTTTAGTTCTATGAACTATCCCCAGATCAATACCAAGTTGGAAAAATACACCAGACAACATTAAACAAATAACTATGAACTGAATTAATTAACAAACGTAACTTTCCACTTTGGGCACATGTTTAATTCTGTTCTTAAAAGTTAAATACTGAATAAAAATCATCTGATGTCATGAAGAGCCTTGTACATTTGCTGAGCACTAGGAAAATCTTAAGAAGCACAATTTCATTAAATTGAAAGCAAAGAGACTTGACTCCTTTAAAGTCATAATTAGACATAAGACTACGTGGAAAACTGAAAGGTCATAAAAAGAATGCTGTGTCTAGTGTCAGGAAGTCTAGGATTCAAATCCTGGCTCCGTTATTTCCCAGCTGTGAGAGCCCACACAAGCTATACTTGAGCTCTCTGAAAGGCAATTTACTCAGCTATGAAATGATAATAATAATATCACCTCAGAGAACTGTTGTGAAGGTCCAATGCATCAAAGTATTTGCAACCAATGTAGCTCTTGATATACCGTAAATGGGACGTATGTAAACATACAAATTCCCTTCTCCCAACTCCTCTTCATGGTTGTGGAACAGTTGTGTTCTTGGGGAAAACAAAACAAAACTGTGTTTAAAGATCTTTAAGAAAAGATCTGAAAAGAGCCAGATGTGGTGATATAATCCCAGAGTCTCAAGAGGCTGAGGCAGGAGGAACTCAAATTCAAGATTAGCCTCAGCAATCTAGCAAAACCCTGTGTCAAAATAAAAAACAAAGAGCTGGGGATGTAACTCAGCGGTAAAGCACCCTGAATTTGACCCCCAGTTGGGCATTAAAAAAAACCTGAGAAATTCTGATATATGATAAACACATGAACCTGAAAACACTTTGCCAAGTGAAATAAGCCAGTCCCCAAAGGACCATTATTGCATGATTCCTGTTAAGATAGCATAAGAAGTCCCTAGAGTGGCCAAACAGAAACAGAAACAGTGCAGTGTGCCATGTGGGGGCTGCAGGGCAGGCAATGGAGAGCTGCTAAACAGGTAGAGCTGCAGCTGGGAAAGTGGGAAAGTTCTGGATGTGGATGGTAGTGATGGACATACAAACACGGGGATGTATTAATGTCACAGAACTATATCATTAAAAATGGTTAAGATGGTAAATATTATGTATAGTTTACCACACACAGAAACAAAATACAGCGCTGTGTATTTAAAAGAAGAATTATTTGTAAGTAATCATATTGCAGTTTACCTGTTCCAGCCCTCAGGCCAGAGAATCTATGGGAAAAAAACCAGAGAATTCCACTGCTCAGGCCCTATCTCAGCCAGGCCCTCCTTGCTGGGAAGTAATCCACTACCTTCCCCTAGTCAACTCTCTGTCCCTACAATGGCTGTCCCAAGCATTTTTTCTCTAAATAACCCATCTTACCTCCTCTTGCCAATGACCCTGCTGATAACACATGGTGATTCTCCCTCAACTCTCTGCAGAGCCACTTCAAACCTAACTATTCACAAAAATCAGCAAGCCCATTTCTAAGCCTCTGAAGAGAAGTTCACACATTTACTTCCCTTATATTTTTGGACTCGTCCTCTTCTCACCACCCTTGGGAACATGCTTTTCCTTTGATCTATCATTTTTTCTTCTTCTATTACTACTGTTCACACCACCTTATGCTAAAATAAAGACCTTTGTTCATCTGTAATCATCTGTAATTGACTTCCTATTTCAAACTGCTTAAAAAAAAAGTCATGCACACTCATTGTCTCTATTCATTAACATCCACTACACTCAGCCTTTGGAATGAAGTTCCTAATGCCACAACTTTTCTAGCCTCTGACCTTGGTCTCATTTTTATCTTCCATCCCATCTTGACCCCCTGGTAGCATCTTGTATTACAGATGACCACCCCCTCCCCTCGCCTGTTCTTGGGTGGTTCTTTTCCTGTGTGCTTTTTTTATGTCAACGTGTCCCCAAGTCCTCTGTGTGGCACTCTCTCACCTTGCTCAGTGAGTTCTCCTTGGGTAAACTCACCTATTCACACCATGTGACTCCACACTAGTCATCTCCATTTAGGACTTGACTCACACACCAATCTTCCCTCCCCAAGATGAATGAAGTACAAACTTCCTCAATGCTGACTACATGGCACTGCTCGTATTTGTTTCTTGCTCCAAACCCATCACTAAAACCTACCCTATGAAGCACAACATGATCAGAACTCTGCCTTACTCTGCTTTCAGTCAGGTCCAGATATCTCCTTTATGGCTGGTGCAGTCTTCTCTAGATGCAGGTCTCCAAGCCTCAATGCTGAGTGACTGCACTCAGAGGGACAGTATAAGTATCCACTATGAGGCTTGGGAACATCACTCACTGGTTCATGTTTATTAGATTTGGGGATACACTGTCAAGGATGGCTCAGCCTTTCCTTCTAAGGAGCTACAAGTAGGTATTAGAAACATGTTGTAGAAGTTTATTGACAGAGAATCCCAGGATATTCTAGAGACAGAGAGGCATGAAAGAGGATAATTTACCCTGCAAGGGTATGGCACTGGGAATGGAAGAGGTAAGGCTAATGATGCCCCAAAGAAAATGTACAGGAAAGAGATAGTGATAAGATGACAGGAGATGAGAAAAGGAAAATATATGAACCAAAATAAAGTTTTTGTCCACTGCCCAAGTCCAAGTAATAAAAGTCATGATAAGAGAATCTTTGCAAGTATATTCAGATCTCTAGTTGTAAAAATAAACAACATAGCCATTTCACACTCCCTTTTTATTTCCTGTCCCACTCTTACTCACAAACATGAAGGAAAAGCTTAATACCTACATAATGAAAACTAAGAACCTACCTGGCATTACTGCCAGTTGGCACCAGCACCCCTCTTTGCGCACCCCCCCCCTTGCTGCGGCTAACTGTGCTGCTTCCCAGCCTCCCTCCTTCTGCTATTCCTCTGCCACCCAACCCTTTTCATCTCCTCCCATGCTCACCACCCAAGCACTCCGCAGCTAGACCTCATCTGAGGCTGCCCTACTTATTCAAAGATGATCTGACTGAGAACAAGCCTATTTTTTTTGTGTGTGCTAAAAGGAACTTATCAACAAAAGTTCTTTGATGGCAGCATAAAGATTACTCTCTAATTTGGAATCATAGTAATTATTGCAATTGTGGTTTCGTTTCTCTAAGTCTTTAGTAGAGCCAAAGGTTTTTTTTTTTTTTTTCTTAAAAGAAAAATAACTCTATGGGAAAAAATAAAATGAAATCAACATCATCACACCATGTAGTGAAGAAAACTCAATTTAATTTCTGAGTTTTTCAGAGTTTTATTATATAATTTCCTAGTCCATTTAATCTCAAATCCTTATAGAAACCTCGATATGTTCATGTCACATAAGAAAACTTCTAAAAAAACGTTCATATTTTTGCTCTATCTTAATTATTTTACTAATTTGAAAGCTCATTATATATACATTAATAGGTATATAACATAAAATATTTCAATTTAGTATTTACATTTGTCATTACTATTTTAATAATATTTAATAGGTACTCATTGCAAGTTCAGTTAGCAAACCATGAATAATAGAGTCATGCTTGAAGGCAGGAGGTAAAGACAAGGAAAGATAGGTGAGGTGGTACCTTGTGGTTTTAAACTCACACTGACTGGGGGAAAGGAGTGAAGGAGAGGGAGAGCCCAGAATAACTAAAAACAGTATCTGAGTGGTTAAAATTTAAAAAAAAAGAAAATACTAGATTTCACTTACAGTTAAAAGATTCCCTGAAAACACAAGTGAGGCAAAAATCCTCCTCCATTCCTCTCCATCCAAGAACTGAGCAGAAGTAGCATTCCTGGGATGCTTGGTGATGCTAAAAAGAGGTAAGAAGATGTAAGATCTCAAAATCCAAGAGATGAATGGCATGCCAGCCACTCATCCTCCCACCTCAAGCACTTTTTAAAAAGTTAATCATCGAATTAAATATTATAATCCAATTTCCAAAATTGTTCTACTCCACTTAAACTGCTGTCACCTATAATAATCTTGCAGGCAAATGCGTTCATTTCATACATCATTCTCTTCAGATTCTGCAACATCTGATGCTCTGATCATTCCATTTTTTTCATTCCTGCCAGGAACACAGCTGGCTCTTCCTTCTCTCTACAGTTACAGATCTGGTTCCCCTCCCTAATCATATTCCAAGCCATGCTTCCACCCAAGGCCTGGTCCTTGGTAGTCTGCTCTCTCTACATTCCAAGCTCTTGAAAAACTGAGTCATCATTGCTGGGGTGGCAAGAAGAGCCTCTTTGGTTAGTCATTTCAGGGCTGTGCATTTTCAACTCCTTAGGAGCTTCCCCGGAATGTCTAAGACCAAACAAGTACCCTTATCCCCTCAACATTGGTCCATCTTACCACAACTGTACTGATCATTCTGCAGATCCTCTTCACCCTCTTCCTGCCCCTCGTCCTTGTGCTGTATGCCCTGGTCTCTGTGTCCTACCTCTCCCCTCTCACTACACCCAACTACATCCATCATCACTTGACTGACTTCCTCCCTGGAATCTACCTCCTATTTCTTCCTTTCTTCAACTCATATTTGACCTTGCTACCAGATTCATCTTCCTCTAGGTACCCTTTCAATATCATACCATCACCGCTCTTCTTTAGAAGAATACAGTATGGTGGTTTAAAATCTATTCCCAGATTCTTCAAAATTCCCCTTTGCAAAAGGTAAAACCTAGCTTCCCTCCTCTTGACTGTGGGCTGAATTTATAGCTTGCATCTGAGGAAAAGGCTAGGTCAAAGAGGGCATGGGAGCTGCCTGGTTTCCTTGCACTGTTTGATTTGGGGAGTGAAGCTACCATATCATAAGAACACTCACACAGTGATGTAAGGGACTCAGACCTCCCACCATGGCTGTGCACCAACCTGCCAACCATGTGAGGCACCATCTTGTAAGTGCTTCCTGAAGCCCACACCAAGCCTTCAGAAGACTGCATCCTGGCTAACGTTTTGACTTCATCATCAGACAAGACCAAGTCTTTAAGACCCTGTCAACCTGCTCCCATATTTCTGACCCACAAGAACTGTTAAGAGATGATAAATGCTTACTGGTGTTTTAAAGCACTAAATTTGGGGGTAATTTGTTACATGTCAGGGGATGACTAGTTCAGAATGCTCTCTGCTGCCAAGTACATCCAACCCACACTCTTCCGTTGGGCCCACACATTTATCCACTAACTGCGCTTATTTTATCCTTGAATACAAACACGACTTCAGTCCAGGCCAGTTATTTCACTGACCTCAACTAAAATGACGTGACATGCCTTCTTGATCCTTTCTGCTAACCCAGAGCCAGCATTTCCTTCTAGGCTCAATTCAAAGTCTACTTACCAGAGAATTTTTAGTGTTTTAAGTGTACATAAATAATCACACATATAATATATAAAATTACATTGCATCATTTAAGGTAAAAGTATGACTTCCAGGGTTTCGGCTGTTGTTTTTAGTTGTTTGGCTTTTTAAATTTTTTTCTAGTTGTAGATAGACATTTATCTTTACGTGGTGCTGAGGATCGAACCCAGTGCCTCACACATGGCTAGGCAAGTGCTATACTACTGAGCCCCAGCCCCAGCCTCACTTACCTTTATATTTCCCATATTAATGGACACCCAGAAAATTTTAATTAACTTTTATGTTTCTTTAAACAAAACTTTGAAGATCTTGTGACTTTAAAACCATGTCATATAGTTTAGAGAAAGAATACGGCAGCATATATTACCCCAAACCCACATGGCCTATGAGTAAGCAAGGATATTCCCTATAATATCATTTGGAAGAGAGAAAATTAAAAGCCACAGAAAGATAACAGGAAAACTTCAATCAAATTAGGGCACAATAGACTGCCATGGATTTATTTTTTAAAATGAAATAGGTCAACGAGTAGTAACCTGTTCAGATATCCATGGCTAAATGGAAAAAAAAATGCAAGTTGCATAAAGAAAATGAAATATTTAAGAAAAAATTTAGGACTGAGGATGTGGCTCAGTAGTAGATCACTTGCCTGGCATAGGCAGGGTCCTGGATTTGCTCCCCAGCAACAGAAAACAAATAAATAAATATTAATTTAAAAGAAATGTGGAAAACTTTAAAACACAAATGAAGTCTTGAACAAATAAATGACTTAGTTTGGACAGAATAAATTCATATTATAAAAATGTGAGTCCACCATAAGTTAATTTGTTAATTGAATGCAATCCCCATATATACACCAACAATTCTGTAATGAAGTAGATAATTAATACTGAACCTCATATTGAAAAATAAATGAGCAATAACAGCCAAAAAAACGCTGATGTGCTAGAGAGCAGGCTTAGTCCTTCCAGACATTATATTATACTACAAAGCCTTGGTAATGGAAAGCATGGTCCTGACAGACAAACCCATGGATTAATACAGAGGGGTCGACAAAACAAACCCATGTAGAAATGGAGCTTTAGGACTGTGCAGGACAAAGGCAACATCTAAAATCACTGGTACAAAAAACTGACTCAATAAACTGTTAAAAAGATTGTCTAGCCATTTGCAAATAGATGAAATTAGATTCACATCTCTAACCATACATCACAATATAACTCCAAATGGAACAAGAACCTAAACATAAAGTAATGAAACCATATTAGTACTAGTAGGAAAAAATGGTAAGTTCCTCTTTAAGCTCAATGTAAGGAAAGGCTTGAAACTATGACTTGAAACCAGAAAAAACACACGACCGATCAGTTGATTAAACATTTTTTTAAAAATTCTTTGTATGACAAAAAAAAAAAAACCAACAAAAAAAGATAAAAATGGCAAAAATACTTGTAGCACATCACAGATAAAGGGCTACAATCCATAATATATAAAGAAGTCTCAAAATTAAAGAAGACTATCTCAAAAGAAAAATGTTATTTTACACACATGTGACATGTATACACATATACATTTAAACACATGAAAACACATTCAATTTCACTCATAATAAAAGAAATGTGGGATGGGGGTGTGGCTTGGTGGTAGAGTGCTTGCCTAACATGTGTGAGGCACTGGGTTTGATTCTCAGCACCACATACCAGCAATTAAATAAATAAATAAAAGGTCCATCAATAACTAATAAAAATATTTTAACAAAAAAAAAAGAAATGCAATCACAACTACACTGAGATGCTATTTCTCAACTATTTAGATTGGCAAAATTTGTCAGTATAAAAAATTGCTCTTGTGTACAACTAAAAAAACCATATTTATCTTTTAAAAAAATTGCTCTTACCAGGCGTGCTGATGCATGCCTGTAATCCTAGAGGCTCAGGAGGTTGCAGCAGGAAGATCATGAGTTCAACTCCAGTTTCAGCAACTTAATGAGGCCCTAAGCAACTTAGTGAGACCCTGTCTCAAAATATAAAAAGGCTGAAGATGTGGCTCAGAGGTTAAGCACACCTGGGTTCAATTCCCGGTACCAGAAAATTTTATACATATATATATATAGATAGCTCTTGGCCAGGCTATGGAAAAACAGCTCTCTCACACAAAGCTTGAAAACATGGTCGTTCTAAAGATGAGGAGGGAAAAGAACACCACAAGCAGCATTCTCCAGAAAAGGAAAGAGATGCTCAAAGACTGACAAGGATGTGTGGAAGAGACACAGAAGCCAGCCAATGTGGGACAATTTGAGCATCAAAAGATAACTTATTAAGAATAATACAGAAGGCTGGGGTTGTAGCTCAGTGGTAGACTGCTTGCCTATCAAGTGTGAGGCACTGGGTTTGATCTTCAGCACCACATATAAATAAATAAAATATTGTGTCCATCTACAACTAAAAATGTTTTTAAAAACAATAATACAGAAAGTGAGTCTACACTGACATTAATATACAAATCAGAGATAAGAGTAAGTTCTTCTTTGGAGAAGAAATCCAACTAATAATGAAGGAATGTTGAAAATTCTAAAATCATGACTAGGTGACCCATCATAAGAATAACCAATTCAGGCAAGGGGCATCAATGGATTCTATCTAAGGACTAGGCATCGAAATTCAAAGAGGAAAAGGATAGTAATAAAACCTAAATCTTTCACTTCATAATAGTTATTAGTTGGAAAGCGGAGAGGAGCAACTTTTCTGAGACAATACTAGAGAGACCTTGCCTTAGCCAAAGGACCAGAGTTAACATCAGGACTGGGCCCACAGACATCATGTGCCTCCAAATCGATGCACTGAGAATACCATGTTCCTCCTGCAGCATTTCTACCCAAAGTGCAAAACCTGAATCTAGCCATGAGGAAACATCAAACAAACCAAAAGTGAAGGACATTCTACGTGATAATTGGCTAGTACTCTTCAAAAATGCCAATGCCAAGAAATACGGAAAAATCGTTCAGATGAAAGGAGACTATATATAATGTATGCTCTGAGAAATTTTTCAAACAGGACACTTTAGGGATAATTGACAGAATCTGAATAAGGTCTGTAGTTAGATATTATTATTGTATCAGTGTTAATTTTTGAAACAGAGGAAGGGAGTAATAAAATGGGTATATATACTTTTTTTTTTTTTTTTTTTGGTGGTGGTGGTGGTACTGGGGACTGAACCCAGAGGTACTCCACAACCAAGACACATCCCCAGCCCTTTTTAAAAAAATATTATTTTATTTCAAGACAGGGTTTTGCTAAGTTGTTGAGGCTGTCCTTGAACTTAGAATCCTGTATGTGTCTCCCAGGAGTTGCTGATATTACAGGCATGTGCCACCACACCTGGCTACGTAGCTATTCTCCTCCAATTATTTTTTTATTGCTGCTTTATAGCTGTACACAACGGTGGGATTCATCATTATATATTTGTACATGCACACAATATAATAATATAATTTGGCCAATATCACTCTCCAGTATTTTCCCTTTCCTCCCCTCCTCCCTCCTCTGTTCCCTCTCCTCTACTCTACTCATCTCTCTTTGATTTTCATGAGATTCTAACTCAACACATTTCTTTTCCTTTTTCCTCTCCAGCTTCCACATGATAGAAAATATATGAACCCTCACTTTGTGAATTTGGCTTATTTCACAATATTCTCAAGTTCCATCTGTTTTTCTGCAAATGACAACTTCATTCTTCTTTATGGCTGAATAAAACTCCACTGTGGATGTATGCCACATTTTCTTTATCCATTCATCCACATGGACACCTAGGCTGGTTCCATAGTTGGCTATTATGACTTCTGCTGCTATAAACATGGCTATGCATGTATCACTGCAGTACAATGACTTTAATTCTTTTAAGATAAATATTAAGAAGTGGTGTAGCAGGGTCATATAGTGGATTCATCCCTAAACTTTCTCAAAAGAACCTCCATACATATTTCCACAGGAGTTATACTAAATTTAGTGTTCCTTTTCCTCCACATCCTCTCCAGAATTTATTATTGTTTTTATTCTTGATGACTGCCATTTTGACTGGTGTGAGAAAAAAATCAAGGTGTGGTCTTGATTTTCAGTAGCTATTCTTTAAAAAGTTCCATACAAACATAAAGAGATGACTTTTCTAAATAAAAGTAAAGATGAAAAGTATACATATTGATAATAGTGATAAATTACTCCTAAGTAGGGATTTGGGAGTTGGGATTTGGGAGATGGGAAAGGAGAAGACAGGATCAGAGGATTAAAACAAAAATTTTATACCCCAGTTTTATAGTTCTAAATTAATCTGACAATATTATGGGAGGTTACTATCTTTTATGTTTTATGTTCTTTGTGATTTCTCAAATGTTCAAGACAGAACTTGAGATCAACAGACTTCATTTAATACAAATTAGCTTACATCCATAATTCCATACCAGTAATCTCATGTTAACATTAGCTGGTTAAGATGGAAGTTTATGAAATTATTTTTCTCTGTAGAAAACAGTCTGTGTGTGTGTGTGTGTGTGTGTGTGTGTGTGTGTGTGTGGTGTGCTAGGGATAGACCCAGGGCCTTGTGCATGCTAGGTTAATAATACAGTCTCAGGAAACTATGAGGGGTTCCTCCAGGAGGCAAGTTTTAAGAAGTGTTCATTGCACTGTTGTTCACAAAGGAAATATTAGCAGATAAAAAGAGAAACTGTGGCATATTCACACAGTGGAAAACTATACATCAATGAAAATGAATGCACTACAGCTACACACATCAGCATCATTAAATACTAAAATCTTAATGTTGATTAAAAAACATTAAAAAGAAAGAGGGACTGGAGTTCCGGCTCAGTGGTAGAGCACTTGCCTAGCACATGTGAGGCACTAGGTTCAATCCTCAGTACTACACAAAAATAAATAAATAAAATAAAGATATTGTGTCCATCGATAACTAAAAATATAAATAAATTTTTAAAAAGGATAAGGAAGAAATGGAAGAATAGATTCAGTGTGTCTTGTTTACATACAGATCAAAGACAGGCAAAGCAAAAACCTTTGTTATATTTAGATATGTAATTCAGAATTAAATTAATAAATTAAAGAAAAGTGAAGAAATTAATAATACAAATTTGAGGATAGTTGTTAACTGCAAAGGAGAAGAGAGGAGGACCCTGACAAGGGGCTTTCATAAGGCTGCAAAGGGACTGGCAAAATGCTATTTCTTAAAGGAGATCGATGTTCAATTTTATTGTTCTTTAGACCATACATATGCACAATATGGATTTTGCAGAACAACATTATGGTGAAATGTTTTAAGTTTTAAAATGAGTAACTGTGAAATGATGTTAAATGAGAATAACTTGATGTGAAGGTGTTAAAGGATTCATTTCCACTTACCTGATAGTAGTTTTCCTAAATATGAATAAACAAATCCACCCCTGGCTGAAATGACAATTTCTATTCCCAAAAGTTTATTACATATTTAAAGCAAATGTCAGATGGCAAAAATAGGAGACTGTAACCTCTTCAAAAGTCACCCACTATGTGAAAACATTATTCCTAAAATATGTATAACTTCATATCTGTATGCACATGTTCTTATGTATACATATACTGTGACTTGTGTGTACACGTATACACACACACACACACACACACACACACACACACACACATGTCCTAGCTCTGTCTGCTCAAAGGGTTTCTAATACCATTCTCCCAAAACAAAGAACCCAGGTGGCTCAAAGAAATGGTTGTTTCCAGAGCTGGGATAGGTAGTTACAAAATAATCCTTAATGGGACTGAGGGTATTGCATTGCTCACTGGTAAAATACTTGTCTAGATATGTGAGACCCTGGTTTTTACCTCTAGCACTGCAAAGAAAGAAGTTGGGGGTGGGCCTTGAATGTTATGATATCAGGAGAGCTCAAAAAACCAGTAACAATAACAACAAAAACCAATGGGTACTTGGCACAAAGAAAAACAAGCCAGCTTAAAGGCGCTACCACTGGCCAAATGGTAATTAAGCAAAAATAAGCACCTTATGAAACCATGAGGGGATAGGAATCCATGAAAATATACTAATAGTAAATAGGAAAATAAGTGAGGGATATTTGCTCATTAAGTGTGTCTCCCTATACACAACTTACTGTTGCACAAGAAGAACAAAAAACACTAATTATACAGTGGAGAAATCAGACTGACACCTTCCTTGCCCAGTGATCAAAATTAGCATAACCAGAGAGGGACAGATGGCCAGCATGTGCTTCCAGATGTCACAGCTTGAGACACACAACACTACCTATGCAGTATCCTATGAGAATGTATAACCTTGAATCAATCCATTAGATGAGGAAACAGCTGACAAACACAAAAATGAGGAACTTCCTATTATTTTTTAACAGACTAGTACTATGTTTTTAAAAAATGTCAATCTGACAAAAGACCTAGACATATAGAAATATTGCAGATTAAAAGACGTTAGATCTGAGACTATTATATCTGACCCAAAGGGGAAAATGTTATTAAAGACTTTATTATTACATCAACTGACAAAATCACAACATGAATAGCGGTTTAAATGGAAATACTTTAACAATATAAATTCATGAAGTAATAACTTAAGAGAATACTCTTATTTTTAGAAAATACACATGAAATATTATGGAACAAAGGGCTATGGTATCTTCAAATGATTCAGAAAAAAAAGTAAACAAATACCCAGAAATATGAAGAGAATAAGAGAACACACACAAATAATAAACAGAGAAAATGTTAATGTGAAATTGGGTAAAACATCATTTTGGCAAACATCATTTTTTAATGGCTATCCTCTAAATGAAGCTATTCACAATTATCATAAAATAGATAAGATCAGAAATCTTCAAAAAGAAACTAAGAGAGCTTAAATATATTAACAATAACTTTATTCCCTAAGTATACATTTGAAAGAGGTGTCCCAAAAACAACCATGCTACATTTCAAGAAAAACACAAACAGAAATAAGCTGAAACATGCAAAAAAAAAAATCATCTTTCTGCATAGTAGCCTTCTCTAGAGGCAGGCTGTGTGAGGCTCTTTATTTGGGGGTCTGAGCCCTAAACTTTCCTAAGCTTTGACTTTTTTTCTCCCATATAATGAAAATGATAATTTGTACCTCCTAGAGTTGTTATTGAAAAGATTAAAAGGAATATAGAAGAAAAACATTTTATCCAAGTGCCCAACACATCATTATTTCTCAATTATATTCTAACATATCTGATATACAACTATGGGGTTTTAGAAACAGATTTCAAAGGGAACTAGAAGAATCCAGCACCATACTACCATAAAGAAGTTCTGATTTCAGACCACTGGCCCCAGTTTCTTAGGCAGAATGGCCTCTGAATGCAAAGTGCTCTCTAGAGATTAAATTCTCTTTGATGGAAATATCCATTGAGAATATTCAATTCTTGCCCCTCTAAACCCCACAGCAATCTTCAACAAGCCACAGAGCATCTTCTACTGCACGTGAACATGGAGTACTTCATCTCCCATAAGCTTGCGTGGCTTGGCTAGACTCCTGTAGTCTCACAGATGCCCATCAACCCTGAAGGAACTGATAAAATCAATCTCTTTTCTAGCAAAGTCACACCTGGGCCTCCTGATGAAACAGTACAGGGTTCCTCTCCTTTTGAAAGCCTGCCTGAGCAATCAGTGTTGAAATGTTAACTTTCCAGAAGCATCTATAAGTGAACCATCTGTCTTCATTAACCACAAGATCACTAACGGGACACTGGAGTAATTCCACACTCAAATGATTAACAGTGGCTTTCAAGAGAAGAGGAACTAAGAACCAATCAATAACTTTGTGTTAGTCACATGAAAACAGAAAATAAACTGTGGCTGAGTTAACTCTAAAATTAGCTTTTCATGCAACATTATCTCAAAATGCTCAAAAAAGAGTAATTTTAAAGGATTCGAATATCCTAGAAGTTCACTATATAATTACAGCTGTCCCGCAGTATCCATAGGGGATTGGTTACAGAACCCCCAATACCAAAAAACATGGATGCTCAAGTCTCTTATATAGCACAGCCTAAAATCAGGAACAGTGGTGCACACCTATAATCCCAGTTGCTGATGCAGGAAGATCCCAAGTTTGATCTTGGGCAACTTAGTAAGACCCTCAGCAACTTAGCAAGACCCTGTCTCACAAGAAAAGAGGGGCTTGGGACATAGCTCGTGGTCGAGCACCGCTGTTCTACTATGTTGTTTAGGAAATAAAGTCAAAGTTCAGTAGAGATGTGATTCTTTTTTTTTTCCCCAGGTATATCCTATCCATGGTTGGTTGAATCCATGGGTAAGGAACCCACAGATAGCAAGGGTTGACCATGTATAAAAATTATCATATAGACAAACTGCTATAATGCATAAATAATTTACTAATAACATAACATTCTAGTATTTATTCAATAAGGTTTTTCTTTCTTTTTTTTTCGAATGCAGGGGAGGGGTTACAGGGACTGGAACCCAGGGGCACTTTACCACTGAGCTACATTCCTAGCTCTTTTCATTTTTGAGACAAGGTCTTGCTAAGTTGCTGAGGGTTCTTGAGGATGACTTGAAACTTATGATCTTCCTGTGTCACTGGGAATACAGGTGTGCACCACAGTCCCTGGTTGATAAGGTTTTCTTTTAAGACCTTCACATAATCTTCAGTGAAACCTGAGAATATGTCTTTCAAAAAAAAGGGAAAGTAGCCACTTGTTGCTGAATGTTTATTTTATATTTTCTAAAAATACTAATCACCTCAATATCAAATTAGTATCACTACATCTTCATTGTAAACTGAGTCCCATTTGCCATCTTCTATACTTTTCAACTAAAATAAAACTATAGGACTAGGGATATAGCTCAGTTGGTTGAGTGCTTGCCTCACATGCACAAGGCCCTGGGTTCAATCCCCTAAGCACCACAAAAATAAATAAATAAAACAAACTACAAAATTCTTTGCTTTTAGAGGAAGATAGACTTACCCCCTTTCTACAAGAGGAATATAAAAACAACTCTTCTTAAAGATCTTCCTTTGTGCTTTCCCCTTCCTTTCTATATTTCCCCAAATTTCAACATTTTCTCTATGACTTTCTAGGTATCAGCCCCTTCAAATCTCCCTCTCCCCATTAGCAGCTCCCCAAAAAATACCTTCCTACACTAGGAACTCTTTCTACAAACAGCAAATTTCCCTTGTTATGGACTGAATGCTCTGTCAACATCTAATTCCTACGTTGAAACTTACCTTTGATGGTAGTAAGATGATTAAGATTTGAGGGGTAATGCAGACTAGATGAGGTGACAAGGGTGGAGCACTCATGAATGGGACTCTGGGATTCCTTTCCTCTCTGCCACCTTGAGGACACAGCAAGAAGGCGCCATCTATGAGCCAAGAAGCTAGCACTCACCAGACAGGGAGGCTAACTGTGCTTTATTTGGGGCTTCCAGGCTCTAGAAGTGTGAAAAATACATTTATGTTGTTCATAAGCCCTTCAGCTTATGTGTGGTAGTTTCTTTCAGCAGCCCTGATGAACTAGGACACCTTATAAAACTGAGAAAATAAAAATTTTCCTCCATCTTCTTAGCTTCACATCTCCTCTAAATTTGTTTAGGATACAATAAGAAATATTCTGCACACTACAAAACTAATAATAATCACAATAAGTCTATACCTGTTTATCTACTGTTTTATGTTTTTTAAAGTAACATAATTACAAGATTCAAAAAGTAAAACAGAATTCAAAAGGTAAAAAATGGTATTCTGGAAAAAAATCTCCTTGTCCCCCAAATACCTAATTCTTTCTCTTAAAGACATGAGATGCTACAATTCATTTTCTATCCTTCCGGAGATTTTACAACCCTCTATGTGCAAATGTTTATAAATTCTCTTGCACATTCTCTTTTGCCTTGCTCTTCCTTAAGATTTTATCTTAAACAAGAAAGCATATCAGGATACAATGAGCTGCTTCTTTCTATTTTTATAGCTACATATGACTCTTTAAATATGTATAACCTGGTTTCTGTGGTTCTAGTCTCTGGTCCCACCAATTAATTCAATATATGTTGTGCCAAATTAGTCTGCTTTATTTTAAATTTAAAAAAAAAATACACCTTCCCCAAATTTCAACATTTTCTCTATGTTAAGCCATATTACAGCAGCAACATGAAGCTGCTTGGGTGCTGGAACTGTTGCACCTGTGAAGGTAAGTCCTCCTTAGCAAGGGTTTAAAAATGAATTGTGATGTCTGCAGCTAGCACTCAAGTAGTGAGTGAGGCCAGTGATATAAATGTACAACCTTGCCACATTGAGTTTACATGCTCTGGAAACCCACCCAGAGCATGAATGTGGTGAAATGGTAACTACTGGTGAATCGGGATAAAGGGTATACAGGACTTTACAGTATTATTTTTCTAAATTTTTAAGTGTTTACAATAAATACTCCATGGTACTTCCAAGGGATTCTCCTTGTGTGCACCTTACACCATAAATTGTTCTTTTCCCAACTCCTGAGCCTAAATCTTAACTTTGCCCAGCCTATCCCTGAGCTCTCCCCAAAGGAAATGTGCACCTGTTCTTCAGCTGTTCTTAACTACCAGTCCTTCAAACTGCTTAAATGTCATGGTTCTTGGGTGTTCCCCTACTGCCGTGGTCCTCCCTTCTCTCTTCTTGCCTACAACACCCTTTGGGGCTCTCAGACATTCACTGAACCTCCCATTTCATGGCCTGTTCACTTTGAACCCCACTAGAGAAGAAATGACTATACCGTAGACAGAAAAGCCCTAGATGAGCAATTCTTTTGTAATACCCATAGCATCTGGTTCAATGCTAGGCGCATGATAGGTGTGTTCAAAAAAAGTATTTACTGATGTTCGGCATGGTGGTGCATGCCCATAATCCCAGTGACTTTGGAGGCTGATGTAGGAGGACCTCAAATTCAAAGCCAGTCTCAACAACTTAGTAAGAATCTATCTCAAAAGAAAAAAACTAAAAAGAGCTGGAGGTGGAGCTCAGTGGTAGAGCACACCTGTATTCAATCCCCAGCACCCCCACCACTGAAAAGGAAGTATTTATTGAATAATGGGTTATTTTAAACAGTTAAAGAAAGGCTATAGTCCTGAACAATGGGAAGTAGGTCTCAAAACTCACTACGATATCTTCTCAGAGAACATCTCCAGTCTCCTGGGCTTTTCTCCAATGCTTTGTTTGTTTGGTTGGTACTGGGGATTGGACCCAGGGGTAATTTACCACTGAGTTACAATCCCACCCCTTTTTAGTTTTTCTTTTGAGATAAGGTCTCACTAACTTACTTAGGGCCTTGCTAAATTACTTAGGCTGGCCTCAAATCTGCACTCCTCCTGCCTCAGCCTCCTTAGTTGCTAGAATTATAGGTATGCACCACTGCACCCAGCTTTTTCTAGTACTATTAATATATCTTAAGTCTCTTATTCTTTTTTTTTAAATATTTTTATTAGTTGTTGATGGGCTTTATTTTATTTATTTATATGTGGTGCTGAGAATTGAACCCAGTGTCCCTCACATGCTAGACAAGTGCTCTACCACTGAGCCACAACCCTAGGCCCCTTTCCTATCCTTCTTGACTGTGGCATCCATCTTCTCTACCAAAAAATTTCAGAATAAGAATGCTCTCTACTAAAAAATAGGAATAAGATCTACTGAAGATAAAACACTAACAAATTGCACTAATACACAACAAGCAGCAGCTAAATCTCTCCAATTTTTTTCCACCTCTAGCCACATCATAGACTTGAGAGGCACCCTCAAATACAACCTTCCAATAATACAATTCCAAAGAGTCTAAACCCCTATTCCAACATCTTGTAACTTACAAAATGTTGAAATCAAAGCTACTTTATTACTCAAATGCTCTTCTCATGCTGTTCTGCCAATTTTATATCTAAATCTCCTAACTTTGACTCTCTGCCCCAAAAGCACAATGGATAAGGAGGGGAACATCTAACTGTAGTCAATTATGCTACTAACCAGGTGTGCAAATTTAAGTAAATTGTCTCATCTATCAAACAAGACCGAATTCAATTATCTCTGAAGGCCATGATAGTTAGACTATTCTATGATCCTTGCCTATGGCACAAGTCATAGTTCCTATTTAACACAAATTTGACTATTACATTTTGAAACCAAACTGTTACAGTTTAAGCAATTTAAAAAACATTAGTGTAATCCAAATGATATTTTTGCTTATGAAAATTTTCATAAATAGAAAGAATCCTAGCTGGGCATGGTGGCATAGGCCTATAATCTTATCGACTCTAGGAGACTGAGACAGGACGATACCAGATTCAAAGCCAGTCTGGGCAATTTAGGGAGATCCTCTTCAAAATTTAAACAACAGGATGGGGACATAGCTTGATGTGAACTACACCTGGATTCTATCCTCAGTACCACAAAAAATACATAAAAAATAATCCTGAAATTCATTATCTACATGATTACTATTACCTAAATTTTGGCAGAGTGGCCTTCAAACTTCCATCTGAACCTATTGGAATACCTACTGAAACTTATTCAAAAGACCTTGGAACTCTACATTTCACATGTATATTCCATTCGACATGAAACTGTTACATAAACACTAAACTCTTCAGAAATACTTTGTACCTTTATAGAGTTTCACAGACTACAATCTTCAACATCAGAGTAAAAGTTGTCTTTAGCTTAGGACTGTCATTAGGCTAAAAAAGGTAGGTTGTTATTAGGTCATCAATACAAAGCCAAAGGGAAAGGAGAACAGAAGAAACAGGGGAAAAAAAAAAACATAAAGAAAAAAAGTTGGGAAACCAAGTGAGGGAAGAAGAAAAAGAATAAGTGGGAATACAGCTCAGTGGCAGAGCGCTTGCCTAGCATGTCTGGGTTTCATCCCTGGTACTGCAAAAGAAAAAAAAGAATAAATGAGGAGAGGAATGCCCCCAAACTGGCTGCCAGCACCGAGGGCACAGCAACATCCCACAGAACTTTCAGATAGAGTTCAGATACTTTTAAGGTTTTTATTTGTTTTCTTTTTGTTTAGATTTGGACAGAAAGTTTACCCAGTAGGAACATGTTTACTTGTGTCTGCTTTTAGCCTTCAATTCTGGATCAGGAAGATTCTAACACTTGAAAAGTAACCCAGAGTCCACAAACCAAAATATGCTGGATGGTTTACCTGTAACATCCATGACTCTGCATGTTCCTCTTGAGGAATCTTGCCAGTGCTTAGGTCTCTTACTCCAAAAGAGCATGCTGGTGGGAAAATGTGTTTAGCAAATGATATGTATACTTATAAAATTCCAAGTCCTTGCTCGAAAACAAACACCGCCCTCCAACAACAACAAAAATACCGTCAGAACACAGGCACTTCCAGTAGACTCTTTGGATGCCACTGTGGCTTTCCACAAGAATGTAGGGCTGCTGCCTGGGTTAAGGGGCTGTAACCACTGGGACAAGAATGATCCCAGGATATCATGCAGCCACTATGTCCCACACACAAGAGCAAACACTCTGCAGTTACTAGTAGGGTGATCTTTAGAAAGTTTTAGAGCAATTCCACTGTTTGGAATCCCAAATCTTTGATTTATTTTTTGTGGTGCTGGTGATGGAACCCAGCGCCTCACGCATGCTAAACACATTCTCTACCACTGAGTTACATCTCCAGCTCTGATCTTTCTGAAAAACAAGAATCTAGAAAATATTCTGCAGATGATATAGAATGATTAAATGGGGGTACTGATTCACTCATTAAGCCTATAAAGTCCTTGTTGCAAACTGCTTTTTAGGTAGTAATAGAGATAAAATGGCAAAAGGTAAACCCTTCTGTTCCTTTTCAAAAAGAATTAAATTAGCAACAGAAGGAATCTCAATTTAGAGCGGGAGCAAAGGGAAATTTTGGTATCTCTTCCCATGAAAATAGGAGAAGCATATACATACATTAGCACAGAAACTTCACAAACTAAAAGGCGTAAATTACATATTTCAAAGATAAAATCCCCCCAAAAAAGCTATGATGGCATTCATATAATATATATATATACCTGTATATGTGTGTGTGTGTGTGTGTGTGTATATATATATAATACGACATACGCACACACACATATATTTCACTTGTTCCTACCAAATATCTGCATTTTCAGGCAAGAAATACTAAGATTGAAGAGCCATCACTATTCTTCTGTGATAGAACCTATATAAAGATGTATGATAAAATTCTGAAAAGCTACAAAATAGGAAAAGTTAAAGAAACAGAATCACACTGAGGAAAAGGATTACTAAATGATCTTAGCACAGCAATAATTAAACTCTTTGGAAACAAAAACTAATCACAAATTTTTAAAAAAACGGAACAGTATGGGCAATGACTGCATAATACATCAATATAAATCAGAAAGCAAAAACAACTGCCACTGGCCTTGACAGTGGAGAGATAAGCAGCCTGCATAGTTGTGAACGTAACAAAAATATTCTCAGTGCCTTCTAACAAAAACTCCTCTCGGAACAGAACACAAGCACTCAAGGTCACAGGCCATGTACAACTGTGCAAGAGAAATATCTGTGTGTGTGTGTGTGTGCATGCACACATGCACATGGTAGATCCAGTGCTGAGCAAGTTCCCAGAAACTCCCCAAGTGGTTTAAATACCACCACAGAAAGGATGTCTGTAGAAGAAGGCTGCCTCCTGCTGGGAGATGAAAGGCAGCAGAATGTTCCAAGTTGAGTGGGTCAAGATGGGCAACTTGGGCTGGGGTTGTGGCTCAGCAGTAGAGCACTCACCTAGTACGAGCGAGCAGTGAGGTCCTGGATTCGATCCTCAGCACCACATAAAAATAAATAAATGAAATAAACGTATAGTGTCCAACTACAACTAAAAAATAAATATTAAAAAAAAGGGTGGGCAACTTTTCCCAAGTGGTGGGTTCAGATTGGACTGCTGTGGCCTCAAGGCAGATGGCAACAGTAGGCAGAAAGGTGCCCGGGCAACCCACTCTAACTCCAGAAGGAGGAGGTCTGGCCACACTGCAAACAGTCTGGTTCAAGTCCTGGGTCTTCTCACACTGAGCCTCAAAAACATCTCCCCATTTTCCATTCACAGGCATCCTTCAGAAATTTACAGTGCTCCTATGAGGGTCTGCAACCTTATCACCATGTTAGTAAACTCCATCTAGTATCTGAGCAGCAGAAAAATTTTTCTCCATCCATGTCCTCATCTTACAGAGGAGCACAGACGCACTCCCACAGCCAGTGAAAACCAGAATTCATGGAAAGACCAAAGCACACAGCACAGTATTCAAGCAGCCATTAATCACTGTTAAAGGTGACTAACACAATTCCATCTCAGTTCTATTTTCACTTAGATTGCCGAAAAACAGAAAAAGAACTTCTGAAAAGAAAAGAGGAGGAGGAAAATGTGGAGGTAGGACTAAAGGAAACCCACATGGAGGACTTCAGTCAAAAGCAGCCAACAGGAGAACCAAATGCCTGACTGAGAAACAAACCTCAGGAGTTGGGAGAAAAGGAAAAAAATATACATATAAAGTGTCTTCAACATGTTAACTCTCTAAACATAGGAGACTTCTTAATGGTCTTAAGGAAGGGGTCAGAGGGTCAAACCCCAGGGAGGACAGAGGGAGGGAACCACAGAGTGACAATTGGCTCATAGTTGTCTCAGCACTCACTCAAACTGCCAACTCCAGCCCCAAACTGTCAAGTTGAAAGAACTCAAAACAGCTTCACAGATTTAGATGTTAAGATTATGTCACAGATATGATTCAAGAAATGACTGCATTTTGATTCCTACCACCAAAAATAAAATAAAAAACTTGTAGACTTCAGTAGTAAATCACATGCAGTTCTTCTCAAAGTAACAAACTTACTTAGAGCTATATCCATGAAACCTAGTTTAAAATCAATTACATGCATACTACATCAACTCCACAGTTTTAAGGTTCAACCATTTCATAAAAGCAGCTTAAAAATACAGAATTTCAAGACAAAACTAAAACATGTGGATGTGAAAAGCAGCGAGTCTCTGCCTTGGCCCAGCTTTACGGCCTATGCTGCCCAAATGGTTTGCTTCTTAATCCCTAAAACACACTCAGAAACAAGTATCATATGTGCCTTTCAGAAATCTGATTTAAGCAAGTTAACCATTATTAAAGCCATCTAAAAATGTAAGCACTGCCTGAGTTCTGGGCATAGATTTGAAAAACCCTTGACATAGGTCAAATAATAGTATCTGGTGACACTCATCGGAGATAAAAAAGGAAAACTCACTAATTTTTTATTTTCTAACAAAAAAGCCTTTACTATTAAAAGTAGTCTTGATAAAGTTAATACTTCTTTTAAAAGTTTTTAAAACTTAAAACATTTCCTCTTTCTCCTCCCATTCCCTACTCCTCATCTGCTGGGCTGTATTTCCCTACTCTCAGAAAAGGTTATACATGTCCCCCCTCCCCCAAAGTCTTCCTTATCTTTCCTCTCCAATAATCTACTCACCTTAGCATACACGGTCAAGCCCACTGGCTTCAACTGCCTCAGACCCTGAGTCCACCTGCCTCTTGGTCCCTAGGAGTCAAGACTTCACACAGCAGTTCCAGAGCACTATCTGCCCTCTCACAGGCCTTGGGCTCTCCACCAGCCCCACCTTGCTGAACACATATCTTGCTATGCGCGAGGGTTGCTTTAAGACAAGTCTCCTGTACCTCCATTCCCCTTCCAAGAGATTCCAGTCCTTCAGAGCTATATGATTTCCCAAAATGCATAAAAAGGGAATGACTGTATCTGATGTCCAGGTCATCCCATCTGGGCATCTCCTTCCTACACACCATGGCTCTTCCAGGGGGCAGTTATCCTAAGAGATGTCTGACTAAACACTGCAACTGTCAGCTATGGACCCATGAAGTTTCAACAACAACAACAACCAAAAAAAAAAAAAAAAAAACCTATTTCTCATAAATCCTTTTATTTAGTAAGCCCACAATTATATAATGTGCTACATTATACTCTGTAGCCGTATCTTAAAAGGCTAAAAGGCACTTGTTTAGATGTAATACAACTTTAAAAGTTTAAGGGAGTGGCAAACAGTTTGGTCATTTAGCAATATTAATATTTTAATATATTTTTACTGGATACTTGTTTAGTTAAGCAGGAATACCCAACTGGAGTTTTAAAAGAAATCTATTTTAAACTGCTAAATCTCGGGGCTAGGAATGTAGGCTGGGTAGCTGAGCATATGCAAGGCCCTGGGTTTAATACCCAGCACCAAAACAAAACACAACAATAAATAAATAAATAAGAAAGAAACTCAGTTTACCACAACAAAATTTAAATAACATAACCTTGGAGAAATCAAGCAATGATAGGTGCTGCTACTTGAAAAAGGGTGGGGGTTGAGGGGCAAAGAACGTTAGATTACTTAATAAAATGGCTCTTAAACCCTGGCCCTCAGAGCAGTTAAAAGCAGCATTACCTGGAAACCTGTAAAAAATGCACATTTTTGAGCCTCCCTAGATCCACTGAGTCAAGAAACTTTGGGTGGGGCCCAATAAGCCCTCAGTGGTATTGATACACACTGAAGTCTTAAGAACCACTGGTCCAATCCAACTGCACTCCCCGGAAATGAAAGAAATGACATGAAGCCAGTAACTTCCTTAAATTTTTCCATAAAGCTAGTCATTATAAACCATTCTCAACTGCCTTTCAAAGTAATTCTTAAACTAAACACCTGAACCCAAGCAGTTGGTCCTACAGATCTTCTGGGCAAGAGACATCTTGATTGTCTGCAGTATTTTTTTTTTTATTGGAATGTTCATTAAGAATTTTATTCACAACAGCTCCACATTGTTACTGAAACAACATATTTTTTTTTTAATATTTATTTTTTAGGTGTAGATGGACACAATACAATGCCTTTATTTTTATGTGGTGCTGAGGATCGAACCTGGGTCCCGCCCATGCTAGGGAAGCACTCTACTGCTGAGCCACAATCCCAGCCCTGTCTGCAGTATTAATTCTAGTAACATTACTAGATACTCACATATGGGCAGATAATTTTTTTTTTTGTCCTATGTAACTTAGCATGGAATACCTAAAAAAAGCCTTCACATGACTGAGCTCTCCACAAAAGTAACAAGTCAAATCCCACAGGCTTTTTTTGTTTTGTTTTGTTTGTTTGCTTGGTTAACTTTTGTTGCCATTAGCAGTGTTGGGCTCTGCCTTGTTATCCTTGTGTTTTGGTTTGGTTTCAAAGGCAACAGTAGGAATTAATGGGACACATGGTTGACAGTTTGTTTGGGGGGTTTTATTTATTTAAATTTTTGGCCCCAACAAAAAGTAATCACAAAGAACAAATGGACTAGAAATTGGTTAAAAGAGAAGTCCCTCCCCTCAAAACTCCACATTTTGTCTTAGAATGTATTCTATGACCAATATTTTCCTTTGACAATAGATATGTACCTCCAGTTGTGTTTTACATGCTCTATTAAAAAATTAGTTTCGTTGGTGAACATGTAGTGATAGCATGATAGGAAAACAGCATGTGTCACAGGAACAAGCTGTGGCAGATGAAGGCTAAAGCAGAGGATTACAAGTTCCAGGCAAGCCTCAGCAACTTAGTGAGACCCTATATCAAAATGAGAAATAAAAAAACCTGCAGATGTAGCCCGGTGATAAAGTACCCCTGAATTCAATCCACTATACATAAACAATAGTAAATAAATAAATGTAAAAACCATCTTTTGCCCTACATTGACACCCCCACCCTACCATGAAATTTAATAAAATCTACAATTTTCAGCTTTGGGGTTCTTGTTAGAAACAGATGTTTGATGTATCAATATACCTTTTTTTATAAATATTTCAAAGTCTAGGAGTCATTATCTTACAATTAAACATCTGTTTCTATTTACATGTTAAATATCCTTGTGGGGAAATCTATGACTTGGGTGTTAGGATCACCTCAGACTGCGATTTGAAGGTTTAAGAAATAAACGTTTCCATTCCTGTTCCTCATACTAAAGCTGTTTACCCAATGTCATGCCATTCTAGAGCTAATATTTTCAGTCCTCTTTTAGACTCCATTGAAATATATAATTACCTTTGATTTTACAAATCAAAATTTCTAGTTTAGTGTGTGATTTTATTTTTCCTGAAGAAGTATCATGGCCTAGTGCACAAATAGAAATGATGACTTCAATTTGATTTATACTTCCAACACTCTGTATGACCTGAGCACCAGATCTTCTTGTGACTATTTTTCAATCTGTCATCAAATGAGGGTAATAACTTGTGCTATGTATCTTACAGGAAAGAAATCAAAGTCACTGAGTTGACAGTGCCCCTGGAGAGGTCACACTTCTCCAAAAAATGGGGACTCAGTGTAGTTACTGGCCTTCAGCCTTTTCTTCAACTCTAAAAAGAAAACAATATTTCCAGGGAACCTGCCATACCACCAACTATACAATATACCCTCTGAAGCTAAACTGCAGGGATTAAATTACTTGAACATTATTCGATTCAACACATATTTATGACCATTCCTATGACCATTCCATGCCAAACACTACACTAGGCACTGGAGACTCAATGACCAGCAAGACAAATACTGTCCCTGCCCCTCACAGTCTGATTAAACTATTAATTCAACTTACAGCACTTTCACTTTGTTTATACAACAAGGGCTCATGTCCATTTGTAAATAATTGCTCATAATCATAATTACTCCCAACCTCCCCACTGTGTTCCTGAAAAAGAGACACGTGAACAGCTCAGAGAAGGGACAAATGTTGGCCTTGCAGAAGTCAAAAATATCACTCAGCAAGCACCATACAGTCTGTGAAGGGGAAATATTAGTGTTAAACCCTAGAAGATGAATCAAGATCTTTCTTTTAGAGGTAGGGTATCTTAGCTTAAACGTTTATCTGTTAAATAGTTGCTTATTTAAAAATAAGCAAATCCTCTGTAATACAGCCGTCCAAAACATTAGCAGCTGTATCAATTAGATATTCAGTTCCTATGTCATACTAGCTGCATTTAAGGTGCTTAGTGGCTTCAAGTGACTAGAGGCTAACAAACTAGGTGGTGTAGCTTTATAAATCATTTTGATCATCCCAGAAAGCTCTCCAAGATGGTGCTGCTCTACAAATACCTCTGTATACTGAACCTGAAAATTACAGTTAATGAAATATGATGAACCATCTGTGGTCTCTGCTATGGCAGTTAATGTAGTACCATTTCTTCCTGCCCAAATAAGGTGAAAAGTAGTATCAACAGTGAATATCTCACCAAGAAAATCCACACTGTCCAAATGGCAGATGAAGACTAAAATTAGAAAACAAGAGAAAAACATTATATTCAGCCCCCTTTTTTTCTATTCCTTTTAAAAGAGTGTCAGTAGCACTGTATTCTCATCCTGGGTAAGAATGTGCTTTTAGCCAAGTAGTTCAAAGACAAGGACAAGATGAGAACAGTTCAGAATGAAGATGGGTGACATGAGCAAATACCAATACAAAAAACGTAACTTGAATGGAAGTAAATTCAATTGGGACAGATGCAATAAAAGTTTTGTGACAGTGACATACAGATTAAAAAAAAAAAATCACTGTTGCCCCTTTTAAAGAACCGAACTTAGAAGGGGTGTGCAACATGGAAAAATACCATATGCTGGGATAAATATAATGAGGTTGATACTGAGAAATAAAGATGATATGGAGAGGATTTTTTCCATGGTTTCTGAGGAGAAACCAGAGAAAATTTCCTCAAGGAGGAACCCCAAAGTGAAAGAGCAAAATAAGCAGAGCTATGCAAATGAACCCCAAGTGGACTGGCAAGGCTGGAAGAAACTTGTGGTAATAAGGGGATGGGAGGGAGAGAGGGAGCCCAGGCTGGTGACCTACTCCCACACAGATCTCAGATACTTACATTCATGTCTGGTCTGCTTGGGCGGACCTTTATTTAAGTGTCCCTCACCAAAACTGCAAACAACATGAAAACCAGTTCTTAACGCTTTATATACCATACAACCAACAATATCTGATAGCAATCAGAAGAAGGAAAGGAAAATTCTTAAAAGACACAGTACCAGACTAACACAAACTAAAATCCTTTGTTTTCAGAGAGAAACTTGTTTTCTGTTTTATTTGAAATATCCCGAGGAGATATCAATGAATACACTTCAAAACAAATGAATCACTCATCCCCACCCCACATACACACCAATGTTCCCCCAAGAGTTTGCCTGGCAAGGAAACAAATGAACCAAGGGGAGAAGTGAATTTTTTCTACTCAAGACCAAAGAAGTTGGGTTTTTGTGTTTTTTTGTTTTGGGGTTCCCCCCCCCAATCCAAAATTTTCATGGAAGAACTTCTCTTTTACTCTGTACATTGCATGGCACTTTGGGGCTACATCCATCCTGTGACCACCAAAACCACACCGTGTCCACACCTTCTACTCATGTAAATGCCTGGAAAGCATCTGCAGTTTCTGGACTCCTCCCTCCGTTTTATACATACGTTCAACTCAAAAACAGAAAACTATACTTGCAGGGAATTTGTTCTCCTCAAATTACTAGGATCCTCTTGCCTTTCCTCACAGTATACTTCTAGAAAAGAGAGCCCACAGGCCTTATAGAGTTCACCAAGTGATCCCTCCCTTGCAAACAAGTAAAACTTTCCAGAGGAAATGCGTGTGTAAAAACTCACGTGGTCTTAGTTAAGTAAAGGTACAGGGTTTTTTAGTTTTTGTTTTGTGGTGCTGGGGATTGAACCAGTACATGGGGAAAGTGCTCTACCAACTGAGCTAAATCCCCAGCCCCCGCAAAAGTACATTTTAAACTCTGCTTTCATGGTTGAAAGCATGGGCTCCAAGATTGGCCTCCCTGGGTACTAGTCAGGGTGTCCAGATCAACTCTCACCTAACCTCCTAAGCTTTCCTTTCCCAGGCTGTAAAACAGGGACAACTACAGGGCCTGGCAGAGAGGGACCCCCCCTTGGTGACATATCAGTAACTGCTAATTACTTTCATTAATTTCACTATTTCTTCCCTATGTAGTCCATTCAGCTCCTTCCCTCTTTAAGTTCTCACTCCTCACTACCCATCAGAATCACGGGGTGGGAGTGTTAAAAATACACTCTGCCCAGGCCCCACCTGGATTTGGGTTCGGTTGATGTGGGGACTGCCTGGGTGTCAGAATTATTTTTAAGTCTCTCGGGTTGGTTTTATGTGTAGTCAGAGTCAAGAACTACATTTTTCTCTAGGTCCTCAGTAATAACACACACCTGTGAGGTCCCCTGGATTTCTAAGTCGATCAGCGCAGACCA
Source organism: Callospermophilus lateralis (assembly GCF_048772815.1). Lineage (NCBI taxonomy): Eukaryota > Metazoa > Chordata > Mammalia > Rodentia > Sciuridae > Callospermophilus > Callospermophilus lateralis. The sequence continues at coordinate 22,980,972 of NC_135305.1, read as the reverse complement.
GCGTCCAGCCCGGAGGGGCGGGGGGCGACGCCCGCACAGAGGCTGTGACGACGAACCCAAATACCGGTCACCAAGGACCAACTGCGACCAGTTCCAGAAGATCCTGCCAGGAGACGCCGCGGCAGGGTCAGTCGGGGGCGTCGACCCCTCCTCGCGCCCGGCCCCCTCCCGCCCCAACACGTGACTTGACACGCGCCAGCTGCACGCGGTCTCCATCAAAACAAAAACAGAGGAGGCCGGCCCGGCGGCGGGAGCGCGCGGGGGTGCCGGGGAGCGGGGAGCGGGCGGGTACGCGCGCGCGCCCCCACCGCCACTGCCCGGCGCCGCTCCGGGCGCCGCCGGCCGCGCGCCCCGGCAGCCGGGGGCGGGAGGGCAGAGGGCGCCACCTTGTTTACTGCCCGGCCCCGCCCGCGCCCGCGCTCCCGGCCCTCGCCCGGAAACGGTCTCCGGGGAGCCGGCCCGCGAGTGCGCACCCACCCGCGGCGCGAACGCCGGCCTTGCGTGGGAGGCGCCCGGCCCAGCGGCCGAGCCAACCCCGCCGCGCCGCGCTCTGGGGGCGGCCCCGGCCGCTGCGTGTCAGCCCCCGTCACGACTCTGCTACGCACTTCGCCCCCAGCTTTCAGCTCCAGCGCTTCCGCAGACCCCCTCACGTGGCCGCCTCCTCCCTGACACGGCGCTCGCCGGCGCCCTGGGCTGCGGACCCCGGCGCTCTAAGGGATCCCGAGCTTGTCCCCACCCCGCCTCGGACGTCACCCTTCTCGGACCACCCAACCCACACCTTCCGCCCCGGGCGCGGGGCGGGGAGGGGGGGGGCGCGGAGACAGCTCCAAGCTGTCAGAAGCCTACAGTTTTCCACATGACGAAGCTCACCCTCACCGTCGCCACTCACGCAGCAGCGGAGCTGCGCGCTGAAACGTACATTTAAAGCGCGGGGGGGCGGATCTTGATTTTTCTCTCTAATCTGGGGGGGGGGGACATAAAACGCAGTTCTACTCAAACGCTCGCTTTAAGACTCCCCACGTCAGTCCTACCAAATGCAAGACTTACGAACAAGAAATGCCCACCCCAAACACCTGCTAGGTAACCTGACTTCTGGAAACCTGGAGCCCCACCCACCCCGCCTGCGGGGAGACCTGCGCCTGGGGTGGGGTGGAAGTGAAAAGGCCCAGTATCCTGAAGTCTCAGGGAGTGCGCGGGGACAGAACCCCTGGCCCCACCCGGGAGCGCTCGCACCCTCCCGTCCCCCATCTCCAGAGCAAACCAAGCCATCCTGCGTCCCTCCGGCGAAAAGCCGGACCGAGTCAAAGGTCTGGGTTCCAAGGGGGTGCTTTTATTCCGGAGAACCAAGACATTGCGTCCTTTCCAGTAAGCACGCCCCCCGCCTTATTTCTTGTTGACAGCAAAGGTGGGGGACGTGGGAGAAAGGCTAGAGTTAGCTCTAGGTTCGGGATGTTGGTCTCCGCGGAGTGAAGAGGTGGGATCTCGAAATGGAAACAGCCCCCCCCCTCCCGCCGCGGTCCCTCCCCTCCTCCTCCTCCTCTTCTTCTGTTTACCTCAAGTTTGAATTTTATCTGCGCAACATTAGCTGGAATGCGGACATTGAAAAAAAAAAAAAAAAAAAGAACACTCGTTCTCTACCCGGCAGCAGCTCGGAGGAGCCATGTGGCATCAAGCCACCGCAAAGGGGAAAAAAGTGCTCTTAGCAACACAAACATGGCGAAATAGCTCCGACATGCCCGTTTCACGCCACAGTCCTACCTTCCCTCGCTCGCCAGCCGAACATCCTGGCCGGGAACTGCAGACCCTTTCCCGGGCCGGCGAAGGGGCCCAGGGGAGCGCGGGGGTGGGAACGCGGGGCGTGCGAAGGGGGAAATTAACGAGACTCCACGGGGGAAATATCTCGAATTGACTAGCAAACCCAGCTGCCTCTCCGGGACTCTGGGGACCCCTTTTACACCCCTGGAGATCGCAATAGAGAACAGAATTCTCGTCTCCAAGTCCTGCTGGACCGGCTTTCCCCACCCTACCGAACTTACCTTTGGGCAGAACGCACGCCGCTCGAATCCCTTTCTCGTTCCTTCCTCCCGAAGGGGACGCGGCGGAGAAAATGATGCGCACGTAGGTTTGTGAAGCAAATTCTTCGAGAATTTCCCTTGGATGATCACGAGGAGCGATGGAGACGCTGGAGACAGGTGCAGGGCTGGCTGGGGCTGCCGGCTAAAACTTATTCTCCGCTGGTGGGCGGCGAGGTCCCCGGCCAGGGCCAAGGACCCCCGGTTCCCTGCCCCCCGGCGTCGCCCACTTGTCACGCCAGGCTGCTGCGTGCGCTCGGCTGCAGGGGAGGTGGCGTAGTTTCTCTTCCTCCCACCTCTTCTCACTCACTTGTTTTTGTAGCCGTGGGCTCCCCTAATGCTTTCCTCTCCACAATGTTGTTTCATTATATCATGTCCATCATGTGACACCGGAGAGGCCTCTCTATGGAAACTTAAAGGGGCTCCCACGTGACTGCAGCAGCAACAACAGCAGCAGGACTGGCGGCGGCGGCCGCAGCGTTTGTACCACCACTCACCGGGAGCCCCTCGCAGCATCCCGAAGGGGCTTCTGGCGCTGCAGAAGCCCAGATAAGGGAGCCACAGCATCCGGGAGCTGTGGCGTCGGTGCGTGCGTGGAGCCCGAGCTCATTACATAGCAAGCCCAACAGAAGGAGCGTCCTTAAATCCTTTCCTACAGTCACAAAACCCACGCTCAGTTAAAATGACATTTCGTGGCTCCTACTTTACTTCCCCCAAGAGCAATGAGTTTTCTATCAGGCCTAACTGAATATTACAAAGTCAGAAAGAAAAACCGGATTTGTTTCTCTGCGAGTTCAGTCACAACATCAGTGGGAGAACAGAAATGCCAAAACAATAACAACAAATAGAATCAGGCATTTGATACATAATTACCATCATCACCAGTTTTAAAGCATTCTGGAATTACATTCCTCTGGTAACTGTGTCGATGCTCGCAGGAGACAAATGCAATGCAGTTTTTCTCTTCCGCAGCTATATTAGGGCTTTGTTGCTGACAACAGTAAAAACTTGTTTGTGTCAGGAAGTGAGGTATGAAGATATGACCTGGAAGGTACAGACAAAACCAAACTAGCAGTTTTTGCATTACTTTTCTGACCACATTCTTTCAAATGGTGACAAGAAGACTGGCTGCTGTAAGATGCGTGTTTAGTGGGAAATAATCAGAAAAATATACTTATCCCTTAATCATGCTGTACATGCTAGACAGTAGAAATTGTGTGTGCGTGTGTGCAGAGAGAGAAACGTGCATTTTAATGATATTTTGAACCACTTATTTTGTCCTCATTTCTGGCATTTAACTTAAGTATTTGACAAACAACTTTGAAAGACTTATTCAAGTCCTAAATGTGTGGAAACTGTAGCCCTTTTGAGTACGTACTCTCGGTATTGTTGACTCACAACCTTTTAGGAGTTTCTACCCTAAATTCCAGGTCTCTGTCTTAAAAGTTTTTATGGACCAGGAGATGTTATCCTATAAATCTAGGCTAGATAGCTATTTCTGCGTTTTGGTTCATTATTTTCCATTTTATAAGGAAAACTGGGTTGGCGCAATTATGGGGGAAAAAAACTTCACAGGAAACTTAACAGAGAGATGGAAGATCATCCTTTCTTCTGGCCTTGCCTTAACTATCTGCCTTTCCAGCTCATCATTTTCCCTCTATGATAAATGATCGCCACTACCTCCCTTCTAATTCTATAAGTCCCCCAATTTTTACCTTCCAATCTCATGCCTAGTTCTTTCCTCCTTCTCCTTTTCTGCTCCTGCCTCCCAATTCAGCCCTTTTTCTTCCCTGGCGCCTAGCTCAGGCCTCCCCAGATACTCCCTCCCAGTCCTCCTAACCCTGCAGATCCCCAACCCCCACCCCTTTCCCATTTGGTCTCTCTTCTCAGCAACTTTACCTCCTTACCTCTCTTTGACCTCCTTCACAGTTTGGCCCTTGACTTCGGGGCCTTCTTACCTTTCTTTACCTGAAATGATCTGCCCCTTACCCGGGTCTCCTTCACACCCTCCTCTCTGGTCCTAACCCTTCTGCGGCCAAGCCCAGCATAGCTCCCCGGCTCGGCCTGGTCAGCTTGAGCTGTATTTTGTTCGCGTGCCCCTGGCCTAGGAAAGGAGTGTGTAGTGTAAAGTGGGGCCAAGTGTCCCCGCCGGGCTGGGGCCACTGCCTCGCCCCCTCCGCCCCTCCCGAGTCCCGGTTGTGGCGCTTCCTGGGCGGATGGTTTGGACTTGCTGCAGCAGCTGCGGTTCTGCTGTGTCATGCAAGAAGGAGGCGGCGGCGGCGGCCAGAGCTGGAGTGGGAGGAGGGGAGGAACCTGATCCTCCGGTAGCGAAGGGCTGGAGGCAAACACCGAGCTCCCCCAGAGCCGCCCGGGAGCAGGGAGGGCTCCGCTACCCCGAGGGGCCCTCCCCTCGGGGCCGAGGGTAAGTCGGGCGGCGCAGGTGGTCGCCTTGGGAAGGGAGCGCGCAGTGGGGTTAGGAGGGGCGGCGGGAGCATCTGGAGGTAGCCCGGCCCAACCGAAGGAGCCCAGTGTCTAGCTGAAAGGGACCCAGGCCATAATAAGGATGGCAAGCCAAACGCAGCAATAATTACTATTCGAATAACGCCCCTTAGTTGGTCCTGGCTACACAGAGGGTGGAGTTGTGCATCCCGAACTCAGGGCTGAGCTGGAGGCAATGATTCAGGGTTGGAGAAACATCATCCCGTCAGCCCTGGCGCTTTAGGGTCCAGCTGAGTAGCAAAAGCCAGCATACCTCATATTCCCCTAGCCTTGCTGCGCTTTCTGGGTTGTCTTATTGAAAACTAGGGAAGGGGATGGGAAACCTGCCCAACCTCACTTTAGCCACAAAAATAATGCTCTTGGCCAATGGCCCTGGAAAAAACAACCTCTGGTGCAATTAAACAATCAATAGGAAAAGAGCTTCACTCCCCTCACCGCCCTCCTTCACCAGGCTCCTTCGACCAGGGTAATTCTTTGGGTTTAAAGGAGAAAGAAAATTTGTTACATTCCTTCCCACCCAGCCCCCGCCCCCATGAGCCTCTTCATCAAGCAGACTGCAAACAGCACACCCCTGGCTCACCCCACCTTCAGAGCTGAGCTTCTGAGAGAGGTTTCAATACTGTTCCATGTTGCAGGAGGAGACAGCCTTAAACTCTGAAGGATTTCATCTCCGTTGCCCTTTACCCCCAGGGGATTCAGAAACCTAGCATTGACAGCAGCGAAATGTGGGGCCAGGCTGGGCACAGAGGAACATCACTCCCCCACCCCATACAATTCTCAGGGTAACTATTTTATTATTGTTAAGTACTAGTATTCCTTTCCATTTCATTTCTAGAAAATTCAGAAAGCACTTTCTGAAACATAATTTTTTTAAAATGTCAGTCATACATTTAGAAGTAAGGGGTTGACGGGATTAACTGAAAGGCTAATGACTGTCTCAAAAGCACATGCGGTTGCTAGGGAACTCAAGCTCATCCCGCTCTCTAATCACCAGCGTGTTAGGTGGAAATCAAACTGCTCAGGGTGTTATTAAAATGAATGGCATTTGGTTAAAGACTTTCTTGCTATGTTGTAGCATCCTGGATTATTATCGATTGCCTCACACCCACATATCTTGTTTTCCTAATTTGATTTCTGTATTTGCGTCACTGCCAGGGACACTCAGACTAGACCAGTCAGGTTCACTTCCTGTTTCTCAGAACTGGTTTATATTTGGTCTCAAAGCACTAGCTGGTAAAACATTATCAAACTGGTCCTCTTGGAAAGAAACCTCTGCTTTCCGTTGAAAACAAATTATCCCAATTAAATGCTAACTCCCATGGAAAACGTCATCATTTGAGGAATAAGGTAGACTGCCAACCTACTTTATTAAGAAAACCATTCTTGAAATGTAAAGCCTAAAGAAAAAACAAAAAAAACCCCACATCATCTTTATTTCTTTTACCCAGAATCTTCAGTCTTCAGCGTTGGAACTAAAACAAACTCAAGTAGAAAACAGATTTAAATGTGATATTTCTAAAATGAAGCACAAAAAAATACACATGGAAACTGGGGAAGTCATTTTGACTAAATAAGGCATAGAACTGAATGGAATCCAGGCCCAGGAAGGACAAATAAATTAGGGTTAGCACTGTGGCACTCAGAGAACAAAGTGTAATTACAGGACTACGCTATCAATAGGAAACCTCATCACTTTGTGTACCAATCATCTCTTTTACCAAGTCTCCTATGTCCCTGGAAAAGATAACCTTGTTTTGTGGATTTTTCCCACCTCATTCCTTTCCCTTTATAAAAACGGTATCACAGAGGCAATATCATAAACATAAGACTATGCAAGTACTTGGGTTCTGATGTGATTGATATATTTAAAAAGCCCCTTGGAAAAGTTATATGTGGCATGAAGAAAAGATTGCCCGCTCAAAGTTGGGAAACTTGCTCCCACTTCTACAAACTCAATGAATTTTGGCTAGCTACTAGAGTTCTTTCAGTGAGTTTCCCTCATGGAAGCATAACAAAGTGCTAGACTAAAGGACCTCTAAGTTTCTTTGCATTTACAAAATTCTTTGACCTCACTACATAATTTCAATTTTAGCTACATTTTGCAAAGTTAGAATTTTACACTGAACCTTTAATACCTATCTATAGAGATACTGAGATAAATGATTATGGGAATGATTCCCTGCTGATCCATCAGACTTCAGTGTCAGTTGCCAGATAAATAGAAGCTACCTTGCTCCTGACATATTTACTCCCTCTTTGCCTGATATTCGTAGGGAAGCACCAGGGTAGGAAGTTCAAAACATATAAAAGTGTAGAAAAAGGCCTCTTCCTTATTTTAGATGTAGTGAAGCCAAAGTACTTTGATGAATAAAGTGGTGGAATGACAGAGAAAGAACTATATAAGAAATAATTAGCTGAATCCTCATGGAGCTTTTTGCCTGTATTTTAATTTATAAGAGGTAAAAACATATGTGACTAAGATTTTAGAATTTTCAGATCTGAGATATTAAGAAATAGCATGAAGAAATGTGAGATTTGTGGCAGAAAGAAAAATCCTGACTTTGAAACCCAACTCTGCCCCTTTATCTATTCATTATTGAGTGCCTGCTGTGGGTCAGGCACTGGGCTAGGCCTTGGGAATACAAAGATGAATAAGACCACAGTCTCTGACTCGAAGGAGCTTATAGCATAATGGGGAAGCAGATGAGTACACGGGGAGGTGGTTTCTTCAGTGGGGCTCATAGGTACCCGAGCTCAGAAGATGAATCTTGAGAGGAGTACGGAAGGATGAGTGGAAGTGATCCAGACACCTGGGCGAGTCAAAGGGAAGGTGTTCCAGGCAAAGAAAGTGCTTGTGTGAAGACCTTAAAGTAAAAAGGTGTGCCCAAAGACTTGAAGGCAAAGGACAGTGCCCAGAAGGTAAAAGGTTCTCAATGAACACATTGTACGAATGCAAGGCAGAAGTCCTGAAGGATGCATCCAGAAAGATCAGCACAGTTTTGTAATGTGAAAGATTTTGTTTATCTTCCTCAAACATTTGTCCTTATCTTGAGGCCAATGGAAAGCCATCAATTAATTTTAAGGAGCATGAAGTGATCACATGTTCATTTAAAAAGAGCACTCCAGTTTGCAGAATTTATTAGTAATATTGTGAGCAGGGAGACTAGTTAAGAGGTTATTTTAGCACTATGGGAAAGAAAAGATGGACATCTAACCTAAGGCAGCAAAAATGAAGATGGAAAGAAGCAAAGGACTCAATAAACATTCTAGGCATAGAGTCAGGGAATTTGATTGTTGATTATATCTGCAGGATTAAAGAATAAGGAGAGATTTATGGCTTAGGTAAATGGGAGAACAGTGGTATCATTCATCAAGATGGGGACCTTATGAGGAAAAGCAGGTTGAGGAAGGAAAGTAATTAATTTTAAACATGTTGCATTTGAAGTGTCCATGGGATGTCAAAGTGAAGCTGTCTTCTACATAATTGAACAGATTGGTCTGGAACTCAGGAGAGAGATCTATGTGAGAGTCATCAGAATAAGTATAGTTCCACAGAAGTAGATGAAATCCCCGAGACACAAGGGATAGTGAGAGAAAATAGGAAGACCTGCTATAAAACCCTTGGAAAACGCCAACATTTAGAAGTGTAGGGAACAGCCGAGCATGGTGATGCACACATGTAATCCCAGTTCCCTGGGAAACTGAAGCAGGAGGATGGCAAATTTGAAGTCAGCCTGGGCAACTTATGGAGACTTTGTCTCAAAATAAAATAAAACAGGCTGAGGATGTAGCTCAGTGGTAGAGTACTTGTCTAACATGTGCCAGAGAGCTAGGACCAGGAGCAAGGAGAGCTTCAGGAGCCAAGGGAGGAAATACCAACAGTATTAAATGCTAGAGAGAGGCCAAGAGAAATGAGGACTGAAAAAGTCTTGGATTTAGCACAAGGAGGTCATTGGTGTGTTTGGCAAGAAGTATATTGATAAAAGGGGATAGTAACCAGATTGCAGTGGGTTGAGGAATAGATGAGAGCAGAGGAAGTGGCTAGAGGATGTTCTCTTAGATAAGAAGGCAAAAGGGTAAGTAGGAAAGGAAAATAAAGATATTTGGAAGTATTTTTGTATGTTTGTTTGTTTGTTTTAAAACTCATAGTCTATGAGGTTCAGGCTGTCTAGGGAAAAAGGGGAAATAATATGGAATTCCAGATTCTTTTAGCCTTCTTCAAATTATGTGGTTTCACCATCCACCAATTGCTCAAGCTAGACAAGAAGTAGATTTTTTTGTTTTGTTTTGTTTTTCTCTTTTCCTCCGTTTTCATGTCCAGTCCTTGAGGAATTCAGGTCAATTCTATCTCCAAAGCATTTCTGTCTCTACTGCTACCACCCGGATGTAGACCACCATTATCTCCTTCCTGTGTTCCTGTAATAGTTTTCTAAATGGTTTTCCTGCTTCCACACTTGTCCCCATTCTCCACAGCACAGCTAGAGACATAAATCATACATCATAAAACATAAATCAGATTATTTTGCTTCTCAGAATCCTTCCGTGTCTTCTGATTGCACCTGAAATAAAGTCCAGACTCCTCTCCTGGCCTCCAAAGCCCTGCGTGGCATCTGAGACCACCTCTTCAACCTCATCCCCAACCACTCTCCCTGACTCCAATCACACCAGCCTTTTCTCTATTCCTCAAACACACTGAATTTACTCTTGTTTCAAAGGACTTACTCTTCCTGGAATATCCTTTGGGTCCTTCTGATCTTTGTTTACATGTTATCTGCTCAAAGTGGCGCTTCCTAGCCACTTCTGCCTGAAGTACCCTTCTCTGTCCACCTTTCCAACCATCCAATGAATTTTTTTTCACAGTAATACAACTTTATTGCTGAGACTTTATTACCATTTGTTTCTATTGGTTATGGTTGAGGACTCCTTCAAAATATAAACTCCACGAGGATTCCTGACACATAGTAGGTACTTAAAATGTCCATTGGATGTTTGTAGAAGGAAAGAAAGTGAACAGATCAGGAGAAATTAAAAGCATCAAGAAACAGAGTCTGGTGTGCTGAGGAGTGGCCAGTGACGATGGATTGCTAGGCTTTGAAGATTTCAGAAGAGAAGGTTACTAGCTGTGTGACCCTGGACATTCTCATTCTCTGAACTTCACTTTATGGTTAATGATATTACATGTCTCCATGAGCTGTTAGGAGAACGACATGAAGTAGAGTGGACAGACACACACTGTGGTCTTGTCAAGCTATTTCAGGAAGTCAGTACTTGCACAAATGGATTCATAAGCTCTATGGTTCATCGTGGAATTTACCCCCTTGATAATTACTTGTTATTAGAATTAAAAATGGACAAAATTGTAACTTTTTAAAAACACCTGGATATCTGATGGGAACTGGAAATTAGATTAGAACAAAGCATTCCCACCAACCAATAAGAAAAATATGAAAAACTCTGGAAAATTGGGCCAACGGTGTGATAAACAGATTTCAGTTCAAGAAGTACAAAAGGATCTTAAAAATATGTAAAAACACTTACCTTTTCTCATACCTATAGATATGCACTTACAACTGCATTGAACATATTATTTATACATTAGGTTGACAAAAATCCTAGCATTTAATAACATACTTGGCTGGCCAGCCTGAGAGGCAGGCACATTCTTATATATTCGGTGGAGGAAAAGTTGGTACAACCTCTGTGGAGGGCAATTTAGCAATATTTATCACAGTTTTAAATGCAACGCCTTGGACTTAAGCAATTCTACTTTTATATATTTATCCAATAAATAGGCTCACACATATTTTGAAGGATGACTCTTCTAGAACCTTCAGTAAAGCATTCTTTATAATCATTAAAGACTGAAAACATCCATTAATAGAGAAGCAGTTAAATAAATGATAGTAGAGCTATACAAGTGAAAGGTAGGCAGTTATTAAAATTTGTGAGGCAATTCTAGCTATATTGATGTGAAAAGATCTTCACAATACATTACCAAGTAAAAAAGTTAAAAACAACACACATACTTGACTAACACTGTATCTTTTTGAAAGAAGTTTTACAGAAACACATTAACTGTGGGAAGATCAAATACAATAGGGCAGGAGCATTTGTAGAAAGACTGGTTGAAAGGGCACTCTAGTGGTTTGTGTGAGAGATGATGGTTACTCAGGCAAAGGCAGTGATGTGCACAGGAACAAATGATTAGAGTCAAACAACTGTTTTCAAGAACTCAATGACTGTATAGGGATGGTGGTAGGGGGAAGGAGTTACTGTTATGGTGGGCTTAAGAATTCTTCCATGATGGGACACATGAGCAGAAGTGTCTGTCGGCAAGATGGGGAGTCCTGGGTCAGTCACAGAATTGCAGGGGAAAATCAGAAGTTCTGTCTAAGTGGAGATGTCCACTGTAGACTTGTAGATATGGTTCTGGAGCTCAGAAGAATTGCTGGAGGGATGAATTTGGAAGCATATTGCCTAGGGAGGGCAGATAGAATCAAAAGAAAAGTGGCACCAGGACTAAGCCCTGAACATGTAGAGATTGAATAGAAAAGAAAGATCTGGCACTGGAGACCCCAGAAACCCAAAAAATAAAACTAGGAGAACACAATGCCACAGAAGCCAAGAGTGTTAAGGTGGATGGACTTGTCCTTATTCACTGATGAAGATCAAGAAGGAACATCACAACTCGTTTCTGTTATAAATTTTAAGCTTCCAGAGCTTATTTTATATATTTTTGTATCCCAGAGCCTTGCGTTGTACATCACACATGATAAATGATCAGTAAATTTTTGTTAAATTTTGGAAAGAAATATATGCACAAAGAGAAAGGCAGACATACAGAAAGCAAAAGAGTTTATGTTTGGATCTCCAAAAATTAAAGATTAAAAAATAAACAAATAAAACAGATTCCCTTGAAGTTTGCCACAAACTAAACTTGATCTTAGGCAGTAGGGAGTCCTGCACCCTTTGTTTGCTCTCAAGCTGGCACGGGATAGGGCGTTCACAGTACCATGTTGTTGCCTTCCAAAAATATTTTGATAGGTGATACCTGTGCCTGGTCAATCTGAGTCATTTTTTTATCTTTATTTAGGTCCTGGGTGATGACAAAAAGAGCAATTTGCTTTCCCTCGTCTATCCGATCCCATCACACCACCCTGAATCAGTTGATGGAATCTGGGGAATCCATTTCCGTGCCTTAAATTCTGTAAGAACCTCTTACAGAAGCCACCAGCTTCTCAGTTTGTTATTGACTCTGCATACAGGTGTTGGCTGCTATCAGCAGAAGCCGTAGAGAATATCACAGAGAAAAAGTTGCCTTGGTTGGGAGAACATGGAAATCTACAACAAAGTGTCCTTGAAGTAGAAATTTTAGAAACTAAAATAATACATGTACTTTAAGCGATACTAAAAATGCTGTGACATCCTGTGTTATTTAGTTAGACCAGAGGACAGCAAACTTTTTCTATAAAGAGCCAGACAGGAAGTATTTTAGGCTTTCCTGGCCATGCAGTCTTTCTCAATTACTCCATTCTGCCCCTATAGTGAGAAAATAGCCACAGTGATAGGTAAATGAGCAAGCCAGTTGTTTCAATAAAACTTTATTCATGTACACTGTAGTGTTTATTTCACATAATTTCCCCATGATATGAAGTATAGTTCTTTTCTTGATTTTTTTTACCCCCAACTGTTTTAAAAATGTGAAAACAATCCTTAGCCCACAGGCCACATAAAACAAGGCATGAGCTGGATTTGGACTGTGGGCAGTATATTAGCAACCTCTGGTTTAGACACACATGAAGATGATATGATGAGAACAATATTCAGATTTGGACTTATAAAGAAAATAATGTGTTGTGTGTGTATATATGTATATATCTATCTTTATTTTAAACTCTCAAATTTACTTGAACATATAAACACATTTGCCTACATCTGACTTAATTTGGTAATAAAGTGTGTCTCTTCAGTTCAGTAATGCTTTGCTTTCTCTTCCTGGTAATGGACATGTTCATGGTTGTAGTACAGCCTTGCACCACAAAACGGAATTTTGGTCAACAACAGACCGCATACACAATGGTGGTCCTATCAGATTATAATACTAGGGCTGAAAAATTCCTGTTGCCTGGTGATGTTGCAGCCATCAGAACACCGTAGTACAACATATTACTCATGGACGTTAGTGTAAACAAACCTACTGTCCTGCCAGTCGGATACAAGTACAGCACATGCAATTTAGTAGAGTACCAATACTTGGTAATGATAAACAACTACATTACCAGTTTATGTATCTATTATACTATACTACTATTTTTGAGTATATTTCTTATTTTTAAAAAATTACAGTAAAAGAGTCTGCTGTTACACCAGCATCGGTTTCATACGTCTTTTTCTCATATTTGATTTAATCTTTTTTCTTCTATCATGGCCTAGAAGCAATAGGCTATCTTACATATGTGTGTGCATATGCACGTGTACACTTGCATATCTACATACACACACACATATACACCATATAACCTAGGTGGGTAGTAGGCTGTATCATGTAGGTTTGTATAAGTACACTCTAGGAGTTTGCAAAATGACAAAATTACCTAAGGACACATTTCTCAGAATGTGTTCCCATCCTGAAGCAACTCATGATTTCAAATAGAGCAAAATGAAGAATTCTTACTAGTTGGCTTTATAAATACCCAAATCAAGAGAGAACTGAGTGGTGCAGTTAATCACATTTCGAACTGTATTCATTCATTCAGTAAGTATGTATTAATGATCTACTTCTTGCATAGGGCAATTCATGGTAATATGGAGTTAAAGAGGTTAGATCCCTGAGAGGTAGGTAGGTAGGTAGGTAGGTAAACAAAAAAAACCTAGTGACTTATAAGTTTAGTGAAAATGGTTTGGGCATGTCACTGTATAAATGTAGACATTTGAAGCAGTGGATAGGCAGTCAGAAAAGGCTAAGTTTAAATCTGAGCTCTTCTGCATCTCAGCTGTGTGAACTTGGGTTGATTATATAAACCATATAAGCTTCAGTTTCCTCTTTTAAAAAATAGAGGTAACAATAACTACTCTAAAGGAGGTTGTGGGAATTAAATAAGGTAACATGTAAATTATCTAGCATGGTAACTGGTATGTGATCAGCAGTCAATAACTCCTAGCCATTGTTGTATTACAGCAATATGAGGATATATCACTTGTTCACCCAGAAAACACAGTAGGAGGTGGGGAGAGCGTGACCTTGTCAGTAATGAAGTCATGGATACATATGGAAACCCACAAACCTGAGGTTTGACACCTGGTAGAAAACATTTGGGTGAAAATAAAAGCAGAAGTAACATTGTCCCAGGAATATGTAATGAGGCACCAGGCCAGTTGACTTCCCTAGCAACCAGCAGCTGGATTGTTTTAAGAAGCTCCACCTACAGGTCTGACTCCCCAGCCTGCCAACACTGAGAGGCCAGTTCTAACTGGAAGAAAGTGCATCAAGGATAAGAGCCCCTACCACCTTGCTTCCTTCCAGTCAGGTCAGCTGTGAGCCTTGGACACATGTAGGTCCTTCCTACTATGTCTTCCAGCCGTGTCTGACCAATTCTTGGCCTCCAACATGACACTCCTTTCTGGCCATTGTGCCTTGCATCTAGATCTCAGTAATGTGGGGGCCTGTCCTGGTCCCTAACTTACTTTTACCATTATTTTGATGTCTTGTTTAGCTCAGCTTTGACCAGTCCTCTTCCCCAGGGGGCTATATTCTATTACCCACACTCTTGCTGTGATCATCTTAGACCATGGGACACAGGTCCCTTATCCTTCATGGATAACCTGCTGCTGGAGTAAGTCTGGACTGCTTGGTATTAGTAGCTTTCTGAATTTTTACTTTGGTATGGGACACCAGATCTTGCACAGCCTAGCTTCCCTAATCCAGGCCAGCTCCTATATTCACAGCCTGGCCCTGGGAATACCCCTACCCTGATTTTGACTCACACCCTTTCTCCACCGGCCATGTGCTGTCAACTAGTTCTAGCATGCCTTTTGATCCCATTATGGCAGCATTCAATAATGCTTTCCAAGTAAAGATGACAAAATTATTGGCATAGGAGTGTAGTGGAGAAGTTCAATTGATCTGACATCATCAACTGACAATATTGTTCTGTTGAAAAGCGAGCATCAAATAAAGTTGGCACAATTTAAATTTAAACTAATTGCTTATTGAAGAAATACTATTCTATGCCTGATTCTAACCAGTTAAGAAGAATGTGTTAGCAAAGTAGAAGTGACAGTCAACTTGAAGTAAGTGACCACAGCACCCTTGAAATTGTAATAGCCAGAGAAGGCAACTGCATTCACTAACCTCATGTGAAGACAAAGACATCATATGTACATGAGACTGTCTGGGCAGGAAATAGGGAATAAAAGCTCAAGAAAGATGACTTGAAATATATGTTCTTGTAAAATCAGTGATTTCAAGGAAGAAAAAGAAAACATTAGAATGCTTGCTGAAGAAGTGATCTGATAAACTCGTGGGTTTGCGGGGTGGGGGTATTTTGTTTTGTTTGTGGTACTGGGCTGAGCTGTATCTCTAGCCATTTTTATTTTGAGACAGCGTCTTCCTAAATTGCTGAGGCTGGACTGGAATTTGTGATCCTCCTGCCTCAGCCTCTAATTTTCTAGGATTACAGGCATGTACCACCATGCTCAGCATTAGCTCATATTTATAAAGGACATGCAGGAAAGACAGGAGGAAGGATGTATAGTAGTCCTGCCCTTATCTGCAAGAAGGTTATGTTCAAGCCCCTCAGTGGATGCCCAAAACCACGAAGAATACCAAACCCATATAAACTATGTTTTTTCCTATACATAACATACCTATGATAACGTTTAATTTACAATTTAAGACACAGTAGGAAATCAACAACAATAACTAAACTAGAAAAATTATGACAATATATTGTAAGAAAAGTGATTTAAAACTAGTGAATTGTTTATTTCTGGAATTTTCCATGTAATATTTTCAGACTATGGTTCACTAAAGGTAACTGAAACTGCAGAAAGCAAAACCTCAGATAAGGGGGAACTACTGTATGATAAGGGCCCATGAGAATAATGCTTGAGGGGTTCATGTCCAGAGGCAGCTGGAGTCTGGGAATAGTATTGAAGACAAAGATTGGTTTCCATGTTTACTTTTGCTTACATTTATAATAAAGAATAATAAAGAATGAGGGGTAGGGCTATTGAATGGGGCAGACTGACTGATGTGAATAGTTAATTAAACAAACAGATCAGTTCAACTGTAGCCTTCCCTAGATTCTAAGGTACAGATTCTTTTTTTTTAATATTTATTTTTTGGTGTAGATGGACACAACACAATGTATTTTATTTTTATGTGGTACTGAGGATCGAACCCGGGTCCCGCCCTACTAGGCGAGCACTCTACCGGTGAGCCACAATTCCAGCCCAAGGTACAGGTTCTTTATTCCCACATTTTTAATATTTCTAAAATCAGAATGTATCTTCAATAGGCACCTGTAATGTGGTAATGTTTTTTTGGAAGATCTTGAGGCAGTCATTAAAGCATGGTGCATCCTACCATAAGTTGATTTTAGAATACAGGAAATTTGGAATTTTATTCTTAGCTCTGACAGTATTAATTGCACTCAACAGATTAAGGGGTCCACTTTGTGTCCTGAAAGTGGTAGTACTGTCAGTGGTCACTGAAAGATAGGAAAGCATCAGAAAGAAGTTTGGACGCCACATTCAGAAGTGTGTTATTCCACGAAGGATACAGGATTGGATGAGCACTAGTGAAGAATAAGAGTGCCAAATACTAGGACCCAGAAAGGCCAATGGGATTCAAAACCTTCTAAAGACAAGGAGACCACTGTCATCCCTTAGAAGCCAAGTCACTGAACTTGTCACAGGGGGTCTGGATGGAGATAGGAAATGTATGTTGAAAAGGCCAAGGTGGTTAAGATGCAGAAAAGGATAAACAATTATAGAGATATTCAAGATGGGGTTAGATGGACAATGGCTTCCCCTGGGCCGGATTTTTTGAACTGTGCCCGGCACATGGTACCACTATGTCCTACCTCTTCTGAACCAATTAGGTGATTGACTTTAAACCCTGATGCCCCAGTTTCCAACTCCCTCAGCTTCTACTGACCCCAGGGAAGCCTCCTCTGAGAAGGTATTTAGAGGTCAGGGAACACAAAACAGGGGAAGATATTGCAAACTGATTGAGACTTGGGTCAATAAATAAACAAGACAAGGAATGGTCCAAATAACTAAAGAACCAGGTAGCCAGAAGACAGAGACTTGGCCAGAATAAATTCAGGGGAGAGTTGAGGCTGTTGTCTATTTGTATCACATCTTTGAAGTCCATGTTAAAGAAGGAATTCAGAGAACCTATAGATCAGTTAACCATGGAGGAAATTGTTCCAACCACATCTGATCAGACCTCTAGAAACTGCAATGTGTCCAGGTGGTCCATATATATCTTGAACATAAAGGGAAGGGACCATGTCTTTTCATGATCTGAGCTCTAGCATATGAATAGAGGTAAGATAAACCAGCTTTTGAATGACAGGGCATCTGTCATTTTCCATAAAAAAACTCAGATATTGATCCTTTAAAATAGAACATTAGTTGCCATCTTACTTGCTTTACAGCTGTTCTTTCCCCGAAAAGTTCTGGGAAAGCTGGGTTCTCCAGCACTACCTTCATCTCCCTCCCTGACAGGGCACGTGGCCAGGTTAAGCCAAGCAGTGAATAACATCCCTTCAGACTTAATGACTTACTCAAGTATGGGCATGAGACCTAAGTCAGTTTCATCAAAGAGAATGTCAGGAGTTTTGCTGGGAATGCTAGACCAAAGATGCTTCCTTCCAGAAGTTAATGCACAAGTAACCCTGAAAATTCTTGGCACCATCAAGGGACCACAAGAGGAGAGTTTGTTGAGATTGGAGCTGTCACCAGTGGCTAAAGCAAAGAAATGAAGTGAGCACTGTCAGGTCCTGTCCACATTGTGTGAGGTACCTGACCAAACAGACCTGAAGTCTTTGAACTTTTCACTTCCAGGAGCCAGAAAATTCTATTTTATTGGTTAAGACACTTCAAGTTTAGGTTTCTGTTTCTTGAAACGGAACCATCGGAACCATCCTCTCTGGTTCAATAGGATGGAACAAACACAGTTAAGAAGGAATGGAACACGTTTCAGATGAATTAAGGGGTTCATTGTGGAAAATGACCCACATAAGAAAAGTGACATGCGTTGAAAAGAGGAAAATGCCACAGGCATTGCTTGATCCGAAGGTGGTAAAAGGCCTTCGTGAACAAAAACATTAAGCTTGATGGTTTCTAAAAGAAAAATGTTGATATATCTGATTACTTAGAACTTTTAAATTTATGGAGATAAAACAACATCACAAACAAAATTAAAAGGCAAATGACATGTCTAGGACTTTAGATAGAGCTATGACAAAGGGTAGTGTCCTTAACATAGAAAGAAATCTTACACAATTATAAGAAAAACTCAACATCTCAAAAGAGTGAGTAAAGAGGCCAGGCCTGGTGGTGGGCCACATCTACAATCCTAGCAACTGGGAGGCTGAGGCAAGAGGATTTAGATTTCAATTTGGAGGTCAACTTGGGCAATTTTGTGAGTTGCTGCCTCAAAATTAAAAAAATAAAAAGGACCGGCATGTAGCTCCACAGTAGATTCCCTGTGGGTTCAATTTCCAGAGCTCCCCCCCCCCAAAAAAAAAGAATAAATAAGAACATGAAAGGACAAAAAGAAAAAAGGAATTCAAATACTCAACAAAGATTAAAAAGATTCAGTCTCACAGGTAATTAAAGAAAATGCAAATTAAAGTAAAAGCCTGGACTGGGGGTGAGACTCAGAGGTAGAGCATGTGATTAGCGTGTGTGAGGCCCTGGGATCTCCAGCTCTGCCCCAAACAAACAAACAAACAAACAAAAAACCAGCCAGATGCCTTTGAGCCTTGCAAATGGTCAAAAACATTTATAAGATGCTTTCTTGCATGGATAAAGATTCAGGGAAATAATGGCACTCCTATTATATTGGAAGCCTGAACTGATATAAGCATTCCACAGAGCAATTTGTCATTGAATGTTAAAAAACCTTAAAATAGGGCTGGAGTTGTGGCTTGGTGGTAGAGTGCTTACGGCTTGCCTGGCATTTGTGAGGCCCCTGAGTTCAAGCCTCAGCACCAGATATAAATAAATAAATAAAACAAAAGATCCATTGACAATTAAAAAAAAAAATTTAAAAAGGGAAATAAGAACATAATTTTTAAAGAATTAAAATATACAAACCATTTAACACAGTAATTTCATTTTTAAGTCGTTATTCAAAGAAAATTATTGGAAATGCTCACAAAATTTAATGCAGAAGAACATTTAGTGTCATTTTTTTTTTTTTTTTTTTTGGTGGTACTGGGGATGGAATCCAGAGTCTCACAGCTGCAATGTAAGGGCTCTCTTCTGAGCTGCATACCAGTCTTTTAATATATATTATATTATATTATATTATATTATTTTTGCAGAACTGGGCACTCTACCACTGAACTACATCCTCAGACCTTTTTATTTTATTTATTTTTAAATATTTGAGACAGAATCTCATGAATTTGCTGAGGCTGACCTTGAACTGACAATTTTCCTGCTTCGGCCTTTCAAATTCCTGGGATTAGCTTGGCTAGTACAGCATTCTTTATAACATTGAGTATTTGGACATCTAAGTGTCAAAAAGAATTATTGCATACATATTGGTATGTTCCTATGATGGAATGTATGTATACAACAAAAAGTGGGTTTGGGAAGATGTCATGGCATCAGAAAATGTTGGTCATTTATTTTAAATGTATTTTCTCAGGAAAAAAGACTAATAACATATTAACAGTGGTTATATCTTTTTGGGGTTTGGTGGGAGGGGCTACTGGAGATTGAACTCAGGGGCACTTGACCAGTGAGCCATATCCCCACCCCTATTTTGTATTTTATTTAGAGACAGGGTCTCACTAAGTTGCTTAGCACCTCATTTTTGCTGAGGCTGGCTTAGAACTCGTGATCCTCCTGCCTCAGCCTCCCCAGCCACTGGGATTACAGGTGTGTGCCACTGCACCCAGCAACAGTGGTTATATCTTGGTAGTGAACTCAAGTTGATTTTATTTTCTTCTTCATGACTTATGTATATTCTAAATCTACCTCAGCAGACATACATATTCTTCCGGTCAGGATAAAGAAAAAGTTTAAGGGACTGGGGGTATATAACTCAGTGGTATAGCACTTGCCTAATCCCCAGTTCTGCAAAAAGAAAAATGATAAGGAAGAAAGAAAGAGAGAGAGAAGAAGAAAAATTTAAGATGAAATGGGATCCCAAGGTGAATGATGGCAGTGTAAATTTAAATAAAATTTAAATTTAGATAAGATTCAAATTTAAATGAATTCAAATCTTCAGATCCATATAAACTATATCTAGGGATACAAAAAAATACTTCCAGATATGATCATAGACACATTGTGAAGAATCACTGAAAAGAGAAGTACCATATGCCTGAGGTTAGGCAATTATGCCAGTTTTTAAAAGGGGAAAAGTGAATTCTAGAACCTATTCACTGATAAGTTTAGGTTGCTTGGGAAAAGAAAACCCCTATAAGTAAGCGCCAGCATGGGTTCACTTAAGTTAAATTCCTGCAAATCACCCTCATTTCCTTATCTCCATATTCAAGTCATGAGTCCCCATTCCAGACCTCCAGAATAGGCATCATTATTATTCCCATTAAGCAGAAGCCACAGGTCAGAGATGTTAAGTGATTTGCCCAAAATCTTAAACCTGGTTTGTTTGGTTTTTTGGTTTTGTTTTGTTTTGTAGATAAGGTTCCTATGTCCAAAGAGTAGAGGCATATTTGTAGTACCTGACATTGTAGAGATTTTCTAGGGATCCTGGTAGACAATATAATGGGACAAAATTATACAGTCTATTTAGTAGATGAAATGATTATATACAAAAGTGGATTCATAGGACTTAGTTTACCTGGAGGTTTCTAAGTGGTAATAATAATAATAATACCACTCACTGATACTTATTGGATTCAAGGTTCTGGGCAGAAGTGCTTTCCATCATTAGCTTTATTAATCTTCCCTAACATCTGAGAAGTACTGATATCCTCATTTTACAGATGAGTAGACCAAGGCTCAGAGTGGTTTATAAATTCACTTGTGAGTACATAGCTAGTAAGTAGAGCAGCTGGGATCCAATCACAGAAAATCTGGATGCAGAACCAATTTGCTTAACTGTCATGCCAAAGTATTTTCTTTTGGTCCTTGGCTCCTATTATAGTCAACATTTTATTTTATTTTATTAATTTATTCATTTTAACAAGCATTGAACCCAGGGGCATTTTCCACTGAGCCACATCCCCAGCCCTTTTTATTTTTTTATTTTAAGACAGGGTCTTGCTAAGTTGCTTAGGATCTAGCTAAGTTGCTGAGGCTGGCTTTGAACTTACTATCCTCCTGCCTCAGCCTCCAGGGTCACTGGGATTATAGGCATGTGCTACTGTGCCTGGCTTTTCTTTTTATTAAAAGAAAGTTTTTTTAATCTTGAGTAGCAACTCGAAAGGCATACATCTACTAAGAACACAAAGCTGAGAGAATCCAAGGAAAGCAAGAAAACCAAAATATACTGAGCACTCAGTAGATATTCTACCCTGCTTGTTTTAGTATCAGAACCACTTTGCAATGTGGACAGGATTAGCTCTCTTCTCAGTGTTAAGCTCATTGAGACTCAGAGAGATCACATGACACATTCAAAGTCAGTAGGCTACCTAACAAAAGCAAAATTTGAATGTAAAATGCCTGACTCCTAAGCCCTTGCTCTTTTTTTTGCAGGGGGTGGGGTGGAGGTGGAAGGGTGCAGGGGGGTACCAGTTATTGAACTCAGGGGCACATCCCCAGCCCTATTTTGTATTTACTTAGAAACAGGGTCTCACTGAGTTGCTTAGCACCTTGCTGTTGCTGAGGCTGGCTTTGAACTCATGATTCTTCTGCCTCAGCCTCCTGAGCTGCTAGGATTACAGGCATGTGCCACCACACCTGGTTAATCCTTGTTGTTTTTACTACTTGGCAATAAAAATCAATGTAAAAACATAATATTTAGTGAGGAAAAAATGTTAAATCCTGCAATTGACTTTTAAAAGTGTAAGATTTGGGAGACCTAGTTTGTAAAACTTTCCAAAAGATGTCAGGATATTGATTGTGAAGCACCTGGAGGCAGCAGTATGGCCTCAGGACACATATACAATCTACAATCTCAGGTGGTGGGACCACAGGGACCATGTCCTGAACAAGGGAAAGGATGCTCCTACTGGTTTGTACACTGCTTTACTAGATGAGGACAATTGCAATTAACTTTGAATGCAACATTTTTTTTTTTGTACCAGAGATTGAACCCAGGGGTGCTTAACCACTGAGTCACACTCTCAGCCCTTTTCTATATTTTATTTAGAGACAGGATATCACTAAGTTGTTTGGGGCCTTGCTAAATGCTGAGGTTAGCTTTGAACTTGAGATCCTCCTGCCTCAGCCTCCCAAGTCACTGGGATTACAGGTGTTTATCACCATGCCTAGGTGAGTGCAACACTTTAAAAGAGATTAGCTATGGATACTTGGAGGGAAGCAGCCACCTGATAATAAAATACCTGCCTACCAACAAACATCATACACATGTGAAAAGACCAGATTATTTTGCAAAACTGAAACAAGTGGGAAATCCCCAAGGGGGCAGGGGAGAGGAATCTTCAGTTAGCAGAAGGACTGCTGTATGGAAGAAACTCTTGTTGCATCAGGTACAGCTCCAGAGGACAGAGAGCTGTGGTCAGAAGAAGAAAAGTTTAGGTTGATAAATGAAAAGCCAAAACATGATTGCACCTGGGATGTCTTTTTGAGCGTTGCAATGCTGGTCTGCTACTTTAGACATAGCAGGTGCTCCCAATGAATATAGGCTGAACCAAATAGAATGCTTGGCTGTGCAAACACTCAGAGGTTGTCTTGTGGACAGAAGCTGGATGGCCGGCCACCTGCTGTACTTAAAACTCCCATCCCTACACCTGGCCCTGCTCCACCTTCTTCCGCCACTACCTGGACTGCCCCCAGCCACACTTTAAAAAAGAGGCTTAGCTAGGTCCCTTGCAGACCAGCTTCTAACTCTCTAGACACTGTTTGTCTCATCTTCTAATTACAGAACCTCCTTGTCCTTTCATCCTGGCCCATCATTACCTCTCAGAAGGTGGCTTCTCCCTCTATTGACAGACCTTACTCTGTCCCACTCCTGTGCCACCTCTCTGCAGGTTCGTTTCTAGTCCTACCCAACCTCTGTTTCTTCTCTCCTGACAGCTGCCTGCATGCTTTCATTCTGGGCTCATGGTTTGTCTTCCCCAGGACATCCCATCCATTATGAAGGCTTATCTGAATCTGTGCATTTAGTCCAACCTCTCTCCTCATCTGCAGACCTGTCATTCATTCATACTGGACACCCTGCAATTGCTTCAAACTTAAAATGCTACTAATCATCCCCTCCACACCTGGTCTCCCTGTGTTGAATGTAACTAAACTTTAACCTTGGCCTGTCTCCCGTACTGCCAGACTTCCACCTAATCAATCATGGTGTATTTGATGCTGTTTCTAAATCCCCCCCGATTTTGTCACTATGTTTTTTTTTAAGAGAGAGTGAGAGAGGGAGAGAAAGAATTTGTAATATTTATTTTTTAGTTATCGGCGGACACAACATCTTTGTTTGTATGTGGTGCTGAGGATCCAACCCCGGGCCGCATGCATGCCAGGCGAGCGCGCTACCGCCTGAGCCACAGCCCCAGCCCCCTTGTCACTATGTTTTTTCTTTTCTTTTTTCAATACACGGTATTGAACCCTGGTCTGTTTTCCCACTGAGCTACATCATTAGTTCTTTCCCCACCCTCCACCCCTTTATAATTTTTTTTTTTTTTTTTTTTTAAGCCAGGAGCTGTGGCATACACCTGTAATCCTAGCAACTTGGGAAACTGGGGCAGGAGGATCATGAGTTCAAAGCCAGCCTCAGCAAAAGCAAGGCACTAAGCAACTCAGTGAGACCTTTTCTCTAAATAAAATACAAAATAGGACTGGGGATGTGGCTCGGTGGTTAAGTGCCCTGAGTTCAATCCCGTCCCCAAAATTTGGAGATAGGGTCTTGATATGCTGTCCTGGATGGTTCAAACTTGCAATCCTCCTGCCTTAGCCTCCGAAGTAGCTGGGATTATAGCTGTGTGCCCCTCACCTGGCTATTCACTACTTTTCATTCCACTGTTGCCATAGAGACCTTAATCCCTTCCTTATAGACTGTTGCAGTGGGTTCGTAATTGACCTTCCTGGCCACGTTCTCTCCTTAATCTAGTTCAGCCTCCATCTTGCTGCCAAAATTCATATTTTTATTTTTGAAACATGAATGCTTATGTCTCTCCCTTCTTTAAGGACCTCTAAGGATTACTTCTCATCTTCTGTGTAAAGTCCATATTCCTTAGCTGTCCATCAAAGTTCTTGAAACCTACCTAGAACCTACTTACCAATCATCTCCAACCTGCACCAGACCGCTTCCTGTTCTCTGAACATTTTCTCTTTTCACACCTTTGAGCCTATTTATTTATTTATTTATTTTGCAGTGCTGGGGATTGAACCCAGGGCCTTGCACAGGTGTGGCAAGCACTCTACCAACTATGCCTTTAAAAAAAAAAAATTTAGTTGTAGATGGACATAATACCTTTATTTTATTTATTTATTTTTATGTGGCACTGAGGATTGAACCCAGTGCCTCACACATACTAGGCAAGCACTTTACCACTGAGCCACAACCCAGCCCTCTTTTCTCATCTTCTTCCCCTTGCGGGGTGGCGGGCGGGGGGGGATATATTTTCTCCTCTTGGCCAACTCATCTCTTCTCCTCCAGGGCCCAGCCCAAACTTGAGCACCTCTGGGGAAAGAAGCCCTCTTCAGAAGACAGGTCAGGGTGACAGAGATGGTATTTGTCTATTGTTTTTGTGGTGCTAGGAAGGAAACCCAAGGTCTCATGAACCCTTTAGCCATATCCCCAACCTCCATGGTGTGGTATTTAAAGCAATGGACTGAATGGGCAGTGTCAGAGGTGCAAACCCAAGGTGACTTCCAACATTCAGAGATCAGAAGAAAGAGCCCAGCAAGAGACTAAGAACAAGAAGGAAGGAAGACAGCAAGTGTCAATAAGAAGGGACCAATCATCTGTGCTAAGAGGCTACAGACCATTGGAATCAACATCATGGAAGTCATTGAGACTTCCCAGCTGTGTGTTTAATGGAGTAACAGGAACAGAAGGCTGATGGGGTTGGCTGCAAGAGATAGAGATGAGGCAGTAGATGCTTCTTGAATGGGTGAAGCCTGGATAAATGAAGAAATGATATGTCAGAGAGGATCCCATGAATTTGGAACTAATATCAATGAATTACTTTGAACTTGTATTAAAGTAGCTGAAAAATTCCCAAGTAAAAATAAGGGTGTGATTTCAGGGTCAAAGTTTTTCACAAGTGACAAGGGAATGCAGAGTATGATCACTGAGGCAGTCGATTAGTCTAAGGACAGTTCTGTGTGAATTCTGTTGTGTTTGTATTTCTTCTCTCTCTCTCTCTCTCTCTCTCTTTCTGGCCTCAGTACATACAGGCCTCCATGCCAGCCTTCTCAGAGGGGAAGATGGAGTCCCAGGAAACAGCTGTTACTACAGGGACTTGGTGTAGAATTTTCAGAGGCCATTTCCAACTACCTCCTCCTGGTGTTGCCAATAAGAAACTTATAAGGCTGATTCTGTCCTTTTGGAGGCTGGGCAGCTCCAATCTGAACAGTCTGAAAGAGGTTAAGAGGAAAAATCCGCCCCATCCAACCATGCATTTGAAAACACTATGGGGTGTGTGTTTGTTTAGGTATTAGAGTTTAAACCCAGGGCACTTTACCACTGAGTATTATTTTAAGACAGGTCTCATAAATTGCCCAGGCTGGACTGGAACCTGCAATCCTCCTTCCCAAGTTCCCAAATCACTAGGATGGCTGGGGATATATCTCAGTTGGTAGAGTGCTTGCTTAGCGTGCACAAGTTCTGGGGTTCAACCCCTAGCACTCCCTCCCCTCAAAAAAATCACTGGAATTACACATGTGAAACCACCATACCCACTTGTATTTTGAAGTATTTCTACATACAAAATTTTTACAGTAAAATATAATGGAAATGGGCTAAGAGACCACCTAGATTTGATGAAAAAGTCCGCTGTTTCTATTAGTCCCTGGAGTATAATAGTAATGAAATATGGATAATACAAAACTTGGGGAGACCAGAGAAACCTTGACTGTGTGCTTTTCCCTCTGGGATATTCCTTAAATAGTGAGTACAGATCCACATAGAAAGTGTTTTTACTTACACGACTGCAGACAAGACATTTCCCTTTATAGAGTCATTTACGAGGATCTCCAGGCCTGAGATGGCAAACAGGACCAGTCGTAGAATACCTAAAGCACCCGCCATCATACAACCTTCTGAAGTTCTCCAGATGCATAGAGTGATCTGATTCATGCCATTGCCCATGCTGTCCCCCATACCCGGAAGGCACAGGTCCTCTTCCAGGAGTGCTTGGCTCTGAGACCACCTCTGTCCAAGGACTTCCTTTTTCTTATTCACTCAGGGACTAAATCAAGGGTCAGGCCTGTTTCCTCCCCAGGGAGAGCCATTCCTATGACCTTTTTAGGTTGGTGACTCCCAGTGCCTGAGGGTACCCCACACAGATCAAGCCAGATTTCCCCTCTGTGCTCCCCAAACTATTCTTGTGCTTATCTCTATCTCCTCACCTTCCACAGTGAACAGCAAGTGTTTAATCTGGCTCTTTACTAGGCTGTGCGTTTCTTGAAGTCTTTGATTTTGTCTTTTCCATGTTTTCATCCTTACCATCTAGAGTAGTGCTTGATATCTAAAACAATACATTTCGGGCACAAGATGTTTCTCAAATGAATGCGTGAATGCTTGAGAGTGTGAGGGAATGAAAACGTGATTAAATACATTAAAAGATCAGAAAAACTCTCTGACCTGAAGCTCATGAAAGAGCAAGAGTGTCAGTGCTTTTAGGTATGTGCTAAATTTGTATAGGTAATGGCGCTTCCCAGGTCGGGGCAACAAGACCATTATGACATAACTCCCACGGAGAGGGAATGACACCAGAGTGGCTGGTGGTGCCGGCTGAGAGCCCTGCTGAGGGGAGCAGAGTTGGCCGGGAGTTGACTGGTTAGCTCTAGATTCATGAGAGCAGCTGGATCTGAGGAGCACGTGACTATGTTGGTCCTTGTTATTTCTCCCTAAGAGATTTTTTCATTTTCGAATGTAAGGGCAAGATACACCTTTAATAAACATGCTTATCCAAAATGTGGCTTCATTGTTAATAAAAAGTGAAAAATAAACCAGCAACGACACCTCTTAAATGGAAGTTACATTGAACCAGTCATTTCATTCCCACCTCCCTGGATTTCTTTCATGCCTCATTTATAAAATGATAATAGCCCTTACTAGTATTTACATTATAAAAGCGTTGTTACTCTAAATTAGATAGTCCTAAACGGGGAGGGTGTCTTCTGTGAAAGACAAGCATTATACACAAATGAGGTATTATTATTTAGTTTTTCCTTTTCAGTCCCCTCAAATGAGAATTAGATGGAAATTCTGCTTTAAGCAATATCTAGCAGGTAAATGATGATTGACTTTAGGGAAATGGAAAAACAAAAACAAAAACTCTTCAGCTGAAAACTCGGTTGGCCTTCTGTGCACTAACCAAAAATATTGGGCTAATACGTGCTGTTTACTAGTGTTCTCTCCCTTTTCTGTGCTCTAATCACAAACTGAAGACAGTTAAGCCTTTCGGTTTCCTCACAGTGTGCACTTCAGAGAACCTAGATGTCCCGGAAGGATCATAATTTAGAAATCATGTTTCCATTCTTCAAGTCACTAGCTAGTCTTCTTATTCACTCAGGGACTAAATCAACGGTCAGGCCTGTTTCCTCCTCAAGGAGAGCCATTCCTATGACCTTTTTAGGTTGGTGACCACCAATGCCTGTGGGCACCCCCTTAGCAGCTCCTGGGCCAGAGCGTCTTTGCTGTCTCCTCAGAATTCAGGGTCATGATGGTAGACGAGGGGGTTAAAATTGGGGGACTGTTGTGAATGTCAGAAACTTCGTATCATGAAGGCCTGAGAACTAAAGCCGGGCCTCAGAAGCATGCAGTGTGGAGATGTGGACATGTGGACAGCGTAATCGCATTGGGCCTCTGAGCTTTACTTCCTTTCTGGTTCTTTGGTCCCTGTTCTTGCACGGCCCCCTGGACTCCTGAAGCATCCAAAGCCCCTCTAGCATCCATCCACTATGTCCTGGCTCACCTTCACTCCCTGGGACCAACCTTCAGCATGGCTTGCCATTCTGGTCATCTGTTTTCCACCTGACCCATTTATTTTAGCTACTGGATTTTGCTCTCAGAGAGACTCCCTGCTTGCATAGCTGCCTGGCCAGCTGTGGGGCCAGCTGCCTGTTCCTGACTCCAAGGTGACCAGACTCCTCTCCCCTCCCCTGGCTGCTCCCATTACATGAGCCATGACAATAGGTGAGAGATAATGACTGTGAGAACCGTGTCTGACCAGATTTGTCCCTCTGTAGGGCATGTCGTTGGTGGATTGCTCAGAGAGGTCAGCGTACCTTCTTGCATCTCAGCAGGCCTTGGTCCAGGAACACCTACGAGGAGAACATAAAATTATAAATAAATGGCTTTCCTTACAGTTCTGGCCTAGTCTGGGGCTGGTGGTTGGACCATGTCTGCCCAGAGCACTGCCACGGTGGTCAGCTGAGCTAGTGTAAATAAAAATCCTTGCAAATGGGCCTCCCTTAGGACTCAATTTCCTTCCCTTGGGAAGAAGGTCTAGGGATCATGTCTTCTTCCACTTTGAAGGCAAACTTTTGACACACTGTCTGAATTCATTGGTTCCGTGGTCTCCTCAATTCACTGTGACCTGACTTCTGTCCCCACCAGCCCAGCTCCTTACCAAAATGGTCAAATATTTCCTTGGTGCACCTGTGGGTGCTTCTCAGTCTTTCTTACTTGATCTCTTGACAGCGTCTGCCTTTGTTGCCTCCCACCCTCGTGTACATGAAATGTGCTTCCCCTCATCCTCTGAGATAAGCTCTGCTTCCTGTCGCCCCCTGTCTCTCTGGCTGCACCTTCTATCTGCTTCTCAGGGTCCTTCCTCTGTCTACACTGTGAGCTTCACTGTGGATTCTATGGTCATGCTGACGATTTCTAAACCTGTGTCTTCTGACTTCTGGATCAATCGCCCTCTGCTGCTCTGACTGCTCAGCAGGCATCAGAAAGGAACCCATCCGGGGCTGAATGGGTCACCTGCTCCCCCACCTACTGTCCATGTCGTTTTTCATGTTTTCCACTGTCTTAGGAGAGACATCACTATCCACCTGTTGCCCAAGCCCCAAATCCGATCTGCAGTCACAACTTCTCCCTCTTTGAAATGTCAACATGTAATCAATCACCATTCCAGCGCAGTGTACCTCCTCGATAACATGGCTTGCACATTTCTGCATAATGCAGTCCTTTTTGCCTTTCCAGTCTCATCCTTGACCACTTTGCCTAATGCCCTCTGCCTCACCTGCATGGAAGTGCATTCAGCGCTGGAACTCAGCCTGCACGTTCCGTTCTGTTATTTCCACAGCGTGTGCTGTGCCTCTACCTGAAACGGACATGCCACCTCCTTAGGATTAACTCTTTCTGCTTAGAGGTCACTGACTTCCCACTTCCCATCATTTTCTCTGTTCAACACACTGCTTCCTTAGAGTTGACTTTCCTGTTTCTACCTCCCTCTCTATTGTGAGCTTCCTGGAAGCAATGACCATATTTTATCCTATTCCCAGCACCAACAAAGTATATGGTACAAAATAGATGACTGAATGTAAATACCAAAGGTATCATTGTGAGGTATAAGATGAATTTTCAACCAAAGGACACAACTAGAATTTTAATAAACAAAAATTTATCAAGTCCCTTAATAACAGAGGGATGTAAAAATTGGAAATATTTAGAAGAACTGGGCATACCTGTAATCCCAGCGACTTGGAGGCTGAGGAAGGAGGATCACAAGGGTGAGGACAGCCTCAGCAACTTAGCAAGGCACTAAGCAAGTTAGTGAGACCTTGTCTCAAAATCAAAAAATAAAAAGGGCTGGAGATGTGGCTCAGTGGTCAAGCACCTCTGGATTCAATCCCCAGTACACACACACACATACACACACACACACACACACACACACACACATACATATATTTTAGAAGAATATATCAACCTTAAAAACATGAGCAGAGAGCAGTTGATAGAGGCAGATTTCCAATCTGTCACTATGGACTTCTTTTTCAGAATTCAATGTGCAGACTCTCTGAGCCGAGCTTTGGGGTCACCTAAGTACCCCATCCTCCAGATTCTTCGCAGGCTATTGGACTTGGAATTCACTCCATTCTTGAGAACATGGGGATTGGAATAAGGTAAGCAGTAGCTTTTCAGCTTTTTCCTCTATTGTTTTGCTTTCAACCATGTACTGTGCCTGTAGTCTCAGGAGTCTTCGTTAGGAGATGTGACTGGCTTCCTGGCAACTCTACTTGTCTTTAAGGTATTTGAATATCCTATGTGGACAGAGAAATGTGAAGTCCTTTCAAATTTTCTTTTTTTGTTTCATGACTAATTAAATTCTTCATCATTGCTCTATTGATTTTTGTTCTAATATAATTCCATATAGAGAAAGGGGGGTGTTGAGAAATCAGAAAGACTTGCTGCCCACTTGGGAAGAACGTTTGGGTCAGACGCATACCGGGAATGCAGGACATGCGCATTTTGCTTTAGCCATACAGCCTGTAGACAGTCCCCACCTCCATCCCTTTGTCCAACTTCTCCAGTCTTTTATTTGCTTTCATTTTTCATAAAATTGAATACAACTTACATATCTTATTTTTCATTGTCTCTTTCCCCTTCTAGAACGTAAGCCCCAGGAGGGCAGAGATTTTGTTTTGTACAGCACTTAGAATAGTTCATGGAAGGCACTCAATAAATATTTGATGATTGAATGAATGATTTTTTTTTTTGAGATGGTATCTCACTAGTGCCCAGGCTGGTCCCAACCTTGCGGTCCTCCCTCCTCAGCCTCCCATGTAAAATGTTCTTCCATGTAGCTAGAAATACAGCTGTCAACCACCATACCAGGCCTAAATGATGTCTTTAAAAAAAAAAAAAAAAAAAAAAAAAAAAATATATATATATATATATATATATATATATATATATATATATATATATTCTGGTTGTAGTTGGACAAAATACCTTTATTTCATTTATTTATTTATATGTGGTGCTGAGGATCAAACCCAGGGTTTCACACGTGCAAGGTGAGCGCTCTACCGCTAAGCCACAACCCCAGCCCCTAAAAGTGTCTTGTTTTTAAGAGGCAGATGCATACCCAGGTTTCTAGATCCAGTACAGGTCTGGCTTGCAACCATGGGCCCCTTACACTTTTATTGATGACTAAGCTGGTGACATTGATGGGCATACTGAACAAAGTTACAGATGACACACAACAGTCAGGATTTCCTCCCCCTAGCTCCTGACAAATGTAATAATGACTCATATCTAACAATCCAAAGCTAATGGGTACAAATATAAAGTGCTCAACGATCCCCAAATTCAATTATACAAGTATAGAGTGGGGGCGGGATAGCTTACAACTGCACATGTCACGAAGATCTAGTCCCCTGTTGATTGTGAGTGGATGATGAGTCAACCTGGTGTGATGTTGCTTCAAAAAAAAAAAAAAAATCAATCTTTTGTGTTAATAGAAATATGGTGTTCAAAAGGGAACTAGTTCTCTAATACTCTCTGGTGATCAGACCACATTTGCTCTATTTTATGAATGCTGGACTTCAGACATTCAGACGTTGAAAATCAGGAGATTATTCAAGAAAAGTAAAAAAGATTATAAAGGATCTGGTAAACAGTGTTAATCAGAAATAGCAAAAGGAGCTAAGGTTATGTGTGGGATGTGAGAGGAAGGTGAGAACTGGCAGTACATAGCTGCCTTCTGAAGTTCCAGGGACCGTCCCACATTGGACAGATTTGATTTCTTTTGGGTAATCCCAAATGATGGATGGAAGACCAAAGAGTGGAAGATGTAAGAATGCATATTTCAACTCCCTGAAACTTAGCAGCAACTCAATTTGCTTAGCAACCAAATGGACAAGCATAGGATGTAGTAAATTCCTGACCCTGGTGGTACGACACCCAGAAGTTGGGTAGCCAGGCCCAGAAATTCAAACAGTGGGGTGAGGGAGCGGGGAGAGTGGGGTTAATCATCACAGAGAGCACACGTTGTGTGTTGTTTATGTGGCAAGTACCATTGTAAAAGATTCCCAGGAGTTTTCTTTCTAACTTACCAATCCTATTAGCTCCATTTTACAGATGAGAAAAATGAGGCATAGAGGAATTTTTCTCAAGTTCTTACATCTTGGTACAAACCATATCCAGGATTTGAACTCAGGCAGTCAGATTCCTGCCTTAATTACTATTCTATAAAGACCTTTACTTCTAGTAACCCATTCTTTCCTGTAATCCAATTCAATATAGTCATCAAAACAAGGAGTTTATTATTTCAAAGAGTAGGTGATTCTACAAGTAGTTTCCTTCTACATGTAGTATGTAGGGACTAAATTCATCTGGGCATTTTCCACTCTTGGCACACTGGATGGAGCTCAGCTTTGGACCTTACAGTCAGCAGGTGCTCAATAATTATTCAGTGAAAAGAATAAACAAATGCAAACTCATAAGATTGGCAGAATCTCAGTACATTCTAACTGGAGAAAAACAAGCACTTCCTGTGTGATCTACTGAAGACACCAAGCCAAAGTGACAATCCATCTAGCAAAAGGCCTCAAGAATTCCTGCTCCATTATTTGGACAAGGCTCATTTGAATAAAAATTAATTGAGTAACTATCTGATGCTGAGGATGCAGAGGTGACTCAGATACACTGTTGGTTGGGGATTGGGGTGGACAGGTAAGCAGATCACTATTGTGTGTATGTGTGCACACATGCATATGTTTTAAGTATCATGGAAACAGAACAAAAGAAAGGAACTGATTGTTCTTGGTTGAACAAGATGTCTAAAACTTGATTATGTTTAAAAAATAACTTCTTTAAATTTTTTTTTTTAGTTGTAGTTGGACACAATACCTTTATTTTATTATTTATTTTTATGTGGTACTGAGGATTGAACCCAGTGCCTCACATATGCTAGGTGAACGCTCTACTGCTGAGCCACAACCCCAGACCCTAAAAATAACTTTTATATATGTTATCTCGTTTGAATTAATTCTGCCTTCCTGAAGACCACACGAGACAGTGATCCCTTCTAGTGTAGAAGATGAAATAGAGGGGCTGGAATTGTAGCTTAGTGGTAGAGTGTTCACCTAGCATGTGTAAGTCACTGGGTTCAATCCTCAGCACCACATAAAAATAAATAAATAAAATGAAGGTATTGTGTCTATCTATAACTAAAAAAAAAAATTTAAAAAAAAAAAAGATGAAATAGAGTCCCAGAGAGGGTCAATGTGATCCCCAAGGTCATGCAGCTGGTACTAATAGTTAGTTACTCTGGGCTGAGGCTCTGTGCTAAGCCCTTTTAGAATCTTGAAGCCTCACAAAAACTCGGTAAGGTAGTTATTGACATCATTGCTGGCTTATAAATGAGAATATTGAAGCACAAGATTTAAATACCTTGCCTAGAGTCACATAGCTAGAAAGTGGGTAAGTCGGATTGGCACTTGCATAGCCTGCTTCAGTGGGCACACCCTAACCCACGGCTCTAAAACACTTTGGTTCCCTGAAGAGCTGGAACCACACATTTGGACTCTGACTGCAAGTTCAGTTTTCTTTCACAGTACCTGGCTCTTAAGCAGCTGTTGCATCTAAATGAGAAGAAGTAGGCTGGGGCTCTAGCTCAGTGGTAAAAATGCTTGTAGAGCATTCAGGAGGTTCTGTGTTCAATCCCCAGTAACCCCTTCCTAACACACACACAGTGGTAATGTGGACGCAAAGAGGTTCATGTAGGTTGTGCTCTCCTGGTATTTCCTGGTATTTCGCCATATGGTAAAATCTAGAATGTACATTGACCCAACAACTGACCAGTAGCATGGCTCAAGCTTTAGACTTTCTGTGTTAAGTCTGCAGGGTTTTTCATGGCAGTTAGAATTTGGCCTGCTGTTCCCCAGGACAGTGCTCTGGGTTCTTGGGGGATATGACTTGTTACTCATAGAAACTAGCCACCAAAACTTACCCTGCAGCCTTCTGAAATGTAGTTTAAATTTTTCTAAAAGGAAGAAGACGAGATGTAAAATATTAAGAATAAAGCAAGTTGAATTCAAAACCTTGTAAATTAGCAAGAATGGAGATACAGCTAAGGAGAAATAAAGCATATAATTGCTTAAATTGTCCAAGCGTTCTCTCTATAATAAAAATTCTTGGGTTGAAAAAAAATAGTTCAATCCGATATTATTGTGCTTTCTTAATTAAGCTGGGCTGGCTCTGTGGCAAATCTAACTGAGAAAGAACTGGTTACTAAAATGAATGAAGTAGATTACCCCTTCCTCAATAATTACCACTTAGGCCAATGTGGATTTGACCTATGAGATCAAAGCTATTGTGTTTTTAAGATACCCATCTCCCATAATTTTTGGAGATGTGGTAATTTTAAAATCAGCTGCAGGCCGGGATTTCTGTGGTAGGCGGCAGGCAGAAAAGGTCAAAGCTCCTCGGCATTCTTTCCTTCAAAGTAGGTGGGGTTTTTTGGTTGGTTTGGTTTTTAGCGTTTTGTTTTGTCATTTATAGAAACTTGGTAGATTCGGCTGATTATCTTGGCCTTTGTGTTTATGGATTTCTATTTTCTTGGCTTTAGGTCCCTGGAAACATTTGTTCCACCAATGGCAGAAGAGTGAGTTTTGTCATATTTTATTTTTGTTGTTCCAATTGATTCCTAATATCCCTTAGTTCAAGTCTACTTTCAAGGTGTCTATCTCATAGCCCGTCTTTATGTCTCCACAAATAAAATGTTCCTGGTAATAATCGTTGTGACCTTATAGGAACAGTTGATGTGAGGCTCCCCTGTTGATGCTCATCAGGATGATTCTGTAATAACAGTAGCTAGAACATTGAATTTTATCACTGGATGTAGCATTTAGCATACGAAATTTCAAGTTTCTTAGATCAATTATTTTTGAGTTACCAAGTAGCTGTAATCTTATAAATTTTTTTTCAATTCATTATTGAATCAATAAAACTTGGAAAATTCTTTTCTCATATATTCCATTCTTTAAGCCTGAAAGTAAATTACTTTGAAAAAACCACATCACAGTTTCTCATAAAGCTAAGAGCAAATGAATAGAGGGGGCTCTGCTAGCAATTGGGATGTACCTCTAATTAGAACTCTCGGTATTTTCAACATATAATTTACTAAAAGTGAGGGTTTTAATTCCAAACTTTGAGTTCATGGGGATGAAACAAGTGACCCGTGTTGGAAATATGTCAAGAATCAATTTTCTCAGGTTGACCTTTAGCTCATTCATCGTTAAATCAAAACATTGTCTATGCCTAGATTTCAAGATGTCTGAACTTTCTTAAGTTTCCTAAAAGATCAAAGCAGAAGGCTAGCACTGCTTTGCCGTTGTGGAGAACAGATTGCCCTCTCCCTTCTCCCGGACCCTTGACTTTGATTTTGCATGAGAGCATGTTCCACCTCAGCTAGCAACATTTTTGCTCCACTACTGAGTCATCTTTTACCTCCTGTACATCTCCCAGGATGTGGGGGGAGCAGGGTACCTTGTTTTCACAACCAAAATAGATGGATATCAACCTTGAACCAGTTTGACCTACTCTCCAATACCAGGCTGGGTCCTAGACACGGAGGACTGTTACAAATGTTCTCAGTTGTCATTATTCATAATGTAAAAGTGGATAACACAAGACTTGGAATAGCTTAATTACTACGTAACCTTGAACAAGCAATTGAAACTCTTTCAAAAATAACTATCTCACAAGGTTATTGTACTAAATGATTGGGATTATATATAAAAATACTTAGCACAGGGCTGGGGCTGTAACTCAGTGGCAGAGCAGTTGCCTAGCATGTGGGAGGCACTGGGTTCAATCATTAGCACCATATAAAAAATAAAATAAAATAAAGGCACACTGTCCATCTACAACTACAAAATAATAATAATAATAATAATAATAATAATAATAATAATAATAAAAATTTAGCACAAAGCCCGGAAAATAGTTGCAAGACTGAATTTATGTGAAGCATATAATAATCCATGGAAACTCAAAAGAAAAAAAATGACATTATCTTCCTCTAGCAACTTTTTAATTAGAAAGTTTCACTTTCAAATGAATAACTACATCTACCTACTTTCTTTGAAGTCTACATTCAGAACAAAAAGGTACTTCAATGATAATCCATTAATATTT
Organism: Callospermophilus lateralis; assembly: GCF_048772815.1. Taxonomy (NCBI): domain Eukaryota; kingdom Metazoa; phylum Chordata; class Mammalia; order Rodentia; family Sciuridae; genus Callospermophilus; species Callospermophilus lateralis. The sequence continues at coordinate 22,944,741 of NC_135305.1, read as the reverse complement.
CAGAACATTTCACAACAGTTTATATAGGAGAAAGTTATGTGAATAAAAGGAAGAATGAGAATTAGATAAGTAACATTTCTCTATTTAAAAGTGATGGAGAGATTATAAAGCATCGGGATGATTTTATAATTATATATGCAATTATGAAATATGCAGTTATTTTAAGTTTATTTGGTTATTAAAAGTTTTATTGATCTGAAAGGACTGATTTTAAAAGACTAATTGAATGACTAACCATGTCATACTTCATATTAGTTTTTAATATACTAAAAATACCCATTAACTATCTTTCTTTCATTGCACCTGTCCTGGCATACATTAATTTTAGTGATACAAAAGAAGCAATTCAATTTGATAAGTGTTTGTTCTCACTGCATATCAGAAAATAGGAAAAAGAAGCATTCCCTCTGTCCTCTGAACCCTGAAAAAAGGACTCTCCCACGTTGTCAGGAACTAACACTGTAGCAAAATTACAGAGAAATTTTGTTAGGAAAACTTTGCTCATCTGCAGGTTATTTGACTGAAATCTGAGGTGCCATATTTCAGCACAAAGGTGACTTTTGAGGAGAAAGTTTGCGCCAAACTGGATCAGTTGTTTCTATGTTACGTAAGAAGGAAGGGAAAAAAATAACCATTTACTTCCAAGCTATAAATTCAAGATGATTCTATTACACCAAAAGACAGAATTTCCAAGCCACAAACTTGATGTTAGGGATAGATTTTCATAAACTATTACCTGTACCCACTCAAAACTAAATATAATTAATACTAAATGAGTCGCCTTGCCTAATTATATTTATAAAGTATGAAGTTATTTTATTCATTGCGTCAGAGTTGAATTATAGTTGAATTGTAAAAATGATATTGTTAAACAAAATATTTCTCTTTTAAAATAACTTTTTTCCTGATCATGAAGAATGCATGTGGGGGCTGAGGGTGTAGCTCGGTGGTACAGCGTGTGCTTAACATGCATGAGGTCCAGAGTTCAGTCCCCGGCCTCAGAAAATAAAAAGGAATACATGTGCAATGTAAAATATATATGTAGAATATATAGTACAGCAAAATAAAGAAAATAAAAATCACCAAATCACTCAAAAAATTTTATCACACAGAGATAATCGCCATGAAAACTTTGTAGCATTTCCTTATAATGATATTTATGCAGTGTCTGTGCACTGGCAAGGGCCTAATGTGCAAGCCTCAAAATACTGACTATATGAAATGCACATTAAATTTTATTATAGAAATTTCAAAACATAAACCAAAGTTGACAGCATAATGAACCCCATGTGCCTATCAACCTACGCTTGCCAATCAAGAACCCCTTCTACTCTCTTGTTCTTATTTTTTCTTTGTAGTGCTGGGGATCCAACCCAAGGCTTTGAGCATACTAAGCAAGTGCTATGCTACTGAGCTACATCCCCAGTCCTCTTTACCATTTTATTTTGAGACAGGGCCCTGCTAAATTGCCCAGGCTGGCTTCAAGCTTGTGATCCTCCTGCCTTAGCCTCCTGAATAGCTGGGATTGCAGGCTTGTACCACCGTGCCATCTTATTTTGAAGTAAACTCCAGATTATTGTATCATTTCATCCATAAATATTTCAATCTGGATCTTTAAAAGATAAGAACTTTTTAAAAATTCACCATTTTCACATCTAAATTAATGAATTATTTAAAAGTATGAAATATTCAGTGTTCAAAAATTGTCTCATTAATTCCCTAATGTTTTTAAAGCTTGCTTACTTTGTTGTTTTGAAGTTTGGGGTACTGAGGATTGAACCCAGGGGCACTTTACCACTGAGCTACATCCCTGGCCCTTTTTTTATTTTGAGACAAGAGTCTCAACTGAGTTGCTTAGGGCCTCACTAAATTGCCCAGACTGGCCTCAAATTTGAAATACTCCTGCTTCAGCCTCCTGAGTCACCAGGATTACAGGTGAGCAGGCCACCAAGTGTAGCCTGCAGCTTCCTTGTTTGAAGTTTGAAGCAGGATTCAGATATGTTCACACATTGAGATTGGTTGATGTTATCTGTCTGGTCTGTCTGTCTCAGTCTGTCTTAGCCTCTGTCTTTCTCATTCATTTTTTTTCCCCAGTGTTGGAATCAACTCAGGGCCTTAAGCATGCTAGACAAGCACTCTACCACTGAGCCACATTCCCAGCCTAATATGCAAGAGAGGTGGGAGTGGAGAGAAGAGGATGGGGGTGGGAAGAGAGGGGAAGAAGGAGAAAGAAAAGAGAAGAAACCAAACCTGGTTGTTTCTCCTGTAGTTTCCCATGGCTGGATTTTCCTGCCTTCATCCTCATGGTATAGTTAATGTGTTTCATGTTACTCCATCTTTTGTATTTCCTGTAACCATCTACAGCCTTCACCAGATTCAGTTCTTTTGCTTATTTGCTTCACAGGTTGTGGTGTTTTGTCATTAGGATGTGGGTAATGTCTAATGAGCTCTTCATTTGTGATGTTACCTAGGTCCACTAGTTCATTAAGGATTGGAAAATGGAAGTATTTGAATCTTATTATTCCTTGAGTTGGTATTTTGACATGTGTCAATAGTGTTTCTGATGTCTGGTTGTTTTAAATAGCTTTTGTTTTTTGTTTCTGTTTCTCAGTTATCATTAGAACTCATTCCTTGAAACATACTTAATGTATTACAGTATGTCTAATTTTTTTTCTTCTAGTTTTGTTGTTGTTGTTGTTTGTTTATTATGGTACTGTGGATTGTACCCAGGGTCTTGTGCTCATTTCTTCTACTTATTGCTCAAATGATTCCTATTTGGTCTGTGATAGCACTTCAGACTGTCTCCTGACTTCTTCTGACACAATTCCAGGTTGTCTTTGATAGTTGCCCTGCTATTTGGTATAAGATGACCTCGGCTCACCTTGTATATTTCCACATAGTAAAAATATGTTTGTATTCAAAACTTCAGAGTGTGTGTGTGTGTGTGTGTGTGTCCGTCCAAAAGCCATAGGGCAGAAACAACTTTCTATAATAAGACTAGAAATGAAGCAAATGTCCATAACTGGTTGAATAAGCTATAATACTCCACACAATGGGGTTCTCTGCAGCTATAAAATGGAATTGGGAGGCCAAGGCAGGAAGATTACAAGTTCAAGGCCAGCCTCAACAACTTAGCAAGACCTTCCTTAACTTAATGAGAACTTGCCTCAAAATAAAAAGGGCAGGAAATGTGTCTCAGTGGCAAAGATTCTTGGGTTGAATCCCCAGTACTGGGAAAGAAAAAACATATTGGGAATCTTTAAATATATGTATTATAGACTGATCTCCAGGATGTATTGTAAGCAAAAACTCAGGGGAATGCTGGGCAGAATGGCACACTCCTGTCATCCCAGCTACTCAGGAGGCTGAGGCAAGAGGATCACTTGAGCCCAGGAGTTCCAGACCAGCCTGGGCAACATAGTGAGACCTTGTCTCAAACAAACAAACAAAGAAAAAAATATGAGGAGAGAAAAGGAAGTAAAGAATACTACCACATATGTAAGAATGAACATATATGTATGTGTGTGTATATATATATATATACACACACACACAAATATATACATGCATATATGTATACGTATTTGCTTATATTAAAAACACACAATAGAAGGATAAACATCACAAAAATCATAGTTACTTATAGAGAAGAAGGGAATAAATTGGAGGGAATAGGGACCAAAACTGGACAGCTTTGAATTTACCTTGCTTTGTAGACTTGAGTTTGAAATCATGTAAATATTTTACATAATTATGAAAATATTTATTTTAAAAATGCAGTTCCTAAATGTTTTTAAAAAGACCTTGTGTATCTAATTGGTGGCCTACAGATAACTATGTAAAGTGACTTCAAAACATACTAATTTAAGCCACACACACAGCATGTGCCTGTCCCAGCTATTTGGGAGACTGAGGAAAGAAAATTGCTTCAGTCTAGGAGTTCAAGACCAGCCTGGGAAACATGGTAAAATCTGGTCTCAAACAAAACAAAACAAAAAACTCCACCTAATTTGGCTATATATCCCTATTCCAATATATACTAAAGAAAAGGCAAAAGCATTTTTAAAGAGTTTTTAGTAGTTATGAGTCAGGCATGGGCATAGGTGGGATTACGCCTGTAATCCCAGCAGCTCAGGAGGCTGAGGTAGGAGGATCCCAAGTTCAAAGCCAGCCTCAGCAAGAGCAAGGCACTAAGCAACTCAGAGAGACCTTGTCTCTAAATAAAATACAAAATAGATCTGGGGATGTGACTTGGTGATCAAATGCCCCTGAGTTTAATCCCTGGTACCCCCCCAAAAAATAAATTTTTAGTAATCATATTGTTGATGGTAGTGTCAATATTGCTATTCTGGGAAACATGAGGTAAGCTAATATGAAGGACTATTATATCATGCTTGGTGTCCTTGGGAGTCAGGATCCACCTGGGAGAAGAGGAATACAGATGTAAAATAGAAGAGGTTAGGTACAACCCTGCAGGCCTGAATTTGAATTAGAAGTTATTGATATAAACTGACAATATATATTTCTCTATATAGATATATTTCCAAGCTCCTCTGTTCACTGAAAAGACCTAGAAACAAAACCAGCAGCAGTGAGCACCTCTAGTATCTATATTATGATCTGGCTGAGGCTAGAAAAATATCAACACTTGTATACATAAACACACATCAGAAATATATGTTCACATATATAGTTAATGTACATTTAGCTATTCTTTTATTTTCAGTTCTTTACACTTAGATTTAATGATGCGACAAAGTCTTTGTGCATCTCTTATTTCCTAAGTACAAATTTCTGTAAGTGGATGAAAATGCCCAGCAGGTAGGAACACTTTGAAGCTCTTGATTGATTGTCAAATTGATTGTCAAATCGCCTCTAGAAAAGTTATAACAGGTTCCATGCCACGTGACAGGGTGGGAGAGAGTGACTGAGTCACTGTGCTCACAGTGATAGATAATTTTTGGACATTTATGCCAACATGTTTCTGTCAATCTGATAAGTGAGCTAGAACTACTCCTGTATTTCTTTGATTTCCTCTCTTTGATTTTTCTTGTAAAGAATTTTTTTATTATAAGTGCCACATGAAAAACCATATTGACATAACACTCTCATAGTTATGTTGTGAATTAATAATTATGTGTCAACAGAGATTGAAATGGCCTCTTCAAACTTAATGTATTACTTCATCATTAATGTTTTGTATTTATACTTTAGTTGTACAAGTACACATTACAAATGTATTAAGATATGACTTGTTATAGATTTTTGGTAATTTTGGTAGGTACCTTTGAAATTCCTGAGGATTTTCATTGTAACCTCATCTTTGCAGAACTCATTATATGTGAAACTTATTTCCCAGACATAGTTTAGGAAGTTAACTAACTTTGTAAACACTATTTTATATATCTTATACATACAATTCCCTAGCACTATTCCCAATCACCTATGAAAGCCAAAAAATAAAATAAAAATAGTAGCTTACAGACAAAATCACCTACTGCTGCCGCTAGAGACCTCTTAAAGTTCATCTGGTCTAACCCCTTCATTTTATACTTTGGAAAACTAAGGCAAAGGGCAGTTATGTAACTTTATTAAAGTCACACAGCTTCTTTGGGATAAAAACCCAAATCTGATTGAGTGCAGTGCCCTGTTCATGTAGCTTCTCAGAATGAGCAAAACTTGAAGGTAGTGTGCAAAAATGGGAGTAGCCACTGTGCTAGGGAACTGGAATTTGGGTGTCTATCTTCAAAATTATGTTACATTTTCAATAAAAAACCTTACAGAAAATGGATTAATAACAACAGTGTAAAATTAGATAAAATGTAGTAATATTTGAGAAGATAGAAATAAAGTATGGTGTTTCTAATATTTAGGAGGGATTTATAGTAATCAAAATATATGGCATCTGAATATACACACATACATATAATATATATAGCATATATAACATAACATTATATATGCTATAAAATACATATTATATAGCATATAATGCATATATTTTATATAATGTATTGTATATGTTATATATAGTATATGTATATGTGTTTGTATAATTCAGGTGTCATATATTATACATATTATATGTATATATAATATATTGTATAATATATTATATATATGCTATATGTGTATATATTCTTGTGCCCTGTTGAAAGCACTTTATTTGCATTATCTCATAATCTAAAATGCAGGGAGATTCTATGACTTGCCCCAGGTTGCTCCAGAGTGTCAGACTCAGGATTTGAACCTGGGCAGACATAGACATACTGATTCACTTGAAGTTTCAAGTCTCTACTAGCAATTGCATTGCCATTGAGGGTTGGTGATCGACTAAGTCTTATCAGTTATTTCCCTACAAGGTCAAAGTGACACCTTAGAAACTCATTTGTTCGAGTGAGGACGTAACTTTAGCGGTAGAGAACTTGCCTTGGCATATACCAGACCCTGGGTTCAATCTCTAGCACTGCAAAAGGAAAAGGAAAAGGAGAAGAAGAAATCTACCACTTTGAACACTATGATGAAATTTCTTGGTACAAAATTTCTTAGAGATAGTTCTTCTAAGCCCTCATCTGTCACTTGCTCACTATGTGATTTTTCATTCCCTATCTTCAAAATGGGTGTGATAATATCTATTCATAGTATTTTAGAGAAATAAATAAGGTAAATTGCATTCATTTTTAAAAAAAATTTTTTTTTAGGTACCAGGGAATGACTCGGGGGCACTCGACCACTGAGCCACATCCCCAGCCCTATTTTGTATTTTATTTAGAGACAGAGTCTCACTGAGTTGATTGGCACCTCGCCATTCCTGAGGCTGGCTTTGAATTCACAATCCTCTTGTCTCAGCCTCACAAACCACTGGGATTGTAGGCTGCACCACCATGCCCAGCAAATTGCATCCATTTTTAGCAGAATATCTAACACATAGTAAATATTCAATGAATAACTGATATCTTCAACCATCACTGATATCCTTGTTGGTATTATTAATGTCATCATTAACAACAGTGTATCTTTCTCTCTGTTGACCTCTTTTTTAATGCAAAAGCTCTGGGAAAGGATGTTGCATTACCCTTGGGGCTAGTGACTCATTAGTTGTTTTCCTCCTGACAGGAGTGAGCAGAGAGGTATTAAAGGCAAGAAAGGAAGGGAGATATCAAAGAGAGGTGGGAGACCCCAAAAGACTATTGAAGCTATTTTCCCCTAGAGTAGGTGGGATAAGTTTACAAAACAGCTCATTTGAAGTCCCGTGCTCTTTTATGAGATCCTGGGATCTTTCTTAGGATTCCAGGAGGCCTGAGAGGGAATGAGGAAATTCCCTCTTAGCAGACTGCAGACACCAACTGCCCAGGGACTCCCAGACCCCATGGTCACCTGCTTATTAAGCCAAGTTTGCAGAAGTAGCAAACAACCTTCCACAGTCTCTTATGTTTACTGTGCCTGGAAATAGGCCTTTTGCCATGGAAAAGTTCCTTATTGTACCCATAAGCCCAGGACTCGAATTGCACAACATAAAAGGTCTTATTAAGACTTCTTGTGGGGGCTGGGATGTGGCTCAGCGATAGAACACTTGTCCAGCATGTGCAATGCCCACAGCCCCCCAAAGACTTATTCCTTTATTTTTTTTTTTCCTTTGGTATTGGGGATTGAACCCAGGGGCACTTAATCACCGAGCCACATCCCCAGCCCTTTTTTGTATTTTATTTAGTCAGGTCTCAACTGAATTGCTTAGGGCTTCAGTAAGTTGCTGAGGCTGGCTTTGAACTTGTTATCCTCCTGCCTCAGCCTCCCAAGACCCTGGGATTATAGGTATGCACCTGTGTGCCTGGCTCTGAGTGCCTTTTCTGAGGTGTCCTTCCACTCTTAACTAAGAGGTTAGATGTCTAAGGGTGGCCTGCAGTGACATCCTCGTACGTCCTTCCAGAACCTTCAGGTGGTCACTGAAGTTAAGGCCACCAGTTTCTCCCTCAGGTCCAAGGATCTTTTTATCTCCTGTATTTTATTTTTCATCTTTATGGAAAGGACATAGGCAAATGGTACAAAATAAAATGGTGCACAGGGTATTCAGTGAAAGGTACATCCATCTCACTCCCAGTGCCACGGCCCAGAGGGCCCCACCGTTTCTGCATCCTGCTATTCTGGGTGCTTGGGATCGGGCACAGACGGCACAGTCAGGTCCCTGCCATCTAGTAGGAGTCGATGGCCACAAACCAGACATGTGATCGGACGATCACAGAGCATGCTAGAAACGGTGAGTGCTACAAACAGAAATGGGCAAAGGTGGGGGCAGCGTTAGAAGTCACCGAGGCCACACTGAACAAAGTCCGGAAGGAGAAGAGGGAAAGAGCTGCTGTGGGAGGGGAGTGTCCCAGACCCCAGGAGATCAAGAGCGGGCAAGTTACACATGGCATGGGGACAGGGTTTGATTTTCATTTCTAAAACGCAGAGCCTCACAGAACAGGTACTCTTCGGAGCACCTGACATCTGTTAACTCTCTGCTCGTCACAACAAGCCCAGGAACTCTTGTCATCCATTGTAAAGGGAAACTGAGGCATAGAAGAGTTAGGGGAGGTATCCAAAGTCACAAAGCTAGCGAGTAGTGAGACCTGGACTTTAACACAGGCTGCCTGGCTCTGGGCCTAGTCACTGCTCTCCGTGCCCCACAATAGGGCAGGGGGCTGGGAGAGGGGTGGGGCTGGTCCTGAGAGTGAGGTGGGACCCTCAGACAGTCTTGAACACAGGAGTGACAGGTGCATTTGCTCAGAAAATTCTGACATGCCACATGCTTACCTGTTTATGTACCTGTACATGCATTTGTCCTTTAGGTTGGACAGTAAACTTAATGCTAAACCTTAAAGCAATTTTCTTTCTTATAAATATTTTTTAGTTGTTGATGGACCTTTACTTTTTATTTACTTATAAGTGGTGCTAAGGATCAAAGCCAGTGCCTCACACATGTGAGGCAAGCACTCTACCACTGAGCCACAACCCCAGCCCCAAAGCAATTTTCATTTATGGAAAGAAGAAGGAGGTTTGCTATTACATATGCTTTAGTTAAAGATGATATCAAACAATATTTCGGTCATGAGTAATTGCTTCTATTTTTAAAGTCCTACAAATGTCTGTTCTGGGGCTCTGGCAATACTTGTACCTGTGACCAGGTTTCCTTAGGACAACAAATCAACATTTTGTTTCAACAATTCATTGGTATTTTACATTCACAGGGTTGTGCAACCATTGCTACTCTCTGGTTCCAGAACACTGTGGAAAGAAAGTCCCACACCTGTTACTCTCAGTTCTCCCCTACCCCTGGTTAACCATTTCAATTAACAATGATATCTTAGCCACGGATCTATATTCCTCTCCATGGATTTCCCCTTTTTGAGCTTTTCACAGAAGTGGAATTATGCAGTACATGACCTTTTATGATTGGCTTCTTCACTTGTTTTTAAGATCCATCCCTGTTGTAGCATTATTAGTCCCTCATTCCTTTTTATGGCTGAATAATACTCCTTCTATGAATCTACCACATTTTGTTTATCTATTCATCAGCCTGTGAACATGTGAGTTGTTTCCCCTTCTTGTCTGTTATGAATAATGCTGTAAGAAACCTTTGTGCACATGAATTTGTGTTAACATCTTTTACGATTCTCTTGAGTATGTTCCTAGTGAAATTACTTGGTTTTACTACAACCCTTTTTTTAAAGAATGTTTAGTTGTCAACAGACCTTTATGTTTTATTTATTGATATGTGGTGCTGAGAATTGAACCCAGTGCCTCACCCATGCCAGGCAAGCACTCTACCACTGAGCCACAACCCCAGCTCCAACAAATCAACTTTTAATCACAGTGTGTTGCTTAACACCCTACTACGTGGAGGAAGGAAAAATATAGGAGCAGGTGATGGCTTGAACAAATGTCTTCTCATGTCATATTTATATGAGAAGGTGACAGATCAGTAGTGCCTCCTTCTTGGGGTTTCATGAGTTAGTACTGGTCACTGGAGTTTACTGGATATATTCTCCATAAAGATCCACACATCAGATGGGGAGTGACTTTAAGGAGTCACCCCTAAAAGTAATCTGAGGACTGAGGCTTGAGCAACCAGCCTCTTCAAGGCACTTAAGAGCAGGATCGGTCTGGAGAAGTGTTGAAACGTTTCCGGAGAACTCAGACTAATATTGATGATTTTTTTTTTTTTTTTTTTTTTGCATTCACTATATGTCTAGCATAATGCGAAGGACTTTGCAGCTTTTTCAATAGATCACATTCTCCATACTGTAGCCACGAGGCACATATGGCTCTTTCTTGAGTGCTGGCAATATGGTTGGTCTAAGTGGGGAGATGCCATGTGGGTCAAGTACACGTGGGATTTCAGAGACTCGGAGAGAACGTAGAGTCGCTCACTAATATTTCCTACAAGTTGAAATGATAATTTGGACACGAGTAAAATGTAACACTAAAATTAATTTCACCTGTTTCTTTGGCCTCTTCTTAGTGGACTACTCAAACAATTTAAATTACCCCTGTGTTTCACATTGCGGCTCGCATTATATTTGTATTGGACAGCCCTTGTTCTAGATTATTCCTCACAGTAATTTGATCAGCTGGACAGTATTATCATCCCCACATTATGGGTGAGGAAATTGAGGCTTAGAGAGCTTAAGTAAATTGCCTGTGATCACACAGCTGTGGCTTAAGCGCAAATCTGTTTGTCTCCAAGCCTCAAATCTTACCCATTACTCTGTGCTGTCTCCCCCAGTCCAGAAATACAACCCGTGTAACACAGAAACAGTTACGATCATTAGCTATGGCAAAAAGCTGTCTCCATTACAGAGTACAAGAAGAGTGGCCCGTGCCATTCCATAAGGTAGAATTCACAGCTAGTTGGGGGGAATTGCTTATGGGCAGGTTTCTTAAATGCTCACTCTTTGTTTATCTCAGTGCGGGGTCACCTGCCAAGGACAGAAGAGAGGTAAAGCTTCCGGAACCTTCCTTTCATTTCTCTGACCTTGGCTTTCCTTGGACACTCAGGTGCCGCAGCTCTGACCCTCCAAGGGAGAGGGCGGACAGCAGGGTGAATCAGTGCTCCAGCTTCATCCCTGCCTCTAGCAAAGCAGAAGGCTTTCATTTCTTCCTGTTTCATTCAAATGTCAGTGGAACATTCCTCACAGCAGCCCTGCCTTCCTCTAGTTGCAGCGGGAAGGGAAACTGTGAAGGAGGCAGCCCTTCTTGTTCCTTGAACGTTCTCTCAAACACACGTCTTAACTCTGCCACGTCTTTCCTTTCCTAAGGGCCTCTGTGTTCCTCGCTCACAAAGTCTCGTGAGTGCATCGTTAATGCTAGCTGTTACTATTTTTTAAATGCTATGACTTAATTTTATTTGCATTTTTACTTATACTGGTGTATAGCGTGTATCATGAGTATAATTTGCTTATTTAATTTAAAGTTCCAAGGAGGAAACCCAGTTTAGGACACATTAGCTCTTTGACTGTTTTTGCAAGTTGGGAAAACGGGGGACTAGGATAATGGCGAATTGTACTTGGCCACTGAACCTCATTCCCAAATGTTTAAACCCTTCTCATATTTTTTAGGGGCTAGAAATGTTGCTGGGAACTGTTAAGCAAAGGAAAAGGAAAACAATCACACAGACACACATGCTTCTTTTCTTTTTTCCCCCTAGACTGCAAATTTACAACACACAAACTGGCAACTCGATTCCTATAAACACAACTCAAAAATCAAAATCTAGAAAGCCAAAAAGTTTCTAGAGGTGTACACGGTAGTGTTTTTATTGTTTGTTTTCCCCTTTTAATCCAAGTTTTTAGTTAAATTTTCACTTTGCCTTACATAGCTACATGGAAAATAAATCCCAGCATTTGTTTTTTTGCTTAGTCATTCTTCCTTAAAATAACTTAGCGGTTTCAGATGCAGTTCAGATGAGATGACAATGAACTATAGAAAGAAGCCAGAAAGATAGAATGGTGTTGGGAAAGGTATATGGAGCCGGGAACAAGATGACCTGAATTCTAATTCTGTTGTGAGAATGAATTAGCAATGGGACCTTGGGGACGTTAAGTCCCACCAACATTTTATTGAACACCTAGTATGTTCAAGGGATTGTCGTAAGTGTTGCGGGAGCTATAAAGATGTTCAAGGAACTTATCACCTGCTAGGGAAGACAGCACATTCACAAACTGGGGTACTACATGGTGCCCAATGTGTGAGTAATGCCCAATTTATGTGAGCACAGAAGGAAATAGGCAGAAGTGCAGCCAGGGAGATTGGAGATGGATTTGTGAAGAGGTGGTATCTGAGGTGGTCCTAGGAGTGTGGGTAGAATTTCTCAGTGGGGCTGGGAGGGGAGAATTTTGTTAGTTTGTTTGTCTTGTTTCATTTTGGCCATTCTGGGGATTGAACCTGGGGGTGCTCTACTGCTGAGCTGCATCCCCAGCTCTTTTTAGTTTTTTGAGGCAGGGTCTCACTAGATTGCCCAGGCTGGCCTTGAACTTGCAGTCCTTCTGGAGATTCCAGGTGTGTACCAGTGCAGCCGGTAGGAAGGGGCTTTTAAATAGAAGGTTCAAGGAAGGAGAGACCATGTGAGCAAAGGTGTGCAGACCTGGTTCAGGAAACTTGTTAGACAGGAAGGCAGTTCCTCTGAGTATTAACGGGCGATAAGTTCTAACTACTAGATTAGAATGGAATTGTGGCAGGGCTTGAATTTCACTCTGAAGAATTGGAACCTGGTGCAGAGCAGGGTGACAGCAAAGGTGAAGAGCAGACCAGCGAACTATCAGCCTTGCCAGAGTGACAGTTCTGGAAGCAAGGGTGGCCTGAGTGGAGGAGCAAAGATAGAGAGCTGGGACGAGACCAGTCAAAAAACTGTCGGGGCACGTCTAGGCAGCGGGACTGGACGGAGAAGGCAGAAGCAGGAGATCTTTTGGAGGGAACGTTGACAGGGCTTGGTGACAATTAATTTTGAGATATAAAAGATGACCATGACCCGGGCTCTGAACATTATTGAGTCAGGTAATAGAGTTGCCAAGAAAGGAGGAGGTCACTAGGAAAGATGCTGAGTTTGGTTTTGGGCATGTTTAGTCTATTCTGAACACGTTGGCTAAAGTGATCACAGAAAACGCGAGCCAATTCCCAGCTCCTCCTGCTCAAACACCTCTGTGCCTTCTCGTCTTACTCGAAAGAAAAGAATCTTTCATGGCCAGTAAGTCCTTACCCGCCCTGCTGCCCCTTTCCTTCTGACCTCATCTCCTTCCACCTTCCCATCTTCTTACCAGGCCATATGGGCCCGGCATGGATCTGCCTTAGGGCCTTCATGTTGTTTCTGCCTGAAACTCCTTCCTCAGACAGTTCTCCTTCTTTTCCTCCTCATTTCCTTCATCTCTCATTCAAATGTCAACTTTTTAAAAAGGCCTTTCCTGGATTGAATCGTCCTGTCTGAAACAGCCACGTCCCCTACTCTCCTCTCCTCTGTAGCACCGATCACCGCCTGACATGCTAGATGTTTACTGGTTTATTATCACAGCCTGGAAACTGAAGCTGTAAAAAGAAAATTAATAATGAAACAATCCAGTGTTTTCAAGGGCGCCGTGAGGTTTGTCGCTTCCACATACCCTTCTTGGGACTGGGATGATAAGTAATTTGAAGGCAGTCTGGCAGGTAAGTATGAAGAGTTCATAAAATGTTTATGTCCTGGAACATTTTGTTTTGGAAATTCTGAAAGTCAATTCTAAGAAGGTGATCTAAAGCATGGAAAAGAAAATGGGTAGGAAAATGTCGACTGAAATGTGAAATATTTATAATATCCAAAACGTTGGAAAGATTCTCAACATCTAACAATATAAGATAGTTAAATTAAGTAAATTACTGTTCATTTGCTTAATGATATATTATTCACTTGTTAAAAGGAGAGTTATGAGAAGTTGGATAGCAACAAGGAAAATGCTCATGAGATAATTTAAAAGAACAGGATCCACAATTGTATACCCTGTGATTTTGATTTCAGTTTTCTTTAAATATGCATACTAAAAAAGATGAGGAAGAAATTAACCCAAACGCTGCTATCAAATGTGCTAGGCTAATGGGATTCCAGATGGCTTATTTTTTCTAAATCTTTTGGATTTTCTGTATTTACATTATATCGTTGTTGTAACGTGGTTATTTGATTTTTAAAAATAATTCGTTTCTTAAAAAACACTCAAAAGAAACTGTGGCTACAACTCAGCTTACCCTCTAGACTGCACTGTTGGGTCTCAGTGCTCTGTGTGAGCTTCCGGGTTGATGGACTCTGCTTTTAGCACCAAGGACCACCCACATAGACCACTGGCCCTGCCACTTATTAGCCTCCCACATCTCAGTGACCCTCAAAATGACTCCTTCCTGGGCTCAGACTGTGTTCTTCTGATTATGAAGTTCACAATTATGAAACAATAAAGGCTAAAAGAACACAACTTGCCCCCATGCACCTTGCCACGTGGGTTTAGGCTAGGTCACCTTATTAACAGCTCTTATTTTAGTTACCCCTGGGTAGACATCTAGGGTTCTCCATATTTCTGTTCTCCATATTTCTGTTCTCCATATTGCTGATCACCAGCTGAAATATTGTATATTTACTTTTTATTATCATGACTGAGAAACTGAAGTTATTAAAAAAATAATAATATTCCAATATCTACCCACTAAGCACCAGGTAAACTCTTTGTATATATATGACCTCATTTTATCCTTACAAGCCAGAGAAAGAAGTGCTACATGTTAGAGATGAGGAAAGTGATGCTTAGAGACATTATGTCATCTGCTTCCTTACAAAGGAAGCTACCAAATTGGAATTTAAATCCTCATCTTGGGGCTGGGGGTGTGGCTCAGCGGTAGAGCACTTGCCTAGCATGTGCGAGGCCCTGGGTTCAATCCTCATCACCACATAAAAATAAATAAATAAAACCAGGTATCGTGTCCAACTACAACTTAAAAAATATATTTTAAAAAATAAATAAATCCTCATCTTTCTGACCTCAAATTCCGTTGCCTTAGCTGTTATGTTGAGGAACATGTATCAATTACTGAAAGGGCCAAAGTTAGTATGTTATGTAGACATTGCCCAGGCAGACTAAACAATTGAGAAACTGAACAACTCAACCTAAAACTCATCATCAATGGATCCTAAGTGTCTTTATGTCTGAGTTAGCCAGTCAGATGCTTTAAACTTTCCTGGTATATGTCCACGGTATCTTCAATAACTATTCGAGATTCTAAAATTAACAATTTAAAGTATTTAACTGTTTTGGTCATCTACAATATTCTAAGCAGTTAGTTATTAGATAAAACTTAATTTTATCTGCTTTGATTGATGCCCTCCTTTGAAGGATTTAGCAGCTTTCCTTGGGACAAACAACAACTTATTTTGATAAAACAAAATCCTTAGTTATTAAATATTAAGTGTGAGCCTTTAAAAATGGTTAGTTGGACTTCAGAATTGAGACTATTAATAGGAGATATATACCATGCCAAAAGGAATGTGCACATGTTACAACTAATACTATTTCAGAGGAAATTTCTTACAAAAAAGAGATTTTCCATGCAATAAGCCATTTATTTCAAGCAACAGAAAGTTTAATAAAGACCCTAAACAAATCTGTTGTAGTATGAAAGAAGAAACTGAATTGAATTTCTCAGGAAATATCACTCATAATGTTCACCAGCCTAGCAGTGTACTTGAATGGCTTCTTTGGCTAAAATCCTACATAGAAATGCCTTCAGCTCCTGACATAGGTATGAGCATCCATAACAGGACTGTCCCAGCCATAGCTAACATTTTTGAAAACTTTCTGTGGGCCAGAATTTGCAGCACACTAAACTTAGTTATTTCATTTTAATGTCCAGCATCCAATAAAGCAGGCACAAGTGCTATACTTGTTTTATAGATAGTCAAAGAAACTGAGGCATAGATAGGTTAAATAACTTGTTCAAGGGTCCATACTGAATAAAACACAAGATATGTTATATTGGCTATGTCGCCTTCTCTGCCATGCTGAGTGAATAACATTTTTTTAAAGGAATGTTAAGTTAGACTATGGCTTTTATATGAAAAAGAAAAATGAAAGGCGTTTCGAATTGCTGCAGTTCTTATATGCCAGTGATTAATTCCATTGGAGAATTGGTTCAGTGAGAGTTCAGATTTTAGAAGTCTAAAAAGTCTGAAAGCGGGTGTTTCCTTTGGATATTTTGTGCTTCCCTCTTGGCTCCTTCCCCCTCTGGCTGGCTGTAAGATGGTTTCCTCTTGGGTGTGTGACTGCTGGAGCTGTCCTTGGTCTGAGAGGTCAGAAGAGGAAAGTCTTGCCTGGGGTCCCTGACTTCTCACAAGGCTGTTGCACTGCTCAGCTGATTCATAAAAATCCTCCAACAGATTAAGAAAATTGTCCAGAGAGGCCATGAGAACTCTAAAGGACTCATCCTAGTACATTGTCACCTTTCTCTCCATTTGAGCAGAGTTTTCCCACCTTAGATCAGGAAGCAGGGAACCTGGACTTCACTTGTTCAGTAAAATTGTGTCGAATTCCCATTTTGTGCACAATACAATTCTAAACTCTGCAAAAGATCAAGATATCTTCGCTCTCAAAGATTTTACTGCAGTGGTAAGACACTCCCACATACAAAATTAAACAGCCCAACACCAGAAAGAGATGAATCAGAAGCCAGCAGAGTGCCTGGATACTAAGTGTTTGAAATCCAAGGCAGGGTGATGGGGAGGAAGTCAGCAGATGCTGAAGCAGTGGATAGAAGTTTATCATAGGACTTGAAGAAGAGGAAGCTACCCACAATACTGAGTGTACAGTATCACCCAACTTGTGTATGTGTAGAAGGATACCTAGGCAAGTAAGAAGGAGGGATGCCTTAGTCCGTTTTCTTTTGCTACAATAACAATACCACAGACTGATTAATTTATAAAGGAAAAAAAGTTTATTCAGCTCATGATAAGCCCAAGAGCATTATACTGACATTTGCTCACCTTCTGGTAGGGGCTTAGATGCTGCATAACACTGCAGAAGGGCAAGAGGGTAGGAACAAGAAGAGAGCAGAAGAGTCCAAATCTGCTCTTTTCGACAACTCTTGAAATAATGAGCGCAATCCCAGGAGAACTCACTCACTTCTGAGAGGAGGGCATTAACCCTCTAAACCCTCCTACAATTCCTACCCCTGACACAGACACATTGGGAATTGGGGTTCAACTCTAGAGGGAATGCATTCAAACCAAAGTGGGGAGAAGATGCAATTGGTGGGTGGTGAGGGAGGGGAAGGAAGGACTAGAATTCACAGGGACTTTCAGTTCTTATTGTACTTCTTAAATTTCTACATCGTTTAGGTCTTTCTCCAGTGAGAATGTATTCATGCATTCTTTTTTATTACTAGGAAATTTGAACTTACTCTGAAGGGGTAGGACTTGGGATTACAGAACCAAAGGAAGAGGATGTTTCAGGTGAGAAGAACAGCTGGAGAAAATGCCTTCGGGTGACAATGTACAGGGTGTGTTTAGGGATCAGTGAGAAGCATGGGACCTGCAGGAAAGGGACGTAATAGGACAGTGGGTTGGGGTCAGGTGGAGGACAGCTGTGAACACAGGACCCGGGGAGGTGAGTCTTTCACCTTTGACCAGAAGCAAAGATGAGCCTTTGATGACTTGGCTTAGGGTTGATTAATCTGGCCACCCAAAGGTTAATTTATAAGCAGGCACACTTGGAAGACCCAGCAAAGTGAGATCCATGAATTCAAATCTACCTTTCTTGGACTCCATGGAAGTGCAAGAGAATGTCTCCTACAGTAACTTCAGCAAGAAAGGCCTGAGAGACATAAACCTGTTGGTAGAGTCTTCGAGAAACTGAAAAATAAAAATGTTGTCAGATGCGATGGGGGAGCAGCCACTTACACTTGATCCATAGTATTAATTCCACTATAAATCTTTATGTAATAGTTGACATCTGTGTTGAATGATTCAAATGTATGCGGGAACATGTTATCCCTAGCAATATGAGAAAGGATGGATTCAGATCTTTAAGTCAAATAAAAATCATTTGATTTAAAAAATGAAAATCAAAGTATTCTATCACAGGTTCTTTTAGTGAATTCGTCCTTTCTTTGGGTAAATTGATGAAATCAATATTTTATTTAAACTTATGTTTATAATGACAGTACGATTCAAGTGTACACATTATATTTTGGACAGACACGCAGACACTCCTTCATACAGCAGAAATCTATGGCTACCTGGGGGTGGGGAAGTAGCTGTCCTACCGGCTCATCTAGGAGGACACAAACCCTAATATGAGGAAAAATCCTACAGCTAGTTGAACCTTGAGTCATGCATTGTGACTCTTTTCCCAGTGATTGGAGGAGATGAATTTCTTTATTGACCAAGTGGAGGAGGGACACACCAGAGTCCCAGAATGATGATGTGAGATAGGTTTATAAAAGCAGTCTGCATCTCCTGAAATGATCTTGTAACCCCAAGTGCTATTGGAGGAAGAAACTGACAGTTGAAGTTAGTCGTCGGTTTTCACTTTCCTCCTTCTTCAGGCTTTTAAGATGTAATTCCCAGTGTATCCTTCACCCCATGATCCCCACTCTGCCATCCCACGCCGTCCCTCCTATTTCAGAGAGACAGATGGAACTCTTAAGAGACAAAGCTGAGTTTCCTTGTCTGGTGATGGGAAAACAAATAATAGGACAAAATTACATGGAAAGAGAGTTTCCTAGTTTTATTTTCCTGCTGTCTCTTTTCTTAATCATTTAAAATTTATTTTGTGGCATCTCTTCCTATCACAAGGGTGAGGACAGTAGGAGGTAGACCTCTGCAAGTTGAGAAAAGGCAGGAACATGAGATGACTCTGTACCTTGTGTGCTCAAACATGTACATTGTACCATGACATTTTTCAGAATAAACAATGACCCTTAATTTTTTTTTCTAATCATTTTCTTTTTCTTTCTTTTCTTTGGTACCAGAGATTGAACCAAGGGGTGCTTAACCACTGAGCCACAGTCTCAGCCCTTTTTTGTATTTTATTTTGGAGACAGTCTTCAGTAAGTGCTGAGGCTGGTTTTGAACTGATGATCCTCCTTCCTCAGCCTCTCGAGCCACTGGGATTATAGGCGTGCCCCACCATGCTCAGCTCAAATCATTTTCATGTAGTTCTCGACACTGATTTTGAGAAGAATTGATAATTCGATACAGCAAATATTTACCTCTATCTTCCAAGTTAAATTTAAAATTGCTCTTATAGTTCTGATAACATTGTGTTAATCAAAAGGGTTGCAGAAGACAAGAATCTAAGAATCTATAGACTCCAAGCTTCTAGAATAATTCAGACTAGGTAGTTCTGTTCTCTGTCTTTCTTCTCTCTCTTTACTCTGTTTCTCCTCCCTTCTCTTCTCTCCCTCCCTGATAAATGGATACTCTGTATAAATTCTGAAAGGGTATATTAAAATCTATCACTACAGTAGTCATTTCATGTATGTATACATGTGTGTGTGTGTGTGTGTGTGTGAGAGAGAGAGAGAGAGAGAGAGAGAGAGAGAGAGAGAGAGAGAAACAGAAGCTGAAAGAAACTTCTCCCTGAGTTTGATGTTCTCCTACATCTGGAACATCCGTAAATGACAACAGCTTCAGCAGAGACTGGGAAAGAATATTTATGAATGCAGAAATTAATGAGAAGGTCATTCAAAGCAGAATACAGGAACTGGTTTTGCAATCACACAAAAATGTTTAAAAGAGAGAAAGGAATAGAGATTGGTGAAAAATAAAGGCTCTAAGACGATAAAAACAAATTGTTAGGAATAGCTAGACAAGAAATATTGTGGACCAAAAGAGAAAAACACCCTCCGTTTACCTGTTTGTATATCCACATCTTTGAGATGGAACATGCAAATGTATGCAAAAACACAAGCATTACTCTGATGATGCTGTTATAGATCCCCAGAAGCAAAGGAACAAGCACCCCATTCATTCCCAGATGACTTGTCAGTTTATCCTGGGTTTGTGGACTAAAATGAGTTGGGGAGCTGACTGTCTTCAATGGATTTCTGTTTGCCCTCTAAGTTCAGGGCTAAAACTTAATTTTTAATATAATTGATATTTTTATTATGGTTTATTTTATTAAAAGTATATATCAAGATATTGAATATTTATAATTTGTAACATATCCATATGTTTATAATTTGCTTATGTGAAATAAATAATTTATTAAAATACACACTTAATGTTATTCTTAATAGATGCACATATTTTCATAAATTAAAGTACTTGTTTCTGGAAGTTCTCGCCTTTCCTTACCTATTCTATTGTTGTTTCAGACAAGGTCTCTCTAGGTTGCCTAGGCTGGCCTTGAACTCCTGGGCTCAAGTGATCCTCCTGCCTCAACCTCCCTAGTAACTGGGACCACAGGCGAGTGTCACTGTACCCAGCTCTATTTACCTATTTTTAAATGTTTTAAATGCTTCAACATTTTGTGGGTTGTCTTGAAGATTTATATTAGTGTTTTCCTTGTTCTGACCAACAGCTCAATCTAGGAGCCCTATCTTCTGTCCCCAAAAATCTTTGTTGACTTAAAACATTTATATCTGGGGGGGCTTATAAAGACTTCTTGTCCTGTAACCCTCATTGACAAAGTTTTTGTCGATTGTCTTCGACTGTCCTTCATACTAGCTTGCCAGCAATAAGCAGAAATAAAGCTGAGACTGTGTCAAAAAAAATTCACTGCCCACATTCATCCTTCTTCAGCAGGGTTTACTCTATAGTGCTCCGCATTCAGCAACTGTGCCAGCCGGCGGAAACAGCCAGTTGTTGTCTGAAAGGAAGAATAATTGGAAACATGGTGCCTGTTTCTTTCCCTGCAAGCAACAATCCATCCATTTAACATTTTTTCGGTGCTCTTGAATTCTGTGGTAGACAGCCTGTGTTCCCTGTTCCGTTGAGGCCAGTCTGAGAAATGCTGACCTTCCAGTCTGCTGCCGGCCCTTTCAGTATGGAACAGTGACAGCCATCCCATGGCCTGGCCCCTCTTCACAGAGCTGGTTACACACCAGCAACATTATGTAGGTAAATGGAAAGGACTAGGCTGGGTGAGGTTAAAATTATGAAAGAGAAAATTTGGGACTATTTCAATCCCTACCCTACAGATAAAGAAACAAAGCCCAGAAAGGCCAAGTAACTAGCCCAAGGTCACTTTGCTGGCATGCTATAGAGCACACATGATCGAATTTGTCAACATTCCATATCCATATAAAAAGATTGCATATGTTCTCTTTGTAAGGTATAAATATCTAGTTTATATTCTGTTTACTATTCACATACATATACTCATATATATATCATAAGCTTTAAATTAATATAATTATAATCATCTGTATTCTTGCTTGTTTTTAATGTCATATTCTATCAAGTTCTGTAAGGGGTATATTAAAATCTATCCCCGTGGTTGTCATTTCATTTCATAAAGTGCTACTTGTCTTTTGATATTTTTTTAAAATTTTGTGCTTTGTTTTTTAGTGCATAATAGCTGACGACTGTTAAATCTTTTGTTCATATTTTTATTTATGCCACATGAATTGGGCTCCCTTCATATAAAAAAAAAGACACTCAAAGAATAGTGGCTTCGGGGGCTGGGGCTGGGGCTGGGGCTCAGTGGCAGAGCACTTGCCTAGCATGTGTGAGGCACTGGGTTCGATTCTCAGCACGGCATATAAATAAATAAAGTAAAGGTCCATTGACAACTAAAAAAATATTTTTTTAAAAAAGAATAGTGGCTTCAATACATAGAGATGTATTTTTCTCATACATAAAAGATGTTTGGAGGCAGGGAGACCAAAACTGGTACAATGGCTTCATGGTCATCTAAATTGCAAACCCTGTCTTTCTATTCTGCCGCCTTTAATATGTGGCGTTCACTCTCCAAGTCCTAGTTGCAAGATGGCTTCTGCAGCTCTCACTATCACATACATACTCTGGGCAGGAAGGAGGAAAAAGAGGAAGGTCAAAAGGAAGAGTTCCCCACAGAATTGAACTTCATCAGGCTTCACCCACTAACCTCTGCTTACAACTTAGTATAAAAGGGGGTGGGAAAACCATTATTTGAAAAGTCTGGACACATTGCTGTCCTTAATTAAACTGAGATTTTGTTAGCCAGGGTGAAGAGAAATAGATGGTATAGGCATCTACCAATCTCTGCTATGTACCTTTAAACATTCAATCCTCTTGTTTCTATTTAATGCTTTCGGTGTTGAATTTGATATTAATATTGCTATTTGTTCTTTTGGATTTGCCTGATGTATATCTACCCGATCATTTATTTTTAAACTTTCTTTGAATTGAGTTCCTTATCCATAGCTTAATTTTTATGGTTGAGCCCTATCTGAAAGTTTATCTTTTGCAAGGGAAATTCAACACATTTCAACATATATTATTTTTTATTCTTATTGTTTTGTTTTTACTATTTATTATATACTTCCTTGTTATTTCCTTTTTTCTTCTTTCGTTAGGCTTTACTGACTTGATCATTTGTTAAGCTATCTACCCCCCACCCATTAGGTAAAAAGTTTCCCTCTAAGTAAGTGCTTTCATCTCTTAAATTAATAAATGCCTTTTCCTGACATAACCATATCCTGGTGTCTCAGAGATTCACCCTGAAAATGCTGAGGAAGAAATGCAATTTATTTCTTCAATAGTGACATAATAGGCAAGGTCACTGGTGCCATCTAATAATTAAGGAAGCTCATTTTCCTCATTTCCTTCAATATCATAAGCAGATAGCAACAAATATCTTGCCAACTCTCTTAAGTGGAGCTGGAAATGAGCCCTGTGTTGACCAAGCTGCAACAAACAGCACCTCTTTCAGGGTCCACCAAGTTAAGGAAAAAGGAGACCTATTATCCCCAAATTCCAAAAGTCTACATGGGGATGAATTATAGTAAGTATGTATCCTTACACTTCTTTTTCTTTAGTGAATGCAAAATGAGTTATCATGGATGATAAGACAAATATCAGGAAGACTGCAGTACATTTTGTAGCTGGCTATCCACGTTGCATTTATTTATTTATTTTTGGTACCAGGGATTGAACCCAGGGGTACTCAACCACTCAGCCACATCCCCAGCCCTTTTTATTTTGACACAGGGTCTCACTATGTTGCTTAGAGCCAAGTTGTTGAGGCTGGCTTTGAACTTGTGATCCTCCTGCCTCAGCCTTCCAAATCACAGAATTTCAGGTATACATCACCACACCTGACCACATTTGTTTTTAAAGAGGTATGAGCTGGACACAATGGTGCACACACCTGTAATATTAACTACTCAGGAGGTTGAGGCAGGAGGATTGCGAGTTTGAGGCCAGGCTTGGCAACTAAGTGAGAACCCTGTGTCAAAATAAAATAAAAAATGGCTGGGGATGTAGCAAAGTTTGTTATAACTCTATATGGAACTTGCATATGAAATGTAGCTTTAGATTACTTGGTAAAATTATTGATTTTTTTTTTATACTTCTACATTTAGGTGAATAGATTGTTTCGCAAAGAAACCTTTTTTCTCTTGTCTGGCTCCAAATTATACCTTCCACTTCATGCCACAGCGGTATACTTGTTCCCAAGAGCAATCAAGGATCCTAAAATTAAGCAAATAGTACAAGTGCTACCACTTAGATAGGAACGCTGCTCTTTTTACCATGGGGAACAATATACAAGAAGAAACCCAAGTTTTATTAAAGTCATATAACTTCTACCCAACTTCACAAGTCTAATTTACTTCTTTCTTTAAAAATTATTTTAGATCTCTTCTGGGTATGATTTGACTATAAACTGTTATACATCTTGAAAAATCTTAGAAGAATAATTCTATGCTGCAGACTATTTGTACTCGGCAAAACATTTGTAATATATATGAAATGAGTTAAATAAATAAGTAACGTATTACAAACAAGAAATTGAAATAAATTAAATAAATAAGTAACATATTATATACAAGAAATTCTTTACCTGGAACATTTGGGTTATAATACCTGTCCCTAGCACATTCCCTTCCTTCGGTATTAAAATCACAGAGATGCCCCTGAACGTACCTGCCACTCCCCATCTACTATTGTGGCAAAGGGTCAAAAACGCAGTTGGGCTGTTGGCAATGCCTCCTTTCCCATTACCACTGTCTTCCTGAAACTCTCATTCCTAGGGGCATGGCATCCTAGGAAGGGAATAATTAATAAGTTTAAATCCTCACTTCCTCCTTTTCTTAGATACTTTCATTCTGCTACTGACTATGACAGGGCTTGGCCTCAAATCAGCCCCAAAGGGGGAGAGCCTGAGAGGAACAGAGAAAAGTGCCTGACAAAAATAAAATTATTCAAAAAATATAACTAGAAATAAGCATGTCATCAAGTTTGAACATTGAAACGTATTAGTGTATAGTGCGAGTATAATTTTACTGGCTACTCATATATCTATTAAAAATGAGACTTGGCCAGGTGTGGTAAAGCATACCTGTAATTCCAGCAACTTAGGAGGCTGAGGCAGGAACTTTGTGAGTTCAAAGCCAGCCTCAGCAACTTAGCAAGGCCCTGTCTTTAAATAAAATCTAAAAAGTGGTGGAAAGGTAGCTCAGAGGTTTAGCACTCATAGATTCAATCATTGGTACCAAAAAAGAAAGAGGCTTGAGGAGGAGTTGGGGGTATAGCGCAGTCGTAAAGCTTGCCCAAGACCCTGGGTTCCATCCCCAACACCAAAAAAATAAATTAAAATAAATAAAAGCCTTAGTAAGAGAAGGTAACACTTAGCAAAGCCAAGTCATTGGTTTTCTAGATATTTCTAGTTTCGTGTTATTCAGGTTTAGAGAACTCAGTGGGGAATCAGACATTTATATAAACTAACCTAGAATATGCCATTTAATTTAACTCTTAGTGTCTCTTTTACTTTCTCTCTAGTTAGAGAGGGAGTCCAGAGACTAAATTTTATACTTTCAGGAAGCATTCTGAGAAATAATTTTGTTGGAAAGATTTTTCCAATGTATGATATAGAATTCTGTTATAACAGGAGATTGTCTTTTTTGCTAACAACACATAGGGAATAAAGACTATAAACAAATTAATTGTTCTTAGAGTCTGTTTTATAATGTCAACTCTTTGTGAAATTTCCCACATAAGGTACCATGTTTTTCATTTTCTTCTCAGCTGGCCTTGGCTTACAGCCATGATCTGCCACACTCATGTATCAGTGATGTGCTGGAATACAAAATATACAGGATCCTTGCCTGGGGTGCAATTTCAGTGTTCTGCTAGCAGCGTAAGAAAGGCTCTGACACCCCAGTGGGGTATGAATGCCTTGAACTCCATGATCGTTTGTGATTGATGTGAGCATGACATGCGTTAGGACTTTTTTGGTTGGCTTACTCTGATTTCAATCAAATGTTAAGGTAACTATGGGGTAAAATGCACTAGGGAATGTATTACATGGTATCAGAAAAGATGCAGAGTGGCTTTTCTACTCAAATAAAATTAAATCCTGAGAAATAAAACCCTCAAAGGAACTGAATGTAGAGGAGAAAGGGAAAGACAATACCTTATCATTAAAAATCAATCAGATATTTACTAAGTGCGTCTTCTGAGGATTCCTTACATTTCAGTAGCTAGCAGATCTGGGTTTACAAAATAGTCTCACATGCATTATCTTATTTGATCCTCCCAACAACCAGTGAGAGAAGAGAGGCAATCTAAAGATGAGAAAATTGCATCTCAGACTTAAGTGCTTCCTGAAGACCTTACACCCAGCTTCAGAGAGTGGAGGGGCACTGAAATTCCCCTGGTCTCCACACACTCTGTCCTGGATTCACTCTTCCTCCACCCCTGGGTATTGTGCTGTGTTTGGTTCTCCAAAGGAGTCTAAAGAAGTGAAGACATGATCTCAGCCCTTAGGAAGTTTATGATCTTAGATGGGGAAAATGCAAATTTTCATAATGAAACAAGCAGAGAATCCTTAAGTGTTAAACTGTAGTACACAGGCTATAAATACAACAATTGGATTACTTTAATTGAAAAATAAGGTGCTATAAATTCTACTCAATGCCCTGAAAAAAAAAAAATATGTGAATGGGTATTTCTGAAGGTTTTCAGATAGGCCATCAACATTTTCCATGATTAATTCTTATTTATTTATTAATTATTTTTGGTAGTGGGGATTGAACCCAGGGGTGCTTAACCACTGAGCCACATCCCCAGACCTTTTCATTTTATTTATTTATTTTATTTTGAGACAGGGTCTCACTAAGTTACTTAGGGCCTTGCTAAATTTCTGAGGCTGGGCTTTGAACTTGTGATCCTCCTTCCTCAGACTCCCAAGTCACTGGGGTCACAAGCATGTGCAACTGTGCCCAGCCCATGGTTAATTCTTGACCAGGAGGAAAGCCAACAATCACAAGCTTGCACAGTTTTACAAGGACATTTGGTTGACTGGAGGACCAAATTGTTGAGTCCCTGACCTCATACTGGCCTCTGTTGTGCCTCAGACTGAGGACTGGAAGTCTGTAGGAGCTGGTCCTGGCCTTGATATATTTGTTAGGTCCTCTAAAACATCAGTGGGGCCATTGAGAAAGGCCAGTTGGCCTCCTGTTATTTACCTAATTTGCAAAGAGAGTAAAGAAAAGGACGCTTTTTTTTTTTTTTTTTTTTTTTTTTAGAAAACTGCTAAGAGACAGGAAAATGGAATACATTTGCTCTGTACTCAAAGGGACTTCCAGGCTCTGTGGAGACCCTGTGATCATTTGAATGTTCTACTGTCCTAATGTTCAAACCTAACACTTTTAAAATCCCAACTTGTTTTAGAAGCAAAATTCTATTCCAACTACTTGTTTTTTGTCTTTTCGGCAGAGCAAGGCTGTGCTGAGAGACACTTGTGGGACAGTCCCTGTCTGTCACTGTCTTTGTCTTCCCTAAGGAGTTGATGTATTGCTTGAGAGGCCCCATGGGGACTTCCAGAGCCACAGTGAGTGACTGGCCCCAAAACTTTTACCAAAAATTGCCCGTGCCAGCTTCTCAAGCATTCTAGACAATCCTGTGTAGTCTTCCTCAAAATGCCCTTTGCTTCAGCAACTTAACAACAGTAATCTGTAATATAAGCTGGTGCCCCTGAGACACTGCATCCTCTTCATCTTCTCAACACCCAGCAATGTCCAGAGCAGAGATTTTAAGCTCATCTCTGGAATAGGCTGGCATGGATGATTCTACTGGACAATTCTGCTCACCACCAGGGAAGCAGACAAAGACAGCCTGCTGACGGTGCCTGGGAGCCACTCCTCAAGCGCCAGTGAGTGCCACCCAAAGGGAAGAGAGGATGGTGGGGGAAATCAGATTGCAGCTCAGAATGCAATTGTTACTGCAAGAGCGGAACAAGAGCAGACCTTGCAGGTACCACCAATGCTACTCACAACCCTACTCACACGGAGCACTTGAGTGTCAGCGTGAACACAATGCCATCAACTTGTAAGCCCAAACACATAACCACTGTCACGCATGACCTTGCAGGCGCCTCCTTTGGAGCCATTTTTCCAGGGGCAGAAATAGATTAATGCTGAGTCAGTCACTAGCTTTCATTTCACCCCACAGGTGTGAACAGGGCCTCTGGGACCCGCTGTGTCACCTACTGGGTGTGTGATCTTGGGAAAGTTATCTAAAAATTCTCTATGTCTTCGATTCCCTGTGTGTGAAATGGTGATAATTATATCAGCTCCCCTATAAAGATGTTATGAGGATTAAACGAGGTTAGAAATATACGGAGCTTAGAACATGCTAGAACGTATTCTGTACTGTGCTCATCTAATATTAAAGTTGTTGCTCCAGACACTGTTAGGTTTTGAGAAGTGAAAACAAAGAATAGGCAGTTTGTGCCTCCGTGGGTGTACAATCTATATTGTAAATCACTGTTTTAATGATTTGTGTAGCCTAGCCCAAGAGTCAGAAATGCTCAATCAGGGTTTCTGAATGTGATTGGCCTGGGGAAACAAGCAAGTTATACCACCAATTTTAACTAAATGACGGTATATACGACTGTGTGGTGTATATATACGAGTTCTGGTCCCATAGAAGCATTACCTCTTTTATTTATTAGTTCTGTAGCATGAGTGCTGAGACTGAGTGTGGTCTGGAGGTTGAGGGTGAGGAGGTGGAGGTGCACTTGGGGAAGTCTTCCAAGAGGCTGTATCATTGAGCTTGGTTTTGATCAGTGAGTAGGCGTTAGCCAGTAAGAGAAGAGGGCTAAGAGTGTTCCAGGCAGAAGGAACATTGTGTGCACAGTTAGAGAGGCGTGAAATAGCACAATACATTCAGGGAACTCCAAGTAGGCAAAGTACAAGAGCAGCCCCATCATCAGTGTAACACACAGCCTGTGTTTGTGAAATGAGTATTTGAGATTAGAGGCTGTTAAATCAAACAAAACAAAGGAGACATTGCTTGTATCATTCTGGCCTTTAGCATTAACTAAACAACCAGCCAAGGACAAGCAGCTCTGGAGTTTTAGTGAAGCGGTATTGTATAAGCCTGGTATAAGCGATCTATAGTCAGCCCCGTTGTGTATCCTAGAAAAAGTCAGTCCACTCAATTTGTCTTTTAATTTTTTTTTCAAGGTAGTAGAGGTGAATTAACAATAAAGTTGATGGATTCATGGTATAGGTGAAGATGTTTTGGAATAGTCCTATATTGCTCTAGATCAGAGGTCAGCAAGCTGTGGCTTGAGAACCAAATCCGGTCCATGGCCTGCTTTAGTAATTAAGTTTTACTGGAGCGCAGCCATGCTCATTTGTTTGCATGTTGTCTGTGGCTGCTTCAGCGCTGCCACAGCACAGCAGACTGTACAGCCTGCAAAACCTGAAATATTTCCTACTTGGCCCTTTACGCTAAATGTTTGCCAATCCTTACTCTAGATTCAGTTTTCCTAATCTGATAAATCAAAACCAATATTTAAAACAAGGGCTTGGGTTGGTTGAGAACCAGTGTGATAAACAATAGGTTTATTGGATTTTTTTAAAAAAATTCACTAGTAAGGAGCAACAAGATCGCAAATATGTTAGCCATAAAGTATGAAATATACACAAAATAAATGAATAAACGTAGATGCTAGGATTACCTTTCAGATTTGACTCTAAGACTCCTGGCTGTCAGATACAAACTAAAAGACAGGAATTGTTCCTCTAGTAGTTACCTATTTCCTCATAACAAATTATCTGAAAATTTAGAGCCTTAAAGCAACTGTCCTTTAGTATGTCTTATGAATTGGTGTTAGCTGGGTGGTCCAGCTGATCTTGGTGGACTTGTTCATCCAGTGGTCAGCTGGCTTGTTGGCTTGGGGCTGGCTGGTCTAGGGTGACCTCAGCGGGGGACAGTTCATCCCTCCTGCACACACTCTTGTCCTCCAGCAGGCTGGCCTGGGCTTGCTCAGTTAGGAGTGGGAGGTTTCAAGAGAGAAAGTGGAAGCACAGACTTGAGGCTAGCTTGGAAGCAGCACACGGTTACTTCTGTTACATTCTAGTGGCCAAAGCAAGTCAAAAGGCCAGCCCAGATTCAAGGGGGAGGGGGAATAGACTCCCATTCGTGATGCGAGGAACTGCAAAGTCACATTGCATGGGGAAGGGAAACAGGAGGGATGGAATTGAGGCCACGTTTAAAATCACAAACAATCACTCATAAGCTAAAACAGCATGTATCCTGACCACGCATTTTTAAAAAGTCATCTCTGTGGTCTCAAGTGGAAAGAAATATTCATCATACATGTCTCTTCAGCCCCACCCACAGATATGAATCATCAGTGTCTTCGACTAAGAGGACCATTATCCTGTAGCTAATGACAGATACAGAGGAGGAGTGGAAAGAAGCCTGAACCAGACCTGTACTCAAATACCACTTGACAGATTTCACTAGGAACCAGACGCAGCAGGTATAACCAATGACCAAACTGAACAGCCTTTGTCACTAAAGTCTAAACTGACCTATGACATCCCTGCCAATCCTTCCATTCCCCTCCACCTCTGTTATCAGGTGGTGGTAAAACTGGTCCCTGAGGACATTTCTATCTGTTGTTTCTGGATGTGACTGAAAAGGCAAAAAATGGGATATATATATATATTTTTAACTCACCAGCCATGGGATGATTTTTTAAATTTCTTGCTAAAAAATCTTCACTATTACAAACTTGCCTTGATAAATAATGTTAAGTATAAATAGCAACAGTGATGTCAGAAAACCTCCTTCACTGTTCCTTTCCTGGTCCCCTAGGGATGTCAGTAAAAAGACAGGGAACTTGGTAGCCATTGCTTCTTAGACTATCTCAAAATCTTCAGAAAATCTAAAAGCAAAACAAAAGCGAAACTCCCAAACCACTCGGACAAAATCACACAGCTTTCGGTTTGAAAATGTTCTTTCTGGCCCAGAACCAGTCAGGGTCATTGGACTTGTCTGCAAGAAGCCAAAGCCTTTACATTCAGACTTCAACAGAAATGCCACTACCAGAATGCTGGGGAGGAATGTGCCAGAATTTAAGGAACTATTAGACTCCTGTTGACTGGCATCAGAACCAGCTGTGAAGGGGACTATATTTCAACTTAGATACAGTGAAAAGGAACAGAACTGTTGACATTGTTGAAGAGGGTGGAGACAAAAACCCCGGATGTTTGCAGATAACTAATTAATGCACTGGGGGTTGGGTTGGCTTTGGAAGAACAGAGAACACTTCAAATTTGGGCTGTAGAAAATCGGAAGTTAACCTTGGGCAGGTCACAGAAAGGTTAAATAGACACAACTACCTGGTGGAGTACCCTAATAAATGTTGGTTCCCTTTCTCCCTGTGGATCTCCCACCCAATTAGGGATTTCTTAAAAAAACAAGAATCCTGCCAGCCTGCTTCTACTGGGAAAAATGTCAAGTAGGATAAGCTGCTGATAGATGATAACAATCAACAAACTTCACGTTCAGCTGGAGGGAGCAGGGCGTGTCCCCTCTCCTGCCCCTCCCTCCCCTCATCATGGCTCAGTAGCAGCACAAAGATATTCCCTCCTTCCTGCGGAGGAAGCGTATGTGTTCTCTCAGACCTACCTTGGCATTCCTTGATGTCTTAGAGAAGCAGATGACCCCGGCTGAGCAAGACAGTCAGCAGAACAGCAGCCCTTGATGCTGCATTTGGAAATTTCCATTCTTTGCTTGCAGCTCTGAAAAAAAAAAAAAAAAAAAAAAAAAAATCTAAAGAGCCCAGTAGCTGGGAAATTTCCACGATGGAAAATTTTAACATATTCTTTAGCTCTAAACTATGCAGGTTTATAGACACTTTTTTTTTTCTTTTGGTAATTTCCTTCTTTAACAATAATTTATGAACATGGTAACTCTGGCGCTGTGGCAATAAAGAGGGCAAGATGACCTGGAGGGGAATGGGCTCAATTTTCCCAGTGGGAGTCTGCGCTATATAAGCACTTGACCACCCAAACCATAGAAATGCAGATCGCTGCAAGACCCACTGGTTGGGAACTTATCCAAAATAAGAGAGAGTTTGCCCTGGAGCCCTACACAGAAATCTGTATAGAGACTGGAGGTGGAAAGTGATGGATACAACTTTGGAGCAGGACATGGTGAGTTGTTGGAAAAAGCAATCTTAGGTAGATCCCTTAGACCACTGCTTCCTAAATCTAATTGTGTATGGGAATCACCTGGGAATCCTGTGAAGATGCAGATTCCAATTCACCAGGTCTAGGGTGGGGCCTGAGTCTGTGTTTCTAACTGGCTTCCAGGAGACACGGAGGCCTCCCTTCTGAGGACCACAGTGTGTGTGGGCATAGCAAGGCCATAGACAACAGGTCCTCATCAGTATGAGGTCAGTGATGGCAGTAGCAGAGCACTGCCTGAGGGGGCCGGAGGTGAACTCCTTTGGGATGGTTTTCTCAGGTTATGAAGCCGAGGTCTCAGAGTAGAGCTGACCGTCTCCTGGAGAGATGCACCCTGCCGTCCTGGATACAGTAGAACTTCTGGAATATGGGAACACGTGCCATCATCAGAAGGCTGCCTATTCTAGCAGATTTCATTTGGGGGATTGTAGAAATCAGTGCCTTTCCAAAGAAACCCCTGTACCAAGTTGATGAAGATTCTTGAACCGGTCAGAATCCTGTGACGGGGAAGAGCACTCAGAGAATAAATTACCTTCATTCCAGCCAAAAATTTGTTTTACTATTTTGTGGATAAAATAAAAAGGGAATTGGAGAATTTTTAATTTTCTTAATAGCTATTCCACCTTTGAACTACCTACATGAGACAGACAGACAGACAGATATATCAAAGTCTATGGCATCTGTCCTCCAGGATGTTACTTTCACTTGATCTGTAATGTGTCTGTTTTGTATATTTTTAAAGCAACATTTGTCCCATTTTTCATTTTCCATTCAATTGAGTTCTGGATGGGTTATTACTCCTTACTTTTCAAATAAAAGTACACAGAGGAACAGATGGAAGGAAAGGAGGAGGGAGATTACAATCATGAAAATGTGATTGAAGTCAGAGTGTAACAAGCATGGAAAGAATTTGATTACATAATAAAAAGAATTAATATAGATTAAGAGTAAATAAGTATCCTAGTATGCTAACAGCCACATGATATTTAAAAATTCTAAACGGCATACAGGATTGCTTTAGGGGTTTGGGCGTCAAGAGGTTGGTTGATGTCTTCTCTTTCAGAAATCTTCACTGTAGGGTCAAGGCATGATTCAGCATTGAAACAGGCATGCTGATTACTTGAGTAAAAGAAATCAGATGATCTTTTCTAGGTCTCCATGAGCAATTATTCACCATTCACCTACAGCCAGTCAAATAGAATTTGTTTGATCCACCTAAAGCACATATTTAAAAAAAATTTTTTTTTGTAATTGTAGAAGAACAGCAAGCCTTTATTTTGTTTATTTTGATATGGTGCTAAACATCAAACCTCACATGTGCTAGGCAAGTGATCTGTCACTGAGCTACAGTACCGGCCTCTGATGCCACATATTTAAGGAATACTTTTTAAAATAGATTTGAGGTGAATTTCCAAAATGAAAGGGAACATTTTAAAGTGAACAGTTTGCAGGCATTTAATATATTCATGACATTGTGTGACCACCATTTGTATCTAGTTCTAAATCAACTTCCTCACCCCTGAAAGGAAATCCTATATCCCATGAAAAGTTTGCCTCCCAATTCCTTCTCCCCCTATTCTCTGGCAACCACCAACAAACTTTCTTCTCTGTGGATTTAACTATTCTGGATAGTTCAGATAAGTGGATTCCTGCAATATGTGGCTCATCTTCTTAACAATAAACATAATAATTATAATAAAAATTTAGCATTGAGTGCTTATAACAGGTGAGGCATGTAATTTTTTTATGTATATATTTATTTTTTAGTTGTAGTTGGACACAATATCTTTATTTTATTTTTATGTGGTGCTGAGGATTGAACCCAGGGCTTTGCACAGGCTAGGCGAGCCACAATCCCAGCAGGAGGCATGTAATTCTTACAACAGACTTATAAACAGGTACTGTCATTATTATATAGAAGAGTGTTATGGTTTAGATATGAGGAGTCCCCCAGAAGCTCCTGTGTAAGACAATGCAAGGAAGTTCAGATGAGAGCTTTAATCTAGTCTTGGCTTCATCTACACGTATGGATTAACTGGATTATAACTGTAGGGTAGAAGAGGTAGGTCACTGGGGACATGCCTTTGGGTTTACATTTTGTCCTTGGTAAGTGGATCTTGCTCTCTGCTTCCTTGTTGCCATGTCTCCAGCTGCTTTCCACCCACGATGGCCTTCCACCATGATGGCCTGCCTCATCCTGGGCCCAGAACTGCAGAGTCAACCAGCCATGGACTGAACCTCTGAGACCATGAGCCAAAATAAACTTTCCTCCTCTAAGTTGTTTTTGTCAGGTTTTTTGGTCACAGCGATAAAAAATTGACTAAAACAATGAGAAAATTGGCACTTGGCTAAATGAATTGCCTGAGATCCATAAATTATGGCCTAACAAGGAATAACCTTTGGCCAGACCCACTTATACTAGTGCTTTTTCCAAATGCCACAGCTATATCTCAATTTCATTTCCCTTATCACAGACAGATGGATGGATGGATACTCCTTCTCAAGTTTAACAACTTCATAGAACTTGATTCAAATACTGAATGTGTTGTTACTTGCTTACAGCTGCTATTTCTCTAGCAGTGCAGTAAGTCCAGGCAAACTCTTTTGAAGAGCTCATTAAAACTGCTAAAATAAAGTCTTAGAAGCAGGTGCATTCATTAGTTGAAATGCAGACGATTATGTTAATATCGCATTCAGGTGACAAATTTAAAGGCATCAAAATCATGGAGGATAAAAGGATTTTCAAAGCTAAAGTTAACTTCTTCCTTTGTAGAACTCTTTGTTCTGTTAAGCATGTGACTGACTGCAGCTGTCCAACTTGTGGACCTCCAATGTTATCTCACAAAAATAAAGCTGTTTTGCAATAATTTATTTCCCTTACAAATTCTTGAGTCTCAATTTAGAAAAAGAAAGATAAGGAATTGTCTCCAACCCTGATGCTAGATCTGGCACCCCATTTATAACTTATTTTCCACCCTGGGTCCAAGGGTAGGGGAAACACATTTAAAAAGATGATTGAAATATGTAGGCAGAATTGGGGAACGTAGCTCAGTGGTACAGCCACATGTGTAAGATGCTGAGTTTGATTCCCAGCATTAAAAAAAATCAGGGAGCTGGAGTTGTAGCTCAGAGGTAGAGCACTAGCCTAGCATGTGTGAGGCACTGGGTTCAATCCTCAGCTCCACATAAAAATAAATAAAATAAGGTATTGTGTCCATCTGCAACTTAAAAAAAAAAAAGTTGGACGGTGAGCCCTAATTTGGGAAAGATAGCTCATCAACAATTGATGAGCCACATCCCCAGCCCTTTTTAATTTTTTATTTAGACACAGGGTCTTACTGGGCCTCCTTGCTAAGTTGCTGAGGCTGGCTTTGAACATGGGCTCTCCTGCCTCTGCCTCCTGAGCTGCTGATACAAGCATGTGCCACCATGCCTGGCTTGCCCTTTCTTAATCTGAAAGAAATGTTGAGTGTGAAATGTGTATGTGACCACATATGTGTTTGGCATATTATTTACATATTTATTTTGTGGTGGGGTGTTTGGCTACTATATCTAAGGGACCCAACCAGGACAGCTGTAGAGGAATAAGTTTATTTGAGGGCTCATGGTTTTAAAGGTCTTAGTCCTTAGACAGCCAGCTCCATTCCTTGAGGCTCAAGTGGAGGCAGAACATCATGGCAGAACAGTGTGGCAGAGGGAAGCAGCTCAAGTGATGATCAGGAAGCTAGAGAGAGGTCTCCCCTTGCCAGATAAAAATATATACCCCCAAACCACACCCCAAATTCTCACCTCCTCCAGCCACACCCCACCTGCCTTCAGTTACTACTCAATTAATCCCATCAGGTGATTAATTTACTGATTGGGTTCAAGCTCTTGTAACCCAATCATTTCTTCTCTGAACCTTCTTGCATTGTCTCATACATGAGATTTTGGGGGATACCTCACATCCAAACCATAACATGGGGATTGAACCCAGGGGTGGAATTTGCAATCCTCTGCCTCAGCCTCCTGAGTAGCTGGGATTATATAGGCACGTACCACCACGTGGGGCCAACATATATGTATTTGAGAGCCTATATGCCAGAATACTAATAATAGTTCCACTAGAATAATTTAAATTTTCTTTTTTGTCTATTTTTATATTTTATAAATTTTCTTCAATAAATACAAAATTTAAATTTTTTAAAATTAATTTTTAAAATTTTTAAATCTGTGCCTTTTAAAACAATTTTTTTTTTACTTTTTAAAAATTATTTTATTTGTTTACTTTTTATGTGGTGCTGAGGATTCAACCCAGGACCTTGCATGTGCTAGGTGAGTGCTCTACTGCTGAGCCACAACCCCAGCCCCCCAAATTTGTGCTTTCTAAACTTATTAAAAATTATTGTGGAGCACATAGCCCTTCCACACTCAACAGTTTTACTGTAAGATTAGGTTACCATTTAGTTGTCTAGCACGTGGAAGCTGGGCGAGGTGTTCCTGTAATTCCCTTCCTCTTCTCAAACCCAGGATATCTGTGGAAACATTGCTTTTTCCTTGTAGAAGGAAATATAAGAAAATACAGCTCAGTATCAAGTTACTTAATAAGAATACAAACATGGTTAAATAGTTTTATATTTTTCTTCAAAACCTTAGTCAAGAGGGCTTGCATCAAAGTGAATGTAGCTTACCTCTTGCAATGGGAAAAGGACTAAAATACCTATTTAGGACAAACATATTTATTTTTAATATTTTAGTTGTGCTCTCTGTGAAACCTTTGTAAACTATATTTGACTTTCTTTTTTAAAAGTGTACAAAAATAATTGTGTTACTGATTAAACATAAATACTGAAGCTACTATAGATTTTGAACCTTGCTACCAATAAAGCACGTTTATGTAGTGTGTGTGCATTGCTCAGTAGCTTGAAATTAAGAAGCTGAAAGACTACTTGTACAGTGTAATAGTCCTATTTTTGCCTTTCTCCCTTTGTCTTCTACTTTATCCTTCCCCTGTTCAGTATTACTTTCTCTTTTTTTCCTCTACATAATTTAGAAGTTCATCAATGCCATTTAAAAGGAAAAGCCATACATAAAGTCAGAAAAATCCCCTTGGGATGGGATTGGACAGTACTTTCATGTGGTAGTACCACATTGAAATCAGGGGATATGTTCCAAGACCCCAATGGATGCCTGAAACCATAGATAGTACTGGACCCTATAATTTAATACCTTTTCCATCTTAACTAAGCACTTATCAAGCACATGGCCATAACTTTTGCATTTAGAGGTGTGAAGCAAAGCTAATCCAGATTTTCTCATATAGAACCATAGACCTCATCAACCACAGAATAGTTTTTTTTTTTCTTTCCTTATTAAGTCAAAACTTTCACCTTTTTCCTTGGTCTGTTGTTGGCATATTTGAGTTGTTAGTACCACTACTCTTGTGCTTTGGGGCCACTATTAAGTAAAATAAAGGTTGCTTGAATAAAATCACATGACACATGACAGTCAATCTGATGATTGAGATGACTACTAAGTGACTCACGAGCAGGTAGCATATACAGCATAGATACATTGGACAAAGGGGTGATTCATGTTCCAGGTGGGATGAAATGAGATGGCATGAAATTTCATCATGCTACTTAGAACAGCAAGTGATTTAAAACTTATAAATTGTTTAGTTCTAGAGTTTTTTATTTCATATTTTTGGACCAAGGCTGATTTGAAGTAGCCAAAACCTGAGATGAGGGAAAACTGCTGTATACCTGCCCCTCTCTCTGGTTAGCAGTAGCCTAGCTGAATCCTGTTCCAAACTGCCATAATGTGTCTCATTAGCTGAAACTTACATGGATACAGCTCCTTTGACTGCTGGACAGCTCCGAGTCTCCTAGCAGTATTTTCCCACCCACCCTCTTCTCTTTCTGTTTAATTCTCAGAGCTAACACCCTCACAAAGCTGCAGATTTTAGACAAAACAAGGAAGATAGCTAAAAGAGACTCTTGTTCTTCTAATATGATCCATCACTACCATAAGATAAGAGGGTAAATTTCAGACCATAGAATTTAGAGATGAACATGAGAGGTCACCTTAGTCAAGTTTCCTTTTCATGGATGTGTTTCTTCTAGAGAGTACCTGGTAGTCATCCAGCTTGACTTTGAAATTTTCCAATGATGAAAAGCTGTTCTACTTTCGCCCCCACTTTTCTCCTGATAGATGGGTCGATAGAGCACAAATAGCATTATAACCACAATGCCAGAAAGAAAATAAATAAATGAACCCTAATCCTTAAAAAAAAAATCGGCTTTTTTTTTTTTTTTTCAAATTTCTGTTACTGATCCAGAACCCAGTCTCAAGGAAATATAACCCATTAGGATTCACGAGGAATGCAATGAGGTTGAATCATTTGGCTGAAAGACACAGATTTTATTGGTCCAGAGTGTCCATTACACCATGAGAACAATACCCAGAAAAGGAGAATTGTATAATTTATTTAAAAGCCTGAATACCAGAGTGTTGTTCAAATCTCTTTCTAATTCATCCCCTTTGTCTCCCTGATGCCTGTGCAACAAAAGAAAATTTCTGAGATTATTTAATCCAGGAATCTTGCCTTCAAGGATATACCAACATTTACAAAGACTAAGTTGAGTAGTGTGTTTCCAAGTTACCTAAATTTACATATTATGATTTTCCTTTCAGAAGAATTAGAGAGTTCAGCAGTATTCTGAAACAACTAGATATGAGAACACAAAGAAAAATAATAGAAAAATATTTTTTTTTCAGAGACAGGGGGTCCTGTGGAAGCCACCGGATATCCTGTCTTTTCACATTGGCTACGTCATCAGACCTTTTTTTTTTTTAAAGTGATTGTAATAATTAAAGTGGGGTTGAATTTGGAAAATCAATTCATTCATAGAGAGGATAGAATACAGTGAACTATAATTTTGTCTAAGTAAATATAAAGAAGAGAGTTTTTGAATGATTATTATTGTAATGAATTGTAAAAAAATTCAAGTACAAAAGAATGCAAAGAAAACAAGAAACCACCCTACATCCCAATGCCAAATAAATAAATAAATAACCACCATAAATGTTAGGGGTATATCAGTTCAGTTATAGAAGTAAGGATACTTTAGAATTTTAAAAGGCAACTTATATTTGGGCAATTGAACATGGCCTTATTTATGGCCCAACTGA
Source organism: Callospermophilus lateralis (assembly GCF_048772815.1). Classification (NCBI taxonomy): domain Eukaryota; kingdom Metazoa; phylum Chordata; class Mammalia; order Rodentia; family Sciuridae; genus Callospermophilus; species Callospermophilus lateralis. The sequence goes on along the minus strand of NC_135305.1, from coordinate 22,905,891 downwards.
AACAAACACAAAACCTGGCATTTAAAAATTATCTATTTAGGGCTGGGGATGTGACTCAAGCGGTAGCGCGCTCGTCTGGCATGCGTGCGGCCTGGGTTTGATCCTCAGCACCACATACAAACAAAGATGTTGTGCCCACTGAAAACTAAATAAATAAATAAATAAATAAATATTTTAAAAAATTCTCTCTCTCTCTCCCCCCCCCCCACACACTTTAAAACAATTATCTATTTACTCTGAACAATTTTGAGAGGAAGGGTATTAATTAGAACTTTGAATCCATAAGAAATTCTGAGAATGTGAATTTAATAAGAATTAACAAATGTCTTTAATTTCTTCTGTATATCCATCTTCAATTCAGCTGCATCAAAAGTATATTATAGTAAGATATGTTTCCCTAATTCATTTCAGTTTACAAATCAACTTTATACTGACTTTCAAGACCCTGTAAAATAATCAGGGCTCCAGTCAGCTGGTGCATGCTAGTTGGGCCTTCTAGTTTGTTTAGTCTATCCTGGTTCCTTGGACATACATTTTGATTGTTCCTTGTCTATGCTATATCAGTTATTAAGGGTTTTTTTTTTTTTTTTGGTACCAGGGATTGAACCCAGGGGCACTTAATCACTGTGCCACATCCCTAGCCCTTTTTCATATTTTATTTAGAGACAGGGACAGGGTCTCACTGAGTTGGCTAGGTTCTTGCTTAAATTGTTGGGGCTGGCTCTGAACTCGAGATCCTCCCCCCTCAGCCTTCTGAGCCGGTGGGATTACAGGCGCGGGCCACCACACCCAGACAGTTATTAAGTATTTTGAACATCATCCCTGAAATAGGAAATAGAGGAAAACCTAATAATTTTGTCTAGCAATTTAAGTTTGAAATACACACTTCTCATCTGCTGGCCACATTCCCACTGTTCTTCCCTTTGGAGCAAATACTGAAGCAAAACCACCTTCTTATGATTCTTTTAGTACAACTTTGTGCTGATTCATACTTCCACATATTAGCAACACGCTTTGTTCCCAGGATGATAGATTTCTGTAGGGAAGAGGTGACAGATGGAGAGGCATTGGTAAACACCTTGGTTTATCTGAGGAAGAGGGCGGGTGGCAGTCATTTTACCCTCGGTCTTCACCAAGGTTCGAGCAGGGACCAGCAAGGCTGTGACAGGAGCTCAATTCAGCAGGGTTCCAAGATTGTGGAAATCACATTATTCCTGGGACAGGAGATTCTGCCAGCTAGTCCTGCCCATCATTATAAATAAATGATGAATTCATTCCCATCATTAAGGCAAAAACACACACTTCAATCCAAAGTCCCCATTTTAATATTTACCTAAGAATATTTTTTGTTGTTGTTGTTTGTTTTTGCTTTGGTCAAATCTACCTCCCTCCAAGAAGAAAGGAGACTTCTTGTTATTGTAATAAATGCAGACAACAATGGGGAGATCCTAATGCATCACATCAAGGTCTATTTATACTAGTGATAGCTTGTTATATGGCCATACTAAACATTCCCATGGGCTAAATTTGTGTGTGGGAGGGGTGCTTGGGGTAGAACCCAGAGTCTCACATATGCAGCAAATGCTCTGACTCACCCCCAGCCCAAGTTTTATTCCTTTGATTTTCTAGTTTGGGGGCTAGGGTTGTGGCTCAATGGTAGAGCGCTTGCCTAGCCTGTGTGAAGCACTGGGTTCAATCCTCAGCACCATATAAAAAACAATAACTAGAGTAAAGGTATTGTGTCCATCTACAATGAATATATTAATAAATACATGAAAAATCTTTAAAATATATGTGTGTATATATATATATATATATATATATATATATATAACAAATCTTGAAAAAAAATTAAATAAAAATGTCTCTTATTAACTTCATCTACTTATGAAGGAGGTCCCACTCAGTTTCTTTCTATTGAAGAGGTGAAGTAATTTTTGTTTATTTAATTTTTCTTTATAAAAAGAAATGAGTAACCCCCCCCACACACACACACTCCCCTGCTCTTAAATATATACCTCATTAAACTCATGTTGGGGCAAATACAGAAAATTTTCAAACTCAAAGGAAGTTCTGCTTCTTTATGTTGCAAAATCAGAAACATCATGGTCTCCATGATCTTTGTGAAATTCAGGGACGTTGATTCTAACTCTCTAAATGGCAGATTATTACAATTATTTCTGTTTAAAATTTGTACGGCACTTCTCCCATCCTGCTTACACTTGAGTAATGGTAATACAAAAATTAGATGCCAGGTCCTGTCTTACTCACCGACTTACATTGAAAAAAATACAGGCCAAAATAGATGGAAGAAGAAAGCCACTACTTCCTGGGTAACCCACATATCACAATTGATGGTAATGGCCTAATCAAAAGTACAGATTTCTGTGCAATAATAGCCCTGTTTACCTCATAAACACTAGACCACTTGATTGTTTTTCCTGGAAAAAAAAAGTCCTAACTAATTTTAGTAAATTAAATCATATTTTTCCACTGACATGTTCTAATTTAAAGATATGACTTCATTTTTTAATTGATCCCAAACTGAGAGTGACACTCAACCGTCCTTCTTTTCTTTTTTTCCTCTCTCTCTCTCTTTTTTTTTTTTAACCCAGAAGTGCTGTGCCACTGAGCCACATCCCCAGCCCCTTTTATTTTTTTGTTTTGAGACAAGGTCTTGCTAAGTTGCAGAGGCTGGCCTCGACCTTGCAATCCTTCTGTCTCTGTCTCCTGAGTCACTGTGGTTGCCCTCGTGCACCAGTATGCCCAGCTACTGTTTAAAATTTCAAACTTGATTAGCATTCACTAATTAGGTACTTTAGGGAAAGGGCTAATTTGAATTAGTGAAAATTTTGAATGCTAAGATATAAAAATACAGAGTTATATCACCTCATAGTACAATATGCAATTCCAGGAGTCTATAGAGAAGTATTTCTGAGAAGAAGGCTACTGTGAAGACTGTTTTAATAAAATTCCTCTTTAAACCTTAGGTAAATTCATGCTGCCAATTTATCTGAATATGTTTAGCTCATATTCACTCTGTGGTTATTATATGCTTGGCATCATGCTAGAAAAATTTTGTCCTCAAGTTAACAATTCACTCTAAATTATCATTCATTTTGCCTGGTGACATTTTATCTCATGCTTCATTCAGCACCTGTCTCAGTGTACTCATTTATTCAAAAGACACTTTAAAGTTATAATGGGATATAAGCACAAATTCAAAATGACTGGGGTCTTAAGGTGAAAGTCATTTATCATGTGGACCAACACCAATCCATCAGTAGAGCAATCGATCAACAAGTCCCTTGTTCTAGCTAGCATAGCTGGGTCAGGGTTTCTCAACCTTGGCACAATTGACCTTTAAAACCAGAGAATTCTTTATTGTGGAGGGCTGTTCTGTGCATTCCAGGAGCTTTAGCAGGATCCTTGCCTCTTTCCATTAGATGCCAGTAATAACCCCACTTCCAGGTCTGACAATCCGAAATGTCTCCAGACTTGCCAAGTCCCCAGGGGAAGGAGGGGAGTGCCCCTGATGGAGAACCCGTGGTCAGTGTGTACATCATGCCTTCTTTATTAGATCATAAAGACTTTGAGGGCAGAGACCCAGTCTGATTCATCACTCTACCACCCCTTCTCTACCACCTGAATTTAGTTTCTGGCACAAAAATGCCTCCTGATGAATGTTCTGAAAGGAACAAGATATCTCTGTAGTGTCTCTGCTGCTGTCAGCCCTGCACAGGGCACCTTGGGAAATCCAGAAGCTGAATAAAGTAACTGGGGTGAATTGTCTAGCAAACTTTTACGATTTGAATAATCATCTGTATTGTAGACCCACTTGGCTGCAAAATGTCTACGTTTGTATAAGGCTTTCCTATATTCGAAGTATGTCTCATATAATGCTGTTTAATCCAGACACAGTGTTAATCAATTTGGCCACCACTGTTTATAATGTAAGAGCTCCCAAGTCCTAGGAACATATTCTCAGGCAAGAGTGGGAGGTATTCCGGTTTCAGTAGCCTTGACTTCGTTTATTAAATGGAACTCTTAGAAATGGTTTAATAATGTTAAATTTAAAGTTCAGATTCTCTTTTGTCACGTTAGAACATCTAAAAGGCTCTCCAGTGATCTAAGTAATTTGGGTTTGCTTAGATTCCTGGAAATTGCCAGAAGACTTTAAGGGAGGAGGGGGGAAAAAAAAAAACGAGTGAGGAAATTTTCCCTGTGGGCAATTCGGGAAAACAAAAATATTTTTGTGCTGTGGAGACTTCTCAGGAAAGGAGGGTTGGCCAGTACCGGCTGCATCTGCGCAAGGGGAATTTCCACATTTGGGAAAACATGATCATAATTAATGACTTAGGAAAGCCAAGAAAATGGACCATGTTGGAAAAATATGATCTTGGATGGCTAAGTCACTGTCAATGGATTGGGCTAGAAAATTGGACTGTTTTAGACAGAGATTTTTCTTTGTGGATATTTTCCTATAGTACCCTGCAACTGGGGCCATAGGAAGTCCTGTCCCTGGAGAACAGGCTTCCCATATCTAGATCCACTCTCCCTGTCTCCCTGCCTTCAGGGTGTGTTTGCTTTAGATGTCTGGCCTAGCCACTGACTGATCTGGAGTCTTTTGGTTTGAACACGACACAGAGGTCTAGCCAGCAGGGGCCATTAGTATCTGTTAACCAAGAACGATTATCTAGAACCAAGACGATTATCCAGGACTCTGGGGCAAAAACAAGAGGATGAGATTGCCTGGTACTAATGCAGCCATCATTAATGGAGGCTTCCATGTCCCAGGCCTGGTGCTCAGAACTTTCAAAACTGTCTTGATGTAGACTCACAAGCAACTGAGGCTCAGCAAATTTGAGCCACTTGCCCAGGGCCATGCAGTCTTTACCAACCAAAGTATACTTCCCTCCCTTCTGGTCCTTCACAGAAAGTCTACTTCCTAAATTGGAATGTTCTTCCTCGGAGTACAACCTCCTGCTTCCTTAACCGCTACCTTCCTCTTGCTCTTTCTCAGATCACTTGGTTTAAACTAGATCTGCTCACGGGAGTTCTCTATGGTTACCTCTCATTCTCCAGAGGAGAAATCCGGGTTAACAAGTTCAGCACCATTCACATCTCGGTTTACTTAGGGAATGATCATGCGCTCAGAACATTCTTGACCTGCTTTCTGGTTTTCTTTTACCTGGCCAATCAATTTTATTAATACAGGTATGATCGTCTTATGCCTCTTCTCTCAGGATTTTCTCAAGGTAGAAATAGCTTGCCAAATTTGAAGAGATTTTTTAAGGTGAAGGTCAAGTTCTTCAAAAAAGGAAATCTAACTAGGAAAGAAAAAGATCCCTATATTTGACATGTAGAAGGAGTATCCAGTGGATCACTGATAAAATGCAACACAATGTTTTGCAAATTAAAAAGATTACAGGTTCATTCGGGTCCCTCGGAAGGAACAATTCCACACCCTAACCCATATGACGTAGCTTCTAAAGTTAGCTCTGTCCTGCAACTGCAATGAATCCAACAAAACAAACGTAACCAGCATTGAAGAGTCTAATTGTCCTCGATTGACCCTTGAATATTGTAATTAATATAAAAATCACAGCATTTGGAAATAATTTAATACACTCTGTTAAACCTAAAACAACATAATTTGTGTTTGGAGTGTTTCTTGGGCATGGTCAGACATTATTAACTTCATTTAGAGATCTGAAAACTGAAGAGATGTATTCGTTTTCCATGACAATGGAAAAATTATCACAACCTTAAGGATTAGAGCAGTATTCCACTTATTCTGCAGGTTCTATAGTTTTATAGGTTGCTACGGTCCAGGTGGGCTTGGCTGGGATCTCTGCTTAGGATCCCATAGGGTAGAAATCAAGAGATGAATTGGGCTGGACTCTCATCTAGAGGTTCTGGGGAAGAACTCTGGTGCAGTAATTCGCACATATTCCTTCTCACTTGGTTTTCTCCATTCTCACAGCCAGCAGTCACGCTGGAGACTTTCTCACAATTGAAATCTTTTCATCTTCCTCTAGAAAACTATTCTTCTAAAGGATTCACTGGATTGAGCCAGGCCCACTGGATAATCTCCATATTTTAAACTCACCTGGGACTTAAAACCCTCCCCAGCTTGTACCCCAATGACAGTCTAACTGAATAACCAGGGGATGGGAATTTGGGGCTGCCATCTTTAGAATTTCGTCTGCCGTAAGGAAATAGTTACCCAGTTAATCTGAGACAAAATCTGGAGACAGACTCCCAACAGTACTGAGTCCAATAACTTAATTTTCCCTTTAGTCCTCTTATTGTTTTGTTTCTAAACATATATGTATGGTTTGTTTTTAATACATGTGTTTTGGGGGATGCATATCCCCATATTTTTCACTGATGCATGGTCAAAATCCCGTTGCCAAGGCTGGTTTGGGACATCGTGTTTCAGAGGCCTATCTGAGAATTAATATCTAGGATTAGAGCTGGACACTGTGCATGGTGGGGGAGCAGTGTTGATAGGTAAGAAAGGACAGTGGCTAAAGTTTCACTGAATACAGAGGAGGAATAGTTTAGTCTTTTCTTTTCTTTTTGAGGTGCCGGGGATTGAACCCAGGGCCTTGTCCATGTTAGGCAAGCACTCTACCAACTAAGCTTCGTTCCCAACCCCATAGTCTTATGGGGTTGAGGATGGGGATCTCTTATTATTTTCTCTTTTTTTTAATATTTATTTTTTAGTTGTAGTTGAACACAATACATTTATTTATTTATTTATTTATTTATTTATTTATTTATTTATATGTGGTGCTGAGGATCGAACCCAGTGCCTCACATGTGCTAGGTGAGTGCTCTACCGCTGAGCCACAACCCCAGCCCCTCTCTTATTATTTTCTATAGGCAATTCCAGAAGTTCAAAGATCAGGAGACAGAGGAAGGGAGGGGAAAGGGAGAGAGCAAGATTGATTTGTGAATAGCATTTGAGAATCTATTTTTTTTCAGGGAGATTTGGGAATGTGCTAGATAAGCATCACTAGCAGCTATCTAGTGTGGATCTAAATGAACTTCCCAAACTTTTTGTTGTACAATCCCAATGAGTCATGGCCTGCAGGTGTGCTGGAGGTCTTGAATGCGGGCTGAGTTCTTGGTCCCAGCTGATCCAGAAACCTGGGCCTACACAGGGTCATCTTGGGATTAGGAAGGTCTGGAAAAAACTGAGAGGATCCTAGAAAGAGAGATGAAGGAAGATGGAGTATTCATTTCTCTGACTTTATCATTATACCTGGAGGACAACCTAATAAAAAAAATCTAGTATTTTGGTCAAGGGAGTGGAGATGAATTTAGCCTTTGGAAAGTCATAGATAGAAATATGAAAATGTAAGAGAAAGGCAAGACATTTCAGAGGCTAACTAAATCTCCTCTTTCAAGTACATTTGGGTTTTCCCTTCCTTGAAATCCTGGGCCAAAAATGGAGAGGAGCAGAACATTCCCCAAATGTTTCTTTTCAAAGTCTCCCAAACCTTCAGAAAATGGTGAGACAATGCAATCATGTTATTAAGCAAAGAGAAAGAAGTCAATGGAGAAGACATTCAGAAAGAGCAATTTGGTTCAGAGGACACGTAGTTTGTTTGGCTTTGGAAATGAGGACACAAGGAAGAAAGAGGTAGGGCGGGAATTAATGTTGCTTATTAATTGTGACGTCTTAAAGCAAAACACATTTGAGATTTTTTAACTGAGTGGATTTTACTCTATAAAGGATAACTCTAAGGATCCTGATAACATGTTGCAGATGTTATTTTGATTCACAAAGTTTTCCACTTAAAAGTCTTTCCTTTCATGTCTTCATTCATTCAGAAATATTGGATGAGAACTTCCAGCAATGAACACAACAGATGAGGTCCCTGCTTGCATGAAGCTTGCATCCTAGTGGGGAAGTTAGATAATAGACAAATACACAGGTGTCTCATATTACATGATACATGAAGAGGTAAATACCGTGAAAACTAGACAGTGATAGCAATATGGAGAAATAAAAAGAGAGTGAATCGATGGATGACTGGGTGGCATTTTAGACTGCATGATTTGGGAACCCCTGTTTAGTGAGATCACATTAAACCGTGATCTCACTGACAGAGAGGAACCCATCGTGAAAAGATAGGAAAGAACAGCAGTCTAGATAGAGAGGACAGATGACTCAGAAGTCTCCAAGATATTAAGAAATATGAGTTTGAGAAAGAGAACCCAGGAGACTGGAACTCATTGGCAAATGGAAAAGTGGCACAAGATGAAGTTGGACAGGTGGACAGAGTCTAGACCATTTAGGCATGACAGGCTAGGAGAAGGAATTTCAATTTTAGGACAGATGGGAAGCCATTGGGAGGTCATAAAAAAGGAAGTGATTTTCTGTTTGGGCATAGAATTGTAGAGAGCAAGAGAAGAAGTTGAGTCGGGAAGTCTTTAGGAAGCAATTGTCATATAGGTGAAAATGGTGGTTTGATCTAAGACGGTAGCAGTGAAGCTGGTGTCTGGGGCAGGTGCAGAAGGTGGAGTCCACAGGACTCTCTGCGGGTTTGTCTGTGAGATATAAGAAAATGGAAGGACTCAAATCTATTGCCTCTACTGTCAGCTCAGGTACCACGTGGATGGTGATGCCATTGGTGAGGCAGGTGACATAGGAATAAGAAGAGTGGCTGACCCTCTTAATTCCCTCCCCACTCACTGTTCCTTTCTTGCCTCTAACAGAGCCCTGCCTTGGTTTAGAATGACAATATGTCCAGCCCCAAGTGATGAATCATGATTGGTATAATTCAGTCATAATAGTCCCATTCCCTTTTGCTAGATACTCAATTTTCCCATTTCCTTTGCAGCTAAGGAAGCCTTATTTCTGGCTAATGAAATCTCAGTGAGAGCCTCTGGGCATAGATATGTCTGTCTGGAACACCCTCATAACGGGTGGAGCTAAGGTAGATATCTTCTGATTTTAAGACAAAAGGTCTGAAGATTAAAACCCATATGCTAAGGATGGTAAAGGAGGAAAAAAACAATCACCTGAATCCAGGGTAATATGGTGGAGTTAGCTGAACCTACACCAGAGACCTTGTTTATGAAAAACAGAAATTAAATTTTGTTTAAGCCTCTTGTTGTTATTTGATATGAGATGGTTCAAGAAAAGAATCAAGGGTTCTCCTTTGACTGTGTTGAGTTGGAGATGCCCATTAGATCTTCTTGTGGAAGTCGCTGTATAATATTTCCCTTCTCTTACCAGTGGAACAAAAGTTTCTAGACCTATTAAATCTACATTTAGACAGAATCATATAGTATATGACTAGAAAACTATGAAAAGATAAATATAAATGTGAAAAAACTTTCAGTGGCTATGAGGAAGCCCAAATTAGAATCTGACCATCAATATATAAGACTGACTCCCGGGGCTGGGGATGTGGCTCAAGCGGTGGCGCGCTGGCCTGGCATGCGTGCCGCCAGGGTTCGATCCTCAACACCACATACAAACAAAGATTTTGTGTCCGCCGATAACTAAAATAAAATAAAATATTTTTTTAAAAAAAGTTCTTAACTTAAAAAAAAAAAAGACTGACTCCCCTCATTTGTTAGGTTAACAAGATTGAAGTTGTTAAAACAGGAAGTACAGCCAGGTATGGTGATGCACACCTATAATCCCAGAGATTTGGGAGGTTGAGGCAGGAGCATTGCAAGTTTGAGGCCAATCTCAGCAATTTGGTGAGATGCTGTCTCAAAATAAAAAAATAAAAAATGGCTGGGGATATAGCTCAGTAGCAGAGCACCCTGAGGTTCAATCCCTGGGACCAAAAACAAAACAAACAAACAAACAAAAACAAAGCAAAACCAAAAAAAAAAAAAAAAAACTCCCCAAGAGAATGGCCAAGCTGTGTGGTAGAGAAAGTCTGAAGACCAAATGGGTCCCTACATTTCCAAGTAACTTCCATCATCTTGGCAGGGCAATATTGCCCTAAACTAGAGCACATATTTCCATTAAGACACTTTCGTATCTATATATTACAGTGTTCATGTATTGCTATATTCCCTCCTTGAAAAACTTACTAGGGATCCTAAAGTAGGCTAAATTGGGCTTTTAGCACAGTTCTGGTTGCTGATAAAAATCAGCATCTACAAAACCAATTGCACTTCTTTCCATTAGAGCTCTCACCCACTGCTGGATCTACAGTTTTATATATTAAAAGTTTGCCAATCCGTGTATTTCTCCCCCTAGACACTTTATCTGTGTGCTGGATGGCTTGGACTTTACCTACAGAAAAAAATATATATATTTATAAATATATAGATGTATGTATTTTGTTGTTGTCTGTTTGTTTGTTGTTTTTGCCAGTACCCTGTCAGACACAGCTATTGATTTTGTGTGGACGAGTAACTGAATCTGCAAAATTGGCTCTGCAGGATAAGTACCTTGTATTCTGCCCATACTGTGAGTCTGTGTTCTCCTGAGGTTGATTGGCTCATCATATTCTGCTTTCGTGTTCCCTAGTTTATCACTGTGCTTGGGGGTTTTTGCCCCTACACCTTTCACTTTGTCTTCTCCTAATTTATTACAAACAACTCTGGTATTTTTTGAAGTCTTGGATCTGCATTAATTTTTAAGTCCCCAAGGAACATTATGTTCCCAAACATTATGTTCTGCACTCTCATGCTCATATCACTTTGTGTAGTGCCAGACACCTCCTGGGATCCCAAGAAATGTTGTTTCTTTTTAAAAGATGGGCAATTATTCCAGGAGGCCCATAAAACATCTTTCTCAGTTGATTTACTTTCACCATTTACTTATCCCCAGTGGTTTGGGTCAAAATATTGGTTAATAGAAAGATGTCGTCTTTGAGGTCTTGTTAGCTTCTCCTCATTTCTTTAAAAGCGGAGGAGAATATTGACTGATTTTATAGGAATATTGGAAAGAAATGATGAAAAGCTTTGGGATGAGAAAGGCTTTCGTTAAAAATGTGAAAAGCTAGGGAGATGACAGTGTCATGTTTACCAAGCAGGCCTCAATAAGGGCAGAGCTCACTTCACTGCTGGGAGCTGTTCCTTCATTACAAGAACAGCCATCCATGGCAAACCGTGGGAGCTTCTTAGCAAAGTCTCAAGACCGGCTGTGTACACATTTCCTCTTCTCTCAGCTTCTCAGCCAGATCTGTAGCCCTTCAGTGCTTTCCTTCCATGCAAATTGGAACCTCCCTCTGAATTGCTCTAGGGCTAGAGACACAGGATAGGACCATGGACAGAGGTTCAGCCTACCAATCACTGCTGCCTTGGGAAAGCTGTTCTCTTCCTGCCAAGAGTCCCTGGGAGAGGGTCTGGATAGAGACTTCTTTACCCTGGGGTAAATCTTCCCTTCTCTAACTTCCTCTGGAGTGGCAAACGTTTCTTCCAGAAGCACTAGCTTCCTCCACCAACTCCATGCTCCCGAGACAGAAGGAATTATCATGTTTGCAAATGGCAGCTCTTAAATGTTTGAACCTATTTCCATTATAAAATAATTTCAAGCAGAAAAGTACAATTTCAAATAGAAAAATATAGAAAAATGGTTTTAAAAACATCAATGTATAAAACACCACCTTAACAAATCTTAACATTTGATTTATTTGCTTTACAGTTTGCATATAAGAAGTCTTAACAGTACTGTTGAAGCCTCTTACCGACCCCTGGTTTCATTCATTTCTCAATTTTTTTTCTTCCCTTTTTTTCCAAAAGTAACCTATAAATTATTCTCATTCATGCTTTTAGACTTTCATATTATATATATATATATATATACTTTTATATTATATGTATATAAAACAATATTACATAAACAATATGTAATATTGCTTTGTATTTATAGAGTAAAATGTATTATGTTGTACATAACATTCTGCGTGTGTGTGTGTGTGTGTGTGTGTGTGTTACTAGGGATTGAATTTAGGGCCTCAAGTATGCTAGGCAAGTGCTGTGCCACTGAGCTATATTCCCGACCCTTTAAAAAAAATTTTTTTTTTTTGAGGTAGGGTCTCACTAAGTTGCCCATGTTGGCCTTGAACTTATGATCCTCCTACCTCAGCTTCCTGAGCTACTGTGTCACAGGTTTGAGTTGAGCCATGGTGCTCGGCTGCCATTTTAAAATGCATCATTACTTTTTAGATTTATTCATACTGCAACCTGAAGTATTAACTCATTACTTAAAACGGTTGAATATTATTCCTTTGTTTGAATATACATACATTTTTTATCCATTCTCTTGCTTTAAGGTTATTTTTAGTTTGTTGTTTGCCATAACAAATAATGCTCCCATTAACATTTAAATACCAGTTTCCTGGAGCACATTATGTGAGGATTTTTCTAGGCCAGAGCTTCTCACCCTTACCTTATTGACATTTTGGACTGTGTAATTCTTTCCTGTGGGATAGGATGCTGATCCCTCACCTCTACCCACTAGATATGAGTCACGCCACTTCTCCCTGCCCCCAGTGTGACAATTGAAAATGTCTTCAAAGGTTGCCAAATATTCCCTCAGGGCAGTCACCCTTGGTGGAGGACAGTAATCTAGTCAATGTAAGAAAGAAAGAAATTACTGGGGTTTAGGATATATTTTAATATATTTTGTCATTTTTGCCTTCCAAGAGTTCTGTTTCTCTATATCTTGTTAACTCCGGATATTTTCAGAGTTTGAATTTTTTGCTAATTTATGGATATGAAACAGTAACTTTCTATTATTTTATTTTGTTTTACCTTAATTGCTAGTGGTATGAAACATGTCCTTGAATCTCTATTGGTCATTAGGGATTCTCTTATAAGATTTGCCTATTCATATCCTTATGCGATTTTCTTTCTAGTTTTTTTTTCATTATTATTGCTTTATAGCAGTTCTTAATGATTTTTGAATACCAATACTTTGATGGTTTTATGTCTGAAAAAAAAACTCTCAGGCTAAGCTTTTCACTTTGTTAATGATGTTCTTTTCTTTCTTTTTTTTTTTTTTTGTTTCCCTACTGGGGATTGAACCCCAGGATGCTTATCCACTGAGCCATATCTCCAGTCCGTTTTTATATTTTATTTAGAGACAGGGTCTCAATGAGTTGCTTAGGCCTTCAGTAAGTTGCTTAGGCTGGCTTTGAACTCACGATCCTCCTGCCTCAGCTTCCTGAGTCACTGGGACTACATGAGGGTGCCACCGCACCCAGCTGATGTCTTTTATTTTAAAGTCGTAATATGCACCAATACTTTCTTTTATGCTTATTCTTCTGTGCTTAATTTAATTTCTTCCCTATCCTAAAGGTATAAAGACAATTTTTAAAAAAAAATTATTCTAATTTGTTATATATGATAGCAGAATGCATTACAATCCATATTATATATGTAGAGCACAATTTTTCATCTCTCTGCTTGTATACAAAGTATATTCATACCATTCGTGTCTTCTTCATACATATACTTAGGGTAGTGATGTCTATCTCATTCCACCATCTTTTTTTACCCCCTCACCCCCTCCCTCCCTCTCCTTCCCCTTTGCCCTGTCTATACTTTGTCTAATCTTCCCATGCTCCCCCTCCCAACCCCACTGTGAATCAGCATTCTTATATCAGAGAAAACATTCAGCATTTGGTTTTTGTCATTGGCTTACTTCATTTAGCATTAAATTCTCCAACTTCATCCATTTAGATTTATTCATACCATTTACCTGCAAGTGCCATGATTTTATTCTCTTTAATTGCTGAGTAATATTCCATTGTGTATATTTGCCACATTTTATTTATCCCTTCATCTACTGAAGGGCATTCAGGTTGGTTCCACAGTTTAGCTATTGTGAATTGTGCTGCTATAAACATTGATGTGGCTGTGTCCCTGATGTATGCTGTTTTAAAGTCTTATGGGTATAGCTGGGTCAAATGGTGGTTTGGTGGTTCCATTTGATTCCAAGGCATCTCCATACTGTTTTCCAGATTGGCTGCACCATTTTTCAGTCCCACCAGCAGTGTTTGAATGTGCCTTTTCCCCACATCCTCGACAACACTTATTGTTGTATTCTTGATAGCTGCCATTCTGACAGGAGTGAGATGAAATAGTAGTTTTGATTTGCATTTCTCTAATTGCTAGAGATGATGAACATTTTTTCATATATTTGTTGATTGATTGTATATCACTTTTTGAGAAGTGTCTTTTCAGTTCCTTGGCCCATTTATTGATTGGGTTATTTGTTTTTTTTTTTCTTTTTTATTTTTCTTTTTATTTTTTTAGAGTTTAGCTTTTTGAGTTCTTTATATACTTTAGAGATTAGTGCTCTATCTGATGTGCAAGTGGTAAAAATTTGCTCCCAAGCTGTAGGTTCTCTGTTCATCTCACTATCTAAGATTTCTTTTGCTGAGAAGCAGCTTTTTAGTTCACATCCATCCCATTTATTAATTCTTGATTTTAATTCTTGTCCTATAGGAGTCTTGTTAAGGAAGTAGGGGCCTAATCCAATATGATGGCGATTAGGGCCTACTTTTGTTTCTATTAGACACAGGGTCTCTGGTTTAATTCCTAGGTCCTTGATCCACTTTGAGTTGAGTCTTGTGCATGAGAGAGAGGGGTTTAGTTTAATTTTGTTCATATGGATTTCCAGTTCTCCCAGCACCATTTGTTGAAGAGGCTATCTTTTTTCCAATGCATGTTTTTGGCACCTTTACTACCCCATTTACAATAGCCTCAATAAAGATAATATTTTTCCTAGAAATAATATTTTACTGTTCACATTTAGGCCTTTAAACCAACTTAAGCTTGCTGTCGTGTGCAATAGTAAGTGCATGTGGAATTATTCCAGTGCATATTTATTGAATAGTTAACCTTTCACTCCTGGTTTGTTGTGCCATCTCCAGTTTGAAGTTTTGATATTTTAGTGGAAAAAAACGTGCTAACTTATTATTCTTTTTCAAAATTGACTTGACTTTTATGGTTATTATCTGAACAATAGTTATTACCTCTTTCTTCTTTCTAACTGAACCTCATTGTCTTTGGATATCCCTGGATTCTATCCCTTAGTGTGTACTTGAAGCCCATCATGAGGGCAGTTCTCTTCTATCAGAATTGCTTTGGACCTGGGATGTGCGACATCTCCTGCCAGTGAGAACTAAGTATACGGAATTGTGCTACACTGAGGATAGAAAGGCATGGGAAAATTTTCCTCTTAAAAAGGTACAAAAGAAAAAAGAGTTACCATTCCTTTCTTGGAATAAAAGTTGGAGGAAGATGTGATGCCTGATACTATGGCAGCCATCTTGCCACCCTGGGGGCACAAGCCACACACCCACATACTGAGAGTGGCTTAACAGAAAGATGAAAAGGTCACAGGTCCCGACAATGGCAATTGTGTGGCTGAATTAACCCAAACTGGAATCTCCTGTGATCTGAACTAACAAACCTCTTATTGCTTAACCACTTTATGTTGTATATTCTGTTATGTCCAGCAAATGCATCCTCAACTACAATAAGATTTTTGACCCCTTACTTTCTACTTGAATTCTGTGATCATTGTTCCATGTTCCCAATCAGGGCCAGGGATTTTAAAACTGAGTTTGCATTAAAAGTAAATGTTAAATTTGGGAGAACTGACATCTCACAATAATGAATGTTCCAATTCACGGGTATGGTATGTGTCTCCACTTATTCAAATCTTCTTCAGTGCTTTCTATAAAAATATTTTATATATAAAATCTACATTTTATTTATACATAAAAATCTATATGATTTTAAATATTTATACCTAGCCACAATGCTATTTCTATTAAGCCTGGTAGCTTTTGTTTGCTATTAAGTTTTATACATTTTGGCACAGTGGTGCATGCCTGTGATCCCAGCTATCGGGGAGACTAAGGCAGGAGAATTGCAAATTTGAAGGCAACTTAGTGAGACCCTGCCTCAAAATTTAAAAAAAGGTGGGGGGTGGGGAGTTACTGTGGATGTAGATCAGTGGTAGAGCATCTCTAGTTTCAATCCCAAACACGACAATAACACCGTGTGTGTGTGTGTGTGTGTGTGTGTGTGTGTGTGTGTGTGTGTGAGAGAGAGAGAGAGAGAGAGAGAGAGAGAGAAAGAGACTGAATTTTGTAACTGATCTTATACCCATCAACTTTGCCAAATTGTATTTTAATTCTAAAAAGACAATTCTTCTTTTCCACTTCTATGGAGCCTGTTTGAGTTTCTTCATAGACAATTATATTATACAATAAGAAGAGTTTCTTTTCCTTCTCAGACTTGCAGTAAAGGAAGAGAGGCCATCAGGGAGGCCTGTGGTTGTTTGGTCCAGTTGCCTGTCATGTGCACTTTCTCCTGGCCTCATTATTCCCTGGTGGGAGGCCCATCACCAGGCATCAGGCAGCTATTCCAGCCTCTTTACGGGTGGTCTGAGTGTATGGGGTGGGGGCTCAGTGTGGCCTGTGGTTTCGGGCACTGAACCTGGCTGACCACCTACCCTCTTCACCCTGGGCAGTCAGTTCTCATCCCCCTGGCCCCTCAGAAGCCCACGCTGGCATCCTGGGCCACCTTTCAGATTTGGGACCCAGTAACCCCACCTTCTGCTCCATTCATGGCTTCGCGTTTCTAATCCATGGAGAAGTTTACACATTGGGCCAACCGGGCCTTTTAATTTTTCCTGTCATATTTTAATCACTGTTGTTTTGAACGTGACCAGCATTCTCTGTTGAAATTTAATCCCCATTTTGAAGTATCTGGAGGGTGAAAAATCTGACTGTGGTATTTAGAGGTGGGGATTTGGGGTGTGGTCAGGATTGGTGAAGGTCATCAGAGTGGATCCCTCATTAGAATACTGGTGACTTTATAAGAAGAGGGACAGAGACCAGAGGATATGTACACACCAGACTCACACACACACACACACACACACACACACACACACACATACACACACACACACATGCGTGTACTCTTTGTCTCTTGCCACATGATGTCCTGTGCTACTTTGGGACTCTGCTAGCAAAAAGATTATCACCACATGCAGGCTCTTGAACCTCTAGAACTGTGAACTACATAAACCTCTTTTCTTAATGAGGTTACCCAGCCTTTGGGATTTTGTTAGGGTAATGTAAAACAGACCAATACGATAACCATTGCTTTGTGTGTAGAGATGAGCATGAGCATCAAGGGCTTAGGTACAAAAATCCTACCTTGACTAGAAATTATGATTCCAACACGTATTTTTTAAAGGGGCACAGAACTAGCTTCTGCCTCTGCTGATACTTTACACAGTAGTTATCATCAAATACAATACTATTTTCAAAAAATATTTATGTTTCAATTGTAGTTGGACACATACCTTTTATTTATTTACTTATTTATTTTTATGTGGTGCTGAGGATGAACCCAGGGCCTCGCATGAGCTAGGTGAGCGCTCTATCGCTGAACCACAACCCCAGCCCTTTCAATACATTTTTAATCATCAAATACAATACAGAATTTTCACAACTTCCTTATGCTTTGTAAACACTATAGTTGTGTTTCTGTTTGTCATCTGGCTAACAGGGAATGGAAATAAACACTATTTTCTGTACCCAAGAAAACCAATGTCTCTTACTCTTAATCAGGAATAAGCAGAGAGAGTCTTAATTCTGTGAGTTCCTCCAGAGATGGAGCTGGGTGTTGTTGATCCTGTGCCTCGTCCAAAATAACCCCAGGGAAAGATTTTGAGCTGAGTAAACCAAACTCCAAAGCCATGCCTGGCTTTATTCAACAGGCTGTTCCATCGTCTGAGGGACCCCTAATGAATGCCCTCAGGGTCTAACAGTGCCATGACTTGAGGGAAAGAAAGGGGAAGAAAGACAGAAATAAAAGTTGGTTTTAAGCAAGGTGAGTGGGAAGGAATTGTCAATGGCATTTCATCTAGAGTGGGTTTTGATTGAGATTTGGATTTTTTTTAATACTTATCTCCTTATATAAACTAGCTTACTATGTAAATATAATCAAAATAACATTCATTAAAATTGCAAAACTTATTTATTAAAATATGTAAAGCAGCCAGCTGCAATACTGGAGACTAAGAAGTGTAAAAATATTTTGTTGAACAAATATTTTTGAGTTCCTACTATGTGCCCACCCTGTACGGGAAGTGGGCATACCAGGATAAATAACAGGTCCCTGTGCAGCTAAAACTTCAGGTGGGCCAAAGGATGGGTAAACAAATAATACAAATATGATGGAATAAGCTTCTTTAAAGAGTGTTAAGTTTGTACAACTGTGTTTATTGTAGTTTGGATGCAAGGTGTCCCTCAAAAGATTATGTGTGGGACAATACAAAAAGATTTAGAGGAGAAATGATTTTAACCCAATCGGTGAATTGATCCCCGATGGGATTAACTGAGTAGTAACTGGAGGCAGGTGGCTGGAGGAAGTGGTTCATTGGGAACATGGATATGGGGGTATATATTTTGTATCTGGTGAGTGGAGTCTCTCTCTGCTTTCTGATCATCACGTGAGCTGCTTCCCTCTGCCACACCCTTCCGCCATGATGTTCAGCCTCACCTTGAGCCCTGAGGAATGGAGCCGGCTGTCTATGAACTGAGACCTCTGAAACCATGAGTCCCCAAATAAACTTTTCCTCCTCTATGATTGTTCTGGTAGGGTCTTTTAAAAAAAAGCAAAAAAAAGCTGACTAAGACAGTGCTCATGGCAGCCTTATTTACAATAGCCAAGAGGTGGAAGCAACTCAAGTATCCACGGTCAGGAATGGACAGGCCAAGTCTGTTACACATAGGATGTAATATTGTTCAGCTTTAAAAGAAAGAGAAATTCTTGATACAGGCTACAACATGGACGAACCTTGAGGATATTATGCTGAGTGAAATAAGCCAGTTACAGAAAGACAAACAACTGCCTGCCTCCACTTCTATGAGGGAGCTCAAGTAATTAAATCCATAGAAACAGAAAGTAGAGATTCTGGGGGTGGAAAGGGAAATGGGAGCGGTTTACTGTGTTGGATGCATGATCAGTTTCAATTTTATAAGATGGGAGATTTCTGGAGATGTCACAACCATGGGAATTATTCTTAACACTTTTGAACTGTACGCTTAAAAATGGTTAACAAGGTACATTTTGTGTATTTTACCACAACTTTATTAAGTAAAAAAAAAAGAAGAAGAAGAAAGAAAATGATCTTTAGGTTCCTGAGGGTTCACTCCTAGCTTCTAGCAGAAGGCCTGATACGTAGTAGGCACTTGACTAATATTTTGCCTTCCTTTGGTGTCTCCTCCCTGCCCAGTGTCCTCCACAGCAGGACAAAGGCCACGTAGTAGTTCTGTAGTTCTAGGAGCCAGTTCAGCAAACAAAGGCACTTCTCTCCTCAGGGCACAAAGGGGAAGAATTTCAAATATTTGTGATTTAATATTTGTCTGGATCACACCAACTAGGCTTTGCTTCTCAATTATGCTTATCTGAGCTCTTTGGCATTTAAATTTCCTAAAGATAGATCCTGTTCCTACTTCCCAAAACAGAATAGAATTGTGATGGCCTTTGTAAGAAAAAGGAAAAAGAAAAAAAAAAAGTGGAAGGAAATCTGTAAAATGAAATCATTATGAGGCCAACGTACAAATGGCTTGTGGGCTCTGGTTGCAGCCCAGCACAGGAGGAAGGGTGAGGTAATTAGCATGCACTTCACAGTTCTGCAGTTTGTCAGTTGGTTCCTTCCCTTCACGGGCTCTGTCTGAGTCTCTTGGTTTTTTTTTTTTTTTTTTTTCACTTGGCCAAAAATAGAGAGACAAAAAAAGTTTTCTTGTACTTACTTAGGCTTTTCTACTTTTTTTCCTGGTATGTTTGGTTTCCTCTCGCCATGATCCTTCCTTCTTCCTGCCACCTGCCGGCTTCTCTGCTCCTCCTCCCCTTTCTCTGACGTCTTCTGTGGGATGCACACTGTTGAGCCACCACAGCCAGCAGACATCCCAGGATCCCCATGGGAGGTTCTTGGAGCGCTATTCCTTAGGTTCTGGAACCCTGGCTTGGTGCAGGGTATCCATGGGGGACAGCTGCGTGCAGCGTTTGGCGATGTACAGGCAGGGAGCTGGCGAGGGTCTGAGGGACTTGGAGGGAAGGATTCCCATTTTCTGGTCCACACACTGGACACAGCTTCTCCTTCTGGCTGGGCCTTGGTCTGGGTGTGCACATTGTTAGAAGTCAGAAGGCAACAAAGGTGCCTTACCTTTTCTGCAGGAGAAAGTTGTCCGGATGCCTTTCTTCTGCCTTCTCATGCTGGAATGTTGGGAGGGTATGCACAGAGCTCACCAAAGACTTTGTCATTTAGGAAACAACCAGGGTCCAGGCGTGGAGATTTGATTATATTACTTTTTAAACATTCCACTTTCGTATTTCTTATTATGTGACAGACACTGTTTTAAATATTAACTCAATCCTTTAAATATTAACATATTTAATCCTTACAACCACTCTATGACTTGGGATCTACTATTGTCTGAATTTTTATGGATGAAGAAACTCAGGCCCAGAAAGGTTAAACGATTTGCTCATGATCACAGAGCTAATCTCTCACAGCCTGGCTCCTGCATCCAC
The DNA here is from genome assembly GCF_048772815.1 of Callospermophilus lateralis. Taxonomy (NCBI): domain Eukaryota; kingdom Metazoa; phylum Chordata; class Mammalia; order Rodentia; family Sciuridae; genus Callospermophilus; species Callospermophilus lateralis. Next base: position 22,885,329 of record NC_135305.1, on the reverse strand, counting down.
TCTTTTAACCTACTACTCTTTGCTACTGGTTTATGAACAGTTCCCCAGCATTCCCTTGGAGATTCCATGCCTGATTTTACAAAATCTCCCTCCCCAGGTATAACACTTTCTGCTGGGTATTGGGCAATGTGCACATCCCTCTGAAATGTCCACGTGGCTCCTGGGATGTCCGCTGGCTGTCACAGGTTCACAGGCGTCCGTTCTGTAGGAGACCTCAGTATCTGATTTTGTTTCTCTTCCAGAATCAGGGCATAAGGAAGCAATTTCTACCCATACAGACTTTAAGACATAAAACTGCAGCACATCACAAACTCTTCATCCTTGTATGAAGTGCCCTGCCTCCACACAAACAAGGATTCGATCTTGGGATCTGTCACCAATCGGGGTGAGTTTGCAAGGAGTCTTCCAGGCCCTTGGGAACAGGGTCATGAATTTTTTAGATGGTTGGCTGGAGTGGCTCAGAGCTGGAGGACAGACCTTCCGGTGAGTGTAGCAAACTGGTCTGGAGAGAAGCCCGTGACCTTGGCCTCCCTACCCTGGGATTCCAGGCGGGGACCTGAGCATCCCAGGGTGCTCTCCTAGCCCTCTGACCTTCCTTAGGTCCCTCCTGGGGCTGGCTTCCCTGGTGAGAACTGGGCCAGCAGAGAAGGATTCACAGAAAGGCAGGGTGACTTGTCTTTCTGCTGTGAACCTCTGACTTGTGTTTGGGCCTCACTGTTATACACAGCTCTTCCATGCCTCCTGCCAGCTTCCTGCTGGTAGTTCCCAAGGCCTTCTCCGCCCCCAGAATGCTTTTCCTAGATCCTCTTCCCACAGGGCCCCAAAGCTAAGCTGCCTGGAAGTAGTGGGAAGTGAATTCCTGCTGTAACATCTGAATTCTCTGCACATTGCATTTTTATCTTCCTGGGGACATCAAAACTGAAAAGTTTAAGAGTAGGAGTGGAATGTCAGGTTCCCTGCCGTGAGAGGGATTTCGGGGTCTGCTGTCTTGGTACATAATATCAGAGACCAGGTAGTTTATGATCACGATTTTTAGAGGCTGGAAGTCCAAGATCAAGGCACTGGCAGATCTGGTGTCTGATGAGGGCCTCTTTCTGGTTCATAGAGAGCCGTCTTCTCACTGTGTCCTCACATGGTCAAAGGACAAAAGCAGCATTCTGGGTTTTGGCTGTTGGTGGTAGATTTTTTTTTTTTTTTTTTTTTTTTTTTTTGGTACTGGGGATTGAACCTAGCAGTGCTTTTATCACTGAACCACATTCCCAGAACATTGAATTTTTTTATTTTGAGACAGGGTCTCACTAAGTTGCTGAAGTTGGCCTCAAACTTGTGCTCTTCCCGTCTCAGCCTCTCGAGTCACTAGGATTACAGGCATGAGTCACCACACCCAGCTTCTGGGGCTTCTTTCATAAAACTAATCCTATTCATGAGGACTCTGGCCTCATGACCTAATCACTTCCCCAAATCCTACTCCTAATGTTATCACTTTAGTAATTAAGTTTTCAACATATAAATCTGGGGGGATGCATTCTGACTATAGCAGCTGTTGTCCAGTGGACCTTCCTATGTGTGGATATGCATCTGAAATTGGCCCTGATGTCAGGGCCAGGCCCACAGGTGTCCTCAAGTCCAGAATTAAAACCTTTACTTTAGAGCCACAGTGCTCCCCCTGTCCCCTGCCCCCACCACCGGTTTGTAGGATTCACTAAATCTAGGACCCAGATCCCAGTAGGCATGGGGTCCAGTTTAGGCAACTGGAGTAGAGGCCTTTGTCCAGTGGGGTATTTCCTCTGACGTCACTGGGCTGATCGTCAAGGCTCCAAGGTGGGTCTCTGCCAGGAAGACCTGAACTGAAGAGGAGGAGACTTGGCCTTCCGGGAAGAGGGCCTGTCCTGGCAGGCCGGACGTGCCTGCCCCGAGCTGGCTTCTTTTTGCTGCTGATTCTCTGGGTTAGTGCACTTTTGACCCAAGAGGAGGGAAAAAAGGGAACAAACTGTGGAACTGTGACTGTCAGATGTTGCAGGAGGGACTTTTGAACCGGTGGGATGGTGATAGCCATCAGAGGCTGCTGTCTTCCCTGGCCCGTCCCCCTTCCCACCTCCTGCCCTCACCTCTGTCCTCCCTACTCTACTTCTGAAAGCCAGCTGCCTGGGCGACACCTTTTGCTTCCCAAGCCTCCTCTGTTGTTTTTCCTTGATCCCTTTCTCAAAAATATTCTCCTCTCTTTCCCTCCGCTCAGTGCCAGACTCCTGGCATCTGACTTGCCGGCTTGAGCAGGCTGCCATCTCTCTCTGGCTCACCACGGTTTTATAATTGCCTCTGGTTAAAGTTTAAATAGATGGGTTTCAGCCCAAGAGAAAAATGTAAACAAGCCCTCTCTGCAGTCTTTCAGAACTGCTGGCCTCCAGGGCTTCTGGATTCTGTGCTAGGGGATTCATCCTGCTCCTCCCTAACCCGGGAGCTGAGACAGGCCGCTGGCCTTTCAGAGCCACGAAGGCCTCTCTGAAGCCATCAAGCTATTGAGAGACTTTTAGATGGCCTGGCACTGTTCCTTTTAACTCAATCAAGCCAGCAGGATCCGGTTCCCATTCTAGCCAGGGTATCTGGTGTGATCAGGTGAAACAGGGCAGCAGTCCTCATGGGCCAGGCTTCTAGATAGGAAGGAAGTGACAGGGATTGTCATTTCCCTGCTGGAATTTTTTTCTCTGGGGGAGGATGGGGTTGGATTTGCTGCCCCGGGGTTTTAGTGGTTGAGATGGTCTCGGGACTCATTAGAATGGGGCGACGTGGAGCCATCGGAGCAGGGAGAGGGAGGCCAGGGTTGAGCTCCTGTGTTCAGGCACTGATCCCCTCCTTTGCTGTGATTCCTCAGAAGTAAGCAGGCCTTCTTTGTCTTTTTTATTTTTATTTTTTAATTGTTGGGAGTTTTTATTTGTTTGAGTCTTGATTAAGAATATTGATTTTTCTGGGGCTGGGGTTGTGGCTCAGTGGTAGAGCACTTGCCTTGCATGTGTGACGCACTGGGTTTGATCCTCAGCACCGCATATAAATAAATGAATAAAATAAAGGTCCTTCAACAACTAAACAACAACAACAACAAAGAATATTGATTTTCTATCTTTTCCTGCTTTGTGTACTTTGTGTACTTATGATCTGGTGTCAGATGGGTTCCGCAATAACTTGGAATGTTTTAGTCACGAATTTGATTGAATGATTGCCTTCCCCTACTCAAAAACCTTCAGTGTGTCCCCGTCTTCAGTTCAGGCTCTTATTCAAAACCTTCTAAGGCCTGGTTCTGTCTTCACCTCGCACCGTGCCGGCCCTGATGAACTCAGGTGACCTCTTCCTCCCTACTCCTGTGACCCATTCCCTCACTCTGCAGTGTCCTAACCCTCTGCCCCACCCCTGCCCTGCTTAGCATCTGCTCAGAAACATCTTCCTGTGTTCTGTGGGGTTCCCTACCCTCCCTCAACAACCAGGGCCAAGCATCCTTCCTTTAGTTCTCCAACAGCCACGCCCAGCCCCTTTCCTGTAACCCTATTTCCTTGTCTGATTTTCAGCCTGTTCCATCAACCTTGCACTTGATACTTAGCTCTTTGGTTGTAGGATGATTTTGTTTTTCTATCCCCATCCTCATGTGTGACCCACTGGTCAGTGCTCAATAAATATTTAATCTTTGTTTTTCAGTCTCTCTGAAAAGATGTCAATATTTTAAAAACAGCTCTTGAGCGGAACCAAAAGGAGTGAAGAAAGGATTGGGGAGTCATTAGATCTGGGTTCAAATCTAAGTTCTGCTGAGGTTAGTACTCGGACTGCTTCCCCGTCACCACCTTTTTCCCACCTTCACTTTCTTTGCAGGTAAAATGGACACAATAAGATGACTTCTATGGGTTTTTGTGCAAATTAAAACGAGATCTTTCAAGTAAAGAACCTAACGCAGTTCCATCTCGTCCTTCTCCTCTCCTGATTTCAAAACAATTTGAATCTCATCAACCAATTTAAAAGACAGGTGCCACATTCTCCCATTACTCACACAGGCTTCCTTGACGGAAGCCTTTCTTCTCATTCACACTTGCAAGTTTTTGAAAGGTTGTTTTTTGGGGGGTGGCATTGGACTTATTTATTGGTCATTAGAAGTTCTCTCAATGAGTCTGGGGTTGTGGCTCAGTGGCAGAGCGCTTGCCCAGCATGCATGAGGCATTGGGTTCAATCCCTGGTACCCCATAAAAATAACCAAATTAAAAAAGGCATTGTGTCCATCTACAACTAAAAAATATATATATTTTTTAAAAAAGAAGAAGATAGGCTGGGGTTGTGGCTCAGTGGTAGAGTGCTTGCCTTGCATGTGTGAGGCCCTGGGTTTGATCCTCAGCACCACATAAAAAATAAATAAATAAAAATAAAGATACTGTGTTCATCTATAACTAAAAAAATTTTAAACAAGAAGAAGAAGAAGAAGAAGAAGAAGAAGAAGTAGTAGTAGAAGAAGATCTCTCAGTGGTAGGGGTGAAGGTGAGGCAGCTGGTGTTCTTTACTGAGTTAATGTCACATGTCATCCATGGCATAATGTCACCTCTTCACTGCCAATCTTAACTGGAAAGAGAGGAAGATGTGCCAGGGAGGACCCCTTTCCTTTCCCCCTCCATCAAAAGTCGGTAGCCATCTCCCCCAAGGATGGAGAGTGTGGATGCCCACCGGGTGCCAGGTGCTAAAATGAAAGATGAATCGCCCAAGGCCCCAGCATTTTGAAGTTTTCAATCCAATGTGCTTGCTGCAGGTTGACATGGGCGCAACTCATCTAATTAAACCAGGATTATAGGGGTGCAGAGGAGGAGATAGCACTGCAGGAAAAGCTTGAGAGAGAGGATGACCTGGACTGAGTCTTGAAACATTGGTACACGAATGTGCCCAGTCAGGATGAAGCCTTTCACGCAGAGGAGCCCAATCCTTGATCCTTCCCCTCTGGTCCCTACCGGCAGCCTCCAGCACTGGCTCTGCCATCTTTGACTTCAGCTGTGCAGCCAGCTTCCCCTTACTCCAATGGCCTTGAGAGCTTCCTTAGAAGCAGCATTTTTAGTGTCAGAGACCTGACACTGGAAGCCCACTGCTGCTTTTGTTGCCAGGGCTAGAGAACAGCTGGAGAGGTTTGAGCTCCCTGGGGGAGGCTGGACGGGCCAGGCTGTGTGCGTGTGTGGCTTGTGCGTGGTGTTTGTGTGAGCTGAGAGCGTGTGGGTGTGTGTCCTTGTGGATGGGGGGCTAGATGTTTACATGTAGGTGTTGCCACCGAAAACAGAAATGGAGATTCTGAAAACAAAGTGGCAGCTCAGGACCTCACGGGCAGGCTGAAAGACAGCTCAGGAAAGGGGGAGGTTGAAACAGCCCCGACCAAAACAAAAACAGAGGAGGAAGTTGCATCAGAAGAGGAAGAATGCCAATGTCATGCTGAAGAGCCACAAATGTCACAAAATAAAAATAAAATGTGCTATTCCTATTTTACCTAGTCAAATACTGTTACACTGTTTTCCTCTTTACAGTGTAATAAGATTACCGAAATAATATTTTGTGCAGCAAATGTGGAAGAACAACCAGAGAGAGCCACCCACAAACAAAAATTGCTCTATTTTTTTTTACAAAATTACATACATCATATTTTATTTATTTGGATCAGTGATTGATTATAACTTTGCTCTCTACCTGCATTTAAAGTTTTTTTTTCCTCCAGCACTTAAGATTATTAAAACCAGTTATGAAACTGACTTATTGAAGAACATTTCAAAGGTCTCCTTACTATTAGCACAAACTGAGAGATTCTAATAAAGGTGTTTGAATAATAGTGAAGTGACTGAAGATATCAAAGCAAGAAATAGAGATCCCAGGGATGTTATTTACTTTTTTCATTTCAGTTAAAGTAGAAATGTTAGTCCCTTTACTGAAAAAATTAAAAGGATAGTTTTCCTTTTGATTACGTTCTTATAACTACACACATTTAAAAAAAATAAAGGACTGGTTTTAGATGTGGGGGTTCTATTTTTTAAAAATATTTTTTTAGTTGTAGTTGGACACAATATCTTTGTTTTATTTATTTATTTTTATGTGGTGTTGAGGATCTAACCCAGCGCCTTGCACGTGCTAGGTGAGCGCTCTACCACTGAGCCCCAGCCCCAGCCCCAAGATGTGGGGGTTTTATAAAAAGGTGATGTAATTCTGGGATGAACTTTGCATCTGAGGCTCAGCTAGGCTTTTTGAATCTATTTCTTTATAAGTATAGTCAGGGTTATTGGCTTTCTATCACCTTTCTAGAATTGTAATGGCATCAAATGATTAACTGAGTTGCCAATTTTGCCAATAGTTAAATGTATATTGAATTTTTGGCAGTGGACTGGGCAAATATCGTGTGCTCTGGCTAAAGTAATTCTCAACTGAATAAAGTTTTAGCACATACACTAGTTGACTAGCAAATATAGAAAGAAGCTTAGGTCAATCAGACAAAGACAAGCAGCCAGAAATGAACAACCAAGTATGCCTTTTGCTCTGTGTATATACAGTGGGTGCTCCGTATATAATGTGGAGGGGGTCTAGAGTTGTAGCTCAGTGGTAGAGTGCTTGCCTTGCATACATGAGGCACTGGGTTTGATCCTTAGCACCACATAAAACAAAAAAATAAGTAAAATAAAGGTTTTGTGTCCATGTTCAACTAAAAAAAATTTTTTTTAAATAATGTGGAAGGAAGAAATGGATGGAATGTGTGAAGGAATAAATATAACGAAAGCAGCTTGAATGCCTAATTCAAAATGAGGTTCAGATTTGGCTTTATGATAGGGTTATAGCATATTTTCCCTTTGATTTTCAGAAGTTGTAAGACTCTTTAAAAAAGAAAATATCTATAAAATTAGTTGGGGAAAAATGAAAATATATTCAAAACTAAGTTTTTAATTTTTTAAAGTTTATGTATATAAACTTCATATATATGGTATATATAAATTTAAAAATATATATAATATTTATATATTAATTTTTATGTATATATATATATATTTTTTTTTTCAGTGTTACCTTAGGAACAAAAAATTCATTAGGGGACTGAGGATGTAACTCAGTGGTTGACCACTTGCCTAACATGTCCAAGGCCCTGGGTTCAATCCCCAGCATCACACATCACACATGTGTGCACAGACACAAATTGGGAAAAAATAGGTTTATTCATAAATTATTAAATGTTTAGGGTTATAATCTATTCAAATAATAAAAATCCACTAATTTGAAATGACCTTTTTTTTTCTTCTTAAAACTAATTACTACTGGGGCTACAAGCTGCTGTATTTTAAGATAACAAATGTCATTTGGCTTTTGCAACTGAGAGGAAACCAGTAAAAAATTGGAGAAGAAATCATAAACATCATAATAAAAACAAACAGAAGCATTAAGTTCTATTTTTTCTAGATCCACTACCTTCCATATAGCATTTATTTTCAGAAAATATACAGAAATAAACATTTATTTTTAGAAAATAATTCAAAGGAGTGAACAGGGAAGAGGGAGAGAAATAGACCAAACCCATGGGCTGCAACATTTTTTCAAACAATATTTTTGTTTAACAAGTCAAAGACCCCACATTCGCCCGTTTCTCTGCTTTCTAAACTTCCACACCAATAGGGGCCTTCCACCTAGGCATACCGTTGGCTTTCTGGATCCACAGTCCAGCATCCTTGGATTCAACCATCCATTCCATTTCAACCATTCGAAGTCTTTGATTTAAAAAAAAAAAAAAAAAAATTGCATCTGTCCTGAACATATACACTTTTTTACTTGTCATTATTTCCCAAACAATATAGTCTAGCACCTATTTATACAGAATTTACATTGCTGAGGTATTTTAAGTAATCTAAGGATGACTTAAAGCATACAGGAAGATTTGCATAGGATATATGTAAATACTATGTCATTTTATATAAGGAACTGGAGCATTCTTAGATTTTGTTATCCCAAGGGGGTCCCGAAACCAATCCCCTATGGGTATGGAGGGAAGACGGTATTTCCTGACTTGGAATTTGCCAAAAATCTAAAACATTGCTCCAAAGGAATTACGCAAACTCCCTTGTGTTCTCTTCTGATGGTGTTCTCAAGGAATGGGCAGGAGGAAAGACAAGGTGTGAGCTACGAGATGTTACGTTCTGTTTAACGTCTTGAATCTATAGCTCTTTCTGTCAATGAGTGGCAGGCCATTCTTAAATTTTGCTCTTCTGCACTGAAGGATCTTAGCCTCTCTGCCCCTGGAGAGCCAAGGAACTTTGCTCTTTGCCCAAAATACCTTTCTCACCCGAAGCAGTTTCCCCTCCTCTGAGAAATGCTGTCGTGTCAGGCTGCACTGCCCTTGAACCAGACAACTTTCTCTGCGTGTCTTTATCTGTCTAAATAAAGCTAACCTACATTTGCTGTCTAATTCATTTGGATGCTTGCTGATGCTATTTAAAGCATCCCTCAAGGCCCAGAGGAAAACAAGATGCATTATCTCCAGTTGGGAACCTTTAGGTTTGCTGGTCATTTAAGGAATTCAAGAATCTTAAGAATTCATTCAGTCTTCACTGGTGCTGATGCAAAGGACAAAGGAACTCTGGATTTTTATTCTAGACAGCTTTCTTTGGGATCATTTCACAGAGAGGTAGTTACGAAGTCAGTCTCTGGCGTGTGTGTCTGTCTGTCTGCGTCCTGCTCCTCAGGCTTCATGAAATCAACTTTCTGAAGATTTATTGCTCATTAGAATACATTTTTCTCTCTAGACTCCGATGATCGGTTAGTCCACTATGTGAGCTTACTTATCTCGGGGAACAAATGTGAAAATTCAAAAGCTGCTGTCACCTTCACAAAGAGCCTTTTGATGAGTCTTTGACTTGTTTCCACCTCTCCCTCTCCAGATACCATATGTCCTTTCATTAGAGAACCCTGACACTTCTACATTCCAGAAAAGAAGAGGAAATTCTACAGGGAACGGAGCAGAACACTGGTGTTGTAACTAGGTCTCCACTGTGAATTCATGTACGACTGAGAGTTCAGAGAGGCTTCAGATCTGTTGTTTGTTTTTCCAGATCCGGCATTTCTGTGGGTCTGTTGGCTTGCTGGTACAATGGGGTTGTTTAACCATTAGTGCCCCGCTGCTACCTTAAGCACAAGCTTATTATCAGCATCCACTTGTTCAGCCAGGATTCTGTGACGTCCATTGCAGTGGGTGAGTCAGAAGCCACAAGCTAACAGGTCTATTCCTTCCCACTGTCACCTAGGAAACCATCGCATCATCCACAGGAAATGCAGGCCCCAATGGGGGGTGTGCCCGGATCGGGTTATAAAGCTGGCAAAGAGTTTTTCAAAGGAGGTCAAATAATAACAAGCAGAATCTTGGTCTAAGGTGGGAGGTGAACCCAGCCTCTGAGGCATGGATTGAGAGCTGTGGGGCAGAAATAGCAGGAGAAATTAATCAGCGCAAAGCACATAAGATGTCTGCTTTATAAGAAAGTGATCACGGGCAAGAGACATACAGTCATGATTTGATTCCCCAGGAAGCAGTCTTTATTTACGCGATGGCTGAGGGTATTTGGGGAAGGTGCAGTTGTACAGTGTGCGAAATGAGATGAAGAAATTGACAGCACATCAAACCAGGCTTTTCTGTTGAATGAAATGCATGTCTCTGTTTCATGGTCATTATCCCTTAGCTTAAGAAGGTGCTAGGCAGTACCTTGGAGAAAAGCACACAGCGCCCACTGTTTTGTTCTTGTTTGCTGGTGCTGTGCCTGATTTTTTTCCTTTCTTTGGCTGCTACAGTCCTTGGTCTGTATATCCCAGTTCACTGCACAGTATTCAGATACCTGTGGATAAGCTTAGTGCAGCTGAGAAAAATTACCTGTACCATTTCACGTTGTTCGACAAGCTTGATGTTTCTGGGAAGCTTTACATTCCCATTGCTGCTATGAGTCATTCTACATCAAAAGATGGGCACCCCCAGGTGTTTTGAGGAGAGAGGAGAGGTAGAAAACTCAGGGAGATTTAACAGGTGATATGGCCGCCTTAAGAGATTAAGCTGCTTTGACTGAAGGATGGTGTCCAGGAGAGGCAATGGGTTCCAATACCAGCTGGTCAGGTGCATGTCAAGAGTACGTCCATCCTGAGTACCCATTGAAGGAAGAGCAATGGCAAATCTGACTGTGTTCAGAGGAGGGCAAAGAAGGTGAAGACAGTTCTAGAAACTGTAACCTTAGGACAATTAAAGAGCATTAGTCTACTTACCCTGAAGGCCAGAGGATCTATCATGGGAGAGATGGGAATGGGTATCCTCAAACAGTTGAAGTGCTGTCTCAAAGAGGGTTCAGACTTATTTTGCGTGCCCACAAAGAGTGATCATAAATTGTTACAAGTTAAAGGGTGGTGGAGTTTAGCTCCACATAGCTAATTTTCTAATCACTTAAGCTGATCAAAGTGTATTAAACTGACTAATACAACAGTGAAATAATTTTGTACCTCTGGAGTTGTTCCAGTATTCCTTTATTCATCCAAAAGCATTCATTGAGTACCTGCCATATGCTAGACATATTAGGTACTAAAGATACAAAGATGACTAACGTAGTCACTTCCTCCAAAGGAATCACAGTCCAGCAGAGGTTCTGTGATCATTTAATACGCAGGGATTGTGTTTTAGTACATTTTATGTTACTATAACAAAGTACCCAACGCTGGGTAAAGGAAAGAGTTTAAATACCCTCACAGTTCTGGAGGTCCCAGAGGATGGTACCAGTCTCTGCTTGCTTCTGGCAATCGCATTACATCCCAACATGGCAGATGGCATCATGGTGGAAGTGTGAATGAGAGAGAGAGAGAACACATGGCCAGACAGGAAGCAAGAGACAGAGAGTTGAGACAGTCAAACTTGCTTTATAAAAACCCATTCTCAGAAGAACTAATCCATTCCACATGACCAGCATTGTTATTCTGTTTAGTACCCTATGTCCTCGTTACCTTCTAATAGGTCCCACCTCAACAGGAAAATTCACATAATATTCAAAGCACGTCAGACAGGATGAGCAGTAATGTAGAATGTTGTGGAAGAGATCCACGCTTTCATGCCTTGCACAGAAGATTAGATGAAGGCACTTTGAGATTGCTGTCTGTGTTAATGAAGGCAATACTAGCTGCTATAACAATCAACCCCACAATGTCTTCTGGCTCAAGAAACATGATAGGAAGCTTTTTTCCTCACCATATACACCCGAAGTGGTTATTTCTGATGGTGGGTGTCTTGCTTCTAAATGGTAATTCAAGGACCCAGTTCCTTCCAATTGGTGATTCTGTCATCTTCAACTTGCAGCTTATGGGGGACATTCTAGGCATCGGCATTTTGCTGATAATGGGAGAGAACATGGAGGATCTGGGGGGTTTGGTTATGAGTTGGACCTAGAAATGATGCTCAGATACTCTGCTCCCATTCTATCCAATGAATTTAGCTGCATGTCCACACCTAACCAGGAGGCAGGCGTGAAAGTCAATCTGGGGGGTGTAGCTCAGTGGCAGGGCACTTGACCAGCAGGCACAAGGGCCTGGGCTCAATCTCCAGCATTGGAGGGGAAAAAACACAAACCCCTCAACTGGTCGAGCTGTTTTGCCAGAAAAAAGCAGAAACTGGTTTCAATGTCTGGTGGCAGAACCAAGATAAGGAATTTGGGTTGGTGGGGGGGGGGTGCTGAAGAGATGGGCAGGGTGCTCCATTTATTTATTTTAAGATTTTATTTTTATTTATTTATTTTCTTTTTTGACTAATAAAATATGTATTTATGGCATACAACATGCTTTGATATATACATGCCCTGGGAAATGGTGAAATCATGTTAATCAACGTATTCATTGCCTCACATAGTTATTTTAAAAACCATTTTTGTGGTAGATGGACAGAATGTTTTTATTTTATTTATTTGTATGCAGTGCTAAGGATCAAACCCAGTGCCTCACACATGCTAGGTAAGTGCCCTGCCACTGAGCTATAGGCCTAGCCCAGTTATCATTTTTTGTTGTGAGACAAAAGCTTTTAAAAACTTTCTTGTTTAATGCCAGTATCATCATGTCCCATGTTTACAGTAAATGCCTTCCTATTGAAGGTCTCTACTCAGATATACTATTATTACTTATGGTTGTTGTTGTTCAGCAGTGCTAGGAATCAAACTCAGGGTCTTGCACATATGAGGCAAGTGTTCTACCACTGAACTATACCCCAACTCTCAAGGTATAATGTTAGGCTCAGAAAAAAAGAAAGCAAGGTAGAGAACGAAGCAGAGTATGCTACTTTGTGTATGAAAATGAAAGCAATAATACTATTTGCATTTGTTTTCACATATGATGAAACACTGGAAAAGTGAAAGAAACCACAGAGACCCGGATAAAGGAAGTGGGAATGAGAGTTTATGTATTCCTTTAAATACTCATTTATTACTTATTTATAAAAATATATAATTAAAAAAACAATTTTATTCTATTGCAGGAGAATGTTTCACTGACTGACCTCTTTTTGCGTTCAAATGAAGAAAAGTCAACAATAAAATTTCTTGGGAATGTAAGCAGGACATAACTTTTGAGCCTGAGGTATAAATAATGATGAATTCTGTGTCTTTCTTGTTATACTATACCGGATGAATTAGAGTTTCTGAAATAAAATAAAAGAATATTAATGCAACAGCTTGGTTTTATGTGAAATCATCTAAAAGTCTAGAATGCTTTCATATTCAACATCTTTGTTTATTTTCATAACATTCCTGAGTTAGTCAGTTTTCTGTTACTATAATAAAATACTTGAGATAATTAATTTATGAAGAGAAAGGGTTTATTTGGACTCACAGTTTTGGAGATTCCAGTCCATGATTGGCTAGCCCTTTGTCTTTGGGTCTCTGGCAGTGCTGCATAACATGGTGGAGAAGGAGCTGGGGTCCCACAGTTTCCTTTCAGGGTCTACCTCCAATAACCTAAGAACCTCTCACTAGGCCCTACCTCTCAGAGATTCTACCACTTCCAGATGATATCACTCTGGGGACCAAGCCTTTAATACATAGATTATTATTTTTTGCTACATTATAGCAATTTATAATAACTATTAATGTTCAAATTAATATCTTGTTTTGTAGGATTCTGTCAGAACCAAGAGTAGGAGTTCAATTGTCTACAAATTCATGTTAGAATTATAGGCCAATGCTTTTTAATTCTGAGTAGACTGATCATTGGAAGTATGTGATAAATATCTTTTATGTTTTACAACATTCTGAACCCAGGGGCATTCAACCAATGAGCTACATCCTCAACCCTTTTTATTTTTTTATTTTGAGACAAGGTCTCTCTAGGTTGCTTAGGACCTTGCTAAGTTGCTGAGGCTGGCTTTGAACTTGCAATCCTTCTGCCTCAGCTTCCTGAGCTGCCGGCAATATAGGCATGTGCCCCCACACCCTACAGCCAGGTGAATTAATTGCAACTGGTATGACCTTAAATTTAGAGATGCAAAAACAATGGTGGCCACTATCAATAAAGTAAAAAACCTAATGAAGCTTGCAGCTGTGGCTCAGTGGTGGAGCGCTTGCTTAGCACTTGTGAGGCCCTGGGTTCTATCTTCAGTACCACAAGGAAAGGTAAATAAATAAAATACAAAAAAAGGCTGGGGATAGGGCTCAGTGGTTGAATGACCCTGTGTTCAATTTCTAGTACCCAAAAAGGGGAAAAAATACACACACACACACACACACACACATACATACACATGCATATCAGGGCTGAGGTTGTAGCTCAGTGGCAAACTGCTTGCCTCACACATGTGAGTCACTGGGTTTGATCTTCAGCACCACATAAAAATAAATAAACAAAATAAAGTTATTTTTAAAAAATAATGAAAAGATGGGGGGAAGCAGAACTCTCAATATGTAAAGCACTATTACAAATCACCGTTGCCATTTTTTGTGGTTGTTGTTGTTGTAGTTGGACACAATACCTTTATTTTATCTATTTATTTTTACGTGGTGCTGAGGATCGAACCCAGTGCCTCACATGTGCTAGGCCAGTGCTCTACCACTGAGCTATACCGCCAGCCTGACCAAATTTTTTTTTTTTTTTTTGGTGGTGCTGGGGATTGAACCCAGGGCCTGTGCATGCAAGGCAAGCACTCTACCAACTGAACTATATCCCCAGCCCCTGGCCAATTTTTTAATAGAAATGTTTTCAATAAAAAAAATGGCAACAGACATAAATGAAATTTATAGGAAAAGATCTAAGTAACAATCAAATTTATAAACTTTAGAATTATTTGTTTCTTCTCAAAAATGAAGAGATATAAAATAAAAATGGTACCTAGTAGACAGTAACTGGTATCAACAACAATTGGTGGCAATAGGAATATTGGTATTTCTTCTGGTAGAAATATTAGTTACCAAAACCTTTCCACAGGTAAATTTGAGAACATAGTATAATGTTAAACATGTTTACATACTATAACCTGTAACTTCACTCTACTAATTTATCCTAATAAAATATTCAGAGGGGGGCTGGGGTTGTGGCTTAGGGGTAGAGCGCTCGCCTAGCACATGCAGGGCCCTAGGTTCAATCCTCAGAATCACATAAAAATAAACAAATAAAATAAATATTAAAAGGAAAAAAAATCCTTAAAATACAAGGAAAAAAATATTCAGAGGAACATAACAATTTATGACAAATGATATTAATACCAGCATCCTTATGAGATAAGCAGAAGATGGATCAGGTGACATACGGAAATGGGATACAGAGTCGCCATTAAGAATTTATGTTAGCTGGGCACACTGGGGGCACGCCTGTAATCCCAGCAGCTTGGGAGGCTTGAGACAGGAGGACTGTGAGTTCAAAGCCAGCCTCAGCAATTTAGTGAGGCCCTAAGCAACTCAGTGAGACCCTGTCTCTAAATAAAATACAAAAAAGGGCTGGGGATGTGATTCAGTGTTTAAAAGCCCCCAAGTTCAATCCCTGGTACAAAACAAAACAAAATTAAAAAAAAAAAATTTATGTTACAGAACCAGCTAAAAACTAAAGGAAAATATGACTACCCAATGTTCAGTGAAAAGGCATGATTTTTAAAAAATACAGTGAATTCTGTTAGTACATAAACTAAGACACATTGGTCCTTCAGAGCTTTAAAACTAGGCAGAGTTCTCTCCTTCTTGCTGATATCCATTCTCCTGGCCTACTTTATTCAAACTAGACTAGTTCATACAGACATTGAAAATCGGAAAAAGCAGCACTTGGTGAGTTTTGCCAAATGTCAAAGAATTCCGCTGGGTGCGGTGGTGCACGCCTATAATCCCAACAGTTTGGGAGGCTGAGACAGGAGGATAGCAGGTTCAAAGCCAGCCTGGGCAACCTAGTGAGACCCTGTCTCAATATAAAAAGTAAAAAGGAATGGGGGCGTAGCTCAGTGGTAAAGTGCTTACTTAATGCATCTGAGGCCTGGGTTCAACCCCCAGCACTGCAAAAGGAGAAAGCAAAACAAAACAAAAAACTCCTTAGCAACTCCAATGAGGGAATTTAATTTTGTGTAGAGGGAATTTAATTTTGTGTAATCTAACAGGTCTTTTTTTGTTGCTGTTGTTCTTTTTAGTTATACATGACAGTAGAATCTATTTTGATACGTTTATATACGCAGAATATATTTTGTTCTATTTAGGATCCCAGTCTTGTAGATGTAAACAATGTTGAGATTCACTGTGCTGTATTCATAAATGTACATAGAAAAGTTATGTCAGATTCATTTCACTGTTTTTTCCTATTCCTATCTCTGGTCTTCCCTTCATTCCCCTTTGTCTAATCCACTGAACTTCTATCATCCCCTCACCTTATTGTGAGTTAACATCCACATATCAGAGGAAACATTTGACCTTTGGTTTTTTGGAATTGGCTTATTTCACTTAGCATGATTATCTCCAATTACATTCATTTACCAGCAAATGTCATAAAAGTCATTCTTCTTTATGACTTAGTAATAGTTCATTGTGTACATATACCATAATCTTTATCCAATCATCTGTTGATGATCATCTGGGTTGGTTTCATAGCTTAGCTATTGTGGAACCATCCCTGGCATTCAGCAAAGATTTCAGAATGAGTATTTGCAGTATACCTGGATTTTAAATGCTTGCATATAGTTTTAGCCCTTATCTGAATAATGATTTGGATCATAGGCATTCAATGTTGTTGACAATTCTCTAATCACACATCCAAACTAGTTTCTATATCTTGGATGACGTTTCCTCATCTCTTGCAAACTGATGTTCAATGTTGCATGACCTAGACAAAGTTTTTCACATATTTTGAGTTTCTCTTTGATTTTCAGGATCACTCCTGTAGGTTGGGGGTGTAGCTCTGTGGTAGAGCGCTTGCCTAGCAGGTAAGAGGCACTGATTTGATCCCTAACATTACAAAGAACACAGAAAGAATAACTCCTGCTTATTTGTACCCACATGTAGCCTCAGGGTACACATTCTTGCCACATTCATGTTGATCTCTTTATTATCATCATAATCATAAGCCTCTTCCCGATAGCATATGCAACATTCTCATTACTTTTGCGATGATCAGACCTATTGGGCTTTATTAATGTCATGAAACACCTAGCACTGAGTACAGCAGACCTGCTGGTAGCAGAAAACTAGTTAATGGAGACTAAAACCACCATGACTAGCCACTGTTGCCATGGGTTGGGAGCAGGTGAAGAGGAACTACTTCTGCTTTTAGAGCTAAGTATTTTTCATCTCCACAAAAGTTCACAGGTTGACAAGCTGCCAAAGAACCTGTGCCTTTCCCAGGCATGGTATCACTCTAGTGAAGTGCACTGGAGACAATAACCATCAAATTACATAGAAATCGGTAATCAACCAAAATAATTTTTAGATAGCTGATTTGATTCACGTTGACTGAATTAGACTGAGACCATGGGTTTGATTTTTGGGGGGTTATTTAGCACATGGAGAAAACCCAGGTATTCTCTACCTATATCTTGCCATCTTGCAAATACATGCTCTCCAGAAGGCCGATCTACAGTGTGTGGGGGATGATCATATTATTTCTTTTTTTTTTTTCTTTTTCTTATTTGGTGCCTGGGATTGTAACTAGGGTCACTTAACCATAAAACCACATCCCCAGCCCTTTCTTGTGTTTTATTTAGAGACAAGGTCTCACTGAGGTGCTTAGACCCTCACTGTGGCTGAGGCTTTGAACTGTAATCCTCCTGCCTCAGCCTCCTGAGCTTCTGAGGTGATTACAGAGGTGTGCCAGCACCTTGTCTGGTCATATCTTTTCAATGCGGTCCATACAGGGCAATGCCTTCACCAGCCTTGATAACAGTATGCAACCTGGCATCTCCAAATTCAGAATCTCAGTTAACCATTAACCAGAGAGAAGATACCTTGGTCGTATGTTTAAAAATTTTTTAAGGTATATTTCTAATCATAGGTTGGATCAAATGGAAAATACTAATGAAATGGAAAATACTAATGAAAATCAAGAGGCTCACTTTTCTAGTTGAAAGTGTTACAAAATTAAACATTGGTACCTGCTTCCCCTCTACTCTCCAAGGACCTGATGACAATTAATTCCTATTGAGTCCGTATTCTGTGATTTGCCAGAGAGCAGGTCAGTGTCACTGGAGAAATGTGACGCGTTTCTCAAAGCACAGAAGGCTATAGATTATAACTCGGCTTCTGGCCTCAAATGTAATTTTCTCCCTCAATTTTCAGAACCCACCCCTCCCTCCAGCACCGGAGCGGCAGGCAGCTCTAAATAACACCATGTCCCTGGCCGCCTAGCTCCCATTTGAAGGGTTCAGCAGGGCTCCTTTGAGGTCTGTCCCCCCACCTCCCTCTCCCAGGCGTCTCGGTCTGAGTCTGAGTCAGCCTGTGAGTCACCTCACTCATTAGCAGAACTCAAAATGCCTCTTCATCCTGTAGATCCCTTTTGTCTCCCTTCTTCTAACTGGTTTCCTGGCAGCCTAGGGTCTGGGGACAGACAACCTTGAAGCCAGGGGCCGGACTGCTCCTAGGCTGGGCTGCTCAGCAAGGAGGTTGGCAGACGGCAAGTGGAATCAGAACAATGACAATGTTGCTCACGGTCGCCTCGGGAGGACTCGAGTGGCCGGCCAGATTGGCATCGCTGCCTGTGTCAGTTTATAGGACAGCACAGGGGTCCTTGGATCTTGGTCCCGTCTCTTCTCTTCTGACCCTTTCTCTCCCCACCTCTCCTGTCCCCGCACACCCTCCTCAGGGGTCAGAAGGTGAAAACCTGGAGGCTCCACCTTCTGGGGAAGTGCGCGGAGGTGGGGGGACCTCCCATGGTGGTGGGCACTGAAACTCCCACCTTTTCAGGTCTCTTGTTCTCATTTTTGCTCACTTGATTTTACATTCTTTTTGTGAAAGATGAATTGGAAAGGTCGAAAGAGAGGAGTTATGTCCTGTTGGTGCCTCCTGGGCACACCGAGAAGCCCAGTGAAATGATACTAATGAGAAACTCTAAATTCACTGTAGCCACATCGGTACCAATACACTGTTATTAATTCATTAATCTTACTTAGAGCCTTTGTAAAATGGGTGACGCTTTACTCAGCTGACTGCAACAGTTGCATTAAATCTGATGATTTAGCTTTGAAAGGGACCCCAGAGACCATCCTGTCCATCTTTCACTCAATGAGTCAACATTTACTGGGCACCTTTGAGGAGCAAACCCTAAGCCAGATACCATAGGGCAGTACTTCTGCCTGTCGCTGTCACTGTGTGCACATATCACCTGGGAAACCTGCTAAGATGCAGATTCTGATTCAGGAACCTGGGTGGGGATCAGGAGTTCTGCGTTTCTATAAGTTCCCCAGAGATATCCATGCTGTGACCCACAGACCACACTTTTGAGTATCAAAACTCTAGGGACTCTGCATACAGCCAGATAAGGCTCAGCCAGGCTCCATGGCCCACACCTGTTATCCCAGCCACTCGGGAGGTTGAGGCAGGAAGATTGCAATTTTGAGGCCAGCCTTAGCAACTTAGTGAGATCCTATCTGAAAATAAAAAATTAAAAAAAAGGCTGGGGGATGTAGCTTGGTGGTAGAGCATGCTTGGGTCCAACCCCTGGTACTGTGGTGGGTCCAGAGGGCAGACAAGGCTTGACTTTGTCCTTGAAGAACCTCATGAGGCCCACAGGCTCCAAGCTAAAGGATGCTTCCCTCCATATTCCTCCTTCTCGGCCACTGATATTTATTCACGAGGCCCAAACAGTGCCGACCTGTTCTTCCAATGGTCTCTGCCTTCTCTCATCATTAGCCCCAGTGTAGGTATTAAAATTGCAAGATTTAGGTTTGAGTGTAGGACAAGAAAAAGAGTTCATATATTTTCAATCTTATCTATGATATCTAGGCTATCTCAAATTACTATCTCACATTTGAGGCAGAACCTACCCAACAACAAAATATTTCTTTAATCATTACAGTGATCTCCTTTTATGATTGAAAAGTTCCTGTCCTTTGCTAATTTTTTTATTGGTGTCTTTGTCTCTTAATTATTAAGTTATGATTTCTCTTTATTAAGACATTAAAGAGAATAAAGTTTTCATTTTTTTTAAACTTCATCTATTACTTTTGGAGTTTGCATTCGTAGTCTCTAGACCAGCATTAATTTTTTTCTTGTTAATCTGAGCAAGCCCCCTTTCTTCCTTTCCTATAAATGTGAAGTCTAACTTCTCATCCTGGGGAAGTGTGAAGAGAAAGTGCACGTGAGATCCTGCCGGACAAATACAGAATGTGGTTAGTTTATTTTCAGAGTTGTATTAATCCCTTTGTTTTATTGAAACTAGTAGGAGACACGGAGGCCTGGTGTTGACAAGTTCCAGTTTTGTTTTGTTTTGTTTCTATAAGTTCCCCAGAGATATCTTTTGGAGTTTACTTTTGGAGTTTGGTTTGGGTTAAATAAACATGGATTGAGCACTTAGAAGAACTCTGAGTTCTGTTTTAGGTTCTTGTTCAGAGTCTTCGGGCTGAGTCAGAACCTGCTTGTGGAGAGTGTCGTATGTGTAAATGTGCTCCTGCTTTCAGTCTGCCTTTTGCCTCCCAGGCCACCCCTCAGTTGTCAACAGGTAACCTCTTCCACCAGAGCATGTCCAGTTGTGAAACTGCCTCAGGACTGAGGTTTTGGCCTGGCTGTTTCTGGGTTCCCATGTTTGCTGTCTCATCTCTGTAGGAAGATTTTATTTGTTAAAATTACTTATTTCTATAGTAGAAGTTATAAGAGTACTAGTATTCTCGTTTAGATTGACAGGTTTTTGTTTTAACTTTACTGGGAAACCTTGTACTCTTCCTTGCCCTCCTATCTAGAGTGTTCAATGCCTTTAAATTCTATCCACTATTGTCCATTAAAAAAATTATATATATATTTATATGTTATATTTTGCTATCTGTGACATACAAATATATAATACAATAAAATACAAATATACACAAAACCATTAATGGTAAAATATAAATATACAATATATAAATATATATAAAACCAACTATTAATAGTTAAATAGAAATACCTGAAGGCAATGTGTTTTGCCTCTGATGGGTATTTGTTCTCTGATAGTATCGAAGCAAAGAACCTCTAAAGGCAAAAATTTAACAATCATCCAGCTTGAGAATGCTCCCCCACCCTTGCTGGTACCCCCATTATTCCTTCCACACACAAATATACCTCTGAGTCCCTCCACTGAGCATAGATAAAACAAGAAAAAGTCAATATTATTGAGTCCCATCCATTTGCCAAGCACTGTGCTAAGTGCTTTCACCTACGTTTTCTCATTTAATGGATCCTTTGCTTACTTACTGCGGAGGAGAGAATGAGACTGCACCTTTGAAGGCTCCCTCCTCTGCCACAGGCCTTCCTTCTCCCTGTCTGTGACAGCCTTACACCGGGAGCAAGGGAACTCAGTTTGAGACAAAATCCACTCTTTTCTCCTCTCATCCAGCTCCATGGCAAAAGTTGGTTTCTCATTTCTAGAAGATGAGAGATGCGTTGATTTAGGAAAAAGTGAGTGGGACAGGCTGCCTGCTGCCCAATACCACCCTGTGTACCTACGTGGGTGGACACCTGCCTTGGCTGAAAGGCCTCTCTTGTTCTGGCTTCTTTCCCAGACCAGCTTTGCATTTTCTGGGAACAAGGATCCACATACGTTCAACTTCTCCCCTGACCGACTGATTGACTGATCTCTGAGCATAGGTCATTTATCACCACCACCACCCCTGACCAAAAACCGAAAGTAAGACACAGTCTCCTGGAGATACTTACTGGTCTTATCCATTCCTGAGATCACCTGCCATTTTCTCCTCTTACCGGGATTCAAATCTTGGACACCACTAAGGAAAACATTGCCAGAGTGAGGCTGCACCAGCACTGAGAAAGGAATCTTCCCGGGCCATGGGAGGAGGCCCGTCTGGCTATCTCAGCTCTTAGGAATGGCTCTCCAGCTGCTGACAGAGCCACATGGGCTTGGCCACAAGGCCAGAAAAGTCCTCCCTGGTGACTCACAAAAAGGAGGCAACCAGAAGTAACCAGAGCTGAGCAGAGGCGACTGTCCCTATTGTAGAAGTGTCCTCAAAGACAGTGGCCGGCAGTGCAAGTCACCAGGCATCAGCAGTGGGACAGACTCATAGCTGGCCCATTCTGGTGGATGATTGGCACTCAACTAAAGAAGACTCTGGAAAAGAATGTACTTATCATCAGCATGTGGTGACATTTTTATTCTAGAGACTTCTTATTCATTCTTTCACGTATACAACAGATGTGTGAATGAATGTGCTGGGTGCTAAGCTGGAGGTGGGCATGCTCACTGCCCCCCCCCCCAGGGTTGACGGTTTAGCAGAAAGGAGATAGACACAGGAAGCATTAGAAGAAAACAGCAGAGGCACTTAACAGGGGACTGAAGAGTCAGGAGAGCCAATAATGTGCATAGGGCTTATATAAAGGGACAGGAGAAGGACACTGCAGGATCAGGGGCCAGCAGGGCCAAGTCACAGAGGTGAGACTGTGACTCACTGCAGAAGCAAAGGGTGTTGACCGTTGTGGTCAGAATAGGCAGGGAAGGGGACAAGAGGTAAGGCTGGGGAGGGGAGCAGAGGTCAGGCCGTAAAGGAGTGGTCTTGCACGTCATGCTAGAGGGTCTGAAGTCTGTCTTGAGGGTCAAGAACCTCCAAATGACTTTTTGTGGGCAGAGGTCAGGGGCTGCTTTGATTTCTTTTGCACCTTGGGTGTTTATCATCATCGTTGTTTTGGAGTTAGGGGTTGAACTCAGCGCCAAGCATGTGCTAAGCATGTGCTCCACCACAAACCATATCCTAGGCTTATACCTTGTTTTGAATCAAATTTTACACATATAAAAGTGCTTATAGGGGAAACAATGAAATAATTATCCCTTTACTTTTCCATTAATAATACTTTATTTTTTAAAAAATGGAATTAATGTTTTGAAGAGACTAATACTCCAGAAGGCTCTGGAATGGATCAACACTCCTACTTTACTGCATCCCAACTCTCCCAACAAACAAATAAAAACTCAAGGGGAGTCACAAATTAGGTTACAATTAGAGTCATGCCAGGCCCAGTGGCACACTCCTGTAATCCCAGCTACTTGGGAGGCTCAGGCAGGAGGATCACAAGCTCACGGCCAGTCTAAACATAGGGAGACCCTATCTCAAGATTTTAAAATAAATAAATAAATAAAAAGGACTGGTGATATAACTCAGTGGGAAAGCACCCCTGGATTCAATTCCTACTACTGTAAAAAGAGACGGAATAGTAGTAATAATAATTAGGCATTATTATTTTTATAATGCCTAATATTTTACTCCAAGTATAAAATATTTTGTAGTTTATGGCATACTTTGATTTCTTCCCTTTTGCATAGGATTACAAGAGAACTCTAAAACAGAGCAAAATCTGTGATAAACAATATCAAATTCTGACAGTTTGGTTCTACTATCTTATTTTTAAAGCTTAATTTTAATTGTTCAGATTTATGGGGTATGCTGTAACAAGTTATATGTATATAATGTGCAATGATCAAATCTGGGTGATTAGCATTTCCATCTGGTTAAATATTTATCATTTCTTTGTGTTTGGAGCCTACATATTCCTCTTTTCTAGAGCTTTATAAAGTATATAATAAGTTATTGTGAACTACAGTTACCCTACTGTGCTGGAGAACTCTAGATCTTATTCCTCTTATCTACCTATATTTTGGCACCTGTTAGCCTATCTGTCTCTATTTCCCATGCCACACCCTGCCTAGTCTCCTTTTCTGGACATTTTATCATGGTTGTAGTGTGCAGATTGGACACAGGAAATCTAACGTGAAAGTACAAGGACCAGTTCAGAGGATCCTGCAGTAATTTCAGAAGGAAATAATGAGGGTCTGGGCTTTCACAGAGGCAAGGGGGATCCAGAGAATGGAGGGTCCCAGAGATACAAAGTGGTGGTCACTACAGATGGGACCTGAAGAGCCCACAGTGGCTCTAAGCTTTGGTGGGTGCGGGGTGATGCTGAGAGAAGGCTTGCTGAAGGGAGATAAAGAGTTCATGCGGAAACAGGAAGCTAGGACAGAACCCTTCCCTTCCACTGATAACTGCCTGAATATGATGCTGTTGGGGACTTTCCAGGTGCACCCCCAGCGACTATAGAGAGGATAGAGTTCCTAACATCCTGCCTGGCTTGTTAAGACCAAATCCATGGAGGCCAGGAGCTGCAGATGAGAGGTCTTCAGTACCTGCTGCCAAGCAGGGCCTGACAAGCTGTTTCCATGGAGACGCAGTGGTGTGCGCAAGAGGGAGTAGGAGTGTTGATCCATTCCAGAGCCTTGGGTCACAAGGCTGTAGCAGGCTAACATATAAACAGGAAAAAGACATGATCGATCCGAAAAGGATGTTCAAACCTATTGGCAATTAATTGGGGTTGTAGCACCTTAATTCTAATTTAAATCTAAAATTCAGAAGGATTGGCAGAACACACTTCATGATCCTGCTAGTTATTTTGGGTACCACTTAATGAGAACACGAGGAAGTGGATGCCAATTCAGGCTAACTCCAAAGGTACAGACATCCATCTTAAGCCCTTGTACATCCCTGGACTCTAAGTGGCTGCCTATCCCTTCTGAGTGTTTGGAGAAATAGGAAGAGATATAGGAAGTTAATTTATTTTGCATTTGCCATGCTAATGACAGTAATGTGGGAAACCTATGGAGCTCTTTAGAAAACTCAGGTGCTAGCAAAACCCCAGACTGAATGCTGTTGTTCAGCAATTTGAGTAACGGGAAGAACAGAAAGACAACAGCAATGGAGCCCCGAATGTTTGTTGTGTGTGTGCATTTTAAAATAGGCATAACATGAAGTTTACCATTTTGAACATTTTAAAGTGTACAATTCAATGGTATTAAAAATATTCACAGTCTTGTGCTGGGGATGTAGCCCAATGGCAGAGAGTATGCTTAGCATTTGCAAAGTCCTGGGTTCCATCCTCAGCACCACCTTAAAAAAAATAAATAAATAAATAAAGTTCTTTGACAGTCTTTTGTATCCAACATCATTATCTACTTCCAAAACTTTATTATAAACCAAAACAAGAACTCTATAACCATC
The DNA here is from genome assembly GCF_048772815.1 of Callospermophilus lateralis. Classification (NCBI taxonomy): domain Eukaryota; kingdom Metazoa; phylum Chordata; class Mammalia; order Rodentia; family Sciuridae; genus Callospermophilus; species Callospermophilus lateralis. Next base: position 22,860,653 of record NC_135305.1, on the reverse strand, counting down.
AAGCAACAACTTCCCCTTGGGCCCTGTCTTCATCCATTTTGTATCATTATAACAAAATGGGGACTTTATAAAAGAAAAAAGGTTTATTTGGCTCACAGTTCTGGAGATTCAAGCATGGTGCTGGTGTTGTATCCTTGGTCTGGTGAAGGTCTCCTTAAAAATAGCATCACAGTAGTGGAAGAGATCACATGGTGAGATAGGGAGCAAGAAACTGGGGAGGAATCAGGCTCAGTCCTTTTTTTTTTTTAAGAGAGAGAGAGAGAGAAAGAGAAAGAGAATGAATCTTTTTTGTAGATGGACACAACACAATGCCTTTATTTTTATGTGGTGTTGAGAATCGAACCCGGGTCCCACCTGTGCTAGGAGAGCGCTCTACCGCTGCAGGCTCAGTCTTTTTATACCAACCTGCTCTTGCAGAAAACTAAACCACTTGCAAGACCCACCTTTACAAGACCAACCTTACACTGTGAATCCATCTGAAAGGTTAGAATCTCCCTAACCTTATTACTTTCCACTAGGTCTCACCACCTCACTGTGTATCAAGCCTCTAGTATATGAACCTTTGGGGTTCATATCCAGACCATAGCAGGCCCCAAAGATTTTAAACAACTTTGTTGTGCTGTAAAATCTCTGCAGGCAAGATGATGGTTCAGCTGCTGCAAGTGAGAAAACTGGGTTGGTTTTGGTTTGATGAGTTCCCCTCAATTCAGGCAATGGGAAAGGGTTGGCCAAAAGGTTCTCATCCTGTTGATGAGCTTGATAAGCATAATCTTTGGAAGAAGACTGATTATAAATATCTTAGTGACTGATGGAACTTATTAATCTTGACCTCCAAGGTATTTAAATGGCTGAAGGCAGTTCTTATGAAGAAGTCAGCAAAAGTAAGTCAGGGCCACAGTCCCTCATAAAGATTCTACTGGAGGCAAACTTTGTCCCAAAGATAGTGGGACATAACTGTGAGAGGAATTGTCTAGAATTAAATTCACTCTAAGTTACCAAAAATGGTAATGCTTGGGAGGATGAGACATCAATCTGGTGGAGAACATTGGCAATGACCAGAAGATCAGAACCTGAAATACCAAAAGTCTAATTACATTTCTTTCACAAATCAAAACACTTTGGGTGGATGGAGAAAAGGTTTGCTGACTTTACTTGCTCATCCAATAAACTCAAGGTGTTTAGAACATGGTTCTTGGAGGTCAAGGCTCAGTCTGGTGTTCTCAGCTCCAGAGCAGCAACAACCCTCAAGTTCAAGCAGATATATCACAGATACATTGTGTTAGTCACAAATGACAGCTAGAGAGAGAAGATGTGGAGTTGATTTAGTGAAAATGGCTTCACTACAATTGCAGTCTAAATCAAATGTGTTTGGGGAAATACTTTAATATGATATACTCCTGAGAACTGGAGCTCAGAGGAGGTTGACTAATTTACTCTCACCAAGAAAACCAGAGAAAGACCTAAAAATTGGTACCTGGGTTTCCTGATAACCTGGTCTAATGGTTTATTTTGATCAGTATCTGTGGTATTCTGTGCTTGGAATGCACAAGGGAGATGGTTCTTGGAGACTTTCTGAAGATTTCCTTTGATGAGGGTCAAAATATAAGCCCCTAATCTCCAAATTCACCTCCAATTCAGTTTTCTTATTTCATTGATTTTTCTCATCAAAACCCAAAAACTGAATGGAAGCTTGGAAAAACATTGTTAGCAGTCATGAAATGTTGAAGGCTAGGAAGATTGTATTCGGAGATGATTTCCTCCTAATACCTGGTGGAACGAGAAGCTCTACAGACCCACACTGAACAGACAGTCATAACTGATGAAATAATTTTTGAAAACAACTATTTAAAGTCTCTGGAAATTGTCTTAAGGGCATAAAACAAATGGCGAAACATTTATTCAGGAAAATCTACTGCATCTCCAGAAAAGGGGGAGTCTATGGCAACTGGGTCAAAAACTGTACTCTCTCTTCCACTCCCCTCCCATCTAGGTTAGTGTGATAGAAGTTCCAATCTAAGTATATGTGACTGGATAGACAGGATATGTTCTCCCCAGTGACCAGTCAAGGATTTCCATATCTAATCCTAGCTAACTCCATTTCATAAAGATTAAAGTGCAGCCAAGATGTGGGGAACTCAATCCTTTCATCAACCCCCCACTTTTAGGGCAGAAACCACCCCCCCAGGTCCAATAGACTGATTAAAACTGGGGCCTAAATTGTAACTCAGTTTACAGGTGGGTGGTGTAGAGTGTCCACAAGGGTAAATACAAGCCAAGGAGATCAGAGGCTACTGTCCCCATCCAGATCTCTTCAAGAAAAGTGGAACACTTTTCTAGACTGCCCCAAGTTCTAGAACAGAGTCTCAGAGATTTTTGCCTGAGAGAAAAGGTTCATGATAAGAACAGAGAGCTCTGAAGTAAGGGAGTTGATTTTATTTGGACTGTGGAGAAGTTCAAGCTGAAGATAATTTTTGAGAAGAATAGAGATTTTGGTGATAAGCAATTAATAGAATTCTGGTGGCTCCATGACAGCAATAAGCTAAGCTCTAGGTTGGCTAGTTTACCAGAGAAAACCAGGGAAAGAGAGAACTTTCTGAGCCTCCTGGGCTCAGAACAAACCTTAAAGACTGACCTCAAAAACTACCACTGCAAAGATGCTTAAATATAATTGGATCAAACTGTGGAGCAATTTATGTCTCAGAGCATTGTGGAAAATAATAGAGCATGTGAACATACTTCATATACAAACAGAGATATGAAAAATTGTGTTCTATATGTGTAATAAGAATTGTAATGCATTCTGCTGTCATGTATTTAAAAATTAAAAGCAATTAAAAAAGAAAATAATAGAGAAGTTAGCTGAGCCAGCGGAACCTAACAACTAGGGATCATAGTAACAGAGACAACTTAGAACAAGCAGTAATGGAGAAAGTCAAAGAGAACTTTGATAAAAGTATTTTCATCCCAGAGTGACTGTGCATACAACCAAGCCTGTATCTTCTGAGGAGTAACATCAGAGGTTTTAGACCATGGGAGGTAGCATTCATTAAAACAATCTAAACAGTTGTCAAAGAAACAAACAGCAATTATTCCTAGTTTAATAGAATCAGTAGTCAATATTGCTACAATAGCAAAAATGTCCCTGAACCACATATATACATATGGGGAGAAAAAAAAAAAGGAAGAAAGAAAGAAAGAAAAGAAAAGTCCAGTTTTCAACAAAAGGTTAGGGCAAAGAAACAATAAAATGGGTTGTGACTCACACAAGGGGCCCAGGGTAGGGTTGGGGAAGGACTCAATGGAAACTGCCTGTGAGAGGAACCGGATATCAGACTTATCAGATAAAGACCACAAAGCAATTATTATAAGTATGTTCAAAGAAATAAAGGAAATCATTCTTAAAGAAGAAAGGAAGATATGACCATGTCTTATTAGACATTTCAATACCAATAAAAGGATGGGAATTATTAATTATTTTATTCAAGAATCTTATGGAAATTCTAGAGTTGAAAAGTGCAATAACTAAAATGAACAACCACTTGAAGGATTCACTAGTAGATTGGGCTGGCAGAAGAAGCAAATTTGAATATATAGAGAGATTATTTGTTCTCAAGACAAGAGAATTCCAAGTATAATGATGCATGCCTATAATTCTAGTTATTTGGGAGGCTGAGGCAAGGGGATCAAAAGGTCAAGGCTAACCCAAGCAGTTTAGCAAGACCCTGTATTAAAATTAAAAAAAGGTATGGGGTAGAGCATGCTGGTTTCAATACTCAGTACAAACAAACAACCCAGAGAAATAATGAAGAAATATGGGGGGAAAAAAGTCTCAAAGAAATTGGGACACTATTAAGCACATCAACATATGCAGACTGGGAGTACCAGCAGTGGGTGGGTAGGGGGATAAATTTGATGAAATAATGATGAAAATTTCTGAAATTTGATAAAATACATTAATCAACACATCCAAAATCAACTAACTTCAAGTACAATAAATACAAACAAATTCATATATCAAGAACTTCAAATACAGTTAACACAGAGTCCCACATCCAGATTTACCAAAGAAAAAATATTGAAAGATAAAAAAGAAAATCTTGAGAGCAATAAGGTAGAACAACAAAACAAACAAAAACCCAGCCAACCTCATTGTGCAAAAAATGTACCCAAATAAGATTAACATCTGACTGCTCAACACAGACAATGGATTCCAGGAGGCAATGGAATGATTTCTTCAAAAAACGATAAAAAGAAAAAAAAAAGTCAATTAATAACCTAAGCTTTCTAAGATAAACAATATGAGATGCTCTTTTTCTGGGGAGGAAGATTTCTGGTAGAGATATAGTGATAGAGATTGTTGAAAAGATAAGGTCAAACCAAACCTGAGCATAATGACTTGGTGAATAAAAATCCTTTAAAGTTCCTTGCAAATCAAAGATCCATTAGAGGAAGCTACACATTTCAAGATTTTAAAGTAATATTTTAACCTAGAAAGAAATTATTAAAGTGGTTTGTTTTTTATAGCAAGGTTCCAATTATTGATATAAATGACGTGCACTGCAGATGTTACCAGATATTTTGGGCAGGAAAAGCCATCTATTTACATTCCCATAGATTTATTTTATTAGTGACATGTGTGGCTAGTTTTCCCTCTTCTTCCTTTCTCTTCTGAGCTTACTGCTAGTGAGGGTATACTAGACAGCAGGTCAGTCATGAAAAGAAATATGGATGGAGATGAGCTTTGCTAAATATTGCTAGTGATTTGTTTTTTGGTGCACTGATTTGTAAAAGGGAAATGATCTACAGAATGCCTTTGATGAAAATAGTCCCTTTCCCCTCTGTTTAGCTTCCAGAAATGCAACTGTCTAGTCTTTCAGTATGATTAAGTAAATCAATCCTTGAGGGAGAATGTGGAGGTAAATGAAGACTAGTTACAGCTGACAGCAGTGATTTCCCTGAAGAGATTTTCTGCACTCCGGTCAGATTAAAACCTTTTCTCCACTTTTTTCTATAACTGTTTTTTTTCCTTGTAGATGGACAGCATGGCTTTATTTTATTTGCTTATTTTTGTATGCAGGCTAAGGATTGAACCCAGTGCCTCACATGTGCAGGCAAGCACTCTGCCACTGAGCCCCAAGCCCCAGCCCCCATAACATTTATTTTTTAAATTTATTTTTAGGTGGTGCTGAGGATCAAACCCAGTGCCTCACATATGCTAGGCAAGTGCTCCACCACTGAGCTACAACCGCAGCCCCTTTTCTTCACTCTTGAACTTTCCTTTTTGATGTTTTCTATATTCAACACCTCTGTTAGACTTACCAGATTATGACCACTAGCACTCATCATTTGCCACCCACTTTCTTAGCCCTTGAAAGTTTGACCTTCCAGAGGGTATTGCCACAGGGAACTCATGTTTCCAATTTAGAGTTCCAATCCCAATTGAATGGCACAGACAGCTTTTTGAACATGGTTGTAGAATTTAAAAATACGGAAGAATATTTATTTGGATGCAGGAAGAAAGCAGATCTTTTGATGTTTCTTGAGGACCACTTAAATTTTAGCAAAGGAGAGAAAACAGCATACATGGGTTCTCTTTGTTTGGTGCTTACCTCTTGTCTAAACAATTGATTCAATGAAAATATAAAGAATGAAGTTAAAGGACTTCATTGTTAAAACTAAGAATTTGTACTTATAAGGGAAAATGAGTTATTTTTAATCTCCAAATAAATACTTTATTGTAGAGCAATTAAACACCCATGTCAGCTAAACTACCCAAAATTGCCCTAGATTTCTAGATCCCCAGAGGGTTTTTTAAAAATGGTTATTATTATTCTCTATTTTTTAAGGATTATTTTGTTATTTTCTATTTTAGTTAGGGCAGTTGTTGTTAGTTTTCTGCATAATGAAACAATTTAAACTTAGGATACTAAACTTGTAATTTTTATTATGCAACAGGAATTAGTCATATACCTTTTCTACATTTATAGTATAATTTTTTAAGTTTCTGGCTTAAAATTTACCAGTTGGGTAAGAGTGTTGATAAAAATCCCTTTGAGAAAATAATCTTTCAACAATAGGCCTCCCCGGGGACCTATCCCCCCGACATGCCTGTCACCTCCACTTGGGTTATTAGTTGTTTGGTGATGAAGACCCCACAGTGAGTCAAGCCAAATGGTGTAAAGCATCCTTCATCATTCACGTTATCTCTTTTCTTCTTCCTCCTCTCCGTCCTTCCTCTGCTCTCTTTGTTTCTTCTTCTTCTGCCTCTGTCCTTGTCCCTTTTCATGCCACCCATCCAATTTTTTTCTTCCCTTTCTTTGCCACTCTGGCCTATATTGGTAAGCTTCAATGACTCCCCCAATTTCCATTATCAAACTTTGTTTGCCAGTAGGATCCTCCTGGTCACATTAGCCCATGGTATGTCAACGAACACTTAATAGAAGCCAAGGAGTGAAAGAATCCCAGAGGAGGGGGGGCGCTGTGCCTAGGTCTGTGTTCCAAACTCCCCTTTGGCCAACTTCCATTTGTTTTGAACTGCCAGCTGTTGTTTCCAAGCTGGGTCTTCTACACTTGGAGTTAGTGAAACTACGTCCAGTACTTGAAGAATGCCTGAAAGATATCATATATTTACCCACAAAAAATAAAACCTGAATAGATCAACTAGAATAATGATGTAAAGTTTCTTTCTTTCTTTCTTTCTTTCTTTCTTTCTTTCTTTCTTTCTTTCTTTCTTTCTTTCTTTCTTTCTGATGCGGGGAGGATAAGGGCTGGAAGGTGGGGGAGATTATGCCACACCACCTCATTGTGAAGACTCTATCCCAGACTAGGATGTTCTGATTGGTTGTGTGTTGTCTATGGAGTCCTCTCCTTCTGGAGTCCACAGGAGAGAAGGTGAGACCAAACAGTATTTAGTTTGCAGCTATAAGACTTAGGCAATTTCCCTAACATCTCCAAACCCTGTTTACTTATCTGTACAAGAGAGACAATAATTTCTATTTTACAGGCTACTTGAAGATTCAAGATAATGTCTGCTAATCATTCATTAATATAATACCTACAGTAATAAATACTTAATTTATTTTTACAGATGTAATTAATTTGTAGAGAGAAATATTTCAAAGCATGTAACTCTTGGGGAAACAATGAATCTGGCCATTAAGAGGTTGAGAAGCATGCCCATGACATAGGTCTACAAGGCTCTATCAAGTGTTCCTTAAGATCTTATGTCAATTCTAAGGCTCTGACTTGGGGATGTACAAGGAAGTCCCACATCCTTTGGGTTGATGAGGATCCTATCTTGAGGGAGAAACTCAGTTTCCTGACGGTGCCTTAGTGACAATTCCTTTATGCTACCTGTTCTTCTGCTTGATTCCTCTGTGATTTTGACACAGCCCTGGCAATGAGTTTCGAGAAGTACCAGGTCTGCTCCTGCATACCTTAGTATCTAAGGAGACTTAGAATTTGGGGTGGGAAGAAAATGACATGGAGCATCTTGGATGTGGAAAAGATGAGATAAATGAGAGGATTATCAGGGCTTGGGTTTCACCACTTGAAAGGGAGGCAATAGAATTTGTTTTCCTCCTTAAGAGAAAAGTACTGTCCTCTTCTCCTATCTCAGTCCCATGGGGACTCTTCTAAGAAATGAGACTTTCTCCTAGGCCTCTTACTTGTTCCCTTTTTCTAGGGGAGGGCACTTTCTCTAGGCACTCCTGAGACAGAGAGATCAGTTGCCACCTTTCCGTTATTGGGCATGGGTAAACCTCTATCAGGTAGAAGCTATCTGACATTTTCTAGATGTCCTGGGCTGCTGCAGAACTTTATTTGGTGGAGCATCGGTGGCCTGTAGGATCCAGCTTTTAAGCTCAATGTTCTACTGGGCAGGCCAGATGAACTTGGAGAATGTATTCTGTTTTAAGCTGAATTTATCCTTTATTATTTTAAAGGCTGTAAGAAGTTATTTTTTAAATGTTTTCCATCAGCACTTTTTATAATGTATTGTCCTTAACACCCTGAGGCTACTTGAGGAAGGATTTAAATTTCAAAGTCTGGTTTTCAAAGTCTGGTAAGTAAACAAAAAAGTTTCTCAACAACATCTTCAGGCAAGCACCCAAAGACCTCATTTCTGACATGGTGTTTGGGTCCCTCATAATTGTCCAATAGTACTGTAGTACTGTGCCTAACCACAATGTTTTAAAAATAATTTTAAAAATACTCCTAGACACAAAGTTGCCTACCAATTTACTTGTTCTTCTTCTTCATCATCATGTTTAGCAAAAAAAAAAAAAAAAAAAAAAAGAAAGAGGTTTAAATGTGGAATTATTTGACTAGACTCTAAGCATATTAAATGTAGTAGGCTGTGTTGGGGATTCATACAACAACTAATTTGGAGAGGGTTATTCACTGTTCTCCCAAGAGTATAAAAATGTCCAGAAGGATGGATAGAGAAGCAGAGGCTAGCATGCCTGGCCTCAGCTCTACGGGAATTTCAAAGGCTTTAAAATTCACTCCAGAATCCACTCAATGCAGCATGTTGAACTTGGTCTCTGCGACCTTCTTTTACCTCCATCATCTAAGGCTATGCACTCAGACGCCAAAAAATTTACTCATCTCTTTACCTGCTTGTGACCAACAGGAGAGTTTTAAAATAGTGTCAATAGGTCAGAACAGGGTCATTGTTATGACAAATGACCTCAAAAATCTCAGTAGTTTGCTCCAACAAAACGTACTGGACTGCTCTTTCTGCAGTCCAATACACATGGGTACGAGCGGAGGTGGGGGGAACAGGTGATTAGTTCAGTCCCATAATTCAGGGCATAAGCTTCTTCCCTTCTGTGGTCATCCTCCCTGAGGTTCCAAAGGTCCTTACTATTCAGCCAGGGGGACAGAGAGCCTGAAGAGAATTGCACAGGAGACTTTTTAACGGTGAAACTAGAAACTGGCATCCATCACTTTCACATTCCATTGACTGAAACTCAGCTAATGACCCTGCCCAACTTCCAGAGAGGCCGGGAAATATGGGCTAGCTGAATGCCCAGCTTAGAGCAGTTTCTGCCACTAGCAGTTTTGTCTCACTAAGTTGCCCAGGCTACGCTTGAACTTGGGATCCTCCTGCCCCAGTCTCTAGAATAGCTGGGAGTACAGGCATGTGCCACCACCACACCTGGCTCACATTACCTTTGTCATCCATCAGATGGTGCCCATGATGAAGCTGTCAAGTAATCTCCATGTGGACTGTCTAAACCAAACCTTGTCACAAACATCCCATGAGGAGAATCAATGTGTCACAAATATTAAAAGGACTGTCTTCAGATCCATCTTAATCAAGTAGGGCTGTTATCCCCAAGTACCATTAACTGGTAGTTTATAAACAACAGAAATTTGTATCTCATAGTTCCAGAGACTAAAAAGGTCCAAGATGAAGGCACTTGGAGTTTCGGTGTCTAGTGAGGACCTGCTTTCTGGTCCATAGGTGGAGCCTTCCTGCCATGTCCTCACGGGGCACAGAGGTGAGGGAATCTCTCTGGGGTCATTCATGAGAGCTTTAGCTTCACGACCTAAGCACCTTCCAAAGGCCCCAGCTCCAAATACCAGTGTCTGAGGAGTTAGGTATAACTTTAGGCTCTTGGGAAGACATAACAGTCAGTCCACAGCAATACCTCTGCAAAAAAAATGTTTAAAACGTGTTTCTGTCTTTCTTGATCAGTGTGCTTTTCATAGTTGTCATGACTCTGTTACTGTCTGCGTCCTTTCTTCCTGTTTCTCTCATTAACCAATTTGCAAAGGCTGTTTCATGGTCCTGCCGTTTTAGAGACATCCATTTGTCCTCATTTACTCACAGGCTAGCATTCCCTTGGAGATTTTAGCTTCCTCAGATAATGTTTGTTCATCTTCTTACATAAGGCCGATAATGACATGGACTGTGTGCGGTAATAGGTAGCAAGGTCCTGATGTGCACTCTGAGCTGTTTTCCCAGTGATTCTGGTAATTTCTTTTTTTTTTTTTTCTGATCCATCCATGTTTTCCTTTTATAATCCAAGTCATGTACCTATATGACTCCTGGGGTTCAGAGTACAGTCTTCATTCATGAATGTATTCATTTCTTTGTGCATTCATTCATTCCAAAATATTGGTCGAGTACCTACCGTGTCCTGGACACTTTGCTAGGTGCTGGAGTCAGAGCAAAGAACTACTCCCATGGAGCTTATTGGAAAGATAGATTCCTTTTCCTTTTTGCAGGGGCTGGGGGTAGGAGTGGGGGGAGTTGGATGGGGCAGGTACCAAGATGGAACCCAGGAACCTTAACCCCTGAGTCACATCCCCAGCCCTTTTTATATTTTATTTTTATTGAGTTGCTTAGGGCCTCGATAAGTTGTTGAGGCTGGCTTTGAACTGGTGATCCTCTTGCCTCAGTCTTCTGAGCCACCAGGATTATAGGTGTGTGCCACCTCACCTGGCCCCCGTGATGACTGTTCTGATAGAGAAAGGTGCAAAGTCCAGTGGACAAGGAAAAGGAGGACCCAACAGCCTTTGCAAATACCAAGGAAATAGCATTTGAACTGGGGTTTCCTTCTCTTTCCCAGCTGCCAATTCTAGAAACAAGACTCTGAACCTTAAAGGATGACAGAGCTGAAAACAGAGGGACCCTGAGAGAAAGGCTTGCTTATGACATGACTAAGGAAGAAACTTCTATTGTGTTTACCTACCAATATTTTAGAGCTTGTATGTTAAAGCAGCGGAAAGCTTTATTCTGGTTAATATGTTAATATACGACATTCAAGTAAACTGTGCAAACACAGGTGTGAGTGTCTAATAGAGAGTGCAAATATCAATAAATATTTGATAATGCAATAAGGACATCGTGGGGGAAGTTCAAGTGTTCTCCTGCTGCTAGAATATAAAATACATGACTGGACAGATAAGCATGGGCCAATCATGAAGAACTTTGAATGCCACACTGGAGAATTTTGGTTTACTCTTGTGTCAGAAAGGAAGCCAATGGAGAGCACAATTGCTGGAATAACAGGGTTTCTGCAAAACATGACACTTAAGAACCTGCTTTGATTTTCTCCAAACGTAAGATGCTGATCCATTGATGAAAGAACTTTAGATAAAGGACTAAAGATAAAGGGATTTAGAACCAGAAGGCATTATGGTCTGGTTCAATCTCACTTTAACAAATGAGGCCCAGAGATGTCAAGTGCCTTTGCCAAGATCACCCAGCTGAAATTTGGCAGAGCTGGAGACTAGAAGGCTAGTCTCCTGTCGCCAGCCCTACAGCCTTGCTCTTTCTACTGTACCACAGTGCTTCAAAGCAGTTGAGACCAGCTGGTGTGCCTGTTTTCAGTTGCCTAATGAAGACATTAGGGATTTGGAAGCAGGGTATTTTCCATGGATGGCCATCTTTTCTGTAATTCCTCATCTGGCTTGAACCAACCATTCTTTTGGATAAGGTCCATCTCTTCGGCATCAAATTTCCCTGGAGGACAATGAGGAATGTGCTTATTGGCCTGTGGGGTGCCCTTGTACTTTCTGAGTTTTTGTTGAGAAGAAAGTAGCAGTGGTTTGAGCTCTTGTAAACACCGCCTGGTCCCTTGGCTTCTGGGGAGTTTGCTGGCTTGTGGAGAGTGACTATGGTTCTGCTGGCCAGCTGACTGTCCTTCAGAGGTCAGATCCAAACATCTTCTTCAGCTCGTCTGCTTCAAGGGTGGGTCGGCCACCTATGGCTAACATTTTAACATCATTTTCTGTTCGTCAATTCACTATTTCTGGTTTTCGTATATTGTTCAGCTGATCCATTATTCATTAAAACGACTGTTCCATATGCTCCCCGAGGCAATAGGACGTACATTTGTTTTTTAATGAGAAGTAAGAGTGAAGGGCAACCATGCTGAGGCCCGTCTCAGAGAAGCAGGACATGTGGTCTGACTTAAGTAGGACTGGGTATTGTTGAGTTATTTTACAACTGGGGAAGCCAGAGCCCAAGTTGTGGGGAAAGGGAGGCCATTTGTTCAAAAGTCTCCAAGAAATCCAGGGGAAGATAGATTTCTGGATGTTTTTTTACTCTGGAGTTTGATGATCACTTTGTTCCTTGTCTTTTGGTTGGGTAATCTTTGCTTCCTTTGGATGTTGGTTGCTCCATTGATATCTTAGTTCGTTATTAATAGAGGTATTAATCATAATGAGGTATTAATGAAGATTATTCTCTCAGTCTTCAAGAATTAGCACCCAGGACAAGCTCTTGAGACGGCAAAGTGCTTGGGCTTTGAAATTAGAGAGATGTCTGCCAATTATTAACTGTGAGAACTAGGCCAAGATGCTTCTTTGATTCTCAGTCTCCTTATATGTAATATGGGAGAATAACAGGGTGATGTGGGGATAACATGCATAATTAACATGAATAAAGCTCCTTTCTTAATGCTGGGGATAGAGTTGGCTGTTAAATTATTTCTTTTTTTTTTTTTTTTTTGGTATGGGAGATTGAACCCAGGGGTGCTTTACCACTGAGCTATAACCCCTGCCCTTTTTTTTTTTTTTTTTAATTTTGAGACAGGGTCTTGCTAAATTGCTGAGGCTGGCCTGGAACTTTCAATTTTCCTGTCTTAGCCTCCCAAGTTGCTGGGATTATAGGCCTTTGAAACTCTACCTGGCTAATTATTTCCTTTTTGAGTCCCTGAGAAGATCTCATTAATAGCATTCCTTTGCCCACTTCTCACCTCTGGCTGTAGTCAAGATGAGAGACCAAACAGTGAGCAGATAAAGAGGAGACTCTTGCCTTTACCGCAGGTGATATGTTCAGGTTGCTATAATAAGGTACCCAAAATGGGGTGGCTTGTCAACAGCAGACATTTGTTTCTCACAGTTCTAGAGGCTGGAAGTCCAAGATGGGTACCAGAATGGTCAGGTTCTGGTGAGGGCCTAGACACCAACTGTTAATTTCTCGCTCCAGAAAAAGATTTAGAGAACGCTGGCATCACTTTCATAAAGACATCAATCCCACTCATGAGGGTTCCACCCTAAGTCCACACCTTCTAATACCATCACCTCATTGGGGGTTAGCGTAAATTTGGGGAGAGTTGTCATTAGTCCCTAATAATGTTGATTATTGATAAAGCCTGTTCATTGTGAGAGCTAATAGGACTGCTAATTGATTTTCACAATTAGGTTTTACAATTCACTCCATCATAGGTTTATCAGGATAGGCCTATGTGCCCTGGGGTTGGGGGGGGGCTTGGAAGGGGACCCTGCACCCCTACAGGAGCAGAGCCAGGTGGTATCCTCACTGTGGGCAACGGATACCTATGAGGAAGAAGAGGGACGGTGCTGAGCATGCTCTGTGTATTTGCAAACTCACCAATCAAATTTAGTGATTCCTCTAAGGAAGAGGAAAAAGGAGTAGGGGGAACTAAGACAGCCAAATCAGTATTTGCCTTCTTTTTCCCCTCACCTTCATGTGATGCCTGTTACTTTCCAGCCATTTCTGCTCATGGTGAGTGCAGGTGTCTGTGTGGCACTGAAGGCAGCCTCAGAGAGCCAAAGTCCGGAAGCAAAGTCTGGAAGGGAGGGAACATTGGGTCAGATCTTTGGTTGAGAAAGGAGTGGACACTCAAATCCAGAAAGAAAAGTCTAAGTTCAGAGTCAGGGGTTAGAGGTCTGAAGGTAGGGTCAGGGTTCTAGACAGCAGTTGGAATTTCCAGGCAGGAGAGGAGTGTCCTAGGACCAAATCTCAAGAGGACGGGTGGGCAACAGCTGGAAGTCCAAGAACAAAATGTCAACAAGTTTGTCAACAGGCCCTCAGTGGCATCCAGGTCTAACCATGAGCCCCAGAACTGCCTCTCCAGAGATGACTCTCGGTCCTGGCATTAGGTTATATACCCTCTGCTCCCATTTTTAATCTTTAACATATAAACATTTTTTGTGATTATAAAAATAATATTACTCAATATGAAAAGTAAATAAGTACAAAAATGTACAGAAAATAAAACGAAACGAACCCATAGTCTCATCATAAGGAAAAACTGATGTTAACTTTGACTATATATTTAAAAAGTCTTTCTTCTATGCAGATTATTATGCAGTTAAGGTGATTCTGTCTATACATCTTAATTTTGCATGCTGAATTTTTCAACTACAATATAATCATCCCTCCATGTTATTAAGAGTTCTCAGTAATTAAATATCATTTAAAATGACATTTTCCCTGGTTTGAAGCACATCTGGACCAATCTCTACCAATTTATGAAAATCCTGAGGATCTGGAGAGACTTTCTTCTAAGGGTTCACCTTATTTCAGATTGGTGAACAAGGCATTCCCAAGGTCCCCCACGTGCCTGTGCAAGGCAGCCACTTGATCTGCTTGAGATTTCTCATGTTTCTAATCACTGTTGACAGAGGGGATCAAAGATGCCACCCACCACCACTAGTACAGAGGCAACAATTCAAAGCATAGTCTTTTAAAAATGCATCACGTCATTGTTACGTACTTCAAAAAACCACTGTATTAGTTTGCTCAGGCTGCCATAACAAAATACCACAGACTGGGTAGTTTAAATAGCACACACTTATTTCTCATAGTTCTGGAAGCTGGAAGTCCAAGAACAAAATGTCAACAAGTTGTTTTTTTTTTTTTTCTGTGTCCTCTCCCCTTGGATTGCACGTGGTTGCCTTTTGCTGGGTCCTTACATGATTTTTCCTGAGACAACCCTGCTGTCTCTCTGTGGTCCAAATTTCCTCTTGTAGTAATAACAATAGTCATACTGGATAAGGGGCCACTCTAAAGACCTCATTTTCACTTAATTTCCTTTTTAAAGACTTTACAAATATGATTACATTTTGAGGTATCAGGGGATAGGACCTCAATACATATTGGGTTGGAAGATAGCACCACTCAGCCCTTTACAACTACACCTCCTCAAAGAAACCATAAGTAGTCGCAGGCTTGAGATTCAGGGAAAAAGCCTAGCCACCAGATAGTAAACAAATTCTTCATCCCCTAGAAATACAGTGACATGATTACTGTAATTCACAGCTACCAAGTACAGGAATATGCTCTTTCCCAGCATCGAAAGTCATCAATTGCACAAAACACCTATTTCCTGAAAGACAGGATGCCTCAGCCCCCAGAGAAGTCAGTGGAATTGTCCTGCAACTACAGAGCCCAGCACTGCTAGAAGAATCCGCATAGGTCTGAGAGAGTCATTGTGTAAACCGCGTTCTCTAGAAAACCGGACTTCTCAAAGGGCTTCTGCTCCTTTATTTGTATTTTTTACGTGTATATCCTTTGTTTTGGAACACTGAAGCATATTGCATATATGGTAAGTTATTATGTTGTATTTGCAATCTCATTTCATATGTGCTTATTATTTTCTTCCTTACCCAAAAGAGCATCATTGAAATTTAAAACAGAAACCCCTTTAGGTGTCACCACCCCCACCATCCCCAGCACCCCCACCTGAGTTCCAAATTTTGTGAAGACAACCTTTGGTAAGTTGTGTTACTCTTTTCTAAACCTTCTGGGTTTCTTCCTTCCGTTCTCTCTCCCTTTTGGAAGACTGCCTCCTTCCCTCACTGCTTTGGTCAGTGAAAGGTGGGTAAGATGATGTGGGTCCTTCTGGACAGTGGTTCACCATCTTTCTTCTCCCTCTCCATGACAACCAGATGAGAGCTGCTCCATCAGCCTGGGCCTCGGAATGAAGAGAAGTTGGAGCAGAGCCACGGCTGACTTACAGTGGACAAGTAGCGTGAATGAGGCATATACTGTTGTTGTAAGCTGCTGACATTTTGGGGTCATTTGTTCTTTCAGCATAACCATAATTTTCATGATTGATATGCCACTATAACATATCATTTCTTTCACAAAAGACAGTAAAGCACAGCTTTATATGACTCGGACTTTTAATGAGGGTTACTAAAAATGTGATAAGCCTAGATAGATGCTGATCAGTAATACAAGCCACTTCCTAGCTATGTGAAACCACCTCACTCCTCAGGTGGTTCACAGTTATGCTTCAATAACTCCATGTCATGGATCTTTTCAACAAGGAAGAGGCAAAATTAAGTGACTACTAATTAAGTAGATACTACATTCTTGTGGAATGTAAAATAAGTGGACAAAAAGAAGATTATGCTCAATACATAGATCAACCCACTCTCTTCTCTTATGGCCATTTTTCTTTAGTCTTTCTTTTCTCCTTCCTTTTCCTTCTTCATTTCTTTTTTAAAAATGTCCTTTCTTTATAATGCAGGTGATTGCAATAATAGTTACAGATATTGGCCTTGGACAATGATAGAGCACATCCCCTTAGCATGACAAGGCCCTGGGTTTGAACCCCAGAATCACCACCACCAACAGCAAAAACAACAAAGCTGTAGCTGTTATTCATTGAGTGAGTTTAAGAAGGAGACAAATTCTAGGGTCCTTGAATACAAAATTTGTCCAACCTTAAAGGCAGGACCCAAACATTACTTTTTTCATTTATCTACAATTATCCACATCTGGGTCATTTTAATTATAGACTAGTAGTGGCAGGGCTGGGGACATAGCTCAGTTGGTAGAATGCTTGCCTGGCATGCACAAGGCCCTGGGTTCAATTCCCAGCACCACAAAAAAGAAAAAGGAAAATAGATTAGTTGTGGTGGTAGAAATACTAATAATAATTATTATTAACATTTATTGAGCATCTACATTGAGCCATGTTTTTGCATGTGTTGTTACTTAATTCTTCACAAGAATGCAATGGGCTAAGTATAATTGTTATTATAATGCCATTTTGTAGCTAGGACATGAAGATTTAGAGAGATTAAGTGGAGTTTGGAGATTAACTACTATTCATTCATTTAACATCTAATAAAATTATTGAATTCTGTGGAACAGACATTATTTTAGACATAAGTATACGGCTGTGATGAAATCAGGTCCCTATTCTCATGGGAGAGACAGATGAGAAACTAGTGAACTAAGAATTAAGATGCTTTCAGATAGTGATTAACACTATAAAAAATAAAATAAGATAATTAATAGTGATTGACAGGGGTGAGAGAGATTGACAAGACCAGAGGAGGGATTCTGAAGACCTAAAGAACGAGAAGCCAACAGTGCAAAGACTTGGAGTAACAGAAACCAAGATCCCGAGCGAGGAATGAACTTTTGTGTTCAGAAACATTGATTGAGCTGGATTTTTTTGTTTTTTAAGAGACAGAGAGATTTTTTTTTTAATATTTGTTTTTTAGTTTTCGGCAGACACAACATCTTTGTCTGTATGTGGTGCTGAGGATTGAACCTGGGCCGCACGCATGCCAGGCGAGCGCGCTACCACTTGAGCCACATCCCCAGCCCAAGCTGGAATTTAAAACTGGATTATTTATGCTTTATTTCTTTTACAGCTTTATCAAGATATATTGTATACATAAAAATCTCCTATTTTGGATGCATGGTTCAATTTTTTTTTTTTTTTTTACTATTTTCATAGAATGTGTCACATCTCAACTATCTGATTTTAGAATATTTTCAATATGCTGAAAAGAAACTTTGCATCCATCAGCAACCATTTCTCGTTCCAGCCTCCCTCTAGCCCACCCCAGCCATAGCCCACCACTAATCTACTTTCTATCTCTATGTGTTTGCCCATTCTGGACATTAAAGTAGAATCCCATGATGTGTGGTCTTTTGTAACCAGTTTCTTTCTCTTAGCATAATGTTTTCATGGTACATCCAATCGTATCCTATATCTGTACATTATTTGTTTTTTATATGGATATACCACAGTTTGTTTATTTACTCTTCAGTCAAGGGACACAGATTGCTTTCACTTTTTGTCCATTGTAAACAATACTGCTATGGGGCTGGGACTGTAGCTCAGTGGCAAAGCGTTTGCCTAGCCCATGTGAGGCACTGGGTTCGATCCTTAGCACCACGTTAAAAAAATAAATAAGCAAATAAAAAAAGACATGTTGTCCATCTACAAGAGAAATTTTTTAAAAATAATAATGTTGTTATGAACATTCACATGTGAATGTGGAGGTTATGTTTTCATTTCTTTTGATATGTGTATGCTTAGGAAGGAATTGCTGAGTAATTTGGTAGTTATTTGGTTCACATTTTGAGAAACTGCCAAACAGTTTTCCAAAGTAGCTACACCATTTTACATACTCACTGGCAACAGGAGCGTTCTGATTTCTTTATATCCTCCCTGATACTTGCTATTGTCTGTTTTTATTATAGCCTCTTCTTGTGGATGTGAAAAGGTGTCTTGTTTTGATCTGGACTTGCATTTTCCTAATGACTAATGATATTGAGTAGCTCTTCATGTGCATTGGGGTCCTTTGTATATATTCTTTAGAGGAATGTTTATTCAATTTCCTTGCCTGTGTTTTAATTAGATTATTTATCTATTATTGAGTTGTGATAGGTTTTTATGTACTCTGGATATAAGGCCTTCGTCTCATAGATGATCTGTAAAGATTTTCTCCCATTCTGCAGGTGGTTGCCTTTCCACTTTCTTGATGGAGTCCTTTGAAGCATAGAGGTTTTTACTTTTGGTGCCAAATTTATTTATTTATTTATTTATTTTTTAATTTTGTCATTTTTGCTTTTGGTGACACATCTAAGAAAATATCACCAAATTCAGGGTCATGAAGATTTACTCCTATGTTTGCTCCTAGGGTCTGTATGAATGTATGTATGTATGTACTGGGGATTAAACCCAGAGGCGCACATAAGCTAAGCACATGCTGTACCACTGAGCCACACCCCAGCCCCAGTTTTATAGTTTTTAAAAAATTATTGGTGCATTATAATTAGACAAAATAGTGGGGTTCATTATACCATATTTATAAATGCACAGAACCTAATTTGAACAATCTCATCCCCTAGTGCCTTCCCTTTCCCTCCCATCCTCCCTTCCCCATCTACTTCTCTACTCTACTGATCTCCCTTCTATTGTTGTTGTTATTATTATTTTTAGTTAGTGCATTATAATTTATGTGTATATAAATTATGTATATAACATATTATATATATATATATATATATATATATATATATATATATATATATATAATTTTTATATGTGCAGGACTCATTGTAGTTTGTTCATACATGGACATAGCAATATTTGGTAGATATTGTACTTAGAACTTCCCTACATCCTTCCTTTCTCCCTCCCTCTCTATCCCTTTCCTCTACTCTATTGGTCTCTGCCTTCTTTTTGTGAGATCCTAGTTTTATAGTTTCAATTCTTACATTTAAATCTATAATCCATTTTGAGTTAAACTTTTTTTTTTTTTTGGCATAGTCTTTGGGGGTTCCAGCTTCATTCTTTTACATGTGGATATCCAGTGGTCCCGGCATCATTTATTGGAAAAAAAACTTATTCTTTCCCCATTAAATGGCACCCTTGTCAAGAATTCCACTGAGCTGGATGAAGCTGTGCATGCCTACAGATTCCAGCAACTCAGGAGGCTGAGGCAGGAGGATCCAAAGCTCAAGGCCAGCCTGGGCAACTTAGTGAGAACTTGCCTCAAAAAAAAGGGGAGGGGTGTAGCTAAGTGGTGGAGCATTCCTAGGTTAAATCCCAAATACCAGGAAAAAATTTTTTTAATTTTATTTTTTACTTGTAATAGAACTTTATATTTATTTATTTATATGTGATGCTGAGAATTGAACCCAGTGCCTCATACATGCTAGGCAAGTGCTGTAACACTGAGCCACAGTCCAGCCTGAAAAAATTTTTTGATTGACCATAAATATGATGGTTTATTTTTGAACTTTAAATCTATTTCATTGATATATATGGTATCATTACACCTTATATCTGATGACTGTAGTTTTGTGGTAAATTTTGAAATTAGGAACTAACCATTCATCTTCCCACTTCATTCTTTGTCTTCAAGGTGGTTGTGCCTATTTGGGGCTGTACTTCCATATGAATTGTAAAATCAGCTAGTCAGTTTTTACAAAAAAAAAAAGAAAAGTTGGGATTTTGGTAAGAATTGCATTGGATTTCATTTTCAGATTCTTCAATGCTAATCCATAGAAATACAGTTGAGTCTCACATATTGATCTCGTATCCTGTCATAATTCTGAACTTTTTTTTTTTTTTTTTTTGGTACTGGGAATTGAACCCAGTGGTACTTCACATCCCCAGCCTTTTTAAATGTTTTATTTAGAGACAGGGTCTTACTGAGTTGCTTAGGGCCTTGCTAAGTTGCTGACGCTGGCTTTAAACTCACGATCCTCCTGCCTCAGCCTCCCTCACCACTGTGTGCTGCACTGTGCCTGGCACATTTCTGAACTTCTTTATCTTATATTCGTA
Organism: Callospermophilus lateralis; assembly: GCF_048772815.1. Taxonomy (NCBI): domain Eukaryota; kingdom Metazoa; phylum Chordata; class Mammalia; order Rodentia; family Sciuridae; genus Callospermophilus; species Callospermophilus lateralis. Next base: position 22,840,344 of record NC_135305.1, on the reverse strand, counting down.
ATCATGATGCTTGACTACTTTCTCCATGTGAAGCATTGTGTTCAACACCATAGAAAACACCAAGATGAACAAGATACGGTCTTGGTTCTAAAGCTCATAGCTGAATTTAAGAAATAAGACATAAGCCTCTTAAATAAACAATAGCCTGTTTTAGCAAGGAACAGGGAAGTACGTAAGAATTGCTAAACGAATGCTACAGATAGAGTTCTAGCAAAGTTCAGGGGGATGAGAGACAATTCAAGGCGGGAGAGTTCCAGGAGGAATATAGTAGGAAGTATTTGAGCTGGGTTTGAAAGGCCCACTATGGCCCTATTTCTCTTCCTTCTTCCTCCCTTTCCTCCTTTAATTTTCTTGCTTCTTTTTCCCCCTGGCTTCTGCCCAACTTCTTTGAAAACATTAGTAGACACAACCATGGTTCATTATCATTTCTCAAACCTGGCTGGTCATCAGAATCTCTTGGCAAGCCTTTTAAACATAGATTCCAGAACCTCACCTCAGAACTACTGTATCATATTCCTCAGATGGTGTGGGCATGGACAACTGCATTAAAAATTTTATCTGATTTTCACTTTGGAAGTTTCTGGATATAATTATAATAACATGTGGGCCAATGCCTATCTTAATCCCATTGTACCTCTGATTATTTAGGATACTCACACATCTAGGAGACCACAAGGGACCTGGGTGGGAGATTGTAAGTGGACCTATACAACAGCTCCTCCACTAACCAAAGACATCTTAACCAGCACACACAATTAATTCAAAGGGCTCACTAGCGTCCTTTGTGTTTATGAGGATGGCTGATTACACAGAACAAACTTATTTTCCAAAATTGAGAATCCTAGGAACTTCATGAGATCCTTCTGCAATGCATGTCCATGATCCTCAGAGTCATGTATCCATTATCTGGATTTAATAAATAACATCAGTTTACCATATTTTCTTTTTTTTTTTTTAAAGAGAGAGAGAGAGAGAGAGAGAGAATTTTTTTAATATTTATTTTTCAGTTTTTGGTGGACACAACATCTTTGTTTGTATGTGGTGCTGAGGATCCAACCCGGGCCGAACGCATGCCAGGCAAGCACGCTACCGCTTGAGACACATCCCCAGCCCCCATATTTTCTTAATATTTTTAAATAAAGAAAACACTTTAGTTGCAAGAGAAGGCCCTTCCATCTCATCTCTCCCCAGAGATAACCAATCTCTTTTAAAGATGGTAGGAATCTTGTCCACGCATGTGTTTATATTTTACATACACAATATATAAAATTTGAGAGTTTAAACGTATACAAAGAGTATACATATTTTTCTGCAGCATGTTTCTTCAATACCATTTTGAGATTGATCCATGTAATACAGAGCCAACCCATTCTTTATAACATAGTAATATTATACTAGGAAGTACTATATTGTATCATCCCACTATGTGTGTATGTTTGTTTATTTATTTTTTGTTTGTTTTTTGTACTGAGGTCCTTTTTATTTGTTTTTAAATTTTGAGATATGGTTTTGCTAAAGTTGTTGAGGCCTGGCCTCAAACTTGAAATCTTCTAGCCTCAACCTCCTGAGTTGCTGTGATTATAGGCATGAGCCACCCCACCCATATGTATAAATATTTTAGACTCTGTTTTCTTATAAGTGGATAATTGCTATGTCTAGTTTTTTGCTATTTCAAACCACGATGCAGTTTCTGTCCTTGTATGTCTCCTTGGACACATATGTGAGAATTCTTCTAGGGAATATATCTAGAATGGAAATTGCTAGCAAAAGGATATGCATATTCTCAACTTTACTGGATTGCTTTCCAGGTTACTCTCTGTAGTAGCTGAGCCAATCTTTACGTTTACCAGAGATATATGATAATTTCTCCTGCCCCACATTCTAACCAGTACTGCTGAGTTAAGAACCAGTACACATATCTGGGTCCTACTTTAGTAGATTCTAATAGGGTAGCACCGGATTGTGGTTTGAAACTGGCTACACTTTCAAAGGATTATTGTGTATGAGGATGGCTGATTGTATAGAATGAGCTTTTATTTCCAAATAAAATAAATTCTAAAACACATTATTGAGAGCCTCTCTGCTCCATGTATGTGTGTATACAATCTAATAGGTCAATAGGCCCACAGAGACTCTGGTACTTCGTTGGTTGCATTTAGAGCTTTAAGGAAAGAAGGGTGGAAAAGTACTACTGCCTAACATACCTTGCAGAGGGATTCATTTAATTAATCAATTTATTTATTTTTGCCCTACCGGGGATTAAAGTCAGGTCCTCATGCATGCTAGGCAAGTGCTCTACCTCTGAGCTATTTATCTCCAGCCCTTTATTTTGAGAGGGGGTCTCACTAGGTTACCCAGGCTACCCTTGAACTTGTGATCCTCCTACCTCAGCCTCCCGAGGAACGGGATTACGGGCGTGCGCCACGGTGCCTGCTGCAGATGCACTTTAATACAACAGCAACGTGATTTACCAGTCCTCGGGGTGGTACTTCATCTACAGTCCTGCCTCTGCCAGCGAGGCGGATGGGAGGTGGGCCCTTTCTGGAAGCAGACCTGCATACGGGTGGGCGTCGGTTGTCAGGGCTTGCGAACGTGCGATCGCTTAGGGCAGGACGCATGTCAGCGCTGTCTGCCAGCCTGCTGGGTGGTGTCACTGTGTGGAGCATTTGTGGCTTTTTTCAAAGCCCCGAGGAATCTGAGAAGCAAGTGAGGGGAATGATGCATGAAAACAAAAGGCAGTGGAAAGAGTGACCAGCCAGCAGGCTCCAGCAGGCGGAACGCTCTGTCCTTGTTATTCCTGCTTCACGAAAATGCCGCCGGCTTCCCGGCAGGGGCTGGAAGGTAGAGGCTGCCTGAGAAAACAGGCACCAGAGATGGGGACGCTGGGCCCGGGATTCTGACTCCCCAGCGTCCCCATCTTCCAGTGGCAGCCACACGGTGAGGGTAGGGAGCCCTGTGCCCCTTAGTGGAGTCTGGCCAGGCTTTTCCTCCCTCCTGGCTGGTTTCCCAAGAGGTTTTCCTCCCACTCACCAGCTCTGGTCTCAGAGGCCTGGCAGGGCTGGCCTGGGAGAGAAGCTGGGCGGTGCCGGGGACAGAGCTGCTCCCCACGGAGGGATCTGGAGGTCAGCCTAGGGAGGAAAAAGGGCCTTGGACATGACTCCCTTTCAAGGAGTGTTTATCTCAAAGAAGGGCCTACTGATGGCGGGCCGTGGGACAGGGGCTGTGGTCAGTCCTTGCCTACTTTCCCCAGGGCTCTAAATGCCCTGCTACCACATTTTCTCCCAGGAGAGCCTAATTCAGTTTTCAGAAATGAGGTGGACACGCAGGAAAGGTATGTTTCCATTTAAATGCATTCTTGGATAGGTATTTGGACTTGCCAGGAGTCGACCTCTACTTTCCCTCCAGATAGTGTCCTTTCTCTGATACATAAAATACCTGGATGCCAAACAGGGAAGTAGCTGGCATTCTCTTCTCTTAAAAAGTAGCTAGGAGGATAATGCATCAAAATAGGCCTCTGTGGATACAATGGGACTGAGCAGGGTGTGGTTGGCTTGGCAACTGCTCAGGCAAAGTTATTTCTCTTGGTCCTGGAATGCTCTTGACTTCGCCTCTGCTTGATGAAGTCCTGAAAAACTAGCTCGAGTGTCACTTTTTGGGGAGTGAAACTCCCATCGCTGGGGTTAATCACTGCCTTATTTCTGGTCCCATAGCATTTGCCTTTATAAAAAGCATTCATCCACATTGTGTGACAATTACCGACTTGGGATCATGCTTTATTCTGTATGTGTGCCTCCTTGGCTTCTATGACTATATTTGATAAACATAGGTGATAGTTCTTTGATAAATATTTATTGAATGAAGGAAAGTTCCTGAATAAACACGGATCTTTGGCTCTTCTATTTTCTTAATTACCCCCTGCCTGCTCCTTCTTCAGTCCTTCCAGCTCTGCATGGACTAGAGAGACTCTCGAAAACTAAGTGTCACTTTTTTCCCTCAGGAATTGCTCCAGCAGGAATGGTTGTTTCGATGTATCATTCTGTTACAGGTACAGAAACTGTTTCCAGGAAACACTACCATCATTATCTCTGAAAGCCAAGTCAGTGGAAATTGTTATTTTCCATTTACAGATAGACAAATGGAAGCTTTCTTTTTCATTTACCAATTATGGCATGTCCACTCTGTTCAAAGTACTGTGTGAAGAGTTTTATGGGCTCCAAAGAGAACCTGGTGAGACAGGGTTCTTGTTGTAAAGGAGAGTGTCATAATCTTACTGGGATGAAAAGCTATTTGTATGCAAAATTAACTGTTGTTGGGAACGTATAATCTGGAACGTATGAGTCGTTCCAAGATAAGTACCAAAGGGAATAGAAAAGGTAGGAACAAGAATGTCCGGCTAATGTGATCAAGGATATATGTCACTGAGTCATTGAAATGAATAGATTTTGGCTGGCCATTGTACATTTGGCCCTGGGTTGGTTTCCTGTGACCACCATAACAAATTACTTTAAACCGGGTCGCTTAAAACAATAGTATTTTATTGTCTTACAGTTCTGGAGGTCAGATGTCTGAAATCAAGGTTTTGGCAGAGCTGGTGGCTCCTGAAGGCTCCAGGGAAGAATCTGTTTCTTGCTTCTTCCAGTTGCTGTTGGTCCTAGGCTTGTGGCCTCTTCACTCTGTGGTCACATGTTCTCCTTCTCTCCTCTCTTAAATTCCTTCTGTTTCTCTCTCTCTCTCTCTCTCTCTCTCTCTCTCTCTCTCTCTCTTTTGTTTTTAGTAGTAATTTGACACAATACCTTTATTTTTTTATTTATTTTTATGTGGTGCTGAGGATCAAACCCAGCACCTCGCACCTGCTAGGCGAGCGTTCTGCTGCTGAGCTACAACCCCAATCCCCCCTCTGCTTCTCTTTTAAGGATGTGTGTGATTGCAGGTAGGGCCTACCCCAGTGATATAGGATCTGCTTCTTCTCTTCTTTTCTGAAGATCCCAAACTTAATTACATTTTCATCATATAAGATCATATCCTTAGGTTCTAGAGATTAAGTTGCCCTGCTCTGGGCCCACATGTCATGTCACCTGGTTTCCGTTTTCTTCTGGTTTACTGTTGGGTTTGCCAGTGGGAGGTGTCAGCAAGTAGCAGAGGATAGGAGGAAAAAGAAGTCAGGACATTTCTTTTCTTTTTCTCACTGCTTTAGCACAATGGTTTTGGCAGTAGCTGTTCCAGAATTCCAGCTCTTTCCCAACTTTGATCAAACAATTTCCTTCCCTTTTCTCTCAGCCCTGGGCTCCTACTGTTGTTAGTCCTCGGGAGCCTGAATATCCTCTTAATATGCCTAGTCTCTGTAAATATGTCTTCATCAAATTCTTTTCAGCCAATTGTGCCTTCATGTTTCCTGCCATGATCGGATCTGATAGAGATTCCGAGAGGCAAAAACTTAATTTTCAGAACAGAGATACTCAGGTTTCGTCCATCTAAATTCAAGCGATGACTGGTGGGCACTGGAAGGTGGTCAGCACACAGTACAGCCATAGCAACTGGGCCATCCTGTGGGCTTTTTGACAGTAAATATCTCTTGCTGGACTGTGATTATCTGCTGTTGCTGTGACTCTGCTGGGGCTGCTGTTGTTCTTGGTACTTGCTATTCTTTTCTCTGTCTCACAGCTTCTACTGCCTCTTGGTGTCTGCTGCCACCTGACTTCAGCTTTCTTCCTTCCCTCTGTGCATCTTCTAGCTTCTGCCCCCTGCTAACAGCTGACTCCCTCCAGTGGATTTCATATTCTATTCCCCGAAAGGATCTGACTGGCTTGACTGTTCACCATCAGGTGTAGGCTACAGGGCAGAGCTTTTTAAACAAACCATCTCATCAGCATGGACTTGATGCCCAGACAGGTGCCCCCTCCTGGCCTACGTGGCTTTGTTTGGGATGGCAGAAGAAGATGATACACAATTCAGTGTCCAATTAGAAACCCCTAGAAGGGGTTATGGGTAGGACAGGCATTGTGACACTTGTAGGGGAGAGGAGTGGGTTATCAAGATCCACAGGTATATTTGTTGTCCACATCAATAGCAGAAAAAGAAAACACATACTTAGGGAAAAGTAAGCTTCCTAGGTTAGCTGGTGGCATAAATCAAATAGAGGAATACAATAGCTGGTTTGATAGCTGCAGATGTAGGTCGCAAAAGCGCATGGAAGGTCCTGAGTGCCTGGCTTTTGCTATTGTCATTCTGAGGTTAGTCTTAGAGAGCACTTTAGGCATTATTCTATGGGCAGTGAGAGGTTACTAAAGGTTTTAGAACATGTGGGAACAAGATAAAATCAGTTCTAAGACTATTTACCTGACGGTGGCAATGGTATTCAGTTAAATCAGGAGTGGAGAATGTGAAGGCAGAAAGACAAATTAGGAAGCAATTATAATAGTCTAAGTGAGAATCATGGGGACCCAAACCAGAACAGGCCTGGAAAGGAAGAGGAAAGCTAGTTCAAGACACTCAAGAAATGAAAGGATTTGAGGATTTAGGGGCTCGGTATCTTTTTAGTGCCAAGGACCCTTTTAATTACTTTCCTTCCAAACAAGTTGCACTTTTTTTTTATTGTTTTGAGGGGAAATATTTAAATTCCCCTCATAATATGGACAATATTACCTTCAGGTATTCCTATCTTTTGGAGCACATTCTTTTTTTTTTATATTTTTATTTTTTTATTTCTATGGGGTGCTGAGGATTGAACCCAGTGCCTCACACATGCTAGGCAAGCACTTTACCACTGAGTTACAGCCCCAGCCCCTTGGAACACATTCTTAGGAGCTTTGGCTTTGAGCCAAGAAGATGTAGGAAGTGATGGTTGCATTGGGAGAAACTGAACCTGAATATTTTAGCTCATGTTTCCTAGAAAAAATAGAACTCAAACCAAGAATTAATGTAATGTTTTATTTAGGAAATGCAATCCCAGGCAGTAAGAGTGAGAGAAAAAGGGAAGAGAGACAGAAGAAGATGGGAAGCGGCCTTATGATGCTTAGGTCATCGGCAGAAGGCAATAGGAACATCTGTGCCACAATATACGATACTGCCAGATGAGTGGCATGGCCACACCATGCCTCAGGTAAGTACTCAGAGGAGAAAGGACAAGGAACCATCTTCTTGATGCCTTCTCATCTACTTCCCAGTGGTCCAAGTTCACCTCCAGTAGAAGGACTTTCCTCATACTTTGGGTCCTGGCCCCTGTTCTCACTGTTAGTCTCATAGCAAGCCATACCCAGTGCTCTGTGGTGTGGCTTTTAATCTTGGTTGAGGGAATAGTGAGAAACCAACATGGCGGATAGCTGGTGAGTGCAGCCGGGGGAGAGGGCCAGGCAGAAGAGTGGCAGATTTGGTAGCAGGACTCTGTGGGCCCAAACAGAGCAAGTCAGCTGCAGCAGTGACTGAGACAGAATAAGCAACTCAGGATTTGTGAGATGGTGGGGAGAGCATCTGCTGAGGCCTCCAGGATGCAGCTGATAAACTGAGAGAAGAAGGCGAAGGTGGAAACTTGCCGTTATGGAAATTCACTCTAGAATCACTTGAAGTTATGAAAATTCACTCTAGAACGATGGAACCACTCTAGAAAAATAGTGTTTTTGAGGGTTCCAGAGGAACCAATCATATGCCATAGAGGATTGTATTCCTAGACAGCACAGCTGATGAGTGGGAACATGGGCTTTGGAGACAAGCAGAGCTATGCTTGAGTCATACGATGTATACTTTAACCAATTAATGTTTCTAAACCACCATTTCCTTGCCCATAACATGATTGAGGCTGATACTAGGTAACTCATGTTCAGGAATACAGAAAATGCTAAATAAATTGTGACTGTGATGCTCATTAATATGATTCTTAGATGACTCTGTAATCTTCCCCAACCTTCTCTTCTCCATAAGGACGCTACTGTGCTACTCCTAAATGTTCCTTAAATGGGGCAAATTGCTGGAGCCTGAGTCCTGTAAAATTAAAAAAAATAAATAAATAAAAAAAAAGCAAATGTTATTCTCAATGACATTTGCTTCAGGATCACTCCATATTCAAGGTCATGGAGCCCCAGAGGGGCTGGTGGCCTAACCAGGGTACTGGCACATTATTCCCTAAGAAGGTAGCAACCTTAACCCATCACCTTTGGCATATAGATAGGACATATCTTAAATGGTCCATTTGTTCTTATACTTTTTCCCCCTTCTCAGTAGGAAAAAAAAAGTTTGTAGTCAAAACTGTGCTTTGAGGGCTGGGGTTATAAATCAGTGGTGGAGCGCTTGCCTAGCACATGTGAGATACTGGGTTAGATCCGCAGCACCACATAAAAGTATATAAATGAAAGTTATTTTAAAAATCTTAAACGAAACAAAAATACTTTGCTTTGGTACCCCCAAGAAAGCATCACTGAGTACATGATTGTCATTAGAATCATGTAATAGAGGTTCTAGACAGACTTCAGAAATAGGAGATTATGGGGCTGGGGTTGCGGCTCAGTGGTAGAGCACTTGCCTCACAAGTGCAAGGCCCTGGGTTCGCTCCTCAGTACCACATAAAAATAAAAAAATAAAATAAAGGTATTGTGTCCAACTACAACTAAAAAATAAATATTTAAAAAAATAGGAGATTACCTTATGTATGGTAATTGATAGGGTACAGATCATATTTTCTTTGTTCCCATAAATTAAAACCTTTTAGAGTCTATTAGAAACATATTAAATGCCAAGAGTAATATATACCTAAAGTATGTAAATACTTTGGAAATTTCTGAAAAGACAACAAAAATGCATTTCCCTCTTCTGTCTAAGACCCATACCATTAAGGGTAAATGCCATACCCTCCCTTCCCACCCAGGACCTCTCCCACCCACACCGCACTCTGACACTGAATCCCATCCTAGCCCTAAAAACCAAATCTTTACCCAATAGTCCTCAGTGACCTATGGGAGCTAGTCCTCACCTCTCAGACCTCACCTCTTACTACTAAGAAGAAACGCAGCATCCTCTGGTGCTTAAAGGCATATGTCACTGGAAACAGACCACTCAGTTCCAAGCCCAGCTATATCACAAAATAGCTGTATGATTTGGGGGCAGTTATTTAACCTTCCTGTGCCTTATTTTCCTCATCTGGAAAAGAGAAAATCAGTGTTCATATCCTATAGCTTTTGGGAGGCCTACCTACTATTTTTTAAGTGCTTAAAACAGTGCCGTTAGTACAGGCTATCTGAAGTGTTTGTTAGATAAACAAAGTACTTCCCCCTCTTCCACTGCATTCCAGCACACTGGCCTCCTTGCTGTGCCTCCAGCAGGCCAAGCACACTCCTGCCCAATGGCCTTTGTGTTTATTGTTCTTCCAGATGGCTACATGACCAATTGCCTCACTTCTTTCAAGTCTCTGCTCACATATCACTTTTTAAATGATGTCAATCCTATTTAGAATTGCAATTCTCTGTACATTCCCTGCTTTGTTTATTTTCCTCATTTGCAGTCGCCTATTTTTAGCACTCTATTTAATTTGCAAATCTGTTTATTTTTCACCTATCTCCTCCAACTAGTGGGCAGGGATGTTTGTTTTATTCTCTGATGTATCCCAGGTGCCTGGAACACAGTAGGTGCTCAATATTACAGTCATGGGCCACCTAATGACATTTTGTCTAAAAGTGGACTGCATATATGATGTTGTGTCATAAAATTCTACCACCGAGTGACATCACAGTGAGCTCTAAATGTGTAAGAACACTTTGTGATGTTCACTCAATGACAAAATTGCCTAACCTCCCATTTCTTAGAATGTATTCCATCGTTATTTGTGGGACAAATGAAATCCAATGTTTCCACGTGGACAAAAGTTGGAGTTTATTTTGAAGACTGTGATTTTATAAATGAGCTTCTTTTTTTGAGGGGGCCGACCTGGGATGAAACTCAGGGGCACTCAACCATTGAGCCACATTCCCAGCCCTATTTTGCATTTTACTTAGAGACAGTGTCTCATTGAGTTGCTTAGTGCCTTGTTTTTGCTGAGGCTGGTTTTGAACTTGTAATTCTCCTGCCTCAGCCTCTGGAGCTGCTGGGATTAATAGGTGTGTGCCACTGTGCCTGGCTATAAATAAGCTTCTTTAAAAATTTTTTTTTTTAGATGCTGATGTTTACATGTGGTGCTGAGAATTGAACCCAGTGCCTCACACATACTAGGCAAGTGCTCTACCACTGAGCCACAACCCCAGCCCCATATGAGCTTCTTAATGTGCATGTAACATGCTAAAGATCTTCCTCAAAGTTGTTCCCTTATGTTGAATAGACATGATATTCTTCCTATAGTTTTTTTTTTTTTTTTTTTTTTTTAACTGGGGAAACTCAGGGCTTTGCACATGCGAGGCAAGCACTTTGCCACTGAGCTAAATCCCAGCCCCACCTTTCTACAATATTAAGAAAATGATTAATGAACTGTTTTGTTGTTGTTGTTGTTGTTTGTTTCTTGAAAGATACTTAAAGGCAAACTTTAGCTGAAACTTAGGTCAAACTACCTTTCATTCCTAATGAGCACCTTCAGAATTAATGAGATAGATGAACTCCTGATTAGTTGCTGGTGGACCGAGAAGTCCTAGCCTCTCATCAGGCTACATAACAGAGAACTAACAGCAAACTAACAGCACCTACTCTCTGTCAGGTAAGCTGCTAGGCTCAATCTATGAGGCAAATGTCATCATCATGATAGCAAGATAAACAAACCAAGGCTGCAGAGGCCCAAATCACACACCCAGTAAATGACAGAGTCAGGATTCAAACCATCAGTTACCAAAATCCATGCTCTTTCCAGTATCTCGCTTTAAGTCTCAGATTTCTGGGCTGGGGTTGTGGCTCAGGGTAGAGTGCTTGCCTAGCATGTGTGAGACACTGGGTTCAGTCCTCAGTACCACATATAAGTAATAAAAAATATAGGTACATCTACAACTAAAAAATATTTTTAAAAAGTCTCAGATTTCTCATCTGTAATATGTAGAAACACTATTTATGCACAGAGTTGCTGTGACAGTTAAAAATAAATACATGTAAAGCAGAACACTCAATAAATGACAACTTTGATTATGGCTATACATTAGGAATGACAATGTGACCTATCAGCTTGGGGAACAATCACATAACTTCCGGGAGGAAAACGAAAGCCTGTCTTAGCTGGATGACAGAAATGGGTCCTGTAGAAGTGGGTGAGTTGGAGCGATCACATTCAACATTTCTGTTTTAATTTTTAAATATTGAAAAAATTTAACAACTTATTTGTTCTTTGTTCTTTCTTTTACTAAGAGTTGACCTTAGGGACTCTCACTAGTCAAGTTTTGAGACAATTTGATCATGAAAATGTTGTTTGTATGGTTGTATAAAAAGAATGGTTGCAGGGCTGGGGAAGTAGCTCAGTGGCAGAGGGCTTGCCCAGCATGCATGAAGTCCTGGATTCAATCTCTGGCATTGAAAAAAAAAATGATTGTATACAAAGCAAAAAGTCATGAACATAAATGATTCTAAAAATGAAGGAGAAAAGAAAGGAGGAGAGAAAGATGAGAAATAGGAGAAACAAACCTTCTTCTCTTTGGAAAAATGCCAGCTAATAAAAGTTGAAGAGACAATGAAACTTTAAAAAAAAACCCACAGTTGTGCAATCTGCAAGGTGATAACTAATGCAAGCAGGGACCATCAGTGGATAGTAAAACCACTGAGTGAAGGCGATGGGCATTACCGGTTGAATTATCTCCTCCCCCACCCCCAATTTTGATATCCTAATCCCCATAATATGCTTTTACTAGGAAACAGGGTTGATGCAGATGTAATTAGTCAAGAGGAGGCCATAGGGAGTAGGGCAGGTTCAAAATGACTGGTATCCATACTTAGGGTAAGTGGCCATATGAAAACACAGGCACACGAGAGGATGCAGGCTGAACTGCTGTGCTGAGGCTGCAAGCCACACAACGTTTTGGGCTACTAAATGCTGGGAAAGGCAAGGAAGACTTTGCCCCTACAGGTTCCCAAGGGAACACACTTTCCCCCCTACTTCCAGCCTTCAGACAACACATTTTTATAGTTTTTAGCTACTCAATTTGTGAGTACTTTGCTACTATGGGCCCAGGAAGCCAAGACAATGGGGAAAAGGACTGACACCATGCACCCAAGTATCACCCCACATGATGGTAAAGATAAGGATTTCCATGGAAGACATTAGTCATGACCACTTAACCAAGGATCAAACTTTTAACATCACTAAGAGTGGGCCAACACAACATTGTATACATGCTGGTATGGCACAATAAGAGGACTCAGTATCACTGTGATAAATGGATTGCAACAGGAAGTAGAGTGTATTTTTCTACGATTCCACTCTGGGTTGGCTTTGTTACTTGCTTTTGCCAACATAATGCTGTTGAAGTGACCAGAGTGCCTGGTCTAAGCATAGGTCTCAATAAATGCTCCCCCTTTCTCATCTCCTGTCCTCTCAGAAGGTAGCTCATTATGCAGTAGTAACCAACTGGTATAGTCATCTATTTAATATTCTTGCTATTAGTTAAATGGAAACTATTCCTGAGGAAATAATCAGAAAAAAATTACCATGTGGGACAATCTACAAAACAACTGGCTTTGATGGTATAGAAGGATTAGAGTCATGAAAAACAACAACAAAATTACGAGCCGGTTTTAGATCAACTAGATGTGTTGGTCAGCTTTTCGTTGCTGTAACCAACATACCCGACAAGGACAACTTAGAGGAGGAAAAGTTTATTTTGGCTCATGGTTTCACAGCTTCAGTCCATGGATGGCTGACTTTGTAACTCATTCTGGGACTGCGGTGAGGCAGAACCTCATGGCAAGGCATGGTGGAGGAAAGCGGCTCAACTCAAGGCAAGAAGGAAGCCGAGAGGTGAAGGGGCTGAAGTGCAGATGCACCCTTCCAGGGTGCGCCCCCCAGGACCCACCTCCTCCAGCCACTCCCCACCTGCCTATAGTGACCACCCAGTCAGTCTGTTTACACTATTTAAACTAGGGTCAGGTCACAGACCTTGTGATCTGATCATTTCACCTCTCAATATTCTTGCACTAACACAGGAAATTTGGGGGGACACCTTGTATCCCAGTCATAACACTAGAACATAGTTTTCTAATCTTGGCGTTAATTGACATTTTGGACAGGTAATGCTTTGTTATGGGAGGCTGTGGATCATAGGCTAGTTAGCAGGCACCAGTGGTCTCTATCCACTAGATACCTGCTATGGGCTGGATGAGACTTGTTACTCAAAGGTGCCTGTGTTGTAAGGTTGGTGATGTTGAGAGGTGGTAGAACCTTTAAGAGGTGGGGCCTAATGAAAGGTGATTAGTGCATTAGTGGCCCTGGCTTTTGGAAGGGATTAATGAATGTAATGCTTGCCAGAGCCCAGTTAGTTCTTGCAAGTGTAGGCTGTTATAAAGCAAAATGGCCCAAGGGTGATTGGTCCTTTCTGTATATTGGATTCCTTTTTCTCCGCCATGTTGAGATGCAGGCAGCGTGGGGGCACTCATCCGAGGTTAAACACATAGGTCCCTATGATCTTGGACTTCTAGCCTCCAAAATTGTGGATCAAACAAATCTCTTTTCTTTATAAAGCGTCTACTCTCAGGTATTTTCTTATAGCATCAGAAAATAAACTAATACAATGCCAGTAGCCCCCCTAATCATGACAAAAATGTCTCCAGATGTTGCTAAATGGCCATCTCAGGACACTGAATTAGAGAGACAGAATCAAATAAAATGTATGGACCTTGCTAAGATCTTGGATCGAAGAAAAAAATGCCTATGTAAGGCATTTGGGAAATTGAGGACATTTAAATACAAACTTAAAAGATTATTGTTGAATCATTACTAAGTTTCCCAGGCCTGAGAATGGTATCATAGTTATATAGGATGCCCTTATTCTTAGAAGATGTATGCTGAATTATTTAAAATGAACTATCAACTGTAAGTATTTTCAAATGCTTCCATAGATAAGAATGGCTATTATAGAAATAGAAAAGGCAAAGGTGAAAAATGTTAATTGCTGAATTGAGGTGAAGGATATAGGGACATCTAGTGAGTCATTCTTTCAACCTTTGTGGGTTTGGAATTTTTCAGAATAAAAGCTGGGGTTGGGGAGAGAGCTCATCACATTTCTACTGCCTGACTCCTTATTAATCTAATGTGTTGCAAGAAGCAATCTGTTCTGAATGAATCTGAGCATTCATTTGGTGTTGCCTCAACAATAAGCCAGCTCAAGCCAGGTGTGGGGGCCTGGGCTGAGGCAGGGGGCTTCTCCCTGCCTGAGGAACTTTACATAAACGCAGCTTCCCATGGAATCCCTTGGCCTCCTTTCTCCCCTTGTGTAATATCCCACAGAACCCAAAGTCTAGGTGCTGGGCAGCTTTGTGTGCATTTCCCAGACAACTCTGGCACCAAAATCCAGGCTGTCTGTTTGGTGCCAAAATAGCCGGATTATTCCTTCCACTGATAAGACTATTCTCGAGATTGTATATACAAAACAGAGACAAAAAGAGGGGAAAGTACTCTTCCATGGAACTTAAACGGGATTTTGTGAGGCCAGCTAGCTGCCTGGGGACAATGGGAGGAGTCTTCTCTTTCTACAGGGAAACCTAATTTCTTCATCTACACCGTGTGATGTCGTGGAATTCAAATCAAGCTACAACTGCAGAGAGACCCAAATCAAGACAGCTTACATTTAAAACACAGGCAAAGCTTGGAAACTAAAAAAGAAAATGCTGATACATGCATTTGTGTAAAACACTTAAAACTTTTATTTGGTAAAAACAAAAACGATGACAAGAACAGCAGCAAGAAAACACGGTCAACAGAGCCAAGGATGAACGGCCCAATAGAAAAAAATTATCTCAACCCAACAGAAAAGTGCATATTTATTTATCGCACAAAGAAAGCGTACAGTCTTACCAGGATAAAATAATCAGAAAAACAGATAAAGAATATGAATAAATGTTTCATAAAGAAAACATGAAAGGCAAAAATTACTCGGAAAAAATGCTCAATTTCATTAGTGCTTAGAAAAATGCAATTCATGACGGCATGCTAAAATTTTTTCTATGAGAAAAAGTTTAAAGTTTGATAAAATCTAATTTTAGCAAAGTTATAGTGGAACATACACAGTAGATGGAAATGTGAATTGGAACAACTTCATTGGGGCTACAATTTGGGAACAACTAACCCAACTTTAAATATGCGTACATTATAATACAGAATTTCATTGAAAGGAATTTATCCTGCAAAGTCATACAAGTTACCAATGATATGTACATAAAGATATTCATAGAAACAATATTTATAATAATGATATAAGTGTGAAAATTAAATATTCATGGATTGGGGTGATGGTTAAATAAATTCATGGCATATCCAATGATTTAAAGATCTATATGTGCTGACATGGAAGTATTTTTTGATACATTATTAAGTGAATAAAGTACAGGGCACATATTATACAATATGCTTTGTGTTAAAATCCTGTATATATTATATATCCTTCCATGGAAAAAATAGACAAGAAATAGTTATCAGTGCTTACCCTATGATAAAAGTGGGAAGGAAATTTTTTCCCCTTCCATTTTAAACCATTTTTGAAGTTTTGGTTTATTTTTATTAAGGTCATGCCTTACTTTTCCAATTAAAAATATACAGATTGTGCTTTATAAACAACTTTTAAAATGTCAATCAATGTCCCTTTCAGATAAGTTTGTAGGAAACATTTTCATTACAGTAACAAGATAAGGTTGCGTGGGGGTTAACTTGCTTTTAGCTGAAGATGCAAATATGTAAATGATAGGAGCCACTGCAACTAGGAGTATAATTTTCAGACTTTCAAACCTAGGAAGGTCACATCGGTGCAGTTAGCAAGCTCCTTTAGGTCATGACCCTTATGTGGCTCAGGCCCAGCTTTCAGCAAGACTCCTATTTGGAAAGCCAAAGTGGTCCAGCAAGAAAAAGTAATGTGATAGACATTGTCTTTCCGCTTCTCTTTCTTTCCCTCTCTTTAGAGTTTCTTTAGGAACATGAAATTAAATATATAACCAGGATTCAAAGATACTGAGCTATGGGAAATTTTTGCAAAGGTATTTCACAAATACACAATGTCCATGCCTGACTGCTCCTCCTTAAAGGTATTCATCGGAGAGAACAGCCTCTATCAGGGGAACATTTTTTTGTTCTCAGTGAAGTGGCACATTCAGTTCCTGGTGCAGGCTCCCTTAATTCCTATTAGTCATTTCACAGCTGTATCTTGGGAAGAGAAAATCTCAAATACTTTTGGCTGAATTCACAAGTAAACTAAAAACAAGGCCTTCACAGTTCCCGTTTGTTTACAATTTTCAAGTCAATAAAACATGTCTGTCTTGGTGGCTGTTTCTTCTGAAGATTTTTAGTTGTGTGCTGATCTACCTACCTGCCTTCCACTGTCCCCGTGTACCTAGGTTTGCTGCCATCGTGTTGCAGGTGGATGCTAGGCCACCCACCCTAGTTTGTAATTAAATTGATGATGCAATTTTTGTTTGGCGATTTATGACTCTAAAGTTATTCAGGGACACTGTTTAGAAACATAGGTCAACTACCAAGTGAGACATCAGATCTGATCATAGGTTTGCTATTTTTTCGGTTGTTTAGGGACATTAGAGGAATGCACAAATCTGTTATCTGTAGCGTTGCTATGAATACTGAAGATGCACATACGGGGATCATTATTGTAGATTGGTTTGTGACAGCTGGCCCTGATTTAGTTATTTCCTCAAGAAGACACTTTGAACAATTATTGAAATGCCTCCCCTCTGTAATTACAATAATAATGATGATGATTTTGCAACTGAATATGCAATTCAGGGTGTATACACTCAACTACTGTTTTTAGCTTGTTGCTCTTTCTACATTGATGTCAGCTGCTGCTGTCAGAATTATTGGAGAACAGAGAATCATTTTTCTATTGAGGGTCAATGAACTACATGAAAAAAGTAACCTAGAGCCAATATAGGAAGTTATTAGAATAATTATTATAGGGCTGGAAATGTGGCTCAGTGGTAGATTGCTTGCCTAGCCTGTGTGAGGCTGTGGGTTCTATTCCCAGTACTGGAAAAAAAAAAATACACACACACACACACACACACACACACACACACACATTATGGTTTGTATTTTATGAGCATTTTTTATCTCTTTGATGAGTGAAATATATTTTCAGTACTTATCTGCTTTTAAAATTAACAAAATAGCTTAATAATTATAAATATCTGCCAAGGCCTTTTTTCTGTGTTAATTAAGGAGCTGTAAGGGAAAGATGATAAAATAGAGAAGAAAGTTGTGTGCTGTGGGAAGAGAATAGACAGTAAAAGAAACGGAGACAGATACAGAAAGAACAGGGAGGCCCAGATAGCAGTGGAGGATGAACCAGGAGTGAGAGGAAGGACACAGAAGGACAGTGATGAGCCTCCAGAGCAGGTGAAGGAGACAGCGGGTAGGAAGAGAAGCGGGGGGAGAAAGATGGGTACAGAGGAGGAGAGGGAAAAGACAGAGAAGCTTGGAGGATTTCTTTTTTTAAGTACTTGTTTGCTTTGAAGACCGTGTGGGATCCCTGGAGCATGGCGATTGTTCTCTCTGAAACAAGATGAACTCCTGTTCACAACACTTTATGTCACTGTAGAGCTGGTGAATGAGGCGGGAAAGTTGACATGGACACCTTTGAAAGTGATGTCCAAGCTGGACATCCTGGTTTCCTGATGCTGGCTCCTTGGGAGAAACTGATAATGGAAGAATCCTGATGGAAGAAGCAACTAGCAGCTTCCTGTCTGTTCATTCTAAGGCAGGAAGATTCTCAGCCTTGGCTGTACATGGAAGTATTTAGAGGATCTTCAAAACAATACATCAAGGCCTAAGCCCTACCTCTAATATGAAATTGGTTTGGGGTGTGATGTGGGAGTTGATTCCAATGCTGGGCTAAGAGTGAGAACTGTTACTTCCGGGCTTCACTATTGAATGTGCTCTCCAGAGAATTCCATTATAATGCTGGCTAGTTTTTGGCCTATGAATGCAGTAACCCAAATATTAAGTTGGATAAAATTAAGCCAAAGGTCAGAGCTTCTCAAACTTTGTGCTATGTATTTAGTAACTGCCTTGCTATAAATTGGTTGTGTAGTTGGGAAGAATGGGAGATCATTTAGAACTTATTTGAAAATGTACACGTAGAAAATAAATCAAAATTATCAACATGATAAAAAAGCCCTCTATAAAAATTTGCATTTGAGAAATGATTTGATTCCAACAACATGAGAGCATCCGGTATATTTTTGATGGCAAATTTCAGTTGACCTCAGAGTGATCTCGCATGTGGAAGAACCAGGAGACATGGTTTGCTTCCCTTTTGCTTGTTTGCTGTAGTCTTCTTGCTCATCTCTTGCTGACCTGGGCAGCTCTGTGTCCCCTTGCTGTCTGATTTGCCCTCTAGGTTCCCCATTCAAGTGTGGAGCTGTTTGGAATCTGCTATCATCACCGAGCTCTCTTATCTCTGCTGCTCTACAGTTCCCTGTGGTTAGTAACACCGAGACATTTAACCTGCCTATCACCTGTACTAATATTCTTACAGGGAACAGGTAGAGGAGGAAGCTTTCCCAGTTAGTCTGGTCCTTTCATGCCAGGTAATATATTCATGTTTCCATTTATAGTGGCTTTTGGTAGCCAAAGCACCTAATCCAGAAGGGATTCTGACACCTTTGATTTGGGAAAAAAAAAAAAAAAAATTACCTTTACAAACCCACAGGGGAAAAACCTGGTAGGACTATGGGATTATTTCTAGATGATTCTACTATATCATAGAGATAACTGTCATTCAGCTTATATTCAGCCTCTGTACTTACAAGGATAATGCTACTTCTACCACCACTAGTATTATGTTCTTTTTTTGCCCTCCCCTTCTGAATATATATTACTTCTCTATATAGTATCTGACTATTCACCTAACCTCCTTAGTAGCCAGGTATATTCCCAGAACCTGGCAAATAGGAGGTGCCTAATAAGTATTTATTGAATTAATAGATGGGAGTTCGAAGCAAGCAACATGAATCAGAGCAAACAGGATGAAGTAGGGGGAAAAAAAAAGGAACTAGTTTTACCTTATTCTTCCCAAAGACCAGGCTGACCCTCTGGCTGTGGTGGTGGAAGAAAAGCATAGAAAGGTCCCCACTAAACAATCTCCTTAAACTAAACATTTCTACCCAGAGGGATGGGATACTTTTTTTTTTTTTTTTTTTAGAGCCAATGTCACTCTTCCCCAAAGGCCTTTTAATTTCAAATACACTAGGAATCAGTGTTAATTGCTCTTTTGAAATATCATTTTGTTAGCTTCATTTAGATGGGGTAATTTGCAAAGTAGCACCTAGCAGCTGACAGTTCATCCATAGCTGTGTAGTGTCCAGACGTTTCCTGGGATTTCTGCCCACCTCCTATGCAGCTGGCAGAATCTGCCAAACCAGGGTTTGTGCTCAACTGGAATTAACTTGGAACCAGCAAAGCTTTGTTGTGTCTGAGATTTTAAAAATACTGAAAGGGTGAAGACCCAGCCCCACTTAATCCAGAAAATAAAGGTGCAGTAACTTATAAATTAAGAATTAGCAGGTGCTGCTGCATGCCTGTAATCTCAGCAACCGGAGAGGCTGGGGCAGGAGGCAGTCTCAGTAATTTAGCAAGGCCTAAGCACCTCAGTGAGACCCTGTCTCTAAATAAAATATAAAAAGGGAGTGGGGATGTTGCTCAATACTAAAAAAAAAAAAAAAAAGAAGAAGAAGGAAAGAAAAGAATTAGCAGGTGCTTTAGGATCTCCTGGTCCACACTGGGTGAAGGAGGGAATTTAACCAGCATATTTCCTATGCTAATATTCTCATCAGGAACCCGTAGGTGGACAAGGATATTGCACCTCCGACAGATTCGATGACAAGGTCAGCTGGCTGGTAGCTGGGAAGAGGTCAGAGTCTATGTTTTTTTGTATGTGGCACCAAATCGTGAGCTGGTGTCCTCTGGATGTATGCTAGTACGGATATAAGTGTTTCAATTACTGTTTGTTTCTCTCTGAAGCTCTTTTTCTCTGACCAGAGACTTCCTGACCCTCCTTCACACATGCTTCAAGGTCACAGCCCAGACCAAAATATTTACCTAAAAAAAAAAAAAAAAAGGTACTTATAGAGAGGAATCTGTGCCAGCTCCTTCCCTATGCCCTGTCTCCAACCAAGCTCAGCAAACCAAAGAAGGGATAAAATGGTCTCTGGAACCAGGCATTTTTAGGTTTGGATGCCAACAGAAAAACAGATGAGTTCTGTCTGAGTCTCTAGCAGGCTGAGCCTGCTGCTGCTGCCACCTCCTGGGAGAAGACAAACCTTAGCTTCATACCTGGAGCTGCGCTGATTTTCACCTGACTTGGGCAAAGACTCCATTAGCGCAGGGCTGAAATTCCTGGGTCCTAAATAATACAAGGCATATCTCATTACTCCGCAAACAAAACATTGGTATTCTTTGTATTTCATTTGCCCTTTTTTGGTAATGTTATGCTTAAAGAAATGATTTCAGACAACAATAACAAAGTTTGATGAGTTAGTATAGGAATGGGGAGAGTACAGAAATAAGATTGAGGCAGAACTGTTAGTTTTAGGAATATATCAGATTCCTTTCTTGGCTTTCTGAACCTTGAATCCTGAGTGATGTTAGGAATGCATACAACTGAGAATTTTATAAAAGAGAGGGTACACATGAACTCAGTGAATCCAAACCTCCTAGAGTCTTGGTTTACTTGTGAGGCTGTTGTGAGGGTTGAGATAGTTAATATGTATAAGTTCTTGGTATGTAAAAAATGCTCAGTGGGAATTACAATGGAACAAATTCACTCTTTCAATCTCCCTTGTGATTTTCATCATTTACTGACCAAAAAATTGGATCAACAGCTGCATGCCTTTAATTCTGCCTAGTCTTCGGATTTACAGATGATCCCTAATCAAACTACCCTTATTTGTTTAAAAAAAAATTTAAAAATTAGTGAGAAGTAATTCAGGAGATACTAAGAGATTCAATTCAGGAAAGATTTCTTGACTATCTACTATGTGTTAGCCTTAGAGGATTTAAAGAGGAATAATGCAGATACAGACCTCCAAATTTCCCATCAGGTGCATTAGGGAAAAAAAAAAGGAGAATTAAGGACCTGGGTTCCAGATTCAGATCTACAAACAACTCAGTGTATAAATGACTTAGGCAAGACAGCTAACATATGGGTACTAGTTTCTTCATCTACTGAATAATACTATTGTTAAAGGCCATTTTTTTTTTTCGTTTAAAGCAGAGTTTTCTCTGATCATTGCACATTGAATACTGTGTTATACTTCATCTGTCCTAACCACCGAAAGCTGTTAAAGAAGCCATGTACTTTGAGTGATCCTGGTGAGTTACAGCAAGATCCTTAGGTCTGAAAAATTTTCTTCCCTGACTAATGAATTATGGGTCTTATTTTACCCATTTATGTACACAGCTCTGGATTTATTCCAGCATATTATTATTTGTTTTTTCTCCCCAATGCAACAGTATTAAGAATTGGTGACCTTAGGAGATAATTAGGCTATCAGGGATCTTCCCTCATGAATGGGATAAGCACTGTTATAAAAGGGCTGGAGGGTACTAGTTAGGCTTCTCTTTTCCATCTCCTCCATCATGTGAGGACACGGCACTCCTCCTCTCCAGAGGATGTAGCAACAAGGTGCCAGCTTGGAAGCAGAGAGACTGGATCAGCACCAGACATTGAACCTGCTGGCATACTGATCTTGAACTGCCACCCTCTAGAACTGTGAGTTTCCAGAGCTGTGAGAGATAAATTTCTGTTCCTTATAAATTACCCGGTCTCAGGTATTTTGTCATGGCGGTATATGAATTGACTAAGAAGCATAACAGTTATGAGATACTTTCCTTAACAATGAAAAAACACTCTTTGCCCTCAGCCAACTGGTATATTGCTTTGCCTGAAAATAAAAAATTCAGCTGTGTTTGTTTTTCTTTTTAATTCTAGTGGCTATTATTATTATCATTATTATCTGACAATGTCTTATAGCCGAGTAGTACTTTATAGTTTGTAAAATCTCTTCCCATATATCATCTCATTTGAGAAGAAAAGTGATATGAACAAACAGAATGGGCTTTTGAACCAAAGAGATTCTGGCTCTATCCCTGAACAGCTATTGGATAAGTTATTATATCAGTCAGTGTCCCAGTCTCTGCGTGAAATTTTTAAATCATACAACTAGTTTTTTTTCATTGTACAGGTGTTAGCTCATATATTACCATACTAGAGAAGCTTTCCTTTACCATCTGATCAAAATTACCCTGGTTGGGCTGGGGATGTGGCTCAAGTGGTAGCGCGCTCGCCTGGCATGTGTGTGACAAGAAAGATGTTGTGTCCGCTGAAAAACTAAAACAAAATTAAAAAATTCTCTCTCTCTCTAAAAAAATCACCCTGGTTTACCCTCTTTTTTAGCATTAAAAAATGAAAAATAAAATTGTGTTATTTGTTTATTAATTATATGTTGCACCACCAGAACGTAAGCTCCATGAAGGAACTCGTCTGTTTACCCCTATCTTCCTAGCATCCAGGACAGGGTCTAGCATATCACAGGTTCCCAATTAATCTTTCTTGCAGCAAAAGAAGGTGGACAGCAAAAACTCAAACATGGTTACTCTCACTGGGAAGTATTTAATATGAGAAGCCTACTGAGAAGGTCTGTGGGAGCTGATAAGATATCTGGGTTACTGGAGCCGTTGAATCACCATAACCTCTGTTGATCCCTGAAAAAAATGAGGCCCATTGATGATCCTCATGTTCTCTGTGAGAATATCAATATGTCCCCATCTTTGAAGTGAAAGGGAACTAGGGAGACTGTATAGCTTCTGTCGATTCCCAGGCCTTCCCTATGTGTCATTTCCATACACTGCACCACCTATAGTCATGCTGCAAACACAGAAGAAAGATGTACCTCTAGGAGATCTCAAGGTATAGCTACTAGCAGCTTTCTACAGAGTTTGCAATTTTTGAGTCTTCAACTTTATCTTTACAATTATACAAATTTGAGCTCAGTATCAATACCTCTCTCTGGATTCATGTTGACATAGGAATGTTTTAAATTATTTTACCATTTATGAAATTTATGCTAGGAAAGACATGCTATCTTGGGTCTTTATACTGTGCCTGGCAGTCATACCACAGGGATACATATCTGCAGCCTGAGAAGTTTTGGCATTCTTTTCCCTTGGCGATGCACAAGTCTCTAATTCATGTTTTCTTTTAGCACATTCATTCATTCTTCAACAAATATTTATTTAGTATCTATCTACCTGCATATCGATATAAGATACAGCTGTGAATAGGATACTCATGAGAGTTATCTTTTATGGAGAATGGAAACTAAAGAAGAAATTAAGCATGTTTGTTAAGCTAAGGAAGGAGAACTCAGGATGGTATGGTAATGAACCTAATCTCAAAATAGGTGATAAGGAATATATATTTTTATATGGAGGCCTGGGATTGAACCCAGCGGTGCTTAATCACGGAGCCACATCTCCAGCCCTTTTTATTTTTTATTTTGAGACAAGGTCTCATTAAGTTGCTGAGGCTGGCCCTGAACTCGTGATCCTCCTGTCTCAGCCTCTCTAGTCACTAGGATTACAGGAGTGTGCCACCAAGCCTAGTGAGGGTAGATTTTTCAGAACAAAATAATCCGATTAATGAGTAGGAATTAGCTAGAAAAATGGTGGGAAATATTCCAGGACTGGAGGGAGAGATTACATAGAACTTACAGGCAACAATACAGCATGCTGGTTTAGTGTTGCTTGACCAGAGCGCTAAGGAGAAAGAAGAGACTTAAAGATTTTATAGATTTAAAAAAGATTGCTCAGGAACCATAACTCTATATATCATGAAAAATAACGAGTTTACTTCCTAATGTTACGGTAAGAGGTGGCATTGGCAAAATTTGGGCCCCAAATTAATTGGAGTGAGTCTACATCTTAATCTCATTCACTTTACGTATTTCTTTTTCCCAAAGATAATCACAGATCATCTCTGGCACCAAACTCCTCTGGCCCTCTTCCACTGTCTCTCAGGTAGTTCCCTAATTAAAGTCACTGGGCTACAGTAATCCCTTAAGGATTAATGAACCAACATGGTGCAACATACAGAACACATGCACTATCAAAAGTTAATATATGTGACTGGGTGCAGTGATGCATGCTTGTAAACCCAGCTACTTGGGAGGCCTAGACAGGAGGATTGCAAATTTGAGGCCTGGCTCAGCAACTTGGAAAAAAAGAAAAGGTTATTATATTATGACCTTTCTTTCTACTTGGCATTTTTGATGTGGCATCCTAACGGAGGCCTCTATTAAAATTTTCTCCCTATGGAAAAGGAAGTTAAGACAGGACTGGAGGAGTTTGGACAGGTTAATGATAATAACAGAAAAAATACAATTTTTGACTCACCTGGATATTCACGGAAATACTCTTTGAGTTTCTGCATCCGTCAGGTGAAGATGATGATATATACTATCCAGGTTTTCAGGAGTCCAACCTCTTAGACAATTAGTAACACAGACTTTGATATCTGTAGTAGCTAAGCCAAAGAATAAATATGCCTAATCCTGATAAACAGGTACTTGATAGGAGCATTATGTAAAGTTGCCAAATATTTAGACCAAGTGTTCCTTTTGTGGTAAGAAGTTGGGATGGTGTCCTTATGGTTTTCACAGAACAAGGGCTGTGATTCCCTTTAAGAGGACAAGGTCTCTTTCTTGAACTTTTTGGTCTCTAAACTTTTGGGCTTAACATTCTTTCTGAATTAAAATAGACAGATTTACCAACTGGGAAAATGATGACCCAGCATCCCAACTCCAGATTTTCCTGGTCTGTGGGTTAACGATATTTATTCCTCAGCAAACCAATGCACAAGATCAGTAGGAGAGGGCTCACAAGAAATGTTTATAGTGAAGGGCATCACAGAGTGAAAACGGATTACGAGGGTAGATTAGCATTTCCTTTACCTGTCTCCATCTGACCTGGGTACACGGTGACAAAGACTCACCCCCTGCCTCCACGCCCCGCAGGACAACTCCAGAAGGAAAAAGACATAAGACATAAGTGATTGCATTCCAATTCTCTTCAGTGCTGTTTCCTTAAGGGATTTACAAACTGGCTAGAGAGGTGGTTTTCAAAGTCGCGAGGACGTCCCTTTTCCAAACCGGTTTTCTCCTTTTACCTTACTGGTTTATGACTATCATTTCTTTCTTTTCATAATATTCTTGGCTTTATCTTTACCTCTGCTTGTAAGAAAAGTCCTTTGCGTCACTCCTGTAACCGAAAATCCCCGCAAGGGCTCACACCCCAGGACCAGCTTCGATCAGCCATCAAGGCGCGGGGAGTGTGGGAAACCCTAGGATGAGACCGCTGACCTGTGCGCCCCGGCCTCGGTGTCGGAGGAGGCAATGCAGGCCGCGGCCCCTTTAAGAGCAGGCCCCGCCCCCGCCCCGCCTCCCGGCGCGGTCGGCGGTCGGTGGCGGCCGCTACGGTGCTGACAAGATGGCGGCTGGTGGGGCTGTTGCTGCGGCGCCCGAGTGCCGGCTTCTGCCCTACGCGCTACACAAGTGGAGCTCCTTCTCCTCCACCTACCTTCCCGAGTAAGTGCCAGGCCCTGGGCTGGTGCTGTCCCGCTCGCGGGCGAATCTATGGCTGAGCCAGGGGTGCAATGAAGGGTAATTAAGGCGAGAGGCCCAGGCGGGGCCTGTGAGGGGGACGCGCGGCCTTCGGAATCTCAGTCCAGCGCCCAGAGCGCTGCCCGCCGCGGCCCGGGAAGAGGCCAGGGTCCGGGAAACGAGCTCGGGGTGGCGGCCAGGCGTGTGGCGGTCCGGGTGGGGCGCAGGGGACGCGGGAGCCTGGCGCTGCGCCGAGTTTGGGAGGTCGAGGCTGCCGAGGTCTTGGGGCCGCGGCCCGGGGCCAGGGCTGGACTCCGGGGCTCTCGGGGGCCGGCCCGCGAGTGGACTGCTCCGGACGCGCGGAGTCGTCCCGGGCCGGCGGCCGGGGACCGTTCGGTCGTTTGTTGCCGGGACGTAGAGTAGACCTGAGGAGGTCACTAAAAGTGATTAGCTCAGGAGAAGTGGGCGAAGTCACGGGAGGCGGAGAAGTTGTGGACTCGGAATCCCCGCAAGGCGCGGGGAGAAGTTGTAGGACTGGCCAGAGGGTCTCTCTCTCTCTGTCTCTCTTTAGACTGGAAGTTCTGAAAAAGAGAGGGAGTGGGGAGGAGGGATCTTGCAGAAGAATTCCAGCACGTTAAGGCTCATTAGCAGATGAATGTGTAGAGACCCAGCACTTTCACCGCCCAGGAATTAAAATGTAAACACCGAAGTCTGGCTTACTGACCTCCGTGAATTTGACTTTTAATACCCACTTGGTCTGGAGCCCTGATTTAGGTGTTAAAAAAGATATCCCTTGTATCACTAGCCTAAATTTTTCTGTAGCAGATGCCTTTTTTTCCGTAACCAGTTCTGTCTTTAGCTTATCTTTGGGAGGAGCGGATCTAACTCTAATTCTACATGCAGATGGAGAATCGGCCTAGTAAGGCTTAAGATCTCTGCACATGTTGAAGAAAAGTGCTGGTGATATCCCGTGGACCATCACCTCACATGCCCAGAGATGGTTTTTTGAACAAAACAAGTAATTAATAATACGTTACTAAACAAATTAAAGGACGGGATCTGTGAAACATACTCACAAAGTTTTCTACTTATATATTTCAAGAATTCTTCACATATCCCTTAATTTGATTTCTCTAGTCAAGTGGGTCAAGAATTTCAAAAGGAAGGTGTACCTAGAAGAATGTAATTCTCTTCACTGCCAGCCCATCCTCCTGTCAACAGTTGGCAGTTAGGCATTCAGAAGGATCTGCCTCAGTGGAAGATGCCAAGTGACCTGTGGTCTTATCTGGCCTGTGTTACCTATTGGTGGCTGCTGCATGGCAGTGTCCCTGATTGATGCTGGAACCCAGCTTTCAGTTTGAGGGTGAGCCAGGTAAACACTCTGACCCTCAGCTGAAGTTGAAATGTGTCCATAGGTACTTGACCTCTGATTTTCTGGGCCAACTTGTTTTTGCATCAGCATTTTCTATATTCAAGTTAGGATCACAGACATTTGGGGATTGGGTGGCATTGTTTGATCTAACACCGGTAAAGATGTTTTTCTGGCTTCGAGGTAGGATAATTTTAGGATCTCATTCCTTTGAATATCTGGTCTCAGATAACTTCTTTTCTAAACAGATAACTTTTTTCTAACAATGTCTATATAACAGATAACTCAATTTATCAAGTTATCTGTTATGTAGACATTTTTAAAGTACATTTTAAACAGCAAATGATTTGGTGAATGGCAACTTTAATCTGACTTCTGTCTTGTTATTCTGGCTTTTGATTTGAAGTGTTCAGAAACTAGTTTTAGAGAAGGCAACTGTTTGAAATTGGAGAAACCTATCAGTATAATTTTCTCAAGTATATTGATAGAAATAGTATTTAATACACACACATATATGTATATAAAAAACTTGAAAATATTCTCATATACTGTGCTTTATTTAATCCTGATGATATTCTGTTGGTAGATATGGTGTAGTTTTTATTTTAAAGCAGTAAATTATTTTAACTGAAAAAAAATAAACTGTTACAATTGAAGAGTAATCTGAACTTTTTTTTTCTTTGAAGGGGTATTAGTTGAGTTTTATGGATCTTGAATTTGAGCTTTTTGTGTCTGCTCTGTTGGTGTGTGCCATGCCTAAATTGTAACGCTCTTGGTTCTGAACTTCTGTTAGAAACTAAGAATGGTGTACTTTATATGATAGGAAGTGGATGAAAGGATTTGACTTTCCATTGCCCTAAAATTCCCTCTAAGGACAATTGCTATATCTTTACTGGCAGTGGAAATCATCTTAAGGACCTTCCTAAATAGGTCTCATTTTCGGTGTAGCCATTTGTTGAAATTGTTCAACAAAGTAGCAAACTTTTTTTTTCCCCCTGTGAATTTGGGTTTTTGGGATGTGTGTGTGACAATAATATGACAATGACAAAATGGTAAATAAACGCTTATAATATACCTTTCATGAACTCTGAACATACTAGGTATTTTAACTCATTTGATCCTTGAGAGGTTAAAACTTGCCTGAGTTCGTATATCTCAGTGAAACAAGGATATCAATCAGGCAGTGTGGCTCCACAGTTGATGGTCTTAACCATGGTGCTTTACTGCTTCTGCACAAAGGTAGTGAAATCAGATATTTGAAAGAATTCTTATATTGAAGTCACTTGCATTTAATGGTAAAGACATGAGAAATTGTGAAAAACAATTCCTATCTCTATTTCTTTATTAGGACTTAGAATTTCCTTCCTTCTCTCAAAGGCAGAAAGAACAAACATTTCCTATTTTAACTCTTTAGACTTACTTGGACCTTAAAAACGTTAAAGCTTGGGGTTGGGGATGTGGCTCAAGTGGTAACGCACTCGCCTGGCATACGTGCGGCCCGGGTTCCATCCTCAGCACCACATACAAACAAAGATGTTGTGTCCGCCAAATACTAAAAAATAAATATTAAAATTCTCTCTCTCTCTCACTCTCTAAAAAAAAAAAGTTAAAGCTTGTTTAGTTACAGATAGCACATTTGTATTTTGAAAGTAATGAAATAGCGTTTTTTTAGTATGCTTGAGTTTCCCTATATTTTACTGTTTTTTTCCTGAAATTTATACCTAATTTGGGAATTAAGAAATATACATTTATTTAAATGATAATTCATAGAATTAAATATCACATGATTTCCCATTGTGTATTTGTGAATGGCTGGTTTCTGAGATTGTTGCTTGTTAAGAGGTTTTGTGGTCAGATAAGATTTTGAGAAGTCTAGCACCCCGCTTTGATAAGTAATATCTTTTAACATCAGTGCACTTTGGGAAGATCTTTCTCTTAAGAAATTCTTGTGAGCTAAGTATGGTAGTGCACACCTGTAATCCCAGCTGCTCAAGAGGCTGAGGCAGGAGGATCACAAGTTCGAAGGCCAGCCTGGGCAACTTAGTGAGACCCTGTCTCAAAGAAGGCTGGGGATATAACTCAGTCTTAGAGCGTCCCTGGGTTCAATCTCCAGAAACTCCCCCAAAAAGTTTTGTGTGAGGCTGGGGATGCAGCTCAGGGTAGAGCAATTGCCAATATGTCCCAAGATGTTCAGAGCCCTGAGTTTAATCTTGTGGGGGTGGGGGGGAGAGCTGGAGGAGGGAAATTTTTTTTGTTGAAATTAGCTGTTAGGCTTGTTGCTGCTTCTTGGAATGTATGTGACTTGACTGTGCAATTGTAAGACTTTGTCTTTGGGTTTTAGCTTACGCTTTATGACGATGTACCTATATATTTCTTTGTATTTGCTCTTTTTGGGGTTTCTGGCACCTTTTGGAGTCAGCGATACGACTCTCATCACTTTTGAAAAAAGTCTTGATATTTCATAAAATATTGTTTCTCTTCTATTTTTTCCTCCTTTACTCTATGATTCCTAATTAAATCAGTATTATACTTTCTGTCCTGTCCTATATGTCTCTTATGTTTTTTTTCTGTAATTTTTTTCTCTTCTTGTTCCATCTGGATAAGTTTTGCTTGCCTGTGTTTTATTTATTTTTATTTTTGTGGTGCTGAGAATTGAGCCCATGGCCTTGTGCATGCAAGCATTTTTCCAACTTATCTATATCCCCAGCCCCCTGTGTTTTTAAAAATTTATTTATTCTAATTTGTTATACAAGACAGCAGAATGCATTTTGATTCATAGTACACAAATGGAGCACAGTTTTTCACTTCTCTGGTTGTACACAAAGTAGAGTCACACCATGCATGTCTTCATACCTAGGATACCTAGGATAATGATGTTCATCTCATCCCACCATCTTTCCTGCCCCTATTCCCCCTCCTTTCCCCTCCCTCCTCTTTGCCCTATCCAGAATTCCTCCATTATTTGCCTGTGTTTTAGTTCACTAATTCTCTATTTCAACTCTGTCCAACCTGCTTTCAATTCTTGTTTCTTAATTCCTTATACTACTATTTAGTTCTTTAATTTTTATTTGATTGTATGTAAATAGCACATGTACTAAGAGCCTTCTGTAGATACTCCAGTCTCATTTTCTATAGCACTGCTCAATGTAGTATTCTGAAATAATAAAGATATATTTAACCCCCCCCATCTCTACATGACCATCTTTCATCAACATATTAATCAAATCACTTTAAAGTCTGTCCAAAGACTCCAGTGTCTGGACCACCTGCAGGCCTATTTCCTTCATCTTTTTTTCTTTTGTTTTTGTGTCTGTTATGCCAAGCAATAGTTTACTGTTATTATTATTTGACAACTTTTGAGGTAGTAGCATTATATCAATAATTTTAGATACAATTATAAATTACAATGATAGATTATGTATCTTTAATGATATTCTGCAGAGAGGATTGCCCATTTTCAGGCAGGCAGAGAGAATAGATCACTTCGGTAGTCAAGGACTGAGCTGACTTCAGATGGGGCTTTCGGCCTTATTAAACTTGTCTCTAAAAAATGTAAAACACGCACACACACACACACACACACAAAAACTTGTCTCTAGTTTGCTTTGAATGGTAGCCATTCAGTGATACCATTTGAAAGACTGGGTGTTTCTAGGGTTTCTCTAGCTTTTTTCTTTTCAGCAGCATGAGAGTTTAAAAAGCTTCTTTCCTTTTAATTGCTTTCTGCTGGCTTTTTTAGCCTCTTTATCTGTGTGGTTTGAACATTGACAAATGCCTCAAGGAAGATTTGTACACAGTGGCAGATTTGTTCCTCTCTGCATTCCTTCATTGTGGGACCTTGACCCCTCAAGATGTCATGGGTATCATGGCAACACTTAACTACCAACTTTTGTACCCGTACCTGTGTGAAATTGCCAAAAGCTTGCTGACTTCTTTACCCCCTGGTGGCTGTTCTTTCCTAGCTTCTCAGCCTATTGTCCTGTGCCAATAAATAGGTGGAAAGACCTGACAGGGAAAACTGCACAAAATGGGAAGCTCCCTCTATTCAATGAGTTCCTTCGGCACCTTAAGTCTTAGCTGCCTCAGAAAGTTTCTGATACCTTACAAACAACTATTCTGTTTCTAGGAGGAAATGTTGGTCAGCTCTAGGCTATTCTGTGGTACTCAAAAAGTAGAATTCTTTCCATATTTAGTGTGTCTTGTGAATCTATAGGTTGCTCATGGTTATGTTATTATAATAATGTCAGACTTGAGCATTGAATTTATTTGGGTTCTTATTCAGTTTTCTTCATCTTGCATTTGGACATCTGAACTGACTATTCCTGATACTTGATGGGAAAAATTAAGGGACATAAATAACACGTTGTTAGCAGTTTTTTAAGCAATAAGCAGTTGCTTATTGTCTAAGAGTTAAAATGAGATTTTATTTTTGGTTTGGCTGGTGACCTGCAAATCTCTTTTGACACTTATGAGGTCTAAAAATTGAGAGTTAATCTTTGCTTTAAGTTAATAGTATGTTCCCTTCCTTGTAATATGAGTTTTACATTAACCTATGTCTTTATTAGAACTTTTTAAAATTTATTTTTTACATACATGACAATAGCGGAATGCATTACACCAGTTTATTAGAACTTTTGTGGTGGGAGTACTATATTTATGTGAACACATATGTTTAGAAGGAAGATAATTGAGTGTTTTTTTTTGGAGGGGGCTTGTAAATGTTAGTATTTAAATAAAGTATCCTTTTATTCCTTTAGTATATCTGATGATTGTCAATGTCATGACTGGTATTTAGCATAGTCTGTATCACCTGTGTATTTGTTGTTAAGGAAGTTGTCTTCTATAAAGAAAAATGCTAATTTACTTTCAGCAGCCTTGGATATGTCTCCTTTGTCCTTCCTTTCATTATCCTTGTTCTTTCTCTTCCCTCTTTGATTGAAGTAGTTCCATTAGAAGAGCTATAGAACCTAATTCCGGAGTGGCATTTTTTAAGGAAATTCTGTCTGACCTTTCTTCCCCAGTGAGTCTGATATCTATTTCTAGAGATTAAATGCTTTCTTAGTAATGTGTACCTGATATTTTATTTCTTGCAATTTGCAATTATGCATATTGTATGTTACTTGACTAATAGCTATCCCCCAACTAGACCACAAATTCCATGGTGAGTTTGGAATCCACTCCCCATCATTGTAGTTCAAGCATTAAATTTTTTAGATAAATAAATGAGTGAATTAACTAGCCATCTTTGTTTATTTTTCTTTTTAAAATATCATTTTGATTTTGGGACAGAGACATGTATTAGCCAAGTTCAAAACAGAAAATAATTTGTAATTTTTCAATGTATTCTATACATTTTTCATGTTTTTGTTCTTTATGTTCCTTTATCTTTGTTATCCATATATATAAACAGATGGATTGACTTTATACCTTCATTTTTATTTGTTTTGATGGTGCTGGAGATTGAACCCAGGGCCTTGTGCCTGCTAGGCAAGTATTCTACAAACTGAGCTATGTGCTCATACCTCAGACCTTCATTTTCAATGATATTTATCCATACTTATCAATGTATATACTTAATAGAACATACATATATGTACACATAATTTGCTAAGCAGTTTATGCTCTGGAAGTTAGTTGATAGTTGATGTTTTGTTTTTTTTTTTTCCCCCTGAAATTTATATTGTTTGTTTGCATGTGAAATACTGAATAGGTGATAATTTTGGAAGGTATCACACTTGTTTATGAGCTGTGGTACAAACTGAGGCATAGATTTGTTTTTTTTTACATCTTTGGCTCTGTTTATTTAGATTTTAAGATTGCCCAGACTGGCCTTGAACTTGCAATTCTTTTTTGCCTCAGCTTCCCAAGTAGCTGGGATTACAATCATGTACCACCATACCTTGCAGAGCCATAGCTTTTTAAAGAGCTAAAAATAACTTCTAGTTTCTTCTAGAGCTTCGAATTTCAGATGATTGAATATTCATATATCCTAGGTCTTTGTTTCTTTAGAAATCTCCATTTTTAACAACCTGCAGTGTCTGGCAGATTTTGTTTTTTAATTTGTTTTTATTGATACATTGTGGTATTTGAATTGCAATTATGGCTTTTCAATTTTCTGGCTATCTTTACTTTAAGGAAAGTATTGGGTGCCAGCTGACTCCAGGAAATAGCCATGCCTATTTGAAGGTAGGAGAGAGAGAATCTAGCGATTAACTACTTGTACATAAATGATTCAGTGTAAGGAAGCAAAGGTGAAGTTTAGAATGATAAAAGTAGTAAAAACTACAGAATGTAGAAGCAAAGTTCAGAGGCTAGTGCTTCTACTGTTGAGTAGAGCTTGAGGGGAGACCTCTTGAAAGAGATAAATGAGCTTTGCCTTCTTTTATATATAGATGTAATTTCTTTTTTTCTTCCTTCCTTGTTTCATTCATTCTTTTTTTTTTTTGGTGTGTGTGTGTGTGTGTGTGTGCGTGTGTGCGTGCGCTTGCGTGGGCCAGGGATTGAACCCAGGGGCACTTAATATATAGCATTATATATAACCCAGGGGCACTTAATATATAGTATTATATATAATTAATATATAGTATTATATATAATATATAGTATTATATATAATTAATATATAGTGTTATATATAACCCAGGGGTACTTAATATATAGGGCACTTAATATAGTATATCCCCAGCCCTTTTTTATATTTTATTAGAGACAGGGTCTGACTGAATTGCTTAGGACCTCTCTAAGTTGCTGAGGCTGAGTTTGAACTTGCAGTCCTCCTGCTTCAGCCTCCCAAGTTGCTGGGATTACAGGGGTGTACCATCACACCCAGCTCATTCATTCATTTTTTATTTTTTTGTGATATTGGTGACTGAATCCAGGGCCTTGTGCATGCTAAGCAGGTGCTGTATTGCCGTGCTATACCTACAGTCCAGTTCTTATTTTCTAAATGCCTTTACTTTTGATATTGCTCAAAGTTTTAAATATTATTTCATTTTAGCAAATAACCAATTTTATATACAAACAAGAAAAAATAGAGATTGTGTGCATTGGAATGATTTGTTTGCTTGGTTATAAACACAAATTACAAAGGATCTTATACCTTGTTTGTGAGTTTGAATTTTTTTTTTGGAAAGTGGGGAACTATCAAGCTATCACTTTTAAGTAGAAAAGTGATGTGAATAAAATACCTCTATGGCTTAGAATTTTACATTTTTAATATTCTTAAGACCTAATAATTTCAGTTTTTAGTAACTTTTGAGCATCTTCAAATTGGGGCTTGCTTATCCTTCGGAGTACATTAAAGCATTCAGTTTCCTGAGTTTTATTATTCTTGTGTATTGTGTATTAAAGTTGATCTGAGAATTTGTCTTTGCCTATATTCTTCCTACTCCAAAGTGCGATCCATTCACCAGTAGTATTGTGGTCCACTCACCAGTAGTATCATTATTACTTAGTGCTTAGAAATGTAGAATAGGGCCAGGCCTGGTGATTTGGTAGTTTACGTAATCCTAGCAATTCAGGAGGCTAACAGAAGGATTGCAAATTCAAGGCCAGCCTCAGCATTTTAGACCCTCAGCAATTTAGACAGCCTGTCTCAAAAAATAGAAAAAAACTGGGAATGTTGCTCAGTGGTAAAGCACGCCTGGATTCAATCCCAAGTACAAAAAAAAAAAAAAAAAAAGTGTGTGGTTCTAGGTTCCTTTTTTTTTTTGGTGGTGATGGGGATTGAACCCAGGGTCTTGTGCGTGCATCAGTTCCTTATTAAAAAGAAATTAAAAGAGGAATTAATCAACTTGTCATTTGGTAGATAAGTAATTTTTTAATGATAGCTTATTACGCAACATCTGACATGTAATGCAGAAGGTAGTAAAATTAACAATATGAACAGAAACTTTCTATGCATTGATTTATTTTAGCAAAGTTTCATGTTTTATCTATAAAAATGAAAATAATAGTGATTTAATGCTGAATCCCATTTTATTCCAACAGTGATATTTATTCATATGTATATTTGTATATATGAGTGTTTGTATGTATATATATATTTGAAATATTTGTTTTAAATAAAAAAAGACCTACTCGTGTCTTGGAGAATCATTTCTAGTACTATTTTGCTATATATTTAATCATTATCTGTCAAAATTTATAATATATCATTTTGATTAACTGTATGCTATGATATTGATAGTAGTGTCTAAATAAAGTTTTTTTTGATCGTTTAGAATCTCATACTCAAAACCAAAAAAGTTAACTCTTTGTTTTTGGTACCAAGGATTGAACCTCAGGGGTGCTTAATCACTGAGCCACATCCCAGCCCATATATATATATATATATATATATATATATATATATATGTATATGTATATGTATATGTATATGTATACACACACACATACATATATATATATATACATATATATGTATATGTATATGTATACACACACACACACACACACACACACACACACACACACATATATATATATATATTATTTATTTTTTAGTTGTAGTTGGGCACTACTATATTTTTATGTGGTGCTGAGGCCGAACCCAGGGCCTTGCACTTGCTAGGCAAACGCTCTGAACTCCTGATTCTCCTGCCTCAACCCCAATCCTCCCTTTTTTATATTTTATTAGAGACAGGGTCTCTCTGAGTTTCGTAATGCCTCACTCTTGCTAAGGCTGGCTTTGAACTCCTGATTCTCCTGCCTCAGCCTCCTGAGCCGCGGGGGTTACAGTTCTGTGCCACTGGTCTGACTCCCCTTTATTTTTAAATTTTGAGACAGGATCTCGCAGAGTTCATTAGACTGGCCTGGAGCTTGCAATCTTCCTGCCTCAACCTCCTGATTTTCGTGGGATTACAGGTGTGGCTACCACATGTGTAGCAGGGTAATGTTTTTTGACCTGGATGTAGGACTTGAGTGAGACATAGCTGAATTTTAGCTTTCAGTCTTCAGAGTGATTATCTGAAGATAATCAAATACAGTAGCTCTGCATCATCTGACTAATAGTAGATCTAAAAGAGATCAGAAAAAGAAAAAAGGGAGGAAGAAAATGGAGAAAAATTTCTCTGAGGTCAAGAACACTTCAGTTAATTTGTTTGAAAAGGCCTGCTGAATGTCAAGAAACTGAATGCAAAAATATCCACAGTTTGTAAAGTGTGCTGTGATGTAGAAACCTGATGCTAGAGAAGTTCCTCAAGCATAGGAGCTGGGCATAGGGTAGAAAAACTTGTATAGTAGGAGCCAAGAAAAAAAAAAAAAAGCCACATTGCTACAGGAGTCTGCAGGACAAGCATACTTGAATTAAGAAGCAAAACAACAACAAAACAATGTCTTTCAGTTCCTGGTATGACTCTACTGACCCCTCTATTGACAAGGCATAATGTTGTGCTACCTGGCAAAGGAAAAATACTTAAGGGCTCAAATACATTTTCAAAAAGGGTGGATTTAGTTGTGAGAGTCAATAAATCCATAACTGACACACCTGTACATTAGCTTTTGATGTGATTTTAAAAGCTATTTTCTCAGCATTTAATTTATACTTAAACTGGTTAAATTTACTTAAGTGTCTGAAGTTTTCTTCTTCTGAACCATTTGATGCCCATTATTGTTTTAATTCGATTAATATTATTATTTTAATTTCCCATTCATTATTATAAAATATTAGGGATAGTGCAATAAAATATTTTACAAATTGTGCTGGATGCAGTGACACACGCCCCTAGTCCCAGCAACTCAGGAGGCTGAGACAGGAGAATTGCAAGTTCAAGGCCAGCCTCAGCAACTTAGGGAGATCCTGTCTCGAAATAAAAAATAAAAAGGACTGGGAATATGGCTCAGTGGTAAAGCACCCTTGGATCCAGTCCCCATTGCGTGCGCGCTCGTGCCTGCACCCAGACACACAGACACAGATTTTTTTTTTTTTTTAAGAAATTGCAATAAAGGACAGTGAAGTAAAGATAAAGATGGAAACTGATATGTAGGCCGCCACGTGGGACCATCATAGTATAGTAGCATAAACTATTGGTTTATCAAACAACCTAAATTTAACAAAGGCTCACTTAAGATACTTAAATGTGAGTTTTCTGAAAGTTGATTATCACCTATAATATACTTGATTGAAAAGTTATTACTAAACTCATACCTATAATATACTTGATTGAAAAGTTATTACTAAACTCATATATTGCCAAGAGCCATCCATGAACTGTGTGTGAACTATAAAGCAATGTGGAAGCCATTAGGCAGGAAAGCCTGGGATTGGCAACTCCCAGTGGCTACCCTGCTGGTTTCAGAATGCTTGGTTCATGTGGCTTCCTACCTAGCTTGATCAAAAGTTCAGCATAGGGCTGGGGTTGTGGCTCAGTGGTAGAGCTTTTGTGTAGCACATGTGAGGTACTGGGTTTGATCCTCAGTACCACGTAATAAATTTAAAAAAATTAAGTTAAAAAAAGTTCAGCTCAGCATTGGAGATGGGGTGACCCATTGGAGACACACATCCTCTAGGAGCTGGATGTGGCTTGCCAAAATGCCAATCAACTTGTTTGCTTCAAGACCCCTGCCACACTGAGAAGCAAGAGCCCCAGACTCCTCCTGCTGAAACCTCATTCCTGGCTTTGATGTACTTCCTCTTAAATAAAGAATCGGAGCCATTTTTTTGTCCTTTGGTTCCAGCTCCCATCAGGACTGGAAGACCTGTTAGGTGCTCAGCTTATGTAATTTCTGGCTTTGTCTCTATTTCTTACTAATTAGTTAAGAATTTCTATATCTCTGGTGGCTCACTCCTCCTGTGCAGGAATCTACCCCTGTGGGGTGCTGGCTACCCTGCAATAATATATATTAATTTAAATAGTCAGAAAAGTACTCCAAATTCATAGTCAATGAACTGTAATGTGACTTGTCATATATCGTACTTTTCAATAATCTATACGGAGAGCATTAAAATGTAGAGAATAAGGGAAATTTCCCCTATACCCTCTGAAACTTTGCTGGAGTAGACTTGAGAGATAAAAATAGGAGAAGCAGCATTTAAAAATCAGTATGGAGGAAAATCACAGGAGTGTGATTACCCAGTGGCTCAACATTATTCAACTTATATAAGAAACTTATATACTCCAATTTTATAGGGCAGGATGGGGAATATAGACAGTTTCATTAAGTAAATATCTTTGGGTTAGTTAATATTGGTTTGATCTCTCCTCATTAATATAACTTAAATTACTGTGTTGTACTGGGGAAAAAGTTCTATCTGGTACAAAAAATATGGAAGAATTGAGAGTGTAAAATAGTGGAAGCACTGGACAAGGACAGAGGAGCTTTCATCCCAATTCTGTACCAATTAATTGGTAATTTTAAATCAATCGTTTAGCTGTTTCTTTATTCCCATACAAATGAGGGTCTAGATACTTATGATCTTTTGGCACAGGATACAACAGAGTTGATATTACAGAATAATTTTTAAAAGGCAGGTATACCCTCCCCCCCACCACCAGGTGCATGTGTGTGAGAGACTCAAACTCATTACTCAACTGTTGCCCAGCAAGGATATTTTGAGACTTTGATGAAGTCAGATAGTAGTTATTTCAGTAAATTTATTTACATATAAATGTAGCTTTGGGGAGTGCTTGTAAAATTTGATCTTTTAAATTTTTCAAATTCCTCTGTGTATATATTGTTATTTTGTCTGAGGTTTGAAGAATGTATGTTCTAAGAAGTAAACCTTTCCTAGATCACATCCAAATTTAATAATCTTTGCTTTAGGTGGAAAAGGGTAGTTTTTAGTTTTGAATTGTAATCTTAAGGGCCAGTCATTTGATTTCTGAAAAGATTAAGCCTTCTGAGATATTCAGTAAATGAAGACTATTTTTATCTGAATGTTTTAGCAGATTTTTTTTTTTTAATACACTAAGTCATCTTATAGCTTTATAGTTTGTTTTTTGGCCAGTAAGAATTTCCTATCTTCTTCTTCCTTCTTTTGAGGAATGTTTATTTTGTTGTCATTGTCTTTTCCCAGTGGTTGCTCTTAATCATTTGTGTGGAGTATGTACCTAGGTTTGTGTTCCCAAAGTACTCTGAGTCTGTAGAGATAATTGCTTAGGTGCAAATATTTTCAAGTGCTTGGGGATAATAAGCTGACTTGAGTTTTGTTTCATATGTTAAGCAGATATTGCAGTGGTCATTAGTGTCCTATTTTTCTCAACTTTTATCTGCACCTACCTGCTTTTCTTTATTTCTGGTGTATTTTAAAGTAAATGTAAGTTATGTTATTTCATTCCTAAATACTTAAGTATTTAGGATAGCATTAAGATAACATTATGTTAACTCTTGCTCATAACAAATCATAACTCATAACAAATCACAGCAAATTTAGTAGCTTTAAACAGTAAGCATTTGTTATCTCATAGTTTATGAGAGTTTGGGTAGAGATTAAGGGATCCTCTGCTCTAAGTCTGTTATAGACTATAGTCAAGATGGCTACTTCATCTGAATCCTTGAATGGGGAAGGATCTGCATTCAAGCTTATGTGGTTGCTGGCAGGATTCAGTTTCTTGCAAGTCCTTGGTCAAAGGCTGCCTTCAGTTTGTTGCCATGTGGGCCTCTTCAACATGGAAGTCACAGTTTTATGTACACTAGGCCCAGAAATGATATCTTGTCACCTTTGCCATTGTTCTAGACTGTCAAACACACAAGGGAATGAATTATACGAAGATGTGAATACCAGGAGAATAGGTATCATTTAAAGCCATCTTTGAATTTCTCTTCTAGAGAACTTTCCATTTCTTATAACTTCAGTACTGTTATTTTGCTTAACAGTGTGGCAATAATATTTTAATAACAACTGATACCCACCTCACTAAATTTTCTGTTTTTACCAAAATGTCTTTTTATAGTTAGTATTTTTGAATCATATCCACTCACTTCAAAATTCTTTTTATCAAGAAGAATCTTCCCATCTTTTTACCAGTTTTCTTTCAATCCATTGATTTTTTTTTAAGAAATGATGTCATTTATCCTGAAGAGGCTCCCATATTTCTGGATATGTTCACTTGCTTTTTTGTAGTTGCATTTGACTAATTCCTTTAATGTCATACTTTATGTACAGCAGTACTTGGAATTAAATGGATCTAGGTAGATTTTGTAACACTTTTTTTTTTTTCTTATAACTTCTCTCTAGGTGGTGTCATGTACTTTCTATTTTAACAATTCAGGATGTACAAAGTTCAATTTTTTTGTGAAGTTTTCCATCTATCTTTCATTTATGATGTTACTATCCAAAGATAGTCATTATAGATAAACTATTTCAGTAAAGGCATCAAAACGAATGTTTCTGCATTTCTTTCACATTTACTTGTTGCATTTTTTTTTTCCAGTATAGGCTTTCCCCTTAATTAGAGCTTTTTGGTTACTCTGAAATACAGTTGTTCTGGGAAAGCAACATAAATGCTTTTTTTTTTTTTTTTTTTAGAAAGATGGTGACATGATCCATGAAAAATTAAAAGTTTTATTTCAAATACCAACTGGTATTTGGTGTATTTCTTTAAGTATCTAATTTTATTTTCAAAAGAAAAACATTATCAACATTAGTTTATTATGTTTTAAGTAACTTTAATAGTCATTCTTTTTGATGACAGAGTATTCCATTTTTTGTCTAGTAGGTGCACCTTCAGGGTTGCTCCTGTATTCCTTTGAATAATTCCCATTCTAATAGATTTTCTTGCTTTTTGGTATAATACTTTTGTGTGAGAATGATGCTTAGAATGCAGAGTTGGAAACTAGGAACACTTATTGCTACTATAAATTGTTATTTCTTTTGGACCTTCCTAGGGTATGTAGCTGAGAAATAAAATTTTTTAGAAGAAAAAATAATTATGAGTTTATACTATTCCAATTCAAATTTGATTTACCAGATTGTAACTTCTTTCATTTAACATTTGTTATTTTTTTCTTATGCTGAAAATATTTCCTAAGATCACCATTAATATGATTACTGTTTTGCCATATCTCTGTGTGTGGGGTGAACATATCTCATAGTTTATGAGAGTTAAAAGTTTGGGTAGAGATTTAGGATCCTTTATGGTTTAAAACATAGTTTAAATGTAATAACATCAGTGTTGTTACTGGGTAAAGTTTGCATGTCTTTGCAGGTTCTTCTCCCTCTTCTCTTTATATTGTAGTGCACTGAGGATAGTAAATATTTTGTTTTTAAGGTAATTGAAATAAAACTTAATTTTTCATGGATCATGTCACCAACTTGATTTGCAGTTAAGTTCATTTGTTTTCAATTTTTAGGGGTTCATTTGTTCGCTGTGCTTTTACATTGTGTAAAACATCAACTTGATTTCAAATTTTAAACTGTACAGCTTGCATCTCTGTCACTTTTCATCCCCTCTAATATGGATAGCCAATTTATTAGCTTTTGGTCCATCCTTCTGTTGTTTCCTTTTGCAAACTCGAGCAACTACTTATGTATTCACAGTTTGTTTAATCATTCACCAATAGAATGGCATATAGATTTTTTTCTAGTTTGGGGTTATTAGAAATGAAGATGTTTTAAACATTCATGTACAGTTTTTTTTTTTTTTTTTTTTTGCTTGAATGTCAATTTTCATTTCTCTGGGATAAATGTCCAGAGTCTAGTTTTTGGGTTGTATGATAAGTGGTTAGTTTTAAAAGAAACTTCCATACTCTTTCCTAGAATGACTATACTATTTTATAGTTCCACCATCATATATGAATGATCTAGTTTTTCTGAATACTTGCTAGCATTTGGTGTCATTGTTATTTTTTTTAAATTTTGATATTCTGTTAGATATGACATCTGATTATGGTTTTTGTTTGGATTTTCCTAATGATAAATGAAGTTGCCCATCTTTTTGTGTATTTATTTGCCATCTGTGCATCCTTAGTTAAATGTCTGCTCATGTCTTGTCTGTTTTCTAATTGAATTGCCTGCTTTTTTTTTTTTTTTTTAACTGTTGAGTATTCAGAATTCTTCACATATTCTAGATGTAAGTCTTGCTGATATGTAGTTTGGAAATATGTTCTTAGTTTGTAGCTTTCTTTTTCATCCTCTTAACAGTCTTTCTCAGAGCAATTTTTCAATTTTGCTGAAGTCCAATTTTTGCTTTTATGGGTCTGTTTTTTGTATAAGAATTCCTTGCCTAGAAAGGGAAACTTACCTTGTTGGTGGGATGTAAGTTAGTATAGCTATTATGGAAAATAGAATGAAGATTCCTCAGAAAACTGGAACTAAAACTACCATATGATCCAGCAATTCCATTACTGCCTATACATCCAAAGGAAATGAAATGATTATATCAAAGAGCTATTTCACACCCATCCACCACTGTTCACAAGAGCCAAGATATGGAATCAACCAAGATGTTTATTGACAGATGAATGGATAAAAACAAGTGATATGTATTTACATGATGGAATATTTTTCAGCCATGAAAAGGATGACACCTCCATATTAATTTATTTAGTAATTTATTTGTATCTGTTTGGATTCATGCGTACTTAGTTTGTACTTTTAAGTTATGATCAATACTATTCTAATTATTTTGTTGCTTTACTTGTTTTCATCTTTGGCTGTATCCTTCCTTCTTTTCTTTCTTCACTTCCTTAACTTTCGGTACCACAAGATGCTCCATCTTGTTATTTCCTGCCCCCATTTCTCTATGGAAACTGTGATTCCTTTTATTGGAGAAAAGCATCAAAATCCAGGTGTTAGGTGTACTGCTTTTGGGATGTTATTTCTTTCAGACCCTTTCAACTGGCAGAGCAAAGAAAAATGATTATATACTAACTGTGTATATATATATATCTATAAATATTTGTATATGTGACCGAGTATGCTGCTGGTTATATTCAATTAAGAGTGAAATAAGTTCTCCTACTTTAATCTCTTACCACATGAATAATTCCAGGCTCTTCCCCTTCTAATTTGTAAATTTTCACCTCAGTAATAAAAAAACTGGACTCTATTTGTTAGGCATTTGCTTCATTGATTGATTACAGTATATGTATGCAGCAGTATTAAAATTGCTCATCTGTACTTTGTAAGACACACTTTTATCCACCAGAGTATGCATATCCTATTGTCTTTAGTTTTATAAATTCCATTTCATTTCCAGTGTCACTTAGATCTGCACCTTTTCCTCTACGCCTATCAGTAAGGCCAGTTAGTTGTACAAAGTGGCCAAAACATTTTGCATTCCCCTCAGCTGCCTTGCTTGTACTTGATACTGCCTCCTCCCCCCATTCTATTTCATTGCTGTGTTTAATAATATGTGATATTGAATGTCTTTTCAAATGTTCATTTTCTGTCTTCTTAAGTTTATATCTTTTGCTCATTTATGAATTGTGTTGTTTTCTTATTTTGCAAATATTTCCTTTCCATACCTTTGGGTTATCTTTTTACTCTTGTAATAGTGTCTGCAGAGCACAAGTTTTAATTTGAATAAAGTCCAGCCTGTTTTTTTTTTTTTTTTTGCTTTCATAGATTATACTTTTGATGTTGTATCTGAAATATCATTGCCTAACCCAAGTCTCTTATATTTACATATAAACTATATATGTTGCTTTCTAGAAGTTTTATACTTTTGTGTTTCACACTTCTAAGATCCATTTAAGTTGATTTCTTATAAAATGTATAAGATCTTGATTTTTTTTTCCTAGGTAGATATCTGATTTAGTACCATTTGTTGAAAATTCTGTCTTCATTGAATTGCCTTTGCTTTTGGTCAAAGATTAGTTGATTATATTTGTTTGGATCTATTTCTGGAGCCTATA
The DNA here is from genome assembly GCF_048772815.1 of Callospermophilus lateralis. Classification (NCBI taxonomy): domain Eukaryota; kingdom Metazoa; phylum Chordata; class Mammalia; order Rodentia; family Sciuridae; genus Callospermophilus; species Callospermophilus lateralis. The sequence goes on along the minus strand of NC_135305.1, from coordinate 22,796,417 downwards.
TTCTAATCTGTTGATCTGTACAGTTATTCTTTTGTTATTACTGCACTGTCTTGACCTCTATAGTAACTTTTAGTTAAGTCTTGAAGGTAAGTGATATCATTTCTTCAACTTAGTGCTTCAGTATTGTTGGCTATACTGAATCTTTTGTTTTTCATATAAACTTTACAATCTGTTTTGTCAATATTCGTAACATAACTTGTTGTGATTTGCTTATGATTGGATTGGATATATTAGAGCAAATTGGGAGGAACTGATGTCTTAAAAATATTGAATCTTCCCATCTATGAACATGGACTGTCTCTGTATTCATTTATATTATCTTTGATTTCTTTCATCAGCAATTGAAGTTTTTCTCATACTGAATCTTATGCATATTTTATTATATTTGTTCTTAAGTACTTTATCTTTCAAGTACTAATATAAATGGGTTATATTTGAAAGTCCAATTATTCATTGTTTGTATATAGAAAAGCAATTGACTTTTGTACATTCTTTTTTTTTTTTTTTGTGGTGCTAGGCCTTGTGCATGCAAGGCAAGCACTTTATCAACTGAGCTATATCCCTAGCCCACATCAATTTTAAATGCTACAACCTTTGTATAATTACTTACTAGTTGCAGGAGTTTGTTGATTCTTTGGGATTTTCTGTAGACAATCATGTCATCCATCCATACACACACACACACACACACACACAGACACACACTTTTCCTTTTAAAAATTTTATTGTACTAGATAGGACTTCTGGTATGATGTGGAATAAGAGTGATTTATTCCTATCATATGGGTGAAGCATCTAATTTTCTACATTAAGTGTAATGTTAGCTATAGGTGTTATGTGTAAATTTTTTTAAATAAATTTAAGGAAGGTCCCCTTTTGCTGGGAGCCATTAGCCAAGTAGGTATGACAATTTCCTTGCCAGCGTATCCCCACGTTGCTTTTTTTTCCTCCTAGTTTTCTTTTGTTTCCTATTTTGTGGGTTTAAAATTCTTGTCTTCCTACATCTTTTCTATCTTCCTACATCTTTTCTTATCTTTTTTTTTTTTTTACCTTTCTGTACTTCTGTTTTTAAAGTTTTTCTCTTCAAGTTTTTAATCTTTTTTATCTAAATATATTTTATCCTATTATCTTCCCATTTTCATGGTTTTTTTTTCTTTGTCATGAAGGCATCTTAACCACCTTCAATTTAATCTTTTAAAGCCTTTTAATTATCATCTATACTGTACTTTTAAATATACTTTTTCATCACCTACAGCTTTACTCTTTTAAATGAGGCTTAGATTCTGTTTAAATCGCTTAATGTTAGTTTACATGGCTGCCCTTCAACCAAAGGCCTTTTTTACTCCATTAAGAAGCTTTGTCTCAATCTGCCATGTACAAATACCTTTTTCTTCTTTCTTTTTTTCTCAAGCTTTTAAAGAAGTCTAGTTTCCTCAAAATCTTTTTAAATGGCATTTTACAACTTTTTACTTTACCACAGAGATTATCTCATCTAGAAACATTTCTTTTTTTTTAACCTTCCATATTAAAATATATTTTTACATCTTGAATCTTTTTATATCTTTTTTCTAGCCGTTAACCTTTTTTATCAATTCACATTCTGAAACAACTCTTATAAAATTTCTGATTTAGACAAATTACTCCACTTTAATAAGATGAAGTATTTTTATGTTTTTTTATGGTACTATAATACTATAATTGAAACCCAACTGAAACTTCTTATACTCTTTGTATATAAATTATACCTGATAGAATCTTAACACTTAGTAACCTTGTTTCAGCAAAGACACAGACTAAAGCAATATTAAACCTTTTTTCCATTTAACAATTTATGAAAACACACATAATGTTTAAATATATTACCTTATGGAACTTAATAAGTAAAGAGTACTTGATTTTATATTTAGTGGTTGATATTTTAACATTTTAGCTTTGTAAATTAATCAGATGTCTGTAAAAACCAAGATCTTAGACAATTGTAGTAAACAGAATTAGCTATCTTTTTCTTGTTGAAGAAAAATCCTTCTACAGGATACCATGATGGTCCCATTGATATACTTAATAACTCGTCTTTAAAAAGCCATGGGCTACATTTTTGTATTATATCAACATATGCCCTAGCTGTTCTTGGTCTTACTGGGGTGCCTCCTTTCTCTAACAATTTCTCTTCCTTGGAGGCGAACAACTTCAAACCTTGAGTCAACCATTTTCCCGAGTTTGCCTGAGAAAGTTCTAGGAACAGGCAACTTGAAATAAAAACAAAATAAATCAAAATAGGAACACATTGTTTTTTGAAATGGTCACCCATTCTCTCGCCTTCCCTCAGGGGCGAGCAATTTCACTTACCCCTAAGCTTCAGATGTTCCCCGCACGGACCACCAAATGCCCCAGTCTGGCTGGGCACAAATCACGAGCCACTCACAGCTTTGTAGATTCAAACAGTAATTCTTTATTCCCGAACTCACACCGGCCATCTACAAACACGTTCTGGGGAAATCCACGTTCTCTGCCTGAATCCACACCTCCACTGGGCTTCTGTCTCCCAAAAATACTGTCTGAATCCCGTGAGAACTCAAGAGGAACTCAGGCAGCAGGATACGCCCTATTCCCAGCAGGAATAACCTTCCTAAACCGGGAACGCCCTAAACCCGGATTATCCTAAACCGGGAACGCCCTAAACACGGATCCGCCCTGGTCCTTGAGCAAGGTCACCTTCCAGGAGTCCTTCCACTAAGCAACATGGGGGTACGCTGGCAAGGAAATTGTCATACCTACTTGGCTAATGGCTCCCAGCACCCTTTATTCCTAATTAGCTTGGGTTTTTAATTATGAATTGATATTGGATTTTTTGAAAAGCCTTTTCTGTATCTATTATATAACTTTTTTTCTTTTACCTATTGATGGAATGTATTAATTGTTTTTGGAATGCTGAACCAGCCTTGCATACCTGGAATAAATATTTTGATTATGCTATTATTACTTTCATGAATTGAATTTGATTTGCTAATATTTTGTTGAGTAAATTTTTTTGCATCTATATTTATAAAAGATACTGAGCTGAAATTTTTCTTAGGATGTCTTTATTTGGTTTTGATATTAGGGTAATGCTGGTCTCATAGAGGAAATGTTTCCTTTGCTTATTTTGTAGAAGACGTTTTAGAGAATTGGAATTATCACTGTCCTTAAATGTTTGGTAGAAATCACTAGTGAGACCATTGGGCCTGATGCTTTCTTTTTTTGGAAGATTATTATTATTTTTTTGAATGACATGAAATTTAATAACCTTGTAGGAAAAAACAGACTTTGTCTCTTGTTTTTTTTTTTTTTTTTTTTTAATATTTATTCTTTAGTTTTTTTTGGCATACACAACATCTTTGTTAGTATGTGGTGCTGAAGATCAAACCTGGGCCGCACGCATGCCAGGCGAGCGCACTACTGCTTGAGCCACATCCCTAGCCCCAATCTCTTGTTTTTAATTATTGTAGCATTCTATACACTGACACAGAAGTAAAAGAAAAAGACTGAAACTTAAATGTGAAAACTCTTTACAAGTCAATCCATAGCTTTATACATTTAAGAATATGTTAATGGACAGCTGAAGAATAAGATTATTAATTATTGATTGAATTTCTTTAGTAGTTATTGGCTTTGTCTCCTTGAGTTTTAGTATTATGTCTTTCAAGAAATTGGTCAATTTCATCTGTGTTATCAATTTTGTGAGAATAGTGTTATTTGTAATATTCATCTTATAATCCTTTGATATCTAAGATCAGTAGTGATGCTTCCTTTTCAACAAATATTAGTGATTTGTATCTTTTCTGCCCCCCTCTTCTTTGGTTAACCGAGCTAGAGGCTAGTCAGTTTTATTGGTCTTTTCAAGTAACCAACTGTTTGTTTAATTTTTCTTCCTTTGTGTTACCTGTTTTTAATTTCATTCATTTTTACTCTAATTTTTGTTTTATTTTTTTCCTACTTCATTTATTCTTAAATTGCTTTTCTTTTCTGGTTTCCTAGGGTGGAACCTTTTAAATCTGATTAACTAGCATGTATTCAATGTTGTAAGTCTCCTTCTAGTCATTGGTTTCATTGTATCTCACACATTTTGCTGACTATTTTCTTTCATTTTTACTTAGTTCAAAATATTTTTGAATTTGTCTTGAGACTTCTTTGACTTATATGTTACTTGGAAATTTGTTGTTTACTCCAATTATTTTAGGATTTTCTAGGATTTCTAGGATTATCTTTCTGTTAATGATTTTTAATTTAATTCCATTATGGTTTGACAGCATACTTTGCATAATATTCTGTCCTTTCATGTTACTAATTATGTGTTCTATAATATGCTTGATATCCCCCCCCCCCCCCGCCAGGGATTGAACCAGGGCCTCCCATGTATCAAGCAAATGCTGTACCACTGAGCTACTTCCCCAGCCCTTACTGCATTTGAAAGGAGTTTATATTCTGCTATTGTTGGATGAAGTATTCTTTAAATATCAATTAAATCTTGTTGGTTGATGGTGCTGTTCAGTTCAGTGGTATTCTGAATTTCTGCCCACTGAATCTGTCAATTACTAAAAGAGGGAGGTTGGTGTCTCCAGTTATAGTAGTGCTTCTTGCAGTTCTGTCAGTTTTTCTTTCAAGTGTTTTGACACTTTTTTGTTCAGCACAGACACATTAAGGATTGTAATGTCTTCTTAGAGGGTTAATACTTTTTTCATTAATGCCTCTCTTTATATCCCTCATGATTCTCTCTGTTCTTAAGTCTGACTGATATTAATATAGCTACTCAGTTCTCTATTTGAAGCATGATAATATCTTTCTCCATTTCTTTATATTCATCTATTTGTCTTTAGGGTGAGGTTTTTTTTTTTTTTAATAGATAACGTATTTGAACTTTGTTTTTCTTCATCCACTCAGTCTTTATTTTTAAATTGGTTTGTTTAGACTGTTCACATATAAATTTATTATTGATACAGTTGAATTGGTGTCTACATTATTTGTAACTGTTTTCTATTCAGTGCACTTGTCTTTGTTTATTCTTGTTTTCTTTTTTTTTTTTGATTTGAAAATTCAACTTTATTTACAAAAGTTCTGTCAACAAAGATGCCATTCCACCCCTTCAAAATAACTGATAATTTTCACAAAAACCATTAACATAGTTTAAACCTTTCTACATAAAACTATATTATGGGATAAGCAAACAACCTTATAAGATGATTCAAGACATATAAACAAAAAATAAAAAACAACATCTAGCATGAATGCTCTATTGACAGAATGAAGAATTAAGAATCACACTTTTTAATGTGCTGCTCCACCAAGAAATGGAAACATGATAATATTTTGGGAGGTAAAGGCTTCACAATAAACAGTGTTGTTACATAGGATAGTTTAGTTGTGATTATTTAGGGTTGATATTGCAGGCTAATATTTATGCTGATTTTATAGAATAAGTCGTCATCATTGTAAAAAGGGTACAGACATTTCTATACAGATTTTTCTACCAAAGAAAATGCGGATACTGGCTTGATCTTATTATTCAGGCCAATTAATAAAATGCATAAAAAGAACTTGAGACTACAATCATCAGGTGACTTACAAAATTAGAATTTTCCCTGAAATCAAATAGTATTATCCTTTATAGTATATATAAATCTTAATTTTTTATAACAAGACCATATAGACTATTTAACCAACAGTTTAAAATAAAATTATCCAAATTACTTATTTACCGTTTACATGTGATAATTACTTAAAAATTCTTTAAATTTAATCTAGGGGGATAATTACTCTCACATCACAGCTAAGTCACGAGGAACTTCAAAACTTTGGAAAAAAATTCATCCCTGAGAAGTGTGAGAAAAACATCTAAAAACCCAAACAAACAACCCAGAGAGAGAGTCTTGTACCCTTTAAACAATCTTTACCATAGCACAAACTGTTATTAATAGCCAGCAATCAGATGTATTTCAATCCTGGACAGCTACTACCTCTGGTGACTTGATCTTTCTGTAATTAAACTGCAAGTGCAGTATTTTTTTTTTTTTAAATCAGATAAATAGAAACTCTGGTTTTATTTTCAATTTTACATTTTTGTCAAGTGAAATATAAGCCTGCTAAGAAATGAATATTCTAGTAATGACTGAAATAATAACTTCACTGGCATCTCTTCTTCTAGGTCTCCATTTCTCCCATTGTTGTTCACCCAAATAATAAAAGCAGTACGATAGCAACTGAGTTTACTATTATCAATGGCACTCGCATTACAGTTCTTACAGATCGAATCAGGTTCGTTAGCTGAGATTTAATTCCTGGTTCCTCTCCGAATCCACTAATTCCCTGGTCTGTTCCCCAGCCAGTGTTTTCAAGGAAGCGCTCCTCATGCGGGATGGTGATGGCGTTGACACACAGCAGGGCTACCTGAAGTAGTGAATACAGGGTAAAGGCCATGGTCACCGGGAGCCTTCACGAGGCCCAACTGAACCCTCTCCTGCTGCCGCAGCGGACTTGGCGCCGCCACCACCCCCGCTCTATTCTTGTTTTCTATCCGATTTGAAATGAACGTTCAATGTGATTTCTTCTCTTGTCTTTTAGTATATCAATTATACTTCTTTAAAATTGTTTTAAGTGGTTGTGCTAAAGTTTGTAATACATATTATGATTAATCTAAATTTAGCTTTAAATGTGTATGTTGCTAGAACAGGTACCTTATATCAGAATATTTGTTATTCCTACCTTTTTTGGTCTGCTTTGTGCTGCTGTGACAGAATAACACAGATTGGGTTTGTAATTAACAGAAATTTATTGGCTCAAATTCTGGAGGCTAGGAAGCCTAGGATTTACAGGCCAGTGTCATTTTGCCACATCATTTCACCGCAAAAGGACAAATGGGGGGATAGAGGATTGCAAAACGAAGCCTAACTAACTCTTATAAAGAACTCACTTCTGCTTTGTTTAACCCACTTCCACAATAATGGTGTTCAATCCATTAAGGACGGCAAGAGCCCTCCTAACCTAGCCATTTATTGAAGTTTCCACCTCTTAATACTATTAAACTTTTCAAACTATAGTATCTCTCCTATCATAATGTAGTTCATGAATTTCACTCATCTATATGCTGTACTCATCCAATGTCAGTTAAGAATAAGAAAAAAGTTTTTTTAAAATCTTAATTTAATCTGTTACCCTATTTATGTAGATCCATGTATCTAACTGTTGTAGTCAGCTTTTTTGCTGCTGCGACCAAAAGATTTGTCAAGAAGAATTAGAAGAGGAAAAGTTCTGGAGCTCAAGTTTCAAAGGTCTCATTCCATAGGTGGCTTACTTCATTGCTCTGGGCTTGAGGTCAGGCAGAACATTCTGTCAGAAGGCATGAGAAGGAGAGCAGCTAAAAACGTGGAACCAGGAAGCAAAGAGAGATATCCCTCACCAGGGACAAGATACATAAAAGAAGGCTCCCCTCCAATGACCCACCTCCTCTAGCCACACCCTACCTGCCTACAGTTAGTACCAGATCAATGCATTGATTAGATTAAGGCTCTTACAACCCAGTCATTTCACCTCTAAACTTTCTTGCACTTCAACACTTGAGCTTTTGGTGGACACCTAATGTTTAAACCATAACCCTAACCTATATAATTTCCTTCTCTCTGAAGAACTTATGTTAACATTTCTGTAAGTAACAGTTGGTTTACTATTACTGGTATGGGTAACAAATTCCCTTAGTTTTTGCTTTAGGAAATATTTTTCATTTTTGAAAGGTAATTTTACTCAATATAGAATTTTAGGGTTTTTTTTTTTTTTTGGTTCCCCTTTCAGCAACTTTAAATATTTTATCCTACTGTTTTCTTTTTTTCTGCAATTGAGTTATATCCTCAGCCCCATCTTACTATTTTCTTGCTAGTGGGATTTTTATGAGAATTCCAGGGTAATTCTTATCCTTGTTCCCTGGTAATGACTTTTTTCCTGTGCCTTCTTTCCTCTCTTTCTTTCTCTTCTTGTATTGCAATTAGGCTTTTTGATTTTCTTAACGTCCTTGGATATTGCCTCCCCCATACAATTTTTTTTTTCTTTTTAGTTTATGAACTTTCTGTTGACATATCTTCAAGCTCACTGACTCTTTCCTTATTACATTTCCCACATGTCTGGCATCTTGTCTACTTTTTCCTTTAGTGCCCTTAAGATATTAATCATAATTATTTTTTAAAATTCTCTAATGTCATATTCTTAAGTCTACCTGAGGAAGTTAGCTGGGACCTCTAGCCTTTATTCATTATCTCCTAGCATCTAATTTTAAGTGATAGTCTTTTCCTTTCAGTTAATATTTTTAAAATATTTTATTCTAATTTGTTATATATGACAGGAGAATTCAGTTAATATTTTTTATGAAATCAATAAGAATGTTCTAACTTGCACCTATTCTTGCCATTCATTAGTTTGATTTATCCTTTCTACGTTTTTTTTTCCAGTACACATTTATATTCTATTATGTTGTACTTACCTTCATCCTTAATTTTAGTTGTGTAACTAAATATGTTTTTAGTTCATATGACCACATTTTAGGGCTTTCAAGTCATTTTGGGATTTGTATAGTTTGCTTTTTAGTGGGTTTTTTCCAGAAGAGCTCAAGGAATATGTTGTTAAGTATGCCTTTAAACTTGAAGAACAGTTTAGCTATAAAGTCCTTGGCTCACATTTTTTGTGCCTGAGTATCTTAAAATTTCTGTTTGATTGTATGAAAAGTATAGCTTTTAAGTTTTACACACACACACACACACACACACACACACCCCTATATATAGTTTATTTTTTTCTTATAAGTGACTTGATGTTTTTACCTGAATGCTCAAAAGCTTAAAAAAAAAAATTGTAGTAGGTATCTTCTGGGTTGAATTAACCTAGTATACCATGTGTCCACTTAGTGTATAGATTTCAGTTTTAATTTGAAGTTTTCCTTGTAGCAGTCTGAAATATCTGTCTGCTTCCAAGTATATATTTTTAAGATCAACAACTTACTGTTGCTTTCCTTTATATCTTTTTCATTATTTTTGTTCATTTTCTATCTTGTTTTTCCCTTATTGGCCTTATTTTCAAGGGAGAGGTCTTTTTCTGTGTGTGTATGGGGGGTTCTTTGTAATTTATGATCTTTGTTTCTGGGGAAAAGGAAAAAACCCAACTGTTATCCCTCACTTGTGAATCTGGTCTTATTTTATTTTATTTTTGATCTGTTATAGTTTTAGTTTATTTCTGCTAAAGGAAATGTTTTTCTTCATTACTTTTAGGTCATTTTGCAATACTAAATTTAATAGTTTTCTTTGGGTCTACATTGCTCAGTGTTTTTATTATTTGTTACAATGCTGTTTTCCCCACAGCATCTTAGTGTGAGCTTTCCTTTTATGTTTACTAGTATATAAACCAGTTGGTTTTCTGGTAGTTATAGAAGGAAAAACTTCTATAGGGAAGGAATGGACAAGTGTAGTTTTTGAGCTTTGTGGCTCCAGGCCCCTCTCATTTGCGACGTATTTTTAAAAATTGGACTTTTGAGAAATAATAAATAAAGTCTTTTGCCTTTGTGTCTATGTTTTCCAGATGTTTTGTTTTCGGAAGAGGCCCCTTTAAAAGTATTTTGCTGTTGTGAAACTTTTTGAGGTCTCTGTCACTTGGCCCTCTTCTCACCTATGTATTTTCTTTCTCTTTGGCCAAATTCTCATTCTTTTTGCTTTGCTTAGCCCCCCCCCCCTACTTCTCTCTCTCTCTCTCTCTCTCTCTCTCTCTCTCTCTCTCTCTTTCAATTTCTGTTCTGGGTGGATCTCTGTCTTTCTGAAAGTGAGAAAATATTGAGAGCATAGTTTTAAAATCCTCTTAGGATCTAGAATTAGCACTTTTTGAATATCTCTGGCTCCCTTACAGATTTCCTGCCTTCTCTGTGTTTACCTACATCTTGAAGTCTGTGAAAGATATTATCTGACTTTCCCTAGTTCTCATATTTCTTTATTCACATTATTTCCTATTGCCTGGATTTGAACTTGTTGGTCCTTTGTGGAGAATAGACTTTTCCTTCATTTTTACAGGAGTGTATCTCTTCCCCCCCTCCTTTCCTCTTTCTCTCTTCCACCTCCCTTAATGGACAGATGCCTTTATTTTGTTTATTTTTATGTGGTGCTAAGGATTGAACCCAGTGCCTCACACTTGCTAGGCAAAAGCTCTGCTGTGGAGAGCAGTGACAGTGACTGGGAGACCAGTGTCTGAGATTGAGTCCCTGATGACTTCAAGGCTATTGGCATACTTGGTGAATCTAGAATTAGCACTTTTTGAATATTTCAGAAACAGAAAGTTTCAGTGCAAAGGCATAGGATGCCCAGTTGCTATGGAGATGTCCTCCATGCTAGAGTCTTATCAGCCTCGACCTTATTCTCAGGCAGGCAGCTCCTTGGAATGAAGGAACTTCCTTGCTAAGATAATCACAATGTTTCACCAGTTTTGCTGCTCCTGAATCTGCCTGCAAATTAGTAACTTTAAACAATGGACTTTCTTGAGAGCTGCACAGTGCTCTTAACATTGCACATTGCAACTGTAATGTAACTGAGGAAATAGCTGCATACTGTTGCTAACTCTGTAACTTTTCTGAATACAAAAAATAATGCTAGCATAGTCTTTAATCTGATTTAGAGTCACATATAATAAAGATTGCTGGTGTCATTTTTTAGACCTTCTTCTTCATCAGAGAGGAGCAGCGCCTCCATCCAACCCCAGCTGTTTTATCTTCAAGATCTGCGTGTGTTGACTCTATTTCTTCCAATCTCCCATCGCCTGTCACCAGAACCTGTTATTTTTGCCGTGGTGGTCTGGCACTCTGCCACTGAACTGCAGCCCCAGCCCACGAGTAACTTTTTATCTCCCCCCGCCCCCCTAAGGAGAGAGAGAGAGAGAGAGAGAGAGAGAGAGAGAGAGAGTGTGTGTGTGTGTGTGTGTGTGTGAAAATTTATGCATCCTATTTCTTTTTATAGCATTGTCTGTAATTATCTTGTTTTTAACTCTACTTATTTTGTACTTCTCATTTGAATGTTAGTATCACAAATTGGGGACCTTGTCTATGTTAAATATCACTGTATTCCCAGAGCCTAACACACTGGCATATGGTGGGATTCAGTGAATATTTGTTGACTATGAGCAACTCCAGCAAATGGTTGACTCCTCTACTGGCTGAGCTCCTGTCTTAAAATTGATAAATATTTGGAAGTGAGTCTAAACCTCTTTTATGTACAAATATTTGATTTAGGAAAAAGCTGTAATTTATAGCATACTCTTTAACTTTCTAGAGGTAGATATGTAAAATTGGCTTAAGAGTTGATCCTTGTTTTACATTTTGAATTATAGTATTTTATTGTATACTTTTTTATCTCTCTTAAATTTTGTGCTATATGTATTAAAAAAATAGATTGTAATCTCTTTCCCTTTTTATACTGTTAACCTAGCAGAGTATTTACACATAATGGAAGCTCTGTTACATAATCAATTGATTATGTATTGTTATTTTTAAAGGAAACACATTGTTTTCATTCTTTGTTATTTCTTTACTGCTACTTTTTTTCCTTCAAATTCTAATTTGACTTTTTAATAAAATGTTGTTTTGATTATTATTGTTATAACATTGAGGATTGAACCAGTATAATAAATTGCTTTACTGCTGAACTATATCTCTAACTGTTTTTATTTATTTTTCAAATTTTGAGACAGGGTCTTGCTAAGTTGCTGAGGCTGGCCTGGAACTTGTAATCCTTCTGCCTCAGCCTGCTGAGCAGCTGGGATGATATGTATGTACCTCTGTACTTGACTTTTAATTTTTAATTGACACATAGTTATTATATATATTTATGGGCTATAGTATGGCATTTTTTATACATGTATGCAATGTATAATGATCAGACAAAAGTAATTGGCCTATCACCACAGAGGTGTCATTTGTGCCAGAAACATTCAAAATCCTTCCTTCTACCTATTTTTAAATGTTCAGTTGCTGTCAACCTTAGTTATCCTATATTGCTGTTGAACATTAGAAGTCATTCCTTTTAACCAACTGCACCCCTGTACACATTAACTAAGCTCTCTTCATCTCTTTCTCCCCCCTCACCTATCTCATGCTGGGATAATCACTATTCTATTCTATACTTTGAGACAAACTTTTTAGTTTTGTGTGTGTTATTATTGACTGATGTGTAGGAGGAACATTATACATGATACTTTGAAAAAAGTCTAAAAGACTATTAATTTAGCCTCCTAAATGGTGTTTCCTAGAATATGTAACTAAACTGCCCTGATTAGAGCTGGAAGAAATTTGAGATTAAGGAACTCAACTTTCCCTTCACACTACAGATAAAGGAATTAAAGCTCTGAGACATATGATGGGTTATCCAATCAACTGGTGGCCAAGATCCAAAGTCTTATGATTCTTAGTTGATTTATTTTTCTATTATTATTATTATATTTTAATTAATTATTATTATTATTTTTTTTTTGCGGTGCTGGGGATAGAACCCAGGGCCTTTCTCATTCATGCTAGGCAAGTTGCTATAGCTACATCTCCATTTAGATGTAGATCCTTCCATTTTATCACTTCATTGAAAGGGTGCAGGTTTTAGGAGTGTTTTTAAACTACCAAGGAAAAAGCTAGGTTGAATTCCTATGTTGAATCCTTTTACATTCTTTTAAATACTTTACATGACTGATTTTTCTTTATATCAGAATTAGAAGTGGTTTTTGAGTGTCAGTTGAAAATCTGGAGGATTTTCTGATAGGTTTGAAGAGCCATTAGCAGAAACAATTTAAATGCTCCATTTTCCCCCAACTACTGCTATTTATATTTAAGTATTCTTAACAGCAGTAATCTGAATATTACTAAGCAGACATAGGATTTGAGCATAAGTTTAATCAAGAAAAAATTTTGGTGACCTGAATTAAATCCAAAATGTCCAATAAACTCTTTATTTTTTTGCTTTACTGGAATAAACCCAGGGGCACTCTACCACTAAGCTAAGTCCCCAGACCATTTAAAAATATTTTCAGATAGGGTCTCTTAGCCCAGGCTGCCTTGAACTTTTTAATCTCCCAAGTAGCAGGGTTTACTGCATGTACTGCTGTGTATGGCTATTTTTATTTTTAATTGACACACAATAATTGTATATATTCATAGGATTCAATATGACATTTCAATACTTTTATACAGTGGTAGTGATCAGATTCCAAGTAGCTGGGATTGTAGGCATGCACTACCATGCCCAGCCAATAAATTCTAAGGTTGAATTTTAATAGTTTGTTTCTAAAATTTAATTGGTAGTGTATATATAGATACTGTACACTTAAAAATATGCAAAAATAGAGATATTTAACTTGGAAAAAGTCAACACTGTATTCTATTTTTCATTTACCCATGTGTTTCACTATGAATTTTTATGATCAAAATAAAAGGATTTAACTACTCATATCCTTATCTTTGTAGTCTATGCCCAAATATGCAATTATTGTTCATTTTTATTAACCTTCGGTTTTTAATCCAAATGTGGTAGAAATGAAAATGCACATTTAAAACTTAAATTAACTTGATAAAAATAGGAAGCCATTTTAGCCCAAGCCCATCTCCTTTTCAGTTCTTCTTAACCAGTTTTTAGCTATTATTTGTATTTTGCGTTGTAAATATTTTAAGCATCGTAGATATTTTATTTACTCTTACTAGGTAACTCTTATTTGATTCTTATAGCCTTGGCATTGAGTTGTGCTTTGTATAACTTTTTTTGTGGTTATTTATTTTTCTAGACAGTAGTATAAATTAAAGTTATGGGATGCCTGTAAGGTGTTGTGTCCACATTGTTTTAGTTGGCAGAGCAGAGATTCCTGGAAACTGGAATTAAGAAACCATTGATTTTTATTTCCTATTCCCTGGAGTACATGGTCTTCAAAATCTTCCTCTTCACTTCCTCTGTCAGCTACATTTTTATCATGCTACTGACTGACTTATTCCTTCATTTATATCTTATTCTTTGTATCATTTAGCTGTTTTATTGGTTCTTTTATTTATACATTTGTTTGTCTTATAATTTCTTTTTCTTTTTCATATTGATCTGTCTCATCTCCTGCCATAAGAGGAAGGCAGTTTAAATTAGCTGTCTTTGAGATAGTTGTAAGGCAAAATGTCTTACTGCAAAATTTCAATTCTAATTGTGTTAAATTTCAACTTAACATGTTACAATTTAAGTTTTAAATGCACTGTCCTGTGGCTCTGGGTAGAATAATCCTCTTTTGCACTGTCCTGTGCCTGTGAGTAGAATAATCCCCTTTTAGAAAATGGAGAGGTGAGCTGGTATCATGATTGACATATGCAATTTGAGAGGTTAATGAGTTTTACTTAGTCCTAAGAATTAGAAAAAGAAAAGACTCTGTACTGCTAATGATGGTAGGTTTTATAGGTCTTTGGAAAATATAAGAGGAATGATAATAACGAGCACATTTTATAGACTGCTACCATAGCAATAGTGGCTCTGTTACTGTTGGTGAGGGACTGATTTTAAGAGTCACTGCCCTAAACTAGTTTCTTATTTGCCTTGCATGAGAGTGGAAGAAGGTTGAGGAAGGATCATTGTGGGAGGGCAAATTAAAAGCAGTCTGGAGCTGACTTTACATTTTGGGATATGATGTGTTGCCTAAAAATTTCAAAAGGAAAATAAGCCTTTTTAGTTTCTTTTCAGTTTAATCCCAGAGACCCTAGGGACTCAAGAGGAACTCAATTTGAGGCCAGCCTTAGCAATTTAGTAAGAACCTATATCAAACTATATCAAAAAAAGAAAGAAAAGAAAAAATAAAGAAAAGTTAAGGTGGATTTGATGATGATAATGAGTCAGTTTGACATAAATACTGGAAGTTTGTTGTCATCTCAACTATGTTATTTTCTACAATAATTATTTTTACTGTTTATGTGAATTATGCATATTATAAAAAACCAGAACAACATGACAAATAAAATAAGTAAAATATTGTAATGATATTTATAACTTATTTTGGGTTCATATTTATACTTGCTTTATATGATTTGGTAAATATCCACTTGTTTATATAATTGCATACAAATATAAACATACATAAAGAATAATTTATTCTTGTAATAACTAGTTACACATGCTTCTATCTTAGGTTGTAGAAATCCCTCTGAGTTAGTCAGCATAGATCTGCATTTTTTATAATGGCAATATAATATTCCATAGTATGTTACATAATTTAATCTCCTTCTCCCCCTGTAAAAAATGTTGCATTAAACATCTCTATACATACATCTTTACATACCAGTGATTTTATTTTTGTGATGGGAGTACTAGATGAAAGAACATGTATGTTTAAAATTTTAATGTATGCTGCAAATTTATTTTCCACAAAGACTGGAGTAATTAATGCACATATACCTTTTCTTGCTGATTTTTGATAATGAGAGATTAATTTTAACTGTTTGAAAAGAATATTCTTTTGTTTTTCTCAGGCATGAAAAATACACAGAAATTTTTTTTAATATTTATTTTTAAGTTTTTTAGGTGGATACAATATCTTTATTTTACATTTATGTGGTGCTGAGGATCGAACCCAGTGACCCATGCATGCTAAGCGAGCATTCTACTACTGAGCCACAACCTCAGCCCCAGAAAAAAAATTTTTTTTATCCTTATTTATTGACCAGTTGAATGACTTGGTGAGTTGTATTTTATTTATTTTCCATTCTGTTGGTCATATTATACTCATTAAATATAATAATATTTTACACATTTTAAATAAAATTCTTTATTAGTCATAAGTTGAAAACTTTCACTTAAACTGTTGCTTGTATCCTGTTTTTCTTTATGGTATTTTTTTACAGTATAAAATTTGAAAGGTTTTTTATAACCAAAAATTACTTTTCATATATATATATATATATATATATATATATATATATATGAAATATATGTATTTTTTCATATATATATATGATATATATATATATATATATATATATATATATTCTTTTTTTTTTTTTTTGGCAGAAAGATTTTCTCAACTCTTCAGTTTGGCATCTATTTTTTCCCCTAAGATTTTTGTGTATGTGTGTACATATGCTTAAATGCTCAATTAGGATTAATTTTGTATATGGTATTAGATAAGGGTTAACTTCTGATGGATAGTCAGCTCTGCAAGATCCTTTAGTAAGCCAACTACATTTACTGCTGAATTAAAATGCTTATCAAATATTAAATTACCATCTATCCTGGACTTAATTTCCTGTTTCTTTGAGCTGTTTGTTTCTATACCAGTTCCTTTTACTTTTAATTTTAGAAGATTTAAAGTGGTTTAAATCTTTTCAATTCTTTTTTTTTTTTTTAAGTGTTTTAAAAGCTGGTGATTTGATTTTTCTCTCACTATTTTTTATAAATTTTCTTGGTTCTTTTGTATGTTTATTTTTTTGATGCTAACTTTCTGTTGCATGAACTCCTTGGGTAAAGAAAACTTTCCATAACTCCCAAATCTGGCAGTCTTGTAGGCCATTTCTTGAGTTGTTTATTATCTGTGGTTCAGGCAGACACTTTTCAGCTGAGAGGGCAAGTTCTTGTTGTCTTCAGAGGTGAAGAGAACCAAGAGAACCAGCTTAGCTCTCTTGAAGCTCTTTATGGGATAGGAAGACTAGCAGATTGTCGCAGCAAAGCTCATGTTGATGACTTTCTCTTGGGGACAGAGGTATCCTTGGATCTCATGGTTCTTCTCCTAGGACCAAGATTTGTCAGGATTCTTAATTTTTATTTTGGCCTCTATCATAGACTGGGCTCAATAGAGGTATTCAGTAGTTGTCTTTAGTGTTAGGAGTGGAGATCAGAAGAAATATATTTCAGCTTCCATCTTTCCAAACCCTACTAGGCTAATCTCACTCAATTTCTGTTCTGTATCATGCTATGATGGATCCACTGTAATTTATTTTAAGTGCTATCTACTCATATATTTTTATCAAGTATTTAATAAGTACCTTGTATGTTGCAACATTTAGGCACATGAAGATGAATACTACAGTCCCTTTCTATTTAGAAACACTTTGCATAGTTTTTTACTTCTTTCTTCTTAAAAAAATGCTTTCTTCATTTATCATCTATAATTTCTGGGTTTTCATTTTCTTTATTTTTGAGTCTATTCAGTCGCCTTTGCTTGATTGTTTTCTTCTGGACCTCTAGAACTTATTTAAGACTTAGTAAGACTTAGACTTATTTAGACTTAGACTTATTTAAGACTTAGACTTACTTAGACTTAGACTTATTTAAGTCTTTGATCTTCTTTTCTCTAGCAGTATTTCATTCCACAAGTCATCTCATTCAGTCATTGTTTTAAATAACACTGATATACTTAGATCTCTAAAGATGCATATTTTATTCTGCCCCATTATTTTCTTGGAATTTTACCATCTGACATCTAACTACCATGTTTCCAGTGGGCTAATAGGCACTTCATAATTTTCACAAGACCAAAACATATTCTAACTGTTTGCCCCCCATAACTTTGCATCCAGTGATCATCTGCTAATTTTTTAGATGATGACATGGCTAGCTCCCTTACATTATTTTATTTCTCCCTTTATTTTTCTTCCTAATACCATCATCTTTTTAACCACTACCTTGAATTATGTAGATATTTGTGTTTTGTTTAATTTTCCAGGTGCTTAAAAATACTAATTTCCTATTTTTGTCAATCTTTATATTTGTATTTTTTGCTAGTTTTAACAAAGTTTGTCTCTGCCTTATATGTTTTTTTATTTGTCATGAGTCCCTTTGTTATGTGGGCCTTTAAATAGATAGTAATGCTAGGTGTGTTTGGTAGTACTCTCCTATGATTCTAGCAGCTCAGGAGGCTGCAGGGGGAGGATTGCATTTCAGAGCCATCCTCAGCAACTTAGTGAGATCCTGTCTCAAAAAAATTAAAAAGAAGGCCTGAGGGTATGGCTCTGTGGTTAAGTTCCCTTGGGTTTAACCCCCCAGTTCCAAGATAGATAGATAGATAGATAGATAGATAGGAATTTGTCTATTTATTCACCTAATATAAAGGATATTTAAATGTATGGCTGTATTGATGCATGATGTTAATTTTTTCATTTTATTTTAAAAGTTGTGATTTTAATGTTTTTATCTTTATTTAGTCTTTATTTCATAAATTTTGCAAAAAAGTGTTTTTGTTGACTTTTCTATCTCATTATTAGGTGGATAGTATGTTTTTGTTTAATTTTAAACTTTTGAGTGGTATTCTAACATCTCGTTTTTCTTTTATCACCTTCAAAAACATTCCTTACTAAGAACTATGAAGGAATTATCTCACATATCATCTGATCTCCCTCTTCTCAAATTGATTACATTTTCTGATTTTCATTGTTTTAATTATTTGTAGTTATCATGGATTAGATTTTCCTTCGTGGTTTATAACATTGATATCAGTGGAATTTTTAAAATTTTAACTTTTTAAAAGATTTTCTTTGTTTTTAAATTTTTTTAAATTCTGATTTGTTATATATGACAGCAGAATGCATTACAATTCGTATTACACATATAGAGCACAATTTTTCATATCTCTGGTTGTATAAAACATTTATTTACACCATTTGTGTCTTCATACATGTACTTTGGATAATGATGTCCATCTCATTCCACCATCATTTCTAACCCCATGCCCCCTCCCTTTCCCTCCCACCCCTTTGCCCTATCTAGAGTACACCTATTCCTCCCATGCCCCCATCCCTACCCCACTATGAATCAGCCTCCTTATATCAGAGAAAACATTTGACATTTGGTTTGGGGGGATTGGCTAATTTCACTTAGCATTATATTCTTCAACTCCATCCCTTTACCTGCAAATGCCATGATTTTATTCTCTTTTTATTGCTGAGTAATATTCCATTTTGTGGAATCACACACACACACACACACACACACACACCACATTTTTAAAATCCATTCATCTACTGAAAGGCATCTAGGTTGGTTCCACAATTTAGCTATTGTGAATTGTGCTGGTATAAACATTGATGTGGCTGTGTCTGCCTAGTATGCTGTTTTTAAGTCCTTTGAGTATAGACCAAGGAGAGGGATAGCTGGTCAAATGGTGGTTCCATTCCCAGTTTTCCAAGGAATCTCCACACTGCTTTCCATATCGGCTGCACTAATTTGCAGTTTCACCAGCAATGTATGAGTATGCTTTTTGCCCCACATCTTCACCAACACTTATTGTTGCCTGTATTCTTAATACTGACTGGAGTGAGATGAAATCTTAGAGTAGTTTTGATTTGCGTTTCTAAATTTCTAGAGATGATGAACATTTTTCATAGATTTATTGATAGTATATAATCTTCTGAGAAGTGTCTGTTCAGGTCCTTGGCTTATTTATTGATTGTTTTTTTCTTGATTTATTGATTTGTTATTTTGGTGTTTAGCTTTTTGAGTTCTTTATGTATCCTAGAGATTAGTGCTCCATATGATGTGTGAGGGGTAAAAATTTGCTCCCAAGATGTAGGCTCTCTATTCACCTCACCGATTGTTTCTTTTGCTGAGAAGAAACTTTTTAGTTTGAATCCATCCCATTTATTGATTCTTGATTTAAATTCTTGGAAGTTGGGACCTAATCTGACATGATGGAGATTAGGGCCTACTTTTTCTTTTATTAGACACAGGGTTTCTGGTTTAATTCCTAGGTTCTTGATCCATTTTGAGTTGAGTTTTGTCCATTGTGAGAGGGGTTTAATTTCAACATATGGAAATCAATAAATGTAATTCATCACATCAATAGACTTAAAGGTAAGAATCATATGGTCATCTCAATAGATGCAGAAAAAGCATTTGACAAAATATAGCACCCCTTCATGTTCAAAACACTAGAAAAGTTAGGGATAACAGGAATGTATCTAACATTATAAAGGCCATCTATGCTAATCCCAGGCCAACATCATTCTAAATGGAGAAAAATTGAAGGCATTCCCTCTAAAAACTGGAACAAGACAGGGATGCCCTCTTTCACCACTTCTATTTATCACAGTTCTTGAAACACTGACCAGAGCAATTAGAAGGTGGAAGAAATCAAAGAGTATGGATAGGAAAAGAAGAACTCAAATTAGCACCATTTGCTGACATTATGATTCTATACCTAGAAGACCCAAAAAGTTCCACCAGAAAACTTCTCGAACTAGTAAACGAATTCATCAAAGTAGCAGTATATAAAATCAACACCCATAAATCAAAGGCATTTCTGTATATCAGTGACAAATCCTCTGAAAGGGAAATGAGGAAAACTACTCCATTTACAATAGCCTCAAATAAAAATAAAACACTTGGGAATCAACTTAAAGTGGTGAAAGACCTGTATAATAAAAACTACAGAATCCTAAAGAAAGAAATCAAAGAAGACCTTAGAAGATAGAAAGATTTACCTTGCTCTTGGATAGGCAGAATTATCAAAATGACCATTCTGCCAAAAGCACTATACAGATTTAATGCAATTCCAATCAAAATCCCAGTGGCATTCCTCATAGAAATAGAAAAAGTAGTTATGAAATTCATCTGGAAAAATAAGAGACCCAGATTAGCTAAAGCAGTTCTTAGTAACAAGAGTGAAGGTGGCATCATACTACTACAGAGCAGTAGTAACAAAAACAGCATGGTATTGGCACCAAAATAGACTGGTAGACCAATGGTTCAGAAAAGAGGACACAGAGATTAACCCACTAAATTACAATTGTCTTATATTAGACAAAGGCACCAAAAACACATTGGAGAAAAGATAGCCTCTTCAACAAATGGTGCTGGGAAAAGTGGAAATCTTTATGCAACAAAATGCAATTGAATCCTAGCTTTTTAGCTTTAGCTTTTAACTGTAGTGAAATGTTTTCATACATGGTCGCATATCTTCATTCTGTTTTATAATTCATTCTTGAAAAAAAAACCCAATCTTTTTTCTAATAATAAAAGAAAGATGTTAATTTTAGAAAATTTGAAAAGATACAACAAAGCACAAAGGAAAAACTCACTTATGATCTTATCATATGCTTGAGAGCTATATTAACAACTCAGTAAATGTTGGTTGTTTTTTTTCCATGTGTGAATATTATTATTGCATATAATTCTTGATTCCTCACATTTATACTACTTTTTCTTTTCTATGCAGTGAATATTTTTCCATGACATTAAAGTTAGGCTGTGGAATACATGATTTCTTTGTGTTCTGTAACATAGGTACATCATATTTTAACTAATCCTCATTGTTAAACAATTGGGCTGTTTATAATTTGCTGTTATAATTGTGCTATGATGAATATGGATGGTTTACACTTTATAGAATTTTTAAAATTAAGTTCCAAGAAGTGGAATAATTCTGTATAATATGGTGATTAAGAGCATAGATTGTATTTTCAGACTGCTTGGGTTCAAATCCTTCTTATGTATATATAGTTAGACAAATTAATTTATTTCTGTCTCAGGTTCTTAATTGATACTTTAAAGATAATAGTATGTACATGGAAAGCATTTACAAAACTGACAAACAGAACACATTGTCAAGGTTAGTATCACCATCATTTTTATTTTAAGGAAATGAACATTTGCAATATATATATATATATATATATATATATATATATATATATATATAATATTAAAATTTTTTCCTGAAAAGTTCTATAGGTTTCATTTTTAAACAGCAAAACATGAGAGTACCATTTTACCAGCTCTGACCAACAACTGTTATTATAATCCAAAATCTTTTTTATTTATCTTTGTGTAACGTGTGCATAAAAGCAGTTCTTTTCTTTATAGTTGGCTTTTTAAAAAATTTTATTGACCTATTTGTAATCACGAATCTATTATTTATGATGGTGTAAATAAATACATAATTTATTCACTCATCTATTAAGTTCTTTCTCTTTGCCAAGTATGCATCTAACATTTTTTAAGTATTATTTTCATTTCAGGATAATTATAGATTCATAGATGCCCTTACTGTTTTCCCTATTGGTATCATGGTACATTTATCACATCTAAGATACCAACATCGGTGCATTATTATTAACAAACTTTTCTTTGGATTTCACCATTTTTGCCTGTAATGTCCTCTTTCTGACCTAGGATCCCATCCAAAATACCCCATTTCACTTAGTTGTCAAGTTTCTTTACTCTTTTCTCATCTGTTTCTTAGTCTTTCCTTGTTGGTTATTATATTGAGAGCTTGGAGGAGTAATGCATTTTGTTAAATGTTTCTCAATTTGGGTTTGTCTGATTTTTTATTTTCCTTGTTAGACTGGGCTGGTTAATATCAATTAAGACTGTTGGATGTTTGTTTTCTATTTTGGGTTGTACTCCATTGCTGCATTCTTTATTTTGATGTCAGTTTTTTTTTAGCTTTGGCCATTTATTCTTTCATTTGCCTTCTCTGTGTTCTTTTGACATGATCCATCCTTTAAAAAAATTTTTTTGAGCATTTTTCTCCTTTTGGTATAAGGGGCTCCAGGCTCATTTTCTGTTCCCTTTTCCTGACCTACAATCAGCTTTTTCTCCAAGAATTCCCATTTTCTTTTATTGGAGAATGGTATGCAGAAATCAAGATCTGGGTGCTGGGTGTGCTTTTGACTCTGATGTGTTGCTGTTTCTAGTCCCTCCTCAGTGGATAGAGATAAAAAGACTACTTGTGTATACACACATCTGTAATTATTTTGGTATTTGTATCTCTCTTAATATATCTCTGTTAAGCAAAATATCCATGTTTATCTCTCCCACTCCAAAAGTGAGAAACCTGGCTCACTTTTGAATACATAAACATTTACATATTATTTCAACCCCAGGATACATATGAAGTATTTCAGAATTGATCCATATCTCTGAGGAAAATGATTCTACCAATTAAAGTATGCTGTTAATGTATAGTTTGGTTTCCAGTAGAAGTACTATCTTCTACTTATCTCAGTATTTTTTTTCCCCACCCATTTCTCTGCTTTTGATGCTGTGATTAAACATCCTTGCTAGGAACAGTGTGGCATGCCTGTACTCCCAGCAAATTGGGAGGCTGAGACAGGAGCATTGCAAGTTCCAGGCTAACCTCAGCAATTTAGTAAGGCCCTGTCTCAAGAAAAAAAAAAAGGAGGGGGTTTTCTAGGGGTGTAGTACAGTGGTAAAGTACTCCTGGGTTCAATCCCCAGTAGACCCCCCAAAAAAATATTCTTGATTCAAAAATTGATTTTATGTACACACACACAATGTTGTATAGTATTACACAATTGTATTATTATAAACAGTATGTGGTGTATGTACAAGTTGAGTATTATTCAAAATGCATGGGACTATAAATATGTTGAATTTTGGAATATTTCCAAATGCATAATGAGATATCTTAGGGATGGGATCCAAGTCTAAACTTGTCTCACATAGACTATATACAACATAGCGTGAAGGTAATTTTATGCAATATTTTTAGTGTGCCTGTGTGTTGACTACAACTTCATGTGAGGTAGGTGTAGAATTTTTCATATGTGGTATAATGTCAGCGGTTAAAAAGTTTAAGATTTTGACATTCTGGATGTTTGGATTGGGATGCTCAACCTGTAGTGTATATATTATATAACACTATAACTGCCTGCAATGTAATAATTTAAAATATACAATATGTATATATGATGTTTATTTTTAATTACTTTGTTTTTACCTTAAATTCTTAAATATCTTTGAAAGACTATTTTGTCATTTAGTATAAAGTAGAACTTTTTTTAACAGAAGTTGCCGTACAGAAAGTTTCCTTTCTCAATTGTTTGAACTATGACTTTTATTGTATTTTAAAATCTTATATATACTAGATGCTTTCTGTGCTTATTCTCTTTCATATGCTATTCTTATTCAAATTTCAAACATGTAATTAGAATAATTTCAGCATTTCGAAGATTATTTTTCTTTTTTTTAATATTGTTTTAGTTGTTGATGGACATTTTATTTATTTGTATGTGGTGCTGAGGATCGAACCCAGTGCCTCATGCATGCTAGGCAAGCACGTTACCACTGAGCCACAACCCCAGTCCCAAGATTATTTTTCTTTGTGTTCTTTCATGTTCACATATTATTTTAATTAAGTGCTATAATTTTCTTTTTTTAATTTCAGGAATATTTTAGTGGATAAACCAAATGACCAGTCTTCAAGATGGTCTTCAGAGAGCAACTATCCTCCTCAGGTAATAATACACGTAACCCTTAATACTATTTAAGAGTCAAAATTCAGATAGGAACTTATTCAATTGATATATCAGTTATCTGGAATCCATTAATAGTTTATTCTGTCTTTGGAATTGGGATATAAACTTTTATTTCTTTTGTTTGAATTTTGAAAGAATTTTGATTTTATAGATAAGTATAGTTTGGGATTTGATGAAATATATGTTTTGTTCTATCTAGTGGAAGATTTAAATTCTAATTTATAATTTTCTATATTACTAATGATGCAAAACCAAATTGTTAAAACCAAGGAAATTGTTAACCAAGAACTGGTTAGGGTGCCTGTTACTGTTCCATTCTGAGCAGAGGTTGTGACCCTGACTTCTGTTTCATTGTGCTCAGGTCATTCTGTAAATATTTAAGGAAATGTTAGTAAATTGAGCTTTGCCTTTGAGGAAAAATGAACTTAATATAGTTTGTTATTTTACTGAAATAATGTACTTAGGTGGCATTAGGATGGAATTAGACTAATTCCTTTTACCTGATAAGTGATCTCTGAATTACTTAATTAATTAATTAATTGGGGGGCTACTGGGGATTGAACTCAGGGGCACTCAGACCCTGGAGCTACATCCCCAGCTCTATTTTGTATTTTATTTAGAGACAGGGTCTTACCAGTTGCTTAGTGCCTGGCTTTTGCTGAGGCTGACCTTTGAACTCAAGATCCTCCTGCCTCTCCTTCCTGAGCTGCTGGGATTACAGGCATGCACCACCATACCTGTCATGATGGTATCTGAATTTATAAAAGCATTAATGCTTATTATGTACTCAGCATGCTTATAATTAAATCCATATATATATCATTAAGGAAATTAATGTTGTAATAGGTAGAATAGACACATAAATAAAACTTTATTTTTCTTTTTTAAATTTTTTTAGTTGTAGATGGACACTATATCGTTTTTATTTGTTTATTTTTATGTGGGGCTGGGGATTGAACCCAGGGTCTCACATGTGCTCTACCACTGAGCTACAACCCCTGACCTTTATTTTTCTATTCTAATGAAATTCATGGAAACCTAATCTCTATGCTTATTTTCCTTTTTCTGTTTGTACACTTGTTTGGATCACTTGGTATTTATATGTTTATTATATAATATATGTCCAAAGACTATACATTCACAATTTATATGTTCAGGGTAAAGAATCATAAAGCTACTTGATAATTCATCAATCATTTTTAGAAATGGAAAATGACCATAGCCTTTGAAGTCTGTATGTGAGCCCTCTCTTAAATCAGTCCTCAGTAACTACTGTGTATTTTGTTAAGCATTTTCTTAAGAGTATTATATATGTGTATTATAAATACCCTTTGATTTAGTTTTTCTGACTTTGATTTTTATATAAATATAAATTGATTGAGTCATTTATAAGTCTTTTGTAGCTTGATTTTCTTTTTTTCTTTTTTTAAAATATTTTTTTAGTTGTAGATGGACACATTATCTTTATTTTTTATTTATTTAGTTTTTTAATGTGGTGCTGAGGATCGAGCCCAGTACAGTGCGTCATACTTGCTACGCAAACATTCTACCACTGAGCCACAACCCCATCCCCAGTAGCTTGATTTTCTTTTGCTTATTAATATGATGTTAAGCTAACACATTAAGTTGTTGTGTGTAATGGTAGTTTGTTCATTTTCTCTTCTATATAGTATTCCAGTATATAAAGATGCTGTTGAGAGGCATTGGGTTTTTAATAATGTTTTGCTATTGGAGTTTTCTTTAAAGTATATATCTTGGAGTAGAATTACTGAATCGTAGGGTAGGTGTTATGGTTTAGATTGGGAGTATCGCCAAAAGCCTCATGTGTTGAAGACTTGATGTCCAGTGCAGCTGCATTCAGAGGTAGATCTTTTAGGAAGTAATGAGATCAGGAGAGCTATAATCTCATCAGTAGATTAATCTATCTGATGAATTAATAGTTTGAATGGACTACTGGGAGGTGATGGAAACTTTAGGTAGATGGGACATGGTTGGTTATGCACTTGTGACATGTCCTTGGGGGTTACATTTTGTCCTTCGCCCCTTCCTCCTTGCCTCCTCCAAACCCCTGCTGCTTCCTGGCTGCCATGAAGTGAGCAGTGTTTTTCCATCAAACCCTTCCCCCTGGTCCAGAGCAATGGAGTCATCTGACCATGGACTGAAACCAGGAGCCAAAATAAATCTTTCCTCCCTTGTTTACTTCAGATATTTTGGTCACAGCAACAAAATGCTGACTAATACAGTAGGTATGTATATATCCAACTTCATTGGCTAAAGCAAAGCCATTTGCAAAGTTGCTGTATAATTTATACTCTGACTAGGAGTATATGAAAGTTGCTGTTGCATTACATTCTCCTCTTCACTTCTATGACTGATTTAGATTTTTTCAGTCTAGTGGATCTTACATTATGACTCACTGTAGTTTAAATTTGTTTTTTTTTTTTTTTTTTTTTTGCTTTTTCCTGTTCAAGCCTGTTTGTATATGTTAATGACTTTGCATTTTTAATCATGTTTTTCTTAATTTACTTTTTAATTTGAATTTGAATATCCAAGTTTTCATGTGTTTTTCTCTTGTTTAGTTTTGCTTATTAATGAATTATTTTTATTTAAAATTTTTTCTGTTTTAATTGAAACTGTGATAACTCCTTACTATGAAATTCCTCTTTAAGCTATATTTTAAGGACAGTAGAATTTGATTTTTTTTTTACTTGTTTTTTGTTTATTCATTTAAAACTTTAGTAAGTATCCATGAGGTGCTAACTAAGCATTGGAAATTCAACAGTGAATTAAATATTATCTTTTCTTTTGATGAAGCAAGAAAATACTGAATCAGTTAATATCTAATGCATAAGTCCTAGAGAAGTAGTCTAAAGCTTTTGTAATTAAGACGGGTTTATTTTGGAAATATATGGAATCCATTTTCTTAATTGTAATTTAAGAACCCAGTGTAGCTGGGGTTCCATGTGGCCAATATCAAACGATAGCATTTTTACCAGAAAAACATAAGGAAATAATTCTTATTTTTCCTATTATGAAAAATATCCAGGTTGAATATAATTGGATATAATTTTGGTATCTATAGGTAGTAAGGAATCTTGCATGATAAGTGGTTATGAGCTATAGTACTTCTGAATCTTGCTCTGAAAACTACTAGAAGAGTTGGATTGAAAAAAAAACATATACACATATATACATAAAGTTTGTGAAAACTAGGACCTCAAAGTGATTCATTTTCAGGATAAGGATAAAAAAGTGGAAGTCCCCACCTCTGGGAGAGTTGCACTGGTTTTTAATAAAAGGAGAAAATGAAAGAGAAACCATCCCTGAGGGGTTGTAGCTATATGCTTTTCTTTGTTCACATTTGGTGCTCAAAGTCTCAGGACTTCGCTATCCATGAAATCTTATGGTATGATTGTGGATGAATAGTGCTCTGAAGATTCTCAGCAGAAGCAAATACAAATTCTCTTGGGAGGTGGCTACCTTCTTCCTTAAACCTCAGGAAGTCTCTACAGATTATTATAGAAGAAAAGTGAAGGGTACACACTCAAAGTTAACCTAATATATCCAGGAATGAGACACTTGAAGAACTAGCCGAAAACTTAAAAAAAAAAAAAAAAAGATACTAGAATTAAAAATACAAAAAGATGCTAGAATTAAAAACTACTTCAATTTTAAAAAGAAAGAGAAGATATCTTCAAGGAATTGGAAACTATAAAATGTGATCTAGCATATTGAAAAAGAAACAAGTAAAACTTCTAGAAATGAAAAATATAATAGCGAAATATTAATTTTGAGCAATCTTCTCACTAAAGACAGATTTCATGTTAATCCTGGATTATCTTTGCTGGTAGAGAATAATGTTGCATGAATAAAAACCCCATAAATACTTTAGGATAGTAATTTTACCCTTTTCCCTCATCAGATATATTTTATAGAAGTTATTGATACTGCCATAGAAAATATGTTTTTTTGGTGAATACTCTAAGGGTTGATTAAGATGTATAGGCAGTTACAGATGTCTTGATAACTTGCTTAAAGAAAGATTAAATCATTAACTCTTCCACTGTGATTGTTTGCTCCTTCTAAAGGTTTAAGTAGAATTATAAAATTAAGTAATATTCTTAACGGGGCCAGAGAGGCAATTGAAGTTGACCCGCTTTTTTATAATCTACTAAGCAGGTCAAAGAAACCTCAGTGATTGTTTAATACAGTTGTGTGTGAGGGGCTGGTGTATGCTTTTGCTTTTGCAGTGCCCTCAGATTATTCCTTCTGTTTGATGAACCATGACAAGAATGTTATAGAACTGAGCTATAGAAATTTTTTTAATAAGTGCATTTTGTCCAAGTTTGCAAAAGGATCATTGTTTAAATTGTTTAATACAGTTTTCATTGATATAATTTATACAGTAAAATGTGTGAGCCTTCAGTATGTGTGATATCCACTTTGAAAATGTTTACCACTGTATTATTCACACTCCTGTGATGATATTAAACATTTCCATGACTTCAGAAAGATCCTTTCTGCCTCTTTAGCAAAGAATCCCTAACTATTCTACCCTCTACCCAGAGGCAGCCACTGTTCAAATTTCTTTTGACATAGGTTGTTTTTGCCACTTCCAAAATTTAATTTAAATGGAGTCAGAGAGAGAGACAGAAAGTAAACTTCTATTATATGACTTTTTATGCTCAATGTGTGTTTTATGTTTATTCACATGAATAAACATAATATTTTTATATTAATATTAATATTCCATTTCTTTACATTGCAGAATACTATTCTATTATATGCAGATACCCAGTTTGTTTATTCATTCATTTTCTTTTTTTGGACATTTGTGTTTCAGTTTTTGGTGATTATAAATAAGGTTCAAATAAATATTGTTTTATGAGGTTTTAAAAATAATACGTATTTTCTGTATTTGGGGTAAATATCTGGAAATATTAATTTTATGCAAAATTACCTGATCATTCACACTCAATTTTAGTGATTATTGTTAATGTGAAGTGGTTTTTAAGTTACAATTCCTAGTAACTAATGGTATTAAGCACTTTTCCATTTGCTTATTAGCTGTTTTTTTTTTAAACTTTTTTTGTGAATTCTTTACCCATTTAAAAAAGGTTTGTTTGATTTTTGATTATTGAGTTGTAGGAGATGTTTGCATTTATTCTGGATATAGGTCCTTTTTTTAGTTATATACTGCAGATATTTTCTGTCATTTTGTGACTTTCATAATATTTTCTTAGTACTTTTTTAGTCACTTTTTAAAGGCTATTGAGGTATCTGTGGGAATTACATGAGGATCTTCTCTCCTTACGGAAGCCAGGGTGATTTAGATTTGGCATTACGAACTATGTATTGCTCTCCCAAGGCAACAAATTGTCCAGTGCACATGACCTTTATCTCCACTCTGCTAGGAAGATCCCTTATAGTAGCTCCTCAATATAGTTTTGATTTGCATTTCCCTAATTGCTAATGATGTGGAACATTTTTTCATGTATTTATTGGCCATTCATATTTCTTCTTTTGAGAATTGTCTATTTAATTCATTTAATCATTTGATTATTTAGTGTAAAGATTTTTGAGCTCTTTATATATTCTGAATATTAATCCTCTATCAAAGAGTAGCTAGCAAAGATTATCTCCCATTCTGTGGGTTCTCTCTTCATATTTCTAATTGTTTCCTTTGATGTGTAGATCACTCTGCATTTATAATTTTAACTTCACCTAGTAGCACAGACTTTATGATCTGGTGACTGCCTACCTCTTCATTCTCAATACTTAAGGTTTTTTGCCTCGCTTATAGGCTCTAACAACACTGATATTTTCATAAGCCTTCGTTTCTTTTTTGCCTGGCTGAATAAAATGGTTGCATACACTCCCGGGGGTAGGGGTGGAGGGAGAGCTATGTGGAACCTTGAATGTGACCTTATTTGGAATAATGGTTTAACAGATGTAATTAAGGTAAGGATCTTCAGTCAGGATCATCCTTGATTAGGGTAGGTCCTAAATCCAATGATGAGTGTCTTTATTTAGACACTGAGAAGTAGAAGAAATGAAACACAGGAAGAAATCTATGTGAAGATGGAAGCAGAAATTGGAGTTAAGCTGCTGTGAATCAGGAAACACCAAGAGCCATCAAATACATTTGGGTTGTTTCCACCTTTGGGCTATTATGAATACTATTGCTCTGAGCATACACATACAGATTTGTTCAAATACCTCTTCACTTCCTTTGAGTATGTACCTAGAGTTGTTCATATATTAATTCTTTAACTTCTTGAGGAATTGCCAAACTATTATACAGTGTATATACCATTTTACATCCATTCGCCCTGTGCCTTTGGACTATTTGTTTATCTTTTTTGGAGAAAAAGCTATTCAGGTCCTTTGCCCATTTTTAAATGGGGTTGTCTATCTTTTTATTGAGTTGTACAGAGAGAAGTCTGTACTCTGCTCTGTGTTAATCCATAATGACTAGCACAACAGTTTTCATGCTGTGCCTAACTCAGAGCAGTAGTTTGCCATGAGTTACTACATTTTGAGTTTTTTAAGTGCTGAGGCAGAATGATTCTACACTTTATTTGTACAATTAAATAACTACTATTTGCCTAGCACAACCATAAGGCACAAACCAGTAAATAAATTAATTGATAATAAAAATGACTATCTGTGAACTTACTAAATTAAATCAGAAGCACATGGATGCATTGGGTATATCAGCTTCATCTCAGAATAAAACAGGCCCATGAGCTTTTCACACATAGCAGATCACCAAATGAAGCAGTACCCTCACCTGAGATCCATAAAAGGAGGAATACCTGCCCCAAGATTGGACACAACAGTACACTGACCTGTTACCTGGTCATTTGCACAGAAGAATCACCACAGTGATGAACTGGTGATCTTCTGTCCCCATGCTTTAGCTCAGCCTCGTTTCTCATGACTGTAACTATGATGCATGGGCCACTCCAAACTGACACTTCAAGCTGACACTCTGAAAATGACATTTGACTGACACTGACATAGAATAAGTTTTATTTCTAACAGCTCTGCACCCCAAGTTCTTCATCTAGTTCTTAATTTTATCTGATCATCTCCAGTGACGCTGCCTTTGCTCTCAGTTCAGCTTCCTAGACCCCTGTGGCCATCTTAAACCCTTTCTTAGCTTTTCTGTAACCTATTCATATCATATATAAAATATGATACATGACTTGTGTGTTAAAGATATTAGTAATTAACATTGATAAAAGAACCTGTGATTGCCCAACCTGTGACTATCAGGTGATCCACAAGTACACCAAGAATAGTGAATGATGAAAGTGGTGTAGCTTGTGAATTTATTGTTCAATAAATTCTGACATTGTGGAAAGACACAAATGTTTTTGGTCTTTGTTAATGGTATAGCTTGCTCATGACAAGGTTTAAGAGTTATTTCTGTATTCTGTTTAGTAGACTAGGTTATCTTTTCATTTTTTTGATAGTGTCCTTTGATACTAAAGTTTGAATTTTAATGAAATCAAATTTTACACTTCTGTTTGTACTTTTGATGTCAATATTTAAGAAACCATTGTCGAATCCAAGAAGTCATTGAAGCTGGGCATGGTGGCAAATGCCTGTAATCCTGGCGGCTCAGGAGGCCAAGGCAGGAGGATCTTGAGTTCAAAGTCATAGAATAAGTTTTATTTCTAACAGCTCTGCAACTAGTTCTTCGTCTAATTCTTAATTTTATCTGATCATCTACAGTGACTCTGTCTTTAGCAACAGAGAGGTGCTAAGCAATTCAGAGAGACCCAATCTCTAAATAAAATACAAAATAGGGTTGAGTATGTAGCTCAGTGGTCGAGTGCCTCTGAGTTCAATCTCGAGTATGTCCCCCCCCCCCAAAAAAAAAAGTCATTGAAGATTTATATCCCTGAGTTTTTGTAAAATTTTTAAATTTTCATTCTTCTGTTCAGATCTTTGATCCGAAAGGATTGATTTTGGATCAGTTTTTATCCAAGTTAATTTTTGTGTATAGTGAGAGGTAGGAACACCAACTTCATTCTTACCACCATTATCTACCTATATTATCTATTGTTATCATAAAACATGGACTCTCTCCAAAAAAACATATGAATTGTTTTTCTAAATAGCTTTTTGCAAATGTATTCCATCAGTGATAATTTTCTCCTTAATTTTTATAATTGAGAGCATTCTGCATAATGTTTTTCACAATTAACATCTCATTTTATTGAGTGTGTGGTAGGAAACCTTGAGCTATATTGGACATATCTATAGTAGGTCTGGGTAGGTTTAATTTTTTTAAAAAATATTTTTTTTTTAGTTGTAGTTGGACATAATACCTTTATTTTTTATTTTTATATTGTGCTGAGAATTGAACTAAGTGCCCCCACATATGCTAGGAGAGTGCTCTACCACTGAGCCACAACCCCAGCCCCAAGGTTTAAAATTTTACCACAGATTTTGAACATTGATTTATCTATTAAAGTATGATCCATGGGAATATGTAATTGTGATTTTTGCGATCTAATCTTGTGTTGTTTGGTTATTCAGAGTCTTCTGATAGCTTTTATTCCATACTATCCCTTGATTAGAAGTTTTCTCACTGGTTCTATTTTCCTCCTCCTTTTACAGCATGCAGGATAATGTAGTTTCTGGGCTTTACTAGAACGAAAAGTGGTGATGTTATGGGAGCCTTTATAAAGCTGTTGTATACTATTCTTTAGCTTAAAAAAAAAAAACTTACCATTATAAGATGAGCCTTATTCATTCTTCTGTCAAGTCAAAACATTTAAAAATTTTTTTTCAAGTTGTCTATTTGTTTTAAACAGAGGAGAATATGACTTGATTGTTTCTTTTTTTAGTACTTGATTCTGAAGCTTGAAAGACCTGCTATAGTTCAGAATATCACATTTGGAAAATATGAGAAAACTCATGTCTGTAATTTGAAGAAATTTAAAGTCTTTGGTGGCATGAATGAAGAAAATATGACAGAGCTATTGTCCAGGTGAGTTACAGTAATGGGGAAGAAAGGGTTGTCTTCTAAACAAACAGCAATCTTATTTTAGTTCCCCTCAACCCCTTAAGGGAGTAAAGATTATTTATCCTATTTTACTCCTGTTTCTTATTTTAATACTGTGGCTTGAGTTAGCTTTTTTTTTTTTTTTTTTTTTTTTAGCCACCAGTACTATTAATGTTGTTATTAATGACAAGAATCAAAAGAATAATTTAATTTCTTTTTCAGTCATATTTTTTCAACTGTTACTGACTTCAGAAATATTAAACTTTTTATTGCTATAGAGAGAGTTAGGGATTGGAAAGGAAGGGTGGAAAAAAAAAAAAAAACCTTTGCTGTCATCTTTGCTATAAAAATAGAGACCCTATTCAAAATATTCATTGTGCTAATCCAGAAATGGTATTCTAAGACTTCACTGGAAATTAGAAACTAAAAAAGGAGGTTTTTGTAAATGAAAAAGTATGTGGCTACTCCTAGTGCAGTGCCTACTACTGGAAAGACCTCAGTAAATTAGAGTTTTTATTTTACAGACCACCTGGAGTGTTAAATTATCTGCCAGATAATAAAAAATCAAGTAGTCGATGGAAGGGACAAACAAACCCATGAATATATTTAGAATATATTTGTGATATGATATGTTCATTAACATAGTACATAGAAGTAAATGTTACTTTGATGCTGCATTTTATTTGAGTCATGAAAGTATTTCAGGATATAAGGCAGTCTGAAGGTAAGTGATTTTTCTGTAAGTACTTGTATCAATCCTTGTTGCTTAAGTAGAAAGGTAATATGGGTTGATTTTTACTAAGATTAAAGGTGTTGTTAAAAACCAACAGAATAGGATTGTCTCTGAAATTTTTTTGGACTATAAAAGGAGTATTAACATCTTAGAATTAAGAAATTTAATTCTTTGATATATTCTAATATTCAGGCTAAGTTGTCAGATCTGAGACAATTTGACTTTAATTTTTCCAAATTTCTCTCCTGCTTGTAAATTTATGTTACATTCAGTTACTCATTAAGGACCTTAGGTTCTGTCACACATTTCCATGCACTGTAGCCATATCCTTTAATACTGAACTGTTTTCTTATATAATTTCTTGTATAACCACTTTCATATATAATTTAGAGAATACAATTTTATTGAAGTTGATTTGAATGTACAAGTTTTAACCTATATTCCCATGTTCAACTACTTACTATTGTGTTGGTCATTTATTATGAACATAGGTTTAAACTTAAAATCTGAGTTTGGCATTAATCTGAGTTTTCATGTGTTTACTAAATTATGAAATCAGATTTGATAACCTTTTTTTTTCCTCCATAGTGGCTTAAAGAATGATTATAACAAAGAAACATTCACCTTGAAGCATAAAATTGATGAACAGATGTTCCCGTGTCGCTTCATTAAAATAGGTAAGGTTATTTAGCATTTTGGAATAAAACTTTTTTTTAATGCCATTTGTCCATAGATTGCCACTCATAGATCAAATCCTTTAGGCTCCCTATTTTTTTAATAAAATTTTATGGGGACATTTCTACACTGGTTGGTTTACATATATTGTCTTTGCCTGTTTTTGTGCTCCAAATGTGAGTAGTTGAAAAAGATCACATAGCCAACAAAATCCAAAAATTTACTATTTGGCTTTTTACAGGAAAAGCTTGCTGACCCTTGCTTTGTAAGTCTGTTATTAAAGTGACAGTTATTTCAGGTTGAACTTTTTTCATTATTTTCTCATTTGAAAGTTTCTTTAGAAAATTTTATGAGGTATAGTGATTTGATTGCTTTCGTCATCTCATGGAAGGTTTATGAGTTATTCTATAGCTATCTAAAACCAAATATGGATAAATCTCTTAAGGCAGTGTATTATGGTTATTTTCTGTGTGTGTGTATGTGTGTGTGTGTGTGTGGTTTGGTTTTGTTTTTAGTGAAATGCTGGCCAAACCCATTAAATCAATTTCACGGCTCACTAATGTGTTACAGACTACTATTTGGAAAAATACTACCTCAAGCCATATATGTATTTAGAAAGTATTTGTAATGTATCCTCAAAATGATATTTTTTAGATTATTTATTTATTTATTTATTAGGTTTTATTATTTAGAACATAGGAAAGTTGAGGACTTGGGTCTTTTAAACATTTCCATCTTTATTTACTTATTTTATGTGGGGTACTGGGGACTGAACTCAGGGGCACTCAGCCACTGAACTACATCCCCATCCCTATTTTGTATTTATTTAATTTGTATAGGATTTCACTGAGTTGCTTAGAGTCTAGTTAAGTTGCTGAGGCTGGCTTTGAACTTGAGATTCTTCTGTCTCAGCCTCCTGAGCCACTGGGTAATTTCCATCTTTATTGCATACCTTTGAAAATATTATATTATATTACAGTTGGAATTAAAGTGAATTTGATCCCACAAAAAATAATAAAAAGCCAGAATCTCACATTTTGATTTGGGAGAAAATTTCTCTTTTGGAACAAACGGTGTTCTTTATAATCATCATTTGCTGCTCTATCAAGAGTAGGCCTGTTTGTTTTGTTGAGCCCAAAGAAATATCTGAAATCCTAATAAAAAGTGCTTATAGTGGAGGGCTGGGGTTATGGCTCAGTTGTAGAGTGTTCGTCAAGCACACATGAGGCACTGAGTTCGATTCTCAGCACCACATAAAAATAAAATAAAGACATTGTGTCCAACTAGAACTAAAAGGTAATTTTTTTAAAAAAAAAAGTGCTTGTAGTGTAAAGTATAATTTCTGTTCAATTTCCAGCAAAGCATTAATTTGTAAAAACCTTTTAAAAATGTGTTGTAGTGAGGTTTCTTCTATATACCAAATGTTCTAATTGAAGTTTTGGAAGGGAAACCCTCATGAGATTTAATTAGAGAAGAGAAAATCTAAAATGTAATGAAATGAAGGTATCTGTTACAAATGACTAGAAGAGTTTACATCCTCTTTCATACCCAAGATAACAACTGTATGAGGAAATTAGGAAGAAGAAGATTGGAAGGATTCTGGAGTCAGTCCTGGTTTTGTGTAGATAGAACCAAATGGATTTCTTTGAAGGAGTCATTTTCAATTTAAATAGTTGTGGGGGCTTCAGAGAGAGGGTTTAGCTCTGACTGTATGCAGTATAAATTTTGGATCTCAAGTGTTTGGAAGTCTAGGATGGGTACTAAGTCGCTGTGGGGGTGTTTATCCTTGAGGTTTGCTTGGGTAGGTGTGGCCTATTATGAGAATATGTATAAGGGTTATATTTTAAAAGTATATTAGTAGGAATAAAATTCATATAATAATAATGGCTAATAATGATAAAGCTAATGTTTATTGAACTCTTAGTATGTACCAGTTATTATGCTAAGTACTGTGTGCTTGGTCATTGATTCTACAGTAGAATATATAAACTCTTTCAAAGTGGTTAATATTAGATTTTAGGATCTTCCAGAAACTTAAAAGGACTAGCTAGATATCTAGAAAAGTTCCCAAATAATATTGTTAAAATACATTGAATGTTTCACAGAGTTGTTTCGTTGTGTTGAGATATTGACTCCTTCAATTCTAGAGTAGCAGGAGCCCTAGCCTATTGTTCTTACATGCTATATGTATCCCATTTTATGAAAAAGGATGACAAACATGAATCTTGATCATTTTTGTATATGGTTGTACTACAGGAAAAACTGGTGGTTGAACCCTAGAAACTCCTCATCTTGAGATGTATATTAGGAGCATCTTATCTTTTTATTTAAGGTGGGAGCAGAGGCTTGATTTATCAGGGAACCTAAAATGTGTGGCTGCAGCGTCAATGCACATTTAGATTTCTTATATATTATGTGTAGTACCTAATATGCATTATTGAGGTAGTTAATGCCACCAAAAATCATTGGTAATTTTGAAATGAGCATACATCATTCTGTTCATTTCATCCATACCCTTTTAATCTATTGAAAATTAATTTATATGTTCATTTATCTGTAATATACGACTTATATGACTTTTTTATGGTGAGATGCTTGATAATTTACCTCCCTCCCTGTGTTCTTTACAAAGTATATAACATTAGAACAGTTTTTTTTTTGTAGAAGTATGTCTTTTGGACTTTTTAAATAGCTATTTTAATTTTTTTAGTTGTAGATGGACACAATATCTTAATTTATTTATTTATATGTGGTGCTGATGATCTAACCCAGTGCCTCACATGTGCTAGGCAAGTGCTGTTACCACTGAGCCACAACCCCAACCCCCTTTTTCAAGACTTTTGCATGTACAGAGGACATCTCATTAGAGCACAAGTGTTTAAAGTAAAAAAGTTTTAATTAATGAATGTTTTGCTGGGACTTAAATAGATATAATAGAAAGATCTCTTCTTCCTTTCTTTTAATTTATTAAACTTGGACCTCAAAATCTCTAACTAATGTTATGTGTCTGGTTACATATAGAGAACTATGTTATTGGGGCTTTGAGTTTTGAATCTTATTTTCATTCAGACTACTTGATGGTATTTCTGTGTGATGTGGTAATATGTTTAAATGTTAGTGCCACATTAAAAAGTGAACAACAAAACAATGATAGTAATTTAATATTTCTTGATAGAAAACATGTTAAAATTTTTATTTGTTGCACATAGAAACTGAAAGCTATATTAAATGTCCCAGGGGTCCTTCATATATCTACATAGTTAGTTGCTACTACCTATCCCTGTCTTCACTCACAGAGCTTCCTTTAAATAATGGCCTCCCATTATATCTCAGCCAGTACATCCTAGCTCCTTATTTAGTCTGTTGTACTGAAAAAGGCAATGAACCTGGAACTCAATAGGCCTGGTGTGAGATGCTGTGGATGTAATATTTTAATATTTCATCAAAACTTGGCAAGTGTTAGATTTTTATAGGTAGTTCCATTATTGACTCCGAAACCATGTCAATGAACTTATTTTGTTACGATAAAATTATAGGATCTATCCTATACTTTTTAATCCATTCATGATTTTGTAAATGCCATTCATTGGTCTTTCAAACTTTGTAACATTTCATACAGTATTTTAAAAATCATGTTCATTAATATCACCTGCAGACAGAAAAATTTACGGAAGCAGTCCAAACTCAAAGTGATAGATACTTGTTTTCCAAAATTCTATTTTTTTCTTGAAAGTTTGAATTTTTATCCTCTACAGCAGATATCATTAGTTGTTTTTTTCTTGAAATGACAGGTAAATATAGCAGATACTCAAATTG
The DNA here is from genome assembly GCF_048772815.1 of Callospermophilus lateralis. Classification (NCBI taxonomy): domain Eukaryota; kingdom Metazoa; phylum Chordata; class Mammalia; order Rodentia; family Sciuridae; genus Callospermophilus; species Callospermophilus lateralis. The sequence continues at coordinate 22,757,912 of NC_135305.1, read as the reverse complement.
AAATAATCATAAGTTGTCTGTCAGTTTTTCTTTCAAGAATAAGAATGCCATGAAAAAGCAATGATTATTATAGCTCACAACTCAAATAGTAACCAAGTTCTAAAGATAACTATTATGCTTTGATATGCAGCAAAAATGCTTTATATAGGGCTGGGGTTGTGGCTCAGCAGAACAGCGAACACCCTGGCACGGGCAAGGCCCTGGGTTCGATCCTCAGCACCACATACAAATAAATTGATTAATTAGCAATATTGTATCCAACTGAAACTAAAAAATAAATATTTCAAAAAATGCTTTATATGTTTTTCCCAATTTGACACAGAGGATAACAAAAAGATTACTTAATTTACTTAATGTTAGGGATTTAATAACATTAATTTTTACTGCATCATCAAGAGCACCCCAAATGAACTTGCTTTAATTAAGTATAGATGGTAGTGAGAAATACAGTGTAATTTGTTGTGTACCAAGGACTACTCATACTTTTAGGTGCCATTACTTTGGTACCAAGTGCCAGTAATGGTATTCACCGTTGCTTTTGCACTATTAGTGCAGTGTTAGTATTATTTTTTTCAAAAGAAGCCTGACAAACACCTAGTGTCATTACAAAAGAATTTTGATGACGTAGAACTTCCTGAAAGGGTAATAGGGATCCCCAGAGTTCAAGGATCATGTTTTAAAAACTTCTGTGTTCTGTCATTATTGATGTGAAATTTTATCTTCATCATGTTAAATTCCTCTGAATACTTCAAGATTGTTAGATACTCTTCTTTTCCTGTTTTACTCATCTGCTTTCCTTTTCCCAGACTAATATCAGATTATATCTTTGTAGTATACTTGTATTATATAATTTTGGTTATTTTCATGTTATCTTTTCAGATCAGCTTGTTTATTTACATGGCCAAAAATGGATATATGCCATTGGGATTTTGATTGAGATTATACTGAATTTGAAATGGAGAGAATTGACATGTTTATGACCTTGACATTTCCTATCCAGGAATACAGAATATTCCTTCATTTATTCAGTTTTTCAGTAAAAATTCATGTCCTCTTTTATTATAAAGATAACATTTTTGGTTGCTTATTTTGAAATATTTTCAGCTTTTTATTGTTATCATTATCATTAATGCTATCATAAAAAGGGCTATCAAACAGGGGGCTTTTTGGGAGTTTTTGGTGGTACTAGGAATTGAAGCCAGAACCTCATATGTTAGGCAGGCACTCTACCACTGAACTACATCTCCATCCCTTTTTGCCATATTTTCTAATTGATTATTTTAATTATAGGATAGTTAATTTTTGCATATTTACCTTGTATACAAACTTTAAACAGTATTTCAATTGAATTTGAATTTTTTAGTTAGCTATGTCATCAAGTGGCATTTTTTTTTTCTTAGTATGATACGATTTTCCCCCCTTATTGCACTGGCCAAGACTTTTCATATTGTCTTGGGCAATGGATGTTGGACCTCTTGGTCTTGTTTTGACTTCAGTAAGCATATTTAATATTTCCTCATTAGTTTCATTTTTAAGGTTTGTAACACTTTCAGAAAAAGTAGGTAAAGACTTGTCCTCTTGCCTTCTATTCCTTATTGTATAAATAATTTTTAAAAATAATGAACAGAAGCTGGGTGTGGTGGTATATGCCTGTAATCCCAGTGGCTCAGGAGGCTGAGGCAGGAGGATCAGGAGTTCAAAGCCAGCCTCAGCAAAAGCGAGTCACTAAGCAACTCAGTGAGAACCTGTCTCTAAATAAAATATAAATATACGGCTGGGGATGTGGCTCAGTGTTCGAGTGCCCCTGAGTTCAATTCCTGGTACACCCCCCCCCAAAAAAAGTGAACAGAACATATATTTTATTAATTTGTTGTTAATATCAAAGTAATTGAGCACATTTTTTTCTTTTAGCAGTTTGTTAAAGTGGCAGATTACATTAATATACTTCCTATTGAACAATTCTATTTCGAGAATGAGATCCATTTGGTTATATTGAAAATCTGGTAGAATTATTTGCATCTTTTTTGCCCCTTTAATTTGGATAAATATTCATAACTGATATTGGCCTTAAATTCTTTAAAATCCTTTTTCTTTGATTTTATTTTTAGGGTTATTTACTGGCAAATGAACTTGTAATGTCTTTCTGTACTCTTATAGCTTAAATAATATAATTATTTGCTGCATGTAGATTTGATAAATTTTACCTGTTAAATTATCTAGTACTAGATATGTTTAGTTGGGAATCGGTAATATGACAATTTTGAGTTTATCTTATAATGTTTTATTAACTAAGGAAACCTCATATGGTGATTTTTGCTATTGTAGTCTTAGCACCTAGCACAGTCTAGACAGATAGAAGATGCTCAGAAAATTTTGTCAAATGAATGGTTATAGGTTTAATAGTGATTTTTGTTTTGCTGAAGTTTTATTTAAATTATGTTAATTTTTTTCTTCTCCCCTTCTTTCCCTCTTAAAGTTCCACTCTTGTCCTGGGGGCCCAGCTTTAACTTCAGCATCTGGTATGTTGAACTCAGTGGTATTGATGATCCTGATGTAGTACAACCCTGTCTCAACTGGTATAGCAAGGTAGGACTGTATTTTAAAATCCCATACCTCTACAGAAGGTGAAATATGTCAATCTCTATCTTCATTGTGAATTATTGAAAATATTGAGGATAATAATAAAAATTATAGTGATTAATCAGCGAACATTTACTAAGTATTTATAGTCTGCCAGCCTCTAAGCTATCCTGATAACTTGATTGTTATCATTCTATGAGATAGGTACAGTTGTAAGCTCATTATTTTAGAGATGAAGAACTGTACTAGAGAGAGGTTAAATATTTTGCCTTGGCCCACACAGTTGTGAAGTACTCAAGGCAATATATGAACTCAGATAGTCTGGCTCTACAGTCTGCCGTTATCTTATTAGACCCATTTGGCCCATGAATTTTGTTTTTAACCTACATTGATACTCTTTGATCATAGTGGTTTTTTTTCCTTTTATTTTTTCTGAATACCTTTATTTTTATGTGGTGTTGAGGATCAAACTCAATGTCTCACACATGCAACATAGCTTTTAGTGGGTTAGTTTTATGGCCTGATGGAAGATTTAAGATGTGAATATGATTGAGACTCCCAAAGTCAACATGATAAACAGGTGTTATTATTTAATATAATTTTATTCTTTTGTATAGATAAGCTAAATCTGGGGCTGGGGCTATGGCTCAGTGGCAGAGCCATTGCTTGCACATGTGAGGCACTGGGATTGATCCTCAGCACTATAAATAAACAAAATAAAGGTAAATCTTTTTTTAGAGTCAAAATTAAAAGGCTATTAATATAAAATTAATTGAGTACAGAATAATTCTTTGTTTATTCGATAAGGGTAAATCTTTGCAATTGTAGTCTGAAAGGAGTGTTTAATAACTTACTAATCAAGAAGTCAGCTCATTGTAAACTGATTTGTGTTTTAACTCTTCAAATTTTATTCTCTTGCTTTATTAAATAGTAATGCTTTTAAAATAAATCATTGTTGTTTGATTATCATGCTGTGGTTCTCTGTTTTCTGTTTTATTTGAATTGTACAATGGTATACTTAGAAAATTTGACATAATCCAAGGACATAGTCTTGAAGTTGATTTAAAAAAAAAAACTTTATGAGTTTATATTTTTGGCATTTATCCTGTTAGGGGAAAATTTTTATAAATTGAGTACCTACTTTTTAGGTTCTCATTAATTGAAATATCTACTTTAAATGATCAGGTACCCCAGTCTTAGAAAATGATAAAATTTAATCTCTTCATACCATACCTATTTACAAATTTAGAATACTTCGACATTTGATAATACTTGTCATTCAAGTAGTAGTTTATCAATAAGAATCGAGAACAGAAAGCTTATAATTTGTTTATATTATTTCATTGTGTCTGTGCTTTCAGGACCTGCATTGTACTGTGGTTAGTTGATGTCATGGGATTTACAATTTTTATAATTTGAAGTGGTCTTTAATACATAATATCTTGCCTCTTTTTAAAAAATTCAGACTCTGGAATTAGATCTGATTTAATCTCTCCTTCAGCAACATACTTTGTGACCTTGGGCAAGTTATTATAACGGGCTAAGCATTAGTTTCGATACTAGAAAGGTGAATATAATGGTATCTAATGAATAAGATTAGTGCAGTGCTTGGGAGATATTAAATATTCAGTTTAGATTATTTGTTTTCCCTTTTTATTATTTCTTACAGTAACAACCAAGCAAATCTCTTCTTTTCATACTTTCTCTTGTGTTCTAGTAGTACCGTGAACAGGAAGCCATTCGCCTTTGCCTAAAACACTTCAGACAGCACAACTATACAGAGGCTTTTGAATCACTGCAAAAGAAAACCAAGATTGCATTGGAACATCCTATGTTAACAGATCTGCATGACAAACTGGTATTGAAGGGTGATTTCGATGCTTGTGAAGAGCTGATTGAAAAAGCTGTAAATGGTATGAAATTTTTCTTAGGGTCATTTCAAGTATATAGGGAACTTTTTCAAAAAGAATATAGCATTATGCTTATTAATCTTATACTTTTTTCCTGCCTTTTTTAAAATTTTATTTTTTAGTTATAGATGGATGCAATATTTTATTTTGTTTATTCATTTTTATGTGGTGTTGAGGATTGAACCCAGTGCTTCATATGTGCGAGGCAAGCACTCTGCCACTGAACCACAACCCCAGCCCATTTTTTCCTGCTTTTTTACTGTATAATGACTGTTAACTCCTTGAATGAAGGAATTCTTTCATGTACAATAGTCCAAAATGTAATGAGACTTAAAGAAAAGAAAGAAAGAAACATACATAAATTTAAGTACCTAAATTTAAACTGTCATTATGGAAAATCATTTATTCATTAGCAATAAGCCAAGTTACAAATCATCTTTTGTTGCTACTTTTCTTCAATACTCTAGGCCTGTTCCTTTAAGTATTTTTGTCAGTATTCTAGCCAGTATTTACTGTTAAAATATTAAGAATTAATTTTGGGGGGGCTTGGATATTAAAAAAATATCATTAGTAGACAATATAATGAGCAAAGGGATATGACTGAAAAATAGTGTCTGTGTGGTGTGAACGCTAATAATTGCTGATTTTTCTTAATGTAGCCTAATCTGACTTTGAAAGAAATGTAAATATTTGAACATGTGTATAATCTCCCAAGGTAATAAATAACTGCTTTGGAGACTGACACCCATTTGAATACTTAAAGCTTGATAGAACATCTTTTTTTTTTTTTTTTTTTTTTTTAACCCAGAAACTTTTATAATGACAAAGAACAGAATAGGTGCTTGTGTTCAGTATAAAACTTACAGAATTGAATTTGGTGTATCATTTTGTAGAAAGATTCTAATAACAGATGCTACTGCTTCATTTTTATATGTTTTAGTCTTGAATATTTTATAACTAAAGAAATCAGAATAATACTGTCTTTTTAATTTATAAATTTAAAGAATGAAAAGAATGAATTACTTACAGCTCTGATTTGTTAAATATGACATTATATCCTAGTGGCTGTGGAGCTGAGGCAGGAGGAGCATGAGTTCAAAGACAGTCTCAGCAAAAGCAAGTCACTAAGCAACTCAGTGAGACCCTGTCCCTAAATAAAAATACCAAATAAGGCTGGGGATGTGGCTCAGTGGTCAAGTGCCCCTGAGTTCAATCCCTGGTACCGCCCCCCCCCAAAAAAAAGACATTATAATAATATAATATTATATATAAAATCTTGTCAGGGAGCCTTACACATTGTTATTATTGCCTTTTTAAATTAATGCTGATTGATCTTTAAAAATAAATGATTGGTACTTTTGAAATAGGGTATACTTTGTAGTGTAAGCAAAGAGTATATATGTAATAATTTTCTACCAAACCATTAAAATGCTGCCAGTGAAAGTATATATGCCTATATAATATTTCTAAGAATGAATTCTGTATTTTTTTTATCTCAGGATGAATGTGGCAGGTAATTTATGTTTTTCAGTTGGTTTGTTTAAAATCTTTATCATTAAGGCATTTGCTATCATTTTGTTAAGGGAAAATAAAGCAACCATGGGTAACTTTATATAATACTAAAGATAGTTACCCTTTTTGTTTTTTGGTGCTGGGGATTGAACCCAGGGCCACTTTACTACTGAGCTACATCCACAGTCATTATTATTATTATTAAGTTGCTTATGGTCTAAGTTGTTGAGACTGGCCTTAAACTTTCCATCCTCCTACCTCAGACTCTGGGATGAGTTGCTGGGATTACAGGCATGTACCACCACATCCAACTAATATAGTTAACCTTTTAAAGGTGTCTCTTTGATAGGATACTCAGATAAGAAAAACTGTTAAAAGCATATGCATCTTAGAGTACTACAGATACTTAATGTAGGAAGTTTAGGAAAATTGATAGTAACTCTAGTTTTGAAACTTAGAGCCAAATCGTATTTTTATACTGCCGTCGGCTTTCCCCAATTGGCTAGGAACACTGTTCATTAATAAACACTCTTCCGAAGGTTGTTCAATTTGCTGCTAACCTCACTGACGATGATTTGTTGGACAAATAAAGTAGTAAACAGTGCAGTTTTTTGGCTCATGCTCCTCTAAAAACAACAGAGAAAGGACAAGAAGTTCTTGCCTATTAAGTAGAAAGGTCTAGTGAATCAAAAGCATCTTTTGTAAAGCTTCTTATAATAGAAGGGGAAAAAAATTACTTTCAGTATATTAATTTACGTGATCTTCAAGTATGGTTAATATTTTTAAAAGTATCAGGCTTACTTTTTTTAAATATATATTTTTTTTGTCAATGGATCTTTTATTTATTTATATGCGGGCTGAGAATCGAACCCAGGGCCTCACACATGCCAGGTAAGCACTCTATCACTGAGCCACAGCTCCAGCTCCTGGCTTATTTATTTTTTTATTCTGTTGGCCTATATCCCTGTATTTATATTTAACTTCAATAGAGAAGACTCTTGAACCAATGATTGTTACTGCTTCTGACAATCTAAAATTTATTGATGATGGGCATAAATAATCACTTAGAAACAGGAAAGTTTTACACAAACTCCCTTTGTGTAGCTTATCTTATTTAAATAGATAAGTTTGCTTTTAGAGACCATAGACCTTCCTTTTTTTACTGTTTAAAATTCTTACAGAAGAGTTTGACTGCCTATGTTAAAAAAAAAATAGATGAAGTTATATTTAACTTTACAGAGCTTTACTGAGATATAATTGACATTGTGAACTGTACACATTTAAATTGTATAATTTAATAAATTTTGACATACCTGTATACACACACACACACACACACACACACACACACACACACGTGACACCATAACCATACTCATAGTAATGGTCACCACTCTCCAATTTTTCTCATGCCCTTTTGTAATTCAGCCCTCTTTCTCAATGCTGCCATTCCCTTCCCTGGCAACCACTGATTTGCTTTAAGTAACTGTGGATTAGTTTTCATTTCTTTATAAATCAGTCATACTGTATAACACTCTTTTTGTCTGACTTTTTCAATTGCAGTTATTTTGAATTTCATCTATATTGTTGTATGCATCAATTTTTCTTTCTTTTTATTGCTGAGTAATAATCCACAGTGTGGATGTACCATAGTTGGCTTATGCATTTATTTGTTGATAGACATTTGGGTTGGTTACAGTTTGGGGCTATTATAAGTAAGGTTGCTGTGAACACTTATATACAGGTCTTTTTTTAAAGGAAAAATATTTATTTTTTAGTTTTAGGTGGACACAATATCTTTATTTTATTTTTATGTGGTGCTGAGAATTGAACCCCGTGCCTCATGCATGCTAGGCGAGCATTCTACCACTGAGCCACAATCCCAGCCTGTGTATAGATCTTTTTGTGGAAATACACTTTTGCTTTTCTGGGTAGTTACTTAGGAATGGAATGTCTGTGTCATATGGTATGTATACATTTTAGTTTTTAAGAAACTACCAATTCTTCAATGTTGTACTGTTTTATATTTGTAGCAGTAGTGTATGAGAGTTCCAGCTGCTCTACATCCTTGCCAGTATTTCAAAAGTCAGTCAAGTGTTAGCCATTATGATAGACGTGTATTGGGGTCTTGTGGTTTTAATTTGCATTTCCCTAATTACAGTGATGTTTCTCATTTTTCCATTTGGTAATTTTATACCTTGGTGTCTTCTTTGGTGAACTTCCTGCTCAGATCTTTTGTCCATTTTTTTATTCAGTTATTTGTCTTCCTATGATGCATATTAAGAATTCTTTATAGTTTTTGGCTACAAGCCCTTTATCAAATACATATGGGACTTGAAAATATATTCTCTCAGTCTGTGGCTTGATTTTTTAGCCTCTGTGTCTTTTGAACATCAGAAATGTTTAAATTTGGGGGTTGGGGTTGTGGCTCAGAGGTAGAGCGATCGCCTACCATGTATGAGGCACGGGGTTCTATCCTCAGCACCACATAAAAATAAAATAAGGATATTGTGTCCACCTATAACTAAAAAATAAATATTAAAAGAAAGAAACTTTTAAATTTTGGTGGAGCTTAATTTATGTACTGTGTTGTTTACGCATCATACCTTTGATATTGGACCTAAGAAATTCTTATCTAACTCAAGGTCACAAAGATCTTTTGTTTTCTTCCAGAAGTAGTATGGTTTCAGATTTATAATTAATTATATGATTCAGTTTGACTTAATTTTTGAATATGGGACCGAGTAAGATTTTTAAGAAATCGTATGGAAATCAAGTATGTTTCATCAGTTTATACTGTCTAGATTACTGTAGCTTCATAAATCTTATAATCAAGTAGTTAAAGTCTTCTAACTTTATTCTATTTCATATGTATTTTGGCTATTCTAGGCTGAATTTTCATAAGAATTTTAGAATCTGCTTGTCATTTTCTACCAAAAAACAAAAGCCTGTTAGAGTTTTGTTTTGCTTTCAATAAATGTAGAGATCAATTTGGCAAAAATTGAAATCTTAGCAAAGTTTATCACCGTGTTTATGAATGTGATACATATTCTTCATTAATTAGTTCTTTTTAAAACTTATCTCAGGAATGTCTTAATTTTTAGTTTCTTGGTCTTGCACATGATTGTCAAATATGTTGCAGAAAATTTTGTATTTTCTGTTACTATTAAAAATAGTACTTTTAAAATTGTTAATTGTTAATTGCCAGTTATAATATAGAATACAATAGATTTTTGTATATTGCTTTTCTAGTGTACAGCCTCCTTAAATTTATGACTTAAGTTTTACTAGCTGCTTTTGTAGATCCCATAATTTTCAGTCATGTCATCTGCTTTTAAAAACACCTTTAAATTGTCTTGTCTAATCTTTTTTAAAAATATTTTTTTAGTGTAGATAGACACTGATTTTTATGTGGTGCTGAGGATTGAACCCAGTGCTTCACATGTACTAGGCAAGTGCTCTGCCACTGAGCCACAACCCCAGCCTCATTGTCTTGTCCAATCTTGATGCATTTTATTTGGTTTTCTTGTCTTCCTACACTGGCTAGAACCAGTAGAATATTGAATAGAATGGTGAGAGTAGATGTCTTTGCTTTATAAAGCAGTCATTAAATATATATAAATATAATGTTAGTTATAAGGTGTTTTATAGCTGCCTTTTTAAATTGTTTTTATTTTATTTTATTTTTTAGAGAGAGAGAGAATTTTTTAATATTTATTTTTTAGTTTTCGGCGGACACATCTTTGTATGTGGTGCTGAGGATCGAACCCGGGCCGCACGCATGCCAGGCAAGCGCGCTATCGCTTGAGCCACATCCCCAGCCCTGCCTTTTTTTTAGATTGAGGAAATTTCTGCTCCTACTTAGCTAGAATCTTTATCATGAGTGGTTTCATTCTATCAGCTGCTTTTCCTGCAATTTTTGAGATGATGATGAAAGGATTTGGTTTTGACATTTGTTAATATTGATTATATTGGTTGATTTTCAGTTTTTAATCCAACATTCCTGTGGGGAAAAAAATTACTTAGTAATGGTGTCTTACTCTAATTTTTATATAGTGTTAGATTTTTTTTGAAAAAAATTTATTGGGCATTTTTATGTATATCTGAGTATTTTGTAGACTGGCCTACAATTTTGTTATAATGTTCATGTCTTGGTCTGGTGCCTTCAAGAATAAAATGAGAATTATTTCCTTTTCAATTTTCTGAAAATATTTATGTAGAATGAGTAGTAACATGGTAGAATTCATCAGAGAAGGCAAATGGGCCTGAACTTAACACATAGTGATGAGGTTTTTAACTACAAACAATGTTGTTAATAGAAGAATTGCTATTTTCATCTTAAGAGAGTATTAGTAGTTTATGTCTTTTGAGGAATATGTCCATTTCTGACTTAAAATTGCACATAATATTTTATTATTTTCCTCTTGATGTCTTTATATCACATGAGAAGTCTGTCTAGAAGTCTTCTCATTTTATGTTAAGAAAATGGCTCTTTATTTTATTTGATTTCTGCTCCTTATTAATTTTTTTCTTCTTTTCCTTTTTCTTTTTTCTTGAAAGCCAAAGCCATTGATTTGAGATCTTTTTCTTTTCTTTTTTTGTAAAGGAGGCATTTATTGTTAAACATTTTCTCCTTAGCACTAGTTTAGTTGTTGTCTCACAAATTTGGTTATGCTATGTTTCATTTTTCATTTCAGTAAAAAATATTTAGGCATAATTTTTTTTTCTTTCTTGCCAGCCCTTATGCCTTTCCCCCTTGTATTTAATCTTTGGGCTAAGTTATCTAATAGAAGATTGAGAAAGATAATGATAGTATATATCCTTATATAGTTCATGATCTCAAATGAAATGCTTTCATCATTTCATTGTAAAATATAATTTTTGATTTGGAGTTTTTTGAGATCTCTATGTTAGATGTCTAGATTGCTAAGAGTTTTTGTTATAAATGAATATTGTCTTATCATTTTTTTCTCTACTTTTATGATGTGATTTTTACTCCCTATTTTGATTTTCTAGTGTTAAGCATACTTTGCATTGCTCAGATGTGCTTAGCTTTGTCATGTATTTTTTTATGGTGTATCTTGGATGTAGATTGATTAATATTTTCTTAGCATTCTTCCAACTATTTCCCCTGACTTTTTTTGCATTCTTACGTTCCTTTCAGGTTTAATATTAGTATTACCTTAATTTCACATAATGGGTCCTGGTCTCTTCATAATGTGTTAGGATTTCATTCTTATATACTTGATAGAAATGAAATACTTGGTAGAAGCAGTCTGTGCTTGAAGTTTACTTGGTGGCAGTAGTTTTTAACCTATTTAATTTTTTTAAACATTGTAAGAATAATCAGGCTTGTTTGGTAGCTTTAAAATTATATTTTTAAGGAAATTATCTATTTCATTTAAAATTATAGACTTGTGGGCATTGAAGTATACTCATCCCCTGTTATCTGTTTAATATTTGCAGGAATTCCTGGGATGCCCCTTTTTTTGTTGTTTATATTGGTATTTATGTTTGTTGTTTATATTGGCTATTTATGTTTGTTGTTTATATTGGCTATTTATGATCTCCTTCCCCATTACTCAGAAGTTTCTCAAATCCAGTAGTCTAATTTTGAGAAAACCAACTTATGGTTTGTTAATCCTTTCTGTTATTTTCTATGTCCCTTGATTTAAGCTATTTACTGTTGTTTCTTTCTTTCTTCGGGAATTGTTTTAATCACCTTTTTTGCTGCTGTGACCAAAAGACCTGAAAAGAACAATTTTAGAGGAAGAAAAGTTTATTTGGGGGGCTTACAGTTTTTCAAGGTCTCAGTCCATAAATAGCCTGTTCCATTCCTTGGAGCTTAAGGTGAGGCTGAACATCATGATTGGAAGGGTTTGGCAGAGTAAAGCTGCATGACCTCAATGACCTACTACTTCCAGCCATACCCTGCTTGCCTTTAGTTATCACTCAGTTAATCCTCATTGGGGGAATTAATTCACAGATTGGATTAAGGCTCTCATAACCCAATTGTATGCATTTAAGAATATAAAATTCCCTCTACTTATTTTTTGGTTGTACTGTGGAGTATTTCCATTTTTGTCCAGTTCATTATTTTCATTATGAAATGAAGTGAGTTTTCTATGAGCCATAATTATATAAAAATGTATTTTTAAGTTATTTTATTTATTTTTTATTATTTCTTACATACATCACAATAGAGGAGGAGTGCATTACATTTATAATATTTTGCATCGAAATTCTTAATACACCTTTATACCACAATTTATCAAATCTGTTTGTATATAAGGTATATTGACACCAAATTCACATCTTCATACATGAATTTTGTATAATGATGACCGTCTCCGTCCACTAAAATTAAAAAATGTATTTTTTATCAGTAAAAAAATAACCAGAAAACATTTATGTATTTGGAAACTAGCAAATACATAAATGTTTTCTGGTTATTTGTAACCGATTTCTAGCAAAATTGCATGATGGTTAGAGTATACATTCTGAATGATTTCAGTTCTTTGAAGTTTGATAAAACTTGTTCTATGGCTTAGTTTGTTCAATACACATACACACACACACACACACACACACACACTTGAACAACATGTAAATTCTTCTGTTGTTGGGGGTAGTATTCTCTCTCTCTCTCTCTCTCTATATATATATATATATAGAGAGAGAGAGAGAGAGAGAGAGATAGAGATAGTTGGTCAAGGTTGCTAAATCACATTGCACACATCTTTGTCAATAACGATTATCTGTTGGATTCTCAGCTATTGAGAAAAATGTGTTTACACTTTTCATTGTAATTGTAGATTTTTATATCTCCTTAAAGTTCTACACAATTTTTGCTTCATATATTTTATGCCATTGTTTAGTTACACACAGATTTTAAATTATTTTCAATTAAATCTTTTTTTTGCACCAGGTATTAAACCCAACGGTGCTTAACAACTGAGCAGCATCTCCAGCCTGTTTTATTTTGCGACAGCGTCTCACTAAGTTGCTGAGTCTCCTTAAGTTGCTGAGGCTGGCTTTGAACTTGTAATCCTCCTACCTCAGCCTCTCGAGCTGCTAGGATTACAACTGTACCCAACTCAGTTAAATCTTTTTATTATTTTTTATTTCTAGTAATATTTTTGTCTTAAAGTATAAATTGTCATATTAAAACATCCACTTTCATTGAGTGTTTGCATGACATCTTTTTCAGTATTTTATTTTCAAATTTTCTGTATCCTTCTTTTAAAAGAGTAGCTTCTATAAATTTAGTTGGATTTTTAAAATGTCCAGTGTTGACTGTCTTCTTTTGATTTGAATATTTTACATTTCATTTATGTGATTGAATTTCTGATAAATAAATGGATTCAAACTTATAGTTTGACTTTGTGAACTTTGTTATATCTGTCTTTTTGGTTGTTGTCTCTCGCGTTTTCACTTTGTAAACTTTTCATTTTTTTCCTTCTATTTGCTTTGCTGTAATGTGTTCCATTTATATTTTTTTGTATGCTTGGTCTAGAAATTATAACAAATATACCTCATTAACTTAATAAAATTGGTCAATACCTTTTCTCTCTTCCCATACAAGGACTTAGTGGACTTCAAGTTTTAGTGGAACTCACCTTCCTAATTCATATGCTCTGTTATTATCATTGATTTTGACTCCACATTTGTAGACCCTGTAAAATATTACTATTATTATTTTATACAGTTAGTGTTCACTAGTTTAACCCAAATATGTACTGATTTTTTTCTTCTTAACCATTTACATATTTGATCCATATTATATCTACGATTGTATTCCTTCTGCCTTAAGCACATCCTTTAAAATTTTTTCTAATTAAGGTTGGCTGTTTTTAGTTATACATTGACACAATATCTTTATTTTGTTTATTTATTTTTATGTGGTGCTGAGGATTGAACCCAGGGTCTCTCACATGCAAGGCGAGTGCTCTACCACTGAGCCACAACCCCAGCCCCAAGGTTGGCTATTTTTGTCTGAAATATTTGTCTCTTTTCTGAAAGGATATTTTGCTGGATGTAGAATTTTAGGATGGCAGTTGTTTTCTTCAAATACATTTGAATATCATTCTCCTGTTCCGTGGCTTCCATTATTGCTGATGAGAAGTATGCTGTAATTTTCTTTGAATATAATTTCTCTTTTCCTCAGGCTGTTTTAATATTTCGTGTTTGTTTTAGATTATTGTTTAATTATATTAGCAGACTGTCTGCATTGATAGTGCTAACCTACCGTGTGGTAGCCTTTTCATTATTTTATAGTTTGGTTTTCTTTCAGTTAAGTCTGTGTTGCCTTTGCTCTCTTTCATTTCTTTTATTTTTCTTAGTTATTCTTTTGAACTGCACATTCTTCCCCAAATCTTTTATTGTATTTACATCACTATTATTAGCATCTTTTCTCCTCCTAACACTTTGATTTTATTTCTCTGATATTTTCTATTTTTTTTTTGCAACTCTGATAATTCATGTTTTATTTCTTTTGTTATCTTACTCTTATCTTTTCAGTTGTTCTTACCTTTGCTTGCAACTGTTTCTGTTCTGTGCTATGTTATAAGGAGAGCTGTTTAACTTTTTTATATTAATGGAAAAGTATTTAGAGATGTTCATCAGTTGAATGACTACATTTTTCTTTTGGCTCATATTCATTTGGCACTTTTTAAAAATTCCTTCCTTTTCCTTTTTATATCTTGGTATAAACCCTGGGTTGGTTCTTTTTTATTATTATTAATCTTTGAATGAGGTGGGTTTTTCCTAGGTATTTTAAGGAGCTTCTTGTGAGTCATGAACTAGGGCTGTGTTCCAGGATAGCTCCATGTTTCTTTTCCATGTTTCTTTTCCTTTAAGGTGCTGTTTATTCTCAGCAGTGCTGATAATGCAAACTCTTTTTTTTTTTTTTTTTTTAAAGAGAGAGGAGAGAGGAGAGAAGGGAGGGAGGGAGAGAGAGAAAGAGAAAACTTTTTTTTAACATTTATTTTTCAGTTTTTAGTGGATAGAACATCTTTATTTTATTTTTATGTAGTGCCGAGGATTGAACCCAGCGCCCCGCACATGCCAGGCGAGCACATTACCGCTTGAGCCACATCCCCAGCCCCAATGCAAACTCTTTTTATCCCTGGTACCTGACTGCCAGACAGCCTCCTGAAACATGGTTCTTTCCATAATTCCTGCCAACCCATGCCTTCTTGCCTGTGTTTATGTCTTTTTTCTTTGCCAGCTGCTTCCTTTTTAATCATTACTTAAAATTCATTTTTCACAGTCACCTCTTTATTTTTTTATTTTTTTTATTCTCTTGTGTGTTGTTCCTTCCTTAGTGCTATATTTCCCGTTTTGTGCATTTAAAAAAGTCTTGTTAGTTTTCTTCCAAATACAGTTCCAAACACTACATCAGTTAATGATGTAGAGATCTTTACTATGAGATCTTTATAATGTACCATCGATTCTCTTAAAGTCTGACTTTAATTCTCAAACCTACCTTCTTTAGTTGTCCCCATTAAATGAATGAGAACAATTAAATAATTTGCCTAAGACAGTATAGCTAATCAGTGACAGGACTAAGATTTGAACTCTGGTAGTCAAGTACCAAAATCTGTACCACTATGGTTTACTATCCTAGTAAATTATTACAAGTTCATTTTCCCAATGTTGATTATGTATTATGAACTGATATAATTCACATATTTTCTTTTCAGAATTGAACAAACTGGTGAAATGAATAATATTTTAAAAATCCGTTTCAATTCAAAAGAAACTTTTTTAGATAACAAAAAAGAATTTTATGCTCCATAAGTTTTTACCTGTGAATATATTTTAAGTTATTTTCTTAGAATGCAGTCTTTGTTTTGGTGATAAATGAAAGTTGATGGAAGTAATTTAGTCTGTTTTTGTTTTATTTTGATCCTAGATGACCCTTAAACATTTTATTTTCCTTTTGTTAAAAGCTTCCTCATATATTTTTTTACAAGAATATCTGTTGGGGTAAATAACATACTGCCCAGTGAGAACTTTATAAAATATATTTATTTAGTATAGTTATACTCATAGAAAAAAATGAGGTGATACTTCATCCAGAGACATTAGTTAAGTAGTTTCAAAACTGTTAGCAGCTTTTTCTTAGTGTGCTTTATCCTGAATGATATTTTAATTTCTTTTGAATATTTTTACTTTCATCAGACTCTTCTGATTTCCTGCTTTAGATTTTTGTCAAAAATAGGCTCACCAAAATATTAACAGTGACTTTGTCCTGAAACATATATGTAATTTTTTTTAAATCATATGATTCACAGGCATCTTCAGATTCATTTTAAAATTTGTTTCTGAGATTTTCAAAGCAGGATAATGGGTGTTGTTTTATTTTTATAGATGGGATTGTCATTATTGTTTCTATAGAGAACATAAGGTTTTTTTTTTTTTTTTTACCAAATCATAAAGTATCTATAAGTAAATATACTAAAACTTTTAAGAATTAGAAATATAGAGAACATTGTACATTTATTTGGGGTAAGAAGTATTAGCTTTTTATTTGTTTTTAGATCCTGAAATGTTTAGAAACTTTTTTACATTAAAACAAGGTAATAGGCTGGGGATGTGGCTCAAGCGGTAACACACTCGCTTGGCATGCGTGGAGTGCTGGGTTTGATCCTCAGCACCACATAAAATAAAAATAAAAGGTGCTGTGTTCACCGAAAACTGAAAAATAGATATTAAAAAATTCTCTCTCTCTCTCTCTCTCTTTAAAAAACAATACAAAACAAAAAACCAAAACAAAAAAAAAAACAAAACAAGGCATTGAAAGCAGTGTATTAAAAAGTCTTTACCCTATGTTTCAGTCAGCATTCTCGCTGCTGTTACTAAAAGATCTGACCAAAACAATTTTAGGAGAAAAAATTTATTTGGGGACTCCTGGTTTCAGAGGTCTTAATCCACAGAGAGTAGGCTCCATTCCTAAAGGCTCAAGGTGAGGTGGAATATCACTGCAGAAGGGTGTGGTAGAGGGAAGCAGCTTACATGATGTTAAAGAAGCAGGGAAAGAGCACTCTACACTTGACAGACACAAATATATACCCCAAAGCCATGCCCTCAATGCCCTACCTCCTCCAGCCACACCCCATCTGCCTTCAGTTACCACTCAGTTAATTTACTAATTGGACTAAAACTTTCACAACCCAATTACTTCTCCTCTGAACCTTCTTGCATTGTCTCAAGATATGAGCTTTTGGGAGGCACTTCTCATCCAAACCATAAGCACCCTACTTTAATATTTACATTATTTTTATTGATTGCCTTATGAGATTTGAAGCTTACGGAAATTTGTTTCTAAAAATTTAACTTTACAAAATAGTTTCTTTAGCATGTCTTTATGGGTTTGAAATGATTTACTGTTTACCAAGTCTTTAATAAACATTTGTGTTATTATTTATCTTTTGAAGGTATAAAAGAATATTTTTAAAAATAAAGCTTGGCATTTCATTAAGAGTAACTACGTAGTTTGCTTTAGATCTGATTTGAACTAATTATTTGTAAGCCAGTTTCCTTGTGTGTTAGTCACCTTTTCATGGATATAATCAGAATACCTGACAAGAATGCTCTAGAGAAGAAAAGCCTATTTTGGCTCACTATTTCAGAAGTTTAGTCCATGGTGGGCCAAAACCATTGCTCTGAGCCCAAGGTGAGGCAGAACATCATGGCAGAAGGACATTGTGGAGGAGTACTGCTCTATTCTTGACAGCCAGGAAGCAGAGAGAGAAGCCAAAAGGGGCAGCAGGAAAGATGCACCCTTCCAGGAAATGCTCCAAGTGACCCACCTCCTAAACCACACCCCACTTGCATAGGGTACCATACAAATATGATGAACTGTCTAGCTCTCATAATCTAATTATTTCACCTCTGAATATTCTTGGATTGACACAGGAACTTTTTTTTTTCCAGCCCTGTAATTTATTTTAAATTGACAATAGTAATTATATATAACTTATGAGGTACAATATGATGTTTTGATATTAGTATATATTGTGAAAAAATTAAATTAAACTAATTAACAACACAAGAACTTTTGAGGGACTCCTCATGTCTAAACCATAATACCTGGCAATAGGCAATAAATGTATTTACATAGATTATATGCGATTGATCTTTAATTTATTATACAAAATGGCACATTGTTTATCATAGGTCTTGAGTAATATTTATTGTAGATCATGGTTGATGATTTAATATTATAAAGTGAGTGTCAATACTTGGAGGTGTGAGTGTGTTTTATTTCTCTGTATGTATAGGGGAGTGAGAAGACTGGAATTAATAAGCTTATAAAGTATATCTTAGATTAAATCATAATTTCACCAAAATAAGAGATGGTTTGGTTTGGAGTTTGGGGTTTGTTGTTGGTTGTGGTTTGGTGGAATATCCAGCTTCTCAAACTAGCCATTGCTAGTTCCACCTGACAGGAATGCTTCTGGAATGATGCCAAACTAGTGTTTTCAAGAAGAAATAAAATGTAACCTCCAGCCATAGTAGCCAATAGATCTTTAAGAGAGGTGTCACATTTTCCCTTTAAATCATAAGTAATATATTTTAGCTTTATTTCTGTTTTATTATATTGGATTTGCTTAATATTGTGGTAAAATGATTTGGAATAATGAATTTTATTTCCCAAAGTTTAACTCTTTTTCATATGTTCTTTCATATGTAAAATTACCATATCTGTAGTTTCGTTTTATCTTAGTTTTTTCTTTAAGGAACTCTATATGATATGTGTAGATAAATGTATGTATCTCTTACACACACATATATGTATGTATGTATCTCACATATGTAAATGAGATATATGTGATAAATGTGGAGTACCTAATGTTTTAAATTTTGTAAGTAATCTCTGCCAGGTTGATTGTAAATGCCTTTGGATATATTTGACTCTCTTTATCCTTGTTTAAATAAGCTGATGTCAGAGTACAGAGCACTGCTTATAGAAACACGATATGTGTAGTAAACTGTGAAGAAGAGACATTTCAGAGATAGCAAAAGGTATGAAAATAGCTTATTTTTATCCCCCTTATACAAGTCCCCCCTTATCTGTAGTTTTGATATGTTTAAGCTATCAGTAATCACCCGTATTCTGAAAATGTGAAATCAGAAATGTCATAGTTTGAAAGAGAGTAAGAGTACATTTGTAGAACTTTAACGTAGTATATTATTACTGGCAATATGTATGTTCTATTTTATTATTGTTAACTTCTGTGTTTAATTTATAAGTTAAACTTTATCCTTGGTATGTTATGTATGGGAAAACAATAGCATATAGAAAATTATATACTATCTGTAGATTCGGGCATCTACTGAGGGTCTTGGAATTTATCCCTCATGGATAAGGAGGGACTTTTGTAACAATATGGTATAAAATTCTTCTAAAATTTAAAAAATAGTTTCACATATTTATGTGTTTTCTGGTTTTTCTTCAGGTAATTATAATGCTTGGAACAAAAAATTTGATAAAATAAAAAAGTTAAAAAAAATTCCCAAAAGTATCCTAATCCCACCAACCAAAGAAATTACTTTTACCTTTCTGATGTATGCTGTTATATTTTTTTCTATCTTCGTGTGTATGTATTTACAGAATTCTGTAACAAAAATTTTGTCATATTTGAGAGTTTGGTTTTTTTTGCTTTGAAAATTTTTGACAGTATTTTTTTAGGCCAATTACTTTGTGTGTACATGATGTGTTTGTGTGTTCGAGAGAGAGATATCAAACCCAGAGCCTTATAAATGCTTAATGTGTGTTCTTACATTTGTTTTAAATGGGACAGTTGTGTTTGATAGAAAAGAAATAAACATGAGATCTGGATATGTAGAGTATATTAAACTTTTTAGGCTACTATGAATGGGGATAGAGGGTTCTTGGAGAAGCAGTTAATTTTATCTGTACTGTTCGGCATGACTTAAAGATCAGGGGTGGGATCCTTTATCTGATGACAACTATTGCTTTGATCACTGACTTGTGAGCATTTAGAAGAATTTCCCCCAGTAAATTTGTGATTTCTCTTTTAATATAAGAATCACAGAAGGCTTAAAGGACAAAGAAAATATAATAACTCTTCTAAGATAAACATAAAGTAGAATTAGGCATACACACAGAGCAAGTAAATGTACTAGTTCAAACATCTCAGAATTCAGAAGGAACCTCAGGGCCCATCCAACTAATAAATTCCAATTTTATATTCCAAGATACTTGACATCTGCAGTTTTCTCATTTTCTTCTGTTTTCTGTATGTATTTCCACCATTTGCTTTCCTCACCCCAGCTATTGCATGGACTTACTGTATATTTAAAAATCTAGGTCTTTGAATAATTGGATACTTTTATATTACCTTTAATTTTTTAAAGGAGCATTTTTAAACTTTCTTGTCCCCTTTTCAAAGTTGAATAAAAGTTCATTACTGCATTTGAATTCTAGATGTTCTAAATTTACTGTTAATATTTTTATATCGTTATATTATTACCATGAATAAGAGCCCCACGTATTTTATCTGAGAAAAAAGGGTTCCCACCTTTTATAATGCAAGAAAGATTTTGGTCAGAGTAGGCTGGATGGGGCAAAAGTCATTGGAAAAGTCCATGAGAGAGTAAATTATATGATAAAAATTCACTAAAGTAAGTTATGAATCTCTTTGTTCCTCTTGCTGTAACAATTAAATGTAAGTGCCAATTTAGAGTGTAATTTAAAAAGAAACTTTTCTTTGGCAAAAATTTTGACAAGTCCCAAAGGCAAAGGAAAAAAGAAATTGGATCAGTGTGTAGGATGGAATTTCCCATTAAAGTCAAATGAAAGATTTGAAGCTGAAAGGGTTGATTACAACTGAGTTTCATAATTATCCAGAAAAGAAGGGGATAAGGGAGATTTGTCTAAACTGCATGGTCACTGGCCAGTAAATAAGTCATGAAGAACATACCTGTTTTACTTACAAATTCTTTGAACAATTCTTTGCTTTCAATGTCTACTGGGGAAAAGTCTGGTTTTTGTTTGTTTTGTTTTTGTTTTTGTTTGTTTTGAGATGGGTTTTCACCATCTTGCCAGCGTGGTCTTTTAATGCATGAGCTTAAGCAATCTTTCTGCCTCAGTGGCCTGAGTAGCTAGGACTACAGATAGGCATCACTCCCCCCCAGCTAAGAAAATCTTTATTCAGGTTGAAGTCTATGGCAAAGGACAGAATTTATAGTAAAGGTAGCTAAAAATTATGATCTTTTTGGCTCCATGTAAAAGAAAATCCAAGCTTGGTAAGGAAATATTTCATCACTTTAAAGTCCTAAAGTAAGGTGGATTTCATGGTTGGTTGATTCTATGTTCCAGTTTCTTTCTCTTCTGTCATTAGAGAATACATTTCATTCCCATATAGACTGACTTGAGCAGTTGTACATTGCATACAGATATATCAATGTCTGGAGAAATAAAAGTAGTTTTTCTTCTTCTGTGTTTATCTGTTTCAAAGTAAAAAAACACATTGTCTAGAAGTCCCTTACGAGTTTCCTCATGTTTTATTAGCTGGAATAGGGTTCCATACCAATTGATAATCATTTGGGTTAGATAGATGCATGTGGGAATTCAGTCTCATTTAATTACAGTAACTAGTGTAGAAGCTCCTCTTAAGAAGTAGATTAAGAATTTATTGATGTTTCAGAAGTAAACAGTAGAACTTGAGTCCCAACCCCACTACTTAAGAGTTATGTGATTTTGGTTAAGTTACTTAATTTCTCTAAGTATGTACTTCCCTGTTTGTAAAATGAAGATGATAGTGCCTGGTTCTTAGGGTTGTTTTTAGAATTAAGTGAGATAAATAAAACAGCACAGATTCTAACATTTAGTAAGTATTCAATAAATATAGTTCTGTTACTGCTGCTGGTACTCTTATTGGTAAATAGTTGTATTCAAAGAAAACTATATAATAATGGAATTTGTATTTTAAAGTGTAGGTTTTATCTTTCCCTGAAGAAGTACTGTTGAAGTCCCTAGTCCAAGTATGTTGGAGCTCCCACGTCCTTCTCTAGTTCTTTTGGATTCTGGTAACAAAGTACTGACACAGAATACTCTGGACTCAAAGGGATTGGAGTGCAGTGAATGTATTTCATTATAGGGCATAAAGATGAAAAGTTTGGCGATTCAAATAAAGATGAGTGTTGGGAGATCACATAAAAGAATTAAATATAACTCTTAATCTTTAATTATCCTTTTCTCTTTCCATTTGTATTTATATTAATGCCAGAACTGTCCCCCTCCCCAGTACTAGAGCTGGAATTCAGGAATGCTCTATTCCTGAGAGCTATATCAGCCCTTTTTAAATTTTTATTTTGAGACAGGGTCTCTCTAAGTTGCCCACACTGTCCTCAAACTTGTGAACCTCCTTCCTCAGCTGGAATTATAGGAATATGCCACTGGACTTGGACAGAAACAATTTTGAAAAGGTGTACAAGTCTTATTTCAATAATATGGAACACTTACTCAGATTATTTATAAATTATTTTACTTTCTACTGGTTCTGTTTTGCAGCCTTGAATTTTCTGCCTTTTTCCCCCCTCCCAGATAATTCCCTTTTCTTTCTTTCAAGGTCTCTGTTTTAAACACCCCCACCCCTGTTAATGTCATGTACTTGACCATTGAGTGCAGTAATGACTTTATATCTAGTAAGTGAAATAATAATGGGAAACATAGTATATTTAACAGGAGCTACCACTAATGCAGTTTGTTTATGTGGTTGCGTCAACTAACACTTTACAATTTCTGTTTGGGGTAGCATGACAGGAAACTGAAGTGATGACATTTTATGAAAGTGTGCTATTGTATTAGTGACGTATTAGTAGTTTCTCTTAATGTAGAATTATTTTTTCTTTCCTATGATAAAAAATCTTGCTAAGATGTAATTCTTTCTCTCTTTTTTTTTTTTTTATATTTGCAGATGGCCTGTTCAATCAGTATATCAGTCAACAGGAATATAAGCCACGATGGAGTCAAATCATTCCCAAAAGCACCAAAGGTAAACTATACATTCTAGATGTGATGCTTCTTCATTAGTGTCTCAGTGTTCCTATGATAGCTCAAGTGTCATTATAATATTAATAAGAAGCAGGTGTTTAAAATAATACAAAGTTTCCTTAACTGGATGGCAGACTTAGTATTATATAAATGCATATGGGGTTTATATGTGTTTGTGTGGTGCTGGGGTTGAGCCCAGGACCTCACACTAAGCAAGTACTCTACCACTGAACTACATCCACAGCCCTAGTTTATTGTCTTTTAAACTCTTGTTTTATTGCTCTAACACAAGATTGGCAGTTTTGATGCATGGACTATATTTTGTAAACTACTTTTATGGAGACACTGTTAAATTATAGGCTACGTTGTATTACCATACAGGTGGTCCTGAAAAAACCTTAAGTTTGGCGAAATGGCTTTCTAAACCTGAAGAAGCTTCTGAGAGAAATCAGGAACAGACCATTCTAAATCTATGGAACTTTATAAACAGATACTATTAAAAGCTAGTATAATAATTATTATAAAAACAGTGCAGTTAAATCTTCAAAGGAGTTTATATTGAGTACCATAGTGAATTTAAATCGTAAACCTTGGGACTCATGCCTTCTTATCCTGAAGGCATTTGCTGCTTCTAATAGGGACTGTATTCATCAAAACTTGAAATCTGAGTTAGAGTTTAGACTTCTTCATTAATCCTTATTTTCTATGGGGGAAATTTTTGTCAATACTTCATCTGCACTAATTGCTTTGCATATAGTAACACAGTGAAAAGTGTAGCATTTCTTTAGTTCAACTACCAACAGTAAAAGGAAGCACTTTTATTGATATATAGCTTTTTTCCTTATGATCTTCATATATTGCCTTTTCTTTAGCTGTGAGAAAGCTTTCTTTTCTCTGATAGGATTAAACAATATGCAGGGGAAAGCTACATGTGAAGTTCCATAATTTTGTCTATAATATATGGACATGATTCTCGTATTTTATCAGTCACATATGCAATAATTTTCTTCAAAGACAGAGATGCATCTACAAATTATGGATTAAATATGAAAAATGAAGACATACTGAAAATGAATATGTTAGTGTTTTTGAAATCTGTTCTTGGAAGTGGCACTTTTGACTGGGAGAAGGAAAAAAAAAACCAGCAAAGTTTTGGTGTTAATGAGCTGCAAAATCTAAAAAAACAAAAAAAACAAAAAACAAAAAACCCTAAGTATTAGAAAGGAGAAAGAAGTTGCAGGAAACTTATAAATGATTAGTCATTGAATATACTAGTAATGAAAAGATTTGGTTTTACATCTTATTTTCTGTATTTGGTCATGTACTGCCCAACATTTTTCTCAATGATGGGGGTCCCATAAGCTTATAATGGAACTGAAAAATCATATCACCTAGTATTTTCACTGAACCTTTTCTGTGTTTTGATATGCAGATACTTGATTGTCTTACAGTTGCTTACAGAATTCAGTACAAGATTGTAGTTCAGGTGTAGCTTAGAAGCAATAAGCCTTACCATTAAAACCACGTATTCAGTAAAGTACACCATCTAGGTTTATGTAAATGTACTCTGTGATGTTTACACATTGACAGAATAGCCTAAAGACACATTTCTCTGAAATTATCTCCATTCCTAAGTAGCACATGACTGTGTAAGCACTGATATTTTAGTTGTTTGTAGTACCTTTTTACTAATTCTGGTGAAATTAGTAAAAAGTTAGATGTTTTCAATTTTACATCAGTGAAATTGCCTAAATTACATATTTCAACTAATGAGAAACTTACCAAGAAAACCTTGCACTTTCTGGTCATATCAAATAAGATATTAAAATCCATTAACCTTAACTGGGCACAGAGCATATGCCTATAATCCTATTTACTTGGGAGGCTGAGACAAAAGGATCACAAGCTTAAGACCAGCCTCAGCAACTTAGTGAGACCCTATCTCAAAAC
Source organism: Callospermophilus lateralis (assembly GCF_048772815.1). NCBI lineage: Eukaryota > Metazoa > Chordata > Mammalia > Rodentia > Sciuridae > Callospermophilus > Callospermophilus lateralis. Next base: position 22,732,931 of record NC_135305.1, on the reverse strand, counting down.
AAAAAGAAGTAGGAATGTAGCTCAGAGGTAGGACACTTACAAAGCAAGTGTAAGGACCTGGCTCAATTCCCAGTAACACTCTGCCACCCCACCAAAGAAAAATAGAGAATTAGGAGGAGGAGAATCCTATAACTTTTTGAACCATTAAAATGAATTATTTCTTTATTTATATGAGCTTTGGTGTGAATTAGGATTAGATATAAGTAGAACAGTAGTTTTCTCCTTCAGAAGTTTCTAAAAACTTCACTCATTATATTCAAATCTATTAAGATCCAAGTAGAAATAAAAAATCAAAGTGAAGTAAACCTTATATTTTCTCAGTCGGTACTCAGAATAGCTAATAAATTATGTGGGAAGTGATTTCTGAAGTAATGGCTTAAAATAATTGCAATAAAGAAATTATTAATATAAAACTTGATAACATCCTAGTTTTATTTATTTATTTATTTTAAATGTTTATTCCTTAGTTTTAGGTGGACACAATATTTTATTTTTATGTGGTGCTGAGGGTCGAACCTAGTGCCCCACACATGCTAGACCAGCACGCTACCACTTGAGCCACATCCTGAGCCCCATCCTAGTTTTAAATACCTCATTTTATGAACCTTAAAATTGCTCATTATACTAATAAAATATGTCTGAAATATAGACATGAGTTCTAATTTTGAGATTATTTTACATTTTTACTTTGGCATTCAAGTAATTTAGAGATTTCATCTTAGGTTTTTATAAGATATCCAGAATCTTTGCTGACTGATGGCTTTATTCATAAATAAATTGAAAATAGCTTCTAGTTGTGTTAATAGCCTAAAAGCAATAGGAAGAAAAATCAAGATAATTATTAGAAATATAGATTTAAGTTGATGTCTTTTTACTTACTTTTAACATTTTGAAAGAGTAAGTGTAGGTATTTTCACTACCCATTATAGACTTATGAATTAAGCTACTCTGGATTTGCAGTTGCTTTTTATTATTTCTTTTAAAGAAAATATGTTTCTGTTTCAGGTGATGGAGAAGATAACCGACCAGGAATGAGAGGGGGCCATCAGATGGTTATTGATGTTCAAACAGGTGAGTAACACTTGTAATGGAAGCAGAATCTTTTTCAAAATTATACATATTTTTTCAGGGTCTCAGTGTAATTGTAGAAGTCAAAGTATTATGTATCAATAGTATCAATAGTATCAATAGTAAATTCAGATAATAGATACTAATACCTCATTAGCGTACATTTTAAAATGTCAGATAAAATGAATATACTTTTTTTCATTCATTCTAGTGGTTAAATGTTATTGATTATAATCAAGTAACAAAATAAGCACTGTTTGGAGGTATCACCTAAACCATACAGTAGCTAGATGAGAGAGGAGATGCTGCACAAATGATTTTAGATAACCTAAAAGAAATATTAATGTGCAGACCTTTATATATGTGTGTGTGTGTGTGTGTGTGTGTGTGTGTGTGTGTATTTGTGTAGTTTACATATATTGAATTTTCAAGGAAAATTTTGAAGTATTTCTGGATTTTCAGTGCACTTATTTTAATATAACTGTGTGAAAATTGTTGGGATTAAGAGAATTAAATTATATTTTTACGGAGATATCAAATTAGGTATTGAAGTGTTAAGAAATCTTTAATTGTTTAACATTCTTCATAGCATATAAATAATTTATTTTATGTGTAATTCTTTGCTGCCTTTGAAATTTTATTCTGAAGCTTGCCTATCAAAAGTTTTTCTTACTTTTCTAGAGCCTAGGACAACTTAACTACTATTATATTAGTGAATCATTACAAAAGTATAATACTTTTCAAATTAAAATCTTGAAAACAAATAATACCAAGAATCTAGGATAATTGTGTTTATTGTTTGATTTTAGAAAATGTTACTTCATGGAATGCCAGTATCCATCCAAGTGATTTTTACTTTTTCCTTATCCACATAATAACCAGTCTTGTCCATTTTTAGCCTCTAAGATCAGACGAGGTCAGGTGGATTCAGTGTGGTATTGCTGTAGATACATTTTACTTTTTCTTAATTATTTTTTGAGGTCTCACTAAATTACTGAGGTTGGTCTCCAACTTGTGATCTTCTTGCCTCAGCTTCCTGATTTGCTGGGATTATAGGTGTGTACCACCATGCCAGGAATATTTTACTTTTTCTTAGAGTCATAAATTCTTGGTTCTGTTGCTGTGTCATGTTGACTCAAAGTCCTTTGGGAATTTTTTAAAATTGCTTTTGTAGATTTGTGTTGTAAAATAATTAAGAAAAAATTGTAATAGCATGTCATGAATATTTTCATAAAGGTTTTAAAAACAACGAGAGATTATTTTTCCTTTGAAATTTGCTGCTAAATATGTGTAGTAACCTATGAGCCAGTTTGAGAATATTGTTAGGATCTCTTTGTCAAAAGTTTATTTCAAGGTATAAGAATTCGTCTTCCTAACTTGGCCCCTCTCTCCAAACACCCATCTAATCCATAGAAATAGGCTCAAAACTACTATAGGGTCTTGGGCATTTTCTCCCCTGCCTGAGAATCTAATAAATGTGCTTGTGTTTATTTATTGAAGAGTCAGATTTATGTACAAATGGTTTTCTTTATAATAGAAAAGTTAGATATTTTATAAATATAGACATAAAATTTTGTTTTTAGATTGTGTGTAGTAGCCATATTAGTCAGAATTTTTTTGCTGTGACCAAAATTTACCTGACAAGAACAATTGGAGGAAAAGTTTATTTTGGATCATGGTTTCAGAGGGGTCAGCCTATAATTAAGTGACTCCATGGCTCTGAAGCCAAGATGCAGCAGAACATTGTGGTAGAAGGATATGTGGAAGAAAACTACTCAGCATTGGGCAGCTGGAAAGCACAGGGAAATTGAGGAGATAGGGATAAGATACAGTGTAAGGCCATGGCCCCAGTGACCTACTTCCTCCAGCCACACCCCCTGTGTACAGTTAGTACCCAGTAGCCCATTCAAATTATTAATCCATCAGATGGATTGATCCACTGATTAGGTTAAAGCCCTAAAAGCCTCACCTCTGAAAGTTGCTATATTGGGGACCATACTTCTAACACATGAGATTTTGGGAGACATTTCAGGTACAAATCATAGGAGTAGCCTTTTCCCTCTTGAACAAAGTGGAATTTGTAATATCTTTCTTTTGTTTCCCCTCAGTTCTATAAGGAAAGTTTTATCAAACTCATCTGTTAAAAAAATGCTAATATTATAATAAAGAACAGTGTTTATTTGAAAATATCCTTGAATTTTCTAAGCAAAATGCACTTTCCTTAAATGTGAAAGTAATATGGTTAACTTTAACATTTAAAGCCCACCTTAGCCAGGCACAGTGGCTTACACCTATAATCCCAGTGGCTTGAGAGGCTGAGGCAGTAGGATCTTGAGTTCAAAGCAAAAGCGAGGCACTAAGCAACTCAGTGAGACTCTGTCTCTCATAAAGACACAAAACAGGGCTGGGGATGTGGCTCAGTGGTTGAGTGCCCCTGAGTTCAATCCCTGGTAACCCACTCCTCAAAAAAGCCCACCTTATCTGAGGGCAGAAGTGGTGTTTACCGTGCTGTTTATGGGAGAGGGACTGTATACGAGGTAAAGTACATATGTAAAAAAAGAGAAAATTATTTCCTTTTTTTAAAAAAACAATACATGAAATTTGAAGATAAACCAAAAAGATTTCAATGACAAACAAATATCATGACAGAGCTTAGAGTGAGCAAAGTAAAAATTAAAAATTAACATATCAGGTAAGAAATTCTTGAAGTGAAATTTTTAACAGTAGAATAGTATAGGTTCAAATATTTTTCTATAATCTTTGTTTTATGCACTAGGGGTAGAATTTAACCTCTACTTGCTTTTTAAAAATTCCCAGAGAGCAGAAAAGAGTTTTTAGTAATTTGCTTATTTGACTTACCATATAAAGTGTAATTGTAAGAAATGACTGTAATAATCATGTGATTTAATTCTGGTGGAATCTCTTAGTAGCTTCTGAAAGGGAAATAGAACATATCTACACTTCATTATTAGTACTAGTTTATAGAAAGTAACAGAAGTACTTTCAAAATATATTTTAAGCAACTCTTTTTCTATTTCTAAAATAGAAATTTTAGGAACTGAACATGGTGGTGCATGCTTGTAATTCTGGCAACTTTGGGAGGCTGAGGCAGGAGGATTGCCAAGTTCCAGGCCAGTCTTGGCAACTTAGTGAGACCCTGTCTCAAAATAAAAATTTAAAAAGGACTGAGGATGTAGCTCAGTGGTGAATTGCCCCTAGGTTCAATCCCTTGTACCAAAAAAGAAAAGAAAATTGGGAGACTTATCTCACTAATAAAAGCATTTTATTCAGAGTCATTTTGTTCAAGTCATCCCCCTCCACCACACCCCCATTGGTTTACTTTTTGAATGAATGCTAGATAAAGCTTTATTTAAGTCTCTGGGTGAAAACAAAACTTTTCAGCCTCTAAAAGGAATCAAAAACTTAACAGAGTAATATATAGCTACATAATCATGGGTGGTCATTTAATATTAAGAATTGTTTTTCATTGTGTCACATTTCTGCTTAGATGGTAGAAAAAGTACTAACTATACATGAATGTTAAGATCAAAAGGATTTAATTAGATTGAAGTGACCCTTGTAGGAGTAAGAGAGATGCTGTGTAAAACATTTTTGTGTGAAATTCCTCCTCCTTTTTGTGTTTGAAAGATGATGCTGAGATCCCCATTTTCTTATCTTGATATGAGAATTGGGATAGACATGGATTCCTTTTAAAGAAGTAGATCCCTTTTAAAATTTATTGATGGTAACATAGATGGTAACACTTGAAGGAGACATACCAAAATAATGATGTTGGTTATTTCTGTGTGATGGATTCACCAGTGACTTTAAATTTTCTTTAAAATGTTTAAATTATTAAAACATTTTCATGATTGATATGTACTATAAGTTGGAGAAAACTTTATTCACCATTGTTCTTTTTAGAAATGAAATTGTGTTTGCTTATGAATGTTCTTTAGGAACAAAGTAAAATAGTCAGGAGAACTGATTTTAGAAAAGAATTGGCTTGTTCGGATAGGAGAAGGAAAAGGAGGCAGGAGCAAAGTAGTGTAGCCAGCAGAATTGCAGAATGCCATGCTTTGTGACATGACTTTTTCTTTGCTCCTCAAAATCCTGGATTTTTTTCTGTATTAAAGTTGATTTGGGAGAATTGAGTTTAAACTGGACTCTTACTATGTTGCTCACGCTGGTCTTGAACTCCTGAGCTCAAGCCATCCTCCTGCCTCAGCCTCCCAAATAGTTGGTAATTCACGTGCATGTTACCATGCCCAGCTTCATTTGTGAGTTGATTTTTATTTATTTATTTGTTTGTTTGTTCATTTGTAGGAATTGGTGAGATAGCTAGGCTTGAGGTCCATATTGAATAGGGAGGGCAGAAGTGAGGTAGCTTTTGAAGATTCAGGTGTCTAGAAGGAAAAATGCCCTGGGACTTTAATAAGTCATCGAGAAGGCTTTGAGCTTTTGAATGACTCTGAGATTATGGTTCTGGTTAAATTTAAACAGGTGTCTTGTTGTGAGGGTCAGTGATCCAGGAATCTGCTCTGATCAAGAGAAAACAAAAGAACCCCAAAACACTTTTAAAAATAACACTTTCACATTCTTTTCTTTCAACTAATCAGTGCTATCCATTTTTCTGTTCTGTGGAAGTTTTGTGAATGGCCATAAAGGGGGCCCACAGCAGTCTTGAAATAGTATACAAAATTTTTTCTGGGAAGATTCATTATATTTTTAAGTTTTAAGTATCTGTTATTTTTTTAATTGTAAATATACTGAATTAGGTATTTAGATAAAATTTCAAATAAATACCTTATTCCATATGGATAATATTCATTATTGAAATAAAATTATTATATAGTAAGTTATCATCAGCTTTTTTCCAGATTATTTGTTGCTAAAATCAGAGGTACAAAAGAGAGGAGTAGGAAATGAAGTCAGTAGAAGAGAGAGGACAGATTGTATTGTATCTTGTAGGCTTTGTTTAGGACTTTAGCCTATAGTCAGAGTGAGATGGGAGCCATGTTGGGTTATGAGAAATGCTATAAACTGCCTTTGCATTTTAACAAAACAAAATGAATCAAGGGCAGAAGCACAGAACCATTTTAGGAAGCTCTGCCTGAGAAATGATAAAAGAATTTGGTTACTGTTAGAGTGGTAGTGTAGTGTTGAGAAATGGTCAGGTTTTGGTTGTATTTTCAAAGAATCTGCTATGGTTTGTGGATTAGTCTCTGTGTCCTCTATTCTGTACCATTGGTCCACCCGCCTGTTTTGGTACCAGTACCATGCTGTTTTTATTACTATTGCTCTGTAGTATAGTTTGAAATCTGGTATCGCTATGCCGCCTGATTCACACTTCCTGTTAGAAATGGGAATAATAAATTAAATTGGTAGGAGAGTTAGATGAAATAATTTACTTATGTATAAAATGTACTATTTGTATAACAGACATGCAGTGTATTAACTTTGCAATGTATAGTGATTAATCATTCTGATAGGATTTTATGTAAATGTAGAGAACTTTGCATTTTTGTATGATTTGATAAAATTTTACTATGGGAATATTTTTTTTTAGAGAGAGAGAGAATTTTAATATTTATTTATTTTTCGGTGGGCACAACATCTTTGTTTTTGTATGTGGTGCTGAGGATCAAACCCGGGCCGCATGCATGCCAGGCGAGCGCGCTACCACTTGAGCCACATCTCCAGCCCCCTATGGGAATATTTTTAAACAATTAAATATTTTTTTGAAAAATATTGTTTAGAACAATTTGAAAGGCAGTGTTGAGATTAAAAGTGATTTACCTGTGAGTCCCACATTTTAAGATACTAACATTCTGCCAGGCATGGTGGCTCATACCTATAATCCCAGCAACTTGGAGATTGAAGCAAGAAGATCACAAATTTAAAGCCAGTCTCAGGAACTTAGGGAAGGCCCTGATGATCAACTTACTGAGACCCTTACTGAGGCTTTTCAAAATAAAAAGGCTTGGGATGTAGCTTAGTGGTGAAGTGCCCCTGAGTTCAATCCCTAGTACCAAAACACAAAACCAAAACTATGTTCTTTTGATGTTTTTGTTTTGTCTTTTATATATAAAGCCCTAATTGGTGTTTTAGAAAGGAATATGCTTTTAAGATTTTTAAAGAAAAAATATTAAAATTTATTTAAGAATTTTGTTGATTAAAAATAGAGCTGGGGATGTAGTTCAGTGGTAGAACACTTTCCTAGCTTGTGCACAGCTCTGGGTTTCATCCCCAGTATCACCCCCTGGCCTAAAAACAAAAAGAAAACAAACAACAACAACAAAACAGGTAGGTTCAGTAGTAAAGAATGATTTTCCCTAAGTGGTAGAGTTTAAAGAAGCCCAATCATTTCAAAATATGCATGTTGAAGATTTCTAGAGCAAGGATTCTACATCTGTTTTAGATGTAACATTTTGTCCAGTTGTACATTTTTCTGGGACAAAAATCTATGGCCTTAGGTTATCAAAGAGTCTCTTAACCCAAGAAACTAAGAGCACATCACCAGAATAAAACTAGTATTTCTTTTACCTTATTAAATGTGGCTTATATTTCAAAAACATTGCTTCCTAGTGTTTCACATACCTTATGAAACATCTTAAACATTAAATATTTAGTGATACCTAATTATCTTTTTTCCAGTTGATAGGTTTTTTTGGTTTTGTTTTTGCATATTGTCATACAAGTGTTCATAACATACATTTTACTGTTTAATTTTCAAAGCTCTCTTCCTTCCTAAGGGAATCCACTCATTCATGCCATAGTGGAGGAGAAGGAATGTAGTGTTTGGTCCTACTGGATTTATATACAGCTTTATTGATTGTAATCCTTGTACCTGACACCTTGCCATTTAACAGTATTCTACTAGCTGTAAGTTGGGTTTTAACTCTGGGTAAATAAAATAAGTAGAATGGAAAGAGAGAAAAGCCATGTCTGTTTAGTATGGTAGGCTTGAAGTTAGAAATGTAAATGTCTATTGGGTAAGGCAAGTACCTCTTGTATAACTCTTTGTTAAAAGTTTTGTTAATTTGTCTCCTCAATCACCAAAAGTACTAAGACTGGGACAAAGCCCTTATAGTTGGCATCTACCAAAGAAGTTGAGAGGGAGTTCCTTGCCACTTGGAAGAGCCCTTCTGTAGATATCAGGACCTTGAACTGTTTCTGCACCACTTATGTGAAAGTGTTTTTTCATTTTGTTATATGTGATGCCACATGTAGTTTTCCTTAAAGAAACATTTGAAAGAAGTAAGTAATATGAGTTTTAGTTATTAATTACTAATGTATTTCTGTGGCTATACTTTTTCTTTCATACAAAGTATATCATCGTACGCATAAAATGCAACTTTTTAGCAAAGAAAGTAACTATACGTTGAATTCACACAAAAGGTCCATTTCTAGATATAAAAGAGGCATGGTTTCACCCACTTGATAATCTGCTGGGTCATGATGGTTCAGGGAAATGGCTAAAGGGGGAAGAATAAAGAGCACATAAAATTATCTTTCCCTTTCTCCAAAAATTCTCATTTTAAGAGAAGGTCTTACCTATACTTTTATAGATTTTAACTCTTAATATCAGTGTCCTCATAGGGTTTCTTTTGTTTTAAAGATAAATGTGTTTTATTAAAATCTTTGTTTTGTTGATTTTCATTTTACTTTTTTTTTCATGGTGTCTCATTAAGAATTAAGCTAACTGCCTTCACCAATCTGTTAACCTTGGTACTACTTCTTTTTGCATATGAATTGTGTTTTAGGCCTAGACTATGTCTATAAGCTGTCTATGTAGTTTCAAAGTGGAAAAACTGATTTAATTATGAAGATTGTGTGCCACCTTGTGGAGGATTATGCAATTAGCAGTCTCATTTACCCTGAGAATTAGAGTAGAACTAGGGATATTCTAGTTGAACACTTCATAGAAAAAGTGTTTTTACATGTTTTAACATATCTACCTTATTTTAAATGCATATATAAGATGTTTAGGTTGGTCCAACTGGTAGCAGATAGTTCTAGAGGTTATTTGGTACTGATGCCATTCTTTGGTATAGAATATTAATACATATTCTGTACCAAAGAATATGGTTGAATTTTAGTATTTGTGGCATGAGTAATGATTGATTGGTGATTGACTGACTTAGTAGCTTAGGATTTGTACATGGCTAGAAATTTTAAACATAGACTATATTATTGACCACATTATCTTCAATACTTCTTAGTCCCTGGCTTCCCCTTTTAGTCCTATAGGCTGCAAATTCAGATCTTACCTTGTCACATCTCTGCTTAAGATCTTGTGTAACTTCTTCACTGTCTGAGGAATCAAGTTCAAATCTTTTATCTTATACTCCACTTTCTTTTAACCTCATGTCTACCTACTCCCTATGTGGTCTCTTTACAACAGACAGTGCATTTATTTATTACACAGTAAAACCACTATAATTGCAATACTTAATTTAATTCTCATGGTAGCTTTAGGAGGTGTAGGTACTCTAGGTAACCAGTGGTTTAAGAAGCCTGCTGGTGACCACATAGCTATGGTGATAGGAATATTATAGCTAATATCTGCCTGATTTTAGAGTCCATGTTTTTTAAAGCATTCTTGATTTGTTTTTCTATTTGTGTATCCTTGGGGGTTTTTGTTTGTTTGAGATGTTTCTTTGTTTTATATTATCTGCTTGAAAAATCCTCCTTTTTTGTCCCCCAATCTGCCTACATGAATACAAAACCGCCTTCATCTGATGCATAGAATAAATGCCACTGAAACCACAAACCTTACCTGAGTTCCCTCACACACATACACACTCTCTCCACTTTTGAACTCCAGTGTACTTTTTACCTCTCTTATGGTACTTAGTCTGTCCTGCACTAAGATCATTTATATAACCTGTTTTGTATTCTTAACTAGATTGTAAGCTCCATGAGGATAAGGACTATGTCTTTTTTCTTTTTAATTCCCTAAGCTGCTTTGCTAGTTCAGATCTGTACTAAAAAGATATTGAACAAATATTGCCCTAAGGGCTGGGAGAAATGGAGAACCACTGTAGGCTGCCCTTTATTAAGAAAACAGAGAAAGCATTATTGCTTACAGATTGTACTGCCCTTGGATGTACATGAATTGTTACAGAATCTCTGTGCATAGAATGAATTTCCAGTAAATCTTAGGACTATTTACTACCAGTTTATCTTTTGCATCACTGTAAAGAAATGCTTTCTGTTTTCTCTTTTCTACTTCTTTCTCTACTATTCTGCAATTATTACCATAATTTTTAAAGGCCTTTGATATATTTTATGCATTAATTAATACTTTTGCTGCTGTTTGTTTCAAGATAATTTATTTTTTGAATATCTTAAATAATTAGATGGTTAAATTGAAAATTTTTGTTATATATTTTATTCAGGTGTATCAAAAGGTCCGGTTTCCATCCAATTCATTTAATTTTACTTTTAAACTTCAACTGGGACCACAAAGCTTCCATGGATAGGAATGACATCTTGGCTTAATTCCATTGGGATGCGTGCTCTGTGCCAGATTTTATTTTGCTCAGCTATCAATGAGGCTGTTGTGGAAATGTGGGTTTTCTTTGCTGTGAGAATTTATGGTACAAAGAAACCTGCTTTTCAGAAAGAACATTGAGAACCCAGAGCCTAAGAGGAAGGGTTATTAAAGTTAATGAACCAGGGTAACCTTATCCAGAGGGTGCCCAGAAACACCATAAAACAAAAGGTCAATTGCTCTTGCTATTTTAGTTATGTGCCCCCTCCTTCTCTGAGTTTCGGAATTTAACAGGGTTAATTGCCTTTATTGTGAGGCCTTGGCAAATAATTTTTAAGCCAGATGAAAAATTCTTTAAATTTTTTTCCCTGTAAAATTGTGTCTGGACATCACTGTGTGCCATTTGGGAAACAACATTACTAATGACAATGGATTGTTTTATAGTTCTGAGATATGACAGTTTATGACTAGTTTAAAATAATTGCCATTATTTCACATGTATATAGTGTCAAAGGGTTCTAGGTGCTGAATTGGACATGGGATCAGATACAGTAATACCATTTTTTTAATATTTATTTTTTAGTTGTAGTTGGACATAATACCTTTGTTTTATTTATTTATTTATTTTTATGTGATGCAGAGGATCAAACCCATGGCCTCACACATGCAAGGCAAGCGCTCTACTGCTGAGCCATTGCCCCAGTCCTACAGTAATACCATTTTTATTGCATCTGTAATACTTAGGAATGACACAGAGTATTTTTAATTTTTGTGCATTTTAAAAATTTCTTTAATTAGTAGACAGTAGAATGCACTTTGATACTTCATATATAATAGAGTATAATTTCTCATTCTTGTGGGTATACATGGTGTGGAATCCCACCAGTACATATGTACATTTGGGTAATAATGTCTGATTCATTCTACTACCCTTCCTACCTCCATACCACTTTTCCTCCCTTCACTCCCCTTTATCTAAAGTAACACTATTCCTCCCTAGCCCTACCCCCTGTGCATTGTAAATTAGCATCTGTGTATCAGAGAAAACATTCAGCTTTTGATTTTTTTTTTTTTTTTGGATTGGCTTATTTCGCTTAGCATGATATTCAACTCCATCCATTTACCAACAAATGCCATAATTTCATTTTTCTTTAAAGCTGAGTGATATTCCAGTGTGTGTGTGTGTGTGTGTGTATAGCTATAACATTTTTTTATCCATTCATCTGTTGAAGGGCACCTAGGTTCCTTCCACATTTTAGCTATTATGAATTGAGCTGCTTATAAACATTGATGAGGATGCATCACTGTAGTATGCTGATTTTAAGTCCTTTGGGTATATGCCAAGGGGTGGGATAGCTGAATCAAGTGGTGATTCTGAGTTTTCTGAAGAATCTCCATACTGCTTTCCAAAGTGATTACACCAATTTGCAGTCTTACCACCAATGTATGAGTGGACCTTTTTTCCCACATCCTTGCCAACATTTATTGTTGCTTGCATTCTTTTTTTTTAATGTTTATTTTTTTAGTTATTGGACACAATACCTTTATTCCATTCATTTATTTTTATATGGTGCTGAGGATCGAACCCAGGGCCCTGCACGTGCTAGGTGAGCGCTCAACCACTGCTGAGCCACAATCCTAGCCCCTGTTGCTTGTATTCTTGATGATTGCCATTCTGACTGGAATGAGATGAAATTTTAAGAGTAGTTTTGATTTGCATTTCTCTGAACTGCTGGAGATGTTGAACATTTTTTCATATATTTATTGATTGATCAATTATATTTTTTCTTCTGTAAAGTGTCTGTTCAGTTCCTTAGCCCATTTATTGACAGGGTTATTTTATTTTTGGTGTTAAGGTTTTTGAGTTCTTTATATATTCTGGAGATCAGTGGTCTATCTGAGGTACACATGGTAAAGATTTTTCTCCCATTCTGTAGGCTCTCTCTTCATGTTGTTGTTTTCTTTGCTGTGAAGAAGCTTTTTAGTTTGAATCCATCCCATTTATTGGTTCTTGATTTTACTTCTCGTGTTTTAGGAGTCTTTTTAAGGAAGTCAGATCCTAAGCCAACCTGGTGAAGATTTGAGCCTACTTTTCTTCTGTTAGGCACAGGTTCTCCTGTTCTAGTGCCTAAGTCTTTGATCCACTTTGAGTTGAGTTTTGTGCAGGGTGAGATAGGGGTTTAATTTCATTTTTGTTATATGTGGATTTCCAATTTTCCCAGCACCATTTATTGAATAGACTATCTTTTCTCCAGTGAATGTTTTTGGCAACTTTGTCTATATGAGGTAGCTGTATTTATGTGGATTTGTCTCTATGTTTTATATATTGTACCATTGGTTTATGTGTCTGTTTTGGTGCCAATATCATGCCATTTTGATTACTGTGGCTCTGAAATATAGTTTAAGGTCTGGTATTGTGATGCCTTCTGCTTTACTTTTCTTGCTAAGGATTGCTTTAGCTATTCTGGGTTTTTTATTTTTCCAAATGAATTTCATGATTGCTTTTTCTATTTCTATGAAGAATATCATTGGGATATTAATAGGAATTTCATTAAGTTTGTATAATGCTTTTAGTAGTATGGCAATTTTGACAATATTCTGCCTATTTAGGAGCATGGGAGGTTTTCCATCTTCTAAGGTCTCCTTCAATTTTTTTTTTTTTTTTTTTTTAGTGTTCTATAATTTTCATTGTAGAGGTCTTTTTTTTTTTAAGGTATTGTGAATGGGGTAGTAGATTCATCAATGATGTATGGGAACACATTTGATTTATGGGTGTTTGTGTTATAACCTGATACTTTGCTGAATTCATTTATAAGTTGTAGAAGTTTTCTGGTGGGATTTTTTTGACTCTTCTAAATATAGAATCATGTCATCCGCAAACAGTAATAGTTTGAGTTCTTCTTTTCCTATTTGTATCCCTTTCTTTCTCCTATTTAATTGCTCTGTCTAGAGTTTCAAGGATGGTGTTTTGTGCATGTAATAAAGGTGGAAATTTTCTTCATGCTTGACAGCCTTTAGAATATTTTCATGTAACTTAGAGCTGAAGAACTTCACAATGCTCAGAATTTTTTAAATGAAAAAATAAGATGTGTGAAAGTTACATAACCTGTACTTGATCACCCAGTTAGCACTAGAACTTAGTCCTGCTCCAAAAGGCTATTCTTATTTAGAGAGTAGAGAAGCATTGTTTTTGTATCTCCAAGTTATTTGGGGATAAAATGGATGTTTCACTTAGAAAATTTACTTAGAATTTGAAATTATATTAAAATATGACAGCTCAGCTCTGTGAATGGCAAGAGATTTCATAGTGTAACCTAATTTCCACATGCACTTTGAAATATAATCCTTCATGGTGGGACACCATTTAGATGACAGGCCTAGGGCAGCTTTTACAGTTTTCCTGTGGTGTTTTACTTAACTTAAAAAAAAAAAAAATGGTGGACTTGTGTAACCAGTACACATAAGTATGATATTTAAAAAGGGGAAAATATTTGGAAAATGAAAATGCAGTGTCATTGTATAAGGAAGGATCTGTGATGTAGCCTAATGTATAAAGAGTCACTGTTCATCAAATAAGACATCATTTTTTTACAGTGATAAAGTCCATAAATGTAATAGACATTTTAGTCAGAAGAAACCTAATTTTCAAGATATCCAGAATGATACCTTGAAATGTTAATGTATGAAGCATTAAACCTTCCACAGTATATTTGAAAAAATTTTCACCAATTTCCATGAAAGCTATAAGCTATAAATCAGTTTATTCCTAAAATAAATAACTTCAACTTACAGCCAGTTTTTTTTAGAGAGAAATTAAAAGCCTTTTTAAAAGTTGCTTTTTTCAGAAATAGCTAGATGTTCTTATGTTGTAATTTTTTTTTTTTTTAGTTGTAGTTGGACACAATACCTTTATTTTACTTATTCATTTTTATGTGGTGCTGAGGATTGAACCCAGGGCCTTACACGTGCTAGGCAAGCACTCTAACACTGAGCCACAACCCCAGACCTTATGTTATACTTTGATAATGCATATACTTCCAAGATTTTTTATTTTTATAATCTGAGAAAAAAATGTCATAGGTCTTTAGTAAATAAAAAAGTGGTTTCGTTGTTAAGGAACTGATAAGTGTGAGTTTTTCATTACCTAACTCAGAAACTCCTAAACTAGACTGCACATTAGGTTCCTCTGGGTACAATAAAAATAGACTTTTTTTTTTCTTTTTTTTAATATTTATTTTTTAGTTATAGGTGGACACAGTATCTTTATTTTATTTTTAGGTAGCGCTGAGGATCAAACCCAGTGCCTCATGCATGCTAGGCTAGTGCTGTACCTCCGAGCCACAACCCCAGTCCCTAGACTCTTCTTTTTTAACCTACAAAAGAATATGGAATCAGAAACTTGGGGAACATGTCCTAGTGATCTCTTTTTAAAATAAATCTCTTGCAATAGTGATCTGCTGCAGCTTTTCCATATACTCGTATTTAGGAAATGCTAATCTATGCATTTTGAAAGTTATCAGTTTTTTAAAATTTCATAAAAATTTAGTTAGATGCACTTTCTTACATAATATCTGAAACAACTGACTAGATCTGGTATCTATACTTTCTCCTCAAGTTCTTGGGGTTGTGTTTTGTTTTAATTTGATGGACACAATACCTTTATTAATTTGGTTATTTTAATATGGTACTGAGGATTGAACCCAGTATCTGACCCTTGAGTGTGAGGCAAGCACTTCAATACTGAGCTGCAACCCCAGCCCTTGTTTTTGTTTTTTTTTTATACATATTTTTCTGATTTTTATAGAGACCGTTTATTTGTTTGGTGGCTGGGATGGAACACAAGATCTTGCTGACTTCTGGGCATACAGTGTGAAGGAGAACCAGTGGACATGTATCTCTAGAGACACTGAGAAAGAGGTAAGTTTTCAGACTTTTTATACACCCATATTGCATTAGAAGCATGGGTATACACTTTTTTGCAAGATTGTTTTCTTCTCTAATATTTATCAGCAGTAGTTGTAAAAGAGTTTGTCATATACAAGCTTGGTTTAAGTATTCCTACATTCTAGCTTCCATACCTGGTTTGTTAACTACTGGCACATATGCAAGACTGTTTTGTAAAGATGAAAGAAAATGGATATTTTTATGTCATTGAATTTTTACACTCCTTAGCCCAGAAATGTAATTGCATGACCATCCTTTTGTCCTTGTCACCTCTACTCTTGTATTTAGCATTTGTCTCATTTTAATTTCCTTTGGCAAATGTACTTTTGGTGTTCTAGCCTCTCTCTCTCACTATTTTGGCCTCTCACTGTTTTACTGTATAGTCATGCACTGCATAATGACCTTACAATCAATGGCAGGCCACATATGTAGTGCTGGTCCAATAATATTATATTGCCTAGTGACATTATACCTGTGCTGGTTTGTATAAATGCACTCTATGATGTTTGTACAATGATGAGATAGCATGACAATGCATTTGGGGTTTTTTTGTATTATTCTAATTAGTTATACATGACATGACAATGCATTTCTTAGAATGTGCCACCAACATTAAGCTACTTCTAGTTGTGTGTCAGTTTTCATAAATTATGTATATATTTTAAACTTTAAATTGCATATATATGTGCATTTTTATATCTATCCATATGTAGATATGTAGACATACATGGCATTTCCATACTGAATAAAATGATTTGCTTTTATGGCTTTGAATTAAACAATTATATGATTATATTATACTTTGAAATAAAACAAATATTTTTCTCAAAAATTTTATAGAACTTATTGCTGTATCCTCCATCTAGGCTGTTTGAAATTATGAACTGAAAAATAAACTATAAAATAACAGAAGCTGAATGTGAAGAGGGGGAAACAAGATTTAATTCAGACCCTCTGATTTTCATTTTGGAAAGACCATTTCAAAACATCTGATGCTGTGTCTTCAATCCTAGGAAACTGGGTTCTTGCTTACTTAGCATGTTTCAGCAATTAGTCATTTGGGTTATTTTTATTTTCTCAAAAAGACCTTGAAATTCTGATTTCTGTTTTGTAGCCTTGACAAAAGTATGTAAAATTGGCCTTCCCTTGTCAGTATAGAGGTACCATGTTCTGAAATGATTATTTCTGTCCTCAACAAAAATAAAAGACATCTAATTTTTAAAACACAAACACACACTTAACACTTCTTTTCAATGATTTTAAATCTATGTTGGTTACATCTCTAATTATTCTTGCAGTAAGCCTAGGATCATCTTCAAGTCCTCCTTCTTCATTAAGGGTATATAATTTGTGCCAAAGTTACATTAATATCCTATACTTTATTTCAGATGTCTTTTCCTTTTGGCGCTGATTCCATCTTTATGATTTCTTAAATTTTTTTGTTCACTATTGATGATCTCCAGATCTGTTCTCCATTCCTGAGCACAGTCTTGAAAAACACGTTTGGCCACTGATGCCTCTGCTTAAGCCCTGTGACTACTTTCAGTTACCAATTATATTTTATCTGTTACATTATATGCACTCACAAAACCTCAGTAATAAGCATTTATTTGCTTATGAGTCTGCAGGTTGGCTAGGCCATTCTTTTGGTTTAGGCTGGGCACACTTATTTGTCTGCGATTCAGCTGTCTATTGGCTAGTTGAGGATACCTTCCATTGGGACTACTTGGTTGTGTTCTGCATAGTTCCTTACCTTGCTCTGGGATAGCTGGAACCATGGCAAGGGCAAAGCTGCAAGAGGGGTAAAGTAGATGTAAACAATCCATCAAATTTATTCTTGTCTCCTTAGCATAAAGATCTAGAGTCAGCATGTTGTGGGAAACACTGTTAAAGACATAGACACAAAATAACAACAATAATAAAACTATTTATCTACCTCTGTTCATTTTGCTTAGAGTAAAAACTCCAAATTTCTCATCAGGATTTAGTCTTCATCTACTTTTCCAGTTTCATCTCCTGACTTTATGTTCTAACCTTCCTGGAATTATTCAATTTTCTGACCTGTGTTATTTGACAATGTTGTTTTCCCTGTTTTAGATTAACAGAGGGTCTTCCCCCTAAGCATTTACTAGTAAATACTTACTTATTCTTTAAACTCAGTTCAGACTTCACTTCCTCAGCTTGCTGTGGTGTCCACTTAAACTTTTTTTTAGTTCTTGAATGGGTTGCTATCCGTTTATAATCCTGTTTGCATCATTTCCTTTAAAATATAACTAAGCATATATAGGATTATATACTGTCTGTAGTTTTAAGCAATCATTGGTGGTCTTAGAATTTCTCCTCTCTGGATAAAGAAGGATTCATGTAATAATATGACAAAAAGTTCTTCAAAAGTGTAGAAAATAGTTTCATATATTTAGTTGTTGGGTGGTTTTCTGTCTGGTAATTATAGTGTGACATGTATGTTTACTCTCAGGGAATAAACAGATGGGGTGAATTACATTAAAAGTTAGTGCTAGGGCAAAGCAAGAGGATAAATGCAAAATTCAGGACAGTAGCTTCTTGGGGGGGTGTTTATAGTTGATTTTAGAGGTAATATTGATATTCTGCTTCTAAGGCTGAGAAATGTGTAGGTAATTGTTCATTCTATTACTTTTTATACTGTTTACATAGGTGTAAGTAATATTTAGAACTCAGTAATTATTTTAAAAGTAATGCTGAAAAACTGTAGAGGTTATTTTGATGGAAACACTTTGTTTTTGTTATTTTGAAGTTAAGAGAGAGAAGTAACAAGGTGACTTAGTACTAGATAGAGCTTATATTTATTATAGTTTATTATTACTTTCTTTATATGGACACCTAAAAGTCTTTTGTTGGTCTACCTGTGAATTGAAAGGAAATACATGGCTCTGACTACTGCTCATTGTTTTTAAAACTGAGCAGTAAATATTTCACATATCTCGTTTTATTTATTTATTTATTTATTTATTTGGTACCAATGAGTACAAATTTATCGCTAGCTAGACTTGAGCTGGGTTCACAAGAGCTGGCTACATCAATGACTGAGAAAATGGCAAAAGAAGCATGCAACACACAGAAATACCTTTTGCTTACAGGAATCAGGAACAGCTCTTGACCTTAAGGGTCCGTTGGAAAGAGAGAGAGAACACGCCTGAAACCATCCATCCTATTTATTGAGGAGAAAGACATTCATTCGAGAAAGTTCAACCTCAATAAGGCAAGGAATTAGGTTTCAGGGGGTTGCTTGGTGATGTCTTGTGGTCAGCAAATTGACTGACATCTTGGAAAGCCACACCCATCTCAGGTGCTGTGTGGGATGAAAGGCAGAGCGAGCAAAAAGGAAACATACGTCACACAGTCCAGTCAGATCAGCAATGTCATTCCAGTCCCCTCAAGTGCTCAAATGCTCATAGCTCACATACAGCCCATGGCTGGCTCGCGGCACAAATTATTGTTTGATGAAACCCCAGAGGATGTATTTTTAAAAATAATTAAAAAGCAAAATTAACTTAATTTACTGAAATGTATATCTAATAAAAGATTTCAGAGATTTAAAGATAATAGAATGACTCAGCTCTTAAAGAGAAAAAATTATTTTAAATGTTTATATGTGCAAGTAAGTTTTTATAAGTTTGAAACAAATGTATTATTGTTCAAAGTAGTTAATTAAAAAGATATTTTTATGAACCCCAATCCAATTCCATTAATATTCTTTAAATTTTTTTATTTATTCTTTTTAGTTATTCATGACAATAGACTATATTTTGACACCATACATGGAATATAACTTTCCATTCTTGTGGTTATACATGATGTGGAGTTTCACTGCTCATGAATTCATAGTTTTGGGGACCAAATCTTGGAAAGTAAAAAGAAAAGTTGAACCTTTGTTTGTTTTTCATTATATTACAAAAATTTGAGGCATGATGAACAATGCCATGTTCAACAAAGATGGGAATGGTCATGTTCCTTTAATATTCTTGTAGACTAACTATAAAAGTTCAATAGACTAACTATAAAAGTTCAATATTTTGTAATATGACTATCAGCCATGATTATTAATGAAAATGAAATTTAAAGCTGGAGACATCTTAGAAAAGACTGGATTATACCTTTTCATAAAAGCAGGGTAGGAAAATGTCCCTTACTTACATTTTTCTGAAAGTACTAAGTTTTGCTTTCTTACGTAATTCTGACTTCATTTCTGAAATTAGACAGGGCCTTCCTCTTATTGGATGATACTTATACTAATGAGTCTCAGACTTTATGACCTCAGGATTCCTTTATACAAAACTCATTGAAATTTGAAATTTATTTGGGTTATATCTATTGAAATTTACTATACTAGAAATTAAAATAGATCTTTAAAATTTCTATGTCGATTATTTTAAAATAGCAGTAATAAACCTATTACACACTAAAATAAATAATATTTTTATTAAAAATAACAATTTTCCAAAATTTTTAGCAAGAAGAGTAACATTGTTTTGCATTTTCATAAATGTCTTGGTTAGTGAAAGATAGATTCTCATATATCTGCTTTTTCATTTACTCTCTTGTGACATGTTGTTTTGCATGAAATATTGAGGAAAGTTGGACCTCAGATAGCAGTTTTTGGAAGGAGAGTGATATTTTAATATCTTTTTTCAGACAATTGTATATGTTCTTTGATCCCATATCCTAAGTTGACAAGTCATTGTTTTTTACAGGTAGTTGTAGTGTAGACTCTGAAACCATACCAGCTTACTTTTTTGTATTCTGTTACATTAAAATCCATTGGTTTGTTTTGCTCTTTGAATGATTTTTTTTTAATCCATGCATGGTTTTTAAACTTTTTTAAAATTTGTTCTTTTTAGTTATACATGACACTAGAATGTATTTGACAAATCATATGTGGTTTTTTAAACTAATGTGTTGGTCATCTGAAAAATACTGGTTCCCTGAGTTACAGATATTGACCTTTTATGTAATATTCAAAAAAATCAAATTTGTTAATATCACTGTCAGTTGTAGGTATTGGGATAGTGTTGATCACAGTAGCAATTTTCTAAAATTCTGAGGCATGCTTAAAATAAATATGAAGTCATTGGCAACAGATTTTCTCATTCACTTTTGAGATACTGTCTGACATAACCACAAACTCTGAATAATCATGCTTTTTAAAAAAATATTTTTAGACCTTTATTTTGTTTACCTTTTTTTTTTTTTTTAATGTGGTGCTGGGGATTGAGCCCAGTACTACATGTGTGCTAAGCAAGCGCTCTACTACTGAGCCACAACCCCAGCTTAAATAACCATACTTTAGTTGTTCTCTCAAGTAAATATAGAGTTCTATGGAAAAAGCACCTTTATCAGCTTGCAATGCAAACATTTGCGTAGGTGCTTTTCCTTGAGAAAACATCATACATCAAGTAGCATTGTTTTTTCATTTTCTAGACCTCTTGAATGTTTGGCTTAATAGAAGACAGCTAATTTATACATCTGTTTCTGCATTCAGGCTGCTATATCAGAAAATCATGTAGCCTCTGGAAATTTTCAGAACATTCATAGAGAATGAGCATTAAAAAAAAATGTATCCTTGTATTGTTATGAAAACAACTTTGACCTTATGGACTCCCTGAAGTGCTTTGAAGAACCCAGACTGTACTGAGAACTGTAACTTTAATCTAATTCAGTCCCTATTCAGATATAGACAGTTATCCCAAAATGACCCAGATTTGTCCTTTAGAAGCATCCCATTGTCATCGTCCCCACAGCCTCTGACCCAGGATTTAGTCCATTATCATGCATTGCGTTTTGTTTTCATGATTCTTTAGCCTCCTATTCTTTTTAACTAACATTTTTTAAGACTACAGGGAGTCATCTTGTAGAATATCCCTCAACTGGCTTTGCATGATATTTTCTTAGGATTGGATTCAGATTATGCATTTTGTATTAGTCAGAGTATTCCAGAGGAACAGAATCGACAGGAAGTATAATTATAAAAATGGAATTTATTAGGTTGGCTTAAGCGATCAGAAGCTGGATAGTCCATAGTGATTGTCTTCAGGCTAGAGAGGAACCAAAACCTGCCACAGTCCAAGACACTGAAGCCCTAGAACAAGAGGGATTTATAGTGCTACCCTAGTCCAAGACTGAAGGCTTATGGAAACTCCCTGAGAATCACCACTGGAAGAGTCCTTTGAAAAAGTGAAGAAGCGACAGTCCAATATCCTCAATCAAAGCAGCAATCAAGAACCTGTTCAAGAAGAATTGAGCTTGCATCTGCTGCTGTATCCTTGTTTTTCCAGCTTTTATTCCATCTAAGCCACTGTCCTATTGGATGCTGCCCATGCTTAAGGAGGGTCTCTACTTCAGTTGGCTATCCCACATGCCAGCCATTCCTAGACACACCCTCACTGACACACCCAGAAGCCTCTTAATCATTGACATCTCTTAATCCGATCATGTTGAGAATTCAAATTAACCATTACACATTTTTAGCAGGCATAACACATGGATTACATTGGCTTCAGGAGACAGACACATTATTTCAGTTCATCTGATGTTAGTTAGCTTTGATCACTTGGTTAAGCAGCTGCCTACCAGATCTCTCCTCTTTATAATTAATACTTTGTGGTAAATATTTTAAAAATATGAAAATATTCTGTTATTCATCAAACTCTTACCTTTTTAGCCTCCTTTCACTAATCTGTTAAAACTCTTTCCAAAGTTGTTGTGCCATTTTATACACCTGCCAATGGTATGTGAGGCTTTTGATTGCTCCCTATTGCTCTAAAAAGTTGCTTTGTTCCACACCTGAGTTGAAAATCAGTTGTTCTTATATGTTTCTGTTTGCACTCTCTATATCTTGTTTCATTATATTTGGTCTCTATTTACACCAATATGGCATTCCTTTAATTACTGTAGTTTTATAGTAACTCATAGGGTCCAAGAGTGAAGTCCTCTTTGTTTTGTTTTGTTTTTGGTCTTGGGGATTGAACCCTAGGGCATTTACACTGAGCCACATCCTCAGTCCTTTTTATATTTTATTTAGAGACAGGGTATTGCTAAGTTGCTTAGAGCCTCACTAAATTGCGTAGACTGGCCTTAAACTCGTGATCCTCCTGCCTCAGCCTTCCAAGCTGCTAGGGACCTCTTTGTTCTTTTCAAAATAATTTTGGTTCTTTTAGGTCTTTTACATTTTTTGTATGAATTTTAGAGTTATCTTGTCAGTTTCTAAAACTGTTGCAATTATGACAGGGAGTGTGATGAGTCTATAAAACAATTTGGAAAGAATTAATGTCTTAATGATATTAAGTCTTCTAATCCATGAATGTGGTTTAATCTCCACTTTGGGGTTTTCACATTAGAGTTATTGGATATTTTAATTGAATTTATTCCAGTGTATTTTATCTTGTGTGTATTGTGTTATAAGTGGGATTTTGAAAGTTTTTTACTTTTACTTGTTGGTAATATGGAAAATCATGTCATTTTGTTAAGTTCACTTATTTCTAATAGATCTTTTTATTTTTTAGGACATTTTAAACAACAGTTGTAGTGTATATGAATAGAGACACTTTTATTTTGTTCCTTTCTGTTTTTTTTTTCCACATGTCAAAATTGTAGCTGATTTTTCTTTTTCTTTTTTTAAATTTTTAATTCATGTTAAGTAGTTATATGTGACAATAGAAAGCAGTTATGCAGTTTGATATATCATACATAGATGGGGTATAATTTCTCATTTTTCTGATTATACATGTTGTAGAATCACATCAGTCATGCATAGGGTAATACATATACATACATAGGGTAATAATGTCTGGTTCATTCTACTATCCTTCCTGGCCCCAGACCCTCTCCCCTCCCTTTACTCCTTCTACCTAATCCATAGTAACTCTATTCTTCCCTAGCCCCTCCCACCTTATTGTGAATTAGCATCCACATATCAGAGAAAACATTTAGCCTTTGATTTTTTGGAATTGGCTTATTTTGCTTAGCAAAATGCCATAATTTTATTCTATTTATTCTTTTTAAAAAATATTTTAGTTGTAGTTAGACACCGTATC
The DNA here is from genome assembly GCF_048772815.1 of Callospermophilus lateralis. Classification (NCBI taxonomy): domain Eukaryota; kingdom Metazoa; phylum Chordata; class Mammalia; order Rodentia; family Sciuridae; genus Callospermophilus; species Callospermophilus lateralis. The sequence continues at coordinate 22,709,351 of NC_135305.1, read as the reverse complement.
TTTATTTTATTTTATTTTTATGTGCTGAGGATCGAACCCAGGGTCTTGCACATGCTAGATGAGCACTCTACCGCTGAGCTACAACTGCAGCCCTCTATTTATTCTTTAAAACAGAGTAATGATCCATTGAATATATATAGCACATTTTCTTTATCCAGTCATCCATTGAAGGACACCTAGGTTGGTTCCATAGTTTAGCTATTATGAATTGAGCTGCTATAAACATTGATGTGGCTGCATCATTTTAATATGCTGATTTTAAGTCCTTTGGGTATATGACAAGGAGTGAGATAGCTGGGTCAAATGGAGGTTCCATTCCAGGTTGACTGAGGAATCTCCATACTGCTTTCCAGAGTGGTTGCACCAATTTGCAGTCCCCCAGCAATGTATGAGTGGACCTTTTTCCCTTCATCCTTGCCAACATTCATTGTTGCTTGTATTCTTGATGATTGTCATTCTGACTGGAGTGAGATGAAATCTTAGAGTAGTTTTGATTTGCATTTCTTTAACTGCTAGATATGTTAGACATTTTTTCATATATTTGTTGATTGATTGATTTTATTTCTTCTCCTTCTTTTACTGACTTGGACTTCCATCACATTGTTAAACAGAAGTGATGAGAAAGCCATCCTTGTCTTGTTCAGTCTTAGCAGGAGAATATTCAGCATGTCACCATTAAATGACAGGTTAGAGTTCAGGTTTTCTCATATTCTTTTTTTTTTTTTTTTTAATTTTTTTTTTTAGTTGTAGATGGACACAATACCTTTATTTTGTTTTCATTTTTATGTGGTGCAGTTCATTTCTATTCCTGTTTTGCTATGAGTTTCATGAATTTATATTGCATGTAAGTATTATGAATATGTGTTAAATTTTATCAAATTGTTTTCTAAATTGGTATTAATATAATCATATTTTTACCCTTCATCCAGTTAATATGACAAATTACTGTGATGGATTTTTACATATAAAATCAACTGCATTCCTTTTGTTTTGAAATATTCTTTTCATTTATTGTTGTATTCTATTTGTAAATATTTTGTAAAAGATTAATTTTGTGTCTTTGTTTAGGGATACTTGCCCATAAATTATTTCTTGACTTCCTTTCCCCTTTCCTCTTATTCCTGCTATCCCCCACCTCTTCTTTGTAATATCTTTTGATTTTAGTGTTACGTTAAATTAGGAATGGAGTAGAATATAGATTTTATTTTAATTTTTTTAGTTGTTTATGGACACAATACCTTTATTTTATTTATTTTTATGTGGTGCTGAGGATTGAACCCAGTGCCTCACATATGCTAGGCATTCTACCACTGAGTTACAATCCTAGTCCTAGAATATAGATTTTAAAATGGAGTTTTTCTTCTTCCAATATATTCCAAATAATTTTGTCTAAAAATGATGAAATTTCTTCCATAGGTATTTGATAAAATATATCAGGATAGAAATCTGGGCTTGGAAGTCTCTTTATGGGAAGATTTTAAATTGTAAATTTAACTTTTCAATAGATATAAGGATTTCATATTTTTCATTTTCATCTCAGTTCATTTTACTGTTATATATTTTTAAGGAATATGTCCATTTTATCTACATTGTCAAATTTTACCAGTTTTTTTTTTAATAGACCTTTATTTTGTTTTTAATTTTTAGAGAGTCTGTAGTACTTTTAGTTCTGATAGTGGCAATTTGTATTTCTCTCTCCCTTTATAAAAAATTAGTCTTGTTAGGGGTATAGAATGCTGTCAGTCTTTCAAATAATCAGCTGTTAATTTTCTCCATTTCTTAATGTTTTCTATCCTATTAATTTCCTTTACCTTTTTTCTTTGTGCTTAGGGTGTAATTTGCTCAGCATTTTAGAAGTACTTAAGTACTGAAGGAAAAAATTTGATAACTTTTCTATTTAAATCTCAAATTTCACATTCTCAGAAATATGACATTTATTAGATGTTATCCCATATTTATTTTTGAGGTTAATTATAAAGTGTACTGGCCACAGCCCAGTTTGTGATAGCCCAATGGGATAGGCAGCCAAGAGTTCAAAGAAAGTACCCAGAGACTGCATGACAGTGCTCTAACAGGGAAGACCTGGTGATGACAGGCTAGACAGATAGCACCTCCATTCCTAAGAGTGCTTTGCCAGCTAATGCCTCTATCCCTCTTGATATTACTCCAGAAAGCCTAGTGGCAACAGGCTAGACTAGCACCTCTGTCCTTCATGCTACTTTGCCAGAAAATAGCATCTTCATTTCTCCTGATGCCTTGTCCAGTAGTGGCTGACTGGACAAGTGTCCTCAGTTTCATACCAGTTAAGGAGAGGAGTTTTATAAGTGAGGCTGCAGAAGCAGTGGCATCGCTAGCTTAGCTTGCTTTGAATGACTAGGCATCCCAAGGAACTTGACCTGCATGTAAGAAAGCATGGAGGATATGCTAACTCACCTTAATTCCTAGTATTCATGGGAGAAAACCAGTGTCCATCAAGATAAAATAAACCTGGACATTTCAGCCCTTGAGTTGACCAGGTTCTTGGGGAACACAAAGAGGCATTTCAGTACCTAGTGTTTTATTATCCTCCTTTTCTCTGAGGATGACACATGGAGTCAGTTCTTTCTTAAATAAAATTTCTTCTTTATCTTCTAAAATCTTGACAAAAATCTTTAAAAGTAAGTTTTTTAAATAGTTAATTGTATAGATTCAAATCAACATACTATCTGGATTAATAACACTAATTGTCAAACTGTTTTCCTTTCCAATATTTCTTCCTTTAGTCAAGTTAATACTGCTGTATTATTGTTCTGATAATACTGTTTTCCCACTGCCTACCCTCTAGTATTGGGGATTGAATCCAAGGCTTTATGCATGCCAGGGAAGCACCCTTAACCCTGACCATACTTGTTTTGTCCTATATTCTGGTGAGAAATACAGAAATGTTCTTAAGGACAAAATTGATATGTAGTATGGAATTGAACTACATCACAAATGACTAAAATGCAATTAATACCTGATTGAAGCCATATGCAATTTGCAAATGAGTGTCATAGTTTACAGAATAGTTTGGTTTATCTTTCCTAGTATATTTTAAGCCTTTCCAGGATAAGATTTGTGTCTCCTACTGCTTCTGTTGTTCTTCTTCAGAGATTTATGCTTGATGTTGAACCCATATTAGTTGATTTGATATTAGTTTCTAAGAAAAACTTCTAATGAAAAGTAACAAAAGGGGCATTTAATTTTATTTTTTGTTATTTGTTCTTTGAATCACCCTCCCCCCTCGCCCTTATTTTCCTCTCTACAGAATGGTCCTAGCGCCAGATCATGTCATAAAATGTGCATTGACATTCAGCGGAGGCAAATCTACACATTGGGACGTTATTTGGATTCCTCTGTGAGGAACAGCAAATCTCTGAAAAGTGACTTCTATCGTTACGACATTGACACAAACACGTGGATGTTATTAAGCGAAGATACTGCTGCTGATGGAGGGCCAAAACTGGTGTTTGATCATCAGGTTTGATGTACAGTTAAATATGTAGTGGAATTAATTAGTGATGAGTAATTCTTGGCTTTTAGACTACTTTTTTTGATGTTGTGCAGAATGGTCTAATAGTAAACACTATAAACACCTATGACAGATTATAAAAATAATTATTGTTTCAGTATGTATAATGTTATTCTTTATTTTAATTGAGCCTACACCAAATTTATACTACACCCTGAATTTGGTGTAGGCTCAATTACCAAGATCTCAGAACATTATTGCTAATCGTAAGAACTTTAGTATGGAGAGAAAATAGAAAAATATTAGGAAAAAACAAATTTAATTTTATAGTAAATATCCACAAATTATAACATAACAACTTGCCTTTTTAATCTTTTTTATCTTACCTGGCAGAAATTTAAAATCAATTTATAATGAGTTCAGGAATTTGAAATCTTGAGCTTTTCTTCCAAATGAAGTAAAATATGTTCAGTTTTGTTTATAGCCAGAAACTTAGGAACCTAGGTAGGAATTTGACATATGCTAGTTTAAGGTTAAACTCAGTACCAGTAGAAGTCATGTAATGGTGTTAAGACAGGGAGACTGCATGCAGTAATACTGGAAGCCATTTTGATACTAATGTGCTTATAGCCATCATCATCATCCCCATCAGTATTATTCTTAGGGTATCTTATTCCGTATCATTTTAGGATAAGTCAAGTAAAACTGTAACCACTTTGAATTTTTATAGGCAGTTTTATTTGATTTAGCCCATTGGCAATGTTTTTTTGGAATGTTGGGGAAAAAAGACTCAAGATCTGTCACACTATTGATGGTAGCATTATCTAGTACTTGGGAAATGAGAGGTGGTGATAGACTTATGACAAAATCAAACATAAGTCTAAAATCTTATGTAGGAGTCAAAACCCAGGTTTTTTTTTTTTTAATCTTTTTAGATTTTTGTTAATTCTTTGCTTTAAAGCTATCTTATTACTATACTGTATTAATACTAATATGTAGTTTTTATAGGAGAATGGCAAAGAGAGAGGCATGTATTATTGCCTATGAAGTGAATTAGGTGGTAAATCATAAACTTTAGTCTTCAAAGTACTCCCCAGAATGAATGTGGAACTTTTGCTGGCTATATGTAACTGAGCTTCTCAGAGCTGTGCACACTTTGCTGACATCCTCAGTGGTGTTCGTGTAGAAAATAAGAACTCCAAGAAAGCAGTCTGGTTTTGGTCTTCTAAAACAGCATCAGCACATAACAATGTTAGGGAACAGTTTATTCTTTTGATCCCAAGTTCCTTCATATTCTTCACAGGTGATGTCTTTTATTTTTATGGATTAAAAAAAGAATAGTATAGGGATAGTCTGACTATATATAGTACATGTAGAGTTCTGTGGGGCTGGCCTTTGTCTCTTGAATTTGATAAAGTAGGATGTTCCTTAGAAGCTGGGTTCTATTAAATAATGCTTGGTCTTCACCTGAATCAGATGGTACTGCAGCATATTGGGGTGAAGAAACCAGGATTTTAGTCCTACTTCAGCTAACAGCTAGCTGTGTGGTGCTGAACAAGTAACATAATTGTATAAGTCTCCATTTTCAAGTTCAAAGACTTTTTTATTTCTAAAGAACGTAATGACAGTTTAGTTCTCAAATTTTTCCACATTGTTGCTTTGTGTGGTTTTCAGAAACAGTGAGACTCAGAGAGAGTTTTTTTGTTTTTGTTTTTTAAACACACACACAAGACACATATTTAGCAAAACTAGGAGACAAGGTAATCCCAATTCCTAATTCCTTATAAGTTTACTCCAAAACAACCAAAATACTTAGAACTTGTGTTGAAGCCCACAACAATCAATGAAAAGAATGGGAATGCTGAGGGAGGTTAGCAATGGTACATCATGGTGGGAAGTTTTAGGAGCTGAGCAGCACGGTGGTCAGTGAATTAACATGTGGAGAATGCCAGAAAGGTCCCAAGGTGGTAAATGTCTAAATGTGCAGGAAACACAGTGACAGTGGGGCACAGTGGCTCCTTTTGCAATAAATAGCTAGAAGGAACTGGAGGAACTCAAAGCTTGAGATAGAGCCCCCTGAATCAGATGAAGCTCATAGAGTTAGAGAATGCATGACATTTTAAAGAAATCATCACATTTTTAAAAAATCATTCAATTTAGTAGCAACAGAGGAAGAAATTGTTGATAAAGATCATGCCCCTTCCATTGGAATCCAGCTGGAATCCTCTAAAAGGTTTCTGGTTCAGGGAAAATCAGCACACTTAAATATGAAAAACTGTGAACAGCAATAAATACCAAATCCTTAGAGAGCTATTTCAAAGAAGACTAGTGAAAAGAAAAATAACAGCAAGACTTTCCTTCACACTAAAGCAAGTGAAAATTATATCCCAGTATCCTAACATGAATTAAATGACTTAATGAAGCTTGAAACTCTAAAGAAAACAACAATGCATGAATTTATAAATGCAGACCAGATAGCTAAATAATAGAAGCAGGTAAAACCAGATTTGGTAAAACTCAGGAAAGAAATTGAAGAAAACCATATCCCTTTTGGAAATGAAGACTAATCTACAGGAGCATAAAGAAGAACAGGTAAGTATCATAAATAATAAAAGTAGTATAAAAGAAAAGAAAAATAAAGAGATAAAAAAGATTAGCCATAAAATTACAGAGATTAGACAGAGGAAAGCCAGCATATACATAATTGGAGCCCTCTTAAAGAAGAATACCAACCAGGTGCAATTGCACATGTCTATAACCCCAGCATCTTGGGATGCTGAGGCAGGAGGATCATGAGTTCAAGGCCATCCTCAGCAATTTAGTGAGGCTCTCAGTAACTTAGCAAGACCCTGTCTCAAAATAAAAGATAATAAGGACTTGGAATGTAGCTCAGTGGTGAAGTACCCTGGGTCCAATCCCTAATAAAGAAAGAAAGAAAGAGAGAGAAGAGGGGGGAGAGGGAGGGAGGGAGGGAGGGAGGGAGGAAGGAAGGAAGGAAGGAAGGAAGGAAGGAAGGAAGGAAGGAAGGAATCAAACAATGGACTGGAACAACATTCAAAAAAAATGTAGTTAAGAATGACTTTCTCTATATATCAGATGTGCACACTATATTTAGGGAAAAGTGACCCAGACATTTAACTCTAAGACATAGAATAGTAACATTAGATTTAAAAGGCAAAGAGATTGTATGTTAGCCACTAGACAAATGATGAAGTCACCTATAAAAGAACTGAAATAAGACTGATAACAGATTTCTCTGTATCTGCATTCACAGGGAGAGTTAACTTACAAAGAGAAAGTTTATTTTGGCTCACAGTTCTGTAGGTTCTAGTCTATGATAAGGTGATGTCTTTGTTTGGGCCTCTTGGCAAGGATGGCACTTCATGGTAGGAACATGTGGCAAAGCAGACTACTTACAATAATGAGCCAGGAAGCAAAAGAAAAGGTGGGTTGTTCTCCCAGAATCACTGTTGGGGGTCACACTCCCCAATGACTCAGGGACCTTCCATAAGGCACCATCTCCTGAAGGTTCATAACACCTCCCAGTAGCACCACCCTGAAGACTAAACCTTTAAATCATGGGCCTTTTGGAGAGACAATACCTATACTACAACATAGCAAATGTCAAAAGACAATAAAATAACATCAAGAAAAGACAGTGTAAGCCAAAGATTTTTTATTAAACCAAAATGTCTATTGAATAGCAACATTTTGAGGAAATTACTATAAAATGGAGAGCAAAGTAGCAGGAAAAAACTTCAATAAAAGAATTAAAGATCTCAGCTCAATGACATTCTCCCTGGACCAAATTGGGTCATTGGCAAGCTGAACATATACTTTTTTTTTTTTTAAGAAGAAAGAGAATAGATTTATTTATTTTTCTTTTTTTCTATTTTTTTTATTTGTTTTAATTAGTTACATAATGTCTTCCTTATTGTATTCTCTGAAATAATAAGAATACATTAGCAGTAGTGTTGAAAAACAGTGTCTTCAGAGAACCTCAAAAATTTGTGGAATTTTCCTGAAAGATAGAAAACAGGTAGGATCAGATTCAACCAGAAAAAACTAGGACATCATAAGATAGCACCAAAAGCTAGGACATAGCTTGAGTTTCAAAGTTTATATAGTGGGGCAAACATTAAATAATCAGTTAGTGACTAAATAGCTGAGTGTTCTCCAGTATGACGAAGTAAGCACTTGGCAGTGATAATTATGTAATGTTAAGGGCTGGAAAGACAAAGCAAAGGGCACTGGCTGCTGAAGAACCTTCATAGCATCCTGTCTCTTCTCCCTATCCAGTCCCCTGAGAAAGTATAGCAATATGGATTTTATGAATATGGATTTTCAAATACAAAGAGGACTACCCCTCAAATCTAGTTATTCTGGAAAAATTAATGAGAAAAGGGTACCAACTCAACAAATTAATGATTAAAGAAAATAGCTAGAAGTAAACTGAAGAAAACTAATTTAAAGTGATATTTTTAAAGTAGTTCTGAAAGATGTACTTCCATAAAAGAAATCAAAAAATTATGAATTAAATATTTGTCAGTGAAATAAAAATTTCAATAAGTTGTACTCAAGGAAAAAAACCAAAAATTTCCAGATCTGAAGAAAGATTACAATTATCAGATTAATTATGACCAATTAAGCTTAAATATCACCAAAAGAAAAGAAACACTCCCCTTTTAGCTACATGAAATAGAATCATAAGGGCTTGTTAAACAGAGATTGGCCATTAGTATGTATCTGTGAATTTAAGAAAATGGAAGCAAACTCACTTAATGTGGGCCCCTCAAGATTTTCTGCATGATCTCCAGTTATTTAGAGAGCTGGGCCTTAGTAAGTTCTTAGGATAGAGTAATGTGATCAAGCTTCAGTGACACCTGAGTCAGAGTGTAGTATCTGAGTGGGGCCAACTGAATTGCCTTCAGCAATATATGAATTGTTTTTAAAGATATCATAAATTGAGATTAAAAAGCAGGAACATATTCTGTGCAATGCCAGTGAAATGAAAACTTTAACATCTTTAGTTTTCCAAACAGAATTACTATGATTTCACCCTTGGGAAAATAGTATTTACATCTTAATTTGTGGAAGTCAAGAAACCTGGGAAATGACAAATAAGGAAGGTACTTTTAGTATTAGGTAAAATTGAGAGATGCTAGACTCTTTCTTTCTTTCTTTTTTTCTGTCTGTCTATCTATCTATCTATCTATCTATCTATTTTTGGAGTTGTAGAAGGACAGAATGCCTTCATTTTTTTGTTTATTTTTATGTGGTGCTGAGGATCGAACCCAGTGCCTCGCACATGCCAAGCAAGCACGCTGCCATTGAGCTACAGCCCCAACCCCTCTTTTCTTTCTTTCTTTTTTTTTAAAAGAATACAAAACAAATTTTCTTCTCACAGTCTTTTTTTTATATACCTTTATTTTACTTATCTATTTATTTATTGTTTTAGGTGGTGTTGAGGATTGAACCCAGGTCCTCGAACATGCTAGGCGAATGCTCTACCGCTGAGCCACTGCCCTACCCCCGAGAATCTTTTCTTTTTATAGTAATGCTTTTTAAAAAAAACTTTACAATTATTCAAATAGCTTTTTGTTAAAAATACACAAATAGATGAATGACAAAAACAATCTGGTGGGAGGAGCAAATTGAATACTTGAAGGTCAGTATTTGTATTTTAGGAAAATCATACCATGTTTTGTGTACATGATTTATTCTTTTTTCTTTCTTTCTTTTTTTGGGGGGGTGTGACCCTGGGGATTGAACCCATGGCCTTGTACATGTGAGGCAAGCACTCAACCAATTGAGCTATATCCCCAGCCCTAATTTATTCTTTATAAATGTCACTGTGTTTAACATCCTAACTTCCAACTTAGACTTATATATTCTTTGAAATAGAATTTGATTCTTACTGTTGTGACAAATGGCTGTTTCTCACATATTTTTATGAAAAGCTGTAATCTTTAATTGAAAGAATGGAAGCATCAAGATTGGCTTTTGAATATGAATTACATGGCTTAATTCAAAGAGAATTAAATTTAAAGTTTTATAAATGCAGGACTGAAGTTAGCTGTATCACTCTGATTTGCATATATGCTATCTTATTAAATTGAAGCAATATTAATAGGTTGCCTAGAACAGGAAGAAGGGAATTTCTGTAAGGAAGATAAAAATGAGGGTATGATTTCTATTTTCCCATAGAGTATGATTAGGGTTCACTCTTAGGAATAAATCAACATATTGTGTTCATTGATAAAAATTATGTAGTTTTGGGGCTGTGGCTGTGGCTCAGCAGTAGCGCACTTGTTTGGCATATGTGAGGCTCTAGGTCTGATTCTCAACACCACATATAAATAAATAAAATAAAGGTCTATCAACAACTAAAAATTTTTTTTTTTAATTATGCAGTTTAAGGAAAGCAGAAAGTTCTTTGACTCAACATGCTTTATTTTCACTGGTACAAATGCAAACCTGGAAAGGTATTTATAACTCTTATCCTGAATCTCTGCCAGACTGTAAACAGTTGCAGTATGTTCATATGATAGGCAGGGGTGGTGTTTAGTGTCATTAAGGACAAATTCAGGTGGTGGTGGTCATTGTTTAAGAATGTAAAACTGCACACACACATTGGTTTCATTTGGGCACATATGTCAAGAAGAAGCTAAAACAATTTTATCTGTTGTCTTGTTCTGATAGATGTGTATGGACTCAGAAAAACATATGATCTACACCTTTGGTGGTAGAATTTTGACATGTAATGGCAGCGTAGATGACAGCAGAGCCAGTGAACCACAATTCAGTGGGTTGTTTGCTTTCAACTGTCAATGTCAAACCTGGAAACTTCTTCGAGAGGACTCCTGTAATGCTGGGCCTGAGGACATCCAGTCTCGCATAGGACACTGCATGCTATTCCACTCAGTAAGAATATTCTGTGCTTCTATTGTGTTATTTTGTCATGTATATTTTTGTAGGAAAAGAAGTGGTTAAATCTAAATCTTCACTAAGAGGACAAAGCTTTTAATTTTCTAGAAATAAGTGATTAGTTGTAGCAACGATAGAGAAAAATGAAATTTCCTTTAACAGAAAATTATTTGAGACTCTTTCCATCAACCTAGTAACTCCTAAATAGCTGTTACCTGAATACTATTCTACACAATTTTATATCTAATTTTATTGCTTATCTAGATAGTAGAGCTCTTTCCCTTTCTTATGACTTTGCACTCACTTTTAGTAATTAGAAGGGCAATATTTTTATCTGTTCTCATAGCACAGGGAAAACCTTTACTACTCTCCATTAAGTACAAAGAATTAAGAATTGATTTTATAGAATTAGAATTAAAATTTATCAGTAAAACCACAATTTAGACTTTAATCTTTTCAAATGTTTTAAGGAAATGTTAGTCTTTATTTTAAGGACAGTTTTAAAACATTATTAAAAAGTATTTCATATGTGTCTTTTAACATGTAGTTTAAACAAGTTCTCTCTCTCGAAGTAGAGAGAAGAGTATAATTATAAATTTCTGTATACTCATGAGTTCCAACAGTAATTAATACTCTTCTATTCATTTCTCACATATCTACTCTGCCCATACTTAATTTCATTCCTTGATATGCCTTTGATTTTTATTCTTAAATTTTATTGTGCTTGAGTATTTTGTCCCATTTTCATAGATATGGAGCAACCATAAATACCTAAAACATAGTATATAACATTTAATATAGTTATAAAACTAAGAATATAGTTACAATATTAACACTATAATTATAATATGAAGATTAATAATTTATGTAAACTCTAGATTATGGTTTTTACCTGTTTTAGCGTACCTTTGTCAATTTTGTTGAAATATTTGCATAATTGAAAACTTGGAACTTAATGGGTTACATAGCAGATCTCAGATATTTTATTTTAATATAGTTGTCATATCCATGAGTTCTGCATTCTAAGATTAAACCATCCATGGGTTGAAAATATATATTTTTTAAATCTTGAAATTGAAAATTGTTTTCTTTAACTTAATGATTTTGATTTTGTACCTGTGTATCTTTTAAGGTTAAAACCTGCTTCCTGCAACAATACTGTATTACTTGCTTTATCTATAACAATTTTCAGAATAATGAAGCTAACAACAAAAATTTCTGAGAACTGTTTGAGATTGCTTTCTGATTATTTTTCAGTTTAGGATTTAGCACAATAGGAATGACTAGCCAAAAAAATTATGATTGTAAAAAGCACTACAGATAATACTTTCTCAGTATAGTGATGTTTCCATTTGGTCAGATCATTATGTACAGACAAGTTTTTTTTTCTTTCTTCAAATTTCAGAGGTTTTTATTTTTGAGTTCTGAGTAAATAATAACGTATACACAGTACTAGAATCAAAACCATAAGTCAGGATACTTTTTGGAGAGATCTTTTATTTGTTTTTCAGGGTTCCCTTCCTTTGGGATTGACCCAGGCCACTTATATCTGATTAAACTCTATCAGAGCTACATTCCTTTTCGGTTTTATTTTGAGACGGATCAGCCTGGCGTTGAACTTATAACCTTCCTTCTGCCCTCAGGCTTTGGAATAACTAGAAATACAGGTGTGCACCACCACACCTGGCTGTGAGATCTTGGATTTTTTGTGTTTTGTTTTTTTGTTTTTGTTTTTTGAGTAGCATTTTAACAACAGAAGTTTATATCTCATAGATAATTCTGGAGGCTGGTACATACAAGTGAGAGATCTGGTTTTTATCCCTGTTTTCTGGATAGGGATTAAAAAGGAGCTCTGATCATTTCCCTGTAAATAACTGTCCTTTATTAGGTTTTGGTTTCTCCTTCCTTTGTTTAAAAAAAAAAAAAAAAAAAAAGCAGTAGCAAATGCACACATACACATAGTTGAAGCACACAGTGTGCGCTCGAGTTCTCGCTCTCTCTCTCTCTCTCTCTCTTTCTCTGTCTTTCTCTCTCTCTTGCTGTCTCTCTCATACATATACAGATATTACTTGTTGTTTCTTACACAAAGGCAACAACCTGTGTACATTATTTAGCACCTTGCCTTTTTACATTAACAGGGTATCTTTGAGGTCATCTCTTAGCAGTATGTAGAAAGACTTCTCTTTGCTTTTTATTCCAGCATGGTTCTTCACTGCATGGGATCTATCATAAACTACATTTGTAGTGATTTAAATTTTAAAAGAACCATTCTGAATTCTTCACAGAAGTGACATATTTCTCCCTTCTTTGTTCCTTTCTTTTTCAGAAAAATCGTTGCTTATATGTGTTTGGAGGCCAGCGATCAAAGACCTATTTAAATGATTTCTTTAGTTATGATGTGGACTCTGATCATGTAGACATAATATCAGATGGCACCAAGAAAGACTCTGGGATGGGTAAGAGCATTTAGGGATTGATTTCCTGTCTCATGCCTTAACTACTTTAGGTAGAACACTCTAACCCATTTTTTTTTTAAACCATCCTTAACCCTTTCTCTATTTTTATTGAAATAATTCTGAGTAAGAGGAAGAAACTCCCTAAATCTTTTTTAAAATATGTGAATAACTATTGTTATTTTATTCAAGCAGAAAGACATATGACTTTCTACAGCAATTTGTGTATGTGTGGGTATATACACACTTTTGGGGGGAGGGTTATTGCAAGAAGCAATATCTTAAAAACTGTATGTTTTATATTTGCTAATTCTTTCTACCTTCTGTTTTCACTGTAGTGATCTGTAGATTAGATAGCAGCATAATAGGAAATATCTTTGTTCTGAGGGAAGATTCATGTTATTGGTAACATCTGATAAGTTTATAAGCTTAAGAAGTTATTAGCCTAGTGATAAAGTAACTGGTTTGCCCAGTTTATGTATGTTGCCCTGTCATAATTATTTTTTAAATTTTTTTTGTTATACATGAACACAATATCTTTATTTATTTTTAAGTGGTGCTGAGGCTCGAACCCAGTGCCTCACATGTAAGAGGCAAGTACTCTACTGCTGAGCCACAACCCAGCCCCTGTCATAATTATTAATAGTTTCCTTTGTACTCTCAAAAGTGTCTTGTTTTGATAGTTTATGGTTACTCTACATAATAGCTGATTTACCTGTGATTTCTATACCCAATAGAATGGCTTTGATCAAGCCCAGTGGTTTAAATTGCATATATGTGTGTGTGTGTGTGTGTGTGTGTAATTATTATTATTATTATTATTTGGGGGGGGCTGAGATTGAACCCAGGGCTTTGTGCATGCAAGGCAAGTACTCTACCAACTGAGACATATCCCCAGCCCTACAAGATAGATTTTTAAGTTGCTGGTTGTTTGAATGTGGATAAAATGGGGATAAAAATACCTGTCTTAAGTATATCATTTATGGATACTATGTTGATTAGTCTTCTAAAACAGAGCCAAAACTAGAAAAAATATCTTTTTCTTGAAATTGTTCATATTAAAGTAGAAACACCTTATAAATATTCTTCTATAAATAGAAGATAGCACCAAAGTTTAAAAACTACCTGTGGAGTAGTTTGACTGGAGGACTCTACTCCAATCTTTTCTGCTAGATAGAAAGCAAGAGGTTCACCCTCTAGAGATTTATCTTCACTACTACAACTAATAAATTGGTTAATCTTGATGTCCAGTTCCCAACACAGGGGCTGGGTTCACAGCCCAGTATTCCTGAAGTGTTGCCCACTTTAGGAATACTGGGCTGTGTGAACACAGATTTCTATTAAGTTTTTATTTCTTCATTTTTGCCACACAGTTTGTTAGACATCTTCTGGGTAGGACCTTGCCCTTGAGAGAAAGACAAAACCTAAACAAATCTGAAATAATGAGCAGGACACAATAAATAAAAAAATAATCAAGATCACCTTAGAGAAAAAGATATTATAACCATTAAATTATAATAGGATGCAAGGAGAGATAGATGAAAAATAGCTTTTAAGGAATTTGTTTTGCTAGAATAAAAAAAGTAGAAACACTGTGAGATTAATAGAAAGAAATCTCCCTTAAAGTAGAGAAAAAAAATCAATCTAGCCAGGCACCATGACCCATATCTGTAATCCCAGTGCCTTGGGAGGCTGAGGCAGGAGGATTACAAGTTTAAGGCCAGCCTCAGCAACTTAGCAAGGCCCTAAGCAACTAAACAAGACCCTGTCTCAAAATAAAAAGTGGTGGGGATGTAGCTCAGTGGTAAAGCACCTCTAGGCTCAACCACCAGTACCCCCCCCAACACACACCAAAAAACAATCAATCCAGAAAATCCGCTTTTTCTTCAGTGAGCAAAAAGAATGTAAGAGACTAAAATAATAATAGAAATTTTCCGGGGCTGGGGATGTGGCTCAAGCAGTAATGCGCTCGCCTGGCATGCGTGCGGCCCGGGTTCGATCCTCAGCACCACATACAAACAAAGATGTTGTATCCGCCAAAAAAAAAACTAAAAAATAAATATTAAAAAAAAAATTCTCTCTCTAAAAAAAAAAAAGAAATTTTCCTCAAATTAAAAAGTATTGACCTCCAGATTATAAATGTTCTCCTACAGAAGTCAGTAAACTGAATTTAATGAATAAATTAATGAAGTCCTCTTACCATGAAGTCATATCATTATGCATTGTGCAGTTCCACTTATCTGGTATAAAGAGAAGTTCTTAAAAGTTTCTAGAGCAAAATGAGGTTCAAAGGAACAGGACTTAACAACGATAGAAATTCTCAGCAACATTAGAAGCTATAAGATAAGGGGAAACCACATTCTTGAAAATTTTGAGAGAAAAATTTTATCAACTTGGAATTCTATTTCTAGACAAACAGTAAAACAAAAGGGAAAAGTGTTATTTTCATACATGCAAGGTTGATCAGTGAAATATGTTTTCCTCCTAGTAATAGAAAAATCTATTAAATGCTAGGCCTGGTGGCACATGCTTTATAATCCCTGCAACTCAGGGGATTGAGGCAGGAGGTTGACCCTGTCTGAAAATAAAAAGAATTTGGGATGTAGCTTAGTGGTAGAGTGACCCTGAGTTCATTCCCAGTTGGGAGTAGAAGGGGAAGTAAAGAAAAGCCATTAAACAGTGACTTAAACAATTATAGAATCATTTCTCTCACAGAATAAGAAATCCAGAGTTAGATCGTCTGGCATTAATGTAGTGATTCAACAATTTCTGTTATGCTCTTCTTTAACATGAAGCTGTAGCCTCATGCCAGCAAGTTGTGTGAACTACCTCAAACATAATTCCTTTGTTCCAGGTAAGAAAAGAAAGAAACAAAGCAAAACGTGCCCAGCAAACTCCTTGTGGTACTCTGCATACATTTATTTCATTGACTAGAACTGTGAGACCTGGCTTCAGTAAGTCTAGGAAAGCAAGTATTTAGCATTTCCAGTCTTCATGTAGTACACTGTGGGTAGTGGTTTGGAAATGGCTATTAGATCATGCAATTAGTGGTGTCTTAAGCAGTCTTTCTTGGGATGTTAGTACACCTTATACACTAATAAAAATCAGTAAAAGTAGCAAAAAGAAAACATAGGAGCTGGGAAAAAGAAGATCCAATACAGGAAAGCAACAAAGGGGCATCCCAAGATGACACTTGCACAGTGAACTTAATGAGTATCCAGTTCAAACTAGTGCCGGATAACAGAGAATAGACCTTTTTTTTCCTTACCAAAAATGAGGTTTATAGAGCCACTGCAGTTGCGACTGCAACCATGGCCTCTGGCAGCAGCTGCCTGGCTGCCACTTGCCTGCTGTCATGTGCCTTTCTGCTGCAACAGAATGCAATTTAGCATTGTTCCAGTATAGCTTTCTAGAGACATCTCTATGGTGATAAAAATACAAAGGTCGTTTGCCAGGGTTTCACAGGTAAGCAGGGCACCTTTCATAGCTAGCCTGCAGGCATTGGATTATGGCACCAAACTCAGTGAAGGAATCACTCCAGGGAAAGGAGGCAAGATACATCTGGATTTACCTGCCTTTAATACTGTGAAGGAGGCCAAAGAACAGACAGGAGCAACAGCTTCTGTCATGTATGTCCCTCCTTCTTTTGCTGCTGTGGCCATTGATGAAGCTGTTGCAGCAGAACTGTCCTTGGTTGTATGCATTACTGAAGATATTCCACAACAGAATATGGTAAGGTTCAAGCACAAACTGTTAAACCAGGGAAAAACAAAGCTAATTGGGCCAAACTGCCCTGGAGAATGCAAAATTGGCATCATGCCTGGCCATATTCACAAGAAAGGAAGAAAAGGTATTGTGTCCAAATCTGGCATCCTGGCTTATGAAGCACACCAAACAACACAAGTTGGATTGGGGCAATCTTTATGTGTTAGCATTGGGGGTGATCCTTTAATGGAACCAGTTTTATTGACTACCTTAAAATCCTTTTGAATGATTCAGCCACAAAAGACATCGTATTGGTTGTTGAATTGGTGGTAATGTAGAAGAAAATGGTGCAGAATTTTTGAAAAAAACATAATTCAGTTCCAAATGCCAAGCCTGTAGTGTCCTTCATTGCTGTTTTAACTGCCTCCAGGCAGGAGAATGGTTCGTGTAGGAGCAATTATTGCTGGAGGAAATAGTGGAGCTAAAGAGAAGATTGCTGCTCTTTAGAGTGCAGGAGTTGTGTTATCATGTCTCCTGCACAGCTGGGTACCACCATCTAGGAGGAATTTGAAAAGAGGAAGATCCAAAAAAACAAAAAGGTCCTGAAACTGTGGAATGAGTCATGATAGATTTATGAACCATTGAAGTTTACTTCTGTTGTCCACCAATTGTCAGCCTTTGTCCCTGGCCTTGGTCTTTCATCAAAACAGGAAGCCAAAGTAAAGTTTTAGAATGTCCTAAATTGAGATATTTTCACCTGTTGTGTAACAGGGACAGCCATTTGATTTGGGGAAGGAAAAAAATATGAGGTTTCTAGACAAAAATAGACTAAAAGATGTGCTTAAGCTTTTGGAATAAAAAGGTAATTAGGTAATTAGCATTATCTGAGAAAAGACAGGAACACACACAAAAAAAAGGAAAAAATTTGTAAGAAAGGGGACACCATCACAGTAAATTTATTAGCTGTGCAAGGGAGTAGTATTTCTCTAACCATAATTGTGCAAAAACTCCAATAAGTTTAACCAAAAAAGGGATTAAAATTTAGTGGGAAGGTGTGTTAT
Source organism: Callospermophilus lateralis (assembly GCF_048772815.1). NCBI lineage: Eukaryota > Metazoa > Chordata > Mammalia > Rodentia > Sciuridae > Callospermophilus > Callospermophilus lateralis. Next base: position 22,691,715 of record NC_135305.1, on the reverse strand, counting down.
ACAAATCTTAAAACGGGAAGTCATTAGGTAATGTCTAAAATAGTAACTTCAGCATATATGATTTAGAGGTATGGATCTAAATGGCTAGTAACATTACCTTGTTTAAAACTATCTTTTTTTTTTTTAATTCATTTATTTTCTGTTGCCATAAGATAGTGTGGAGGCATCTGATTTAATCTTTTACTTCTTTTGGCTTTTAAGAGTTAATTTAGATTCCCAGCATCACACACACACACAGAGAGAGAAAGGGGTTGGTTTTTTTAAAACTTTCCATTAGAATAATTAGGAGAGTGGTAAGACTCCTACAGTTCTGACCATAGCTCTCACTGAAAAAGATAGTGAATAGTAATTGATAGAACAAATGTGCTGGCTCAGTGTTAGACTTGGGTGCAGTTGTGAAACAAGGAGATCATAATATTTCAAAGTGCTCATAGTCTAGCTAGTAGATAATATTCTCATGGATAATAATGACTACTCTTTATTTAGACAATGTTGGGGATGCCAGAATATCTTCAATTGTTGGTGTTATTTACAAGTTGGAAAATTGAAATTATTGAAGTTAAGTAATATATTCAGCATTACACAATGAGAATTGAATTTAGAAGTTTAGAATATAATGGAAAGAGGGTATTTTTTCCTGCCATTCTGAACTGTATTTTTCAAGATTAGAAAAAAAACTGCTAACTGTGATAATGGCAGAATAGTAGTTTAAAAAAAAAAAAAATCTAAAGTAAGTAGGCTTTAATGGTTATCATCTGAAAAAAATTTTAAATGAGTTATATGTAATTAGATAGTAGTTTGCAAAATTGTTTATTTGAATGTTTTAGTCATAGTTATCGCTAGTTTTAGAATTAACAAAGTATGGTACTTATTATTTTTTTTTTCAGTTTTTGTTGTGATTCTACAAGTAATAATATTGTAGAGAATTTTTAAAATATACAATGATACCAATAAAAATTATCAAACCATCCAAGATAAACTATTAACATTTTGGCATATGGCATAATCTTTGATAGAATTATTTATTATATAAAATCTGGCATAATTTTTGTCTTCTGTATTTTTTTTTTTTTTTTAGGTGTCAATAGACCTTTATTTTTATTTATTTGTGTGAGGTGCTGAGAATTCAAACCCAGTGCCTCACACATGCTAAGCAAGCGGCTCTACCACTGAGCTGCAACCCCGGCCCTACTGTATTTTTAAATTTACATTAAATTGTAATTTTTTTCATCATTCTGGTTTTTTTACCATGAACTAGAGTTATTAGTAGAAAAGACAAGTGGACTCATTCCCTAATTACTACTGTAATCACCTTTTCTAAAATCAGAATCACCATTTTTCCTGTGCAATATTCAATTTTTAAATGGTTTATGGTGAGCTGCACCACAATGTAATAATTTAATTCATTAATAATATTTGTTGATTGTCTGCTAATATCTAGGTTTGTCTCTCTTATTCCCTCCTTTCCCACATAGTTCATTATCTTCTGTATGGAAAGTATTATTTCAGGCATTTGGGAGTCAACTGTGGACCTAGGGAATGAAATTCTCTCAGAGGATTCACATTCTTGTGGAAAGAAACCTACAGTGGTGTTTAAAGTACTGTAAAGAAAATAATTAGATGCTGTGGTAATGAGTAACATTGAGGTTTCATTTAGATAGAGTAGGTTAGTAAACCATGTCTGAGGAGATACTCTTTAAGATTTAGGATGAGAAATAGAAAATGAGGAAGAACCACATGAAGAACTAAAAGCAGAGTTCCTGAAGCAGAAAAGAAGTTGATATGTTCCAGAAACAGATGGGCTGGTGCAAAGGAGGAATGTGGGTATGAAATGAGATTAGAGATATAGATATGAGGGTCTTGTATACATGCTAAAAATTTGTTCTGTTTCTAAATAAATTAGAAAGTGTTAGAAAGGTTTAATGTCAGTGTCTTGATCTGATTTGTTCTGAAAATACCACTCTGTTGTCTAGGTATACATTTTCCAAGTGGTTAATTTTGATAGTTTTCATTGAGTTGCACTGATCAAAGGCTATGTGTATAATGGGTGTTACACTGAAGATTTTTATGACAGAGTTGAGCATCCATAGGATTAATTGGAAATCCCCTCCCCCAAAACTGTTACAGTTATACTTGGAATTGAGGAACTTCAGTGACTCTGTTGATATATTAGAGTGAAACTGAAATTACTTTCTTGTCTTCCTTTTTTTCCCCCTGTTCATTTCTATCTCCCTCCTTTTCTGTTTTCCTTCCCTTCCTTTCTTCTCCCTTTCCTTTTACCCTTTTCCCTCTTCCCCTTCTCTTTCTCTCTCCTAGAAGATTCTAGGAGAACCACTATTCTAGCTTTCCAGGACCTATTTCAGTTATCAGAACTATGATATATTGCCCTATATTGTTCCAGAGCCTGTTAGTCGAGACACTTTAGGCAAATTACCCAAGGTCTCAGACTTTGTTTCTGCATTTGTAAATTACCAGAATTATAATTTAAGGAAAATAATGTGCCTGCTCATGGCTTCTCTGTGAGTGGAGATGGATTAACTCTCAAGTTTGAGTTGCTGTTATTGTTACATGTCTCAGTTTTCTCAAGAGGATATCAATACTATCCTCAGGTAATACTTATCTGTCCAGTAACTATCAAGTCATGTCAGTTTTACTCCATCTGTTAGCATTGCTGTTTCACTGTGTACTAGTTTGGACATTATTGCCTATTTGGTTTGACTCTAGTCTTGTTGCGTACTCCATATCTTCCCCAACCCATTCCCCATATTGCATGTACAATACAAGCTGTTCTGTTTTACCAATTAAGAATAGAACCATATGCCTTCACATTTATTCAATAGATATTTTTGGCCAACTGTTAGATGCCAGACAGTAGGCTAATAAGCAGTAGGTAAGCACCTTGGAACAAGCACTCTATTTTCAAGAAGTTTATGGTTATATATGGAGAGGAAAAGGAAATAAATTGACCTTATCTTTTGATGAGTGGTAATTAAGATCAGAAAATATCTTTTAAAAAAATACACAATTGGTGGTTTTTCTTTCTTGCTTTAAATCGTTTAATCATTTGTGCTTGCCTTCAGATTAAGTTTAAACTCAGCCTAACTGAGTCATGACAGGCCCCAACTTAGTTCTTCAGTCCCATTCTTGATTTCTCCATCCTCTCTTCTACCAACTCTTCCTTCATGATCACTATAAAATATTAAATTTTTATAGTTAATATACATTTTCTTGCTTTTGGACTTTCCCTCATTCAGTTCTCCCCAACTTTCCTTCCTACATTCAAAATACAGTTAACTCATGTTCTCTTCTTTTAGCTTGTAGATAGCTATCATCTTAAATTCTTCTGTAACTCCTTAAGTCCAGGTTACAAATTCAAGTATATGGCTCTAGCCATAATTGTTAACACAATCATTGGCAATATAATCTTTTTTCCCCCAGTGGGTTTTTTTTTCCTGATTATCTTTTTTAAACTTTATTTATTTATATTTTATGTGGTACTGAGGATGGAACCCAGTGCCTCACACATGCTAGGCAAGTGCTCTATCCCTGAGCCCCAGCCCCAGCCCCAGCCCCTGGCAATATAATGTTGACTCTTGTTTTTAAAATCTGTGAAAACCTCTGAGCAAATAAACATACTTTATTCAGGATTTCTTAAAGAGGATTCATTCTTTTAAGTACTCTAGGTCTCCCAAAAAGCATACTGGATTCAGAAAACCTCATATCAAAATTATGATGTACTGTTCTTCCATGAAATTACCTCACTTTAAAAAGTACATTTGCATTTTATTTGATCGTACTAGATTACTATTTACTTTGTAAGGCATAAAAAGTTCTTTTAAGGGGCTGGGGTTGTGGCTCAGAAGTAGAGCACTCACCTAGCATGCATGAGGCTCTGGGTTTGATCTTAAGCACCACATAAAAATAAAGATATTGTGTCCATCTATAAAAAATAAATTATATAAATTTTTTTAAAAAAATGAAGCAGTATATTAGCTGGATGCAGTAGTGCCTGCCTGTAATTCCAGCAGCTCAGGAGGCTGAAATGGAAGATCTTGAGTTCAAAGCCAGCCTCAGTAAAAGCGAGGCTCTAAGCAACTTAGTGAGCCCCTGTCACTAAAGTACAAATTAGGGCTGGGAATGTGGCTCAGTGGCTGAGTGCCCCTGAGTTCAACCCCCAGCACTCAAAAAATTAAAAAATTAAAAAAATAATGGAGCAGTATACTATTTAAATTCTATTATTATTTTGTGTGTGTGTGTGTGGTACTGGGGATTGAACCCAGGGCCTTGTGCATGCAGGGCAAACACTCTACCAACTGAGGTATATCCCTAGCCCTAAATTCCCACATTATTAAATATTCTTAGAAAATACCAATTTTACCCATTATATATATGCTATGTAGCTTATTTAACCAGTCTATTGTTTATTAACTGTTCTTCTAAATCTTGTTTATTACAATTAATTACTGTAATTTGAGATGGATTTAACATATAATTACTGTGCTTATGATTCACTAATGCGGATTATTTGATTAAAACTATATTTACAATGTGTGTTGCAAATTATATTTTTGGATGTCACAGAAGAAATTTCTTTGAACTATTGAGATCAGTAATTAGAAATGAGATATCTCTAATTGCTGCTTTTAATGATTTTGTATAGTCAAATACTGTAAAAAATCGTAAGTCATTGCTCTTTATAATGATTTGAATGTATTATCTTAGATTTAACATCTATGAAGAAACTTCAACTCCAGTTTTTTTAGGAGTATAACAATTTTCTGCTTCGCTCAGAAGGAAATTATAATTTAAATCAGTGGACTTGGCAGCTACTTAGAAATAAGAGATTTATTAGCATTGTGTCTAACACACACATAATTACATCAAAATTCAGCATATCTAATTTGGGTTTATCTCTAAGTTTTGGCAATATGACCATGAACACAAGGGGTTTAGCAGACTCCCTGTATGTAAGCTCTGTATTTAACAGTAATTATGTTTAGAAGATGATCTGTCACAACACTAGAGTTTTATGATTTGCTATAGAACCTGTTTTATAGTAGAAGTACTTTCTCATATCTGTATTCACTCAAGGTAACATATATAGAGTTTTCAACATTTGCCAGATGCTAATGTAATAGGGAGGGAAAAGCTTTACAGCTTTTCATTCCACTGAAACTCTCAGGAGACAGGTTGGTGAGAAAAATAGATTTATTCAAAGCCAGCTTTGAGGAAAATAGAGGAGATCTTTTTATTTTTCAAATCTCCATTTTGGGAGATACCAAAAGCCTTTTTAAGAGAAAAGGAGAAACCAGGCTTAGTTGTGCCTACCTGTAATCCCAGCTACTTGGGAGATTGAGGTAGGAAGATTGCAAATTTAGGTCAGTCTCTGCAATTTAGTGAGACCCTGGGTCAAAAGAAAAAATAGAAAGGGATGGGGTTTTAGTTTAGTGGTACTATACATCTAGGTTCAATCTCTAATCCTACAGGGGTGGGGAAGAGTAGAACAAAAGGGCAGGAACTAGACACATGCAGATTTAAGTTAGGCTGTGTTAATCCAGGAGCATGTCAAATTTAAATTCCTTGACATCTGTTCTCAGCATGAGGAAATAAGAGTAGTTATCAGGAAGTTGGGATGCAGAACAGTAGTTATCAGGGAATTGTTTATAAATTCAAAGGGGTCTTGTTTATTAAGTCAAGCATTGGTGATATAGTGCTCTTACAACTGATCCCTGTTCTATAATAGTTATATGTTTACTTTTTAAATTTCTTAAATTCTTTTAACTCTTTTTGTTCTAACCATTTTAGCAGATTGGATGTATTTGAAGAAATGGAGAATTGAGAATCAAAAGATTTGGCCTCTATTCATCTGGGTCTGCCTATAATCCCTTTGCAACTTTGGCAAATTTATGTAATTTCTCTGAACCTGATTATTCATCTGAAAATGAGGGGATTGGACCAGTTGATCTTAAGACTTCATCTAGCTCCAGAATCTTGACAATTTAATTTCATTCCCTTCTGCTGTTTGGCTGTAAAACTAACATTAAAGGGCTGTGTGAGTTACATCTGCAAGAAATGATATATCTATAAATATATTTTCATGAAAACCTTAAAGGCAAAATCTTATTTTAATTTTGGCCCCAGGAATGTACTTATTAACAGTTTTTAAAAACATAATGAGTCTTTATGTTTTTTGACCCTTTTAGACTTTTAGCAATTAACTAAGACCAAGTTATCATTATAGAGAAGACTTTGACCTAATGATTTGCTATAATTAATATATTGCTGAGCTATGAATGATAATACTTATTTTCAATGTAACCTTACTTCTTTGTTGACTTTAGTATCTTTCATATTTGGAATGTTATTACCTCTGATAAAAACAGATTCTCTCAAAACTATTAGTAATAGTAATTTTCCCTAATTTTTTCTTCTACCTGTTAGTATAGCTTTGCTGGTTACAAGCTTATGAAAATATTTTAAGTTGTTAATATAATAATTTGAACTTATTTATTTGATAGTATATGTGAATGAATTAGTTCATCTAAAAATATTCAAGAACACTAAAGACAGCTTTGAAAATGAAAGATAATGAAATAGTACTAGCATTACCCGATATTTATAAAGCTACTCTTTGTTACAGATTAACAGAATAGAATAACAGCATTAAAATATCCCTAGATTTGTTTGATAATTTAGTATATGGTAAAGTTGGCATTTCTAATCAGAGAGGGAAAGTAGATTATGATATAAATCTTTAAGAGTTAGCATTTTAAAAAGAAAAAATGAAGATCTGGATCCCCGTTTGACTCCAAAAGCATAGAAAACAAAAAAGGAGAGAGGGAAGGGGGGAAGGAAGGAGGATTTATAGAGATAAGCATATTTATCTCTATAAATCATATTTTTTTTTCATAACTTTCCTTTTTCTAATTCCATTGATACCACTGTAATAGCCCAGTTAATGATGATGGAGTTAGTGGGCTTTTCATTCTTCATATTGTATGATGACTATGATTTTATAAACATTTATGTAAAGTTAAGTGTGTGGCCAAGTAATTAATATATATATATTTCCAACCATATAGGACTGTGTGTTAAAAGTGATGACTTTTCAAAAGTGGGAATTTTTCAAAAGCAAGATATTTTAATTATAAACTATTAAGAGTATTGTTTCTTTCATTCTGTCTTCCCTTCTTTTAAGAAACTTTCAAGTGGCATGAAGACAGTTTTAAGGATTGGACCAAGACAAAATTTAGTTTAAAACGAATTTAATTTGGCATTTTTGAAATATTTTTGGATTGAGATCACTTCTGCATATTCAGTTACTCTGTTAATAGCTAGGAATTAGAATAGTTTTAAGAAATGCTCATACCACCACTATGCTGACTCACCTGCCCAATGACACAAAACTACAAAACCAGTTACAAGGCCAAAATTGTAATACAGATTTTTAAAACAATCTAGGATTGGGAGTAGATATTTTCAAACATGCCATAAACCCCAAAAATCATAGAGAGATTGTTTGATATTTTGCAAATCAATAAAATTATATATGAATACTTAAATATCAAATAGTAAATGACCAACTAGCAACTAAGATAAAACTTAGTATCTTACTGTAAACAAAAACTCTTAGAATAAATCAGTCAAAAAGGGATAATCCTCTAGTAAGACAGTGGCACATGGCTTGAATAAATACTTCAAAGAAAAAAATAATTCAAATAATGAGGAAATGTACTTCTGTAAAGATGCTCAACTTCATAATTTTTAAAATAAAAATTAAAAGATCATTCATGAATGTTGGTATGGTCATGAGAAAGCGGACATTCTCTTAACTCTGGATGAAATGTAAATTAGTACAGTCTTTTGAGAATACTTTTTATCAAAATATGAAAGATATATACTCTTTATTTATTTTATAATACTTTTTTTAATTGACAAAAAAATTTTACATGTTTATGGGGTACATATAATGCAGTATATGTATATAATGTATGATGACCAAATCAGGGTAATTAGCATTTCCAGTTCCTCAGATATGCATCATTGATTTGTGTGAGCAACTTTTGAACTCTCTTCTAATTATTTTGAAACATATAACAAACTGTTGTAAACTACAGTCACCTTACTGTTCTACAGAGCACTATTGCTCTAATCTAAGTGTAATTTATCAACTTATATATTCCCTCCCCTCTACCCTTCCTAACCTCGAGTGAGAACTCCTCTACTTCTAGATCAACGTTTTTAGCTTTCATGAATAAGTGATATTATACAATGTTTGTCTTTCTGTGCCTGACTTATTTTCACTTAACCCATTTTGCCCCATCATCCCAGATGTGATGGGGCAAAATGGGTTAAAAACTTAAATATAGAACATGTGATTATATAATATATAATAGGAATATAATTATAATATTAATATAATATATAAGCTTGAGATTATTATTTCCAACCTATTTCAATGCACCTGTGTGAGTTTTATTGAGATATATATTCTTTAAATAAGCACTTTTCCCCCAGGAATTCATCCTACTCACATAATTTACAGCTACATTTAAAAAATAAATGAATGAATGAAGAAGTAAGGAAATAAGTAAATAATGATATACAGATATATTTATTGCAGTACTCTTTGCAAGGGGAAAAAGTCTGGAAACAACTTTTAATTGTTCACCAGTTTATGTGGTTAACCATTGGTTAGATGGTTGATCCACTGAATGAGATTAATGTTTTGTAGCTTAATATAAATGAGGTAGATCAGTAAATACAATATTGTTGAATGTCAAAAACTAGTTACAGTTTTACAAAAAATAAATGATGAGTGGTGGAAACCCAGGTTTAAGAAAAAATAATAATTTGAAACTGGAATTGTTGCTAGAGCTTAATAAGGTCCTAGCCAACACTTAAAATATCCCAACTTTGGATGATAAGAATGTGGCAACATTGTTATTTGCCTACCCAATTATCCATTGATTCTTTCTTATTAAACAAATCATAATTTTGTTAAATGGCAAGTTGCCCAATCCCAGAGAATGAATCATAATTAGTTTAAACCAGTCATTATTACCCTTTTGCAGATTATTTCTTCACATCTTTCCCATATAACATAGTTCTGGCCAGTGAGACATAGAAAACTCAGCTGGAGGACTTTGGAGAAAAAAGTCCTTTCTAATGACAATGGAGCTAAAGAGTCTTTTTCCATCCTTTGATAGGTGTTCCATACAAGGATATGATGTTTAGAGCTGATACTGACAACTTTCAAAAATGAGGGGAGGAGAAATCCAAGATAATTGCAGAGATGTTAATCTAGTACCATGACCATGTTTTGGTTGAACTATCAAAATAGTCCTGAGACCGTATATGCAAAATTTTGTTACGTGAGCTAATTAATCCATGTTAGGTTATCTTGATTCCTAACAAAAGAGAACTCTTTTTATTAAGTTTCTTATTTCTGTGATAATTCCAAAGCTTGTTCTTTTCCTATGCTAAAGTAATCAATAATAAATATGGGCTTTTGACCATGAAGTTAAAGGAGGGGTGTGTAATACATGAATTAATGCAGTAATGTGTCTTTTTTTGGAATTGAAAAAATATTTTAAAATATTGCTATTTTTATCCCCCCTCTAAGATTTCCTTATAAGTTAAAAATTCTGACAACCATCCTCATTTGCTTATTAGATAAATCAAGAAATGAGAAAAAAATATGATTCAGACTGTCAGATAAAATATTGTTTGACTTCCTCTTTCAGTTGTCCTATTTTAAGTTTTGAAGGTTCTGGAGAAGAAATAGGAAAATTGGAGGATTATTATTGTGATTTCTTACAAAATTTCTAAAAATAACAGATTGGCAGTGATAGTTGTTTGTTATATAATTCTCATCCTCTTGTTTTTTCATACAAGTATCCTTTCAAAATGTGTTCATTATTAACATATGATCTCATTTATTTATCTTCTTGATTAATTTTTCTTTGAGTCAGTTTATTAACTACTCTTTTAAGATTCCTGGCATTGAGTCAAGCTTTTTGGCAGTTGAGTTTAGAAGTCTTTAAAGTCATTGTAAATTTGTCCTTTTTCTCTCCTCCCCCACCCATTATAAACTATTAAATTGAAGGTTGTATTAGTAGTTGTGACATGTTAATATAACAGCTTCTTTCTGGGTTTTGGCCTTTAAGTCTTTTTGGTTGTTGATAATACCATTTTTATTGAACCAATTATTGTAATTATAAATGTACACATAATTAGTGAAGCAAAATTCAAACGACGTAGACTACTATAAAATACTTCTGTCAACGTAGTAGACTAACATAGACTCTTAATTCCATTACCCAAAATCAAAACTGCAGAAATAAAATTGAGAGGCTACTAGATTTCAGAAACTCATTTTAAAGGAGTCTGAAGGCTGTCTCTCACCCACCTTACATCAGTTCTTGTCCTTTCACTATAGAAGCAAAGAGCAACATTATGGCCTCACAGAAACTATTGGAGTTCAGAAGTGATACAGATATGTATTGATAACTGCTTTCAATAGTTTATTTTTTCTTCTATTCCTCCTTTAAGTCCAGGGAGACTGCCATCTGCTTTCCCCAAAGATTGAAAACTGTAAAATCCTTACATAGGAGCATGAGAGTATACAGAAGTGATTAACTGGTTCTTTGTGCCTGGGCATCACTGCCCTATGACTTTTCCCTTCATTTCCCTTAAACTCACTAGTACTGTTCCCAGTTCAAGCCTAGCTTCTGAGTCCTCTGAGATGTATCTTATCAGAAGGAATAGCTTATGTCCTGAAAAGTATTACCACACAGATCAACATAACTAGACAATTATCTCAAAAGAAATTCATAAATTTACAATATATATGATCTAAAGCAGTGTTGTTAGAGTAGATAAACCAAGAATTTAAAATAAATGTGATTGCCTTTCAACCAGAACCTCCATCTTTCAGTAGTTTGCTAAAATGAGGAACACGAAGGGAAAGAGGACAGGTTCCTGACACAGGTTCTCTAGGCATTATAGAAAACATGGAGTTGTTCCTTTGGTCACATACATCTCGATCTATATGATAACTGGTACTGTAGACCTCAAGGGGATGAGTACTGTTCAAAAAGGAATGGGTACATGGTAACAAATGTTATCATGGCAAAACTGAGTGTACATTCTGTCAGCAGTACTGGGTACTGTGGCCCACACCTGTCATCCCAGTGACTCAGGAGATTGAAGCAGTAGGATCACAACTTTGAGGCCAGCCTGGATAACTTAGAAAGACCTTGTCTCAAAAATAAAAAGGGCTGGGGGTATAGCTCAATGGTAAAGTGCCCCTGTGTTCAGTCCCTAGTACCAAAAACAAAGCAAAAATTCTTTCGATATTTTTGTAAGCAAATAGAGACAAGATTTTTGCCAAGAGAATTAATTTGTTTATTAAGCATATTACTCTTAAGACTCATGACATCTTATTAAATTGCATGAAGGAAATGATCAGGAGGACCAGTGGAAAGGAACCTGAGCTGCTAGAACCTATTCCCTATTAATTCATAGCATAATTAAAACAAAAAAATCTGTGTAAAAACAAAACAAGTTCTGTATACTTAAAGCTATAAGGGGACATATGCTACAATCATAATATAGGCTGGGCGTGTTGGCACACACCTGTAATCCAGCAGCTTGAAAGGCTGAGATAGGAGGATCGCAGGTTCAAAGCCAGCCTTAGCAACAACAGCAAGGGACTAAGCAACTCAGTGAGGCCCTGTCTCTAAAAAAAATACAAAATAGGGCTGGGGATGTGACTCAGTGGTTGGGTGCCTCTGAGTTCAGTCCCTAGTACCCTCCCCGCTCCCCCAGAAAATAATACAATACATGTAAGCAGGGTGAGTGAATTAATCATTTGAAAAATTAGAATGAATACACTTCCAAAAAGAAGTAGGGAAAAATAAAGAGAAAGTATGAAAGAAAGGCTACATGTGGTGGTGCATACCTGTAATCCTAGCTATCAGGAGGCCGAGTCAGGAGGATCGAAAGTTTAAGGCCATCCTGGGCAACTCACTGAGATCCTGTCTCAAAATAAAAAGGGCCAAGATATAGCTCAGTGGTAGAACACTTACTAGAGACCCGGGTTTGATTCCCAGCACTGCCGCCAGGAGAAAACAAACTAAGAAATATAGAGAATAGTTGTACACATGCCAACATCTTAAAAGGAATTTCAGTTAGAAAAATAAAAATTTTAAGAAGACAAAGGAAATGAAAAAAATAAAAGAGGAGGTAAGATTTTCAGAATGCAAAAAAGATGAAGGGCTTCCTATTGGTGAAAGAGTTCATGGCATATCAGACAAGACAATTAAGGAAAAATGCAAACTTAAGCATATTAAGAATATCACAGAGAAAACTCTGAAAGATTTTTGAAAGGACAGATAATGTATAATAAGGTAGGAATATATCAGAGTGTTTAACAGTAGTACTAAATGGAAGAAAACAGTAAAGTTAAGAACTACCCAGGGATGGGGCTGGTGTTATGGTTCGCTTAGCACGTGCAAGGCCCTGGGTTCAATCCTCAGCACCCATTAAAATAAATAAAATAAAGGTATTGTGTTCAACTACAACTAAAAAATAAATATTAAAAAAAAACTACCCCACAAAAACAACTTTAAACCAAGAAATTTAAAACCTTTTTAACTTTCAGATGTGAGAGAGAATGAAAATATTCTCATGTATATTTGCCTCAGAAAGTGTGGCATATCAATGACTCATGTTGGAAACTCATTTGGAAGAAGGACTCCATGAAAAATAAATAGGAATGTTAGAAGTCTGTGATAAATGCTGATCAAAATTTATTGTTGCTTCAAAAACACTAGGGCCAAAATTCAAAGTAATGGAAAAGGGAGGTATGTGATGTATTAGAAACTTTCAAAGGAGTTGCCTCATACTGTATATCTGGGGTTTTGGGGGGGTTTTTTTTGGTATTTGATGAAAATTTTCCATGTTTTATCTGTGGTGCATTGGCCTTTTTCTTGACAGGTTTCTCTTGTCAGTATGAACTCAACTGCCATATTTTAAGATTGTTGATATTTCAATTTAATATACTTTTTTTTTTTTTTTAGTTGTCTATGGACCTTTATTTTATTTATTTATATGTGGTGCTGAGACTCAAACCCAGTGTCTTACACATGGCTATGCAAGTGCTCTACCACTGAGCTACAACCCAGCCCAAATTTTCATTTTTTAAAGAAAAGAAATTAAAACTCTCTTTAATCTTTAAAACATATTGCCTAGTTTTAGTTTTATTAACTCTAATGTCAGCAAAATTACTTTGAAATTTATATATATATGTGTGTCTGTGTGTGTATTTTAGTGCCAGTTAAGCTGTCTCGACCCCATCTAAATAGCAACATTTTAGATATTAATGTAAAATATTCTTCATGAAAAATTTGGGAGGATATGTGAGAATTTTTCACTCACTATAAAAAGTCCTCAGTACTTACTACCCATATAGATTTTTTTTATAGTTTGGTTGGACTTTTTTTTTCCTTACAATTATAAGAGGATTATATATTGGAAAAAATAGTTCTTATAGAAACTAAAAGTAGGGCAGGGGCTGTAGCTCAATGGCAGAGTGCTTGCCTAGCATGTGTGAGGCACTGGGTTCAATCCTTAGCACCACATAAAAATAAACAGATAAAATAAAGGAATTATGTCCATCCACCTACAAAAAAAAATTTTTTTTAAAGTACCCAAAGACCACTCCCTCCCACATAACAATTATTTATAATTTATTGTATGTTCTTTAATTTTTGTTCTATTCACCTGGAAATATTTTATATGTAAACATTTTCTTATATTTGAAAGGGATTGCAAATTTAAGGGTTAATAGAAATTTTGTACCTTAAAGAGATTTTGCCTTTGCGTATTCTTAGAGAAATTTTGTTTATTTGTTTGTTTGTTTATTGCAGTGCTAGGGATCAAACCCAGGGCCTTCTGAATGCTAGGCAAGCATTCTACCACTGAGCCATATCTCTTGCCCAAGAAAAATGTTTTGATACCTATAAAATATTTGGTGAAAAATGTTTAGTCTTGTTTTTCACAAATTTCTGCTCCAATCTTGGTCTCTTAATCCTGGTCCAGAGACTTTTTGTACTTAGATATCACATCTGCTGTTCTTGTACTGAATGATATCTATTTGGTGGGAATTGTTTCTTTACAAACACTTCCATCCTACCTGCTTTGAGTCTACTCTACTGCAATTGCAACAGCCTCCTAAATTCTCTGGCCTTACTTATCCATGGCTACTATTTATTGCTAGGAGCTTTTATCCTAATACTCTGAGTCTTATCACAACAGAAATTGCCACCTTCAAAAGTCCCAATAAACTATCTAGATTAACTTTGAATTTTAGATGAGAAAATAGACACCGAAATTTTCTAGTATGAAATTGCATAGTTAGTTGAGAAGTTTAGACTAAAACAAGATTTCCTGCTTCAGTTCCCTTTGCTTCTCATACTAATTGGTATTTAAGTTCCTAAGGTTGGCCTTCAAAAACCCATTGAGCACACAGATCTATTTTTTGTGTTATAAGCAAAAGTAACTCCAAACCAATGTTTGTACCTTGGAAATGATTTATAAATAGGGATAACATTGCAAACATATTTTAAGAAGTTTGATACACTGTCAAAAATAACATTTTTTTAAAAAATTAACCATTTCTTCCACTCCCTAAAGAATTGTATTATTTGGAAAGACTAAAGATTTACTGATTTGAAATCATTTTGAGACAGTGAAGCCAAAATCAGTAATAGAATACAAGGAACAAAAAATGAATAAACTGGACTTCATGAAAATTTAAAATCTTTGTGCTTCAAAGAATACCATTAAGACAGCCAGATGCCATAGTGCACACCTGTCATCTCAGTGACTAGGGAGGCTGAGGCATGAGAATCCCAAGTTCAAAGCCAACCTCTGCAACTTAGTGAGGCCCTAAGCACCTTATTGAGAGCCTGTCAGATAATAAAAAGTAAAAAGAGTTCAGTGTCAAAGTGTCACTGGGTTCAATCCCCAGTACCATAAAAGAAAGAGAGACAGACAAATAAGAAAATGCAAATACAACCTAAGGAATGAGAGAGAAATTTTGTAAATCATAAGGGACTTAGATCCATTATATGTAAAGAACTTATAGCTCAGTACTAAAAGAAAAAAAAAGACAAATAGACACAGGAAGAGATGCTAAGCCTGCTTAATCATTAGGAAGTACAGATCAAAACCATAATAAAAATGCTACTTCACACACACTAAGATAATTATATTATGAAAGACAAACAATAGCCAGGTACGGTTGTATATACCTGTAATCCAGTGGCACAGGAGGATCCCAAGTTCAAAGTCTCTAAACAAAAAAATAAAATAAATTTTAAAAAGGGCTGGGGATGTGGCTCAGTGATTAAGCACCCCTGGATTTAATAGGTGGTAGCAAAAAACAAACAAAACCACAATAACAAAAGTTATTAAAAAACAATATGTTGATAATGATGTGGAAAGATTGGAAACTTTATAAAATGGTAAAATGGTGTGGGCATGAGGAGATGGAAAGTGACTATTAATTAGGTTACAGTTTTCTTTTTGAAGTCATGAAAATGTTCTAAAATTGAAAATGATTTCACATCATTTCACAATGATGTGATTATACAAAAAAAATCAGTGTCCATATTAAATGAGTAAATTGTATGGTATGTGAATTATATCTGTTTTTTAAAGCCATAAAAAGCTTGAGTAGGTAATAGCTTTGAGTATAAAACTTGTAGGCAAAATCAACAATATGAAGTATAAGCGTCATATTGGATATCAAAAATGAAAGAAATGGGACATGAATAGTTTGTAGTATGCTTTGGGTGAAAACTTTTTTTTTTTTTTTTTTTTTTTTAGTTTTAGGTAGACACAATATCTTTATTTTACATTTATGTGGTGCTGAGGATTGAACCCAGTGCTTTATGCATGCTAGGCGAGCGCTCTACCACTGAGCCACAATCCCAGCCCCCCAAAAAACAATTTTTAATAATACCTAATAGTACAGCTTTATAAACATTGTAGTCTTACCTCTCTGGGTATTATAAACCTACTCACTGCTTCTGTTTATACAAGGCAATCCTTTCATTTTCTCTTCTGCCACCAATATTCTTCTAAGCAGAATTTGATATTATATAAAATGAAATGTATAAAATTTGATTTTATACTTTCTATGCTCGTACATGCACCTTTCAGTCCATTGTTTCTTTAATCCATTCTCTTTGATGGCATCCTCCCCACTCTACCATTATATAGAATTTGGATTTTCTTTCTTTCTCCATTAATTTCCATTCCTCTTCCAAATTTCTATTCCTTCAGTGGGTCCTTATGTAGGGATTCTAAGGTAAATAATTTGTTGCATGGGCTCATTTAAGATTA
Organism: Callospermophilus lateralis; assembly: GCF_048772815.1. Lineage (NCBI taxonomy): Eukaryota > Metazoa > Chordata > Mammalia > Rodentia > Sciuridae > Callospermophilus > Callospermophilus lateralis. Next base: position 22,675,299 of record NC_135305.1, on the reverse strand, counting down.
TGCTTCCTTAATGATTCTATTTTATTGTGGAACAGAGGTCAACAAACTTTTCATATAAATAGCTTAGATGTGAGCTGGAGTTCTGACTCTGAAGTAGAGCACGTGCCTCACATGAATTTGATCCTTAGCACCACATACAAATAAATAAATAAATAAAGGTATTGTGTCCATCTACAACTAAAAAAATGTATTTTAAAAAAAGAGTTAGATGTGATGATTATTTTTACTTTTGCCTGCCGTACTTTGCAGTAACCTTTCTATTTTGGGGTGAGAACAGTCATAGATAACATATAAATGAATGAACATGGCCTGATATGACTGAGCAGGCCAAATCAAGCCATTGTTTGCCAAGGTGTGTTTGAGAATTCTTAATTCATATACTCACTATAAAGACAAAATAAGATAAATTTAAGTGGAATACATTTAGGTATTTATATCTTCTACTTTCACCACTTAGGAAAGAGGTCCCATTTCTTCACTGTTTTATCTTTCTTCAGGATTATCTGAGGAACAGTAGTTAGAACCTTAGCACATCCCTTGAAAATTTACCAAACTTTATTAATAGAATACCAGACTTAACCACTAAAACTATGGTGTGAGAGTTGTTATTAAGATTAGATCAGTGACTATAAAAATAAATATAAATATTGTGCATAGATGCATACAAATTATGCATTATATTTTATATGTGCTTATAATTTTGTGGATTACATTTGGATAGTCTTTGAAATGTCCCAAATTTATTGAATAGGAATGTAAAAGGACACATGAATTTAAATAAACTCAGAAGAAATCAGTATTTGGCTGTACAAAATTAGAGTAAGAATCAGTCCAGGCGTGGTGGCACACACCTGTAATCCCAGCAACTGGGATGGTTAAAGCACGAGGATTACAAGCTTGATGCTAGCTAGCCTCAGCAATTTAGCAAGATCCTCAGCAATTTAGCCAGACGCCTGTCTCAAAATAAAAAGGACTGGGGATGTATTCATTCAATTGAACACAATGGATTCAATTCCCCATACCAGAAAAGGAAAAAAAAAAAAAAAAAAAAGAAATCAAGATCAGTATAGCTAGCATCTCCTGCCATCATATTCTAGATTGATATAAGTATTTTTCTTCAATCTGATGTTTGTTAAAGCTTTTTGAGGATTTGATAATTGTTCATGGTTAAAAGAAATGTAGTGTTGAAGCAGTGACATTATTTTATATTATAGCAATTATGTTGTCAAATTGCTGAGACCATAAAATATATAAACTATATATATAATTACTTTACAACTAATGTGTCCAAATAATAAGAAAAATTTGCATTTGCTATATCAGTGTATTATAAATTACTTGATAATGCAGAATGATCATAACTTATTCAGTGGATTCCTTAGAAAAAAATTCTACCTGGGGAGTAAAAGATACTCAGGAAAACAAAATGACATAATATACCTCAGATTTTTTAATTTTTTGTAGAAATTATTATATGTCATGAACAGATATTTGAATGATCCTGATCTTATTAAACAAACATATCTCATTTTTGGTCTTAAGTTTTTTTTGTTTCCAGGTCAGAAATTGAATATTTTATCTCTACTTTTAAATGAAACTGACCCAGTAATAAGTTAATTAAAGCATTATCTTTTCTACCTCCGATTAAAAAGATTACGTTGTATACCTCTCTCTCCTTCTAGCTCCATTCTGATAGTGGACATTTATTTATTCTTTCAAGAAAAAGTTTTTAAAAATGTTCAACATCTATAGTAATTAGAGAACTGAAAATTGAAACTACCCTGAGATTCCATCTCTAGTCATAATGGCAGTTATGAAGAATACAAACTACAGGGGTTAGGGTTATGGCTCATCGATGGAGTGCTTGCCTATCACACAGGTGCTGGGTTCGATCCTAAGCACCACATAATAGATAAATAAAATAAAGGTATTGTGTCCAACTACAACTAAAAAATATTTTTAAAAATTACAAACAACAATAAGTGTTGGCGAGGATGTAGGGATAAAGGCACACTCATACGTTGCTGGTGGGACTACAAATTGGTGCAACCAGTCTGGAAAGCAATATGGAGGTTCCTTTGAAAACTTGAAATGAAACCACCATTTGACCCACTCCTCGATGTATACCCAAAGGACTACATCAACATTCTATAGTAATGCAACCACATCAATGTTTATAGCAGCTCAATTCACAATAGCTAAAGTGTGGAAGCAACCTAGATGCCCTTCAATAAATGAATGACTAAAGAAACCATGGTATACACAATGGAATATTACTCAGCATTAAAAGAGAATAAAATTATAGTGTTTGCAGGTGAATGGATGGAGTTGGAGAGTATCATGCTTAATGAAGTAAGCCAATCCTCCCAAAACAGGGCCTGAATGTTCTCTCTGATAAGTGGATGCTGACCTATAATGGCGGGGATGCGCATGGGAAAAATGGAGAAACTTTGATTGGGCAAAGGTGAGGGAGAATGGGAGTAGGAAAGATGGTGGAATGAGATGGACATCATTACCCTAGGTACATGTATAACTGCATGTATGGTACAACGCTACATGGTGTATAACCAGAGAAATGAAAAGTTGTGCTGCGATTGTGTACAATGAATCAAAATGCATTCTGCTGTCATATATACGTAATTAGAATTAATTAATTAATTAATTTAAAAAGAAACAGTTGAGTAAATATTGTATGTCAGGCACTATTCTAGGCTGTAGGAACAAAATAGTGAACAAACAACCTCTGCCCTTGTGGAGGTTACATCTAGACAGGGAAAAGGCAATAAGCCATCTTCTACTATTTAGTGAAATGGATTATGGGGTTGGAGCTCAGTGGTAGGAGGGCTTTGCCTAGCATGTGCAAGGCATTGGGTTTGATTCTCAGCACCACATTATAATAAAATAAAAATTCATTGACAACTAAAAAATATATATATTAAAAAAACAGATTATGCCATTTGTTAGAAGATAAGTACTGCAGATACATAGAACAGGATAAAGATGTATAATATTTTAAAGAGTTAGTACTAATCTATGTAACATGAATATTGTCATCTTATTTTTTCCCCCCAATTTATAGTTCCGATGACAGGATTCACACAGAGAGCAACTATTGATCCAGAACTGAATGAAATACATGTCTTATCTGGACTCAGCAAAGACAAGGAAAAAAGGGAAGAGAATGTCAGAAATTCATTCTGGATCTATGACATTGTGAGGAATAGTTGGTAAGCAACCCTTAACTGTGCTGTATTCCCAATGTTATATTTATGTGAGGTTTATTCAAAAGATGAGAGAAATAAGAGGTTTGTGTTAATTTAAATATCCATATTTTTTAAAAATAGGTGTTTTTATAATGTCGGTATCATAGATAAAAATCTGTGTGTATACAGGAGTGTTGAGTGAATGGAATTCTGTGTTGTGCAGTTAGTAGATAGTTCCTGGTCAGGGAGTCAGGAGAATTATATTTAGTCTGCTACAAAATAGATGTATGAACTTGAGAACAATGCTTTTTTTTTTTTTTTTTTAGTTGACACATTATATGTAAATGGTGTATAATTTTTTATTCTTCTGGTTGTACAAGATATAGAATCACATTGGCCGTGTAGTCATATATATACATAGGGTAATAATGTCTAATTCATTTTACTGTTCTTCCTAGCCCCAGGCCCCCTCCCCTCCCTTCACTCCCCCTACCTAATCCATAGTAAACCTATTCTTTCCTAGCTCCCCCAACACCTTATTGTGAATTAGCATCCACATATCAGAGAAAACATTTAGCCTTTGGATTGGGGGGGATTGGCTTATTTTGCTTAGCATGATATTCTTCAGCTCTATCCACTTACCGGCAAATGCCATAATTTCATTCTTCTTTAAGGCTGAGTAATATTACATTGTGTATATATACCACATTTTCTTTATCCATTCATCTGTTGAAGGACTCCTAGGTTGGTTTCATAGTTTAGCTATTGTGAGTTAAGCTGCTATAAACATTGATGTGGCTACATCACTGTGGTATGCTGATTTTAAGTCTTTGGGGTATAAACCGAGGAGTTGGATAGCTGGGTCTGAGGAATCTCCATATCACTTTCTATAATGGTCACACCAATTTGCAGTCCCACCAGCAATGTATGAGTGAACCTTTTTCCCCACATCCTTGCCAACATTATTGTTGCTTGTATTCTTGATGATTGCCATTCTGACTGGAGTGAGATGAAATCTTAGAGTAGTTTTGATTTGCATTTCTCTAATTGCTAGAGATGTTGAACATTTTTTCACAAATGTGTTGTTTGATTGTATTTCTTCTTCTGTGAAGCATCTGTAAAGTTCCTTAGCCGATTTATTGATTGGGTTATTTGGGGGGTGGGTTGGCATTAACTTTTTTGAGTTCTTTATATATCCTAGAGATTTATGCTCTATCAGAGGTGTATGTGGTAAAGATTTTCTCCCATTCTGTAGGCTCTCTCTTCACGGTATTATTTCCTTTGCTGAGAAGAAGCTTTTTAGTTTGAACCCATCCCATTTATTTTTTATTTTTTAAATATGTATTTTTTAGTTGTAGATGGACACAGTGCCTTTATTTTATTTATTTATTTTTATGTGGTGCTGAGGATCAAACTCAGTACCTTACACATGCTAGGCAAGTGTTCTACCACTAAGCCACAACCTCAGCCCCCATCCCATTTATTGATTCTTGATTTTACTTCTTGTGCTTTAAGAGTCTTGTTAAGGAAGTCAAATCCTAGGCCTATGTGGTGAAGATTTGGGCCTACTTTTTTTTCTATTAGGCACAGGATCTCTATTCTAGTGCCTAAGTCTTTGATCTACTCTGAGTTTTGTGCAGGATGAGAGATAGGGGTTTAATTTTATTTTGTTACATCCATTTTGTGGATTTCCCAGTACCATTTGTTGAATATGCTATCTTTTTTCCCAGTGAAAGTTTTTGGCGACTTTGTCTAGTATGAGACAGCTATATTTATGTGGATTTGTCTCTGTGTCTTCTATATTGTACCATTGGTTTTTGTATCTGTTTTGGTGCCAATATCATGCCATTTTTGTTACTGTGGCTCTGAAATATAGTTTAAGGTCTGGTATTTTGATGCCTTCTGCTTTACTCTTCTTGCTAAGGATTGCTTTGGCTATTCTGGGTTTTTTATTTTTCCAAATGAATTTCATGATTGCTTTTTCTTTCTTTCTTTTTTTTTTTTTTAGTTGTACATGACACAATACCTTTATTTATTTATTTGTTTATTTATGTTGTGCTAAGGATTAAACCCAGTGCCTCACATGTTCTAGGCAAGTGCTCTACCACTGAACCACAACCCCAGTCTGCTTTTTCTATTTCTATGAAGAGTGTTGTTGGGATTTTAATATAAATTGCATTAAATCTGTATAACGCTTTTGGTAGTATGGCGATTTTGACAATATTAATTCTGCCTATCTAGGAGCATGGGAGGTCTTTCCATCTTCTAAGGTCTTCTTCAATTTCTTTCTTTAGTGTTCTTTAATTTTCATTGTAGAGGTTTTTCACCTTTTTTGTTAGATTGATTCCCAAGTGTTTTTTTTTTTTTTTTTTTGAGGCTATCAAATATGGGGTAGTTTTTCTAATTTCTCTTTCAGTAGATTCATCACTGAGAGAACAATGCTTTTTTAAATGTCCCCAGGTCTTAGTTTTTATAAACTGTAAAAGTTTGACTAGAGTAAATTGAGGACATTATTACTTAGCATTTCCAGAGAGGACCCTTTGTCACAGAGCATCTCACAAAACTGGTTCTGCACAGTTTGTTTGGGAAATATTGACCCAGAGGATCCAGCTGTCACATTCTGTGGTGGCACCAGAAATGAATATTCTACAGAACAGAAACACTTCAAAGAACTTCCTCCATTTGGTAATGGATAGTAGTACTCAGAAACTAAGAGATTTATTGTTTTCTAAATAGGATGTTTACTTATAATCAGAATGAAAGCAGTGTACTATGAGTCTTTTTATTGTGAATAATAAACAGGATTGCCTCCCTTTCAACTTTCAGTTTGAGCCTTTATATATACTGTTTGTGTTTCACAGCATGAGATAGGTTGTTTTAGAGTGAGCTATTTGATGGCCATTAAAAGAATTTCAGAACTCAGTTCTAACAAATGCATATTGTTTTATGAGAGTTATCAGAACTTTAAGCTTTGATGAGAACAAATATATAATTTGATTTTTTGTTGGTAATTGGCAATTAATTTGCTTGCTATATTTGTATTAACATTGCTGCAAATTTTCCAGAGTAGAATGCCTTAAAAGCAATGTCTTGCAGGTCTTGCGTCTATAAGAATGATCAAGCTGCAAAAGACAATCCAAGTAAAAGTCTGCAGGAAGAAGAACCATGTCCAAGATTTGCCCACCAGCTTGTTTATGATGAGTTACACAAGGTGTGTTCACTACTTTGACCTGTAAATGTTTTGTGGCCTAATCTGAAAAAACCTCCAAATATATCTCTCTCTCATTTTTTAAGTGGATTTGAATAAAAAGTTATGATCTATAGCAAATAGTAGTATGTGTATTAGATATTCAGTATCAGTTCTCTCTAAAATTCTTTAAGAGAACAATTATTTTTTTTATAGGCTATAATTCTTGGCACTTCTCTTTTGAAAACTGTTATTGGCTGCTTCTACACTTGTATAGTATATATAAAGTCCTGGGTCTAATCCTTAGCTACACACACACACACAAAAAGTACAGTTTTGAGTATTTGGGTACCTTTGCCAATGATATGAAAAGGAGGAGATAGATTTGTAACTTCCTGGTTTTAGAGACTTTCCATTGTGTAAAGAAGCCATTTTATCTATATTTTTCTGTATGAATGACCTCTCTTCCACCATCCTTTTGAAAATCATCGTGCATTCTGAAGTTTGAATGTAACTAAGTATTTAAAGTGGTTTCTTTAACTATTTCTGCCTTTAATTAAGCAGGTAGTTTAGTGATTAGACACAGATTATATGGAAATTTACTGACAGAGCCCTGTTCTTTCTGTTAAAGCTATAGGTGATTAAAAGTCTGGGCTATATAGTTTGGGACCCCTAGGTGAAAGATACATGAGATGAATAAAAGTCTCTTAGAGTCTTCCAATTTAGAAGGTTAAATGAATTTCACATGTGGAACAGAAATAAAATCTCTATGGTATAATACTAATACTGCCGGTTATCGGTGACGAGTTCTGCTCCCTCACATGTTGAAGTTTGAACAGTAGAGAATCATGCCGAGGCAAGCATATAAAGCAGGGTTTACTTTAAAAGGGATAATATAGACTTCTCCCTGGAGGGAGAAGGGGGCCATAGCTGGTGTCCTGGTATACCAAGAAGCAATGTGTTCTACCTCTTTATGTCTTTCTTCCCCTTCCTTTTTCCTTCCTGCATACCTGTGACTGTGCTCAGTGGGATGGCCAAAAGGTGGGAAACAAGTGGGCTGAAAGGGGAAAGGCAGAATGGAGCAGCCCTGGGACACATTAATTAACAACTTTATAGCTCCCTGTAGGTACCTGGGACAGTTCCTCAGCAATAGATTGGAGCAGAGTAGAATGCCTTAAAAGCAATGTCTTGCAGGTCTGGTATTGTGATACCTTCTGCTTTACTCTTCTTGCTAAGGATTGCTTTGGCTATTCTGGTTTTTTTATTTTTCCAAATGAATTTCATGATTGCTTTTTCTTTCTTTCTTTTTTCTTTAGTTATACATGACACAATACCTTTATTTATTTATTTGTTTGTTTATTTATGTTGTGCTAAGGTTCTTCTTCTCTGAAGGAATTAACATTTCAGTCCCTCAGGGAGCAGTCCCCAACTTCCTGTACTCACTCAAATTGGCCTCCTTGATCTGACCTGACTCAATTTATCTATCTGTATTGACTTCCTGTCTAATTTTGGCTTTAATACCATTGACTGTAGTGTTTTAAAATTTCAGGAAATGCTTTAAAACTTTTGACAGAATAACATTAAAACTCTAATATAAGCCAGGCACAGTGGTGCACGCCTGTAATTCCAGTGGCTCAGAGGCTAAGACAGGAGGATCACAGATTCAAAGCCAACCTAAGTTGTTGAGGCTAGCCTCATTCTCCTGCCTCAGCAATGGTGAGGTGCTAAGCAAATCAGTGAGACCCTATGTCTAAATAAAATACAAAATAGGACTGGAGATGTGGCTCAGTGGTTGAGTGCCCCTGAGTTCAATACCTAGTATGAGGTGGGGCGGGGAAAGGGGGAGAAGGGGTAGGGGGTGGGGAGGGAGTGGTGTGAAGGAGTAGGGGGGCTGGGGGAGGGGTGGGGAGGTTGGGGGTTAGGGGGAAAGGGGGATTGAGGGGGTGGGAAGGTTGGGGGGTGAGGGAGATTGCGGGGGTAGGGGGTAGGAAGGTTGGGGGGGGATGCGGGTCACAAAGCATCTAATATAATAGTGACATTATTGCTTTCCTTTTACATTTCTTTTTTGGTATTAATTAAATAATTTTAAAACTATTTTACAAATTATATGTTCCATTTAATATTTGGTATTTAGGTTAAAGCAAAATAAGATAACATTTTTATAAAGTTTTTAGATTCAGTGATTCAATTCAACATGTATGTCAGTTTTTTTTAAAAAATATTATTTGCTATTTTAATCAATACTTGATTAACTTGATAATGCCTATTATTTGTTGTTTTCCACAAATTTATCTTGATTAAATTCTTCCCCTAAGTATTTGTTTGTCTCTTTCTTTTATATCATTGCTTTTGTTTTATGTCTTCTGCTATCATTATAATTGTGGTAATACAACTTATTTCAGTATGAAGTGTAGTTTAGGAAAGTAGCCATAGTGCTTTATAGCTCAGTGGTAGAGTATGCATGAGACCTAGGTTCAATTCCTAGTTATTTAAAAAAAAAAAAAAAAAAAAAAAAGGTTGGGGGACATTGGGGGTAGAAGAGGAGGGGAGGGGAGTCTTTGGTAAAAATTATATTTGTAGTATTACATATTACTACCCAAATGAAAACATACCAGGGCTTCTATAGTTTCTTGAAATATATGAATTTTTAAAAATTTGGTTTGTTGTGTTTACCATAGGTTCATTATTTATTTGGTGGAAATCCAGGAAAATCTTGCTCTCCAAAGATGAGACTTGATGACTTCTGGTCACTGAAATTGTGTAGACCTTCAAAAGATTACTTATTGAGGCATTGCAAGTATCTCATAAGAAAACACAGGTATGAAAATAATTTACTGAAAACTTTAACATTATTGGCTATTGTTGGTAGCTAGCTCTGGAGATCTGACTTTGTTTTTGCAACTCTAACAAGAAAAGAGTGTAGCCACATGTGGTGGTGCACACTAGTAATCCTAGTGATTTGGGAGGCTGAGGCAGGAGAATGAGGCTAGCCTCAACAACTTAGCAAGCCCCTGTCTCAAAATAAGAAAGAAAGAGGGATGGGGGTGTAGTTCAGTGGTAGCATGCTCCTGGGTTTAATCCTCAGTCCCACCAAAAAAAGAAAGAAAGAAAATAGCATAAATACTGTGAAGATCATATTGTTTTGTAGATGCTTATTTTTTGCTTTTCTCTCAAAGGCAAAGTGCTAAGATTTTTAATACAGAGAAAGTGAAATTTTGTGAATATTAAAATAATAGAAAAAAATTTTTGTGAAGGCTTGTACCTACTTTGGAATAACTCAAGTCCTAACTACTACAAATCAGATCAGCTTTAGAGTATTGATATATGCCTGACTTGTTCTTAACTCTTCATAGTGAATGTGGTGGTATATTAGATTACATATCTTTATGGTTTGATTTTTCACAATATAACTTTAAAATATGGTTATAGTTTTCTTTACCAATTAAGTTTTGTTTTTGTTTTAATTGTCACTTTATTTTCCCTTTTAAAAATATTTTAGGGGCTGGGTACAGTGGCATATGCCTGTATACCCAGTGATTCGGTGGTTGAGGCAGGGTGACTGCAAATTCAAAGCCAGCCTCAGCAACTTATGGAGGCCCCAAACAACTTAGCAAGACCCTGTCTCAAAATTAACATTAAAAAGGGCTAGAGATGTGGCTCAGTGGTGGAGTATTTGCCAAGATTGAATGAAGCCCGATTTTCAGCACCACAAAATAATAATGGTATTCATAATAATGCTTTTATTAGATAGGTAAAATGGCAGTTTATGGTGCAAACATCATTGCATCATTGTTAGTGACTTTTCCTAATTAAGACATAAAGTGAGCCAGGTGCAGTGGCTCATGCCTATAATCCCAGTGCTAGGGCAGCTGAAGCAGGAGGATTACAAATTCAAGACTAGCCTCATCAACTAGCTAGTCTTGAGACCCTAAACAACATAGTGAGACCCTGTCTCAAAATAAAAAATAAAAGGGGCTGGGGGGGCTGGGGATGTGGCTCAAGCGGTAGCACGTTCGCCTGGCATGCGTGCGGCCCGGGTTCGATCCTCAGCACCATATACAAACAAAGATGTTGTGTGCCGAAAACTAAAAAATAATAAATATTAAAATTCTCTCTCTCTCTCTCTCTTAAAAAAAAAGGGGGGGGGGCTGGGGATGTGACTCAGAATTTTAAGTGCCCCTGAGTTTAATCACCAGTACACCCCCACCCCATAAAAAGGAAAAATAAAGTCAAAGTGAGGAGTGAAAATGGATAAAGAATTTTTTTAAAATGTATCATTTAAATATATGATGAAAGATTAACAAAACTTGTGAGTGTGAGAATAATTTATGAAACAAAGAAATTGAAATTAAAAGATAGGAAGTTTGTGATTGGAAACATTAGTGTTGGAAATTAGCTACTATGGGAAAAGAAATGTGTTACCTTATCTCAGAACTTAAACAAAAAAAACCTTTAAAGGAGAATTTAAGAATATATAAAGAACTTATCCATTTATATAAACTGTTTTCAACTAAAGTTAATAATAGTAACATAAAAATATGAAGCATAGTATTCTTTTCTGTTTATGATTGCTTTTTGCCTGTATTCTGATAGCTAGTGTCTAAATGGAAAAAGGGCTAGGTCTTGATGGATAGACCTGGTATTCATTTTAAGTCTTCTGTCTTGACCTCTCTGGAGATCACTTTGCTCATTTGTAGAATGTCAAAAGCAACCACATAAATGTCTTTATAAAAACGATCGATAAAACTATTTGTTTATTTAAAAAATATTCATCTAACTGTGTGTACTAGATTTTGTCCTAGGCTCTATGGATTTATCAGTGAAGAATAAAAAGAAAAGTTCCTGCCTTCAAAGGGAGATTAATAATAATTATATAATAAGTACTATGAAAAAAAATAAAACAGGTTAAGAGCTATTGTTACAGGTGAAAGAGCTGGAGGGTTGTTTTTTTGTTTGTTTTGTTTTGGTTTTTTGTACTAGGAATTGAACCCAGAGGTGTTTTACCCCTTGAGCTACATCCCCAGCCCATTTTATGTTTTATTTTGAGGCAGGGTCTTGCCAAGTTGCTGAGTCTGGCCTCAAACTTGCAATTCTTTTGCCTCAGTCACCCAGCTCACTGGGATTACAGAAATGTGCTACTATACCTGGCTTGGAGATGCAATTTTAAATAAAATTATTAGGGTAGACCTCACAGCCCCCCCCCCCAAAAAAAAAAAGACTTTTTGTTTATTTGTTTCTACTTAGAGACCTAATGGATATGAGGGAATGCATTATGTAGATATTTAAGGGGAAATGTTCCAGAAAGGCAAGGCTCTGAGGTTAAAAAAATATGCCTGGATTATTTGAGGAGTATAAGAAGGGTAGTGTGGTAGAAGTGAAATGAGTGAGGTGATTAGGTGAGATGAGGTCAAAGAGATACAAAAAGGGAAGGACCTTTGGCGCCTTCTCAGCATTTGAACAATGAGGCCCAAAGAGAATGTTTAGGAGACTAGAACATTTCTAACTACCAGGAGCTGCAGTAGTCACATTTTTTTTTTGTACTTTTTTCTGCTGCTTTGTCTGCTTCTGCTATTTAACTGACTGCTCCTAACTTTGTTCCCTAGGCTTCAGGACCTGGAGAGAGAGGGTTAGGTCCAACATTTCATGACTTCTGTTTATTGCCCTCTCTATTTGCCTTTTACATGTCCTTATATATCTCACCTTTGATTCTTGGAAAGAATTCCTAGGAGAGAGTGGACCTTTTGGGAAGACTTCTGCCAAGCCACTTTATAAACTATTGATCAAGCTTGAGACTGTTGACAGGCTCATGTGCCAAAGGTCTGATTTAATCTGTTGTAAATAAAATGTAAAATGACCTCAGCCTAAGGGACTCTCATTGAGGACTAGCAGCTTGGCTGTCCCTGTCAGGGTATTACCTGGTACATGAGAGTTGTGATATTTTCCTAGTCTTTGTCCCCTATCTAATGTATAGAGAGCTTGCAACTAAGATTGCCATCAGCCTGAATACCTCTGGGAAAGGCCATTTTCTTTACCCAAAGTAAATTATATGAATTTTCTTTGTCTATGATATTTAGAACAGTGTGGCAATTTATTAGAAATAAAATACATAATTAAAGCATGTATAATTATACTTTAATAAAAGGACATTATCTTATTTAAATAGACCCTGATAGTTGTGTTCTCCCCACCCTTCATGGTATACAAGATTAAACCTAGGAGTGCTCTACCACTGAGCTACATCCGCAGCCCTTTTATTTTTTATTTTGAGACAGGGTTTCCCTAAGTTGTCCAGGCTGGTCTCAAACTTACAGTCTGGGCTGGGGTTGTAGCTCAGTGGTAGAGCACTTGTGTAGCATGTGTAAGCCACTGGGTTTGATCCTCAGCACCACATAAAAATAAATAAATAAAATAAAGGTATTGTGTTCATCTACAACTAAAAAATTAAAACAAGAACTTACAATCTACATACCTCATCCTCTCAAATTACTGGGATTGCAGGTATGTGCCATTGTACCCCGCTACATTTTTTTTTTTTTTTAAGAGAATGTTTCTGTTGCCTGGAATGCCCAAAGCCCTGGGGTTAAATCCTTAGAGTGTGTGTGTGTGTGTGTGTGTGTGTGTGTGTGTGTGTGTGTGTCTGTCTCTTTCACACACACACACACACACACACACACACACGCACACACAGACCCCAAACAAGCAAAAACAGAGCAAGAGAACTCTTTTCCTTTTCAGTTTTGGAATCCACCTGTATTTTATTCTGTTTTTCTGCTCCTTACTAGCTCTTATCTTTGCCAGATTCATTTTAGAGGCCTCAGGTTCTTATTTATTTGTTTAAACTGTTGAGCTGGATGTGGTGGCACACGCCTGAATTCCCAGCAGTTTAAGAAGCTGAGATGAGACAGGAGGATCACAAGTTCAAAGCCAGCCTCAGCAACAACTAGGCACTAAAGCAACTCAGTGAGACCCTGTCTCTAAATAAAATACAAAATAGGGCTGGGGATGTGGCTCAGTGGTCAAGTGCCCCAGCTTCAGTCCCCAGTACCAAAAAAAAGCAACAAAAAAACCTGTTGAAAAATGTTTCACCATCATAGAGTTATTTTGATATAGCTTAAAAATGATAACAGAGCAGGTAATAAAAATTGAATAGGCATATTTTCTAACAAATTTAAAATGCTTGCTAAGTGGTTGGTGCAGTTGTTCTGTTACTTTCTGTTACTCTTAATCAATGACTGAAACATGGAAACATTCTCATTAAAAATATTGAATGTTAAAAAATATATTGAATGTTAATAATACTCATTAAAAGAGACCTTATTCATTTCAGTTTCCAATGTATTTATTAAATATCTCCATGGGAAAATATATTGTACAAATCTAAGCAAGTAGATTTTATAAGCACTTGTTTTTTTTTTTTTTTAAAGAGAGAGGGAGGGAGAGAGAGTGAGAATTTTTTAATATTTATTTATTTTTTTATTTATCGGCGGACACAACATATTTGTTTGTATGTGGTGCTGAGGATCGAACCCGGGCTGCACGCATGCCAGACGGGCGCGCTACCACTTGAGCCACATCCCCAGCCCAAAGCCACTTGTTTTTTATGAAAGCATTGAGCTCTTTTGGAGTTCTGTTATCCAAAATATTTGACATAGAGACTGTTTTGTAGTGGACTTAATTCTCAGTTATAGTTTTAAGGCAAGGGTAGGATGTACTCTCTAGGTAGGATGTATTCTCTAGCATCGCAACTGCTTGTGGCCACCTGGCATTGCCATTGTGTCTCTATGTGCTCTACATCTACACTATTTGCATGTTAGTATTCTTACCCAGGAATCCCAGACTCAAGTTTTTTAGATAATAAGAATAACTCATCTTGTACACAATGTATTTCATTCTGGGTCTTAAAAGACATTTCTTGTGTTATCTTATGACTCGAAATAATTATTATTATGATTTATATTTTCTAGGTTTGAAGAAAAGGCTCAAATGGATCCCCTTAGTGCTCTAAAATATTTACAAAATGATCTTTATATAACTGTGGATCATTCAGATCCAGAAGAGACAAAAGAGGTAAGGAAAGGTGGTAATGACCTACAGGAATTGAGTATGTTTTAAAATGTCTTTCTAACTTGAGTGTTGAAAATGAAAATTTGACACTAAGCTTAAAAATGATAACAGAGCAGGTAAATTAAAAATCGAACAGGCATGTTTTCATTTGATAAAATTCAGGTGACACAGGAAACCCATTCGAATTCTCACATATAAAGTTTTAACTTAGACATTAGTTTTGTTTTTCAGGAAGAAAACAAAGTTTTATTTTTTCCATAATCCCATGATTCTTTTGCTTAAGGATTATGTAATAGTTTAGTACCAACTTTTCTACTGATATTTAAGATTGCTCAAGAGTAAAGAAAACTTAGGTTTATGGGAGTAGCATCCTTGCTGTCTTAATGTTTATTATATGAATGTTGTAGCAGTATAGCTTGACTGTAGGTTACTACATTCAACAGTAGTTCTAAGCCTGAAAAACAATAGCTGACCATGATTATTGAAATTTTTGTTACATGGGATAAAGCAACTGTTTCAAAAGATTTCACATTCTTAAGGGCATATTTGCCCATCCACTGTGTGAGTGTGCCTGCAATGACTTGCATGGTTTTATATTTTATAGTCTTTCTTCCCACTAACGGCTGAGATTCCTTTTGTCATTTTTTTTTCTCTGCCAGCCATCTTGCAGCATCTGAACTATATTCCATTTTGCTTTTCTGCTCATAGAATTGGTACTAATGATATGTAGTTCTCTTCTTTATATCCATTTCCCTTTTAGTTGTTGCTTTGCTTTGACTTTGTAAAAACAATATTAAGCAGTGTTTTTCTCTCCTCAGCATCAGTATAAGTGGTTTCAGATTTAACATCAAATCCCTTTCAGGCACCAGGTTCATTGTACTTTTCAATCAGTAGAGCCAGCCATGTCCTCAGCACCAAAATGAAGACAGATTCTTTCATAGTATCCTGTTGTGAAAATAAGTCCTGTTGCTCTTACTCAGTATTGGTTATTACCCCAGGGTAGGTAGAGAATCAGCAGAACACACTTTAGAACCCTGTGTGGGGACAGTTAATTTTAATTGTCTTTTCTTGAGACTTAATCAATTCATGATAACTATTTGAAAGAGGGGAAATTATTTACTTTTGCTCAGAAGCAGAATACGTTTGGTATAATCCATTTTGACTTACAACTCTACATAGTTGCAGAGAGAACATTAATGTTAATTTTGTTGGATCATGCATTTAAGAGTTGTAAATAGATATCCTTGTGATCTGTCCATATTCTATATAAAATGGCTATAACTGGGCATTTTCCTCTTATTTTTAAAACCAAAACAAAGTATTTCAAAGTAAATAATTTCAGCTGTGTGAGCTGTAAGTAGGCCATAGAAAACAGTTTGTTCTTAGCTAAGTTAATAGGCAAAAATCAGGACAGGGAGGAATTTCAAGTTCACATAGACCCATTTATTAATTTTGGTAGCTAATTTCTATTTTTTTTTCTTTTTCAAATAGTAACAACTTCTCTTTTATATGCTATATATTTCCATTTTATTTCCTAAAAAACTTAAGCCAGAGTTGTTTGGTCCTGTTATAAATTAATAAAATGACATTCTGGGTGCTAGGGTTGTGACTCAGCAGTAGAGTGCTCGCCTAGCACATGCAAATTTCTGGGTTCCATCCTCTGCACCACATATAAATAAATAAATAAAAATAAAGGTGTTGTGTCCATCTACAACTAAAAAATAATAAATAAAATAAAATGGCATTCTGTGTGTTAGTATCAGTTACCTCAAGAAAATTTTATAAAACAGTAAGTACTCCTACCCAAATTCTCCTCTGGCTGCATATCTAACAAAAAACAGAAAAAACACTTGATATTGGGGATTATTGGTCTGAAAGGCGATTATTTTGTTTAAGGATGCGTGAACAGATATAACTTTCAAAACTTCTTATATTCCGATAATCCATTTTGGGGAAGGAAATCCCCAGTGACAGAGTATTTATTATATTTGCAGTACTTTTCAGTAAGACACCTAAACTTTCACTTTTCATTATAGGAGATCATTCCCCTCTTTGCGAAAGGCCTATTTCTCATTTTCTGTAGTAGCTTGCTTTTGTTCTATTTGTATGTTTTACAAATTTTTCATTATTTAAATGACTTTCAGAAACCAAAAGGTTTTTTGGATTTTGTACACATGGTTGTCAATATGATTATCATCATTGTGCCAATTATTAGGATGAGGACAGTAAACTACCAGCTATATACCAGAACATGGTTCTTTGTTTCCTCTAGTCTCCACAACATGTTTTCAGAATCGGTGATAAAATTCAGTAATTTTATAAACTGATTTTTTTAAAGTATTTTTTTTCTAGAAAAGGCTTGAAAAATGTGTACCAAATTCAAGTCTACCATTTTCAGAGGGTACTTATATAGTAGAGAAGGAATGAAAAAAAGTAGTTTTCAGCCAGTATAGCATGTTCTGAATTAATTATATAGTGCCTGCACTGTTTCCACAGTACTTGTATCATTCATTTAATAGTTTGATTTCCTACAATGTGCCAGGCATTTTAGGCTTAGGAGATACATCAGCAAACAAAACAAGATCCCTGCCCAGAAGGCTCTTATGTTCCTTTGGGAGAGACAATAAACAGTAAGCATATTAAATTAGCAAGGTATATAGCACGATAGAATTTGATAAGCATTACAGGAAAATAAAATAAGCTACAGGAAGGATAAAGGGGATCAGAAGTACCAGAGGTAAGAATTGGGCAATTCTAATAAGATGATCATAATAGACCTCAATTAGAAATAAGACTTGCACAGAGACTTGAAGGATTGAGGAAATGAGTTAGGCAGATAATTTGGTAAAGATAGTATCTAGCAAAGGGGGGGTTAGAACAAAGATACTAGGGTGGAAACATTCTGGCATGCAATCCATGGTGACTGAAGTAGAGAAGAAGAGTGAGAGTAGTCAGAGATGAGGTCACAGAGTAAGAGCAAGGACTGGGAAAACAGATGGTGAAAGCCTTCCAAAGCCTTTTTAGGACTTTGGCTTTTAGCGTGATTGAAGAAGTCAGTTCGGGCTATTGTGTAGAAGAATGATGTGATCTACACTCTGTTTTAATTAGATCACTGTGACTGCTATATTGAGAACAGACTAAAGGGGGAAAAGTATGTTGGCAGAAAGACTCACAAAGAAGATTTTAGAAATCTAAGCAAGAAATTGTTCAAGTTCAGATCAAAATAGTAGAAATAGAGAGAATAGTAGCAATAGAGAGATAAGCAAAATTGACCAAATTTTCAGTATATGTAAATGTAGAACCAACAAGTTTTTATGGTAAATTGAATGTAACATTCAAATAAATAACTCCAAAGTTTTTTACCTAAAAAACTGGAAGGATGAAATTAACTTTCAGTTGAAATGAAAAGGTTCTGAGGGGAGTTGTTTGTGGTGGTAGGTGGGGACTTCTTACTGGAAATCAGAAAGTTGATTTTGGGTATGTTCATGAAACAACCAGCTAAGGTGGTAGTTGGATATTTGAGTTCAGAGTTTGGGAAAGGGGTCTATAATGTCACTTGGTATATGTTAAAATCATAGGCCAATACATGTCAGTTCCACTTATTTAATCAGATTGTTAAAATAAGCTTTCGACTCCTCCTCCTCTATGTAGAACCAGTTAAGTTTATCTTTTACCTTAGGAGTTAGAAAAGATGAGCAAGTTAAACCCCAAATAAGAAAACAAGAAATTAGTGAAATAAGAAACAAGCAAAAGAGAAAAATTCAAAAGTGAAAAGTTGGTTTTTTGTAAAGGTAAATAAAATTGATAAACTCCAAGCAAGACTTATGAAGAAAAAAGTGAAAATTATATCAACATTCCAGATAAAAGGTAGAAATCACTATGTTACATTAAAGAGTAATAAATTTAGGATCTTGATGAAATGGACAATACTTTAATGATATGACTTACCAAAACTGACATAAGAAGAAACAAAATCTTAAGGAACCCATATCCATTACAGAGATTGACTTTGTAATTAAAAATGTTCCACTGGAGCTGGGGTTGTGGCTCAGTGGTAGAGCACTTGCCTGGTATGTGTGAGGTCCTGGGTTTGATTCTCAGCACCACATATAAATAAATAAGGTTCCATTGACAACTAAAAATATATATATATATAAATATATATATATTTATATATCAATAAATTCTGTCAACCATTTAAGGAAGGGAAAAAAAATAACTAGTTTTGCATGGACCTCAGAAATCTGAAGGACATATGTGAGTCCTAAATCCTTTTATGAAGGTAGTTTAAAATGATATAAAATGTTGGTAAAGACATTACAAGCAAAAAAAAAAAAACAAACAAAAACAGTATCCTTCATTAATGTAGAAGCAAAATTCTTAAGAAAATTTTATCTGATTAAATTCAGCAATATATTAAGTAGTTAATATACTATTACCAAATAGAAGTTTATCCCAGGGGCCAGGCCCAGAGGCACATGACTCAGGAGTCTGAGGCAGGAGATTACAGGTTCATGGCCAGCCTCAGCAACTTAGTGAGGCCCTAAACAACTTAATGAGATTCTGTCTTAAAATAAAAAAATCCAAAGAGCCGGGGATGTAACTGATAAAGCACTCCTAGATTCAATCTCCAGTAAAAAAAAAAAAAAAAAAGTAGTAGTAGTATTAGTATTAGTATTAGTAGTAGTAGTAGTAGTAGTAGTTTTATCCTAGAACTACATGATTAGTTTAACATTTGAAAATCACTGTAACTAACCACACTAACACAATGAAAGAGAAGAACTATAGATTATCTCCATAAATGGAGAAAAGCATCTAACAAAATTCAAACTCATTATGATAAAAATTCTTAGCAAACTAGGAATAAAAAGAAACTTCCAAAAATCTCATAAAGGACATCTATGAAAAACATGTAATAGGACCATATCTAATTGTAGAATATTAACCTCTTTCCCCTGAGATTTTTTCAAAGAAAAGACATATGCTCTCCTTACCTCTGTTCAACATATACCAGTAGTTTTAGCTAGTGCAGTAAGGTAAGAAAAAGAAAGAAATAGCATAAAAATTGGAAAGGAAAAACTAATTTTTTTTTTGCATTTGTAGATAACTTGATTGTATTATAGAAAATCCCATATAATATACAAACCAATATAAATGAATTTAGGAAATTTACATAATATAAAGTCAATAGAAAAGAACAACCATATTTTTTTAATAGCAATAAACAAGTAGCAAATGGAAACTTAAGTCATACTGATCATATTAGCATAAAGAAATGTCAAATATGTAGTCCTAAGTCTATTATAAGAATTTATAATATTGGAGAGATTTATGGATTGAAAGACTAAAATTTTTTAAAGTTGCACATTGTCCCCAAAATGGTCTTT
Organism: Callospermophilus lateralis; assembly: GCF_048772815.1. Taxonomy (NCBI): domain Eukaryota; kingdom Metazoa; phylum Chordata; class Mammalia; order Rodentia; family Sciuridae; genus Callospermophilus; species Callospermophilus lateralis. The sequence continues at coordinate 22,655,458 of NC_135305.1, read as the reverse complement.
AGCTTAATGCTGTCTCTTTTGATAATCTGCGAAGTTTGATTTTTATTGTTGTTGAGGACATAAACAAGCTTATTCTAAAATTTATGTAGACATTCAAAGGATGTGGCTAGACTACCTGATATCAGGTCTTTTGTATAAAGCCACAGTAATGAAGGCAGCATGGTACTGGTCTAAGGACAAACAAATGGATCAATAGAATAGAATAGAGTCCAGAAATAGACCTGCATATATATAATCAACTGGTTTTCGACCATGGTGCCAAATTCAAGGAAAGTTTATTTATTTATTTAGTTTTTTGGACAAATGATTTGATTAACTGGTAATCTTAACCTGTGTTACTCTTTACATAAAAAATTAAGGTAGATTACTGATCTAAATATAAAATAATAATAAGCTTCAAGGAAAGAAAACATATTTATCTTCACAACCTTAAAATAGGCAAGATTTTATAGACAATACAAAAGGTACTAAATATGAATGAGAAAAACTTGTTATTGGTCTTCAACAGAATTTAGATTTTTACTCATTAAAAGACATTAAGAGGGCTGGGGATATAGCGCAGTTTGTAGAGTGCTTGCCTTGTACGCACAAGGCCCTGAGTTTAATCCCCAGTACCACCAAAAATTAAAAAGACATTAAGAAAAGAAAATAGACAAACCACAAACTAACCAGTATTTTGCAGTAGAGATATCTAAATGAATATATATAAAACTTCCATATATTTTTAACTCTTCCTTTTATCCCCTCCTTTTTTTTAACTTGTACTTAGATAGATACATCTGGAATATTTGTACCATTTATGACCTTCAAAAGACTGTTAGGGCTTATAAATATTAATGCAATTAATACCTGAAAATTTAAAGGTTGCAAACATAGATCCTGAGGAAATTGTGCTATCAATTGCTTGAGCATTGAGAAGTGCTACTCTACCCATTTGTCTATTCTTAGTCTTTCCTTTAACTTTCCTTTTTTCCAGCATCCTCCTTCAGGATAAATATAGTTTTGTAAAAATTTTTATTAATTTGTTAAATTGTCAGTGTTGCAATGGTTTGTCTTACCCTATTTTGTCATTATTTGGTTGCATTTTCTATTTTAAAGTAACTTTAGCTGGCTAGCCTGCAGATAATGTTTACAATATTATTTCCATTTGAAAAGGGGCTTTGAGGGCTGGGGTGGTGGCTCAGTGGTACAGCGCTTGCCTAACACATGTGAAGCACAGGGTTCCATCCTCAGCACCACATAAAAAATAAATAAATAAAATAAAGATATTGTGCCCATCTACAACTAAAAAATAAAAAAGAATACAATAGAAAGCCACTTTAAAAAAGAAGAAAGAAAGAAAAGGGGCTTTGAGTTTTAATAATATAATTATACATGATTGTGGGATCCCAGTCTACTTTTTTGGGGACCCGCGTGTTCCTCACAGTTTGATTTACACAGCAGAGATATCAGGTGTTTTATAGGGATATGGTTTTGTTTTGTTTTGTTTGGAGATAAGAGTGCATTACACTAAAAATTCAGTGACTACATCTAGGGTACCGGTCTATTCATCTGTGACAAAGTCCCAAGTGAGTTATTTTATTTATGAGTTATTTTATTTTATGGCAGTAGACCTGCTGTTCCTTAGTAAATATATACTTTAATAAATTTTTTAAGTAAAATAATTTCAGTACTTGGTCTCATGTTTAGGAAAACAATAATAGCAGTCCAGTAGAAAAGTCAGCATATTGTTTAAATGTGATGTGCTTGCCAATATTTGTTGAATAGACTTGGGCAAAACATGTGCAAAAATACACAGATACTAATAAATAGTCAAAGTTATAGAAAGTATTATTCTTAAATGTGCTAGCCATCTGATTTTCTTCTGTTTTACTTTGCAGTTTCAGCTCCTAGCTTCAGCTCTATTCAAATCTGGTTCTGATTTTACAGCTCTAGGTAAGTACATCAAGTAAGTAAGTCTAGTCAGGTACCCTAGCATTTAAGGTTGGACTTTGGTTTCTTTAAAATGAAACAGTACTAGAAATATTCATCCAAATAAGTGGAACAAGTTTCAAGATAGGGTGTAAAATTTCTTATAACCTGCTTTTGCTTTTAAGGTTACTTTCCAAGTATCCTTGCCAGTTTGTAGATCAGTCTGTAATTCCTGTTATGCCACTACTGACTGGTGATACAATAGATGGCAGTAGAAGCATGGTCAAAATAAATTAGTTTAATACTGCTTGGAATGTCCACTCTATGTTATACTTGCTATGAGATAGCACTTATTGGTTGAATGGTTTTTCCTTTTAGTTTGTTGTTTGTGGAATTGTATGGTGTCAAAAGAATGGTAATTGGGTAAGGCAATGAAATAAATGTTATGAGAGTAGAGAAAGTGAATAACCTCTTCCTTTAAAATTATAATTTTTGTTTGTTGCTATTTTAATTGTTCCAAGATAAGTTCCATTTGAAACTTAAGTTTTCTCAAGTAGATTGTAGTAAATTGAGGAGTTTGTAGAAATTCCAGAACCAAGAGCTTTAGTCTGGTAAATTTTTAAAAATTATCTTTGTTAGGCTAACTTATTATTGATCTCTTCAGTTTTTCACCATCACATAGTAGTTGTTTGAAATGAGAATATCCACCTCTCTACTTGTCATTATAAAATGGTTATACAGTGAGCTGTATTAATTCTATTGATACTAATATTGTTGTTATTTGCCTTAGAGTTGGGCAGTAGTGTTGGAATTTTCTAGTACATATAACATAAATACTACTTTTTATATGTGGAATAAAATAACTCTTGAGGATATCAGTTTTTGATTTCTTCATTGTTTGCCTTTTCTCTCTCAAAGGTTAATTATTCCTCACAGTTTTTAATACATACGTAATTCTGGTGCTTTTCACTGGAATGGAAAAGAACATTCCTTGGGGTCTTGTTCTTTTCCATAACAAGTAATTGGGGCTTCTTTACTGATCAAGACAACTCCAGTCCTAAGTTCTAACTCCAGAATATGTAGGATTCCACAATACTAAACTAGCAGATTGCTGTGAAATGTAACTTCAGTAGGATCTCCTAGAATTTAGATAATAGCTTAACACTATCTCATACATTCAAAAGCTTTTTTTTTAAAATTATTTTTTAGTTGTAGTTGGACACAACAACTATTTATTTTTATGTGGTGCTGAGGATCGAACCCAGGGCCTGGCATGTGCTAGGCGAGCATTCTACCACTGAGCCACAATCCCAACCCCTCAAAAGCTTTTTGAAAAGGTCTTCAGACTACTAGATATCACAACCCTGTGAGGATGGAGAATCTCTGGCCTTTCTGGATTTCATTATTTGAAATAGAAATCTAGTGATACATGATTTGGAAACTTGGCACATAGATACCCAATTTGAATGAATGTGTGCCTTATTATATATGCATACCACAGCCCAGGGCCATTATTTTTATTTATTGATGAGCGGTACTAAATTGTCTCTGGCTAATTTTTAGCTTTTGAAACAAGAATTTCTTGACAGTTATTTGAATTATGTTTGATAGCGTCAGCAAATATTCTACCTTCAGCTCTACTCCTTTCTACTCTCTCTTCCCTTTTCCCTGCAAGCTAATATATTTTGTCAGGAACAATTTGTTTTACTTGGATGTTCAACAAACCTCAGATACACAGAGAACAATACAAACACAACAGAGAAAAATACAAAAAGGGAAAATTCCTGTGAGACTTTGTTTCCTATCTTGTCTGAAGGGAGGCAGTAGTTTAGTGGTGAGGAACTTGGATTATAGCACAGTGGTTACCAGTTAGAGTTAAGGTTCAGATATGAGCTCTGCCTTGGCTGATTTTAGAAGTGACTTTGGGTCTGGAGCTTGCTGGTAGAGGCCTTACCTGCACTGTGAAGTCTTGGGTTCCATCCTACCCCACCCCACTGCCACACACACACACACTCTAAGGTGACCTTGATTTTTCTTTTTTCTCTCTTTTTTTTCTTTTTTAGAATTTTTTATTATTCATTTTTTAGTTTTCAGTGGACACAGCATCTTTATTTTATTTTTATGTGGTGCTGAGGATCGAACCCAGCACCCCGCACATGCCAGGCGAGGGCCCTACCGCTTGAGCCACATCCCCAGCCCCAACCTTGATTTTTCTAATCATCACTTTCTTTATCTATAAGATAGAGGTAATAAGAGATCTTACCTGATTTGTTCAGAGAATTAAATGAAATAATTATGGAAATCATCATAGTAAAATACCAAATTCAGGTTGTAAATTTTAATAATGATGAATTTGATGTTAATTATAATAGGTTCTTTTTATAAGGTTTCATGCCTATTTAGAGTTTGTGAGTTTTGCTCTCATTCATTTTCTGTCAGACTATTTTAGATAATCAAATGGAAAGTAATTTATAAACAACTGGTGTTATCTTATTTTTAGAAAAATAACTGATTTTAGAGACAGATAACCTCCAGGGATCCTTATTTTAAAACTTTTGGTGACTGTAAGCACATTTGAGATTGAACAGAATTATTATGCTAACTTGAAGAGCTGTTTCTTCTAGAAAGTATTGGAGCAATTGAGCTTCTCTTCAGCAAGATGTCTGACAAGTAGGAAAAATATGGTGTTTATAGCACAAGTTGCCATTTTCACTCTTCCTTCCTCTAGAAGTTTACAGTCCAAATATGACATACATATAAGAATCCAGACAAATGCTTAAAACATTTTATGCCTCAAGTACAAGCTTTGGGGCACTCTGTTGATATTTATGAATTAGAAGCCTTATGAATTTCACATTTGGGGCTGAGGTTATGCCTTAGTGGTAGAGCACTTGCCTAGCATATGTGAGGCGCTGGGTTTGATTCCCAGCACCATAAATAAATAAATGCCCATCAACAACTAAAAAATTTTTTTTAATTCACATTTGCTTTGTATTTTTTTTAAAAAATATATTTATTTCTTAGTTATAGGTGGACACAATATCTGTATTTTATATTTATGTGGTAATGAGGATCGAACCCAGTGCCTCACACATGTTAGGCGAGTGCTGTACCTCTGAGCCACAACCCCAGCCCCTGCTTTGTACTTTTAATCTTTATATTTTTGCTGTCTGTCAAACTTATATTTCAGCAGATACTTTCTTCAACCTCCTATCTGTAACCCACATGTTAACAGGGGCTTTTATATAAATAATAAGTTTACTATTAGAATAGAAAACATAGGTGAAAAGACATATTCATATGCCAGTGGAAGAATTAAAATTCTCACAATCTCTTCTTTACCATAAATAGGAAAGGCCAGCCAGTCTGTGTAGGGTGTTAAAAATATATTCCTAATTGATCATCTTCCTTTTAGAGCAGTCATTGTCTTCAGTCATAGTACAGCCATAGAGTGATAACTAGTTAATATTTATTGAGCATTTACTATGGGACCAGGTGTTATTCCAGCCATTCAGCATGCCATAACTCATTTATTCCCCCACAGTAACTCTATGAAGTAAGTATGTTATTCCCTTGAGTGTACAAAATGTTGAACACAAGCTGAAGTTACTTGCTTAGAAATAGTGCTAGTGAGCAGCAAAGCCAGGATTCAAACCCTATCATTAGTCCTTCAGAGTTCATTCTCTGAATCATAGACTATTACTGTCTCTTATAGAGCTTTCCCAGTTCCCATTGTTTCCATTTTATGGTGAAAATAAAGTGAGAGAAAAATAGTGATTAGGAGAAGAGTTATATTACTAAAGTGCGTTACTACCTTTCCAATGTGTTTAAAAAACAAAACAAAACAATGACTATAGATAAAGTTTAAGATTTTCCCTAAAGAACTTCCTCAGGCTCTGTCCCCTACCTTTAGGTATAATCACTGTATCTCCTGCCATGTCTGGTAGATCTTTCCATACACACATCTGTATAAAGAGACTATTGTAGATAAAGTTGATTCTCATTATTTAAAGTAATTATGTTATGAAGTCATAGGGAACATTGACTTAGTGAATGTGAAACATAGCCCCTATGGGAAATTCAGAGTTAGGTTTCTATGAACCTTTCTGGTCAAAATAGTCTTTTAACTGCTCAATACCTAACTTTGACTTATATGTGTTTTTGTTTAAAGTTTTCATATTTTATATATATATATATATTGTTGATTCGTTAACATTGAACTCATGGTCAGCAGCACTACAATTTGTACCTGAATGAAGCTTATCTAACACATGTATTTTCTTCACCAGGCCTTCTTACACTTAGAAACAGTAGACATCACTTCAGCACTGTACTTGGGGGGGGACATTTTAAACAACAAAGTCACCAACAAAATCATACATATTTGAAAAATGTGTCACCACATAGAGTGTGAAAGGACGTTTGTGTTTAGTATGAGACTTGAAACTTGAATATCACATACTTCACCTTAGTTAGGGATGTGTATGTGGTGACTCAGATATTTTGTTGCTCTATACATGTCTACAAATGTCCCCAAAAGTGTGCAACAAGTCTTGATTTGAGGGTTACAAGTAAATATTAGTGACTACATGAATTTGCATATATAGACTCTAAATCATCAAGATTGACTATATATTTCCATACATATAAATTTGTATTTGTGCTAGTTTTTGTTAATAACAAGGCATTTTGCAACATAATTTTTTTATAAAACTTAATGATGTGGATCTTCATATTCTTGTGAAGCGATACATATACATAATAGGGACCTGCCATAATTTACTTATTTCATCTAATGATTGTATAAATCTCAATTTCCTCATTTGTAAATAGTAAAAATTAAAGAATACTTTTAATAAATATTAATAATAAAAATTAAAGAATACTTTTTAGGGTTAAATGAGAATGCATAGCACATTGCCCTGCAATTGAAGGCCTCAATAAATATGAGTTAATAAAAATAAATAGATGGGCTTTGGAATCAGGCAGATAGGGATTCACATTCTATCTCTTTCCTTACCGGCTATGAGACCTTATTAAATTACCGAATCTCTTTGTCTTATCTGAAAGTGGAGTTTATGTGTACTTTATTATTTTTGTGACAGTTTAATATAGTCACACATGAAGTATCTAACATGTAGGGTAACTTAATGTTTCCCTCTCACATCATTTGATATCACGAAAATAGTATTAACTTCACTAGACTTTGTTACAGAATTAAGGTCTTTTATTAAAAATGCAGCATACCATGTATTTTTACAAATTCACAACAAAATAAAGAAGAGAAAAACCCTAAAGTTGAATACGTACAAAAACGAACCTCTTTATGAAATTAGTAACATAATTTCACAGTAGGGGAAAAAACTATTTTAGTATGGTATTTAGGCTACATACTTTGTTGGAAGTGGTAGAAGCATAATAATTCTAGAACTCTAAGTTAAGCAAATGAGTAAATATTACAGTGTTGCTGGGAGTCAGACTTTTCCTGGTCAAAGAAAGGAAATATGGGATGAGATTAAAAAGAAGAAGAATACCTGTGGAGTTTTAAAAAGTGAAATTAGCAATAAAGGTATGAATTCATGATTTTGTTTAAGTATGTAAATATATAGACCCAGAAATGATGATACCATGGCAACTAGTATAACTGATCTTGGATTTTTAAATATCATTTGCTACTGAAAGAAATTAGGGCTTCTTGGAGAAAACCTGACTCCAGAGCTGTACACAGGTGAGCTTGGTGAATCAGAAAGTATGGAAGTGCCTCAAATATGAATATATTTCAAGAAGGCACGAAAGCCAGCCTTTAAGAACTCTCATTGACCAAATCTGAGTGTCAAAATGATTGATGACTGTAATAACAGTGAATAAGAAAAGAATCTAAGAGTACATTTTACTAATATAAACAAAAATAAATAAAATGGAAGGAGTAGAAGAAAAAGCACTTTATACTAGAGTGTCAGGTAACACTTGTAGAAGGAATTGTAGAATTCAAAAATTACCATCAAGAATCATTATTGAGGGCTAGGGATGTGTCTCAGATCTTGCTTAGCTTGTGTGAAGCCCTGGGTTCAATTCCAGCATCTCCATGGTGTGGTGGGGAGGCTGGCAGGGGGATAATCAGTGATTACTAAATTATTGAAGGGAACAAAATATAGATATTTTTTACAGTATCCAGCTATCTCCCCATCAAGAGTTTATTAATTTACCATTAAGTGATTATGGCAGTCAAAAATGATGGTAAGTAATTGAGTTATGCAAAAGAACAAAGGGTGATTTCAAAATTTTAAATCAGTGAAATAGGTAAAAACATACATATGATTGAAAATGTCCAGTCAGTTCAATAAAGGCTACACAAGCAAAGTAATTTAGCCACCAATCACATAGTGATAATCTGTTTATGGGAGAATAAATACTAAAGTTATCTGGAATAACAAAGACATAACAAATAATTAAGTCAATAAAAATATCCCTTTCAAGAAAAAAAAAAGAGTTTATTAATTTAAAGGTAGAAAAGAACAACTTTAAACTGGAGAAATTTTGGTTCAACCACATGAAAAACAGTTAATATCATTGAGCCAGGTATAGTGGGGCATGCCTATAATCCCAGTGACTTGGAAGGCTAAAAAGAGAGATCAAAAGTTTGGGTTCAACCTGGGCAACTTAGTAAGACCCTGTCTCAAAATAAAAAAATAAAAAGAGCTGGGCTGTAATTCCAGTGGTTCGGGAGGCTGAGGAAAGAGGATTGTGAATTCCAAGTCAGCCTTAGCAACTTAGCGAGGCTGTAAACAACTCAGTGAGACCCTATCTCAAAATAAAATATAAAAAAAGGTCCCCAGTACCAAAAACAACAACAACAAAACGGTGGGGTGTTAGTGGTGCTGGATATAGCTCAGTGGTATAGCACCCCTGGATTTAATACTCTGTAGTGCCAAAAAAAGTTGACATAGTGAATAATTGGGACAAACCTCATGCCTTCTGAGCTGACATACTAAGGACATACAGTCTTACTTCTATAATATTCTGGCCATACTGCATAAACTGTATCTCGTCATATTGGACAACCCAGATTTAACACATTCTACTCAAGTTCTCCTCAGAAAAATCTATCATAAAAAACAAAGCACTGAGAAGCTATTTTGGATTAAAGAGACTTGAAAACTAACTGCAGCGAGTTAATCTTGGCTTAGATTTCAGATTAGTGGGGGGGAAATGACTATAAAAATGGTTATTTGGATATCAATGTTAAATTTCCTTAATTTAATATATAATGGATATGAAGTAGGCATTCTTGTTCCTAGCTGAAATGAGCTCAAGAAAATAAAGATGTATAACATTTATTACCAAGTAGTTCCACAGAAAGATTGAGTGGGGCATATACATACATACAGTAAGAACATATTTGGCAAAAACAACTGTGATTTAAGTGAAGGATATATATGAGTGTTCACTGTACTCTTCTTGAAACTTTCCTGTGAGTTTGAAATTTTTGAAATAAAAAATTGAAAATAAAGCAATTTGGAAAATTCAGAAGAGCATACATAACATAGGGGGGAAAAGATGATAATCTTACCAGGTATAAGCTATGCTAATATTCTGGAGTATTTCCTTCTATTCATTCCTATGATATCCTAGTAGGCATTGTTACAGCTTAAGTTCAGCTCAGAAAAGGAAACATTTTCCCTTCAAACTTAAAAAAAATAATAATTTTTAATTTTTTTTAAATAAAAAGAAACATACCATTCTTAAGGCATTGTTTATTTCCTTCCGGGAAACTGGTATCCTTGACAAAGTTAGGTTCTATTCCTGTTTTTGACAAGACTAAAACAAATCAAACCTAAAACTATTCTAAGTTAAATGGAAATTAGTCTGATTTGAAACAGTCTCCATGGAACCATCATAGCATATATAACTCTGTATGGCTCTAGTTTTGTTTCTGTTGACACTTAAGAATGAAAAGATTGTTTATTTTATTATTTAAATACCTCTTTGGTGTGTAAGAAATCTGAAGCAGCTGAGATCAGTATACCATCTGACTAAAAGGAGGAGACATCCAACTGGATATTGCATTAGTTGATGTGAATTTGAAAATTAAATGTTTACTAGAGGTTAAGAGTGGGGGAGATCCTTTAGATTAACCATTTTTACCTTTTAAGATTATTGTTCACTTTCTAAATTTATGTGGATAAAAGCCTTCATCATTCTTGTAATATGTGCTTAGTGTAGAGCCTGGTATGTAGTACCACAACGTATGGCATGTGCTGTGTGCTAGGTACCATTCTGACTGTTACACATATATTCTTGACAAGATTAAAAATCAAAATCCCTCAATTGTCTACATTTTTACTCAATTCTCTGATAGTTCTTCCAGCTCTCAACGTCTTAGTGATTTTAGACCACTTTCTGAAGATCCCTTTCGTTGTGATTTTATCGTAAAAAATTTAATGTATCAAAAGCATTAAAAAGTCAGAAAAGAGTGGAATTTCCTCAGTGGACTAGCAGAGGAAAAATCTTGCAAGGAAGAGAAATCAATATTATTTAATTACCAAAGTGCCAGTCTTTATGCTAGGTGCTTTTCATGGGAATTGCATTTAATCTGCCTAATAATCTCATGAAGTGATCAGGATTATCACATATTTACACCTGAGGAAACAGAAGTGCTAAAAGCCAGAGAGAGGCTGGTACTGCCACACCACTGCCAGGTAGCAAAACTAAGATCACATTTAGTAGTGTCTCTGTGATTTTAAAGCCTGATTTGATTTTGCTTTTTCCAGTATACTTTGCTGCTGGTCTCAGCTAACTTTTCCATTAGGTATAGAGTTTTAAAACACAGTGGATGAATTTCTTTGTTATCTCTTCTTCACCAGGCTTTTCGGATGTGGATCACACCTATGCTCAAAGAACTCAGCTCTTTGACACCTTAGTAAATTTCTTTCCTGACAGCATGACTCCTCCTAAAGGCAACCTGGTAGACCTCATCACACTGTAACCGAAGAGTCCCCGAGCACAGAAACAGAAAACGAGAGTCTGCTTTCAGCGTTTTGGAGTGCAACTCTGTTGACTGAGGTGAAGCTGCAGTGATTAAGGACTGTGCTGGAGTTTGAAAGGGATCTTTACCATCAAAAGTTTTAACCCTCTTCCTTCATACTTGACCTCAACCCCATTCTCCTCATCTTATTTCTAAATTAGGCTAATAAAGTGAAATTGGTATACTTTCCATTTAAATATACATATTTTTCTTTAACTTTTAAGAATTAATGAATATTAAAAAAATAGGCAGTTTACCCTTTTCAGATTTTTCTTTCTTTCTTTTTTTTTTTAATCGGGAGATCAGCATTATTAACAGATTGAGTACTCCAAGAATTTTGGGTTTTGTTGTTGGATTATTTGGTCTTTATTTCTTCTTTCTCTTCTTTCACTTTACCTCACATAGTACAATTGCGTGTAAGTGGTGTCACTAGTTGACCTCTTCGTTCATAACAGGTATATAGTTCTGTAGAACAGTTGATGTACGTCAAGGTGACATGTGAATATGTTGACTTGTCTAGTATTACATTAAACAGTAGACAGGATAGAGAGCTCCAGTTTGCACTTCTTGCCATAGAAACTCAAGATTGACCCAGGTATCCTATCAGATATTGGTATATAATGTTTCTATAATGATATATTTTATAGTAGATATTATAGTAGCATTTGGCTTTAAGTCACAGAAACCTGAAACAGAAGATTATAATTGAAAAATGTTAAGAGCCATTCTAAAAATGACCAGCAAGAGAGATCCAGTGAGTAATTAATATGTTTATTCTATCTTTTTAGCAATTTTAAAAGAAAATGGCTCTTTCCTCTGGTAGAGCTATGCAGAACCAGGGCTCTCTTTTCTCCTTTGTGCTGTCTGTATGTAGTAGTTCCCTTTGGGAGTGCAGGCTTCCAGAGCTGCTCTTCCATTTTTTTTCCATGCATCTCCCTGCATCTACTTCTAAACACTGGTATTTTGAAGAGTAATAATTTTTGCTTATTCATTAGTATACAGCTAATAAGCATTTTATTAAGCACATGGATCAGGCTTTTTTAAGTGGAGAAAAGGAAAATAATGGTACGAATTAAACAGAAACAAAATCATAACAGGTGGGGTGTTCCATAGTTCCACTTTTGTGCAGGAATGGGTATATATCTTCCCGTAAGAAGTTGTGGAATGTAATATGAGAAACCTACATATAGCTAGGGCTCACATTTGCTCAAAATGTGTGCCTCATGCAACTGATACCACCATGCTGAAAGCAGACTCAATATAATGTTCATCTCAGCTGTTAAAAGAGTGGAAGACTTTGTAGAATTATGTCCCTGAGTAGAAAGATGAGGTCTCACTAGAAAAGGAAGAAATTGACCTGCACTTTCAAACAGTATCATGTATAGGAATGAGATTTTGAGATATCTTTTCACTCTCTTTATTACTTGGTTTTCCTTATTTTGGGGATGAGCAGAAGTATATTTTTGCTAGTTTTATCCTTGAATCATGGACTTTATGATTTTCAAGTGTCCCAAAAAATAATAGTGATTTATTAAACATTTAGGTCTGTACCTTTATCTTGTGAAAAGTATACTGTGTAATTCAGCAAATGCCAAATTATGTAGATACATAATAATTCATTGACTGTACAATCAAGTAAATTTATTCTAGTTAGACTTGTACAGTTTTATAAATAATTCCAAGTGACAGTCTGAACATAAAATATTAATATCACTAATATTATAGCACATTGAATTTGATTTTGTGGAAATAGATGCAAATTAGAAGATTAACAGAAAAGAACTTGGACTTTATCAACTGCCAAAATTTAAAATCTCTAGTTTGGTTACCATGAATTCTGGCACTTTAAAACATTTACCAAATGAAATTTTGCTGCCCTCCACCATTTGTTTTAACAGTGCCTTTTTTATCGTTTTTTTTTTTTTTTTTTCTCCATCAATTCCTCAGTCTCCATATTATTTGGAGAAAATTTAGTTCTTAATTGCAGTGATTTTTGTCTTTTTTCCTAACTACATTTCTCTAGTTTTTTTTAATATATACCTATTTTAATTTCATGTTTTCTTATTTTTAGGTGAAAATCCCCCCCCCCCTTTTTTTTGTTGTTGTTACATGTTTAAATGTTGTTGAATCATACTTTGTGTTGCCTAAGTGAGATAGACTTACTGAGGAGAGAACTAACTAGATAAGTTAGGATCTGTCCCTTGGAAATTTAATGGAGCACTGCCAGGATTGACTGCAGAGAACATAGGGCTTTGAATATCCACGTTCAAGATCGATACATCGTTCACCCCATTGCATATCAGAACCCTCGTTTGGAACATGTTCAGTGAGGACCAACGTACATTTCTCAAAATTCCAACATTATATTATAATTTAAATAATCAAATTTGGTATTTAGCTCGCCAAATATGTATGCTCTATTACTTAAAAATTCTTTCACTCTAGCTTAGTACCAAATTCAAACACCTGGCTGATGCTTTAGACACATTAATTGGTAGGGTACAATTTGCTTAATTTTATCCTCATTCCCAATTCTCTTTTCCCCAGTGGAATATATTATATTCAACCAAAAATAAACTAGATCTCTAATATCATTTTTAGTGCTTGTATTTTGTGAGAAATGATTTGATTTGCAAGTCACTTCTCAAATGCATTTTGTTTTGTGAAATAACAAAGACCTCACATGGACAGCTTGATTAATTCGGAGTACATCACTCTCATTCAAGCAAAGGAATTCATAATTGGGTGCCTACCTCTGTGATGCAGTTGACAACGTTAACCTTTATCAAAGGTATCTTTTTAGTTGTGACTGTCCATGTCTAATAAGTAAAATCTGAAAGAAAACATTAAAAAGTAAAGTCACTGGTTTGTCAGAAAATCTTGTTGGATGTAGGGCTCAGTAATTCTGTAAGCTTGAAAAGCTCCATTTGTGAGTGAAATATGTATATCGTTTATAAGTGGCTGGCAATTTGTTATTCCAGTAGATCTCTTCACATCTGCCTTAAAAGTCTTCAGTCTCAGTTACTTGGAGGAAGCCAGTCTGGGCAACTTAGGGAGACCCTGTGTCCAAACAAAAACAAAAACAAAAAACATATTGGGGATATAGCTTAGTAGTAAAATGCTTCCTGGATTCAGTAATGCCAAAAAAAGAAAGTGCTGTGTAGAGATACACATTAACAGAGTTTTGTTTAATAAAACAAGATTTTAAAATCTAACTTACAAATGAAAACTAGTTTGAGACACTTGATCATTTTGTGAGAGATTAAGAATGATGCTTAATAAGTCAAAAAGCACAAGTATTTTCCTAATTTTGTTTCCTGAGTTTTAATTTCGTGGTAATTACACAAAGATGTTAATCTGTAATTATTCTTAACACTACATGAAATTCTTTGGTATTGGTGAGTCATTTGATTTTTCCTGAGTGAAAGTTGTGTGAAATCCTTGGCTGAATGGTGCATAACAGTTGAGGATTATGGTTTGAAGTGATTTCTCTGGGAGGAGATCATTACAATGTGTACTGTAAGTCATACAGCTATAACATATGTACTCTCTAATGCTTCTTAATAATCCTTGTTGATCCACAGTCTCATCCCCTTTGCCAAAATTTCTGGCTAAATTTCCACCAAGTTGAAATTAGGAGGTGGTCTGGGATGTGAGGTTCCCCCAAAAAAGTCTATAGTGGGAGGAGTATCATGGAGGTCTGCATATAACAATACTGTTAGATTATCTTTGGGCTCTTTAATAATACAAATATTTTTGTTTTCCATATTAGAGAAATAACATTATTATTTTGTGGGTTTGACTGTGGCTTATATCTCTGTATGATTTGTCTTAATGCTGATTGGCTATCCAAACCTTGTGGTCTAGCAATATGTCATTTAAGGGTCATAGTTTCCAAGTTGGTGGAAGTAACATGGAGCCAACTAGCTCAGCTGAATGACATTGCCAAAGTCACGAAGTGGGGGACTTATTATTACAGTCTGTTGATTTCTTCACCAAATGCTCTTTTTGTTTTTCTCAGACCTATTTCAGAGTTTTTATTTATTCCTGATTTTTTTATCCTTCAATTCTTCCTACTCACCAAATACTGTGAATTGTGTTTCCATTTATTTTTTCTAAGCTAATTTAACTTTTATTAACTTTTGTAGCCCTGGACTTCCTTGATATCCATGCATTGCTTAGGACAATTGTAGTGCTTGGAAAAGACAGGTCAACATCATTTTGAGGCAGATATGTTCTGTTATCCTTGCTTATGACAAGAGAGTAGTGAAATTTTGAAATGTATATTATTAAAGAAATAACATTTTGATATTGCTATAAACATGTACGTGTCATTTTCATTGGGGAATAGTAATGGTGGCTTTGCAGGGCAGCTCTTATGGGGGAGCTATTGGTAGAGTTTAAATTTTATAAGAGAACACATGGAATTTGGCATGCCATCAGAATTTTCATTTGCCTAGTTTCTTTTTATTTTATTTCTATCCTTTTTATCTCCGTTCCCATTTCACTTAAGTAGTTTTGATTTTCTGTTGAAGTTGGAATTTGTGTTAAGAACTGGCATTTGACTTCTGATATAGTTGAATATTAGAAATAGCTTTAACTGCCATGAAAATGATGGGTATTCTCTTTTTTCCTCCAAATAAAAATAACATGGCCACATAACATTTCTTCCCCTCAAGAATGTGAATTTAGATCCAGTTCCAAATGACAAATTTCCTTCTCATACAGCCAGTGATGAAATCATCTTATAGTAACTTTTATAGACCTTAACCTAAGGAGTCATTAGAGGATAGAGTAAATGAGAGAAGACCCTTCAGGGGAAACTATCTTTTTCTGTCAAGTAGCATCTTGAATTGTATCCCAGGTCACTACTTAACACAAAAAAAACAGGATGGTTCTGGTTGATCTTCTAATTAGAGTCATCATTTAGAAATTCTATTTATACAATCATGTCCCCCGAACACTGTTAAACTTGCTTAAAACCAGAATTTTATGTGGATGTTATCTGAGAACTAGAGTGTCAACGAAACATGGTGGTGGAAGAGGAGAGTGTTTGGTAGGGAAGGAAACCAGTTGTAAGAAATCCCTTACAATTATGAGATCATGGGTGTTCCTTTTCGTCTCCTGTTGAAACAGCATGAAGTGTGTGTGATGCCCTATTTTGACTAAGACATTTTGATTTTGAAGTATTGAACTTCAGAAACAGCTGAAGAGGTGAGGATATATTAGAAAAGATAGTAGTAACTTCATGAGTTTGAAGTTTTGAATTTAAATAAAGCAGAAAACTCTTCGTTTTTAACTGTGAATAATTTTCATAATGTAGTACTATGGAAAAGAATCAAAAGTAATCAAAGCTTATGTGTCTAGAATATTCAGTTATTGTGACTAGTCTTTGGAAAATAATATGTCTTTGTTAGTTACTGTTCACCTCTTCTCAAGAAGTTGTTGGAGATCTTAAGATAAAACAGAAACCCCAGTGTAGACAATTCCTTGCTAAGTATCCAGAGGAAAAACTAGCAGTAAAATATTTTAACATGCAGTTGTTGAGCTCCCAAAGGACTTGCTTCTTCATCTAGTTTAAGCACTTGCTGAAACATGGTTCTGGACCATCTGGGATGCTGGCATTCCCAGCAGTGAATTCAGAATTCTGAGCAGTGAATTGTGACTGCCACACAAATAACAGCTTGAGGAGATACCCTTCTTCACTTTCAGTCATGAAAGCCAGATTAATTGGCAGAAGGAGAAATACACCGATATATGGAACAGTTCTGTGTGTGTGATTAAGAAGTTGCTCAAGTAGCCAATTTTGAGCTTTATTTCTTTCCTTTATTAGCATATCTCAAGAAAATCTTTCTTACAGTTAGCAAGTGTCATTAGGTCGATATTCATTTCGTAGGCTTTTAAAATAGGAAGAAATTTGTTATCTCATGTATAACTTACAACCCATGCAGTATTGACATGACATTAGTTTCATGCTTTAAAATGAATTAATCATATATATAATCCTAGGGGTCTCAGTTCTGCTTTGCCAAGAAATACATGAGTCCTGGATATTACAGGTATTTGATAATTTTGGTTTTTTTCTTTAGGTCTTCTCCACATCTGTAAAGTGATTGATTAGGTAGCTAGAATAAGCCCCAACTCCCTTGCAACTGGCATAACTTTACAAATTCAGTTGAATCAAGAGTGGATCTTAAACTATAAGCATATATTTACAAATGACTCTTCAACATGTCGCGTTGTAATTGCCGTATTTACCTTTGATTATTTGTTTGTGGTGCATGGGATCAACCCAGGATTTCTATCAGATTTCAATCAGAGAATTTCTAGTTTACCTTCCGACCACTGAGGACATAGATGGGTGGCTTTATATTTTTGAATTGCATCCTTATGAGATCCCACGGTACTTTTACCTTTGTAAAATCTTTGCTGTGTTTTACATACACATTAGCTATGCTCATAAAAGCACTAACTACAAAGTTGTAAGGCATAGGAAAGTAATTGTCAGCCCAACCCCCAATTTGATAAGATATCAAGGTCTAAAATATGAGATTAAATATGAGGAGAAGTCTTCTATAGGGGAAGACTTTTTTTTTTTTTAAGTCATGTACTTAATTTTGAGATTTTTTTTCCTTTCCCAGAAAAAATGATTTTGGTGAGTAACCAGTTATAAGTGATTTTCTTCCTTAATTATAAAGCTTCTATTTAGAAAAATAAAAGTGGATTACCTTTCTTACCCATTACATTTAGCCTGAACAAGAGGTACTTTTGATTGTATTATTCTTTAAGCTAGCCTACTTTTGTGACTTGTGTGAAATGTCTTTTGAAATTAAATTAGATTAGGAAGTATGAATTATCTTTTTAATTTTTTTTTAGTTATAGATGGAAGCAATACTTTATTTATTTATTTTTATGTGATGCTGTGTGTTTCTTTTTAAAGATTCCTTCCCTTACCATCACTTCAAAATCTATGTAAAGTGGAGTCTTCAACCTCAAAATAATATGACAGAAAAACTAAGCAGAAAACCTCTTTGTCTTAGGCTTGGGAACATACAGTATTCCATCTTTCCAAATGACATATTTATAAACAGCTTGGGAAAGATGTTAGAATTTTTTTTAAAGTCAGCTCATTTATGAACTAGAAGTACTTAGTGGCCAGAAACTAAGATCCCTTCAGACAGAAAGAGATCTTCAAAACCCAAAGTTGGACTGGAAATTAGATGGAGAAGATGAAGCTCCACCATCACCAGGGGAATCTCATCCTTCAGGGAAACATGCTATGATAGCAAGCAGCTCATTTGACAGTTGGACTGTGTTAAATGCCATTTATGTCATTTTAAAAACATGAATTGATTTTGTGATTATAAAAATATGCTTATCATAGAAAACTGCTAATTGTAAAGAAGGAAACCCCTTGTTAATTGATGAGGCCTCTCCACTTTCTTTTCTGACTTTTTTCCATTATGAAAAGTGGCAACATCCTGAAAAGATTAAAAAAAAAAAAAAAAGTTAACAGAGCCATTCTCATAGTTTTCTACCACCTGCATGTAGGAAGGCCCAGACAGCAAGATATATCCCACCCTTACTTACCTTCCTTAAGCATTATCTTCTGGACAGTCTGAAAATAATGATGTTGATAAGTATCTTTAAGCCTGAAAAGTTCAGGTCATTGGAAATTTCACCCCTGAGACTCATTTGAATTTTTATGCTCTTTAGATATATGGAATCTGTTCAGACTATGAGGAGCCTTCTGTTTGTGATACACTTCATTACATGGCCAAAATTCAACCCACACTCAAAAAGGTAGAGTTACTTTTTTGCAGAGCAAAACAAAATGAACATATTTCTCTAAACATCAGCTAAGATTAACAAGTTTTCCACCTCCATAACATTTCAGATGAGATTGTATGAGAAAACACCTTGTTGGGTTCTCCTCTTTCCTTTAACCCTGTCTTATGGGGTTAGACTGTATCCTCAAGTACCTGAATCAGATGGAAGGCTGGCAAGAGCTATTTGGAGAATTTAAAGAGTGTTTTTTTGGGTATCAGATCTCTTCTAACATCAGTTGTTTAAATTGTTGGGTTACATTATGTTCTATGGTCTTCCCTATCCCTTTTGTGATCCTTTCTGGTTTGCCTTTTATCCAATTCATGTGGATATTTTGGGATTTTTTTTTAAGTACAGGTAATTTTCTAATCCCAGGTTTGGTACATGTTATCACTACTTTGTGAGTAAATATGAGTGATCTGCTGAACAATTGCAATTGTAGAATTATGTTGTATGTAATGTACATATGGAGAAAGAATGTATTTTGTTCATTTTCTTAATAAAAAGTTATATATGGACACCACAAGTTGCCAAAATTACTTTGAAGTCAACTTTTAAAAGGTGCTTTATTCAGTTTTCCAGAAATGGAAAATGATACAATGTAGAAGGGCCTTTGGGTGTTTGTCCTTAGAGACTGCTCAAACAAAAAAAATATTGGCTGAGCTCACAGAGTTTCTGGGAGATGTTTCCATTTAAAAAACAAACAAACCCTGGTGAAGCCGGACACCACAGTGCACGCCTCAGCAACTTGGGAGGCTAAGACAGAAGGATTGCAAGTTCAAATCCAGCCTCAGCAATTTAGCAAGGCTCTAAGCAACTTAGACCCAATCTCAAAATAAAATTAAAAAAATTTTTTTATTAGTTACACATGACTGTACAATGATCTTGACAATTCATACTCAAAATAAAATTTTTAAAAAAGGGCTCGGGATGTGACTCAGTAATTAAGCACCTCTGGGTTCAATCCCTGGCACCAAAAAAACTGGTGGAGCAGAGTGTGGTATACACCCCTGATTTTGGTGACAAGAGCTGGTGAGATAGCTCATGGTGAAGCACACCAGCAGCAATAAAGTAAAGGATCTAGCAAATTATTTGTTTGTTTGTCTATTTATTTGTTTTTTGTTGTTGTTGTTGTTGCTGGGTTTGTTTTTTTTTTTTTTTTTTTTTTTTTTTTTTTTGGTACTGGGGATTGAACTGAGGGGCACTCGACCACTGAGCCACATCCCCAGTCCTATTTTGTATTTTAGAGACAGGCTCTCACTGAGCTGCTTAGCGCCTCGCTTTTGCTGAGGCTGGCTTTGGCAGTCCTCCTGTCTCAGCCTCCCCCACGCACGGCTGGGATTACAGGCATGTGCCACACCTGTCTTCATTTCTTGTTGTTTTAACCACAAACATTTTTCTGTGTATGTCTGTTTTGTGAATTTGGACTTGTTTCCCAAGTCTTATGGGGTCACGCTTATACCAATTAGGAACTAAGAGAAAAAAACTGGACTGAAACAGAAAATTGTAGAAAAAAAACAGTAAAGGGAGAGAACCTGCAAGTGTTGCTGAATTAACTCAGAAATATGCCAAATAAAGGCCTTAGGTTGTCTGGGTTGAGTTGTGTGAGCTCTCCGTTTGGCCTCAGAATAACAGAGGTCTCAGCCTTTGTCATCTCCTGCCTGGCTCTGTGGTCCTACATTCTGGAGTTGTCAGCTATTCACTCCATGTGGGGATTATGTTTTCTCAACTTACAAATCAAGCCATATCTTACTGCATAGCTTTCATTTCTACGGTGTGCTTTAAGTGTGGCTCAGAAGTCACATTTCTTTGGGTTCTAAAAACAGGAAAACATGAGGTGCTGTGATAAGGTAAGGAATTGACCTTTCCTTGGTTAATTCTCCAAAGAATTAACACAAAGGGGTCAAACTGTAGGACACCACCCCTGACATCCGTCACTATCTTCTAGTGGGAAAACAGCAATGAGCAAAGACTTGGTGCTGAACACCATTGAGGTGTCAGCTGCAACAGTCCGGTGAGCATGCAGTTGCTGTTTTGGGCCCTATATGCCCATACTTAACTCCCGCCTTCCTTTGCCTGTTGCAAGTCTGAGGCAGAAAAGGAAGAGTGGAGCTTTTTGTCGCAGGGAAGAGGACAGCAGAGCAGGGTGCTTTGAGTTAAGCTGCTGTGAGCTTTTCTGATGTCTGCAGTGGACCTTCCTGCTAGGTTTCTCACCCAGGAAAAGCAAGGGGAGTCAGATAAATGGCCTTGCCAGAAATATTTTCCTTACACGGGGGAGAGAAGAACGAGGTAAAAAATGGCTTGGCTAGGGAAGTTTGATGATCGGCAAAACTCAAAATGGGAGCTGAGGACACTTGGCTGTATTTGTAGCACTACCCTCTGAACTTGGCCAAAAGGATGAACAGTCGAGGAGCCAGGAATCCCGTTTACCTCCACATCCACCACCAACCTCCAGGTAGCCTTAGAAGTCTCAACTTGGTTAAGTAAATATTGGCAGCAGATGGTCTTTGCTAGGGTTCCATTGATTTTTGCTTATCCATAAATTGCCAAGGTCTTTGAAAAATACTCCGTATTTATTTATCACAAGTATTCTCTCTCACAGTAGCCAGACCTATTCTTCATCTATTTTTCTCCGGCAGCGGGGGCTGGGAGGGTATGCAAGGCATGAGTGGTTTCGGAGGGAACTTAAAGAACAGGGAGGTTGTAAATAGCAAAAGAGGCATACCATTGAAATGCCAACTGAGAGCACCTCTTGGTAGGCAGGGAGCAGGGTCAGTGCCCTATTCAGGAAGAATGGAATCTTAGAAGAATTTGTGGCCTTTGATAAACTCTGAGTCACTCAGATCAGTGTGCCCATGATCAGGGCCAGGGACCTGCAGGAAGTCCTGGCATTTGGACTCCTTCCAGTATCCTTGGCATATTCGTGAAGTTAACCTCAAAATACCCAGGCCCAACTCTGACCCACCCCTTCAGGGTGGCGTGACCTTATAGAATTACCAAATGGAAGGAAAATCCTGTTAACAGATACTACATTCTAGAAATAAACTGTTGGAAGTCAAGCGTGAATGCTGTTAAGAATATAGGCCTGAAGAGAGAAAAGATGTAGTCTAGGCCTTAAATGGCTGTGTAAATCTCTGCACTTCATTTCTCTAAGTGGTGCCAGCTCCCTAGACACTACGTTAAAATGTTCTGTAAACTGAATGGTGGAGGCAAACGGACCAAATCTTTCTGCCATGTTCTATAACCTGGGAATGATGACGCCCTGAGCTAATGTGCAGCTGTAGCACTACCACCCTTGGAGATGAAAAGAATCAGAATCATCTGAGGCCTTCCCTGAACCTCCTCCTTCACTGTGTACCTGCAGAAGTAAGCAGATCCTCTAAGGGGCAGAAATAGGGCCCAAACAGAGTTGGTTGTTTTTTATACTTATATTTGTGTTCTTCTCTTGGCCAGTTTTTCATACCTGATCAGGGCTCAGCAACCCACATGGGATCTTCCCTGGTGGTTACTCAGCTGTACCCAAAACGTAAGCATCAGGGAGGGAGAGAAACAATAGTGCCTGAGAGAAAATGACATCCTCTTAGGATCCACAGGGTGGCCTGAGGTGGAGTGGAGAACTCGCCACCTCTAGGATGCCCTCCTTCCTTCCTACTTCATCCCACTCCCCTCCTGCACCCACACAGAATCAGTGTCACTGGTCAGTGTCACTAAGAGCAGGGGAGTTTTTTTTCTGTGATGAGACAGCTCAGTTAAAGAATTTAAGTCAAGCAAAATACCAGGGCTTGAACCAGCTTACAGAAAAGCATTTTAATTGACAGTGTACAATTTCTCAAAATATATTTTTGTAAGAAAATGCAATAATTAACTATAGTCTTTACAAACAAGTTTCTCAGTAAATTCCAGTGTACTTCAGACCCCTGTCCACTAAGACACATGCTCCCCCAGTCTCCTGGGCATTATTTTTAACATTCACTAATAAAAACAAAACCCCATGAAATAGTAATCCCCTGCTTTCCCTGGGTGTTGGGAATCAGCGCAACATTGACGAAAAGTAGGCTCTGGTTTTCTCTTGCGCTGCCTTCCCTGACTTGTTCCCTTTGATCCTCATCTACTAGTAGGTTTCCTAAGGGAGAGCTCATATAACACGGTTTCTTGGCAGAAAGAATTGTTCATTTACATCTTAGACCTATATGATGTAGTGACATAAAATAGGAACATCACTAGACTGTTAAAACTGCTGTCACTCTGCATCTCTGGCTTTGTTAGGGTAGTTTGGGGGAAGAAATGGTGTCGTGTCTGTGTCAACCTGCCTGCAAGTGGCAGTCCTTAGTTCCCTGATTTCTTTGGAGGCACACAGCATGGGACCATCAACGGATCCAGGCTTTAATCCTGTTTCTGTCACTTTACCTATGTGGGCTTCAGGTTTATCTGTGGAAAAAAGACTGGACTAGATCTCTACATCTCTGTCCCCGTGACCAGAGTATCACTCTTCATCTAGTGCACCTGACCCTAGCCCTTACTGGGATGGGACTGACACTTGGTGGGAGAAGAGATCATATTTTAAAATTAAAATGCCCAATCTGCAAGACAAATATTTTGTCCCCAGCCTGTCTTATTGAATCTTTTTGTTGTTGTTAAAAAAGAAAACAAAAACTTGCCATTTCTAGTAAGATAGACATTTACATTCTTGTTCAGAGAAAGAAAAAAAAAAGCCTCGCCATCTCCCTTAGCTAATGGATTTATTTTCAAAGTGATTTACTTAAAAGCAGTGCAGGGTAGATTAACATGGCTGTTGTATTTACACTGTCAAAAATATGTATATCTATATATCAGTTTGAACTTATTCTTCAAAGTTTCTCCAGTATGTTGTCAAAAAAAAAAAAAGGTAAAGCTCAAAAATGGTTTAAATAAATCTTCCGATAGTTTTTCTTACCAAGCAGTGAGCGTGCCCGGTGTCTACTAGATTAAACCCGGACTCCGCCTTCCAGTGCAGATTTGTCTGTACGTGCTACTCTCCCACTCACAATGCAGCATGCTGCCCACTGAGTTTCATCCAATCAAAATCTTCAGATCTATGGTTTTTGTAACTTGGGGAATTATCAGATTCACGGTTTTTGCAGCATGGGGAAACAGTGGTTTGCCACTGAAATGGAGTTCTTAAATTCTCTTTGGTACAACTGGTTCAGAGTCTTGCTAAGCCTCTGGTGTTGCCATTATCTCTTCTTGGCCCCAGAATCTGAATTATCAGACAGCACTCGGACTCAGGCATGTGGGAAGATGAGTTTTACACTTGCTGATGGCATGGCCTGTTGATATAGAGGTCCTAGCAGCAAGAGCGAGCCAACGCCAGGTGTCAGATCCGAAGTGCCACTAAAAGCACAATTTGGATGCACAAAAAGAAGGAACCTCTCAGTTAGCCCAATGCTTCCCCAGGTTCTCCCTGGATAAAGCTGTGTTCACTGCCCCTGACCAGGCATGGTTTCTGCTCTCTAGTCTTCACAGTCGTCATCTCTAAGAGGCCCTGGGGCTGCATCCTTTGATCATTTGCAGAAGCAATATTTGCTGTCTCTGTCAAAAGCCCTTGCCAGTGAATGTGACCCAGAATCAGCAAAAGAGCAATAATCCACTATGGCCTCTCACAGGCCATGACAGAAACCCACTGGACAGACAGAACCCTGGGCAGAAAGGAAGCAAACAGACCTCTCTCCATTGTCCCAACATTCCCTCTCTTTCTCCTCAAATTGGCACTGTTCCCCATCCTGCCCACCTCCAAATACTAGTGACAGAAGAGCAGAGCAGATGCATTTGGATACTGGTAACCTAGCATCTCTCTAGCGCTTGGAAAACTTCCTGGGTACAATCCATGATCACCTGGACTTCCTGTTCCCTAGGATATTTAATGACTACAGGCCTCAGAGCAGGACACAGAGAGCTAGGAAAGGAAAGACCTTTCCCCTTTGTCCCCCATCTATTCTGTTTAAAATAAACTGTTCCAATGCAGATAGCTGGTTCCAGGGTATTTATGCCCAGGAACATACAGGCCATGGCCAGAGTTCAAAAACTCCATGCAGGAGTTCCCCTCTCAGAAAACCAGATGAAGCCTCACTATGCCCCATCCTCAGATGCCTTCTACAAGACAGCTAACTGCTGAGCCTAGAAAACCCTGTGCTGGGGAACAGACATGGCTTTGTGTTTCCCTGAGATGCCACCAGAAACAGAACTGCAGTCGCCCCACCAGCAACACAGGGGAGAGGAAACAGCAAGGCCTAGCTCCATGCCAGAAGAGTGGGAAGTCAGGCACCTTACAGTGCACTCATGTCCCGGCTTTTCTCTCTCTCTCTGGAGAATCAGAATCCATGAGGTGAGCTAAGAGTCTCCAGTAGCTGAAGCTTTGGCCTTTGACAGTGGAGTGCTGAATTTAAAAAAACAAATACAACAAAACTCTCAGCAACTTGAAAAGTCCCTGAGTATCCTGTGAAACAAGTAACACCTGTCTGCCAGCAGTTTGATGAATCGATTGTCTGTTCAGGCACACCTCTGCTGATCGGGGTGGGGGTGGGAGGCCTGCACAGATCTGCCTTACCACTATTGCTCTTTCTGGCTGGGCCTTGCGGGATTCATCCATTGGCTGAGCAGTGACCAAAAAGAAACATCTTACTTTCTGTGGCTACTGCAGATTTTAATCCCTGGTGGGAGCAGAAGGCCAAAGGAGATCTTGGAGAGTGTCCATTTTCAAGGGGTGCTTGGGTAATGGGCCAGTGTCATTTCTGAGCCCTGAATCAGCTGCCATGAGGAGACAACTCTGGGACGAAGAGCTCCTCTCTTCACCTGCCCACTGCTCCCTTGAGCAGGCCTCAAGAACACTGGGAGGCCTCTGCATCATTAAATGGATGCAAAGAAATCAGAATCCAGGAAAAGAGGTTCAAGGTGATGAATGACCTGTGCTGATCCCTGGTGCTCTGGGGCAGAGTGGGACTGAAAACTGAGTGAAAAGGGGTGAGAGGAGGGGAGGGTACTGGCAGGTGAAGCTGGAGTCAGAGATGGAAACATGGGACCTGTCCTTATAATCAGATCCCACTGAAAAGGGTACAGGCCAGCTCTCCTCCCTAGCCCACCTACTATCGGGAGTGTTCCCCTACCCAGGGCTGCTCTGGAAAGAGGGCACAAGTGAAGAGCAGTGTGCTTGGTACAGATGAGCCCTGGAGTGAAGGGAGGAATCTGTCACCAAGTAACTGTGACCTTGTGCAAGTCGCCTGCCCTCTTCAATCCTTAGGTATCTCACTTGGGAAATGAGGGTATTGTTCTAGTCCATCTCCCTTCTCATCCTCCAGCAGCGCTGAGCTCAGGCACTAGTGGGTTACTTTACAAGAGGGATCTAGACAACAGGATATGATCGGCTTGAAAAGGGAAAAATTAAGGCCCTGTGGGGATTGGGAGGTAGCAACCCTTGAAGTCCACTCTTCTTCCCCCAGTCTTTCCCTCCTCAAACGGAGGAATTTTCCCCCTCTGTCCAAATGGCACTTCAGGTGGTCAGTCTGGAGCCTGTGGCACTGTGGAGGCACCAGCAGACCCAGTTAGAGATGTGTATCTTCCTCATCTAGGTCATCCTTGGTCAGGTTGTCCAGAGGGACGATCCAGCTGTCCCCCAGCTCCCCATTAAGGTTCACCACCTTCTTCTCCTGCATCTCGGAGGAGGTCTCCATCACTTCCAAGGTTGGGTTGTCATGGTAACCATTCTCCACTGTCTGTAGCTCCTCTGTGAGTCGTTGCTAGCGTGGGGAAGATGATCCAGGGAGAAAGAGTAATTTTGGAGGGTTATAACCCTTAAGTTTTTCTTTCTTTCTTTTTTTATTTTTCCTTTGCAATATTGGAGATCAAACGCAACACTTCAAGCGTGCTAAGCAAATACTCTATCACTGAGTTACTCCCCATTCCTTTTTATTTTATTTTGAGACAAGGTCTCAGTTGGTTGCCAAGGCCGAGCTCAAACTTGCAATCCTGCCTCAGCCTCCCCCGTAGATGGGATCACAGGTGGCACACGGTGCCTGGCTTAATATAGTGTTAACATGTGCTACCTCCTTCGACACAGGGAACCCAATTTGACTAAAGCAAGCACTCTGCTCACATGTAGGTGCTGGCTGTCCAGGAAGCCACCCTGGCTAAAGGTCTGCCTCATACCCTAAAATTCCCCAATGGTTTCACCTTCATCCCGTGGGCAAGTCTGAATCGCTGATGTCAGCGAACATGGACTTTGTTCTCCAGGGCCTTCTAAGTATTTTCGTCTCTCCTCCATTACTTTCCCTCAAAACTTCTCCAAGCACCCACATTACCCCATGGATTGAGCAGTACTACTATGAGAAAATGACCTCCCTTCAGGCCAGGTGACCAAGAACCTCTCTCCAAGCCTGGACAAGACAGGTAGGGCAGTCACTATGGGCATCCCTGCTGCAGCAATGGGACAGTCCCGTAACCCCCCTCTCTCAGATTTGGCTCTGACTGTATGTTAGAATCACCTGGGCAGCTCTGAATACACGCTGCCCCAGAGATTGGGTTTCAGGTGGAGCATGAGGAAGCTAGGCATGAAAATTTTCCCAAAGCTCCTTCAAGGGGCACTGCGGGGGGGGGGGGGGGACCATAAATCTGGGTGGAACTGAAAGATAAGAGTTTAGCAGGTGAGAGAAGTTTGGTGAGACAGCACACACAGGGCCATTTATTTCAATCCCCAGAACAGCTCTGCAAGATGGAAACTATCTCTACTGTGTGGGAACAGCTGAAGCTCCAAGAGGTTATATGATGGACTCAAGGTCACACCAAGAACAGGGCTTCAACCTAATCTTTTTCTTCAAAAGTCCTGCTCTTGCCTCAGGCCATGGTGCCTCTTCAGTAGCTGGCGGCTGCCTAGGCGGTGCTCTGCCTGCCTGAAGGGTCCAAGGCCACTCACTGTCCCCTGCTGGACTACAGGAGTGATAAGCCGAGAGCTCGTCTGGTAACGGGACTGCTTCCCTAGTCAGAGGAGGGATATGCTCACCTGATCCTTCCTCTGGGAGAGTCGCTGGTGGCAGCAGCCATAGAGGGCCGCAACGAGGAGCAGGAAGGATGCCATGCAGACGATGGTGATGATGAGCGGCATGCTGAAGCGGTCTTCAGCCTCCTCCGGCGGTCCTTCATCCCCCAACTGCATGTGGCTGACTCCCACCTGGCCAGGTAGGAGACATCATGTGGCAGAGAACAGTCTTTGCTCCCCGCTCCCCCAACCCCCCGGGATGGAGAGCTCTTCCATCTGCTGCAGAAGCTTGCACGGGCAACAGCCCTGCCACACTGAGAGGTCGCTGGACGTGACAGAGAGGCTCCTGATCCAGCCCTGCATACGGAGCAGCCCACCTACCTCTCTTAGGTCATCCCACTTGTCCTTCAGCAGGGCGTACACATTCTCAGGAAGGAGATTTGCTGTAGGAGAGAAGAGAGGTGCTGCCTCAGAGCCATGTGGTGGCAAGGGAGAGGAAGCCCAAGACAGGGGTATTCTGCATGGCCCAGCCTCTTGGGTGGCCCTGAGAGGATGCGTGGCTTGACAGTTCCTAGCGGCACCACCCTGACCCACACTCCAAGCAGCTCCTGGACCATCACCTCCCATTCTGTTCCCACCCACACAAGCCTAGGCCCTCTGGCCTTCAACTCACTTTGAATAGTGATTTTTTTGAGGGCCACCGCCTGGCTTTCCTGAATGGGAGCCAGCTGTACTGTACACGAATCCTGAGCCGGGTTGAAGGTGGCTTTGACTGCTTGGCACAGCTGTGTGATCAATTTGTCATCCGCTGGAGGGCTCTTTGCCTGTTGTGAGGAGAACACATGCATTGCAGAGGGCTGTGACAACAGTCTAGGCTTGTGGGGCTGCCCTCTGCCTCCTCAGATTATGGGCGCAACAGGGCCTATATCCTCCATGTTCTTTGAGACTCCTGTACTGTGGGCAGGGGAACACAGCACAGCACCCCACCACTGGCAGCAGGGGCTCCAGTGCTCTCTGAACTTGTCATTTGCCAGCCTTTTCTGCCCCTTTTGAAGACCACAGGAGTGGAAGACCTCAGCTCTGCACTCAAGGTGATCTAGTCCCAGAGTGATGCACCTGTGTCCCTCTGAGGCTCGGACTAAGGCAGTGAACAGGCTGACGGGGAAGGCGAGGAGCCACTGAATGTGTGCAGAGAACATGGAGAAGCAGAGAGGACATGGCAACGTGGCGTCAGGGCTCGGGGTGAGGAATACAGTGCAGGGAGGTCATCAGGGCTCCCCTAGCTGATGTTTCTCTGACCTGCGTCAAGACCTCCGTAAGCTACCCCTGGAGGTTAAAACTCTGATGGGCAAATGTATACTTCTGTAAGGTTTACCTAGAAAAGCCAGTAAAAATGGATGCCCAAGAAAAAGCACAATGGCAGAAAAGCTCTCCAACCTGTAGAAACCAAATCCTGTTCTCTTCTAGTTCCTAGAGTGGGTGCAAAAATAGGCACTGGCCAGGAGAGGGCAGCAGTGAGCCAGCCACCACCTGCACTCAACAGCTATTCCCTGAGCAACAGAACATCCCCAGCTCAAGTCCTTGGTCGCCCTCTCGCTCATACAGTGTCCACGCATCACTCAGAATAGAACAACTACAGGCAGGGGCTCCCTTATGTTCAGTACCAGGACCCTTTTATCTCCCGCCCACCCCCCAACTCCTTGGGTTTGAAGAAGGAGACTCTCCCTCATGGCTTGCCGCCACTGAGGCTCTCAGAAAACACATGGACCAGGAAACAAAGCCACTTTGAGAACAAGGGAAGTGAGGCCGACTTAAATTCCCATTTCCAAACAGACCAACTGTCTGAAGTCACACCCAGAGCTAGAGGCAAAGGGCAACCAGGATCGGGGCCTCCTGCCCCTCAGACCACTGTGAGTAAGCACAGTGAAAGGAGGAGACTTGGGAACTTGTTCTGGCCTGTGGCAGTCCTATCTGTGTGACCTCAGAGAAGTCTGAACCTTAGTTTGTTGCTCTGTAAGATGGCAAGGGGCAGATCCCTAGGTGAACACACCACTCGGCCTGTTCTAGTCGGAGCACTTTGGTCCCCTCTGCTTCCTTCCCCCTGCCAGCCTGCAGGCTGTGGAGGGCTGATGAGCAGTACTCACACAGGGGCTGGTTTCTGTGAGGTTCAGGATGAGCAGCTTCTTATCCAGCCTTTCAGGAGGCATGCAGTCTACCTGGAAGAAGCCATGAGAGGAAGGGTCAGGCCCAAAGATCCAAGGATCCTGTTCTCCTCCATCCCGTGGGTGGTAACCAGTTCGTGGCAAGCTAGGGGCATGGCTGGGCCAGTTTAAAATCAGGAATGTCTTTGGAAGCCTTAGGAAAAACCAGGGGAGATGGGGCAAATGGACAGTATTCCTCATTTTGCTCCTGGCTGGAGCAAAAATAGAAATAGCTTTTCTTGGAGCATGGGCTCTCCTTTTTGTCCCACCTTGCTGGAATTACCTTGGGTTTCCCAGGAGCCAGGGTGGAAGAGGTTGTGCTGAGGCCTTGGGGGGCAACTGAAGCCGAACGAGTGCTGGAGTGGGTGTATCCCCCAACAGTAGATGTGGCCCCAGTTCTTGACGAAGGATGGGACGAAGAGCCCTCAAGCGGAGATGTCATGGAGGAAGACGGGGTGGGCTTGGGTGGCATCTGGCTGGAGGTCTGCTGAGTTCCTTCTGGGGTGCATTGTGGGGGTTCCTTCTGGGGTGCTATGGTGGAGACTGAAGAGGCTAGAAGAATAAAAGAGCAGAGAAAAGTCCAGTCTTTTCTGGTTCCAGTGTGCAGAGGCAGAGGGATGAAGTGGTGTCCTGTACTATTTTACAGGACAGTCACACTGGACAAGCTAGTTTAAGAGCTAAGCCAAAGAGGTCTAGGAGGACTCAATGATTTTCCCAAGGTCATGTGGCAGCAGGTGGCACAGCAGGGAGTTGCATTTGTCCAATTCAGAGCCTCTCACCATAGGAGAGGGCCACCCTCGCCCAGTGTGATGGGCTGTTTCAAGATGTATCTATGTTACCTGGGAGTGCCTGGATCTCCAGATTCTTCGGTCACTAGCAGAAGTTCCAATTCAGCAGATCCCAGATGGGTCAGGATTTTGAGGCTCATGATCCATCTGTAGATTTTTCTCCTGCCTCAATTTTTTTTTTTTTTAAATGATACTGGGAATTGAACCCAGAAGCACGCTACCACTTAACTACAACCCCAGTCCTTTTTAATTTAGAGACAGGGTGTTGCTGAGTTGTTGAGGGTATCACTAAGTCGCTATGGCCAGCCTCAAATTTGCAATCCTCCTGCCTCAGTTTCCCAAAATAGCTCACCCATCTCCATCACTAGATTTTGAAATTATTTTACTAGGTTAAGATGAGCACTTGAGAAATCAGTTAATAAAAGAAAAAGGAAATGGAATAGAATTGAAAATATCAGCTTATATAAAAAGTCCTATAATAGTGAAATTTGTTTCATTTAAATGCATTATATGTGGTTTTTTTATTTATTATTTTTGGGGCGGCAGGTACCAGGGATTGAACTCGGGAGCACTCGGCCACTGAGCCACATCCCCCAGCCCTATTTCTTCTTTATATTTATTTTTTAGTTGTAGTTGGACACAATACCTTTATTTTATTTATCTATTTTTATGTGAATCAAGCCCAGGGCCTTGCATGTGCTAGGGAAGTGCTCTACCACTGAGCCACAACCCCAGCTCCCCCAGCCCTATTTTGTATTTTTTTTTAAATATTTTTTTAGTTGTAGGTGAACATAATACCTTTGTCTTATTTATTTTATTTTTTTTATGTTGGTGCTGAGGTTTGAACCCAGTGCCTCACATGTGCGTCTTGCTTGTCTTAAGCACTCTACCACTGAACTACAAGCCCGCTTTTTTGTATTTTATTTAGAGACAGGGTCTCATGGAACAGCGTAGTGTCTCACTGTTGCTGAGGCTGGCCTTGAACTCAGATCCTCAGGCCTCAGCCCCCCAAGGCACTGGGATCATAGGCGTGTGCCACCACACCCGGCTATATGTGTTTTTTTAGACCCTGATGTATTAAAGTGTGTTTCTTATGATGGGTTGTCATTGAACAAGTCTGAGGAGCACCATTCTAGAATATTCTAACACCCTGCTGCCACCCCACAGTGCAGTCTTGCCTGTGTGTAGACGGTTGGCGTGTTTACCCTGGGCAGGCCAAAACCCTCAAATGTCGGCCTTGCTCATCAGAAATGGGAAACCAGCTCTGAGTGAAGGAGTCTCCTCATGTTCAGGTCTCAGCATGGCCCTCCCAGAGAGAAACTGTATAGAGGGAAAAAAGCACAGAAAAGTTTCTTTTTGCTTGAAAAACAGTAACAAGTCGAGGCCCTACTTACTTTGTGTGGTGGGCAACACCTTGGATGTGGGGCTGCTAGTGCCAGGCGCAGGGCTTGAACCACTGGGGACCGAGGAAAGGCTGTGTTGTCCACTGGTAGAGCTCTCTGGGGTCTTCACAGTGACAGTGGTTGGATGGTGAGAGCCTGGGCTGCCAGGTGAAGCCACAGGAGAGTTTATTGTGGTAATGGACCCTGAAGGAAGAGAGCTCGGCACCTCAGTTCTCTGAGTGGCTGTGGTGGCTGTGGGAATGTGGCCACTGCTGCTGTCTCCAGGGACAGCTGTTCCTTTGTCCGTGCTCTGGGAGGTTGCTTTTTCAATGTTGGTTAAAGTGGGAGAGGAAGACATGGTACTACCACTCCGTGTGACACTGACGGTTGTAGAGGCTGTAGTCACCGCAGGGGTGCTTGGCTGAGTCGGGTTCAAGGAACTCCCTCGGGATGTGGATGCCGAAGAGTCGGTCGTGTACGACTTGGTGGATGTTGCTGAGTCTGAAATGGCTCCTGAAGTTTGGAGCTTCGCACCTGAGACTGTGCTAGTTTTTACTGTGGTAGCCGGGGCTGCTGGTGGCGAGCCGTCCTTACCTGCTGCTGACAAAATAACACAGATCAAGACAGGGATCAGAGGGAGTTTTTTCTCTCTGCCGTCCTCTACCTCTGCTTTGGGATTCAGCGGCCTTGCTCCTATCCTGCCATTTGCCTTGCTGGGTCCGTCATGAGTCCAGAGTTTTCTGGAATTCGAGAAACTTCTAGCAGGCATATTAGAGTGAAGCAGGGGAAGTAAAAGGAAGTTCCCCAGAAGAGAAGGAAGCCAGCGGGACGGGACGGCTGCACGCTGAGCTGGTGTCCCGCCCTCCCCACCTGGGCTCCGGTCAACAGCTCTGCCCCCCAGCACCAAACGCAAGGCCCCACAGAAGATGCCAGACTGATGCTTCCTGAACTGCCCTGGCCCCGTTGCAACTATCCCAGGTTAGTCCCAACCTAGGAGAAACTGATGACCACGGGAGTCACACAAAGGATCGTTTCCATGCCGCTGTGGCCTGTGCCAAGGAAGAAGAGTGCAGAGTCTTGGGCTGTGTCCATCACGGTGGCTTAACCTCAAGTGGAAGGGGGTCAGGAAGGAAGGCCTTTTATTGGCTGATTTCACAAAATATTTATGGAGGGTACTGTGATCTGATGGGTCCTGTGTTGGTGAGAAAGCACCCACACCCACAGGGAGGTGACAGGCAGGCAGAACAAAAAAGTCAGATTCTGGTCACTACAAGAGGGATGTGACCAGTACAGAAAAGGGGTGTGGACAGGCGAAGAAAGGGGGCCCTAAGGTGACCATTATTAAGCCAAGACCTGAAGGATCCAAGGAGAATGCTGTGTGGAAAGTGGGAGGACACGTGTCTCTGACAGAGGGAAAGGGGCCAAGGGGACGGGTGCACACACGCAGCTCAGGGCAAGGGGACCTCACAAATGCAGGGCCCGTGTCTGAGCTTTTGCAGTGCTAGGGAGTGAACTCAGCGGCACTTTACCACCGAGCTACATCTCCAGCCCCTCTGAAGGTTTTGAGACAGGGCCTCACTCAGTTACCAAAGTTGGCCTTGAACTTGTGATCCTCCTGCCTCAGCCTCAAGTGACTGGGGTTATGGGAGTGCACCTCTATCCCCAGTTTAAACCAGACATTCTATTTTTTTTCTAGTTGTAAATGGAGATAATACCTTCATTTTTTATTTGTTTTTATTTTATGTGGTGCCAGGGCCTCACGCATGCTAGGCAAGTGCTCTGCCACCGAGCCACAACCTCAGCCCCCTAAACCAGACATTTCTGAGAGTATAAGAAGGTGCTCTTAAAAACTGTCCCCTTGGTAAAATGAAACCTAAGCTCAGAGGTCCAAATAAGGATTTTTGGATTTTATTCTGTGTAAAGATGCCGTGGAAGGTGCTAAGGCAAGGAAGGTGCACAGGTGAGACACAGGCTTTGCTCAGAGCTGCTCTCCGGCAGTCCTGCAGGGGAAAGGGATCAAGCCAGACAGGAGGGACTGTGACTGTTCGAGGAGATGGGCTGCTTGCTGATGCACCAAGTGAGAGGAAGGACAGCAGAAGGGAGGGCCTGGTGGGAAGGGAGGTCATGGACCTGAGCTGCTCCCTGGAACCAGTCGGCACCTGTACCATCTGCCTCTGCTTGGGCACTTCCCCACCCAAGTGCCTCCTCTCTCAGGCTGAAAACACCAGATACCTGCGTCTCCAGCCCCCCAGGGACAAGCACAAGCATGTCTCAGCAGCTCACGGTTGGGTCCTCTATTGCCAGCTAGGGAGGGAAGAGACCACAGACCAGGAGGAACTCTGGTGGCACACACTCACTTTGCTACTGAGAGGCAGAAGTTTCTCAGGAGCCCCTAGAGGGGCCCAAGGCAGTCAGAATTCTAAGTAACAGGGCTCTACCCGGTATCCTACGGCATCTTGTGCATGAGAAGTCTAAGAAGTGGCTTTGGTGGGACTGAGTATATCTGCCACAAACGAATGAAAGGCCCATTTACCAGGATGCATGTTAAAAATCAATGTAAGCTTGGCACAGGGGCACACATCTACAATCTCAGCAACTCAGGAGGCTGAGGCAGGACGATCCCACGTTTGAGGCCAGCCTCAGCAACTTAGTGAGACCCTCAGCAATTTAACGAGACCCTGTCTCAAAATAAAAAATAGAAACAACTAGTTCGGTGGTAAAGTACCCTGTGTTCAATCTCCAGTACTTGTTGGTGGCTGAGGGGGTGGGAGGGGTTCAAGGCGAAGCTCGTTTGACAGGGGTCTCCCCTTCTTATAGTTCATAAAGTAATGTGCTTCTTATCATTGATGGTGTCTTTTGTCAAAAGATACTATGAGAGGTATCAGCACAGTTAGGGCATCATGGAGTGGGATGGTCACTTCTTCCTGTGGTAAACTGCTGAAAACTATTGATATTTTGCACTGGATTCTTCTTTGCCATGGAAGTCCCATGCATTAGAGGACATTTAGCGACCTCACTGGCCTCTGTCCAGTAGATGCAAGTAACACACACACATGCCCTTCTCCAGCTGTGACAACTAAAAATGTCTCCAGATATTGCTAAATGTCCCCTGGGGGGATAAATAAACACTACTCCATTAAAACTACTAGTATAAGTAAAGAAAGAGTAACTTGAATTCCTAAATTCCATCATCAATTGCTGTTTTGGGTTTGGTTTGGTACTGGGGATTGAACGCAGGGTTGCCCCACCATTGAGCCCCAGCCCCAGCCCTTTTTAAAAATATACATTCTATTTAGAGACAGGGTCTCAGTAGGTTGCTTAGGGCCTTGCTTAGTTGCTGAGACTGACTTTGAACTTGCAATCCCCTTGCCTCAGCCTCCCGAGCTGCTGGGATTACAGGCATGAGCCACTGTGCCCAGTTAGGGATTGCTTCTTCTTTGCAGCTAAAGAGCTGAAAAGTCCAAAAGACAGATACTTGATCCCATGAGTTGGCAAACTACAGTGTTAATTTAATTTGCAGCCTCACGGTGCTCCATGTGGAAACAGAACCTTGACTGATTGGGTGGGGGACCTGGAGGATGGGGATGAAGACTACTTGTAATCTCCATCATCAATGGAATTTATTTGCCAATCCTTTCAACCACCATTCTCCTATCTGTTCAGGTTGCTCTGACCTTGTTTAAGGCTCTCAA
Source organism: Callospermophilus lateralis (assembly GCF_048772815.1). NCBI lineage: Eukaryota > Metazoa > Chordata > Mammalia > Rodentia > Sciuridae > Callospermophilus > Callospermophilus lateralis. The sequence continues at coordinate 22,619,628 of NC_135305.1, read as the reverse complement.
TAACCTCAGCAGGACTCACCCAATCAACGGAGCAGAAGCCAAATCTCCTCAGTATTCGAACCACTCTCATTTTCTTCAAACCTACTGACAGTCAAGATTCTAATTCTAGTAGGACCCAGAGGTACACAGTCTCACCTAGAAGAATGCTTATACACTAAAAATACCTGCAGAGACCCACACATCTACAGTCATCTGATCCTTGAAAAAGGTACCCAAAATATATATTGGAGATAAAACAGCCTTTTAAACAAATGGTGCTGGCACAACTGGTTGTTCATATTTAAAAGAATGAAACTAGACCTTTATCTCTCACCCTGCACAAAAATCAACTCAAACTGGATCAGAGACCTCAGAATTAGTCCAGTAACTATGCAACTTCCAGAAGAAAATGTAGGTTCAACACTTGTTTAGGCACAGGCAAGACTTCCTCAACAGGACCCCTAAAGTTCAGGAAATAATGCCAGAGTTAATAAATGGGATGGCATCAAATTAAAAAGCTTTTGCACAGTCAAGGAAACAAATAGGAATGTGAAGAGAGAGCCCACAGAGTGGAAGAAAACCTTTGCTAGCTACTTTTCTGACTGAGGATTAATGTCTAGAATATATAAAGAACTCAAAAATCTTCACACCACAAAAATTAACACGTGGGCAAACGAATTAAACAGACGTTTCTCAAAGGAAGTACAAATGGCCAACAAATGTTCGAAAAATGTTCACATCATTAATAATTAGGAAAATGCAAATCAAAACTGCACCGAGAGTTCAGCTTACACCAGTCAGAATGGAAGTCATCAAGAATACAAATAGTAAATGCTGGGGAGGATGTGGAGGAAAAAAGAATTTACCACCCAACTGTTGGTTGGATGGTAAATTAGTACAACCGCTAAGGAAATCAGCATGGAGCTTCCTCAAAGTAGAAGACATCAAACCACCATATGATCCACTTATACCGCTCCTCGGTATCTATCCTGAAGAGTTAAAGTAATCCCGTTATAGTGATGCATGCAAACCCGTGTTTGTAGTAGCCAAACCATAGAACTAGCTTAGATATCCATCAATAGATACATGGATCAAGAAAATATGGTAAATATACACAATGGAATTTTATTCAGCCATAAAGAAAAATGAAATTATGTCACTTGCAGAGAAATGGATGGAACTGGAGATTGTGTTAAGCAAAAAAGTCAAAATTCAGAAGATCGAGAGTTGTATGTTTTCTTCACTTGTGGAAGCTAGAGAGGAAAAAGGAACAGAAAGGTAGGGGCGAATTTCCTAAAAAAAAAACACGGAGATCAGTAGAGGAAAGGGTTCAAGGATGGGAGTCAGGGAGGGAGGGGGAAAGGGCTGGGGAGTGACACTGGCCAAATGACATTGTGCGCATGTATGAATATGTAACAACAAACCCCAGCAATATGTACAACCATAATACACGGGTAAAAAAACGTGAGAAAAAAAAATAAAAATACCTGTAGGAAGAAATGTAGCCAATACATAGCTGTGTTTACCAACATGGGTAACGCATACCAGAGGCTTTACGTTCAACACACTGGCTCAAGCAGCTAGGAGCAGTTCTAATTGTTTCCGTAGCTGGCCGAAACCAGGCCTCCATGGTAGCCCACGTTAAGTCGATCCGCTGCCATGGCTGGAGTGTGCTTTGCCCCCCAAAGGTGCACTTGCTGCACGCTTGACCCCCAGTATAACAATGTTGGAAGGAGTGGGACTTTTAAGAGGCAGGATGTGATGGGAGGTGCCTGGGTCATGACTGCCCTCATGGTCTCCTGGAGTGGGCTAGGTCTTACAGGAGTGGATGACTTCCTGTGAGAGCCTGTTCTCATAACACAAGAAGCCTGGTCCTCTCTGTCTTACTTGACCCCTCACCATGTGAGCTCTCTTTATAGGCACTCCTGCCATATGATACCACCTGCCAAGGGGCCCTCACGAGCCACTAACACCATGCTGTTTGGACTTCCCACCCATCATGAACCAAATAAACCTTTTTTCTTAGTAAAGTACCCAGCTTCAAGTGCTTTATCATAGAGACACAACATGGACTGTAACAGATGAGTTTTACCAGAAATTCCCTGCAATAATGTTAGAAGAAATCCAAAGCCTTGGAGAGATACAAGAGTGTTTTATCTTGTATGACTGGACCACTCAAAACTCTCTGTTTGTTCCCTAAAAGAGCTCAAAGGATACTCCATTCACAAGGCTTTCAGAAATAAAGGATTTCATGAGTTCTAATTCTCTGAAGTGATGACAGCAATTGACTGAAGCTCACACTTTGATATAGTTTGTTTAATCTAAGTGGTTCATAAAATAATAGTGCACCTTAAAACTGATGGTGGTTTGAATTTGATTAAATTTGAGATCTAATTGGGAGGGCTGTTAGCAGATTGTAAGATCTTTGCTGTGGCTGTTCCTCATTGGGCAGATGTTAGTAGGAAATGCTGATTTCAGTGGAAGAAAACTAAACCACTTGGGTAGTAGAGACAAGAGTAGAATTTAATTTCCAGGGGAAAAGCTATGTGTAATTCCATAATAGCAACAAAACCAGCATGAACAACAGCTAAAAAATCACTTGTTCTAAGGATTAAAATGGATGGGCAGTTCACTGGTGTCCCGTTCCTACTATGGGCCCAGCACATGAGGCCTGGGTTGAAGGATAATAAAGAACAGTCACTCACACGGTTCCCAGGACTCTGAAGGAGCGGACTCTTCAGTGACGTGTATACTTCTTGCAAAAGGTTGCTGTGGCTTAATACCACACAAATGCATTTCCCCCTTGATTGACAGGACCAAGCTCCCTATGGAGCCCTGGGGAAGAATCTTTCCTTACCTCCTCCAAGCATTTCTTGATCTCCCTGGCTTGTAGTTATCACTACGATCTCTGACTCCATCAACACGCATCTCTAGATCTCTGTGCATGGCAAAGGGCGGTTGGGGGGGGGGGGGGTTCTGGGAATTGAGCCCAGGGCCTTGCATGTGCTAAGTACATTCTCTCCCACTGAGCTACACCCCCAGCTGCTCCCCTCATAAGGACACATTGGATTTAAGGACTGTCCTAATCCAGTATGATTTTATCTTGTCCCGATTACATCTGCAAAGACCTATTTCCAATTAAGGTAAAATCCACAATGTTACAGTTTAGTGGTGAGGTGTTCCCCTAAAGCTTACATGTGAGACAATGCAAGAAGATTCAGGAGAAATGATTGGGTTGGGAGAGTCTTAACCCAATCAGTGAATTGATCACCCGAGTGGTCACTGAAGGCAGGTGGGGTGTTTCTGGAGGAGGTGGGGCATTGAGAACATGGCTTTGGGTACATATTGCACTTGGCAGGTAGAGATGTCTCCCTCTGCTTCCTCATCATCACTGTGAGCTGCATCCCCTGCCACACTCTTCTACCATGATGTCCTGCCTCACCTTGAGCCCGGAGGAATGGAGCCAGCTGTCCGTGGACTGAGACCTCTGAAACCGTGAGCCCCCAAATAAACTTTTCCTCCTCTATTGTTCTTGTCAGGTCTTTTAGGGAGATCAGTGAAAAAGCTGACTACATACAGCGTCAGGGGATGGGCCCTGAACATATCCTTGCGGGCCTGACCATTGAGCCTCCTGATCTTCCCCTATATCCTCCTTCTACGAGAATCAGGGTCTCAGTTTCAAACATTAGAAACCAATTCTGTGCTTTCAACAGAAAGTGAATTTATTAAGAAGAGAATCAGTTAGCTAATAAAACCCTGGGGTAGCCAAAGAATCAGGCTTCAGTCAGAAGCCGGGTCCAGACTCTCCCACACTGCTCTGGTGAGGTCATGGTCTGCTACCACCCAGGGTACCACAGTGAGCACCACTGACGCCATGAAGGCGGATTCTAGACTGCATTTCTGAGAGATGCAGCCCTCAGGGACACTGTTGGTCAGAGGTCCCTCCATTTACTTTTATGACTGGGCACCACAGGGAATCCCCTGGGTCCCATCCATATTCCTCCCTGCTTCATTATTTAGCAGCAAGAGACTCACAGCAAGAAGAGTAGACCCGGGCTGGGCTTGTGCTCAGTGGCAGAGCGCTTGCCTAGCACGTGCGAGGCCCTGGGTTGGATTCTCAGCACTGCGAATAAATAAAGTGAAGATCTACTGACAACTAAAAAATATTTTAAAATATTAAATATAAAAATATTAAATATAAAAAAATGTTTTTTTAAAAAAAGAAGAGTAAATCTTAAAGCTTAGTGCTCCGCGGACTCGGCCTTGCGGTGAGTCCCGTGGAGAAGCTCTGTGCTCTGCGGGCCACTGTGGTGGGACAAGGAAGGCCTTCCAAGTCTGTGTGCAGAGCGGGGCCAGCACAGGTCCAGAAGGTGCTGCTTTAGCAGTCTCCCTACCCCAAGGCCACTTAGTCGTGAACTTGTCAAGCAGCCATGAGGTGACAGAGAAAGAAGGGAACTGACATACACAAGGAGCCATCTAGACCACCAGATTCCCCAGAGCCTCCCCGAGTGACACACAGCCACACTCTCCAGAGGCACCCAGGCCATCTGTGCCTAAATCCCATGCACCACTCCTGCTCCCTCCAAGTTCCTAAGAGCACTCGCTATTGACTGTAAACCTGCTCACATCCTCACCTCAGAGTCACTCTCCTTCAAAATAAGTAAGTAAATAAACAAACAGCCATGAAACGCACTGTTCAAAGTCCTGGCCATTGGAAGAATTTTCTTCCCAGCCTTTTCTTTAGGGTCTCCCCTAAATAGGGCTGTTATCCTCTAGCAGCCCACTGGTGGCACCTGTGGCCAGCACCAGCCCGTTATCCCACACCATCTACAGCTTGACCTCCACACTCCTCAGACAGCTGATCACAGGGCACCAGCTCCCTCTGGCCCTGGAGAATGGACTGAGGGGAGGGGCCACCTGCTGAGGATACAAGGCACCCTAGAATTTTCATGAGTCTTTCTTTAGCACCTACTCAGGCTAAATCTGATAATGGAAAGCTGCAAAATAATCCTTGGGAAAAACAGGAGGTATGAAGTAATGATGATAAAAATCAACAATGAAATAGAAACCAAAATCCAATAGCAGAAATAAAAAACAAAAAAAGAATTTTGGTCTTGTTTTTCTTTTTGAAATTGGGTCTCACTATGTTGACCTGAGTAGACTTGAACTCCTGGGCTTAAACAATCCTCCCGCCTCAGCCTCCCAAGTAGCAGGGACCAAAAGCATGTGCCACCACACCTGGCAATCAATCAGTCAATCAATCAATGATTTCTTAAGGGTAATAAATAATAAAACCTTTGGGGAAATTAATCAAAGGGGAAAATCCAAAGGCATAAATAATAAGATTTTAAAATAATAACAGATATTTAAAGCATAGGTCATTATGAACGAATGCTGATAAATTTGAGGCAGAAAAGATGGACATTTTCCTTTAAAAAAACTTCAGAGTAACTGTAGAAGAAATAATAATTTGTCCTATGATTGAAAAGAAAGTGAATAGGTAATCATTACTTCTCCAAAAGTGGGTTTGAAGATCAAATAATTCTAGCCTTGCACAAACTTTCCATAACACAGTCTTCTCTACTGCAAAATATCTGTAAAAAGAATTAGTTTATAATAATAGTGATTGGCCATTTATAATGATAGTGATTGACCATTAACAAAACATGAACAGTACAAGCCAAAGAAAGAGACTGATGGCTTCATCGAAGTTAACAACTTGTGTTCACCAAAAGAAATCACAGGACGTACAGTTTCAGCCAACAAGAGCAGAGATGCTGAGCAAGGTGTGGTCTTACCATCTGTAATCCCAGCTACTCAGGAGGCTCAGGCAGGAGGAGTGCTAGTTTTGAGGCCAGCCTTGACAATTTAGCAAGACCCTGACTCAAAATAAAAAACACAAAGTACCTGCCTAGCATGTGTGAGGTCCTGGGATTAATCCCAGGTACTAAAATTTATTAATAATAATAATAATAATAATAAAGAAGAGAGATCTGGAACAAAAAACAAAAAACAAAAACAAACAAAAAAAAACTTCACTCTTATTCCTACAACAAAAAAAGGACTGAGAAACCAAAAAAGAATGATGACTCTTCCTCAGCCCATTGGAGAACTGAGGTCATGAGGGAAAATTCTACACTGAAAACTGGAGGCAGGGGGCGACTTCAGGAAAAACTGGCCAGAGCATTCGCTTACCCGGGGACAGCCAGCTAAAAGATTTTTCCATTTGTTCCTTCGCTCACTGCGATGCTGGGAACGGATCTCAAGACCTAGTGCATGTTAAGGGCTCTGCCATCAAGCTAACGCCCCAGCTCCAGGTAAATTTTTACATGAATAGCTAAAGGCCGGGCACAGGCTTGTGAAAGTGCAAAGCTCTAGGAGCATGCACATCAAAAGGTTTCCAGCAGATCGTGAGAAGGAAGCCAACAGCCGGGCACAGTGGTGCACGCCTGTGATCCCAGTGGCTTGGGAGGCTGAGGCAGGAGGACTGTGAGTTCAAAGCCAACCTCAGCAACTTAGCGAGATTCTGTCTCTAAAGAAAATATAAAATATAAAGCAGGCTGGGGATGTGACTCAGTGATTAAGTGACCCTGGGTTCAATCCCCAGTCCCGCTAAAAAGGAAGGAAGCCATTGCTGAAACTCCAGGCAGGCCCATATCCTTTAAGAAGCGCAGGGTAGGAAGCCCTCTGAGCCAGAGAAGAGAAAGGAACAGTGACAAAGTCCTTGAAGGGCCATGTGCTAAGCAGAACATGGAGGGAAGAGGCAGGAAGGCTGGTGAAGGTCATGCCCTCAAGCAGCAAGTTACCAGTGCCTAAGTGACTCTTAATCAGAACATCGGAGAATGTCCCTCCCCTGCTCCACAATGCCAGCAAGTGGGTGTAACAACGGATACTGCTGGGGGTAGCCAGATAAGGGAGACTCTCAGAGGACCATCAAAAAAGACCCACAGCCAGGCAGAGAGAAGGGCGGTGTTACTGAAGGACTTTGTGGGGTGCACTGAAGTTTCTATAGCAACAGCAGACATCAAGCACAACCCCGAACTAGATCAATAAAAACCCACACTAAAGACATAGCAGAAGAAAAGTGCCTCTGGTTGCCATGGGCAACCACTGATGGACCTTCCGTCTAAAGATCTGCCTATCCTGGACACGTCATGTACATGTTATCATACAGTATGGGGTCTTCTGACAAAGTTTATCTGCAAGCTTTCCTTCTGCCTTTTATTTTCAAAGTTCATTCATGTTGTAACCTGTGTCACAATCCGCTGAATGATATTCCACTACATGGATCGCCTACATTTGGTTTATCCATTCAGCATTTGATGAACATTTGGGTTATTTCAACATTTAAGCTATTCTGAATAACGCTGCTATGAGTATTTGTGTACGGGTTTTTTACACAGACGTATGTTTTTGTTTCTCTTGGATATAGACCTAGGAGTGGAAGTGCTAAGTCATAAGGTAACTCTGTGTTTAGCATTTTGAAGAACTGCCAAACTATTCTGCACAGTGGGTACACATTTGACGTGGCAACCACCAGTGTTTGTGGGTCCAGTTTTCTTGCCTCCTCACCAACAATTTCATCTGCCCTCTTCATTATGGCCATGTTAGTGGACATGAAGTGGTTCCTCACTGTAGTGTTAATTTTCGTTTCCCTGATGACTAATCAAATCCGGCACTATATAAAAAAGACAGTATATCACAACCAAGGGATGTTCATCTCAAGGACAGTTCAGAACTTGAAAATAAACATTCTCTAAGAAATAAAAACCAGGGTTGGGGATACAGCTCAGTTGGCAGAGTGTTTGCCTTATAAGCACAAGGCCCTGGGTTCAGTCCCCAGCACCACTAAATAAATAAATAAATAAATAAATAAATAAATAAAAATAAAAGCCAGCAATGGAAAAGAACTTCCCTTACCCAACAAATGATGTGTCCAAGTAGACCTACATCCTATGTCACAGTTATTGAAAGATGAGTGTCTTGCCCTGAAGTTTGGGGGAAAGACAAGGATACCCTCTCTCACTGCTATTGAACATTATACTAAAGTCCTGGCCAATTCCATAGGGGAAAATTTTTTCTTAAAACTCAACAAAAGCCTGGTGCTGTGACACCCACCTATAATCCCCGCTACTTGGGAGGCTGAGGCAGGAGGATGGCAAGTTCCCGGCCTGACTCAGCAATTCAGTGAGACCTTATCTCAAAAGGGCTGGGGGTATAGTTCAGTGGTATCTCACCCTGGGTTCAACTCCTAGCACTGCAAAAATAAAGAACTCAACAATTAAAAAAAAAGAAAAATTTTAACGGGCAAAAGATCTACAAGGAAAATTTGCCAAAGATATTCAGATGATAAACACGAAAGGATGCTCAACATCTTCAGTCATAAGGCAAATGAAAATTAAAACTACGATGCAATACCATTATATAACTATTAGAATAGCTAAAATCAAATGGACAGTAGCAAATGCACAACAGGAACTCTCAAACAAGGCTGCTCAGATTGCCAGCTAGCACAGTGCTCTGCCAACAGCCTAGTGCTGCCTTTTAAGTTAAGCATATGTTTACCATGTGACCCAGCAGTTCCATTCTAGGAAAAGAAATAAAAACTTGTGGTCACAAAAAAACATAAGTGCACATGTCTATAGCAGTATTATTTATAATCACTCAAAACTGGAAACCACCAAGATGTTCTTCCACAAGTGGATGGATAAGAAAACTGGTATGTCCACTCAACAAGTACCCAACAGGAACAAGGAACGAACCTTGTTCATAGCAGCATAGATCAACTGGAAATTTATGTATTTTGCTAAGTGAAAGAAGCCAGGGAGGCTACATAGTAATTTGATTCCATTTTATGATATTATGGAAAAGTTAAAAACATAGGAATAGAAAACAGATCCGTGGTTACCAGAGGTGAAGGGATGGGGGATAGGAACTCCTCCACTCCACACAAGGTTATTTTTAAGACAATGGAATTGCTATGCATCATACTAGGGTGATAGACACAGGTCTACCTTTGTTAAAACCCACAGAATCATAAATCCTATAGAGTTAGCTTCATTTAACACAAAGTTAGAAAAAGACTCAATTGAGATCTTCAGGAAGTTCCAGGATGCAGTGGAGACTCAGAAAGTAAGTTTACACACAATGTAGGACATAAACTCACCGGAGGACAGGGTAGCAGGTGTGTAAGTTTTTCCTCCAATAATGAAAAAACTGGCTCATGTTTTCTGTATTTGTTTAATTATGCATTTGTTTTAGTCAGTTTTTTCACTGCTGTGACTAAAAGACACAACCGGAACAATTGTAGGGGAGGAAAAGTTTATTTAGGGGCTCATGGTTTTAAAGGACTCAATCCATAGATAGCTGACTCCATTCCTCAGGCTCAAGGTAAAGATGAACATTATGGTGGGGTGTGTGGCAGAGGGAAGTGGCTCACATGATGATCACAAGCACAGGGAGACTCCACTTGCGAGATATAAAATATATATACCCCAAAGCCACACCCCCAAAGCCCAGCTCCTCTGCCACACCTACCAGCCTTCGGTCACCACTGAGTTAATCCCCATCAGAAGATTAATTCACTGATTGGGTTAAGACTCTCATAACCTAACCAATTCAACTCCGAAAAGTCTTGCATTGTCTCACACATGAGCTTTTGGAAGATACCTCACATTCAACCCTACAGTACATGTGAGGTTGAGACGAAATTGTAACCCATATCCTTGGGGAAACTGTAACCCATATCCTTGAGAGAAACAATTTTGTCTATTTTACACACAGTTCTTTATGTTACAGTATCCAGTCAAAAGGCCACTCTTAGGGACTACAAATAAGCAAGGGGACGCGGAGGAGGGTCCTGAACCCAGGATACCTAAGAACGAGGCCAGTACCGCCTCATACAGATGGAGAGACAGAAATAAAGCAATGTGGGTACTTACAGTGAAGTACCAAAATGTGTACTTCCTAGCTCTGTCCACAGAGAGCATCTAGAAGCAGTGATCAACAAGCAGCACAGAGCACGCGCAGTGCCCAGATTTTTTCTAGTACCATTCTCCAATAAAATAAGTAGGGCTCCCTGGAGAAATTACTTGATTCTCAGCAAATCCACAGGGGAAATTTTTTTCAGTAGACATGGGGAAGATGCAAGATGAGCCGGAATATCTGATAATGCCAGAAAGTGAGAAACTGCTAAACAACAAGACCCCAAGAAGCAGTCCAGTTCAAAAGACATAGGACACAATTCTGGAAAAGGGGCACACCTGAGAGAGCTCCCAGTGAGCAACTGAATAAAAGAGCTGGGGAGGTAGCTCAGGGGTAGAATGCCCCCTGTGTTCAGTCCCCAGTAACACAAGCAAAGCAGAAGAATTAAACAGGTCCTCATAGGTGGAGAGGAATGATACAAATAGCCCATGAACATCAAAAAAAATGTTAGTAATGAGGGAAATGCAAAATAAGAAGGAATTATCATTTCAAACCCAACAGAATGGTAAAAATTTTAAAATCAGACAAGCAGCAGCAAAACTATGGAGAGGTATAAATTGGTACACACACTTGGAAAATAGTATAGCCCCAAAGTTTCTGGGTCAGCCAGTCTAGAACAGAACACGAGAACCTGCCCTTCTAAGGAGTTCCCAGACGACTCTGATGCTGCTGGTCAAAGGACCACACTTGAGGAATAAAACTCCACTGCCAGGTGGCATTCCGCGCCAGGTGGAGGCGTGGTATCACGAACTTAAATCCAATTAGCCAGACTGTGCGAGTCTCCTCTGGCAGAGGATGGGAGGTGGAGGTGCTGGCTCCCCTGGGCTTTGTAGGTGAGCGTGACGGCAGGAGAGGTTGCGAGGGCTTGGGGGTATCTGCCAGACGTGGATTATGATGACATACTAGGAAATACAGGATGGGTCTAGAGGAAAATAAAGGTCATAGACTGAGAAAGGCCACAGGCTGGCCATCTCTCTCTCTCTCTCTCTCTCTCTCTCTCTCTCTCTCTCTTTGGTACTGGGGATTGAATCCAGGGGCACTCAACCACTATGCACATCCCTTTTATATTTTATTTAGAGACAGGGTTTCACTAATCCCTTAGGACCTCACTAAATCGTTGAGGCTGGCTTTGAACTCGCGAACCTCCTGACTCAGCCCCCTGAGCAGCTCAGAGTACAGGTGTGCACCACCATGCCCGGCAGACTGGCCATCCTGAGCTCAAGCATCGTGATATGAGTACAAAGTCCACCCTCTGTATCCGCGTGCTTCACATCTGCAGATTACACTACCAGATTAGAACTATTTGAAAAAAAAGAGCCAGGTGCACTGTTGCATTCCTGTAATCCAGGCTACTAGGAGGCTGAGGCAGGAGGATCACAATTTGAGGTCATCTTTTTTTTTAGGGGGAGGGGAGGGGAGGGGCGTGGTGCTGGGATTGAACCCAGGGCCTTGTGCATGCCAGGCAAGCACTCAACTGACTGAGCTATATCCCCAGTCGAGGGTGTGTCTTAAAATAAGGAATTAAAAGAGTGGGATGTAGCTCAGTATTAGAGTGCTCCAGTGTTCAATCCCCAGTACTGGGAAAAAAAAAAAATTTTTTTTTTTTAAATAAAAATCTGTGTCTGTACTAAACATGCACAGACTTTGTCATTATTCCCTAAACAATATACTATAACAACTATTTACATAACATTGATATTGCATTAGGTAGTGCAGGCAATCTAGAGATGATTTAAAGTATGATATGCAAATACTGGGCCATTATATACAGGGGGCTCAAGCACCTGTGGATCTGGGTATCTGTGGGGTGGTGAGAAGGGGAAGTTCCTGGAGCCAGTCTCCCGCAGACACTAGGGATGACTAGGGATGACTGCGCTATGGTTTGGATGTGGTGTCTCCCAAAAGCTCACGTGGGAGACAATGCAAGAAGATTCAGAGGAGAAAAGCTTGGGTTTCGAGAGACTCAGTCCAATCAGTCAATTCATCTCTGATTAACTGAGTGGTAACTGAAGGCAAGCAGGGTGTGGCAGGGGAGGGGGCACTGGGGGCGTGGCTGGGGAGTGCAGTCTCCCTTTGCCTGCTGATCACCACACTCTTCTGCCCCAAGAATGGAGCCCGCCTTCTATGGACCGAGACCTCTGAAACCATGAGCCCCTCAAACTTTTCCTCCCCTGCTGCTGTGCTGGTCAGGTCTTCTAGTCCCAGCAGCGAAGAAGCTGAGACACCGTGCGCCGGCCAGTGTTGGTCTGCAGGCAGCGGCGATCTAAGAACAGAGTTCTCGGCGCTCCGTTTCAGAAGTGGTGCGGCCGGGGGTGGCGATGAAGTTCAGGGGGCAACAAGGGAGTGGCTGGGGAAGTAGAGAGGGGCAGGACGGAGTCCAGAAACAGAGGCTGGCATCCCACCGTTCACCCCAGTGGGTCCTGAAGTCACTGAGAATGAGAAAGACGCCAGGAACCGCTCAGCAGAGAATCGCAGACACCCACGGGGAGGACATGACACGGACACTGTGTCCTGAAGGCCAAGCCAGCCGGGTGCCAGTTCCTCCAGCAGGGTGGAGGATGGAAGTGGAGGAGAAGGCCAACTCAGTCTCCTCTCAGAGAGCGGTGAGCACTGCTTAAACCCTCCATGAGGGCTGCTTCCTCCTCTCCCTGGCCGTTTCCAGACCTGGGACTGACTCTTGACTATTAATAGCAGGAAAGGAAACTCGAAAGAATGCCCCAGGAAGAGGGTGTGTGGAAGGCAGGCAGGAAAGCAAGGGGACGGGAGGTCCAGGCCTGGACACTCGTATCTGCCTCTCCTTCCTCCCTCCCTCACGCCCAGCTCATCACCCCAGCTGTCATCTCCGTGGAAGTGGAACCCTCCAACTCCAAGGGTAGAGAGTGCGATTCCAGCTGCTGTCCTTCAGGATGGGTATGATCAAGGGGAGCACACAGATGGGAGAGAGGGCCTTCTGGTCCTGATCTGCCTCAGCCCCTGAGGCCCGAGGCACATCACCTTGAAACTGTGAAGTGGGCCATGATATTTATGGACCCGCAAGATGTGGTTGCACTTCCTGACCCATGATTCATACTCTTAAGTCTGCTTCTGCTGCCACTTCAGAGCCACCCCACACAGCCACTGCGGAAGGCTTGCTCGGGGCCTCTCTGAGGCTTCAGGCAAAGCCTTTTCCGAGGACTGCCCAACCTCAACACATTTTGTTCCAGCAGGTCACCTGCTTGGTGAGCCCCTTCCTCCCCAGAGCTCCTGTCATTGGAAGGACATCACGATGTGATGCTGTCCCAGGCTCGGCCAAGTCGCGCCCTTCCCAGTTCTCCAGGGCCCATTCTTTATTGCCAGGTTCTGGGTGACAGCTGAGAAAGACAGCAGAGAAGAATGGCCTGGGAGAGGGGCCCAGGCTCACTGCAGGCCCGCCTAGCACCTTCTCCAGGCCAGTACACCAGGGCTCCATTTCCCACTGTGTGCAGCCAAACACACACACACACACACACACACACACACACACACTCCCCTACCTTCATTCTGAAAGACATGGTCTACCCGTCTCAGGTTTTATTATTTAAGTCAGCACCCCTCAGGGGGGTCTTTACCACCCGTCTCCACACAGTCTGGCCTTCCTTCCCCACCACTCCCTCTCTGCTGAACGGGGCTCATGTTATAATTTAGATATGAAGTGCCCCCCAAAGCTCATGTGTGATGCAATGCAAGAAAGCTTACAGGTGAAATGATTTAAAATCTGCTGGTAGGTATTAACTGGGGGGTAACTAGGCAGATAGGCCGTGGCTGGAGGAGGCAAGTTCCGGGGCATTTACTGGTCTCTTTGGGGTATACCCTTTGATCCAGGGGAGCCTGGCTTAGTCTCTTTCCTCCACCACCCTCTTCTGCCAAGACGTTCTGCCTCGCCTTGGGTCCAGGGTCATGGAGGTGGCCATCCACAGACTGAGCCCTCTGCAACTGTGAGCGCCAAATGAGCTTTTTCTACTCTGTTGTTCTTGTTGGGCCTTTTGGCCACCGTGATGAAAAAAATGACCCAAATAGCTCAGTTCCTCCTTCCGAAGGTCCTTCCGGACTCCCCTCCAGCCCAGCGCAGATCCTCTCCTCAGAATCTGTGTGCTCCAGGTTTCTGCTCTGGGGATCCCGTTAGTCCTATACCCGCTTCACAGAACCACTCAGCCGTGGGCTTTAAGAAAGCTGGCTGGCCCCCTCCCGGCCTCCAGGTGCTCCTGGTGCTCGAGGTGGGCTCTGGTCTGGGGAGACAGCACCGGCAGAGGACTCCCCGGGAGAGAAGTCAGACTGGGGGGCCGGGAACCTGGAGTGGGGACCCAGGCACTGAGTCACCTCACTTCTGCCACCCAGCTCTGGCCACCTCCCAGGCTGCACTGAGCCTGGGTGGCACTTGGATCCTCTCTGCCTTGTGGGTCCTTGCATTAGCTTCCTGTGGCTGCCGTCAGTCACCATGAAGGCTTTCAGACCACAGAACTGTGTGACCCCCAGCACGTCTCTCTTCTGCCTTCTCTGGGCGGCTTCTCTAGTGTGGTCTCCATGTGGAAAATGGGGACATGAGGACACTGCCCCTGGTGTTGCTCTCTGTACCGTGAGTATTAGGGATTAAACTCAAGGATACTCAGCACTAAGCTATATCCCAGCTCTTTTTTATTTTTTATTTTTGAAACAGGGTCTCCCCAAGTTGCTGATTATCTTCCTGCTATAATTGCTGAGGGTGGCCTTAAACTTGTGATCCTCCTGCCTCGGCCTCCCAAGCTGCTGGGACTTCAGGTCTGCATCTCAGCGCCTGGCCTCTCTGTAACTATTTAAATGGCCCCCAGCTTGGGCTAAAGGCCCAAAGATGGGCCTGCTCAATTTCCTTGGCATAAGGGGTATGACAAATTGAATATGTCCTCCCTCCAAATTATGTCACAGCCCTTACCCTAAAGTGATGGAGTTAGGAAGAGGGGCCTGCAGACGGTGATTAGGTTTAGTGGAGGCCTTGAAGGCGGACCCCATGATGAGATTAATATCCTTTAAGAAGAGGAAGAACTTTCTTTCTCTTTGTCAGGTGACGTCACAGCAAGAAGGCAGCCATTTCTAATCCAAGAGGCAGGCCCTTACCAGAACCTTCAGTCTCCAAACTGACTAGAGAAATTCTGTTCTCTAGTTATTTGATACAGTATTTTGTTGTATTGTAACAAAACCTGAGCTCGCTACAGCAGGGGGGTCCTGGGTAGAGCCCATCAGAGGGGCAGCTTCCACCGTCTGGGGAGGGACGGTCCCCAATCCGCCCTCATCACCCCCACCCAGGCTGAGTGTCAGGTAGACACATGTGGCCAGGGGTTCTGGCCATGCTCCGCCCTGTCCCTTCCCGCTGCCCACTGTGAGTCTCACTACTGGACCACACCCTTCGGCCCACCTCCCCGAGCAGCCCCCTCAGGGAGACGGTCCCAGGCGTTTCCTGAGATCTGGAACTGTCTGTCCCATCAGCAAGTTTCAGCTGGCCGGCCAGGCACTCACTCCCCAGGGCAGGGCCCTGTCCACCTACATCCCGAATGCCACTGCCGAGTGGGGACAGCTGAGTGACGTGAAGGCACCCTTCACCTGCAGGCCCTGGTTCACAACACTGCTTCTTCCTCAGGCCACAGTTCCTCGTGCTTCCCTGTCCTCCGCACCTGGGAGTGGGGGCACAGGGACCTAAAGTGCCCCGGCTCCAACCTGCCACATGTCCCTGCCTCATCTCCACAGAAATAGTGAGGACAGCAGGGAAGAACCCAACCACGGAGCCCACCACCAACGGGGTGGCCAGGCAGGTGTCTCAATTTACTACCAGGGTCTTAACCTCCATCCTGCCTCCTCAGCTGTCCAAGTGGGCAGGGGTGTCCCCACAGCAGCCCACTCATACCTGTGAGCACCTAGAGCAGTGTGTGCACACAGCAAGTGCTCAGCTAACGTGGGCCACTTCCTGCAGAGCGTGCCCAAGGGAGAGGGGGCGAGGCACCTCCACTCCCCAGCCCCCACCCCCGGCTCTGGAGCAGGAGCTCCACTCCTGGAAGCTCACCCCCGCACAGGCCTTGGTCAGGGCAAGGAGGACACAGGCTTGTGCAGACCCCCTGGGCTCTTCCCCTCCAGGTTTTCAGGTGAAGCCTGACTGAGGGAGAAAAGATGGCAGCCCCAGGGGGCGTGGTCCACGGAAGACTGAGACCAGGCACTGAGGCTGAGTCTGCTGGCAGAAAGAAGAGGAAAGAGGCCTGGGTGGGGCCTGGCTCCAGGAAGTCCATCCTCCCCACCTCAGAAGCCAGGGGAGAGGGAGGGGTTGCCAGGGAAGGCCTTCCTGCTGTCCCGACTGAAGTCCTGCCCCCCACCACCACCCAGACCCCAGGCCTGGCAGGGAAGGGCTAGTCAGCTGGGGCCTCCGTCTGTCAGAGCTGGGCTCCCAGCTCCTGGGTCAGGACCACGTGGGTAGGTGGCAGAATGGAGCAGGAGGGAGCAGCTCAGCCTTTCCTGGATGCACCCTCTCTTAGGCCTGGGCTTCCAGGTCAGGGAAACGGAACTCACTCTCTTCTGCCTCTTCCCCCAACCCCCCACCTACCACCCGCACCCCCGCCGCACCCCTGCGGTCCTCTTAAGCAGTGTGGATGTTGATGAGACGCTGATAAGTGACTCCAGGGAAGACAGGGAACTAAAATGTATTAAAATAGGCCCGATGCAGTGGCTCACTCCTGTAATCCCAGCTGCTCGGGAGGCTCAGGCAGGAGGATGGCAAGTTCAAAACCAGCCTCTGCAAAAGCAAGGCATTAAGGCATTAAATAAATAAAATATACTGACCACCCCGAAGGGCCAGGTACTTCTGTCTAGTACCTCACTTAACTCTGAAAATGACACTCCATTTTGAAAGTGAGGAGTCCCTGGGGCTAGAGGAAGGGGTGGGCAGTGTTTGAGGGGGGCCCAGCTTCCTGTTGGGCAGGTGGAAGGTTTGCAGGTGGATGCTGATGATGGCTGGGAGCTGCTTACTGCACTGTCACCTACATTCTATGGTATGAATACTAGACCACAAAAAAATAAAGAAACCAAGGTGGAGAAAGGTCACCTGACCTATTCAACGCCCAGCAAGTAGGCAGTCGGGTCACTTTGGGGCACCAGCCTCAGTGAATGGCTTTTTTGCCTCCGCACCTGCATTGTGTGGGCGAGGAACTACCCCCTCAGTGGTCTAATGACAACGTGACACACTAAGGTACAACAAGCACTGGCAAACTGTTCTGCTGGTCTGTTTACTAGCTCGTCTAAGCTACTCAACTTTGCCATTGCAAGCGCAAGAGCAATCGCTGCCAGGTGAGGCTGTGTCCCAATAAAACTTTACTCACAGATACAGGCAGCCAAGCATTCAGTTTTTTTTTTTTTTTTTTTTTTGGTGTGTGGGAGGGGTGCCAGGGATTGAACTCAGGGGCACTCAACACTGAGCCACGGGGCACTCGACTACCGAGCCACATTCCCAGTCCTGTTTGTATTTTATTTAGAGACAGGGTCTCACTGAGATGCTTAGTGCCTCACCATTGCTGAGGCTGGCTTTGAACTTGAGATCCTCCTGCCTCAGCCTCCTGAGCCGCTGGGATTACAGGCAGGGATTACAGGCACGCGCCAGGCACCTGCTCACCTTTAATATATAAGATCCCTCCTGGGTCTGGGGCTAGAAGCCTGTTTCTATCCAGCTGCAACAAGTGCCACTCATACTAGCCTATATCAGGAGAAGCCCAGCCACATGACAACAAATGGCAGACAATATGTCACCAACAAAGGAAACAACACCCAAATGGTTACCTGTTCAAAACCAAATTAAAAGGCAAAAAAAATATCTAAACATTCCACCTCCAATAAGAGACATCAGGAGTGACCATGGCAAGATGGAGATCTTACAGAGGAACCCTCCCCTCTGTGCACAGAGGTCACTGCTCAGGATTTGGGATGCAGAGGAGACTGTGACCAGCCCCCTAATATCCTTGGAACCTCATAGCACCCAGTCTCAGTGGACGCCCAATAAGTGTGGTCCAGGGATGGTGCCAACAGGTGCCTCGCAGAAATGCCCAGTGCCAGCTGGTGTCGGGGCTGGGGGCTCACAGCAGCCAGGTCAGTGCACCCAGCTTGCTCTTCCCTTCCCTGCTCCTCAGCGGGTCCCTGCTTTTGGTCCCCACAGCAGCTCACCTGAGCTACCAGGCTGGAGTCTGATGGTGCGTATTGAGCATCTGCTGCCTCCACAAGTTCACGGAGGTCCTGGGAGAACATCCCCTTCCCATCCATCCATCCATCCATCCATCCGTGCTGAGGATGGCAGGCAAGTGTTCTACCACGGAGCCACCTCCCCGCTTCATAGAAACAAAAACCAAAACCACTCCATTGAAGAATTACAGACATTCAGAACACAGTGCATATCTCAGCAAAACAGGGAGTGTACCTCGGAAGCCCACCCCAGGTTCCCGCTCCATCCCCCTGGATAATCACTATTCTGATACACAGCATCACGTTAGTTCTGTCTGTTTTTAAATTTTGTATCAAGGACAGCCTGGTCATCTTCAGTCCTCTGGCTCTGGTTTCAACCACCCAGTGTGATCTGCACCCGGCGTGACTGGCTCTTCTCCGGGTGCGGACTTGGGGCCTGCTGGTGCTCAGTACAGCATTCTCCTCTGTGAACATGTCACTGGGAAGCATTCCACTGCTGATGGGCATCTGGGTGGCTTTTAATTTAGGGCCATTATGAATAGGGCTGCCATAAGCCTTGCAGACTCTGACTTTGGGGAACATCTGTGTGTACTTCAAAGAGGTCAGTGTCAAGGCTGGGCAGGGCCCGGTGCTGTGGTCCTGCAGAGCGTGGGGTGAGATGGGGCGGGAGCCTGGTCCAGTGCACACTGCACTCCAGCTCCAGGCCTCCTCACCCAGGGTCCCAGGCCATCCCTGCACGGGCAGCTCCATCTGCTCTGTGTGTCAGACCCACTTCCTGGAGGGCACCCGTCACTCTGGCGACAGGTACAGCAGAGCACTCTGGGGCCAGGGACTGCTCTCCAGCAGGCCACCCCTCCAGCTCAGCAGGCCCAGTTCCACATACTGCAGAAAGCGGTGGGGCTCCTGGACCTTAGCATCCCTTCTAGAAAATAATCAGAGGCCCAGGACTGGCAATGCCTCCCCACCCTGTTCCCCTCAGACCCTGTGACAGAGTGATGTACAACAGGGGCCAAACCCCACCCTCAGTCCCACCCCGGAGCCCCTGAGCAGGAAGCTGCTAAAGACATTCCTTGCATTGCTCATTGCTCACTAGTGTAATTCCGAGGCTGGAGGAGGAGAGGCAAGAGGAGAGCTTGGAATTCTGTCAATTGTGCCCTCAAAGGCTCGGGCCCTGCTGCTACCTGGGGCTGAGTTCACCCTGCCTCCTCTGGCTCCTTTCCCTGCCTCTGCTCCCATCCTGTGCCCTTGCCTGTCATGGATGGTCCCAACAAAAGGTGGGGGCCGAGTCCCCAAGGCTTTGTCCAGGGGCTGACGGAAGGCCTGCCCGGGGAAGGGGCTGGGTCCTTCCTGAGTTGGAAGGAGTGGACTAACCTCCTTAAAACAATACCCTGCCAGGGCCTCCTAATCCCTCCGCCTGCTGCAGACCATGTGAATCCTGATCTGTCTGGCCGGGCAGGGCGCCCAGGAGCAGCCAACCCACTGCGAGCAGGCGGGCAGGGGCAGGCTGGTGGCCAGCTGCCCCAGCTCCCCTCACCTGCCAAGACAGGCTGCCGGACAAAGGTCAGGACAACAGGACAGCACCTGGGGGAGGTGACAGAGTGCCCTTCGCCCTGTCTTAAGGTCCGTTTCAATGGCCACCTGTGTGTCTTGTTACACTTATGACCACTCTGGGACCACAGGGCAGAGGCGTCAATGTGCTCTTGCTCACACGCTGGAATTTCCTATGCATTAGGAAATTAAATATTAATTTTAAATATCTACCTATTAAATATTAATATCTACCTAAATATTAGGTAGATATTAAATATCTACCTCCATCACTGGCACTCTTCAACTTGACAGAGGCTTCCCACATTGGCCCAGATCCTGAGCCAAGTCCCTCTGTGTGTGGTGTCTCAGGGAACCCTGTGACGGGGTGTCTTTACTACATTCCTTGTGCAGACGGGAGACCTGGACTGGGGACACAGGTGACTAGACCAGGGGAGACCCCACAGCCCAGGTCAGGGAGGCGGACTGCAATCTATCCCCTGGGAAATTCACAGGCTCCACTTCCACAGAACCTTCTCTCTTGTTCCCAGGGGCCACTCTGGGTTTGGAGGTGACAATCCCACCGCCATGGAAGAGGGGACTTCTAGGCTGCCTAGTGCGCCACTTCCTCCCTCCCGGCACGGTGGCTGGGCAGGCAGCCCTCCTCCCAGGGGCGCCTGCTCTGCGACCTCGGGCACATACACACTTCCAGAGCCATGGCGCGCACACATTTGGCACTGGGCTCTTCCCTTTGCAGTAAGTTCAAAAACAACCTTGGTAAATATTTTTCTGAGGGAGCACACTGTCATTCCCACGCCACCTCCCGCCTCCCGCAGCCATGAAAGGAGGCAGATGTGTAGTTTTCTCAGCAGCCCCAGGAAACCTCTAGAGGCCAGCCTCCACTGTGGGCCTGAAGCAAACAAGGGCTGGGACCAGAGGGAAATCCCCACACTCACGGCTGTGGGACAGTCGCCGTCCAAACCCAGAGTGGCCTCTAGGAAAGAGCTGTGTGAACTGGAGCCCGTGAGTTTCCCAGGGAATGGCCAGCTCCCACCTGGTGGAAGCCAAAGGTCACGGCCACCAAGTGTGGCTTTCCAAATTTCCAAACTCTGTGTTCTATCCTGGAGAGCAGTCTCTCCTTCCAGCAATAACACCTGTGTCTCCGGGCTTGGTGGCGCACGCCTGTAATCCCAGCCGATCAGGAGGCTGAGGCAGGAGGATCGCGAGTTCAAAGCCAGCCTCAGCAACAGCAAGACCCTGAGCGACTCAGGGAGATCCTGTTTCTAAATAAAGGGCTGGGGATGTGCCTCAGTGGTTGAGTGCCCCCAGTTCAATCCCCAATACTCCTTCCAAAAAAAAAATAACACCCGTGTCCTTACTGCAGGATAATCCACAAGTGGGGTGGGGGGATGTTCCCCAGGCTAAATACCTGTGTGCTCAGGGTGGGCTGGGGACTCATCCAGCTCTACAGCTACCACCCCATTTACTCGGCAAAGTAAGAAAAACTCCATTACCCCAGCTCCCCCTGTTCCCAGTAGGTGAAGAAAAACACATGGCTGCCCCCTCCCCCAGGGTGTACAAAATCTGACTTTCTTTGGTGACTCCAGTGGAGTTTTGGGCCTGCTCTGGGGGAACAGAGGTCTGATGGGGAGGGACAGATGGGGGCGGGGGTGTTGCTTAGAAAGAACAAACAAACCAAGTGAATGGATATAACCAAACAATTGAGGACCGACTCCCCCATCTCCAGGAAAGTTAAAGGCAGGTTCCTTTTAAACAAAGCCAAGTCTCACCCTGTTTGAGAGCCAGGGCCAGGTAAGGAAGCCCGCTTCCTATGGGCTCCACCTAGGAAGTGAATCAAGAGTCCCAGGCCAGCCCTGGGTGGAGCCAGGTGTCCAAAGAGCTGCACACTCATGCCCTAAAAGGGGTCCAGGAGGCTCATGACGTGTGTGTCTTTCTCCAGACACTGGGAAGACCCCTCTGTAGCCTGGCGGTCAGGGAAGGGGCAGGCGAGCTTAGGTCACGTGAGACTATTTCTGAAAGCAGACCTGAGGCTCCTACTGGGGTGCAGGAGGGAGGGCAGCACCTTCTTTCTCTGCTCTCTTTGGCCACTCCCAGGTCCAGAACATTCAGGGGAAACTAAAGTGGACGGGGCCTACACAGAACCCTGAGAGGTGACCCTGGGTACGTACTAAGTCCCCACCATCTTCCCGCCCTGGAGTCCCATCTGAAAGGTGGCCATAGTACCTCAGCGAGACCCCCCTCAGCTGCAGCAGGCCAGCCCCACAGGACTTCGGAGGCCATGGTCCAGGGAGCCTGCCTTTGTTTCTCTTAAGCCTGGTCCTTGTGGTACAGTGACAAGATGCTCAAAGACACCCGGGTATTAGAGCTGATACCAATGCCTCAGGATGAGGGAGGAGGGGACAGAGCCAGGCAGAGCTACAGAGAGCCCAGGGCCAAGCTGCGGTTGACTCCCAGTGCCCAGGATCCAGTGGCTGAATATGCTCCCTCTTCCTTCAAGGCCACAGGCAAGGCTATGGCGGGGCACGCCTGAACTTGGGAGGCTGAAGTAGGATTCCAAGTTCAAGACCAGCCTCAGCATCTTAGCCACATCTTGTTTCAAAATAAAAAAATACAGAGGTCTAAGGGTGCAGCTCAGTGACAAGGTGTCCCTGGGTTTAGTCTCTAGTATAAGAAAGAAAGAAAAAATTTAAAAGGCTAGGGATGTAAACTGCTGAGTGCGGTCCCAAGTCAGGTGTGTGTGTGTGGGGGGGCAACTTTCCTCTCTGTTGAGAGCCACAGCCGAAGGGGCCCCAGCAAACTTTCAGACTGCCAGCTGATGATTGGCTCACAGCGGCCCCAGCAACATCTAGCTGATTGGCTCCTCTGCAGTGATGCTCATTGGGCTGTTTCCCTGCCCTTTCAGACCACGGAGCTGCTCATTGGGGGACTTTTTTGGCTCCGCCCATGCGACCCAGCCAATCGGCCTTAAGAGCAGGAGGATTGTGGGAGGAAGAGGTTGTTGGGGTGTGTGGCTTGTGGGAAGCCGGTGGTGGCAGTTGGGCTCTGAGAGGTTTTTCCTGAGGAGCTGTTTTGTTTATCTTGTGTGGTTCTAAAAATAAAGTTAGTTTCTTTTGACAAGTGGCTCCTGAATTGTGCCCAGCCAGACTGCGGCACTCTCCACCCTGGGTTTGTGGTTTGTAACATCAGAACTAGGGGGACCCTTGGCATCACTGATCCCACCCAGATAAGGGAGAGATGGCAACGGAGGGTCAGTGCTAGGTCACCCTTCCTTGGCCTCTATGTCCACCCTCAATGCGGCTGTGCTATCTAGTGGGGCACAATGTCCATGGACACCTGCCTTCAGCTCCTGCCTCTTCTCCTGGCCACTGGACACAGGGAGACGAAGAGGAGAGAGGCCCCAGAACACATGGGGCAGGGACACATGCCCTCCCACGTCATCCTGAACCTCACGGTATCCCTGGCTGTCCCCAGCAGGCAACTGCCTCGAGGCCAGCTTCCCCTCCAGCCACCCCAAGAGCCTAGAGCATCAGCACTGTCTCCTCCCGGGTGTCCCCTCCCAGGTTACCTCAATCTGTGAACCCCGTCCACAGAGGAGGAAACTGAGGCCCACAGAGGAGGCCTCTGACCCAGCATGTTCAAAGGGACCACCTCCTTCTGCAAACCTATTTTCTTTGTCTCCCTTCTCCACAGTTCAAACCCCTCCTGCGTTTCGTCCCCAGTACTGCCGCCAGTCCCCACACCCCACCTCACACCCTAAGCCAGAATACCAGGGGACCCCAGGAGCAATGATGGCTGGTGTGTGGACACAACTGCCTAGAAGCGCCTGTGGAATTCACAGATGTGATTTTGTGGACAGGATCCGATTTCCAAGTTCTCCCAGGATCAGGGGAAAGACAAAACGAAGTGCCCTCAGAATGAGAAGCTACTTCATGGAGGGCTCTAAGTTGGGCCACGGGGCAAGAGTGCAGGTGACAGCACAGGCCTGGGGAATGGGTGCAGGTGACAGTACAGGGCCACTGCATTTGCCCAGAGTCACTCAGCAGCGCTCCCTAGGGCTGGGATACAGGGCTGTACCTGGCTGAGCAAGAGACCCCCCTCACTCACTGTCCCACCTGGGGAGGGGTGCCCAAGTGTTCACTGCAGCCAGACTGCGCATGCAAACTGGTGGCTCCCTGCAGCCACCGAGCGGCTCCCAGAACTAGGACAGCCTCAAGGCGGCGAGATGCGTGCGCTCCTTGGGTCTTTGCTCCGTCAGCCCTGCTGAGCAGGCTATGGAGTGACTGCGGCAGGGCCAGGGCAGGATGACAGCGTCCGCAGCAATCCACTGCTCCAGGCTGCTGGGGCAGCAGGCAGATGGCAGGATGATGGGACTCAGACTGAATTTAAAACAGAAGCTGTCAGGGTCAGGAACTCCAACAGCAGCAGGGGACAGAGGCACAACAGGAAAGAAGCAACCAGCGAACCACAGAGATCAAACGTCAAAAGCACATTCACTCAGAGCCACAATTTTTTAAATAATACCTCCGACTTCTGTCTGAGAAGTAACACCATTGTTAAAAGCCATGAGGGGACCACAGGCCTTGAATGTCACTGGACTCTGGTACTTCTAGTGGCCACTAACCTCCCATGGGGTTTTCTATACATTCCCAAAAGGCCCTCTGAGGTTTCATTTTCATTTCAACAGGGTCTCACTTGGCCACCCCACCCAGACACATCCTTGGTGTGTTTCCAGTTGATGCTTTTTCAGTGTGGTTAGTGACACAGGGCTGTCTGTGTTTTATCCTGTTAGCCCTGGGCAAATTGGGGCAGTTGGTCACGCTACCCTCATGTGGGCATTTCCCCCCAAATTTCCTGGGGACACCAGGGCTTCACAATGGTGGTCCAGAGGACTTTAATAGCCAGGTATGGTGGTGCACACCTGTAATCCCAGAGGCTCAGGAGGCTGAGGCAGGAATTTGAAGCCAGCCTCAGAAACGTAGGGAGGCCCTGTCTCAAAATAAACCATAAAAAGAGCTGGAGAAGCCGAATATGGTGGCACATGCTTGTAATCCCAGTGCCTAATCCCAGTGCCTTGGGAGGCTGAGGCAGGAGGATCGCAAGTTCAAAGCCAGTCTCAGCAATAAGTGAGGCACTAAGCAACTCAGTGAGACCCTGTCTCTAAATAAAATACAAAATAGAGCTGGGATATGGATGTGGCTCAGTGGTTGAGTGCCTCAGTCAATCCCCAGAACCCATCCCCCACAAAATAAAAAAAAAAAAATAATGAGAGAGAAAATAGGGCTGGGGATGTGGCTCAGTGGTCGAGTGACCCCGAGTTCAATCCTGGTACCCAAAACAAGGAGGGGATGTGGCTCAGTGCTAGAGCACCCCTGGGTTTAACCCCTGGTAACAAAAGAACAAAACAAACAAAAAACCAGGATGTTAATCTACCATCTGGAGAAACACGTGTGGCCCCCTGGTTAAAGTGAATTGGAGAACATTTTAATACTGGCTCTCTGCAAACCAGCACCACTGTTGGGCCTCAAGCCCCAGGTTAAAGGTAGCAACAGCCCTACTCAGGGTCATCTCAGGGCATAGAAGACCGGAATGTGCACTGGCCTTCCAAGAAGGGGAAGAGCAGAGGGCATTTCCAAACTCTTGGATCTGTTTCCGTTTATTTGGATAACAATTCTTTACTCATGTATCAATCATTCATGGAGAGCCTATTAAAATCTTGAGGAGTACTACTGTTCTTCTTGGACAGCTAGGTATGCAACTTGCTTTACAGAGCATAAAAGTAAAGCCAGAAACCCATATGGGGGCTGGGGTTGTGGCTCAGTGGCAGAGCGCTTGCCTAGCATGTGTGAGGCACTGGGTTTGATTCTCAGCACCACATATAAATAAATAAAATAAAGGTCCATTGACAACTAAAAAATAAAAATAAAAAAAAAAAAAGCCCATATGGGTTGGGTGCAGCAGCACACACCTGTAATCCCAGTGACTTGGGAGGCTAAGGCAGCAAGTTCAGGGCCAGTTTCAGCTACTTTGAAGACCCTGTGTCAAAATAAAATATAAAAAGAAGCAAGGATGCAGCTCAATGGTAAAGTGCCCCTGGGTTCAATCTCCAGCATCAAAAACAAAAAGACCCCAAAAGCACAAAATCTCACTATTTGGGTAAACCAAGGCATAGAGCATAGTCCCCCCCGGGTTTGTGCAGATCTGTGAATACTTCCCACCTTCCCTTCCTAGCTCCCTCCCACTTCTCTGTAAGTAACTACTCCTTTCCCTGGTCCACGTTAGATTGCAGTTTCAGGTACCTCCTCCCTGGCCACCCCCTCCCTGAAGAGGAAACCGGTGGAGCTGGCTGCAGAAGAACCACGTCCCCCTTCACTGTTCCACCGCCTGGCTCCTCGACATCACTGGGGATCTGGTGCCGGAGTCCAGGCGGAGTCAGTCGATGCCAGGAAGGAAGCTGCTTGGAGGAAGGGAGAGGGAGATACCTGGACCTTTGAGCAGGTCAAGGTGTGCAGCAGGCCTGGCCAGAGGAGCTCAGAGGCATTATGGGAGCACTGGTCCAGCAGGGGGAGGGCCATGGAATGTGAGACAACAGTGAACCATGTGATGGCACAACCTCAGGACTGTAGGAAAGGGGCACAGGCTGGGAAAGCCTCTGTGACTCAAATGCCCAAAGTGGAGAGCAGCGCCCCCTAGAGCTGGGTGAGATGCATCAGCATGGGGGCTGGGAGAGGTGGGAGCACACCCTGGCCGCCCTCATCAGAGACTGAGGTCTGCAATTACCTGTCCCCCAAGTGACTGGCCATGGAGCAGTAACTAAATGGTAAAGGACCTCAAAAGAGAAAGCCTGAACCTTCAAGGTCACAGGGGATACTCCACCATGGCTTAGAACCTCACTTTTACTGAGGCTGGCTTTGAACTCACGATCCTCCTCAGCCTCCTCAGCCTCCAGAGCTGCTGGGATTACAGGCATGGGCCACTGTGCCTGGCTCTTCTTTTTGACAGTAGAACTTTTTTCTCAAAGGTACTCTTCGCGGAGACGCACAATTCAGAACAGGGAAGGGTAGGGCTGCACCCAGTAGGTGGACATGAACCCTGCCCCTGAACTGTCCTACTCTTACACTGCCCCCAAGAGTGCACCCCAAGGTCTCAGTGGCACCTCCACAATACACCTTCACCAGGAGGTAAAGTCACCTGCTCCCAGCTGCTCTCACCAAGGGTGCAGAGACCCAACTCCTCAGCAGGTGTCTCCCTGGGTCCTGACCTGGCCCACACGGGGGTAAGAGGAGAATATGGGACTCGGGGACACTTCTTCCCTACCCAGAGGCCCACGGGGAAACCCAAGTTGTCCAGTGCCTGCCCTGGGCAAGGCCTGGCTCACGGGGAGTCTCCAGGGCCCTGGCTGGAGCTCAGGGCTGAGGGACCGAGTGGGAGAATCCAGGTTCTGCCTCCTCAGTGCCACGAGGCCAGAGCCTGAATACTGGGCGAAGCTGGGCAGAGCTCAGCCAAAGTGGGCCTCGGCCTCAGCCCACGGAGGAGGCTACTCATGTTACCCTCCTGCAGGGGTGGAGTTGACCTGGCTACCACGGGAGGACCCAGGGCAGCCAGAAGCCCAAAGTTTTCAGGGACCAGCTCTGTGGTAGCGTTTGCCAATCATCCACTCCAACATCCACTGTCTGATGCTCCTTTCTAACTGAGCCATTGACTTTTGGTGAGGTATCTAGGTACCTGAAATAAAAAATTACTCTAAGGAAAGTTCTCTTTCCTGCTTCCCTTGCAGCTAGATGTGGACATGTAACTAAGTTCTGTTCAACAAAACCTAACTTGTGTTTGGTTTTTAGGAGAAACCCTCCAAGAAGGAGTTGCAGCCTTCTTGTTCCTCCCTTTTTCCTGAGGGATAGGACCCCAGAAGCCATTCTGGGCCATGAGGATTTATGTTAATTATGCAGAAGCACTATATCAGCCCTCTGAACTCCCATTACATGAGAAATGTAACTTCTGTCTTGTTTAATCCACTGCTTATATTTTTAACTATTTTTTATTTTTAGGTGGACATAATATCTTTATTTTTATGTGGTGCTGAGGATTGAACCCAGTGCCTCATGCATGCTAGGCAAGCACTCTACCACTGAGCCACAACCCCAGCACCCCTCCTGCTGGTTTTTAATTACTATAAGCAGCCAAATCAAGTCCTAGTAAACAGCAGCCCTAATGCTCCACTGAGGGATCCTGAGCCTGCTGCACCATCCATAGCCCTCCTTCTGCCAGGAGTCTCCTGCATGCTCTCATGCCCACCACGCATTCCTCTTGAGACCCAGGGGCAGCCCTGCTTGCCACCTCCTCTCTTCATCTAAAGTCAGGTCAAGAAAAGAAGTTCCTGCCCCCGTGGAACCTACAGTCTAATGGCAGGCGGGGACGGGGGGCAGGTAGGGGAAACAGAAAGAAATGCACAGACCTCAGGTAAAAGTAGCTAGGGAGAAAATAAAGCAGAGTGCAGACACAGGGTGTGTGGAGAGAAGAGTTTTACACAAAGCGGCCCTGGAAGGCTTTTCTGAGAAAGTGGCCTTCAAGCAGAGGTAGAAAAGAGGAAGCCCTGTGGACACCTGGGAGAACAGCTGGTGGTATGGGGTATGCAAGCCCAGGTCTGTGCTCAGCTTCCCCCCTCTGGACTGGGCGGTGAGAGATACGTGTCCAATGGTAACGAGGTGCCAGCCCAGGTGAGTGCACAGGGGCTCCTCCATCATCCTGCCGAGCATGGGAATCAGGCTGGATGGAGACTGTGGGACCTGGTGTCTCGGACCAAGCTCCTGTGCATTTCAGCCAGGTGGCTGTGACCTCACGCAGAGCCAATCACAAGTGCCCCCTCATTAGGCCTGGCCTTTCCACCACTGTCCCATCTATCCCAACCAAGGTCAAGCAGCTGGAAGGTTAGAGATGAGAGGTGTTGGCCCAGGTCTCCAGGGACCTGGCTCTGGGAGGGCCCCCTACACCCCAAACCAGGCCTGAATGCAAGCCACACTCAGCCACTCCTCAGAATTCTCCTCCCCTGGGCTGAGGCACGCAGCCTTCCGGCCATGACAATTGGCGGACGGGGTGCCACCCCATGCCCTGGCCCTAGGGAAGTGCGAGGTGGCTGACCTGAGGGGAATAAGGCTACAAAGGAAGAGAGGGTGGTGGTAGTATGTGTCAGGGAGAGGGGTGGGAACACAGGGAGGAGAGAAAGGACTGGTGGCCCAGAGGCCAACTCCAGCTGCGGGGGGTCTGTCTGGCTACTGCTGTGGTGGTACAGGGTAGGGTCAAGGCTGAGACAACATAAGAGCTTGGGATGTGGGACACGAGAGCAGGGGCTACTCCTGAACTTGCAGGTGGCTCTGTATTTGTGTGCTGATTATCCCCTAGTAGTTCCTGACCACCTACTTACTGCGGGCACTTACTGGACACTACAGGCTTACAGGCCTCGATGGGAGAGAGAGACTCAGTCACAAGGCACAGCAGCCAGGAGCTCTTGGGGAGCTTAGCTCTAACCCGGTGGCCCCAAGCCTCAGTTTACCATGATGGTGGAGGGGTGGGGAGAGATTTGAACAATCTAGAAATTTCCTCATTACTGCGGTTCTCCCAGGAGAGGACTGGCCCTGAGACAGGCTCCGTGTCTAGTTAGACAGCTGCCCACACCTGTATACACACATCTGGGAGCCACCAGGAACTCTGGGCAAGTGACCCACTTTGCTGGCCTGTTCTACCTCAACTGGAAAAGGAGCAGGTTTCAGCAGATGACTTCCAGAAGGCTCTGCAGCTCTAGAGCTCTGTGCCCTATGGCTGTCGGGCCTATTTAGAAATGGTCCGGAAATCACTCTTTGCCAACTGGCTTCCATTCTGAACAGCCAGCAGGCTGCTGCGGGGAGGAATCTTATGGGAAATCCTACCGCAAATACGAAGAGGCTCCTCGAAATAGATCTTTGATGTAGATTGTCCCGAAGGCTTTTCTTACAGAGAGAATACCTTTGTCTTCGGCGGCCCCTGAGTGTCACCATCCCAGGTCTGCTACTTCTTCCCATCTTCTAACAGCCCAACCAGGGTATGGGACACATGATAAAAGAGAGATCTGCCCAAATCCATGGTGTTCCAGGGAACAGGACGTGACAGGAAGCCCCACCAGCCGAGCTCCTTGCCTGGCCTCACACCCCGTGGGCACAAATAGGAAACGACTGGAGCTGAGGAAAGAGCTTTGGCCCCAGGTCTGCAGAGTCCCCAGGGGGTTTAGGCTCAGGCTGGCGGGTGAGGGGCAGGGACGGCCTCTTTGTCCACTTCTATGGGAGCCACTTCCACTCCAACTAGAGCAAAACCTGGCATCCCCCAGACCTGAAGAGGGCCCTGAGGCGGGAGCAGCCACTTTCCTGAGGGGTAAAAGGCATTGGCATCCCCTTCCCAAGAAGGGCCCAAGCTGTAGACAGGGCTCCTCATACCTCCCGCTTGGAGTCTGGGGTTCTGAGCTAAGCACTGAACTCTCCTTCCCGCAGCCACCCTGTCACGGCGGCCCCAGTTCCAAGCCCACAAGCCCTGGTGCCCAGCAGCTGCTCCTGCCAACTCTGGCCCCTGCAGAAGGAGCCCACCAGCCAGGTTCCACCGCCCAGGACTCAAGCTCACCTGGGACGCCCCTTGCAAAGAGCTGAAGCCAGGGGCTGGGGGCAGCTCCCTTCAGCTCAACAACCCAACACTAAAAACTCCCGAGTCGGTGGAGACGAACACGGAGCTGACCTCACCCTTGAGGGACTCACCACACGCAGGACCATGGAACACCATGGAACAAGGTGCAGTTCCATCTAGGACACCAGGGAAGCCTCTAGGACACCTCCCGCCCTCCGGCCCAGGCCAACTCTAACCCCACAGGGCTCCTTCCTCCTTCCCCTCTCAGCTTCCTGAGGGCAGAGGCATCAGAATCAGTGGCTTCAAAGTGGATTCCTCAGAGAAAGGCAGGGGCAGGGAGCAGCCCGCAGGGCTCTCCCCACAGCTGTGGATGGCCTGATCTAGGCCCAGGGTGACCCCTAGGGACCCTTCCTGGGATGCCTAGCTGCTGGCTTTACCCTCTAGCTCTAGCCACACTGCCACCTGGTGCCGGTGTCTTGCTGACACTCTCCCCTCAGGCCTGGCCTGCCCCAGGTCTGCTCACTCCTGCCTGCACCCCCCCCCCACCTCATCCCTTGGAACCTTCTCTCCAGCTCTGAGAGTTCAGTTCTCCCCAAAGCCCTCCTGAAGTTCACTGACCCCACCTTAAGATTTCCCATCAGGTTCCCTCCTAACCTGCATCTCCCCCACATCCTACAATTAATTTCCCCTCCGTCAGCCTGGGAGGATGTCTCCCAGCTCAGGTTAGCGCTGTTTACATCAAAATCCCTATATGAAAACTTTCCCTCCTCACTGGGCATGGTGGCCTGTAATCCCAGGAGGCTGAGGAAGGAGGCTTGCCAAGTTCAAAGTCAACCTCAGCAACTTATCGAGGCCCTAAGCAATTCAGCTGTCTCTTAAAAAAAAAAAAAAAAACTGCTAAAAATGATGTGGCTCAGTGGCTACGTACCCCCAGGCTCTTGCCTAGCATGTGTGAGGCACTGGGTTCAATCCAGTACCACATAAAAATAAATAAGTTTAAAAAAAAAAAAACAAAAAAAACTAAACAAAACAAAGAAAAAGAAAAACTTCCCTTCTTCCCCAGGGGTCCCGACAGGCAATCTTACCCCTCTTTCCCAGGGGTCTCCCTCTCCCTCACTGGGCTTCTATTTCTCTCACTATGCACAGACTACACCCACAATCAGCAGAATCCTGATGTTTGAGGTGCCTCAAACTGATCAGCGCTCAATAATCAGACTTTATTAATCATCACTACTTTTGCTGCCCAAGAGCTGAGCACAGAGCCAAATCTGTCCAGGTTGTCACCAACAGGGCAAATGCGAGGCAGGTCTGCAGTCACTTTACAGGAGGAAACTGAGACTCAAAGAGGTTCACTATCCACGACCACATAGGTCATCTGACCTAAGTCTGACCCCTTTCTTGTGCCCAGAATTTACCCATCAAATGCCTATCAGAGTGTGGGTGTTTCATCAGGCTGTTCTTTCAGCAGCTTGGGGAACACGGAAGCCCAGAAACCTTATAATGGGGAAACGAGATCCCTTCCATTTTTATTCTATCTCACATATAAGAAAACTCAGGTTTGGAGGTATGACTTGCAACGTCAAGAGGATATCAAAGCAAAAGGCCGGGCTGGGGATGTGGCTCAAGAGGTAGCGCGCTTGCCTGGCATGCGTGTGGCCCAGGTTCGATCCTCAGCACCGCATACAAACAAAGATGTTGTGTCCGCCGAAAACTAAAAAAATAAATATTTAAAAATTCTCTCTCTCTCCCTCTCTCTCTCTCACACGCACTCTCTCTTTTTAAAAAAAAAAAAAAGCAAAAGGCCCGGGGCTTAATGCTGTTTACCTTGGAGACCCCATGATCCACCTGTATGGAAGGTAAGCTTGACCACTGTAAACCAGTTGTTTTGCATCAAATCACAGAATTCCAGGGCTCATGCCAGTCCATTGAAAACAGCCTGATGGAGCCTCCCCAGCTCCCTAGAGTGCAAATTGGCGACAGCAGCAGCAGCAGCCCCCCTGCCACTGTGCACTGCTCAAGCACCTCACACTGTAATAATGGCATTGTGGGGACTGAGCACCCAGGGCTGGGGAAAGCCAGGCGCACTGAAAATAAACATGGCAGTGTTTGTGGTGGGGTGTGGGGGTTATGGGCATTTTTGTGTGTACATATCAAGCTCCCACCATGGCTCATCTCTATCCTGGGCTTGGGGAGGGTTTGTGGCAGCATAATCTGAAGCATCTCCCTCTTCAAGAAAGGACAGTGGGGGTCTTAGCTCAGAAGCACCATGAACTAAGCCATCTGGCTCTATGGTAGTGCTAAAAGTCTCCCTCCTCCGACAGGGTTGCAAGTGACTACCTCAAGAACAGGGCTAAGGGGAACCAACACCCTCCAGCAACTCCTCAACCCTGAGGGTTGTGCAAATCTGCAGAGACAGCCATCCTAAAAATTCCTCACAATGTGCCCCCTCCTGCAGGGGCATATACCCTACCCGATTGGGAGTGGCCTTCCATTTCAGACCAGGCTAGAGTCCAGAGCCATCCAACCACTGGAAGCCTGCATGATGTGAATGCCAGCCCTCCCGCACCTCCAAGGTTTGCTGAGATGCTGAGGAAACATTGCACTGCCATCTCATTGTCCCTCCACAGAATCTAGTCCCAAACGCCAGCACCTGCAGCAGCAGAGTCCCTTCCCTCTATGGACTGTCACCAAAGTCATCCTGTCCCTAGGGTGGGAGTCTGCTTTCCACTCTTTCTCCCTGCAAACAAGTGCTAAGGTGACAATAATATGAACCCTGCCTTTCTCTTGGACTGAGTCTGTGGCCATTTGCAGGGGCTTTGGGACACCTGCTATGGTTGGGTTTGCAGCCATTGTTGTCTCTCCAAAAGAAAGTAACACTTTGCTTTTAGAAGTAACACAGTGGGGGTGTCCCTGAGATGCAATTCTCTCTTTCATATAAGCCTGTACAATCTCTAAGGTGTATGTAAGAGCAGCTCAATCCTCTTTCAGGAGAGAAGTTCCTGTTTTCACAAAGGGGCTAGAGGGAGTCCCACCACTCTGGCTATGCACTGAGAAGGGGTCTGTTCCTTTGGCAACAGGGTGGCAAGGTCGCATTCAGACCAGTGATTCTGGGACTGTGGAAGGTCCACTTACTCTCCTCTACCAGCTCCAACAAGGGCTCAAGTGGGTCGAGCCTGCACCCCCGAAGAAATCCGTGAGCCAGAAAGCCACCGCCATCGTGGGCCCATACTGGAAGCTTATCACCTGCTTTAGGGACTTCCTCGTGAATCCTTAGCAAGCCGCTTTGCCTAGAATCAACGACTGCCAATTCTGTCCCTTACCCGCTCCAACACAAGAAGGAAGCGTAATCCGACCCTGAGGGTCCCGCGGTAGCGTGGAGCCTCGCTATGCCCAAAGTTTCCCTTCTCTTCCCCGTAAACCCATTCAGCTTCGGGGCTCCCGTTTTGCCACTGCACGCTCCAACGCCCGCTCCAGGAAAGGCTGAGCTAATCCACGCTCAAGGCATCTGAGGCGTTCTGGGTTTGGAGGGGGCGTGGATGTTGCAAGGTCAGGCTCTGCGTGTGGCCCGGGCGCACAGTGGCTGCTCGGGGTCGGACCACGCGGCGCAGCGGGTTTCCCTGTAGCCCTGCCGGACCGGGGGAGTAGGAGCCCTGCACGGGTCTCAGCGGAGCCTGGGCTGGCTACTCACTGTCATTCTGGGAGAGCGACGGCGGCGGCAGGAGAAGCAGCAGAAGCAGCGCGGAAAGCGCCAGCGCGGAGCGCATCGTGCCCTCGCCTCCGGGCCCGAAGCAGGTGGCTGCGGGGTTGGCGCAGGGTCTGTGCGTCTGGAACGTGGGCGCCGCTCTGGAAGGCCTGGCGGTGGCTCCCAAGGCCTGGCGGTGGCCCGGCACTCTGGAGTCGGCGGCCCCTCCTCCCTGCCGCAGAGCCGGGTTGGGGCGCAGAGCCAGCGGTAGAGGAGCAGCGGCGGCTGCGTCCGGGCGGTGTCTGAGCGTTTGCTGCTCCGCCGGCGGCTGCGGCGACTCCCGCCCCGTCCCGTCCGCGCCGGCCTCTGCCCCCTCCCCCAGGAGCGCGCCAGCAAGCCGCAGCGGGGCCGGGCGGGGCGGTGGCTGGGCGGGCGCTGGGCCCCGAACAATGAGCAGAGGAGGAAACTCCGCCCTGGAGCGCAGCGGGAGGGGGAGCGCGGGCGGGCGGCCCCTAGCCAGAGGGTGCGTGTGTGTGCGTGTGCGCGAGCGCGTGGGGGTGGGGGGTGCGGTACTGGCGGGGAGTTCCCGCTGGGCAGCCTGCCCCGACGCTGGGATATCCTGAGCAGTTTTTGGAGGGATCTGATGGGATCTCCCACACCTCCCGGACCCCAGGAAGTCTTCAGCGAGGCAGACCCCCAGCCTTCAGTGTTAGCTAGTGGCCTCGCGTGCTGTGGCACTTGCTGCAGCTACGCCCAGGAAGCGCGTCTTCCACTAGGCAGGTGGAATTCACCTGCAGGCCGGCCCGATCCCGCACGACTTCTGAGCAGATGTGTGGTGCAGGATGCGCACCCGGCAATCTGGATCAATTTATTGCTCAATCTCTCCAAGCCTGTGTTCCTCCCTGTGACATGGGTGATGGTTTTTTAAAAGGCAAAATTTTGGGGGACTAATATATGCCAATCTGTGTTCTAAGTGCTTATATTCGTTAATTCACTTATTCTCACAACAGCCCTATTTTAAGCTTTAATTTGAAGACAGGGAAATTGAGTCAAAAAGAAGCTAAGAAATTTGTTCCGGATCACATAACTGGTAAAGTGGCAGACTACCTACCTCTGACAGTAGTTTGGGGAAATGCTTTGTACGGTACCTGTCATGTAATAATTGCTCGATAAGATTTAAGTCATTCTTGCTGTGTTAAAAAAAAAAAAAAAAAAAAAAAGCAGTAATAGGGGCTGGGGTTGTGACTCAGTGGCAGAGCGCTTGCCTCACAAATGTGAGGCACTGGGTTCGATCCTTAGCACCACATAAAAATAAATAAACAAAATAAAGATATTGTGCCCATGAATAACTAAAAACATTTTGGAAAAAAAAATTTAAAAGCTGTAATAGAGACTTAGGGCTTTGGAGTCAAACCAAACTTGGGCTCAACCCTAAGTGTGCCAACTTATTCTCTTCATCCAAAAACTAGGGATGATAACACCTACCTCCAAGAGACTTAAATATGATAATGCAGGAAAAGCGCTTAGCCTAGGGCCAGGAACACGCAAACCCTCAATGCTAGAAGCAGCTCGTGTTCAACGTGAGGATGAGAGAAATTGGCAAACTCGGGGATAGGGAGTGGGAGTTGGAGAATTCTATTAAGACGAGTTTACCCAGCGAAAGAACAAAGAAGCCACCCGCTCCCTCACCGTCACCCTACCCCACCCAGCTGCATTTAAAAAACAAAAATACTGCTTTTGGGGATGCAAACCCAGTAACCTGCTGCAAAGAAGGCACTACAGTGTCGCCCGGATGAAGAGCTGCAGGGGGAGGGGGGATTAACACTGGAATCGGGGAAGGCGTAAATTTGTCTCACGTGACTCCTGGGTTGCTAATCCGAGTCTCTCTGCCAGATGGGGCCTAGTGGGGGGATTCCCCCACCCCCATCCCAGACCCAGCCGCGTCCTAGGGACTCTGGACTCTGTAAACTACTCAATTCGATGGCGCGCAACCGCTGCCCACAGGGCCCCAGAGTCCATGGATCTACTAAGGACGCGCGGGAGACCCGCCTGGGGTTCGGCGACACTGGGCTTCAAGCTTGGGAAGGGCTGACCGGCTGTTTTCATCAGGAAGTTTCTGCAGGATCGTTCTGGCCCCATTTTCCACGCCACATATGGGAAATATGGGAAAGACAAAGGGTGTTCCCTCTGAATACCCTAGGGTGTGTGTGTGTGTGTGTGTGTGTGTGTTATCTGATGTTTTTTTAGTGTTGTTCCTCTGACATTCGTGCCAACAAAAGGCTCTCTTCTCATCTGAAACCAAACAATACTTTTTTAAAACTAAGATTTAATTTTTTTTTTTTTTAAATCGTATCCTCTCCGACTTAAGCAATGTTTTTACAGTGGTGAATCAACCCTAAAAACTCAGAAACCATCACATTAACTTTGCAAAACTTGGAACATTTAAAATCCACACACTATTTAGGGCTGGTCTCATGACCAGATGAGCAGATATCTGGACTCAGTAAATGAGCTACTTACTCTCCGCATCTGAAGACAACGTTGTCAGAATTGTGCTGGACTGTCCCTGGGGTCACAAAGGCCTCCCAGCTTCCCTACAACAGAGCTTCAGGAAAGAGGCAGTCTGGCTTTAGAGTTCACCTGTGGTCAGTGAGCAGAGCTGTCCCCAGGTAACTGGCTTGTGCCACTGGCCCCATTTAACAGTGTGCTCCAACTAATGAGCTTGCTGGCCCAGAACAAGAATTTGTAGTTGAAGTAAAAAACCCTTTATAGATGCTATTCCACAATCTTTCTGGGATTTGTTGCATTTTGGTTATTTGTATACATGTGTTAACTCCCCTAGTAGACTTAATACTTCTTACGTGGGGTCCTCCTGGTTATCTTTTACTTTCAGATCACCCAGAGCACATCATATATATGATATAGATACTGAATGCAAGTGTGAATGAGAGATGTTACACAGGAACCTATGGCACAAGGCTTTAAATAGTTTTCCATCATCTCTGGCATGCAGTGTTAGAGGTCATGACTCTTGACCACAAGTGTAATTTGGTGATGTTGCTGACCTCATCCCCAAGTGCAGGCCCTGTAAGTCCTGTTGATGATCCTCATCCTGAATAACTTTTGATGCCCCATCCACATCCTTAAAAGTTAAGGGCACACATTTAACCCTCCAGAAGACACTGTACCAACTCCTAACTCACAAGAAGTCAGGGATGCTTTTGCTTTTGTTGTGCTGGGGTTTGAGCACTAGGCAGGTGCGATCACTGAGCTATATTCCCAGCCCTAGGGGATGGTCTTACCTTGGCTTTCTAATCATTGGCATAGGAGTTCTCTGAGGGCCAGAGCAGTGTTTTGTTCGCCTTGGAGTCTAGTGCCCAGCAGGTCACTGACCCCAAGAAGGTGCTTAGTACACAAAAAGCTGAATATATAAAGAAGTATTTGAATTTTATCAACAAGATTGGGCTTTATCTGACTGCTGAGTTATGTGATTCTACCAAGATCAACTTGATCTGGGCACCTCGCCCCACATCATGCCCTATGTCATTATTATTCAGGCACATCTACCGTCACAGTCAGAGTGTGCCAAGTCTGAGCACCACACTGAGAATGCAAACACCGTAGCCTCCACCTCTAGGGAGAAGCAACACCTGTACACAGACATGGCTAGCTTTTGGTGGGGGCTGTGATCCCTGGTGCAGGCAGACACACAGGCAGCAGAAAGCAAGACCACCCATCAGCAAAGGCTCCTGGAGGAGGGACATGAGTCTCTGAGGAAGATGAGGACTTCACCAAGGGAAGAGAGAATGAATGGGAAGGCATCCAGGCAAGTGGAGCCACAGGGAAAAGCAAAGAGTTGAGATCAGCAGAGATTTTTTTCCTAATCCAAGCACAGGTGGTGTGAGATCAATAGGAAATGAGCCTGGAGAGGTGCATGGAGGCAGGATCTTGAAGACCAGAATCCCTGAAGAGTTGTAAAGAGGGAGGGGCAAAGCCCGCTTTCCACGTGATCAAGATCATTCTAGTTGCAGTGGAGTTCGGGACCAGAGAATGGAGGTGAGCAAGGGCGGCAGTCCTGAAGGCCCTGAAGTTGGGCAGTGGTGGCAGAAGAGAAGGGGCTGATGTGAGAGGTATCTGGAGGGCAGAAGGATGTGCACGGTGGGCACAGTGTGTGAGGTGTGTTGAGGCAGACAGGCGCTGCAGGGATCCAGGCTTCCAGTAGGGGTGGCTGGGGGGATCATCTGAGTGCCGGGGTTGGGTGTGAGAGGGAATGGCATTAACTGAGACAGAGATGAGGAAAAGAAACATGGAGAACATGATGAGTCCAACTTCAAACGTGTTGACACTGAGGCCTTGTGGCACACTCAGGGGCCCGGTCTAGACGATAGCAGGAGCAAAAGAGGTGCACCGTGGAGATGGAATCACAGGGTTGAAACGAAAGAAGCCTGAGCCTGGCTCAGCCCCCATGGTCCACTCCAGCCTGCTCCCTAGACTCTCTGAGCCCAGGGCCATCTTCCCTTTGCTGTGCTCATGCAGAGGAATGAAACAGCCTGCCTTTAGCTGCTTTCACCCTGGATGCTGACCAGGCCAGAGCCCGCACCCACGTGGTGCTGAGTCGAGCTTCACCTGTACCCTGGGCAGGATGGCAACACCTCACTTCTTCACTTGATGGAATTCTTATAAATCCAGAAAGGGAAATGTGTTACCATTACCTGGTTATACAGACGAGGAAGGGAAAACCTTACTTCCCTGGCATGCACCCAAAGGTGGATGTGACTTTGTCATGTGGCTTCCTCCTTGGATGTTGATGTGGGGATGCTGCATCTTCAGACAAGCTCGGAGCACCTGGAGGACAGAGCTGTGTCCCGCTGCCCTCTGAACTCTGGCGGTGCCTGGTGCTTGAACTTGCACCTCTCTCCTCTCCTGCCTTCCCTTCACCTGCCACCAACCCACCAGAGTGTTGGCCTCAGATTCAGAAGTGACCATATTCATTACCTGATCAAACTCTTCAACTTTCCTCTTGCCCAGATTCCCTAAAGTGGTACTCAAGGCCTTCCAAGTTCTAGCCCCAATTAACCTTTCCCTCTTCCCTCCCATTGCCTGGTAGGGGGCCTTTGAGTCTCAACTCTGATCTTTGAGATTTACTCTCAAGTCTTTGCGGATGCCAGTCCATTCAAAGGCTCAGTTATGGTGTAGCCAGTTCTGATCTGGCCTCTGCCTCTCAGGCCAGAAATAACCATTTCCTACCTGAGTAACCCTTGCCTTTTATTAGTGACTTAATCCACTGTCTGACTTCACATGTTTTGTTACAGACTTCTAGTTCTTCCTTTGAAGGCAAGAACCTCACTTACTTACTTTATTTATTTATTTGATACTAGGGATTAAACCCAGAGGCTCTTTACCACTGAGCTACATTCCCAGTCTGTTTTTTATTTTATTTTTTCTTTTTAAGACAGGGTTTACTGGTGCTGGGGTTGTGGCTCAGCAGTAGAGCACTTGCCTCCCATGTGCGAGGCCCTGGGTTCGATCCTTAGCACCACATAAAAATAAATAAATAAATAAAGGTATTGCATCCAACTACAACTAAAAAATAAATATTCAAAACAAAACAAAACAAAGGATAGGGTTTACTAAGTTGCTTAAGGCTTCACTAAGTTACTGAGGCTAGCCTCAAATTTGTGATCTTCCTGCCTCAGCCTCCCAAGTCACTGGAATTACAGGCCTGCACCAATGCATCCTGCAGAATCTCACTTGATTTCATGTGCATTTAATACTTAACACAGCATCTGGTACATAAGTTCTGGATAGTTAAATACTTGTGACTTTGTCCATTTTCTGTTGCTACATCTGAATCCCTGAGACTGGGTAACTTATAAAGGATACAATTTTATCTAGCTCCTAGTTTTGGAGGCTGGAATGTTTCAGAGCAAAGGTGCTGGCATCTTCTGGGCTTCTGTTGAAGGCCTCTTGCTGCACCATTGCATGGCAGAGGGCATCACAGGGCACACGGAGCAGGCATTCTAGAGAGAGCTCAACTTGACAACAAGACAACTCATTCATCCATTCATGATGGCAGGGCCCTCCTGACTAATCACCTCCCAGAGTCTCATCTCTCAACACTGGGGATATGCTGCATTGGGGATTAAGTTTCCATCCATGAATTTTGGGGAAACGTTTTAACCATGGCACGCACCAGGGTCTGGTCCCCAACCCTGCAAAAATGAATAAATAAATAAGTAGTTGTGTTTCTAGTCTCTGCTCAGCTATCCACTTGGCTTCAGGAAACTCTTTTAAGTGTTCACTCCTTATTAATCACATTGTGAATAATAGCTGGGGTTTATTGATCCTCTCCGTGGGTGCCAGCACCAAGCCAGATGAAAACACAGCCCCGTTTAATCTTCACAACAGTTCCATGAAGTAGGTGCTATCATTAATCCTGATTTACTGATAGGGCATTGAGGCTCTCGTGGGAAAGTGCCTGAGATCACCCAGTGGAGTCAGGATTCACCCCCTCCAGCCTGACTTCTAAGCCACTCCCATTCAAAGAGTGAATGAAAGTGTTGTAACTGCACACTGATGTTCATTGTACCACTGTTTGGCTACTGTGTCTCATAAACAGTTAAAAGATGAAATGTCTACCCCTGGGAGCAGACAATATAGGATGCAGATGAAGCCGACTTTGAGTGCTTCCTTGATACAAGGAAGTGATTGGTTGACCCACACCCCTCCCTTGTACACAGTCACACCAGCCCTACCCTGTATCCCCAACAAAACCCACCCAACCCAAATAAAAGTGGACATGGCTCAGTCTCACAGTTGGCAGCTACTTAACCTGCTTCATACAATGCACAGGAGACCATGCCTTGAATCCAAGTTAGAAAGTGCAAAACATTGGCTTTGAATCACAGGACCCTTCACAGATACAGACTATTTCCTTCACCAGTAAAAATCAGAAATTGCTTCCGGCTGGGGCTGGGGCTCAGTGGTACGGCGCTCGCCTAGCATGTGTGAGGCACTGGGTTCAATCCTCAGCACCACATATAAATAAATAAACAAAATAAAGGTATTGTGTCCGACTACAACTAAAAAACTATTTTTTAAAAAAATCAGAAATTGCCACAGCACCCCCATGTCTTCATGCTATCATTCGCCTTTCCAGGGGTTTTCTAAACTGTCTTACTTGGTTGGTAATTGTTAAAGATTTGTATTCACCTTCCTGGTGGTTTGGTGAACAACAAACACCCAGGTTTTAGGTAGCCCCATTATTACTTCCGTCTTGGGGTACATTTTCCATTGGGGAAGCTTTGGGTACGTGGGGAAAGTCAGTAAGTAGTTCAGGTGTTCTTCCTGCCTTCAGAATGAGTACCACCCAGCAGCCCTG
Organism: Callospermophilus lateralis; assembly: GCF_048772815.1. Lineage (NCBI taxonomy): Eukaryota > Metazoa > Chordata > Mammalia > Rodentia > Sciuridae > Callospermophilus > Callospermophilus lateralis. The sequence goes on along the minus strand of NC_135305.1, from coordinate 22,578,217 downwards.
CCAGGAGCCCCAGGGGACAGGGCTGCAGACCCTCAAAGGTAAACACACTGGCCAGATAGGGACAATTAACAGCAACTGGAGGTTCAGATTTAGCAGGGGACGTTCCCATGACTTCATGAACCTCTGAAGCATTGTTCCTCCCCATGTCACAGGGGCATTTTGATAACAATTGCACTCCAGAGGCACACAGCTGAGTGGTGGGAGCTGCCTCTCTTCACCAGAAAGACTCAGGGACACAGCTGGGAGAGGCCAGCCTTTAGCAGTGTGGGGGTGGGGTGGGATGGGGCAAGGGGGTTGGGAACTCCCTGATTTTTGCAGAGATCAAGTAGGAACTATAGAATTCTCAAACTGGAAAGAATCCTGACAGTTGTATAGCTTAGGAATTTGAACAAAATCACTGATTGGGCTGGAGCTGGAGCTCAGTGGTAAAGTGCTTACCTAGCACGTGCAAGCCCCTGAATTGGATGCAAAGAAAGAAAGAAAGATCACGGACTTAGAGAAGCCTATAGCTTAAGGGGTCTCCCAGGACAGCCCCTTCTCTTCCTTCAGAGCGTGACTGATGCGTGCATTTCTGGATCTATCTCTCTGTATGTGCAATAGGGTCCTCCCTACTGCACTCAAAACATAAGGTCACTGCCATGTCTGTGTTCCTGCCTCCATCCCGACCACAGTGCCTGGCTTTAGTATGTGCTCAGGAAATACTGGTTGGAAAAATGGAACAATCTCCAGAGATAATTTAAGAAGGAAAAAAATTGTGTTTTGAATTGCCCGGCTTGGTAGTGCATGCCTGTAATCCCAGCAGCTTGGGAGGCTGAGTCAGGAGGATCACAAGTTCAAAGCCAGCCTCAGCAAAAGTGAGGTGCTAAGCAACTTTATTTAGAGACTCTGTAAATAAAATACAAAATAGGGGGCTGGGGATGTGGCTCAAGCAGTAGCGTGCTCGCCTGGCATGCGTGCGGCCCGGGTTCGATCCTCAGCACCACACACAAAGAAAGATGTGTGTATGCCAAAAACTAAAAGAAAAATAAATAAATATTTAAAAATTCTCTCTCTCTCACTTTCTTTCTCTCTCACTCACTTTTTCTTTAAAAAAAAAAAAATAGGCTGGGGATTGTGGCTCAGTGGTGGAGTGTCCCTGAGTTCAATCCCTAGTACCCCCCAACCAATTGCGTTTTTGGCTGGCAGTGTAGCTCAGTGGTAAAGCACTTGCCTGGCATGCACAATGCCCTGGGTACTGTCTCAAGCATTGCAGAGAAAAAAAAAAAAAAAAAAAGGTTGTGTTTTTACTCTGCTCCACAATCTGCCTGCTTATGATAGCAGGAACTCTTCAAGTGTTAGTTCCCTATCTGTGAAAGGGGGAAAGAGTATCTGTCCTAACTCCTTTTGAAACACAAGACCAAACTCTGAAGGTAAAACTATTGAAGCATTTGAAAAACCCAACTCTCTCTTTGCAGCTATCAGATTTGTTCATATGACGGTCACTATTTCATTGCAATCTCTTGTGGACTCGATGCAGGTAGCTCTCTAATACTGACCAGAGCAAAGCATTCCAACTCCAAGGATGGACACTGCCTCTTACAGCCCAGAGCTCCTCAAGATGCTGTTCTTTCAACTTTCAGACCTTGGGGGAGGGAGGGTTTATAGGCACCTTCTCCACGCTCTTTGCTCTGAGCCTTTTACCCATGACACCCTAGACAGAGAGGGTAATGGGTATAGGAGGACGAAAGGACTGAGATGCAGGGTCTGTTCCTCTCCCTGTTTCCTTGGGAAGCAAGCACTCTTTCACCTCTTGGGAGGGATCTAAGCTCTTCCAAGGAGTTCTTACACCCAAGTTCTTCTGTTCAGGCTGCAAATTTACCAGGTAAAATAGTTCAGACTCTTTAGAAGTAACCCTGGGTCCCATGCTAATTAAGATATCTCCTTGCACCTCCCCTCCCCCGCTCCCCTTCATCATCTGGTGACAGAAGGGGCCTTGGCTTTTCTAACAGCAACTGACTACTACAGGATCAAGACTGTCCTGTCTGTGCTACTGTTGATATGCTGCCCCAGCCTGTTGCTTTATACCTAGAAATAAGGCTCCAGGCTTCCTCCTTCTGCCCAGCACCCTGGACATTCCCAGTCCCCAGGACTTCGCCATGTGGACCACCCCTGAGCTCAGCTTCCTTGCGTGACCCACCAGCATTTTCCTCCCTTCTTTTCTTTACATTTCTTCCCTCTCTTCCTCCGTCTCTCTCCTTCCTTCCTTCCTTCTTTCTTTCTAGATGGGGTCTTGCCAAAAATCCACCCAAGGCAGTGAGGTTTCACTTGGACGCTGTAGCATATTAACACACTGAGTGCATGGGATGGACCTAAGTCAAGGTGACAGCCTTCTTTTTTTGGGGTATGTGTGTGTGCTGGGGATTGAACTCAGGGGCACTCCACCACTGAGCCACATCCCCAGCCCTATTTTGTGTTTTATTTAGAGACAGGTTTTCACTGAGGTGTTTAGTGCCTCGCTGTTGCTGAGGCTGGCTTTAAACTGGCGATCCTCCTGCCTCAGCCTTCAGAGCCACTAGGATCACAGGTCAGCTTTCTTTGGAGTGACAGAAGAAGAGCATACCCAAGCTTTTGCCAGAACTATTCCCTGTTTCTTTCCATCTTCCCTTCCTTCCCTCTCTTTCTTTCTTTTCTACAGTACTGGGACTTGAACCCAGGGCCTTGATTATGGGAGACAAGCACTCTGCCGCTGAGCTACATCCCCAGCCCTTCACGGTACTGCTGGGGCTACAGAAAGTTTGCCAGCCTGGAGTTGTCTGTGAAATTTCTACCCTTGGACTCAATCCTCGCAGATGGTTTTTTTTTTTTTTTTCCCAATGGATCAGGTGACAATCTATGATCTAATAATGACTACCGTTTGCTGTGCATTCACTTTGTGCTGGGTCCTCACTGAATTGCAACACACTTATTATCTCATTTAATTTTCACAACAAACCTATGAGGAAGTAACTATTGTCTTCCTAACTTACAGATAAGAAAGCCAAATCCTATCCGGTTAAATAATGTGCCCCAAGTCACCCAGGGAGAGGCAGAGTTAGCCTTCAAAAGCCACACAGTCAACAGCCCACTCTGAAGCATGCTGCCATGGCTGCTTGAAGAGCTGTGCCCTTCAGGTGGAAGTCCTTTCTCCCTGGGCACCCTCTGTGTTTTTGAAGGCTGGCTTAAAAGTGCCCCAATTGCAAAGCCAGTAGTCTGCATTTTCCCGCCCTGTGGAGCTCTGTTCATATCACCTCAGGTTCCTGCCGAGCTCTGATAAATGGTGGCAACCACACTGATGCCCCTTCTCCTGAAGTAGAGGATGCTTCTGCTTTATGCCCATGGCTGGCTCCCCAGCTCTCAGAAGCAGCTGCATGAATGTTTGCTGATTGAAATCACGGCGAACACTAAGGCGCTGGATTTAGCCACAGGCAGTTCTGGGGACCAGAATGAGCTTCATGCATAGTTGGGAGGATAGAGTGAAGGAAAAGCACGATATAAGGCTTTTTTAGACGTTTAAGATCTAACTGGGAAATTACATATGCATGACTTAAAGCGCAACAAAACCTAAACCAAACAAAACCGAAACTACGTAATTCTAAGGGCAAAAATATGCATATCTAGATGTTAACTAGGGAGGAAGAGCAACTTCAAACAAATTTTGGAATAGATAGTAAGTCACCTCATTCAAAAAGTACAAGTAATACAGGTGCAGTGGTGCATACCTGTAATCCCAGCAACATGGGAGGCAGAGGCAGAAGGATTGGAAGTTCGAGGCTAGCCTCGGCAACTTAGTGAGACCCTGTCTCAAAATAAAACATAAAAAGGGCTGGGCACATAGCTCAGTGGTAGAGCTCCCCTGGGTTCAAACCCACTGCAAAAAGCAAAGTATAATGACTGATCTCCTTCTTATCATATCCCTTAGCCACTCATTCCCCACCCCATAGACGACTAATATTCTTAGTGTTTTTTGTATCCAGATACTCTATGCATAAGCCTACACACACACACTCACACACACACACACACACACACGTATATATATACAAAATATTTATATATTTTTTATGTGTGGACTCTGGATGAGGATATTCAATAATATAACAGCCCATCAATTAAAATCTACTATTTAATGAGCTTGTCATGTGCACAGTATGTGTTAGGAATTGGGCCCCCAAGATGGATATCTCAGAAAGCTGGAGCCCTCTCTGCAAGGCGCTCTGTTCAGGATGCATTGAGACAGGTCCATTTTGGTCTTTAGCTGGGGATGCCTGGGATCCGGTGGAGAATAGGGAAGGAAGAGAGAGGGGGGGGGTGAAAAGTAATTTTTTTAAGAATTAATTGCTCTTTGGGCTGGGGATCCAGCTCAGTTGGTAGGGTGCTTGCCCTGCATGCACAAGGCCCTGGGTTCAATCCCCAGCACCCCCCACACACACACACACAAGAATTAACGGCTCTTCTCCATTTCCTGCCCTGGAAACTAATCAGAAAGTAAGTCGTTGTAAAGCAGATCATATTGTCTCCATAAAAATAATGCTGTAGTTGGAGCTTTCATTCTGAAATAAGAGCTTGACATCAAAATATCCAGGTGTGACGGGAGAGCTATAAGGGCAAAGAACCATAAGCCTTCACAATCACTTAAAATAATAAACATATGCTCTGAAGCTCTTAAAAATGTACAAATCACACTGATCACCGTGGAAAAGGCACATATGAACCATAAAATGAATATGTAGCACAGCATTGCTGTCTCGTAAATGTTCCCTGATATATCACTTATGATAATCATTAATTAAAAGATTCATTAACAGTAATTCTTTCTGCCCTCCATATACTTTAGAAAGGCTTTTTTAAATATATGATAATTTGAAGATATTTTGAGATAATGATTGCAGAGGCCTTTTTTTCTTTGTCCTGGGGACCAGAACCCAGGGCCTCCTGCATGCTCGGAGAGGGCTCTTCCACTGAGCTACATCCCTGGCCCCTGGAGGCAATTTTGACTTAATAATTTCACAAAAATTGATAGACATTAGGAGCCCAAAGCTCATTAAGAACTTATTCCAGGAAGAAAGAAAGAAGAAAGAAAAAAAAAAAAACCTCTAAAATTGTGAGGGGCAGGTGAGGTGTGGTTCCGTGGTAGAGCCTATGCTTAGTATGTGGGGGACCTGGGTTCAATCCCAGCACCACAACCCAAACCATCAAACAAACAGACTTATCCAAGAAAGTTTGGGGTCTGGAGTTGTAGCTCAGTGATAGAGCACTTGCCTAGCACGTGTGAGGCCCTGGGTTCCAACCCCGTCACCATCCTTCAAGAATCCTTCAAGACAGAGGGCAGTGCCATGTGACCATACTGAGTCACTCAAGGGAAGATGGCCGTGCGGAAACGAAGGCAGAGATTGGAGCACTAGGTCGACAAACCAATGAATGCCAAGGATTGCTGGCCACCACAGCCAGAGAGAGGCACCCAACAGATTCTCCCTGAGTCCCAAGAAAAACTCCACATGGCCCACAGCCTGATTTCAGATTTCCAGCCTCCAGACCTGGGAGACCATCAGTTTCTATTGTTGAAAGCCACCCAGAGTGGGGCATGGTGACACACACCTGTAAACCCAGCAATTTAGGAGGCTGAGGCAGGAGGATCCAGAGTTCAAAGCCAGTCTCAGCAATTTAGTGAGGCCCTAAGCAAAAAAGTGAGACCCTGTCTCAAAATATAACATAAAAAGGGCTGGGGATGGGGCTGAGGTTGAGGCTCAGTGGTAGAGCACTCGCTCAGCAATGGGAGGCCCTGGGTTAGATCCTCAGCCCTGCATCTAAATAAATAAATAAATAAAGGTATTTATTATTTAAATATATAAAGGTGTTTATTTAAATAAATTAAAAATATATTAAAGAAATAAAGATATTAAAAAGGGGGTGGGGCTGGGGATGTGGCTCAGTGGTTAAGTGGACCTAAGTTCAATCCCCAATACCAACAAAACAGAACAAGCCACCCAGTGTGAGCAGCCCTGGCACACAGCTCTTGGATTGGGATCAGGGTAGGGTCTGCCTCCAGGGCCCACTCAAATGTCACTTGAAGTAGAAGGGCCAGGCAGAACAGGCAGGAGCTATCCGAGGCTTCTCAGAGGAGGAAGGTTTTGAGCTGGATCTCGGTGATTAAGTAGGAGTTTGCCAGGGCAGAGGGGTGCGTGGAAGGGCACGTGGGCAGTAGGATCAGCATGCGTGAGGTGTGAGCTGTGCATAAGAGACTCAAAGAGAGGACAGCAGGTTTGTGTTGCTGGTGGAGTTGAGAACGGTTTAGGCCCCAGAAAGAATTCCTTCCAGAGCAAGGACTGACTCCACTTCCCTTCACCCTTTACTACTGCCTAGGGACAGGACAGACAGAGGTCCGTTCTCGATTGCCTGCCCAAGTGCCACCAGTCTCCTCTGACTGCTATTCTACCCTCGCAGTCTCTGCTGTCCCCATTCCATGACTGACCCCTGTGGTCCTCAGACCTCAGCCTAACGCTCACCTCCTTGGAGAGGCCTCCAAGGAGGACATTGACGGAGTCCCCCATGCATCCTGGGACAGAGTGTCAGGCTCTGTTCTCATGGTAGCATTTTACTGCCTGAAGCTATCTGGTTATAATTTATACACTCTGTTATCTGCCCCTCTCGCTCCCATGTAAACTTAAGTGCTAGCTATGGTGGCCAGGGATGAAGTATGGCTTGTCCTCAGAATTGAGGGTAAGGTTTGGGACTCAGGAATGGTTGAAGATTGGTTGAATGAATTTTCCACCAGGAAGAGCAAGTTTGAAAGTAGAAAACATAGCCCAGGAGGTCCCTTGGCTGAAGGGTTCATGCAGCCCCCTGATGCACCTTCAGGCCTGAGAGGGCCTAGATCAAAACACTCGGAGACTCCAGGTGTGGCTCTGTGCATAAGCTGGGGCCCTGCCAGTTTGCAAACTCGGCCTTGCTTATCAGAGGGAGGCCTTCGCCTGCTCAGGCAGCTCAGGCAGCTCAGGCAGCAGATTCTTCCTAAGGGACAAAAGAACCAGGCACTTCATTGATGTCCTAGAACAGGCCCAGGACAGAGCGGATTCAGAGCTGAGGCCAGACAGGATCTGTTTCCAAGGCCGTCCTCTGGGCTAGCTCCTGTAGGAAGGGGACTGCATCATGGAGAAAACAGGAACAAAGAGATGCCTCTGTGACCAGGCTGCAGTAGCTGGACGTGGTCGGCAAGTAGCCCTGCAGATATTGACATCAACAGCACCCAGTGGGGCCATCGTTGCAGGGGCCTGAGGGGCCATGGCACACCGTTAGGTGGCCTGCCCAGAACATGGTGCCTCTAGAGGTGTCAGCTGGGGCTAGAACCCAGAGACGGGCAGGAGGTTGGTGAGTGGCTCACAGGTGTTGGGTGTGGCCCTGCGACTCAGGGAGGGAGGGAAATACAGTCCAGGCTAGTCTTTGGACTGGGTTTGTTTGGTGCCTTCTGCTATTAAATGATGCTTCCTGAACCTTGAGTGTGAGGCACTTCCTGACCCTTCCATAGGTCAGTGACAGGCCAGAAAGGAAGCCAATGGACCTAAAGCTGGGAAGGATCCCTCAGCGACTTGGTGAGAGTGGACAGTTTGCCTGACCCTTCCAGTGGCACCACGGAGGGAGAGTCTGGCTCGCTGTGTCAGTCCCTCCCTCCCAGGAGCCTGCAGTCTATTTGGGGAAGCAGAACACAAAGCATGTTGCAGGCTGAGACGGGTCGATTGCTGTGACATCCAGAGCCCCATGGGGAAGGAGTCTGGAAGCATCTTAGGCATCTGCACTGAGCAGACAGAGTAATTTAGCCAGTGGCTAGGTCTTCTTGTTCAGAAGTAAGTGTGACCTTGAGGGCACTTTTGGAGAAAGAGCTAAGCGTGACAGACATTATTATGTGTCTGATGTGTCATATAAATCAAGTCACTTAATTCTTAGACTAACGGCTATGCAAATAATGACACAATGCTTAAAGAGCTGTCCCGACCTGCTGCACTGGCTCATGGGACTAACACCGGGACCAGGGGAATGAAGCAGATCTGTCCTGTGAGGACAAGCACCATTTGTGGCTTTCCGCTTCTTTCATCACTGACTCCTCAGGGCCTAACCGAGTAATCAGTGAACACCCAAGGCATCGCGGTATGGAGTAAAAACATCTGTAACTCGAGTGAAAGCCTGCTCAGCTATCATGGTGTAAGTCGCGAGAGCCCGCGCACATGCACGAACTCACTTGATCTTCACATTGACCTTGAGACCTGGTGGTTGTGGCTGGGTTGTTTTTGTTGAAGTTGTTTTCAGTCTCCTTTTTTACAATGAAGGGAACTGACAAGAAGCTCACAGAGTTTAAATATCCCCAAGGTCAACAGTTGAAGGCTGGGGCTGGGGTGAAGTTCAGGGTGGAAGCGCATGCCCAGCGTGAAGAAGGGCCTGGGTTCCATCCCCAGCATCACAAAACACAAATGAAAACACACAAGTTTAGGCTGCCAGAGCTCATGTGTCACGGTTTTAAATGTGGTGTCCCCCAAAAGCTCATCTGTGAGACAATGAGAAGGTTCAGAGGGGAAATTATTAGGTAGGGAGAGCCTTAAACTAATCAGTGGATTAATGCCTTTTGGGATTAACTGAGCTGTAACTGAAGTGGCAGCGAGTGGCCAGAGAAGGTGGGAATTGGGAGCGTGGCTTTGGATATGCATTTTGTATCTGGCAAGTTTCTCTCTGCTTTCTGAACATGATGTGAGCTGCTTCCCACCACCACACTCTTCCGCCATGATGTTCTGCCTCACCTTGAGCCCGGAGAAATAGAGTCCGCTGTCTATGGATTGATACCTCTGAACCCATGAGCCCCTAAATAAACCTTTCCTCCTTTACAGTTGTTCTGGTCAGATCCTTTTAGTCACAGCAGTGAAATAAATAGCTGACTAAAACATCATGGCCCAGGGCAAGTCTCTAATACCATATCCCAGGTTTTCCCCAGGCAATATGTGACCTGAAATCCACCACAATCTCCCTTCTTCTTCTTCTTCTTCTTCTTCTTCTTTTTTTTTTTTTTTGCATCAGGGATTGAACCCAAGAATTCTTTTTTTTTTCTTTTTAACTTTATTTATATTATTTTTTAGTTGTAGTTGGCCACAATGCCTTTATTTCATTTATTTATTTTTAGGTGGTGCTGAGGAGCAAAGCCTGGACCCTCACGTGTGCTAGGCAAATGCTCTACCACTGAGCCACCCCAACCTCTGAACCCAGGAATTCTTAACCACTGAGCCACAACCCTAGCTGCCCCACATTTTCGGAAGGGTACCAGGGATTGAACTCAGGATCACTTGGCCACTGAACCACATCCTCAGCCCTACCTTATATATTTTTATTTAGAGTCAGGATTTCACTGAGTTACTTAGTGCCTTGCTTTTGCTGAAGCTCGCTTTGAACTCACAATCCTCCTGCCTCAGCCTCCAGAGCCGCTGGGATTATAGGCATGCGCCACCACACCTGGCTCCCCAGTCCTTTTTATGTTTTGAGACAGGGTCTCCCTAAATTGCTAAGGCTGGCTTTGAACTTGTGATCCTGCCTCAGCCTCCTGAGCTTCTGGGATTACAGGCGTGCGCCACCACACCTGGTTTCAAACCCCCTTATTCTAATGAGGAAGCTCAGGTCTTCCTTGGGACCCTGTGCTTCTGCTTTCCTGCCTCCTCACCTGCCGCCCCCCCACCCCAACTCAAAGAAAACTCTGTCCTCGCCCCTTTGGAAACGGATGGCCCCCAACACCAACTCTCCCCTTCTGGCTTCCCGCAGCCTCTCCAGTAGAGAGTTGGATGCACTGAGAAAAGCTTTGGGATGAAACCTGCATCCTGGATGGAAACCCAGCCCTACCAGGCCCTCCAAGTGCGGGCAATACCGTCTCAGCTTCGGGGAGCTGGTTAAGTGAAACAGGACAGTCATGGGTCACCTAATGGCAGGGACACGTTCTAAGAAACACATGCTTAAGGCAACTTCATCATAGAAGTGACCTATAGAAATCTAGATGATTCCTGCGCAATTAGGAGATACAGTAAGCACAAGATGTGGGAGACTGGATGGGGTTGTGGCTCAGTGGTGAAGTGCTCGCCTGGCATGCGGGAGGCACTGGGTTCGATTCTCAGCACCACATGAAAATAAAATAAAGATATTGTATTCACCTGTAACTCATAAATAAATAAGTAAATGTGTGGGAGGCTGCTTTAGGCATAAGAGCATACCATTTGACAGTAATTTTATTTTTATAAGTAGAGGGATTGGCTCTAAAATAACAATAAAAAGTATAGTATAGGCTGGGCATGTGGCTCCGCAGCAGAGCGCTTGCCTGGCCCAGGTTCCATCCCCAGCAGCAACAACAGCAAAAGCATAATACAGTAAATACGCAGCCAGACGCCCAGACATGTGCTGTGGTTATCAAGTGTTCCGCACTATCCATAATTGTCTGTGCTGTATTTTTATGTGACTGGTGGCTCAGTAGGTTGTTTACAGTAGCATCCCCATGAACACATGCATAATGAATGCCTTGTGCTGTCGTGGTCCTTGGCCTACATCCCTAGGCAATGGAATTTCAAAGGGACCATCATGGAATACCCAGCTTATCATTGTGTGAATTTCTAAGTTGGTGCAAATGTTAGTTATCCTCCTCTTCTGAGCATTTTCCCCCTGGAATGCCTCTGTGTGGCTTCTCAAAAGGTCTTGGACTTCCAAGTTGTACTCTGAGGATAGGTGACGTGTAATTAACACTTCATCCCTTTCCTCCAGGGTTGGAGCCCCCATAGGGTAGGAGGCAGGTTGGGAGGACAGGAGGGTCACTATGTTTTAGAGGAAGAATGGGGAGGAGAGGGATTTTGTTAAATGGAAAGAGCATATAGGCTTGGCCAGCTTCACACCTTACAGATAACTCCCAGATAAACTTGGATGAGGCAGAATTTTATTTAGGTGATTTTTTGGTACTGGAGATTGAACCCAGTGGCACTTTACCACCAAGCTGCATCCCAGCCCTTCTTACCTTTTATTTTGAGACAGGGTCTTGCTAAATCACTGAGGAACTTGCACAGTTGACCAAGCTGGACTCCAATTTGCAATCCTCCTGCCTCAGTCTCAGCCTCCAGAGTTTCTGGGATTACAAGTATGTGCCACTGTGCCCGGCTTTCGGTGAATTTTTGAGTAGAAGGGGAGGGTAACCTATCTAACAGTAATTTATTAACCTTATGGTGTTCCTTGAAGGCCTAACAGAACTACATGAAAAAGTGAGAACAGTACCTCATGGTTCAGACAACTTTATCTCTGTAGAATAAGGGCAAGAACTAAGTAGGGAAAAAGTCATTGACTAGTCCGAAAAATGACACATAAACTGTGCACTTGTGTCCTTTGGACCATTTACTCTGCACACAGTTTTTTTTTTTTTTTTTTAATTAATATTTTATTTTTTAGTTGTAGTTGGACACAATACTTTTATTTTATTTATTTGTTTTTATGCGGTGTTGAGGATCCAACCCAGGGCCTTGCATGTGCTAGGTGAGTGCTCTACCGCTGAGCCACAACCCCAGCCCTGCACATAGTTTGAGTAGATTAAGAAGTCACAAACTGAGCTAGGCGCGGTGGTGCAAGCCTAATCCAGTGACTGAGGAGGCTAAGGCAGGAGGATCACAAGTTCAAAGCCAGCCAGCCTCAACAACTTAGCAAGGCCCTAAGCAACTTAGGGAGAACCTGTCTCAAAACATGAAAAGGGCTGGGGTTGTGGCTCAGTGGTTATCCTCCTTGGATTCAAAAGCCACACACTGGAAAGAAAAAATGTTGCCACTACAGATGAGGCCATAATTAATGATCTAAAATTAGCTTAAAAGTAGGTAGGGGTTGGTAGAGCACATGCTTAACAGTCCTAGGTTCAACCCCCAGTACCACAAAGAGGAAAAAGGGTAGGATAAAAGAGACTCTACCAAACACAGAAGTGAGAACTTAAGAAGCCAGCCACGGCTTAAGCTTTTGGGACAAATGGCCTGATGTTCCTCAATAATTTTTGTATCGACAGCCCTGTATGACCACATGGTCCTAAACAAATCGCGGAGCTGCAGAAGATGAACATTGAGATGAACACTGTGTCGTCAGGCCAACCTCAGCAGCTAGAGAGGTGGAGGGCCTTGCTTCAGGCTGGATAGCTCGCCAGGCAAGAGAGGACTGGAGCCCAGGTCCCTTGGTCCTCTCTGATCAGGGGTCATCCTTCCTCTCCACACAGGACTCAGAGCCCAGACCCTAAGTTTCCAACAAAAGCTCAAATTCTGTACGGCACCTTCCATCTGAGACAATAGGGATAGGTGTGATTCCTTCCTTGTGGAAAGAATTCCACCATAAGTGCTCATAATAGAGAGAGGGTTGGGGATGTAAAGTGATCTTTCGTGCACCATTGCCCCCCCCCCCACACACACTGGTTATCCAGAAGCTACAACAAAGGTGTTCCTGTGTGGAAAGGAGCAGCTCCCTCCTTCAAGCATCTGGCAGGCAGACCAGACTCACAGGCAAAGGCAGGGGCCACAAGCACCCAGGGTGGTAGGTCCCTAGCAGGGCTACTGTCCGGGCAAATGGATTCCCCAGAGCGAGCCAGAGGAGCCCGGTGGAAAAGTGAGCAGGTATATAAATAACATACGGGCTTTTATTGAGTGTATATGGCCACATTATTTTAATTCGGCAGTCCTGCCCCTGGTGGGCATCCTGCCAGTCTGCATTCCCACATCCTGCTGCCGGCTCCTGGGCCCACCCGTTTCTATATTGAGCTGCTCCTCTCCATAAATAAAGAACAGGAGCCAGGCACAAAAGAAAGGCTGTCACATGGGCCAACAAAGGGCAGGAAGTGCCGGGTGGTGGCCCATGCGTCCATCCCAGGGTTCAGCTCACCTGGCTGTGCTATGGGGCCTTTGTGCAAAAAAATGTCAGGCCCAAGTCCCCAACTTCCTGCCATTTGTCAGGCTGTGTCGTGACCCGGAGTTCACCGAAATGCTTGCTGCTCCCAACAATGCGCATACATCCTTTGGAAAAATTCTCACTCTCTCTCCGCGTAGCAGCAGTGACTTTTTATGGAAGTGGCTGGAGGGATCCAGGGCTAAGCAGTGGAAACTTAGGTTGGACTTCTGCTCTGTAGAGCTGTGCTCAGCCAGGGAGGCAAGAGGCGGCCCCTGGATGGGCCCTGATGCCCCAGGAACAGTAAGCCATGGCACCGAGGGATCTGTCCTGTGCGACCTGCCACCTCTGAGTCCAAGGATGCCGCTGTGCAAAAGTAGGATGCAGTCAGTCACCATCATCTGCAGGCCTACAGAAGGCGGCTCCCAGCTGCATGGAATCAGGAGAGCTACCTAAGGCCACTTCCATCCCTATGGATGTGGCCTAGAGGGATCGCCCACTGCAAGCACTAGGCATGTTCGAGGTGAGGCCAGGGGCTTGAGGCCGCCAGAGGAGAGTCCAGACAGCTGCTCCAGCCAATGACTGAACAATGGATCTACCAACCACTCCGCTTGCCTGGGCTGCGCTCAGCCCTGGCCAAGGCTGTAGACAGGGTGCCCAAACTCTGGGACGGACTTTGATAGATGGTCACCTGTCCTCCATGAACAGAAGAAAAGGAGACCATGATGAATTTTTCATCTTGCTAAATTTATTCCACTGAAAGGGTGGTCCTTTTACTCTAAGATCAGGTTCTGAAATGAAGAAAAAGAAAAATGTAAATTTTCCCATACTGCTGAGTTTTATTCAGCATAGAGTTGTCCTCTATTATGGGACTCTCCCCCTCCTCCTTTCTTACTGTTAAAACATGGTTGCACATGGCAACAACAGGGTGATTAAAGAAGGTATTTGTCTGATAAAACAAAAGCTGGCAGTCCTGTGTTAGTCTTCCAAACACAAATGAACCTCATGGCTGTAGTTTGTGTTTGTGAATTTCACACATCCAGGAGCCCTGCCCTGAGGAGCAAGGCAGATGTAAGAAAGTCCTTGCCCTCAGGCAGCTTATGACACAGTGGGAGGACCATAGACCCCCCGGATGTGACCATTCTAAGACCTCCAGGAATTCTGTGAAAACGTGAGTGGCAGAAGTTTGCTCTGCATCTCAAAGGAGGGGCTGGTCTGCCACATTTGCCTGATCTATAGTAAGTGCTCAATTAATGCCGGCTGAATAAACCGGGCACAGTGGCACACACCTGTCATCCCAGTGACCCAGAAGGCGGAGGCAGGAGGATCAACAAGTTCCAGGCCAGCCTTGGCAACTTAGTGAGACACTGTCTCAAAAAAAAAAAAAGGCTGGGAATATTACTCAGTTGGCAGAGTACGGATGCACAAGATCCTGGGTTCAATCCCCAGCACCACAAAAATAAATAAGTAAGCAAGCAAGTAAATAAATGAATACAAAATAAAAAGAGCTGGGGATATAGCTCGGTGGTGAGGCACCTCTGGGTTCAATCTCTGATATCAAAATAAATAAATAAATGAATGACCACCAGCAGGCTCGGAGGAGGTCTAACAAAACTGGGAATTGAAGGGAGACGTCTTGATGAACGTGGAGGCCCCAAAGAGCAGGCTTGTGTGGGAGCTCCCAGGGGCCGTATCTGTAAGAGTCATGGGATGTGATGTTGAAATGGAGGTGCCAGATGAACGTGTTCAGACTTGATGCAGCCAGAAGCAGGGAGCCATGGAACATTCTTGAGCAGGGAAGCGCCAGGTGAAATGACAGCTGAAGTCTACTCTGGCTGCGGTGCGTAGAGGCTGAGAACCCTAGAGCCCAGGGGAAAGGCTGTCAGAGGACTCCTCTGAGGACTCCACCTGGAAGGGCAGAAGGCCTGGGCTTGGCAGTGGTGCTGCAGGAAGACCCTGTCAGGATGCTAAGGCTCTGGTGAAGAGGGGAGCCCCGGGAGGGGGCTGCTGGGCCTCCCCAGGAGGCCTCCAGCTTGGCCTAAGGATCTGTGGATTCTGGATCTTGTGTGTGTGTGTGTGTGTGTGTGTGTGTGTGGTGCTGGGGATTGAACCCTAACCCTAACCCTAACCCTAACCCTAACCCTAACCCTAACGGAGCTCCCTACCAACTCTATCCCCAGCCCCTGGATCTGTCTTAAAGGAGAAGGGCCTCCAGGGCTGAGCTGGCACTGTCCCTGAAGGCCAGCCCTCCACTCCGCAGTTCAGATAACCCCGGGCTATTTCAGGAAGAAAGCTTAAGAAGATAAAGAGGCCAGGCCAGCAGATGCACAGATAACTGCCTTATCCCTGAGGAAAGGCAGAGAGGGACCTTTGGGGACAGGAAGGTGCTGAAGTGCCTCAGAGGGAGGGTGGAAAGAGGTGGAGCAGGCCCTGGGGAGGAGCAGTGTGTGCGCCTGCCCAGTCATGGCTGGCCGGGTCCTGTGACCCCAGTGGACGATGAAGACCAGAGTTCCCTCAAGTCACCCTACTTGGGGAGCCCTGAACCTTATTTGGGGTCTGAATGCCCAAGTATGGCACCAAAGCCCGGAGGCCTTTGTGTTTTGCTCTTTCAGGTGTCTCACGGGTGGGACAGGTATGGGGCGTGTGTTACAGGTGATGTGTGTGCAGGTGTGTGTGGGTCAGAGTGTGTGTGTGTGGTATGTGGGGTTAGTGTGTGGTGTATGTTGTGTGTAGTGTGTGGTGCACTGTATGTGGTGTATGGTGTATGTGGAGTATCTTGTGTATTGTGTGTTGTGTGTGTTTTGTGGTATGTTGTGTGTAGTGTGTGGTGTACTGTATGTGTGTATGGTGTATGTGGAGTATCTTGTGTTGTGTAGTGTGTGTTGTGGTGTTGTGTGTGCTGTGTGGGTGTGTTGTGTGTTTCGTGGTATGTTGTGTGTGTCTGCTGTATGAGTGGAGCAGAGCCACAGGCGTCTCAGGCTTTGGACCCAGCTCCCACCTGCGTCTCTCTTGGAAGTGGAGCTGGCCTCTCTGGCCAGCCCAGAACACTTGGGGACCAGGTTCCCTCAGATCTTGGTCCCCACACCTCAGGCCATCACAGCCTGCATAGCCACCTCTATGCAGGGACCTGCCTGTCCCCTCAGGCAGGCCGTGTTTCCTGTGTCTGGGTCTCCATTTGCTTGACTTGCTCTCTGGGGAGGCCCTGCCCATCCTCTCCACCTTTAGAAAGCCACTCTGTCCTGGAAGGCTGGTCCCAGGCTCCTTTGCTGGCCGACTCCCTGCCCTGGTCCTCCCCTGGCTCGCCTCGCCGAGCTTCCTGTGCACTGTGTGCACCCCCATCCATCCCAGGGTGAGCCCAGGGGGCTTGGGTGTGGCTGGGTGCTGTGCTGCCACAGCCGAAACTCCCAGGAGCAGGGGCAGGGGCCTCTCTCCTAGGAGCTTGTCTGGGACAGTTGGGGAGTTTCACTCCGAGGACAGGCCTCACCTCAGGTGGTGGCTGCTGTGGGCATTTCCCATCATACCCTCAGGACCACACCTGGTCCCGTGCCTCAGTCCTGACCTTCCTGAGGCCTGTGCCACTCACCGGCTCCAGGCTAAACCACACCCCCACCCCGTCATGACTTCTCTGTTCCTTCTTTGTCGTCACCATGTCCTTACAGTTTTTATTGGGTGTTTATTTTCCCCTGATTAGACTACAATAATAACAGCAAATATGTATAAAGCAGATTTTAGACTCAGGGTCAGAGGTTGACTCTATGAAACCCCTCAAAGAGCACTGGCCTCCAACCCCAGACCCCACCAGGGAAAAGCTGCAGTGAGCATCCAGGCCGAGGGCCCCATGGACCTGGGAGAGCGTTTCTTGATACTCAGCAGCCAAAAAGCTCCATTAAGCCTGAGGACCGTCACAGAATGCCCAGAAGGGATATGCCACTAGTGTCCCCAGCCTGCATTTCTCTGGCTACTGGCCTCTGAGCCTTCCTCACATGCTCTCGATAGCTGTCTAATCTAGTCTTATCTCCCCCCCGCCCCAGTACTGGGAATTGAACCCAGGGGCACTTAACTCCGCAACTACATCCTGGCCCTTTTTATTTTTGTTTTGAGACAGGGTCTCACTAAGTTGCCCAGGTTGGCCTTGAACTTGCGATCTCCCTGCCTCAGCCTCCTGAGTATCTGGGACTACAGGAGTGCACCTCACACTGTGCCAATCTATTCCATCTTTTCCCCCTTTTCTATTGGGTTAGTATCCTCTACTTGTTGGTATCTTAGAGTCCATTGTCTATTCTAGATATTAAAATATTTGAAGTAATAGAATAAATTTTACATTGGTTTTAGATCCGGCTTCTCCCATTTCATGTCTAGCTACTAATTTTGTTCACGGTATCCTTCACTGGCAATAAATCCTTTAGTTAACTAATTAATTAATTAACGTTTAATTTATCGCAGGGCTTCACGACTGCTGGAATGGCATGCCACCAGTGCGCTATAAACCCAGCCTGACACTCAGTTCTTTTAAACAATGGCAAGTGCTTTTGAAGGTTTTTTTTTTTTTTTTAGTACCTATTTGAACTTTTAAAGGTTTTTTTAAAAATATATATATTTTTAAAATATATCTATGTTATATATAGATATATGTATTTATATATAAATATACCCTATTATATTTACATATAAATATGTAAATAAATACATATATATTTATATATATATTTAGTTGTAGATGGACACAATACCTTTATTTTTATGTGGTGCTGAGGATCAAATCCAGTGCCTCACATGTGCCAGGCGAGTGCTCTACTACTGAGCCACAACCTCAGCCCCTGCTTTTGAAGTTTTAAGCTGCCTTCTAATTCCTAAGCCACACAAAATATTCTCTTATATATATATTTTTTCTTTTTCTTTTGGTACTGGGGATTGAACCCAGGGCGCTTAACCACTAAACCACATGCCTAGCCATTTTTAATTTTTTTTTTTTTTTTTTTGAGACAAGAGTCTCAGTGAGTTACTTAGAGCTTCACTAAGTGGCTGAGGCTGGCTTTGAACTCCCAATCTTCCTGCCTCAGGCTCCCAAGCCGGGCCTGCATTTTCTTGTACTAGCTTTACATTTTTGCCTGTTTATTTTCCAAAGTGACAGATATTCTGTATAGAGCTCTGCAGACATGGGCGTAGCAGGCAAAGACTGTTTTAGATACTGCCTGCATTAACTCACATGATCCTCCTCATAACGGTGCTGTGAGTGATTGCTGTCCCTGTACTCTTGATACCAGGAGGAAGCAGAGATGCAGGCAGGTTGAGCAACCTCTCCAGGGTCACACAGGTAATGAGTTGAAGAGTCAGGAGTCTGGCTCTAGGCTTGTGCTGACCATATTTGCTAAGGATCTCTTCAGCTGACTTTCACAACAACCCTCTGATGAGATGAGATGAGATGAGATGAGATGAGATGAGATGAGATGAGATGAGATGTGGCCTTTGACCCAGCTCACAGGCCTGGCCACTGGCAAAGGCAGTTCAGACCCTGAGCTGCAGTGCCCTTAGCCTCAGCTCCTACTGGAAAAGAACTCCCAAGAGCTGGATGGACTGGACCCAGGCAGTTCATCTGGGCAAGTGATTCCACAGAGCAGGAGCAGGGGACTGTCCGAGTGATGGAAAGAGGGTGAGTCGTCCCTGAGCCAATTCAAGGATGAGTTTTCAGGCCACTTGGCTGCTTTGAGCAGCCGGGGTGTGGATTCTCTGAAAATGGATCTCACAATCATCCTGGGAAGAGTGGAAGGGAACAGCACCAACTCCATCCCGCATTGGCCAGGCATTGTCCCATCCCATGTGTGAATGCCCAGAGGGCCCTCCTCTTCACAGGGGAGCCCTGGGGCAGAGCCAGTGGGCTGCAGGTGCAGCAGAGGGTGGGTGCTCTCAGATGACCTCTGGGCAAAACTGGGTGAGAGCAGGAGGGGCCCGAGGCCCTACCTGGTGTATCACACTTGGTCTCCTGAAGTTTCTCTTCCCACGTGTTTGGCTCACATCTCAGGCAGACAGCTGGCGCTGGCAGGGGGACACTTTGGTTTCCTCCCCCCACACAGAGCCCAGCACTGGGAAGAAGCACCCGTTCTGATAATAACAACGGCTGCATTTCACCGAGATCTTTAGGCCCCAGGCACCGGGGTGGGTTCTCTGTGGCGAACATGGCCTTGAATCCTGGCTTGCACCTGCTCTAACAACTTTAGGGTAGGAACAGTGAGGTTGGGAGATTAGGGACTCAGGGCAGCAGAGTTAAAAACCAGAACCAGCTGGAGCATAGGAGGCCCCAGAGCTGCCTTCCTAAGGCTGAACTGGGGAGATCCCTGGGTCTGGCAGAGGGGCTTTTTTTTTTTAAATACTGGGATTGAAGTCAGGGGTGCTCTACCACTGAGCTGCATCCCCAGAACCTTTTATTTCCTTATTTCAAGATAGGGTCCTGTGAAGTTGCTGAGGCTGGCCTGGAACTTGTGATCCTCCTGCCTCAGCCCTCTGAGTCACTGGAATTACAGGCACGCGCCACCACACCTGGCTTCAGGCAGCGGAAACAGCTGGAGCCTTCTGCCCCAGGGCTCCTCTCTGACCAGGATGGGCCTCTGGACATTCACAGATGGCGGTGGGAATGACCCTTGGCCAATGCTGGTGAGAGCTGGAGAATAGACGCTGACCCTTCCACTCTTCCCAGGATGATTCTGAGCCCAGTTCTCTGTCCTCCTCCTCTTCCTCCTCCTCCTCTTTCTCTACCTCCTCCTCGGAGAACACCAGACCTGGCTGCTCAAAGCAGCTAGTGGCCAGAAAATGCATCCTTGGACTGGCTTGGGGTTGGCTTGCCCTCCTTTCCTACCCTCTATCCAGTCCCCCACTCCTGCTCTTTGGGACCATGTGCCCAAATGAAGGGCCTGGGCCCAGGTTCCCCTCTCAGGGGTTCTTTCCCAGCTGGTCAGAGGCGGGAAAGCCACACTCTTAAGGATGAACAGTTTGGCCAGGTGGGGAAACTTGTGAGAGGGTCTCAGGAGAGTGGCCGCCTTGTTTGGGGCACCAGAGGTGGGGGGGCTACAGCAGGGAGGGGCGTGTCCTTCCACAGTGGGTGCAGGGCCAGTGCCGGCCTTAAAAAAGCCCCTGTCACACTGCAGCTCCCTGGAGGCCAGAGATGCCCGCTTATTCTTTGTGTTGGGAGAGGTATATGGAGTCCCTTCACCCCGCCCTGGTTCTGTTATGGGGTGTGTCACCTTCGTCATGCACATGGAGGACGGGAAGATAAAGCCTGGTGTCTGACAGGATGAGGACTACCCACCAGATCTACCCTCTCAGCCCTTTGTCATCACTTCCTTATAAGAGCTGCAAAATCCTGGAGGCAGAGGGGGGCTGCTCTCCCTGTGGCTTCCTGGAAGCTGCACCCCACCCAGGCCTGCACAACTCAATGGCAGCCGGCATGGAAGAAAAGGAGATCCCCGGAGCCAGGGCCAGAGAGCAGCAGAACTGATCCTTGTCTCCCTCCTGCATAGCCAGCCCTCTTCTGACTTTGGCGATTATCTGTCTGCAAGTACCAGGCCTTCTGTTGGCCTTAAGCCTGACTCCTGGCTCCTCCTCCAAGATGTAGGAGGTGAACAGGCAGCTGTATAGATTTGTCCTCTCTCTCTCTCTCTCTCCACATGCACTCATTTACATACATACACATCTACATATATATTGACATGTATACTCACACAAAATCCCATGTGTATTTGAGTATCTATTTTTTCAAAGAAAGAACCATACAATCTCCATTCCTCTTCAAATTGCTTCTGGGTGCAAACCCTGGTATTAAAAAAAAAAAAAAAAAATTCTCCCTTGCCTCAGAAATATGGCCACCCTTCCAAGTAGGTATTCCACATGCACTCAACTCATTCTTCTCAATGGCTGCTAAATATTTTATTATGTGAATATTCTGTGGTTTTTTGTTTTTTTTTTTTGGTCGGGGGGGGGGTACCCAGGGATTGAACGCAGGGGCACTAGGCCACTGAGCCACATACCCAGTCCTATTTGTCTCACTGAGTTGCTTAGTGCCTCACTTTTGCTGAGGCTGGCTTTGAATTTGTGATCCTCCTGCCTCAGCCTCCAGAGCTATTGGGATTACAGGCGTGCTCCAGCATGCTCGGCTATGCTGTGATTTTTTTTTTTTTTTTAATAATTCTCTTCCCATTTTTATTCTTTCCTTATTTTCTGGGGTGTGTGTGTGTGTGTGTGTGTGTGTGTGTGTGTGTTGCAGTGCTGGGGATTGAACCTTGGTGATACTAGGCGAATGCTTCACCAGTGAGCTGCACCCCCAGCCTCCCCATTGTTCCCTGAGGTCTTGTCATGGACACGGCTCTGTCCTGGGTACCAAAATTCACATCCTGTTAAAGGAGACAGGAAATAGACAAGTAATTAAGCCGATAAGCAGGGGCATTATGGATAGTGTGAGAAAAATAAAGCAGGGAGGGATGTGGGCTTCAGTGTCATCATGGAGGTGACATTTGACAACTCAAACTTGAACTTCTGGGTAACATGTAGGATACATATTTGGGTTGTGTCCAGTTTCGTATTAGGATACACACACAATGGCATCTCTAAGCCCATGGGATGCAGATGTGGAGATGACTGCGGCTCTGATCTCAGATGGGTGAGCCCGGTGACAACAGTCCTCCCTCTCCCCCTGCATCCCAGGAAGCGGGCTGCTGTGGGATGGATGCACAGGTGGAAAGTCCTGTGTGTGAGTCATTTCTACAGCCCAGAGGGCATGATAGGGCACTGGATCAGGCCCAGCCCTCACATGGTAGCCTTAAGACCACAACTTGGATAAAGTTAAAGGGCATTTCTTGCTTGCCAAGCAGAAGAAGATGCCTTCTGGATGGGTGGAGTGGTGCCCATATGAAATCCCAGGGACTTGGGAGGCTGAGGCAGGAAGATCACAGATTGGGCAACTTAGCAAGAGACACTTGTGCCAAAGTTAAACAAGTTTAAAAGGTACAGGGATGTAGCTCAGTGGTAGAGCCCACTCGATTCAATCCTCAGTTCCACAAAAGAGTAAAATGAATGAAAGAGCTGGGCACTTGGGGCACTCCTGTAATCAGCATCTTGGAAGCTGAGGCAGGAGGATCGTGAGTTCAAAGCCAGCCTCAGCAAAAGCAAGGCCCTAAGCAACTCAGTGAGACCCTGTCTCTAAATAAAATCTGCCATAGTCCAGCTGCAGCAGAATAACGGGGTGGGGGTGGGGGGGTGGGGGGGTGACGAATGACTTGTGTACCTTGATACAGCAGGAATGGAAGCTGTTTATTGTAGGATAACAGAGGTATTTATGCATTTTGCACAGCTTATCTTAATTAGCATAAACTAGATACAGCAGTCAACCAATCAGGAATCTCCACTCTTAATGGCTCGCTTTTGTTACTTTACAAACCACTCCCTCTGGCATTTTGCCACACGCCATCCAGACTTGTTTACAGACTCTAACATTTCCCCCTTTTGTTTAATTTAAATAACGACCATAGTGGTTTTTACACAAACACCATAAATAACCTGCTAGAAACAGAAAGGGAGGATACAAAATGTTACAATACCAAGCCAATTGATGGCTCCATGCAAGAAGCCTTTGGAAAAATTATACCAGCAATGACACCGTTAGCAAAGATACCGATTTACAATTTGTTGTAGATTACAGTTTGTTGTCTCAGTCCAGATAAAGCAGTGTCTCAATAAATTAACTCACAGTGCAGGTAAATCACAGTCCAGGTAAGTTCTGCAGGCAGCTAGCTTAAGTTGTAGCAGAAACAGCAACAGCTCTGAAGTCTCCTCGGGTTCTCAGCTGAAGTTTCCTCAGGTTCTCAGCAACGTTGTAAATTCTTCCACCTTTGTTTTCACCATCACTGGAACCAAGGCAGGAATTCTGGATGGCTAAAGAAAATCCTGTAGCATTTCACTAAGAAAACAACCTTCTGAACAATTTAGTACATTATCTCAAGGTTTTTTACATTTGAAATAAGCCTTAATAGTGCTCATTACTCATCAGCCTCCAGGTGTGGGAGACCCATTGTAGTTACTGGCCTTGGAAATGATCAAACTTCAGGGACGCCAGTAGCGTCTTCTGCCAGCTGTAGCATTCCGGGCAGCCCCAGATGGCCCTGGGGAGAGTCCCAGACTCAAACTGCTTCCGGGCACAGGGTGCAAAAGCCTTGGAGACTGTGCCTCCAGGTCAGGTCTAGATTTGGGCTCACAGTGGTGATCCGCTCCCCTGGGCAGGGGGGCGGGGAAGAGCCAGCAACTGCCGCTTGGAAAATTCTTGCTGCGCCATGATCGGCTTGGGCAGGTGGTAGCCGCCTTGTCGTTTCACGCACCCTCCGGTATCGAAAAGTATTCAGTAATAGCCTTTTGCTGCAACTTTTTTCCTGATGATCCTTTTTCTTCTGAACTTTCTTTTTCTTTCTGACTAGAGTTTCTGGGCTTTTATCAACACATGCCCTAACTATTCTTGGTTCCACTGGGGTGCCTTTTTCTCTTATCAATTTACTTCTCACCCCTTCCATATTTTCATCACAAAGACAATACAACATTTCAAGACAAAACAAGACACAAACATACTGTATCAATCTTCTCCATTTTCTTGAAATGGCCATTTTTCCTCTCTCCCTATCTGCCTAGGGACGAG
The DNA here is from genome assembly GCF_048772815.1 of Callospermophilus lateralis. Lineage (NCBI taxonomy): Eukaryota > Metazoa > Chordata > Mammalia > Rodentia > Sciuridae > Callospermophilus > Callospermophilus lateralis. The sequence continues at coordinate 22,554,624 of NC_135305.1, read as the reverse complement.
CAGATTGCTCCCGTCCTATCTATGGACGGGCAGCTTTTTTCGTCACTTACCCCCGAGTGTCCCGGGGCTCCCCGTACGGGCCACCATCTGCCACAGTCCGGCTGCAGCAGAATAACGGGGGTGTGTGTTTGTGTGTGTGTGTGTGTGTGTGTGTGTGTGTGTGTGTGAGACGAATGACTTGTGTACCTTGATACAGCAGGAATGGAAGCCGTTTATTGTAGGATCTGAGCGATATTTATACATTTTGCACAGCTTATCTTAATTAGCATAAACTAGATACAGCAGTCAACCAATCAGGAATCTCCACACTTAATGGCTCGCTTTTGTTACTTTACAAACCACTCCCTCTGGCATTTTGCCAGGCGCCATCCAGACTTGTTTACAGACTCTAACAAAAATCCAAAAAGTACTCCCCCATTCCCACCCCTAGGAAAAGAGAGAGAGAGAGAGAAAGAGAGAGAGAGAGAGAGAGAGGATGCAGCTCTGCCCCAGGCCTGCATTTTGTCTAGAACTCCGGTGAGGCCTACGTATCTGTAGGTTCTGTTTGTTTGTGTTCTAGGGATTGAACCCAGGGCTTTGCAAATTCCAGGCACGTGCTTTACCACTGAGCTACTACCCCAGCCCTTCTTAAAAGTTTTTATTTGGAGACAGGATCTTGTAAAGAAATAATAGAGAGGAGACAGAGGTGTAGAGGCAGGGAAGGTGGCAGAGGGAGCCATGAAGTCATCAGGGGCCCCAATCCCAACACGAACTCCTACAGGAGGCCAAGTTACTGAGGTTGGCCTCCAATTGTGATCCTGCTTCTTCAGTTTCCCAAATAGTTTGAGATTATGGGTGTATACCACAGTACCTGGCTATGCCTGTGGTTTAGACCTCGTCTCTGTCCCTTTTAGTTCCTGAAAATCTGTCAACACCTTCCTAGTGTCGAAGCAGACTATTAAAATAAGGTGGCAGGATCCCACATCAAAACAAACTGATCCAGTTTGCTTAAGGATGGGTTCTTGATGTGTTTGCTTTTTAACATTGATGTTATGATGATGATGATAATGAGGGTGCCGATAATGAAAGGAGGTGACATTAAATACTATTGTGGGTTAGATTGTGCCCTCCCCACTGCATTCTCCTAAAAGGTATATTCCAGTCTTAACCCTTTCCCTTCTACCTGCAAATATGACCTTACTTGGAAATAGGATCTTCATGGATGTCATCAACTTAAGACAAGGTCATTAGCAAAAAGTCCTATCCCAATGACTCATATCTTTATAGAAGAAGACAGGAACGTGGAGACGGACACAGGGAGAAGGCCAGGTGATGATGGAGGAGACACTGGAGGGTGGGTGTCACAGTCCAGGAATGCTGAGCCGCCAGGAACTAGGACAGGGGTGCGGAGCAGATTCTCTCCCTGAGCCCCAAAGAAGGAACCAGCCCTACTGACACCTCCACTTCAGATTTCTGAAGCCGAACTTGTTCCAGCAACTCTAGCAAAGGAGTCCAGCTTCTTTCCTCTCTGACAGCACTTCCCCAGGCCTCAACCTGTGAAGGCAGGAGCCAAGAAGCATTTTCTTTTTTTATGTGTGCACCAGGGATAGAACCCTGGGGCACTTAACCACTGACCACATCCCCGGCCCTTTTTTTTATTTTTCATTTTGATACAGGGTCTTCCTAAGTTTCTTAGGGCCTTGCTAAGTTGCTGAGGCTGGCCTTGAACTTGTGATCCTTCTGCCTGGACCTCCGAGTCCCTGGGATTCCAGGTGAGTGCCACCACACCTGGCCTGACATGCTGCATGTCTTTCAAGCTCCCAGGAGAGGCCTTAACTATTGGCCCTGGGGCCATGCTGTGGGTAGCAAAGGGCCTGAGGGGTCTCTCCCTTGCAGACCTCTGCCCTGCGGGAGGCCCTCACATCTGTCACTGGGAGAATGGCCGGGTCCTACTTTACCTTTGTGATGTCAAGAACCAACCGAGTGATGCACATTTGTGCATCACGTCCCACTTAGGTGGTCCCAGCTGTGATGTCCCCTCTCTTTTCTCAGCATCCATTAGTATTCCAGTGAGCCAACCTCCTGACGTGGAGACGTGGACGCACTGGGGGAGCGAGAGGAAACAGAGCAAAGGAGGCCGCAAACACATCAGAGCACAAAACACACACATTGGGCCAAAAACCCCTCATTCCTGGACCCCGTCCAGACCTGTCCCTCTATTATTTTTGTTCTCTTTCCTCTTTAACTAGATCTTGCCTGAAACAGCCTGGGCGTTGCTAAGGTAACGCCTCAGAGTCTCCCTGAACACATCATTGTTTAATTCCAGCCACGGCAGCCGGGAGGAATTTGCTATTTGTTTAAGAGATGAAAGCCCCAAACTTCCACACATTCTTCTCCGATTTCATTCCCCTTCTACTAGATGGGCCCGCCAGAGCAGAGCACATTGGGTGGAGGGGACTCAGGGGACCCTCCCCAAAATATCGGGTGGTTATGGAGGAATGATCCTTGGTTATGGTTTGGATGTGAGGTATCCCCCAAAAGCTCACGTGTGAGAAAATGCAAGAAGGTTTAGAGAAGAAATGATTGGGTTACCAGAGCCTGAACCCAATCAGTGAATGAATCACCGGATGGGATTAATTGAGTGGTAACCAAAGGCAGGAGGGGTGTGGATGGAGGTGGGCATTGGGGGCGTGGCTTTGGGGTACGGAGTGTGGAGACCTCTCTCTCTCTCTCTCCTTCTCTCTCTCCTTTCTGATTACCATGTGAGCTTCTTCCCTCTGCCCCAGTCTTCCACCATGATGTTCAGCCTCACCTCCAGCCCCAAGGAGTAGAGTCTGCTGTCTGTGGATGGAGACCTGTGAAACTGTGAACCCTCAAATAAACTTTTCCTCCTCCACCGTTTTTCTAGTTGGGTCCTTCAGTCGCAGTAGTAAAGCTGGCTAAAAGATCCTTGCTTCCTAAGGACGGAGAGATTAAGGGCCCTTCTGAGTGGGGATGAGGAAAGGCCTGCCGTCATGGGAAGGACTGGGGAGGTGATGGGAGAGGAAAGCCTCCTGCTGATGTCCCCCAGCTGTATGTGGTGAACTGACCCAAACTGCCTCCCTGTCCCCCACCTCAGTTTCCCTGACTTTCACTAGTGGAAGGGTAGCAGAGACCCTGCTGAGCACAATCCTGGCCTCTGTGGACAGCACATAAGAATGGGCTCTGGAAAGTAGGGTCATCTTCCAAGGGACATGGGGGAAAGCCACTCAGCCATGAGGAGCAGAGGTCATCCAAGGACTCAGGGAGAATGGGGTGTGGCTTGGGGGAGAGGAGGACTTCCGGGGATTCATACAGAGGCCTGGTAAGGAGTGCCGTGGGGACCCATGGTGCACTTGAATGCCCAGAGACTGGGGGTCCAAGGCGCACAGTGACAGAGGTCCCGGGGCTGTCCACTCCCTGGAATCCACTTCTCATCAGCAGGAGAACACGCCTCTCACCATGTGGCTCCACCCTGTGTCCCTGCTATGCTTACGGAACCATCCCTTCTCTCCTGATGACCACCTGGCTCCCTTCTGTGTTGCATCTGGAAGGATTTGTCTTAGGTACTTAGCAGCTCCTGGGCCAGGCTACCTCACAGTTCACCTGTTCATCTCAGGGGAGGAGAGGAGGTGCTGTGGCTGGGGGAATCAATACTCTCTCTCTCTCTCTCTCTCTCTCTCTTGAACAGGGGATTGAACTCCGAGGCACTCAACCACTGAGCCCCATCCCCAGTCCTATTTTGTATTCTATATAGAGACAGGGTCTCACTGAGTTGCTAAGCGCCTTGCCATGGCTGAGGCTGCCTTTGAACTCACCATCCTCCTGTCTCAGCCCCCTGAGCCCCTGGGATTACAGGTGTGCGCCACTACGCTCGGCAATATAATCTCTTTATATAGGAAATCATGTCCCTTTAACTTAAAACCCAAAAACTAGCACCAAAAAAGCAGGAGCCCCCTGAGGGCCTGGGGAAGTGGCCGGTCTGAGCATCACTTTTCTCCTCTGAAACAGAAGGGCTGGCCCTGAAGACTCTGGGGTTCCCTCCAGGCCAGCAGCCTAGGACACAAGTGTGCTGCCCACATCCTCCTGCAGGACTCCTGAGGACTCCCCAGAGGCCCTGCAATAAGTGACTGATGCCCTGGCAACTCATTTGCCAAGGCCACTGCCCTTTATCTTAGGTCAGTTTTCTTTCTACCTCTTGGAGAGTTCCAGAGCTGGGATAGGGATAAAATCTAGTTACAAGGGTCTTTGAGGGGTTTGTGAGACAGTATTGAGGAACTGTCAACCAATTTTTGCTTCTTTTGCCGTAGGACATTTTTCTTCCTTTTGATGGAGAAAGACTTCACTTCGGTGACAAAGGGGACAGGGTGACTCAGGGGACCCCCTTCTCAGTACTACTAAATACAATGGAAGCTGGGCATCGCAACACCTGCCTGTAATCCCAGCAACTCAGGGAGGCCCAGACAGGAGGATTGTGAATTCAAGGACAGCTTCAGCAATTTAGTGAGGCCCTAAGCAACTTAATGAGAACTCGTCTCAAAATAAAAAGGGCTGGGGATGTGGCTCAAGGGTTAAGCGCCCCTGGCTTCAACCCTCAGTACCCCCCCAACAAAAAAGGGAAAACACCTGGCCTTCAGAGTGTAGGTGATCTCGAGGCCCAGAGCAGGAAAGGCCTTGAAGCGATAAAGTCCACAGACAGATAGGGCCTCATCTTGGAGGTTTTGTGAATCAGTTGGTTTGGGTGCAAGGTGGCATGTGGTGGGAGAGGGGCAAGCTATTCACGGGGGCTGCAAAAGGACCCATATCTCAAATTGGAAACAGAGGGATCAACATTCGTAACAGCTGCGGAAAGCCTTGCTGGACAGACAGGGTGTGAAGTCTGCAATTTCTGGGTACAGGGGAATTCTAGGCAACCTCTTTATTTTTATTTATTTACGTATTTCTCTCTTTATTTTTGAGGTGCTGAGTTTGTAGCCCAGGGCCTCACACGTCACAGGACATGCTGCACCACTGAACTACATCCCCAGTGCCTGGCTCACCTCTTGATGGAACTCAGTCATGGTGTCCCTGTCCCTTATTAACATGCTTACACGGAAACTGCTGAGATGGATCGTGTTGCCTTCTGTGGTCTTACTCCTGTGACGGGAAGTGGGAGGACAGGCCACACTCCTGTCTGCATTGGGAGATAGAAGGAGCGCAGCTTGAGGCCCACAGGGTTGGCTTGGAGCCTTGCAGAGCCCTCAGGCCCAGGTGTCCTGGGCCCCCCACCTGCACACAGGTGCCTTTGAGCTCTTCCCAGCCCAGGGAGGGCCAAGGGCAGCTCTTCTCAAAAGGGGCATCGTATTTACATCCCTAAGGACTTCCGGCCAGAGGGCAGAGGAGAGTGCGGAGAATGGGGAGGAAAAAAAAAAAAAAAAGCAGCCTAAGTCCCCGCCCCCCTCCACCCCCCAAATAGCTCAATTTGTCATTGAGATGAAAAAGGAGCCCTGGAATCCCAGGGCTTTGCTGGGATCTTCCTTTTGAATGCAAAGGAGATATGCGGGAACTCTCAGCTGAGAGAAGCGGGTCTCCATCTCAATGCCCAAAGACAAAGGACAAAAATGTCAGGAATTTCCAAAGTGCCTCCTTCATACAGCATCTCCCCCTGCCTCTGGCCCTGCTCCACAGGCATTGCAGATGGGAATGGTGGCTTTCTTCTCTGCCTGTCCTGGCCTGCTGCCCCCTTGATAAAAGCTTGTATCTGTAGAGGAACGAAATTAGGAACCTCCCTGTTCAGCCCTTGTACTTGTCTTTGTGTAAGGAGATACTTCTATGAACCCAGTGGTCTATGGGGCCATGTGCGTGGCTCTTCCGGTCCCTGGGAGGGACCTTTGCATGAGCAGAAGGCATTCTTGCTGGCTTACCTCCGCAACATTAGGCAGTGGGTGGCAGGTGGAGAAGCACCCAGCCCCTCCCGGGCAGGGGGATCTTGCACTCTCTGGGGAAGGCCTTTAAGAGGAATCTCCTTTGGCTCAGAATTCTTTTTTTTCTCCTTTTCCATTGGAAGCTAAAGAAAAGAGAGGCGTAATGGTGCACGCCTATAATCTCAGCGACTCAGGCCAGCCTCAGCAATTTAGTGAGATCCTAAGCAACTTCAAGACTCTGTCTCAAAATAAAGAAAAAATAATAAGGGCTGGAGTTGTGGCTCAGCAGTAGAGCGCTCGCCCAGCACAGGTGAGGCCCTGGGTTCGACCCTCAGCACCGCATAAAAATAAGTAAATAAAATAAAGGTATTGTGTCCAACTGCAACTAAAAAATAAATATTTAAAAATAAAATAGGGGCTAGGGATGAAGCTCAGTACTACAGTGCTGGCCTTGCATGCACAAGGCCCTGGGTTTGAACCCCAGCACCATTAAATAATAATAAGCAACAAACAAACAAATAAATAAATAAAATAGAAGACACAGGTGCCTTTGAGCTCTTTGCTGGGAGCTGGTGTGGTGGCCCACCTCTGTAATCCCAGCAGCTTGGGAGGCAGAGGTAGGAGGATGGCGAGTTCAAAGCCAGCTTCAGCAACTTAATGACTTAATGAGGCACTTAGTAACTCAGTGAGACCCTGTCTCTAAATAAAATATGAAAAAAAAAAGGGCTGGGGATGTGGCTAAGTGGTTATGCGCCCCTATGTTCAACCCCCAGTACCAATAAATAAAGAAAGAAAGAAAGAAAGAAAAGAAAAGAAAAGAAAAAAAAAAAACGAAGAAAGAAAGAAAAGAGAAAGTGAACTTTCATTGTTTCATTAGGAATGAAGACAGCATGGGCTGGGGATGTAGCTCAGTTGGTAGAGTGCTCGCCTCGCATGCACAAGGCCCTGGGTTCAATCCCCAGCATCTGGAAGAAAAAAAAAAGAAGAAGAAAAAAGAAGAAGAAGAAGAAAGCAACTGGGAAAACGGGTGGGCTCCTCCCTTTGAGACATCCTGGGGAAACAGGGACAGTGGCCCCTGGCAGTCTGGGCAAGCATCCCTTGGCCCTGGCTTTGCCTGTCTGTCTAACTCCCCCTCCCCCCTCCTGTCTCAGCAGGATCTGGGATCCGGGACAACCCAGAGCTGCTCCAGGCATCGACCCCCATTGCCTCCCCTGAGCACCTCGCGGCTGACAGAGTACCTTCCCTGAAGCACCGGTTTAGTCCCGCCATTGCCAACTCCAGAACCCGCAGTCGGACCCTCAGGCCCCCGAGTCTGACTCCACAGCAGCATGGTGCCCCTGCTTGCTCCCAGGCTCTGCCCCGGCCCCTCACCACCCTTCAACGTGACTGTCCGGGGCCATGTCTCTTACTTGTTCCTTCTCCCCGTCCCATTTCAACGGGACATCTCACAAACCCGTGTTCCTCCCTCACTCCCACTTTCCTCATCCAGTGTGCATGGCTTTTGCTCTAGGAAGCTTCTCTGACCAACCTTCCCCCTCTTGGTGTCAGGCCCATCTGGACTCAGAACCCTGTGCTTCTTGTTAGTTGCTAATCCTTGGGCAAGTGAGGGACCTTTGAGCCTCTTTCTTCTCATCTGCAAAATGCCTATGATTTTATGATCTAGTGAGATAAATGACAGGATTGTGGTAGGCACCCAAGACACTTTCTCTCTTTTTTGGGGGGTTGGGGAGTACTGAGGATTGAACTCGGGAACTCTTGACCACTGAGCCACATTCCCAGCCCTATTTTGTATTTTATTTAGAGACAGGGTCTCACTGAGTTGCTTAGTGCCTCGCTGTTGCTGAGGCTGGCTTTGAACTTGTGATCCTCTGGCCTCTGAGACTCTGTTGTTGTTGTTGTTTTTTTTTTAAAAAAAATATTTTATTTATTTATTTTTATAGTTGGATACAATGCCTTTATTTCATTTATTTATTTTTTATGTGGTGCTGAGGATCGAACCCAGGGCCTCACATGCACTAGACAAGTGCTCTACTGCTGAGCCACAACCCCAGTCCCCCTGAGACTCTCTTTTTAAATAAAATACAAAATAGGTCTGGGGAATGTGGCTTAGTGAGTTCAATTCCTGATATCCCTCCCCCCCCCCAAAAAAAAAAAAAGTTATTTGTGGGACAATTTCTTTTTCTTTTTTGGTACTGGGGATTGAACTCAGGGGCACTCAACCACTGAGCCACATCCCCAGCCCTATTTTGTATTTTATTTAGAGACAGGGTCTCATTGAGTTACTTAGTGCCTCACCATTGCTGAGGCTGGCTTTGAACTCCTCGAGATCTCCTGTCTCAGCCTGCTGTGATTACAGGCCCACACCAACATGCCTGGCTATTTGTGGGAACATTTCTGCAAAACAGGCAGGCTTGAAGTTCACAGCACTGGGGAGACATTATAGTTATCTTGCTATGCTCAGAATCCTGTATCCCTGAGAGCCAGTGTCTGAGATTCATGGTCAAAAACTGATAACTCTGCACTTCTGCACAAAGTGACCATGGGCTGGTGTCGCATAGCAACTGGACAGTGTTAACCTGTACTTTTGTACAGGGGAATCCCAGTGCAAGCACACCACAGCCATAAGGCAATCAGACACCTTGGTCCACTTCACTGCTCCCCACACATTCAGTGGGAGTTTTTGCTTTGAAACTGTTGAATATATCTCAGGCTTGTATTGATTTGTAACTCAAAACAACGTGTAGGCTCCTTGAGGTCAGGAGAGACCCTATTCCAGGGTCCTCAAAGTGAGGTCCCCTGATGGGTGGTATCTGTAGCATTTGTTAGGAATGCAGATCTCCAGGCTCTCTCGGGCTCCTAGTAAACTAGCTTTGGGGTGGGCCCAGCAATCTGTGTGTAAGTAAGCCTTCCAGATGCTGTTGCTGCTGCATGTTCAGGTGTAAGAATAAGGACTTTGTTCTGTTGCTTGAGAAATGAAAGGTCTGATGAACAGCACAGAACTTTCTGAGATGCCTGGGCATCAAAAAGCCAATCATCTAGCTCTCCATACTGACAAGGTCCTTACCAGCTACCCCCATCCGCTCCATTCTGTCCTTAGACACAAATATCTTTAAGACAGCTGCCCCCCCCCCTCCACCCCTTTCAGCTTATCAGAAGAAAACATGCTTTGTTTGCGTGAGTGTCCTGTCTTGACACATCATGGAAGCCAGGACCTTGGATGATGACAGAAGAGAGAAATAGTTTCCCCAGAGACCTGCGGCTGTCATGGGCTGCCTGGCCCTTGTGCTTTGAACTGGTGTCAGGATTCCCCAGAAGGTGCCTTGGGTCAGAGGAGGGGATTCAGTCAGCATGTGCTTGGCCCTCATGGACACCAAGGAGGAAGATCCACCCCGCACCCAGGCAGCTGTCCTCAGGGAGCAGGGGTGGCCTGTGTGGCCAAGAAGGGTGAGCCTGGCATGAATGCAGACCTTGTACTGAAGTCCTTATTGGAGCTGGGAGCCACAACACAAGGGCTTTTCACGAGGCATCTCACAACAGAGATGGCATTGAGCGTGACTGGTGGCTTGCAGGCAGACGCGGGGTTTGGCGGACCCGTGGCATTGGTAGAACAACATTGCTGCTCCTCCTGACCCTGCCTTGGCAGGGGGCGGGGGCTCAGAGGTCTCTTCTTGGAGGGAAGACACTTAGAGTTACATTGTGCAGGGATAAAGCCTGATGTCCCCCAACCCAGGGGCATTCAAGGCAGTACAGGGACAGTAAGTGAGAGAAGGGGTCCTGTGGGCATGGACAGGGGTAGTGGACAGGGGCATGTTAAAGGCAGAAGGTTGAAGCCATCGGCAAAGCACAACTCCATGGGGCTGAGGTTGAGAGAGAAGGGTGTGTAACAGGTGCCTCGGCCTGTGGAAGGGGACGGAATCCCAGTGTGTGTCCCTTTAAAGGGTCATTGAGCATGAGGAAGAGCTGCAGATAGACAAGGAACTGTCCAGGGGTGACCAACGGGTGACATTGCACACGGGGATATGGTGGGTTTATTTATTTGCTGGGGAATATGGTGGGTGTAGTGCTTCCAGAGGAAAAGGGTTTCCCTTGCCCATAGATACACTCTCTCTTATCTACCTACAGCCAACTGTCACCTAAACAAGGTGGTTATCAACAAATTGACCAGATCCCTGGTGGTTTCTCTATTTTTCCCATTGTGTTCTCTTTTTTTAGTACCAGAGATTCAACCCAGGGGCACTTAACCACTGAGCCACATCCCCAGCCCTTTATGTGTTTTATTTTGAGACAGGGTCTTGCTAAGTTGCTTAGGACCTCACTAAGTCGCTGCATCTGGCTTTGAACTTGCAATCCTCCTGCCTCAGCCTCCTGAGCCGCTGGGATTTCAGGTGAGTGCCACTCTGCCCAGTTTCCCATTGTGTTTTCTTGTAGAATGGTCAACTGTCCTGGTGGACTTGGGACAAAAGGATTTCCCCGGGGCATGGGATGTGCATGTATGTATCCATACATATGCATGCCTGTGTGATATGTGTCCATGAACATAACACGCGCATGCGAGCATGCCCCACGCTGTCCATGCTTACCTCCCATCAGCTCCCGGGAATGTGATCTGATCCCTCCGTGGAAGGACTATTTTGTTTTATTTATTTTTGTATGGGCTGCTACATGGAAGCTTCAATCAGTGCTGATCAATGAGCAAATCAGCCCCACTCAGGTGAGAGCATGAGGCCAGACTTCATGGGGAGGGAGGACTAAAACGCTGACTTGGATGTTGCAAGGGAGAGGCTGAGTGGTGACTTTCTGGGCCGGAGAGGTTTGGCACCCCAACCTCAGGCCTGACTTCTTAGTGTCGCTCGCTCAACCCACCCCATCCAAGCTCTCCTGTCCCCTTGGCAGCCTGGGGAAGCCCTCCTCAGTGTCTGCTCCTGGGCACAGTTGCTGTCAACAGCCCATGGTGACACTAGGCTCCCCGGAGCTTGGATTGTTCCTAAGCTTGTTGAAGAAGGCCCAGGGGAGCTGGGAGCCGTCCTGAGGCCTCGTATGGCCCATCCTTCAGAATGGCATCGGCCTCACCTTGGGGGCCCTCGGTTTCTAGGGAGAGTGCTGCTGTGTTTCAGTCTTTCCCTAGAGACAAACAGATACCCCAACCAGGCCATCTGGGGCTCCCTGGTTTGCGTTTGGCTGTAATTCCTGGGGCATCCATCTCCCTCCCCTGGGCCCAGGCCTCTGCCCAGGTCTCACAAGCTTGGGGCAGAGGAGCAGCGTGGAGGCCCACGGAGAGGAGACTGGGGGCCTAGGGGAGGACTCCACCAAGTAGCCGGCAGGGCTGGGGCCCTGGCCACCAGCAGCTTCCTGTTCCTTAATCACCCAGCTAAGGAGGGCAGGTGGAAGCCGCCCATGCTGACACCAGGACCCCACCCCCAGCCTCTGCAGGCTGCTCTACTCTGGGAACTCTCTCTCCTCTTTCCCTTCCTGCCCTCTTTCCTCTGCTCTCTGCCTGGCCTATAGCAAAGCTTTCTGCTCGCTGTCCGTGCCTGCGCCTTCAGGCAGAAGAAGACAACATGGAAGAAGAGGGTCTCCTTTAACCACCCATCTACCCAGCCCCCTGCTTTGTTTTTCTTGGCAGTACTTAGGAAAACCAGAAACTGATCAGGTTTTTTCTTATGTGTGTGCTGGCCTCCTCCCCTCGGGCGGAATGAGGGCAGAGGCTGGCTCACTCATTGCCAGCTGAGCAGATGGGCATGGAGGAGTGCCCGAGAGGCCAAACCTTGAGTCTCACTCTCCAGCTGAGGGTGCTCTGGGTTTGGATGTTCCCTGGGCACCTGAGGCTGGGGGAACCCTCGGCAGTTCCCCAACCTAGTCTTCGCCCCTCAGGGGAGACAGGGCAGGCAGAGGAAGGTTTTGGAGTATAAGGTCTTGACAGCCCCGATCCCCGGCTCCGCCTTCAGCAAGTGGAGACCCGCTGGCCCTTTGCCTGGCCCTTGGCATTCTCTCCTGGGTCCTGCTTCACTGATGCCCGCGCTCCTTTGGTCCAGAATGCCGAGTTCATTTCTGTCTCTGTCTCCCAGTTCCACCTTTCTGTGGCCAGAGCCCCTGTGTGACATGGCGATTGGTCCTGGGAGGGATGATGCCACCCCTGCGTCCTTGATCTTGGAATACAGAGGAACTGACTGAGACCCACAGAGGGGAAGCAGATCCCCTTGCTGTCCATTGGCAGAGCGGAGAGATCACTGATTTGTTCATTCTTGGACGCGTTTACTGAGTCCCTATTCTACTCTGTGTCAGAGGCTTTCTCAGGCTCTTGTGGTACATCACTGTCCAAAACATAAGGGACAACAGAGCTGCAGAGGCATCTCAGTGGTAGAGCACTTGGATGTTAGGTGGTGGGTTTGATGCTGAGCACTGGAAAAAAAAATCCTCAAACCAAAGGGACCACACCATTGAGATAACAACAGAACAGAATTAACAACTAAAATAACTTGCACTTGTTCATCTTTTGCCACACAGTGAGTTTTGTCTAAATACTTCCCATCAACTATTTTATAGACCTAGAGGAAGTCCTCATTATTCAAATGGAGATCACTCAGCTAATAAGACCCTGACTCGGTCGCCCAGGCTTAAACCACTGGGTTACATCTCAACTTCTCAAGTTACAGCACCTCAGTCCCGGCTCCCAGAATAGTTCAGGGCTGTGCCTGCCCTACTTTCTGTCTTTCCCACTCTCCCTTGACTCTGTTCTGTAGTCAAAGAGCATCTACCATTTAAAGGTCAAAGTTTGTATCCTTGAATAAAGTCCAGACGTGAAGTTCAACAATGGTCCCTGCTGTCTTCAAGGGACTGGAAAGATATTGCAAAATTCAGAGGTGTCGGGGAAGGAAAGGTGCTCCTCAGCTCTGGTCACGCTGGAGCATGGAGTGGCAGAATGAGCTCTCCCTCTGGGAGTCCTGGGGCAGCTGGCCCTGCGACCAGCAGGTCCTGTATCCTTGGATTCAACCAAACACAGATCAAAAACATTTAGAAAAAACAATTGTATTGGTACTGATTATGGGCAGACATTTTTCTTGTTGTTATTCCCTAAACAATACAGGATGAAAGCTATTTACTTTGCATTTATGTTGTATTAGGTTATTTAGGTAAATTAAGTCATTTAGAGGTGATCTGAAGTCCAGGTAGGACTGGGGGTGTAGATCAGTGGTAGAGTGCTTGCCTGGTATGTTGTAGGCCCTGGGTTCCATCCCCAGCATCATGCACAAAAAGTAATAAATACACAAAATAAAGTACAGGTACACGGGAAGATGTGCTCAGGTATGATGTTGGTATCTGTTGTAGCCTGGAAGGTTCTGGAAGCCACCCCCATGGATATCAATGGAAGACTGTTCTGGAAATGTGTTCAGTGCTCATTAGAAGAGGGGTACTAAACAGGGGCGTGTCCTTAGTGAGCAAAGAGCCTCACGTGTTACAGGGAATGTTTAGGCATTGGACAGACAGAGACACCACAATCTTGCTTCACTTTTCTCTACCTAGGTGTATGGAAAGACTACATCCTACTCTCTAGGTCTGGACCATTAGTGTTCTGACCATTGGGATGTGACAGTGACTTTGGAAGCACATGTGTAACATGACAGGCTCACATGTAGGGAATAACCTGAAAGTAGAGCCACCTGACGTTTATTGGAAGATGACTCATGTTTATGGCTCATTACTATAGCATGGGTCACCTAATTTGGCAAGAAAATTAGCACAATCAGGGGAGGGAAGAATAGAAGTTCACTGGAGTAGACAAAGGGGAATGAAGGGAAGGGAGAGGGGATGGGAACAAGAAAGACAGTCGAATGAATCGGACATAACTTTTCTATGTTCTTATGTGAATACACGACCAGTGAAACTCCACAATGTACAACCTCAAATATGGGAGGTTATGCTCCATCTGTGTATGATGTCAAAATATAGCCTGCTACCATGTGTAACAAAAAGAACAAATTTTTAAAAAGAAAATTAGCAAAATTTGAAAAATAGTAAACATAAAAATAATTTTTTTAAGGATGTGTACATACATATTAAAAATATATGAAGGGGCTAGGGAGATAGCTCCAATTGGTAGAGTGCTTGCCTTGCGTGCACAAGGCCCTGGGTTCAATTCCCAGCACCACACACAAAAAGGATCCTCAAATGTGTTGGTGATGTCCTCTTTTCTAAGTGGAGTCATTCATACATGGGTATTCATTAAGGTATTTTTATATATTTGTGTGTGCGCGCGAGGGCACGCGTTGGAGATGTAGCTCAGTGGTAGAGCACCTGTCTACCACACCCAGCCCTAGGTTTTATCCCCAGTACTGAAAAAAAAAATTGCTTAATACAAATTTTGAAAATAAGATGGTGCTTTATAGCCCTATCTATCAATCTATCTCCTGCCTACCCACCTGCTCTCCCCATCCTCCTTATGTGTCCATCAAAGCCCAAGGGAAGTGTGGAGGAAGGGGAGTGACTAAGGAAAAGAGTGAAGAAAGCGGGAGTGGACCTTCTGTAAAGCTGGTGGCCCCCGTGAAGAAGGTGAAGAGCCCCTGACAGGGGAGGAGTGAATAGGAGGTCAGATGTCAGCCTGGGAGTGAGGTTGGGAGATGGCAAGGCAGGGTCCCTGCAAGAAAACAGTGGAGCCGTAAAGGAGGCGACTGAGGAGAGTTTAATAAAGGGACAACTCACAACAGGTGGGGAGGGCTCAGGGGGACCCATAAGCGGTGGCATGGTCCAGTTTAACAACAACAGCTGGGAGCCACTGTACCCAGCTATTGTATTAAGTTTTAACCCATGATTCTTTTTATTTTTTTTTCCATATGATAAAGCAGGAGTAGGCATAAACTTGTAGTATATGCTAAAATATGATGGTAGGTTAGGGCTGGGAGTGTAGCTCAGGGGTAGAGTGCTTGCCTAGCACATTCAAGGCCCTGGGTTGGCTCCCCGCACTGCAAAATAAGTAAGTAAATAAATAAGTAAACAAGTAACATGGAGTATGATGGTTGTCTTAAGGAAAGAACATGGGTGATTTTTTTTGTTGTTGTTGCCTATCAACATTTCAGCTTTAAAGCAGAAATTGAAATTGTGCAAAACTTGAATCTGCCATGTTTTTGATGGCTGCCCAATATGGAAAGATTTTTCTGATAAGATTGGTGTTGATGGGTAATACATGTTGCTTTTGATATTGTATGAAATGGGCCCACACTGTGAGACATTTTTATGATTCAATGAACCAATATTTTTTTAAAACATTAATGTACAAGATCACAAAATTATGCATAGATAAAAAGATCCATTCCAAATATAAGAGAAGGAGGTTGGGATATAACTCAGTGATGAGCACTTGCCTGGCTCAGGGGAGGCCCTGGGTTCAATACCTAGCAAGGAAAAAACAAAAAACAAAAAACAAAACAACAAAACAAAACAAAACACAAACTTCCAAGGATGAAGAATACAAGGACATCCTCATTGCATTAATTTATGCTGGGACACTGGCCTCAGAGCATTCTGACATTTTGGAAACTGCTTCCTACAAAACTTTCTTGTTCTATGGGCTGTTTGAATGGGCTTCCCTCTGGATTCTGGTTGGGTTCTGCCAGTGGGAGCCTCCATCAGGAGATGAGAATATATTTCATTGGGACAGAGTATAAAGAGTTCCCTGACACTAGGCGCAGTGGCCCATGCCTGGAACCCTAGTGACTCAGGAGGTGGAGGCAGTGGAATCCCAAGTTCAAAGCCAGCCTTGGCGATTTAGTGAACCCCTGTCTTAAAAAAAAAAAAAAAGAAGAAGAAAAGGGCTGGGGTATTGATTTGTACTCAGTGGTAGAGCACCCCTGAGTTCCATCCCCAGCACACACACACACACACACACACACACACACACACACAGACACACACACACACACAAGTTCACTGATAGGGACAGGGTTGGGGTGTAGCTGGGGTGGTGGAGCGGTTGCTTAGCAGGGGAAAAGCCCTGGGTTCATTCTCCAGCACCCAGGGTAGGGGTGCGGGAAATGGCATTGTCTCAGATTACAAGCTTCCATTAAGAACTGACCACTTGTTGAGTCTTGGTGCAGTATCAAGGAGGAACATTCAGAATTATTGGAAATGGTTATAAAAATGCTCTTCTTTTACACAAATCTGCAAAGCCTGATTTCTTTCCTATTCTTCAAGTACAATAATGTATCACAGCAGATTGAATACAGAGCAGATAAGAGAAGCAGGTGTCTTCTACTAACCCAGACAATAAAGAGATTTTCAGGCAAGTAAAATAATACTATTCTTCCCATAAATATATTTTTGTTATAATGTAAATACATTTAGTAAAATATCTTATTTATTAATCTAATGTATTATATTTAATGAAATATGCATAACATGAATTTAATTAAAATATATTAATAGGTTTGCATCTAGTGTGTATTTATTTATTTATTTATTTATCTATTTATCTTTATTTTTAGATGCTCAGAATCAAACCCAGGGCCTTGTGCATGCTAAGTATATTTTCTATCACTGAATTAGCTTCCAATCCTTGTTATTTTTTGGGGGGTCAGGCCCAGGGATTGAACCAGGGTCACTCAGCCACTGAGCCACATCCCCAGGCCTATATATATATTATATATTTTATTTATAGACAGGATTCACTGATTTGCTTAGCACCTTGTAGTTGCTGAGGCTGGCTTTCAACTCGTGATCCTCCTGCCTCAGCCTCCCAAGCTATTGGAATTACAGGCATGTGCTCCGCTTCATTTTTTTATTTTCAAACAGGGTCTTGCTAAATTGCTGAGAATCTCACTAAGTTGCTGAGGCTGGCCTTGAATTGTGAGCTTCCTGCCTCAGGCTTCAGAGTAGCTGGGATAACAGGCTTGCACCATCAAGCCTGGCCTTTAATAACATTTAAGATTGTAAAGGAGTCCTGAAATCCTGAAACCAAGTCGTACCAGAACCACTGCAACTGAGGGAGCATAATTCAGACAGCCAATTTCAAGACTGGTAGGATTTCAGAAAGGTCAGAGGTCAGCCACCCATGGAAGGCTTCATGGAAGGCTGCCACTGCCCTTGAGATTGCAGAAACAAGGGAAGAGATGGTGATCCAATGACCATGCACAGGAACTGCCCTAGGACCTGGCATCGTAAAGGTTGTCCACCTGGAACCAGGATTGCAGCAAAGGCTGGCAGACAGGAACTGCAAATATGAAGGCCACGAAGCTCCTGCTGGAGAGCCCACCCAAAGCAACAGGAGCGGGAAGAGAGGCCCCGCTTGCTTGCTCTCTCCTGTTCCCCAACTTTATGGGACAGCTCTGTTTGGGAAGCCAGTTTGCACTAGAGCTGGGGGAACAGAGCTTGCCCGAGTCATTCTCCTGCAGCATAAAGCAGAGCACAGCAGACAGGGCAGAGCTAAGAACAATCTGAGAGCAGCAGGTACATGACTGGCATGAAAAGGGAAGGGAACCAGGGGTTTGGTTGGCTTGAGGGAGCCACAAGGGTGAGAACGGATGCTCATGATGGAAGAATCTTGCACTTCCAGAGTAGAGGAAGACAGAGGTAGACCTAGTCTGGGAGAGTATGGGGCAGAAGGAGGGATGGTGGACTTTAGGCAGAATGGTTGGCTTCAGAGAGATGGCCACTGGATCTAGAATTTCCATATGAAAAGGTTTACTAGGTTAGCTAAATTTAACTGGAAGTAGGAACCTGTTTAGAAATTGTAAGATTCAACTTAGGATCTGCTCATTTGGGGGAGATTGTTACATATTGGGCATGGCAAGGCTGAGCTATCTGTTCCCAGCCCAATCATTTTCAATTCTCTGTGTAGACCCCTCTCGCATCCTGCCTGCTTACATCCTGTCCATTTGGAGTGTTTATTCTTGTTATCTGGCCTTAGATGGATTCTTCTAGGAGTCCTTCCCTGGTTTCTAGACCAGGCTCACATAGCTTGGGCATTATTATTATTATTATTATTAATTTATTCATTTTTTGTGGTGCTGGGGATTGAACCCAGGGCTTTGTGCATATGAGGCAAGCACTCTACCAACTGAGCTATATCCCTGGCCCTGGGCCTGATTTTCAATAGTTGTTTAATGTCCTCTCTTCCCACTGGAATGGAACTGTATCTCCACCTCCAGCTCTTAGCACAATACTTGGGACAAGGTAGGTCCTTAACATACATGTGATGAGAGGAATAATGGCTGGTTGTCATGGGAGAGGCGGACTGCTGGGGTGCATCTCCATCCTTGGGGTTCCACAATCCCCTCTGTCCTGCGTCCAGGAGATGCCAGAGGAGAGAACGGAGCTAGACCACTTTTCTTCCCTAGTGTGTGCAGTTCATGTTGAAGAGCCAGGACTAGAGGTTGCATCTGGCTGTCACACAGTGTGTGAAATCTGGGAGGAGCCACTGGGCTGCCTGCTCTCCTCACTTCTCAAGGTCATTGCGAAAGTGAGAGTTGACGTTACTGACACCAAACTCAGAGGGTCCCCTAGATAGTCCTCCCTATCTTTAAGCACTGGTTGGTCCCTTGATGTTAGGGGACCCATTGTTTATCCCCCCAGAGAGGAAATGTTTACTGGAAGCACTTCAAGGGAGACAGCTGTTTGTAGAACTGGCCCAGGGAGGCTCCAACTGGCCCAGCCGAGGGGCCCAGCCCACCTTCCTTCACCACCTCTGCAGTGGGTGTCAAACTCACAGGTGCAGTACAGGCAGCAGATGCAGAGTAGGATGGCTAAGATGTGGGGATTCTAACTCCCAGATTTTCTCCGGTCCCAGGGTAGTATCCAGTTCTGCCAAGGATAAAGGACATAGGTCAGTCTTGCAGGTGTGGTCATCTGTGATCCCAGCCACTCAGGAGACAGGAGATGGCAAGTTCCAAGTCAGTCTGGGCAACTTAGTGAGAACCTGTCTCAAAATTAAAAATAAAAAGGGATGGGGATTTGGCTCAGTATTAGGGAGCCACTGGGTTCAGTCCCTAGTATTAGGGTGGTGGGGGGAAACAGTCTTGGGGAGACAGGAGCCTTCCAGAAGTGCCCCCCCCTTTTTTGTGTGAGGAGGGAGTACCAGGGATTGAACTCAGGGGCACTTGACCATTGATCCCCATTCCCAGCCTTATTTTATATTTTATTGAGAAACAAGGTCTCACTGAGTTGCTTAGTGCCTCACTTTTAATTGAAGCTGACTTTGAACTCGCGCTCCTCCTGCCTCAGCCTCCCAAGCCGCTGAGATTACAGGTGTGCGCCACCGCGTCCAGCTCAGAAGTGTCCCTTCCTTGCAGACCCTTCTCAACAGAGACCTATGCTAAGCCCTTGGAGGTAGGGAATAAAGACCCTCAAAGAGCTTGTGGCTGCTCTTGTCTGGGCCGAGGACCTTTTAAGAGTAGTGAAAACAGAAGCTTGTTGGGGACAGGACAGTAGGTGATGGTGACTGTCCCTCCGCTGCTGCTGTCTGGCTCCTTCTTTCCTGTGGGGCTTGGCCAGCGTTGCCAGACCCTGAGGAGGGTGCTTCCTGGCTGCAAGCCCTGGGATGGATTTATAGGACAGTAAGAGGTGGACACCAGGAGAAGGGGCTTATCTGAGAGACAGGCCCAGGTGTCTGGCAGAACCCGACTCACTTCCCATTTCTCAAGCTGAACAGCTTTCCTTGGGACCCCGGGGCCTGGTCCACAGAAGGCTGAGAGGCCCCTACAGGCAGCCCGTGGGAGGTGAGGTGGTCAAAGGAATGCAAGCGCCCCCCCATCCTAATCCCCAGGGTCTGGAGGAAGGTGCGGCTGGTACGGGCTGGGACCAGGTCTCTACCACCAAAGCCCCCCTGAAGCGGGAGGCCGGCTGTATGAATTATAGGCCTGGCCCCCCGTCAAGGAAGGAGGCTGAGCTGGGAGCCCTGGGCCTCACACCCCTTTGGGGTAGATAAGGGTGGATCAAAGGAACGGCTTGTGGGCCCACCTCTCACGCACTCTTCCCAGAATGCACTGTCAGTGGAGAGAGCAGCAGGCAGGCAGTGTTTCTATTTGCCTTGTGAGGCCTGTGCACAGCTCCTGATGCTCGGCATCCCACCAGGTTCCTTCCAGTTCTGCTGCCTCCGTGGATTATCTCCTGGAGTCAGCTTGGCCTGAAACGAAGATCAAGAGCAACGTCCAAGAACCCGAATAAGAGCTACTCCTGGTGGAGACCTCTGTGCCTGTCCTGTGCCAGGCTTGGGGGCCTGCCAGCACTTCGTCATAGCCTCTGAATACAAACTGACCCCTGAGCCCTGAGTGGAAATGTGGATCTTCCTGGAAGCCTGTGGACGTATGGAAGGGAGGTTCAGGCCACACCTCAATCACCCAGCAACACAGGGCCTCAGACTTCCCTACCCACCAGACCTCTCAGCTCTCCGCTGCTTCTTTGTTCTTTAGACCAGGCTGCCAAGCCTCCACTTCCCTTCCTGCTCCTTATTCAGACTTTGAAAACCCCTCCGGACTCCCAGGCGATGGGGCCTTTCCCAGATCTTCCCCATGGCCTCCTTGGGAAGCCCCTCAGCTTGCAGATGGCAGTTCTCATCCAGCAAGTGGAACCAGAACAGAGCTCAGGGACTCTGCTGAGCAGTGGCTGCCTGCATGTCCCCGGGGGGCACAAGGCCCCTCGCTGCATCCCTCCCCACATACAGAAGAGGTGAGCCACAAGAGGTCTGATAGTTGGTCTGATAGACTATCAGGTTGGTCCATTCCCAGGATCCAGGAAATCACTCTGACCACCAAAACCCAGACAAATTTTCCTCCCTTTGAATAAAGAGCCCTTTTGATCTTTATCACTCCTTGGCACCAATATGCCAAAGGTCTTATGTAATAAACATAAAATTATCAGCAGGCACTTAGAACATACGAGGTGTTATGCTGTTCGAGCACATTACAGTTATTAACTCATTTAGTCTCAGTAGCTGGTGGAAGTCTGTCTCGTTTCTTTCCCTCTACAGTGAAGTCCTCAATGACAGGGACCGGGGTGACTGGTGAACCTTGTTTCTTACCCCGAGGGACCCTCCAGGAGTGTTTGCTGACCACGGGGTCTGCTGTTTCTAGGTCCCAGGCCATCCTGGTCACTCGCTGTCTCTCTTCAAACAGAACCAAGGTTCTCGTCCCTTCCTACTCCCCTCAGTGACAAAGAGAGCTGGAGAGGTTTTGGGTCCCCTGACTGTGTGTGGGACAGAGTGCTCCTCAAAGGAGGAACCTGGTAGGGACACATGCCTGAACCTCCTGGGAAGGAGGGTACAGGGAGGCACTTGGTGTGTATGTTTGCAGTGATTTTGTCTCTGGATGGTGGATTGGGAAGGATTCGGGTTCCATTTTTGTGCCCTCTTAGATTTCCTACCATGAGCAAATACTACTTTTATACTCTTAAAGGAAAAATTAGAAATTATAAAATACCTTTGTGGAGCATTTGAATGGCGACCGTGGTAGAGACTTTCCAAGGATGAGTACAGAAGCCACAGAAGCTGGGGAGCCTTCAGCAGGTCCCTCCCAGTCTGGCTGGCACCTGTCCTGATGGGGTCAAGGATCTGCTCTGAATCTGTTGCCTGGGCTGTATCTTGAAACTCCTCCAGCCTACAGTCATAATGGCTGCTCTGGAGGGAGGACAATTCTGTCTTGTGACCAGTTCCTTCTGCTGAGCCAGCAGCCTCTGTCCAATGAGGCACTTTCCATGTTGATCGCTTTGACTTTAAAGATGGCGGCTTGAGGGGATTGTTCCACTTCCTTCCTGGGCGACCCATTCTAACCTTCTAGCCCTGAGCATTAGGAATTGCTGGCTCCACATTGGTGTCCATACTCTGCAGCGGGAGTTATCAGCCCAGTCTGTATATTTGAAAGAATACCAAGGTCTGGGTGGCATCCCACACCTGTTGAATTGGAATCTTCGGGGTAAGCTCGTGGCAGTAAGATTGTCTCAGCGTCCCTGGATGACTCTGCGCAGTCAGAGCTGAGAATCATTGAGGCCATGGTGCAGAAAGGTCCTGGTATTGGCAAAGGAAGAGTATGAACGGTCCTATGCTGCACTGGGTGTCTGGGTGTGCGAACGCCTCTGAGGGCTTCCAGTCGATTTCAAAGTTGGCAAGAGAACCTGGGCATGGAGATGGGTGCAGGCTTGAGTGTGACATCCACCCAATATCTGTGAGTTTAGACACTGGATTCTGGCATGCTGAGGAAGGAGGTAGTTCAGGATCCTCAGGCTAGAGTTTCTGCAGAAGGTTCTGGAAGCAGTTTGAAGGAGAGTCCCTCACACTGGTGAACCAACTCTTCTGGTCCTTTAAGGGTTTCCTCAGAGCTCCTTATCTGATGAGCCAGCTCCAGTGTGCCTTTGGCTCATACTCTCTGCCCACCCCCCTGCAACCCCACAGGGTGTGGCTGGCTACTCTTCAGTCACTGCCCTGGCTCTCCAGGACACCCCGGCAGGACTAGGCCTGGACAGATAAGAGCCGTACTTGTTAGCACAGCTGTTCTCTGCAACACCCAGCCTTGTTTTCAAACCTACGGAAACTTGGGTGCGGAAATGTGGTTACATCCACCCAACTTCAGAGTTGGGCTTGGTTCCAAATAAAAGGAAATTCAGTCAGTTTTCCCAGACACGGTGACAAAAATAGAGTTGACAGGAACCTCATAGATCTGCTGGGGTCCCAACATTACACATCGAGAAATCAATTGGACCTTTGGTCTGGGTACTGTCACATGTCCTGTTCAAACTTGAACCTCCAGTATCAACAGCCACCCTTGAAACTGGTCCCCATGGAGGTCCTTTGGAGAAGACGCCCAGCAAGTTGATGTTCTCTTAAAAGGAGGTCATCTTGTTCCTTCTGCTGTTGTCCTAGAGTTTCTGTGGGCTTTACTGAGCTGCTTTGGCCACTAAATTTAGTACAAGGTTCTAAGATAAATTGCAGGGTTAAGGAGATTGCACTTGAAGAGGGGAAAGAACTGGATGGTGTAACTCGTGTTTGGACAGACTGGACCCTCGCATGATTCGGCCTTGGTTTCCAGCTCAAGCTTCTGTGTCCTGTGTATGCTCAGGAGGCAGGACGGGGACCACCTTCTCTGGCCACTGGTTCTGCCTGAATGTTCCTGGCAGGACTGTGCTGAGTGGGTATCGACGCCCCATGCACCCTTCTTCACACTCCTGGAGGGCGCTCTTGAATGATGGTCTTCAATCAGCTCAGCACCAGCTGCTTGTGCTCAGCAGGGGGGGCTCCTGTGGGCCTGCAAAGACCCCCTAAAGGGGCCAGAGGTTTCCCACCATCAGACAGTGGAGATCACACTGCCAGTGAGTAGCAGAACTCAGATCTCCTGATTTCCTTCTGGTCCTCATCCACGTAATGGGCTGTGTGAGGTGAGGTCACCGAGGGGCCCCAGAAACTAGGGGTGACATAAAGCAGGAAGTGTATCATCAGGATTAGGAAGGACCATTTAAGTCTGTGTTGCCACCCATGTCCATGTGCTCATGTTGTACCTGGCCTAGGTGGGCAGAGGCCATCCTTATGGACACTAGAACTACCCGCTCTGCTCGTGGGAAGTTCCTGGAGGACTTTGGTCTCTGGTTGTGTTGAGGGCATTGGGAGTGGACGTAGGATGGCTGGACAGTGAACTGTGGCCCAGATGTGCTTGGGAAAGATCATTTGGCCCTGTGGGTCATTAGAGTCCTCATCTGCAAAGTGGGAGCAATAAGAGCACCTCCTTCACGGGATGTGGGCTAAGGTGAGGTGACATCCGCAAGCTCTGCACAGGGGACACTTCCTACGGCTGCCAAACCTGTCTTTCTTAAAGGGCCCTTTGTTCTGAGCTGGCCTTCTGTCGCCCTAGCCCTTGCCCATCTCCTCTGAGCCCTGGAGGGGTGGGTGTGGGATGGGTCTGTCCCTTTGAGGAGGAGGCAAAGATACCCTCAGGGGAAGTGACTTGCCCCTGACACATGCCATGAGTCAACAGCTAGGTGTCCTGGAGCCTGGCGAACCTCTGACTCCCTGGTCTCTCTGCCTTCCACTGCCAGCCAGGCCTGCCTCCCTTCTTGCTGCGTCCCCCTGCCGGAAACCCCGCCCCATTGTCCTGGGCAGCAGCCTGCCTAGGGAATCCAGCTGTGCTGGGCTGACATTTCCTTGTGTGGCTGAGATAGCTCCAGGAGATGCCTATCAGATTCAGGGAAAGCCGAGGCTCTGAGCCAGAGCTCCAGGGCAGGCAGGACTTAGAAAGGAGGTCACGGGACCCCCAACCTGCCCTGGGCAATTTTCTCCCATCTCCCTGCTCTTCTTGCTCACTGCCTCCCAATGGCCCTGGGTGGAGCTGGGTGGGAGTCGGGGTTGCTGGGCCAGGAGTGGAAGCTCCTCTAGCACTCTCAGGCCATGGGTGGAAGACTGGAAAATGTGCCCTCCCTAGTAGCTGACAGTCCCCAGGGAGCAGGGACAGGGCAAACAGGGGCAGGGGCAGGCTTTAAGTAGGGATGGCTCAGTCGCTCTCGTTTTGACCCAGTAAAAAGCTTCCTTGAACTTTGGAGTCAACTGGATCAGAATTTCAGGCTGACTCCATCATGGATAAGCTCCATGAAGTTGGGAATTTGAAGTTCCCTCTCCAAGCCCTGGTTTCTGTCTGTTAAGTGGAGATAAAAATACCTATTGCTTAAGGCCATCATACAGAATGAACGATATAATACATGCAGAGACCTTAGCCGAGGGCCTGGCACAAGGGAGCCAGACTGGTAGGTGTCCTTGTCACAAGAGTGACCAGGAACACTCCTCGCCCCACACCCTTTACAGGAAAAGCAGCTTTTTTTTTTTTTCTTTTCCTCCCTCTGTGGTCTGGGGAGTGAATCCAGGGCACTCTATCATTGAGTGACATCCTCATCCTTTTTAATTTTTGAGTCAAGGTCTCACCAGGTTGCCCAGGCTGGCCTTGAACTTGTGATCCTTTCCCCTCAACCTCCTGAGTTGCTGGCATTACAAATATGTGGGCCCATGCAGCCCAGATTCTAACAGTAAATCTCATGGGTCACCTTGGTGTGGAAGGACTCACATTTCATTCACTCAGGGGCTCCTGATTGAGAGCTTCCTAGTGCCTCCTGTGGTTCCTGCAGTTCAGGAGACGACAGGGAGAAAGACTATCCCCTTCTCAGACTGTGGGTAAATGTTCAGGGTCAGGACCAGAGGTGGGGAGGGGGTGGGGCAGGAACAGATAACAAATAAGTAAAAACAAGGAAAAATGATCCCATTTAGGCCCAGGGGTGTAGTTCAGAGGCAGAGCACTTGCCTAGCATGTGTGAAGCCCTGGGTTTCCTCCCCAGCTCTCCAAACAAAAAACAAACTTCACGTAGAGATGGGTGCTTTGAAGACAACTAAAATAGAACAAGAGTCTAGAAGGGGGCCCGTGGCACAAAGCTGTGTTTTTTAATTTTTTTAAGGTGCCAGGGATTGAACTCAGGGGCACTCAACCAGTGAGCCACATCCCCAGCCGTTTTTTGTATTTTAGAGACAGAGTCTCAGTTTCTTAGTGCTTTGCTACGTTGCTGAGGCTGTCTGGAACTTGCAATCCTCCTGCCTCAGCCTCCTGTGCCACTGGGATTACAGGCATTCGCCACTGAGCCTATAGGCATGTGCCATGGAGCCTGGCTGGAGAGAAGGCCTTTCTACAGAGGGGTAGGGGCACTAGGTGAAAGAGGGAAGGAGTGAGCAGTGAAAACGTGAGACTGGGCTGTTTTTTTGATGTGAAGAACAGCACATCACACCTGGGAGTCCCAGTGTAGAGACCAGCTCATAAGAAATCAGGGAGACCAGAGTAGCTGGGGTGTGTGTGCGTGTGTGTGTGTGTGTGTGTGTGCGCGTGTGTGTGTGTGTGCGTGTGTGTGTGTGTGTGTGTGTGTGCAGGATAAGCTGTTGATCTGGGGTCATATAGGTCAAACACACACACACATACACACACACACACATGCTTGCGGGGGCACACACAGGCACCCCTGAGAACCCCTCTGGGCTCTGGGCTGTACTCCCCAGCTGTGACCTTCCTCCCCGCGCAGGTGGCTGGTGACCTGCCTGTGTGGAGGGGGAACCAGGGAACCGCAGAATGCTGACCGTGGTGGGTTGTGTATTTTTTTTTAATTAGGGTGATGGCAGGCAGCTGTCCCTGGTTTCTTTTTATTTATTTGTGTAGTCCCTGCTTTCTGATTTGACTTTCTGGTGCTATTTGCTGACGCCAGAGGCAATCTTGAGTTCTGAAAACACAGCAGGGCTCAGCTACTCCCCTTGGGCTGGCCCCAGCTTCAGGACCAGCTCCCCCATGTGCCCGTGTGCAAGAAGCAGCAGGCAGCTGCGGGCAGAGCCGCCTCGTGATGATGCTCCAAGCTCCCTGTACCAGCCGAGAGCCCTCATTAGGACAAGAATTCAGGGGGAAGAAAGTCACCTCTGTCCCCAAGTCAAGCCAGTTGCTTAACGAAACAGCCTAAAATTTCCCCTCATTAAATTGATGCTTATTCAAGTCATTTTGATGCAACAAACATTTCTTGGGACCCGGCACTCTGTAACCCAGTGGCAAACCCAGTTGATTATGGAGATGGTGTGCTGGCGAACAGCTGTTCTGATGGAGGGAACCCATGCCCCACTTACATATTTCACATGATCATAATGCTAGAAAGAGGATGAGCAAAAGAATATCTCCACTCTCCAGAGCAGGCACCTTGGGGGCACTCATGACCAGCCTGGATGGGCTGGGGACTTGACAGTTGAATAAACCAAGCAACAAGTCGTATGCCAAGGAGATCAAAGGTCAATTTCCCCTGTATTTATCACCCTAAGCCCCAATCACACACTGCCTCCTTCCTGTGCCTCTACAGACCCAGGGAAACCCCATTTCCAAAATCTGTGCTTTTTTTTTTTTTCTGTTTCTTCAGGGTCTTCCCCAGGGTTGTCACCTCTGAATCACTGCAGCTTGGGTAACTCAGATGCCACTTATTATCTGACAGCATGCACGTTGCAGTTGTTACATGGCAGATGTCCGCCGTCTCCTCCAAGGATTCCTGGCATGCAGCTCAGGGTCTTTTGGGGGTTTTGTTCCTTAGACTCCCCCGTTCCCCTCGGCCACCCTGCAAAACTTCAGTTTCCAGCCTCTGGCTTCTCCGTCTGTCGGTGGACCGTCCAGCCTAATTCTGCTTCAGGGTCTTCTTACTAAGGCTTTGGTCTTTGGGGACTCTCGCAGTGGCCGAGCACCACTGTTTTCCCGTCGCAGCGCCAGGTTGTTCGGGCCCCCACTTTCTGTGGTCTCCCCAGGACCTCCTCGCAGCCCCTTCATCGTTCAGTCTCAGCTCCCCCTTTTCAGCTCCGATGAGATAATGTGCTTTGTCCCCTTGCAGCTGGCCAGGGAAAGGGAAGACCAAGGAGGGGTAGTGGGACCTGCCATGGAGTCTCCCTGTACAGTGGAGGGTGGGACGCCTCTGGGTGACCCCCAGGCCAGGCCAGGGGTGGGGGCTGCCTGAGAACACGCTCAACATCTCTTTGATGGGCTTTGGATGGGAGGGTCAGCACACGTGACCACAGTCTGCCCCAAGTTGTTCCAGGGTGTCCATGGAAAGGGTGGGGGTGTGGACAGGGTGGGATGTCACTTCCCGGACCTCACCCAGCCTGTCTTCTTTTGCTTTCCTTGGATCAGAGGCCACTCCCAGTTGTCCTCTGTAAATATCAGGACTCTTGGTTCATGGGCTCTGGGTTGCCTCTCTCTCTGTCCATTTTGTCAACTTGAGTGCAGGGCCTAAGGGCAGGGATGGACAAGTCCCTTCCGAGTAGGGGCCCCTCCGAAAGTCTGTCCTGGTGGCTGGTGTGCAACAGGGAGTGGTCCCAAACTTCCCTTTCAGCCTTTCTCCTTGAACTGGACAGTGACTCACTCAGAACAATGACATGACCACGGGAACATTCAGGGAGTGACATCCAGGATTGCAGGTCATGGAGTGGGGTGGGGGGGAGGCTCAGGACAGTCAGGAAAGACCCTGGGAAAAGACCCACAGCAGAGCCCTGGCCCCTGCAGCCTGGAGGGAGGAGGGAGAAGAAGGGAAACCGGTCCAAAAGACAGAGAGACATGGGAGGCTGAGGCAGAAAGACGACAAGTTCAAAGCCATCTTAGTGAGACCCTGTCTCAAAATTAAAAACGAAAACAGAAAAAGTGTAGCTCCGAGGTAGAGCGCTTGCCTAGCGCGGTCGAGGCCCTGGGTTCAATCCCCAGCTCTGCAGAAGACGGAAAGAGAGAAAGAGACCCGGGAAAGTGCTCCGGAAGCATCCTGAGGGAGAGGCCGCCAGCTCTCCTGGAGAGCTGAGGGGAGGCCCAGGTGCCAACAGAGAGAACCCGAGGCGAGGCTCCGAGTCACAAAGGGGACAGGAAGCTGAAGCCCACCCAGCGAGGTGAGGAGAGCTTGGCTCTGGATCATCCAGCCACAGAGAGGTCAAGCGGACCTGGCTAGAAGAGGAGGAAGATCCTGGGGCTTTTTCCTCATTCCTTTAGAGAAAAACCTGAACTGGGAAAGCTGAGTGGGTGAGGTGTCCTGGGTGGGAAGTGATTTGTGAAAATCATAAGGGTGGGAACACTGAAAGGGAAGCAGCGGGTAGCCGTCAGATCTCACAGCTGGCTGGGTGCGGTGGCACACGCCTGCTTGGGAGGCTGAGGCAGGAGGATCACAAGGTCGAGGCCCAGCCTGGGCAATTGAGTGAAATTCTTTGTCAAAATAGAAATGAAAGGTCTGGGAATGTGGCTCATTGGTAGAGCACCCCTGGGTTCAATCCCCTGTACTAAAAAAAAAAAAACCCAAAAAACAAAAAACAACAAAACAAGGTCTCACGGCTGTTCTTTTTCTCCCTCCTCTGTCTTCCACGTTCATCTGTCTCGTTGTGTCGTTTTCTTGTGTCCTCTTTAGTGTCTCTCTTTCTCTTCTCATCCAGTTGAACACCGAAGCCTGCATCTTTCCCCCTGATCCGTGTTGGTTCCCAGTCAGGTTTGTTCTGTTGTCACAGGGCATAGACTAAGCAGCACTGCGAAGAGTTAACGAGCCAGGAGGCAAGGCTTCTGCCCCTGAGGGGTGGGCTCTCAAGTATTCCCAAGAGTGAGGCGACAGCTCAGGGTGATGTGAGGCATGTGTCATGGGCAGGCGCCCTCAGCTCCCTGCCTTCTTCCTTCCCTCTCTCCCTCCCTTCCTCCATTCTTTCCACAGTCTTGGAAACGTCTGTTGGGCTCTGAACCTTCATTTCTAGTTTCTTGACAGGTATTTCCACCTGGCTCTCCCACAGAGGACATGTCCCACCCAGAGATCTTTGCTCACTTTTCCATTCCTGCTTCTCTGCATTTCCCATCAGGTGAGAGCAGCGGTCCCCGGCCCCAGCCAGAAACCTCTGGTGTTCTCACTCCGCCTCCTCGACACACGTACACCTGTAACACACGTGACGGGCCCTTCCCAAACTTGCAATCTGCCCGGTGCTTCTACCCATCCATGTGGCCATGGCTGACTGGTGCTCTCCTTGCCCCTCTGCCAGCCCTCAGCAGGGTCTCCAGCCCTGTGCCCCACAGACGTCTCCTTGAGCGCACAGCCCTGCCAGGAATGTTTCTAAGAACAAAGCAGGTTTCATTTATTTACTCCATGAATCTTGACAGCACGAATATTGCCGTCATTATGTTCCAGGACCATCCTAAGAACTTCATAGATATGAACTCATTTGACCTCCGAACATGCTTATGAGGTTTGTGTGGTCATAGCCGTATGTCACTGACTTGAAGATGCCACCAGTGGTAAGAGTCACCTTTCTGTAACATTAAGAAAGGAAAACGAGAACACAGTGTTTTCTTGTCAATTAGAGCTTTTATTTTATATCTAGTGAAAGAGTTCTTCTAATGCAGATGTGGTATTGCATACCTGTAATCCCAGCGATTGGGAAGCCTGAGGCAGGGTTGCAAGTTTGAGGCCACCAGGGCAACTTAGCAGACTCTGTCTCAAACAAACAAACAAAAACAAACCAAAAAACTCCAAAGGATTGGGGATGCAGCTCAATGGTAGAGTACTTTCCTGGTATGTGTGAGGCCCTGGGCTCAATCACCAGTACAGAAAAGAAGGGAGGAAGAGGAGAAAGAAGAGGAGGAAGAAGAGGAGTGAGGGCAGGGAATGGGAAGGAAGGATAACTGAGATCCTCCTGCCTCAGCCTCCAGAGTCACTGAGATTACAGGCACACGCCCTTGTACTTGGCTCCCAGACCCCTGATTCTCCAACTATTGATTTGCATGCATACGTGATGACAACCGTGTCTTTGCAGCCTCTGGGCCAATGATTCTAAGATGATGTGAGATGTGTTAAAGTGTTAAAACCCAAACAGAAAACACCGAGCATCTTATAATCCATGGAAAATGTTATTCGATTTTACAGATGACAAAATGGAGGTGAGGAGAGGTGATATTGCTAGTTAAGTGGCAGAGCTGGGCTTTGAACCCAGGCCACCTGGCTCTGGGGGCTGTGCCATCACCAGAATGTTGCTGTACTCTGAAGTCCTTGCTAGGTGTCTTGTGCTGTGGCTGCTGTCCTCTGCTCCTGGTGGCAGTGGGTGCAGTGGGTACCTGGCTGGTGCTCCTGGGTCCTCCTGAGGAGATGGCTCAGAATCACTCGGAGTCTAACACTGGGCTTGGTGCCACCTCCTATGGGACACCTGGCAATGCTCTCGCTGAGCTCAGCGGCTATAGTGGATGGTTGTGGGCCTCTCATGGGGGAGTGGCTTCCCGGTTGGTGTCTCTGTCCAGTGCAGCGCTCACATCTGTGGCCTTAACTACCCCAAACTCCTCCCATCCCTCCTGGAGTGACAGGAAACCTGGTGGTTTGAGAAGCATTTTGGAGATCTGGAATATTCTGTAGTTGTCACCAGCTGGGGACTCCCAGGTCACACTGTATCAGTAATATCCTGTCTGTCGGGGGTGGAGGGGAGTGATAGTGAATCATGGGACAGGCTTGGTTTTCTGTATTGTAAACTCAGGACGCCCTCACCCCGCGACCCTCACGATCTAACAACTCATGACACCATGACTTGGGCATCCCAGGTGGAGGACTCATGGGTGTACGAGTGTGCCCACGAGTGTGTCCTGAGTCGGGTAGGAGCATTGGTGGACCGACCTCCATCTTTTCTGCTCAAGTCTCCTTTCTGGGAGGCTCCAGGGCCCTCTTCTCGGGTTCCGCCCTGGGGCTGTGAGCCAGCAGCTCTAGAGGGAGAGACCCAGGCCAGCGCCAGCCCTGGACTTCAGTTGTCCTCCTCCATGACACGGGGGTGGCCAAAGCCTGTGTGGGAGAGGCAGAGGAGGAATGTTCCAGGCCTGCTCAGTTATTAAAGACAGCTCAAGATAATGAGGCCCAGGGAAGAACAAAGAAACAGAAAGCAGCTAAATTAAAAAATACCTCCCTCTGCACTTGGGCAGTGAGGTCCAGGCAAAAAGCCTCTGGAGGACGGTCAAGGCTGTCTGCAGGAAGGAATTTCTGGCTGCGGCGGGCGGGGAGGTCTCGGGTGTCCGTGAGGATGTAAGATGTCCTACCAGGGAGGGTCCGAGGTCTGCTGGCCACGTGGGCTTTGTCTCTTCTAACCAACACCCTGGATTTGGGGGTGATCATCCCCTGGATGTCAGCCTTCAAGATCAAGGATTGAGAGACAAATTGTTCCTTGCTCTTAGTGTCCACTATGGAGAGACTTTATCTAAAAACGTTTTTTAAGTAAAAAATTTTTTATTTGTTCTTTTTAGATATACATGATAGTAGAGTGTATTTTGACATATTATACATACTTGGGTATAACTTATCCTATTTAGGATCCCATTCATGCAATTGTACACGTATTAATATGTGAACAGAGGAAAGTTAGGTCCGATTCAGTCTACTGTCTTTCCTGTTCCTATCCCACTTCCCTTCCCTTTATTTCCCTTTATCGAATCCAATGAATTTCTATCCCCTCCCACCACCACTTTATTGTTATCATTCACATATCAGAGAGAACATTTAACCTTTGGTTTTTGGGGGGATTGGCTTATTTCACTTAGCATAAAAGTCTCCAGTTCTGTCCATTTACTGGCAAATGCCATAATTTCATTTTTCTTTATGGCTGAGTAATATTCCATTGTGTATAGGCCACATTTTCTTTATCCATTCATCTGTTGAAGGGTTTATCTAATACTTTTGTGGTCATGTTCCATAACTGACTGGAGCTATCTCTGAGAGCAGGGATTGGTCAGCTAATGCTTTCTTCCTTGTTCCTAACCTATCTCTGTCTGAGCTTTCTACTGGGCCCTGGAATTTGGAGAACAGCCTAGTCATGATAGAGATCCCAGCTATTCTTGTGTGGAAAGATTTAAGAAAATACTTGTCTGGTTAAGAGGCAGCGCATCTGTGCCCTGGATTCTACAGGTGGGGGTCAAGCCCCCAAACTAGGTTTTAAGAGTCTTCGTGAAAGCACAATAAAAAAAAAAATGACTAGACATTTCCTGCAGAGAAGGTATGAGTTGAGGTGGAACTGGAGAAGTCATTTCTTTCTTTTTGTACTGGTAATTGAAACCAGGGGTGCTTTACAGAGCTACATCCCCAGTCCAGCCTATTTTTATGTTTTATTTTGATATAAGATCTCACTAAGTTGCTCAGGCTGGCTTCAATTTTGAGACCCTTCTGCCTCAGCCACCTGGAGTCACTGGGAGTATCTGCATGCACCGTGCCCTGACAGGGAGCTGTGTTTAGTCCACCCCAGGGTGTGCTGGCCTGGGCTTCTTCCTTGTCCCAGAGGGTCAGGAAATGCACCGCTGAGTGGGCCAGAGCTGGGCGGTCATCTGATCCTTCCTCCTCATCTTAGAGTCAGGGAAACAGGCCTCTAGAGAGCAAGTGACCTGCTCAAGTTGACACAGCTCAGCCCCATTAGCTCCTGATCCTTGGGCTACTGACCTTCCCACAGGACCACCTGGCCTCAAAGGAGCCAGCCCCAGCTGTGCTTCTGAACTGCAGGCCATGGCCCTCTCTGGGCCAGGTCTCAAATATTCCAGGGTGGGAAACAGCCCTTGGAAGGGACATGTGGCCACCTGGCAGGAAGGCAGTAGAAGGAGCATGAGGACCTCGGGAGGTGCGTGGTTTAAGTTGAAGGAATGCGTGTCCAAGCCAGGAATTTGGGGTGTCCGCTGACAGGGGATGAGGTTCTTTCCTCAGAGCCCTCCAGCGCGTACCCAGGCCTGGGCTTCTAGGCGGCACTGGCATGGGCCCTGCTGCTGCCGTGGCAGTCTGTCCAGACCTCACGTACACACTGCCCAGGTGGAGGCCGGGGTGGACTCGGTCACATCCTGGAGGATGGGGAATAAACAGGGCAGGCAGGATGGGGCCTGCAAGGGAGCCTGGGGCCCTGCTGTGGGAGCCCCAGACGGGAAGGGCCCCGTGAACCTGCCGGATTTCTTGCTGTGGCCCCTGCGGGCAGCTCAGGGTAAGCCTCCCAGGAGACCTCCCCACACCCCCAGCCTCCTTATCAAGGGGAGCAAAACCAGAGCTGCTGAGAGCAGGTACGGAACCAGGGCCCCAGGCCACATTCCTCTCATAAGTGGAATAACACAATGGCCCTTTTAACTTCTTCTTAATTGCCTGTACGGCAGAGAAAGCACTCCATCATCCCCTCACCTCCGGGCCTCTCCTTCTGGGGGTCCGGTGCTGGTGTTGGCCTGACAGGATGATAAAGGCCAAGCCTGGAGCTCTCCGGAGCTCCCAGCCGGGGGCTGCGGCTGGAGCTGCCTTGTACCCAGGACTCCCAGGACTCGGCTGTTTAGAGAAGCAAGCATTCTTATAGGCGCCCGGTTCCTGGTACAACTTGGGGAGTGATGTCAAATGGTTTTGGTCAGGAGCCCTGGAATTCCAGCGGCCCGTTCCCCAGCCTCCTCTCTAACCAGGCAGTGCTCTCTGTCTTGGAAAGGGAAACATTGGCACCTTAGAAACAGGTGGCATGGGCGTCCACAATCAGAGGCTGGCGCAGCCCTGGGGGGGATCCTGGAGTGCCCAGGTGAGGTACAAGTGGAGAACCAGGAAGTCCCCTCCATCAGCATGGCTGGCGCCGGGTGGTGGTACAGGTTGGCCCAGGACCCCTGGTCTGTATTGCGGTTGGCATTTGCAGGATTGGCAGGGCAAAAAGTGCCCCAAATGAGCATGACATGTTTCTAGGAGAGCCAAGCGGGGTGCTGAAGGGGTAGACGCTTTGGAGAGTGGGCGGGACGGAGGCCTAGAGGTGGATGAGGTCAGGGTAGACAGGCTTGAAGGCCCCAGGGAACCAGGGAAGGCTTGAGAGGAAGAGAGGGACCTGATTAGACCCGCGTCTTGGAAACACACCTCTGGTGGCCCGTGCGAGGTGGCCTTGGGGGTCCGGGAGACATTTGAGATGCACGGTGGGTCACCCTGGCAACAGATGATGCCAACCTGAGTGGCAGCCATTGTGGCCAGGGGCCAGAGGAGAGGACAAAGGGGAGAGGCCCGCTGACTTTGGAACTGCCAGCATCTCGAGACCCAACCCACAAGGGGAGCAGAGGCAGAGGCAGAGACGCTGGGCGTGTGGCTGCTGAGGGACATGGCTCCTGACAGAGGAAACCCAGGAGAGGGAGCCAGTTCGGGGAAGGAAATCATTACTTTGAAGTCAGTCTTTCTGGTTTGTAAGGGGAGTCATGAGGTCACGTGGGGTTCTCCGGGCAGTGGCCAGTTTAACCTGGGGCCTGGGAACTAGGTCTGGCCTGGGGGACTGAAGCTGGGCTCCACCAGCAGAGAGGTGGGTGTGGGTGAGACGGGCAGAGGGTGAGGACAGAACCTGCAGTCCCCTGACTTTTAAGTGGTGGCCATTGCAGGGTTTAGAGAACAGAGATAGCAGGAGGGCCAGGGGTCCGAGTGACGGCATCCCAGAGGCAGGGAACACAGAGCTTGGAGAAGAGCGGGTGAGCAGCACACTCAGAGTCAGCCCTGCCTGACTGAGACCAGAGGTCCTGAGTTAGACGCCCTGTGGACCGGACACCCTACTTCTCCCCATCCAGTCTGGAGTGTTGGACAGATGGAGGAAGTGCAGTTGATAGAGTTCAGAAGGTGCTAAAAGACATCAGGGATGGCAGGTGCACTAACCAGGAGGCTGTCAGATTCTGGGAACACCGGCTCCTTCCTGTGGATGGGGGGCCCCCAGGGACCCTGGGCTGTCACCCTGGGGAATCGGAACACCTGGGGCTGTCTTCATGGTTGAGCTGATTAGAGCCTTGTCATCTGTTCTCATCTGTCTCTGTACTGAGCTGTCTCAGGTGAACAGCTCCTGGAATCCTGAGCTGCTTAGGAGGCTAAAAATACTCCACGTTTTAGGGAAAACACCTTGAATTGTGGGGAAATTCCTGCGATGACCTCTTTGGTCATAATTTCTCAGAGACAAGCAATCTGTGGGACACTCCTTCCCACTGACTATTCCACATTCCAGACAGGATGCGGAGGCTGGGGGCAGGCAGGGCCAGCCCTGGCAGCAGCACAGGGCAGAGCCTTTCTCAGCTCCTGGGGAGGGGCTGCTGTCTCTAAGGCCCCTTCTTCCCAAGGGTGTCCCTGTGGCAACGTCAGCCTGCCTCCACAAAGCAGACGCGCAGAAGATCTGGGGGCAGTGCACGTGTTTCACAGGCCATGAGGACTTGATTTAGGACGCTCTGGGAGGTCCCATCTGAGCCCTGAGCCCCGAGAGCCCCGTGGTTAGAGGAGAGGCTTAGTGGCATCCCAAGGATAGGTTAAGACCCCCACACTTGAGTTATTTCTAAAGCAAAAATTGAGTCACATTACCCGCTGCTCCAACCCCTCCAGCTGTTGCCTATTGGCTTTAGAGAACCCAGGCTGAGCCCGGTGCGCATGCTTGTAATATCAGCAGCTGGGGAGGCTGTGGCAGGAGGATCACAAGTTCAAAGTCAGCCTCGGCAACTTAATGAGACCCTAAGCAAGTCATCAAGACCCTGTCTTAAAAAAATAAATAAATTTTACATAGACATAGACAGAGACAGAGACATAGGCATAGATATATATGGCTGGGGATGTGGCTTAGTTCCCTTGGATTCAGTCCCAGTACCAAACAACAAACAACCCCCTCCCCCAACCCCCAAACCCAAACAAATGAACAGAAAAATCCAGGCCATTCAGCAATTCCTGCTAGGACCCTGGTGCACCCAGCCTACCTGCCTTTCTACCTCTGTCCCTTCCTCAGCCCGTCCCTCCGCCCCCGGCCTCTGGCCAGCCCATTCTGGCCACCTCTCTGAACTCCTAGGGCTTATCTGTGGCTCCAGGTTTGGTGTGAACTGTGTCCTCTGTTTGCAATACCCACCTGCCCGGTGGTGCTGCCTCCTCAACCTGTAGGACCCAGCTGAGATGTCCCCTCCCCAGGAAGCCCCCCCCCACCCCCCGCTGGCCATTCCAGCTAAAGTCACCCACGCTCTCCTACTCTCTGTTCTGTTTCTTCCCATTAATGGGTTGTGTCCTTGAGAGACCTTATCACTCCCTGTCTGTCTCTTGGATGTTAGTTTGGGTAGTTATCTGTCTCACCTCCAAGTGGCTTGAGGATGGGGACCCAGCCTGTCTTGGTCATCACTGTACCCTCATGCCCAGCATGGAACTGGAACATGGGTGCTGATCGATGGTGCTGTGTCCCGGCCGCCTGCTGAACCTTAAGCCTTTGGGGTGTTTGTGTTCTCAGGGGCGCCAGCCATGGAATGCAGGTGACCCACAGGAGCCATCAGCTCTAGGGATTTGGGAGGTAAAGAGCACAGGTTTTGGCCCCAGGTAGATCTGAATTCAACTCTCAGTCCTGGCATTGGAGAGTCCCTTAATTCTGGTTACTTTACTTTCCTCATTGAAAAACAAAAAGTCATGATACAATACACATGACATAAAAAATTACCATCTTGTTCATTTCTATGTGTACAGTTCAGTGGCTTTAAGTATATTCATGTTGCTGGGCAACCATCGCCACTGTCCATTTCCAGAACTCCTTTCATCTTGCAAAACCCAAACTCCCTACCCGTTAAATAGTGCCTCCCATTCCTCCATCCCGCGAGCCACTGGCAGCATTCTTAAGTCTATGAATGTGACGCTTCTAGGTAACTCGTGTAAGTACGATCGCATGGTATTTATTTTTTGTAGCTGGCTTATTTCACAGCATAATGTCTTCAAGGCTCATCCATGTTGCAGCATATATGAGAATTTCCTTCCCTTTAAAGACTGAATAATATTCCATCATATGCAAATACCACTGCTTTTTTTTTCTTTTTTCTTTTTTTAGTGCTGAGGATCGAATGTAGGGCTTTACATGTGCTAAGCACGCTCTACCAACGAACCGCATCCCCACTTTTTGATTTTTCATTTGTCTGTCAATGGGTATTTGGGTTGCTTCTCATCTATGAATTATTCAGCTATTATGAATATGAATATGAACATGAATATATATGTATTTCTTGAGGTCCCTACTTTAAATTCTTACCCAGAAGTGAAATTGCTGACCCTATGGTAGTTTTATTTTTTTTTAAAATTCACTCTTGGACTGGGGGTGTAGCTCCATGGTAGAGCATTTACCTAATGTGCTCAAAGTCCTGGGTTCAACCCCCAATACTGCCCCCCACAAATATAAATATACCTGTGTGTGTATATATATATACACACATATATATGTATATATAAAATAATGCATAATCTGGCACATAGATATATGCAGCCATGTTTATTTTTGCAATTTTTAGGTTTTTGAGGAAACACTGTACTTCTTGCAGTCACTATACCATCTTACCATCCTACCAACAGTGCACTAGAGTTCCAATTTGGCCACATCTTTGCCAAGACTTATTATTATTATTTAAAAAAATTTTTTTTTTTTTTTTGAGAGAGAGAGAGAGAGAGAGAGAGAGAGAGAGAATTTTTTAATATTTTTTTTTTCAGTTTTTTTTCGGTGGACATAACATCTTTGTTTGTATGTGGTGCTGAGAATCGAACCCAGGCAGCACGCATGCCAGGTGAGCGCACTACCGCTTGAGCCACATCCCCAGCCCCTTATTATTATTTTTTTGTTGTTGTTTCTGAGTGTGGGGTGACAGCCCATTGTGGGTTTTTTCCTTCATTTTTTGAGGGGGTAATGGGGGTTAAACCCAGGGGTGCGCTATCACTGAGCCACAACCCCAGTCCTTTCTGTTTTATTTTGAGACAGGCTCTGGCTAAGTTGCCCACCTGGCCTTGAATTTGTGATCCTCCTGCCTCAGCCTCCTGAGGCCCTGTAGATGACGGGCATGGAACACTGTGCCCTTCTCCAATTGTGGTTTTGGTTTGCATTTCCCTCATGATTACTGGTGTGGAGTCACATTCCTAATTTGGTGGAGCCTCTACCTCATCAGGGGGCTCCGAGGGGGAAAATGCCCCTGTGCAGAGCAGGACCCCTGATGGGAGTGCTCACTAAAGGCCACCAATGAGTCCTTTTCCTAATTTCTTCTTAAGACTCAGCCCAAAGCCCAGGCCCTTCAGGAGGTGTGTGCAGAGTTCTTCATTGACTCTGGTCTCCCTGTTGGACACTAGCTCTTCCCAGAGGCCCCTTGAACCAGTACTGTCCCCTGCAGCCGGGGACTCCCAGGAACCGTAAATTAAGGGAGAAAATATGGTGGGGGGCTGTGAAAGGTGCAGAGAGACCAGGTTGTCCCAGAGTTCTCACCACTCCGTGAGGACTGGGCACTACCTGTCCCTTTGCTGCAAAAGAGGCTACCTGGAAAAAGACAAGATTCACAGGCAGGACTGTAAATAGCTCTGGAATCTTCCCTGACAGCCTGACTCTGTGCCTGGGACCCAGAGAGGTGGGCAGGCCTGCTTCTGTTCCTTCTCACAGTTTTACTGCTGCCCGGGGGACAGGCTCTGATGGCCAGAACCCCAACACTAGCACTAAAAGTGCCTTTGAAGTGAAGCAAGCACTTTTAAGTGCAATCAGCTCCAGATAACCCTAAATTCCCTGCCCCCAACCCAGGAATGTCTCTCCCCCTTCCCAAGCCCACCTCTGGAATTAGAAAGCTCCACGTCCATCCCTCCCCACCCCTCCATCTGTCCATCCCCCGGGGGTGCTCCCAGGCTCTGCAACCTCCCATTCTGTTGTTGGTGGTTATGTGATTGGTTTTTGTCTTTCTTTTGTGAATATAAGAGATTGAGGAGCTAGATATGATCTTGGTAGGAATATTCTGACCAAGAGTAGAAAACAATCCTCAGAGCTGATAAGGAGAAAAGAGAAAGAACTGCAGAAAACTCAGAGCTGGAGCAGAAGGAAGGGTCCAACGGGCAAGGATGCAAAGTGTGAGGTCAATTTTTCCCCAAGCCTGGGGTGATCTGAGGCTAGCAAGGCAGGAAGGAAAAGTCTATTTAGAATCGAAAGTTAACAAAAGTTCACGTAGATGGAATGGAAGGGCCAGGACTGGTGGAAGCTGGTGGTGGTTGGGAAATGCAGGGAGTTGGGGACAGGTGTTGGTGGCTGGGTTGAGACCCTCACATTAACACTTTCTATGCTGAGGGTTGGTTTGGGAGATTTGCTCTTTAGGAGTGAGCTGATCTGGCGAGATGTTACCATGTCTGGCAAGTTGTCACCATGCTGGGACTTGGACCTTGTAGCTGAATGCTCAAGTGGGAGGCAGTGGGGTGGGCCTCAGAGGTAGATCTGATGATACCTAGGATACCTCCATTTCTCCTTGGCCTTGTGAGTGGATAGTCCACATTTGCGAGCCTCTGTTTCCATGAGATGGAACAATTAGCATTTCCTTTAGGGTGGCTATGAGAACTGAATAAAAGTGCCTGCCATGTGTCATGAGCTCAAGCAGCATATCCTCACAACGTCGGGGAACCAGGGATGCTGCTGAGGGGCTCTACCTCCATCCCCAGCCAAGTCAGGACACACTAGCTTCTCCAAGCTCAGGTCCAAGCTCTGTGCCCCAGGGATTAGGAGTCCCTCACCCCTGGTCTTATTGGCGGATGCACCCGGTCCCACCTTGCCAGGGAACTTGGTACCCTGACTTCCAGATGAAGATGCTCACATCTGAATGGTGGCTTCCGGCAGAGCATACTGGCATCTGTCTTTGATTCTGCCTGGGCGGACGCTACCAAGGGGTTCTTGAGCTGCAAGAGTGTCATGGAGCCCTGGCTGTGTGCCTCTGGCTAGCATGGGCTGGGAGCAGCGGCTCCAGACGTTGTTCCACCAGGGTGCACCCCATGCAAGGCTGGTCCCTGCAGTTTGCGGGCTGGACTGTGTTTGAGGTGCCTTGGAAGAAATCACTCAGCTGATGCTCAAAGCGACCTTCAACTCAACTCCAGGAACGGACCTCGGACTCATAAATCCTCCCAACCAGCATGTAAACAGACTCCCTTCCACCTCCTCCACTTG
Organism: Callospermophilus lateralis; assembly: GCF_048772815.1. Classification (NCBI taxonomy): domain Eukaryota; kingdom Metazoa; phylum Chordata; class Mammalia; order Rodentia; family Sciuridae; genus Callospermophilus; species Callospermophilus lateralis. The sequence continues at coordinate 22,514,325 of NC_135305.1, read as the reverse complement.
GCTCTTTGTGACTTCCTTTTGCCTTTGAGGCTGGTGTGGTTGTTTGTGGAAACCTGGTCTCAGCTGGGTGAAACCTTGGGGAAGGAGGAGAGGCTGTTTCGAGCCGCACCCTTGCAGATTTCCAACCCAGCACCCTCTCAGGCCACCATTCACTTGGATTCATTTATGTATTAATACTAGATTTTTCATTGCAGTAAACCCCACATACCATCAAATTTACCATCTTCACCTTCTTCTCCCCCTCCCCCCGCCCTTTTTGTTTTTTGTGATACTAGGGATTGAACCTCAGGAGTACTTTACCACTGAGCTACATCCCATAGCCCTTTTTATTTTTTATTTTGAGAGAGGATTTCACCAAGTTACTGAGACTGGCCTCAGACTTGTGATCCCAGCTTCCTGAGTCACAGGGATTATATGCAGGGACCATCATGCTTGGATTTATTTATTTATTTATTTTAAAATTTTAATTCATTCTGGGATCTGTGGAGCATCCAGCTTGGTTCTGGTTCTGATCCCACTGGCCCTTACTGGATCCCCCTTGCATCCACTGAATGCCAAGGAGGACTACCTTGTCTTCAGTACTGAATATTAATTATTAGGAAGGTCTTACACTTTCAGGATCCTTAGAGTAGGGTTTTTGTGGCTCTTCCCTGTCTCCCCGATCACCCTTCATGTTTGTCTTGATACTGCTTTTGAACAAAGGATTAGCTATGAACCTACTGCTGTGTGTGTGTGTGTGTGTGTGTGTGTGTTGCTGGTAATGAAACCTGGATCTCAACAAGCTAGACAGGTGCTCTACTCCTGAGCTACACCCCCAGCCCCTAACCTGCTCTACTTTTGAAGAATATGGAGAATAAGTGCAAAGACATTTCCCCTATCTGCAGCTGTTCCCCCACCTGCTAGTCTTCTGCCTTGTCCGGGTGAAATGGAAGCTTCTGTCATATAAAAGCCATGGCCTCAAGCAGAGGGAAGGAACACAAAAGGAACTCGCACCTGACTGGCACCTGACCCCCCAACAAACCCCAGGAAATTCCCTATTCACATTCCTGTCCCACCCGGATGGATCAGCCTGCCCCAGTACAAAGAACTGCAGTACTCTCCCGTTCAACCCTAAATGAAGCCCAGTAACCCAGATCTGCTGCTTAGCCCGCAGCTATTTCCCTCCCCGAAAAGGAGCCACACCAGGTGTTGGACCGGATTGACTCTGCCACTTGCTGATCCCTGGGTCTGTTTCTGCCTTTGTCATTTATGCATGATTTGTGCTTATAGCTTTTCTTTTGGTATGGGGGCAGGATTGAACTCAGGGGCACTCAATCACTGAGCCCCATCCCCAGCCCTATTTTGTATTTTATTTAGAGACAGGGTCTCACTGAGCTGCTTAGTGCCTCAACATTGCTGAGGCTGGCTTGGAACTCAGGATCCCCCCATCGCAGCCTCCAAAGTCGCTGGGATTGCAGGTGTGGGCCACCGTGCTGGCGTGCTTATAGCTTTAATAATAAACATTTGAAAAAATAAATATAATAAGAGTCAATGACACATTTTTAAAAATATTTTTTTTGGATGTTAATGAACTTTTAAAAATTCATTTATTTATATGGGTGCTGAGAATTGAACCCAGTGCATGCTGGGCAAGTGCTCTACCACTGAGCCACAACTCCAGCCCTCAACGACACATTTTGTATCTAAAAAAAGTTAGGACATCATTATCCAAAGTACATGTGTGAAGACACGAATTGGGTGTCAACCTACAAACAGAGACGTGAACAATTGTGTTCTATATGTGTAATAAGAATTGTGATGCATTCTGCTGTCGTGTATTTAAAAAAATAAAATCAATTAAATAAAAAAAATTTAGGGAAACTCTGGGTTGTCTCCTTCCATGATCACATCAATGGAGTGAGGTTTTGGAGCCCCGCTTTTCAGATGAGGAATGGGGTTCTCAGGATCCTGGGGGAGGAGGGAAGCACAGCCTGGAGAGGTCCTGCAGGGCCCCGGGGGAGGAGCGGGGTGCTCAGGGCCTGCCCTGAGAGGGACGGCCCTACACATTTGTTCCCAAGCACCTTGCTTCTCTCACCCTAGACCCTGCACTAGGCGGGAGGCTAAGCCCAAGAGAGGCACGCTCAAGGCCTGAAGCTGTCCCCAGCCCTGTGATCTGAGGGCTTCCCTGGAAGGGAGCATCAGCCAGAGAGAGGCTGAACCTCAGGATCCACACTCTGTCTTGGGTCGCCTGCTGTCTTAGGTGGACCCCCTTGGCCTGTCCGTCAAACCTCCTCTGGGAATGCCCTCGCCTGTCTCCATTGCACCGGGCAGCCGTGGCCAGGAGCCACAAGGGCCTCAACCTTGCAAGGGCAGGGACTCTGCCTCCTCATCAGAAAATGAGGGTGATATTTGTGTGGCGGGATTGTTGAGGCCGTTGGATGGGAGAGCAAGTGAGCAAGCACTTGGCGAAGCAGGAAGTGCCCTGCTGGGGAGGTTTTGTTTGTCCCTCCAAGGAATGGGGCGGGGACAGGGAAAGATGATGCAGAGAAGCGTGGAGGCTGTAGATGCCCAGGAAAAAAAGGGCGAGGAATGAAAGATGATCTGGAAAGGGAAAGCAGGTGGACCCCCAAATGGTGGAGGGGAGCATAGGCCATGTGTGTGAGTTGTGATGTGTGTGTTGTGTGTTCTGTGTCATGTGGTGGGTATGTAGATGGTGCAGTGTGCGTGGTGTGTGTAGGACATTGTGTGTTGTAGTGTGTGTTGTGTGTTTTGGGTATGTGTGTGTGTGTGTGTTGTATGGTGTATTAAGTGTGTTGTGGGGTGTCCGATTAGCCTGTTTCCACCTTTTCAGTGAGGCCTCTGTCCCTGGTTGTCCTTGGGGCTGCTGTTCCTGAGCATTACGGTGAGCTCAGGTTGCCTGGGCCTGCCACCTGGTGGCCATGAGTGGCAGGGTGACTGGTGTTTCATCCCCAGCTGTGGTCGGGGTACCTCTTCCAGGAATGAGCCCTCTCCTGTTTCCTCCTCTTTCTGTCCCTGTGCCCCTCAGCCCCTCGTCTCCACCTCTTCCCCTCCTCTTCTGCACCAAGGGTGCCAGTTTCTCCCTGGGTTTCCCCAAACTTCTTGGCCATAATGGGTGCCACCCCTCTTGGGCAGCCCACCTCTGGGGGCAGCTGCGGGGGGTGACCTAAGAGGAGAGGGGCTGTGAGAGGATTTGGTGGCTGGCTGGCCCTGTGGGAGTGTCAGTGTCAGTGTGCCACACATTCCAAGTTAGGTGGCACTTGGTGGAACAATCCCTCCAGGATTCCAGACAATTTCCATCCCGACAGAACCCGGGAGCTGTGACGGGGTGACAGGTGAGATGTTTGTATTTCACAATATCCAACAGCTTCATTTTTCTAATAGAATTTTAAAAACAAACACACAAAGGGATTATGGAAAACTAACAAAACCAGGTTGTGCATTTTTACCAAATAATCCAGGCAAACCTGACCAGTCTCGGGCCTGCTGTGCGGGGACACGCTGATTTTAACAACCGATCCCTCCTCCCCAAAGAGCTGGCCATCTCTTTGGTGGCTCTCCTGCTCACCTGATGACCCGGTCACGTCTTCATACTCAGTTTCTGGTACAGTCAACACAAACTGAAGGCTCAGCGTGCTCCAGGCCTGTGCTCTGCGCACGATGCTCTGCGCTGGGGACCAAGAAGTGACTAAAACTCATAGTGCCCCCCGGTGGCTGAGGTCATCTCAGGACAAATGCTCCATAAGGCTGTGGCAGGGGCTCTGGTCCCTCACAGTGGCTCAGGGCTACACAAATGCAGGTCTCATCTGACCCATCGGTGTGAGATGCACATCCCGATGCTCTGAGAAGTTAATTCAGTAGGTTGGGGCTGGACCTGGGCATCAGATTTCCACATGGTCCTGAAGACCAGTCTGTGGTCCTTCTCCAGAAGACCAGTGAGTGGAGAGAAGGCAACAGATTTCAAGGTGACAGACTGGTGGCTTCATGGAGCTGACTGGCTCTCAAAGTAGCCAGGCACTTCTGCTGATCGGCCTGGGGTTGGGGGACCACACTTCTGCGTGTTTTGTTTGGGGACCAGGTTTTCATGGCTGTCACTTAAGGGCCCTCCACACAGACCCTGGAGGTCCTGCCAGGGGCAGCTTCATTCTCTGGCACTAAGGGGGCCATAGCTGTTTACTCAACAAGCCAAGGTTTAGTGACCACATTATATCTTTCTTTCCCTGTCGTTACGGCTAGAACAGCTCACAGTGACTGGGACCCTCTGTGTCCTCTGTGCCCTCCCAGTCACTTCTCAGTCACACTGTCTCAGTCACTCACCAGGAAGATGAATCAATAGGCCAACATCAATGAAAGACTCATCTTGGGAAGCAAGGCAACTCTATGGCGGTGTTTGAACAAGTAAGTTCTGGAACATTAGCTCAAAGTAATTTATATTATTAATTCATAACCATTAATTCCAAATGCCCCATCCCCAGCCCTTTTTATTTATTTATTTATTTTTTGAGACAGAGTCTCTCTAAGTTTCCCAGACTGGCCTGGAACTTGCAATCCTCCTGCCTCAGCCTTGCGTTGCTGGGGTAATGATCATGTGCGACGGCACCTAGCTGAAATTGGTCCTTGAAGAGTGGAAAATCTTACTCTTTATGTAGGGAGCACAGATACACATCCAGTCCATACACAGATATACTGTTTATCTGTGGCATTACAGTTTCATGATGGAGGGAATATTAGGGAAAAAAATATCTAAAAAGTCTCCTTTAGAGGGCAATTATGAAAGCGAAAAGTCTGGGAAATGTTGACGTAGAGGCTTTCAGCTGGGTTTGGAGATGACTCTCCGCTGTGTGTCTTGGGGTACGTTTTTCTCTGAGCTTCAGCTTTCTTACTTGAGAAAAAGAGATTATTGCCATCTCATAAGATTACTGTTGGCCTGTTGAGAGCCACAGCCGAAGGGGCCCCAGCAAACTTCCAGCTGCCAGCTGATGATTGGCTCACAGCGGCCCCAGCAACTTCTAGCTGCCAACTGATTGGCTCCTCTGTGGTGATGCTCATTGGGCTGTTTCCCCGCCCTTTCAGACCATGGAGCTGCTAATTAGGGGACTTTTTGGCTCCGCCCACATGACCCAGCCAATCGGCCTCAAGAGCAGGGGGAGTGGGGGAGGTTGAGAGGCTTGTGGGAAGCCGGTGGTGGCAGTTTGGCTCTGAAGGTTTTTCCTGAGGAGCTGTTTTGTTTGGCGTGTGTGGTTATAAAAATAAAGTTCGTTTCTTTTGACAAGTGGCTCCTGAATTGTGCCCAGCCAGACTGTGGCATTCTCATAAGATTACTGTAGGCCTCTCTTCATCTATAGAGAGATGGCTGTTATGCTCGAATTCGGGACCCCCAAAAGACCACCACAGACCCAGATCAATGTAAGCAGCAAAGAGGTGTTTATTGCGAGCTAGCTCGGTCCTTCACACGCACACAGCAACTCCTGACGCTGAGAGGCCCCGAGCCCAGGGTTGCAGCAGTTTTATACATTCTTTGGGGAAGGCAGGGACCCAAAGCATCTCTTAGCAAATCATCACACACCGCGGGAAAATCAAACAACAACTCTAATTAGCACATTCACTGGCGAGAACAAGTTGGGTAAGGGTGATTGGTCAGTACAAGAGGGGGATTCCTTTGAACTGATTGGTTTGAGCCAAGAAGGGTGTACTGCTGAACTACATAGTTTTCCAACACGTTATCAACCACCATAAACTACTGGGAGGGTCACCTGACATCCCAGGCATTTCCTTGTCTCATGCTGATTGGTGGCTGCTAGGGGGTTGCTATGGGTCCCCACCTAGCCTGACTGAGTCAGGGACACCTGGCTCTGCAGATCTCTCCTGGTATTTGTAGATAAACAACTCAGCAGGGTAGGTATGTGCCTAGGGGTGCTCTGTGGGTCTTTCTAAGGACAAGGGTCACGCCCCCTTCCTTGGACAGACTTTGCTCTGAGGTAGGGGCTGGTTTTTCAATGGCCTTTATTTGTCAGCTCTGACAAATAAACGTGTGTGTGTGTGTGTGTGTGTGTGTGTAAATTACTATAAGATGACAGGAGGAGTTTGCAAAACAGAGACCAGGGTACTGCTCAGTGGCATGAAGTCCTGGGTTCAATCCCCAGCCCTGCAACAAACCAAAAAGCTCCTCAAGTGGAGCCTACCAATGGCCCTTCAGGCCTGAAGCTCTGCTGTCATGCTGGGGGAGTCATAGCAATAGCCACGCACCGCCACCTTGGACATATCTGCCTTCAAGGCTGCAGAGCTGGCTGATGCATATAGACACGGGGAGCTTGGTACTGCCAGGCCCAGGGAAACGGGCGTATGCTATTTTAAAGCTCATAAGGGAAACAATGAAAGCAACTAAGTCTGTGGACACAGTAAGTTGGAGCTGGGAGCAACTGTGCCACCTGCGGGGGGCTAATCTCTTTCCCAGACACCAGGGGCTCTGACTGGGGGAACCAGAGACTTCAGGATCACCCCACATGCACCCTAATAGCAGAGGCTGGGAGAGACACGAGGTGGGTGAGGCAGGCCAAGGCAGGAAATGTTGGCTGGACCTAAAAATAGTGTGGGAGGGGAGCAGGAAATAGAAACTTTGGGCCAACGTGGAAATGCTTTCTGAATTACCAGGAAATCAGGACTAGAGCTGGCGGGTGGGGGCAACCACCGCCCTGCAGCAGACCTGTGATTCCCTGGAACCCTCTCAGTGGAAGCAACTGGAGAAGGTGGCGGGGTGTGTGTGTCCCACCTGGGAGCCATTATGCTCTGTCCTTTGCTTTGTTCCTAACACAGCACATTTGTATCCTGTTGATCTTTAATTGCATGTAGATGTCATTTTGTACTTGGGTAACTTACAGTTCTGGTTTCCCATAAGTGAGGGGAATCCTGGAACTTGGGATTTCGAGGGTTATTTTTTAATTTTAATTTTTATTTTTTTTGTGTGTGGTACCACATATTGAACCCAGGGGTGTTCTACCACTGAGCCCATCCCCAGCCCTTTTTATTTTTTGAGAACAGGGTCTCCCTAAATTGCTCAGGCTGGCCTTGAACTTGGAATCCTCTTGCCTCTGCCTCCTGGGCAGCTGGGATCACAGGTGTGTGCCCTGGTGGAACTTTGAAACTGGGGATGCATTAGGCTGAATGACAGATTGGTTACATTATTCTTGAAACAGTATGCTTAAGGGTCTTAAAGCTTTCATGCTGGTGAATTCATCTTGCTTGCATAATCACCTAGGGAGATCTGAAAATCCACAGGCCCTGGCTACCCCCAGACCAGTTAATTTAGACTGTGGGATGGGGTTTTGTTTATTTTTGAAAACTCTGTAGTGAAGACTGAGGCTTTGCTTAATGCTGCGCTGTGTAAGGATTGCCCCGGTACACTTTGAGAAATACTGATCTGGAGTTTTATTTCCTTATAGAGATACTAACTTTGAACATATATCTGAGGCCAGGTATATCATTGCTCCCCACATGCACAATGCTGATCAGCTGTCATGAAACACCCCAGGACTCCTAAGGGGTGTTGTTACAAGCAACACTAGTAGTCAGTACACGTCCTGCCTTGGCTGGGGTCAGTTTTCTGCATGCATAGCTCTGATTTCGGAAGTGCAGGTTAGACCAATCCCAGACCGGCGGCAATGAGCCCTCACAGCTCAGGGGCTCAGGGAAATCACCAGGTGATCCTCTGCACTAGTTACTAAGTTCCTTGATTCTTCTCTTAATATGTGGGATATTCATGTGGACCTCAAGGATAAAAATCTGAGGCTGCTTGAGAGGCCAGACAGCCCTGTTCCTCGTGCCCTTGAACCTGGCTAGGGGCTGGTGGTTTACATCTGAATTTTGTGCGGCTACTTTTTAGTTTTCTGTAGCTCCCTCCACTGGAGTCCCCTCTCCTCCCCTCCTGCTCCTGCTCTGAGTCTCCGCCTAGCCTTTTGATTGGAGACATGCTATATGGGGCAGAGGGTGCCTTCCCTCGCTCCTGGATTGATGCGGAACATTCTTTGATGTCACAGGGAGTGAGGGTAAGCGATGGTGTGAGGGGTGCACTTTGCCCCAGGGGGCTGTCCAGAGCCAAGGGTCAGTAAGCCTGGACAACTCCAGGGAGCAGGAGCGCTGATGACTTGGTGTTCTTGTCCAGTTGGCTGGTGCTCTGTGGAGGAAGCCACATGCTAGCCAAGGGCCACTGCAGGCTTGGGTAGGCGGGAGCATCCCCCACACCCCAGTCTCAGGGAGCCAGAAGAACGAGCTGGAAATGACCACAGCCATTTCCTCCAAAATGGGGGTAGAGTGAAGCCTACAGGGAGGTGGGACAAAGCGGGACTCGGTTATGGCAAGTTGGATCCAGTGCTGTGCCCCCAAAGGCTTGCTGCATTTCCAGTCCAGCAGGGACAGCACCCTTACAGAGCTTGGGTCCTGGCTGAATCTAAAGAGATGTAAAAAGGATGGGGGAGAGAAGAGAGAGGAGGGCAAGCAGGTCCTAGGGTCAGCAAAACAGCCTGCAGAGATGAGGCAGAGCAGATGGAGGCCGCGGTCATGTTTTCTGGCAAGGTGGAGGGCTCCTTTGGGTGGCAGCCTGCCCCAGATGGGAGGGCATCTCAAGTCATCAAATTATGAGTTTAAATTTTGTTTTCAGGAATATCAAAGGAATGCAAGGGGCTAGAAAGGGCTTAAAAAGGGCTAGAGAGGTGCATAGATTGGGGAGTTCCCCAGGCAATGTTGTGTTTCTCTCAGTGGAGTAAATGACTGCTCATTAAGTGTTTGGGGTGGGTGGAGGCACAGTGAAACGGGTTTAGGTAAGTGGCTTGTGGTGGGTTCAGCTGGTTACTTACGTATTATACATCCGCTTTATAGTTCAAGATTCTCTTGAGTAATCAATATGCTCATCTGCGCTTCTTATTTGACTTAGGAGCAAAGTTTTATAAATTTATTTTAATTTTTAAACAATTGTGGAGGCTTGGAGTTCTGGAATCTTTGCATTTGGCTATGGGTTCCATTGTGTGCATTGTTTGATTGACGCTGAGATCTTGTGTGTTTAAGGAGTGAGTCCTGGCTTGGTCCCTTATTTATTTATTTAATTATTTTTCACTGGGGATTGAACCCAGGGGTGCTTTACCACTGGACTATATCCCTAGTCCTTTATATTTTGAGACAGGTGCTTAGGGCGTAAGTTTTGCTGAGTCTGGCCTCGAACTTGTGATCCTCTGCCTCAGCCTCCTGAGTTGCTGGAATTACAGTCATGCATCACTATGCCTGGTCTGTCCCTTTTGAGCTGTATGACCCTACCAAAGTGCTTCTCTGAGCTTTGATTTCTTCTGTACAATGAAGAGTATATATTGCCAACCTTCCAGGATAAAATGCAACCGTATATATGAAAGTGCTTTTTGAGCTCAAAGTTGTATGCAAGTGCAGGGTGTTATTCCTACTGTTGTCATTGTTTCCATGGGAAAGCCTGATTTGCTTTATGACAATCAGATTTACAATGTCGTTTCCAGGAATGCATTTGTCTCAAAGCTGTCATTGGCCAAGAGCAACATAACCTGACTTCAGGATAAAATGCACGGTGGCAAAAGTCAGGAACTGCCTTTGTAGGTTTTAATAGAAAAAGAAAATGATAACTTGTATACACTATGATACCCTGATACCCTTCTTGCTCTACCTTGACCTTCCCTCGCTAAATCCTTGTATTAGTCAAGGTTTCCAGAGAGACAGAAAAAACTGTGTGTGTGTGTGTGTGTGTGTGTGTGTTTGTGTATCTATCTATCTGCCTACTTACCTACCTATATATCTATCACCCATCTCAAAGAATTGGCTTATGCAATTGTGAAAGCTGTTAAATTCAGATTCTTCAGAATGGACCAGCAGGCTGGCAACCAGTGAACCAGAACCCAAGACCTCAACCTATTGCTTCCCCACCAAATATCATAAAGCAAATTGCAGTTCAAGGTCAAAGGCAGTATGTTGGTAGAATTCCCTCTTGGTTGGGGCAGGTCAGCCTTTATTCTTTTCAGGCCTTCAACTGATTGGATGAGGCTTGCCCACATCATAGAGGCTAGTGTGCTTTACTCAAAGCCTAGGGATTAAAACATTAATCCTATATAAAAGTTCCTTCGTAAAAACATCCGAATAATGTTTAATGAAACATGTGTATCGCGGCCCAGCCCAGTCGACACCGCGAAGTTACCATCCTGGAGCCGGGGAGGAGATCGGTGGTAGAGTGTGTGCTGAGCCTGTGTGAGGTCCTAGGTTCAGTCATTACCTATCCCGAGCCCTTTTCCTCACCTTTTCCCTCCACAGGGGCATAGCAACCCTCCTGAAGCGGGAGTGTTTCTTTCATGCTCCTGTTTTTACTGCACAAATCCAAATAGGTCTGTGTGTCTGTGAGGTAGGTCAGGCGCTGCCACTGAGTCCCTCAGGAGACAGATGAGGTGTGAAGCTGTGGAGGACTTACAGAGGAGGACTGGCTGCAGAAGGCTTAGCCAGGGGAAGGGACTCAAGGAGGCTTACGAACAGGGTCAGCTGTTGCTATTGAGCTCCAAGTCACATGCACCATTCTCCAAAGGGAGGGCTGGGAGGGGCCTAGCTTCCAGTGAAACATCTGCTGGCAGGTGGGGTCTGTGTAAGCTGCAGGCCTTTGCGACCCTGGGACGTGTTTCAGGTCTTAATGGTGGGCTACGCCCTCGCGTGTTGCAGCCAATTTCTTCTTTTGGGGTTTTCTCATGAATGCACAGAATGAAATCCACCGATAAGGATGAGTGAGTGTGAGCAGGATTTATTGAGTCCTCCCCCAGGGCAAGAGGCACCCAAGAGGACTTTCTGGTCTAGGGGTTTATATAGTACTGGGGTGAATGCTATTGGTTGAAATTTATGCTAATTAGAGTTTGGGAAAGTGCTAATGCTATTGGTCAGCCCTGCAGTTCCATTCAGTTCTGCCCCACTTCTGTTTCCCCCGCTGCTGGTGGGGAAGCCACAGGTTGAGGTCTTGGGATCCTGGATGCTGGGGGATTCTAGTTCCTGCACTGGGTGAAGCAGGCTTCTGTAGCTGGGACACACACTGGCCCTGGGAGGGCTGCTGGAGATGACAGGTCAGTGCACCTTGGTTCATCTCAGTGCTGGCCTGCCCTGCCTGAGACCCTCTGGCATGGTGGGCTGCGCATGGCCTTCTGGCTGGCCAGTGCTGCCCTTCTGCAGCTCAGGGACAAGGGTTTTGCTTCACCAGCATGAGCCTTGCAGGGCATCCTTTCCTCTTGGGGCTGGAGTCAGATCCTCACTGGAGAGATCTAAAGGGTGGTCACTGGCGGACCAGGTGCTTTGAAGGTGGAGGTAGGAAGAAGTGGTTTCATGGGGGGCTGCCTGTCCTTTCAGATGCTCAGGGTCCAGACAGACAGGGCGAGCATTAGCTAACATCAGGACATTGGAACTCTGCAGATCCCTGAAGACCCTGGCCAACCAGGAAGTGTCCACTGGCCCAGAGTGACCATTCATGGCCCAGAGACTGTGGCGCCACTGGTCAAATAGGAATTCTCCACTCCTTTCTCTTCTTCTGCCTCCTGTGAGGAGGTAGAGAAGGAGGGAGAACGCAGCCTCTTCCATTAGATGGCTTCTGTGGCTGGCTTGGGTGTGCAGTGGGAGAGGGGCTTTTGATTTTGTGGACACTCCCTCTTCTCCCTACCCAAGATGGCGGAGTACACTTCCCTGCCCTGTAGCATTGGGCACTTGCAATGGGCCGTGGGCTGGTGTCCTGAGAATGGAGGCTTGCAATGTGCTTGCACTGGGGACTTTCCTTTCCTACTCTGCCATCGCCAGGGGAACATGACCCTGTAGACAGCTTCTTCAAGATGACTGCTGTAGCCATGCTCAACCTGCACCACCAAGCCGCCTGCTGATCCCGGACTTCTAAGCTAGAAGTTGATGCATATTTCTGTGTGCCACTGAGCTCGAGGGAGCTGGATCACGTACTGCTATTATGGTAATAATGGGCTGATAAAGGAGTCACCAAATACAATTTAAAATTATGATGATTACACGAAGACATTATTAATTGAGTGGAGAACGTTATCTATTGACTTCAAATTCATTCTGGGGCAAGGGATGAACATGCTTAACCAAATAAATTTAAAGAAACATTAATAGGGAACAATAAAACTGCTTTCTGATTACACCCACGAGTCCTGCTTGTTCACCTCAAGTTACAGATATCCTCATAAACAGTATGTAAGAATGCCACATATGTTTAAAAATTTACATAAATAGCATCATATTGTATTCTGCAAATGGCCCTGTTTACTCAATGTGAATGTGTGAATGTGTGTTTGTGTGTGTGTATTTCCATCTCTCTTCCATATATACATATGTCTTTTTTTTTTTTTTTTTGGTACGGGGATTGAACCCACAGGCCCTTAACCACGGAGCCACATCCCCAGCCCTTTTCCTGTTTTATTTAGAAATAGGGTCTCATTAAGTTGCTTAGGTCTTGCTGAGTTTCTGAGGCTGGATTTGAACTCACAATCCTCCTGCCTCACTCTCCCAAACTGCTAGGATTACAGGCATGCGCCACCGTGCCCAGCTCAATGTTAATATTTTAAAGATTTGACCACATTGATGCTTGTAGCTTTAGTTTTTCATTTATCGGGTCAAAACCATATTTCATTATGTGAACATAACACAATTTAAAACATCCATTCTCCCAATAACGTCCAGGTAGGTTGTCCCCTGCTCCTGTTGGCTGTTAAAAACTATGTATGAAGTTTGTAGTGAGTCTTTCTGTTCACAACACGGAGGCTCTCTAGGTTGCAAATCCAGAGTGGAGTAATCATTGGTGATGTTCACCAGGCACAGATATTTCCATCTCTCTTCCTGCTGGGCACAGACTCAGTCACGTTGACGGTTCCCTTGAACTTAGACCCAGCTAGGTAGCTTTTTGTGGCTAATGTAAGTGAGGTGGCACACGCCATCACGTGTGCATACTTTGAAGACCTAGTGTGTGATTCCCCTTCTCCTTCCTTCTGCCCTATGACCAGCCTCATTCCAGATTGTGAGGCTCTGCCAACTTCTCTGGGATGAGAACAGTGTGGAGCTGAACCCCTCGACACCCTGAGACTGACCCTGATTTTAACCCCTGAGATGTAGGTTACTTTGTTAAGTCAGCATGATGTTTGTAGTCTGTCTAGAAAACAGATCAGCACCTAAGGAGGGGACTCCATGACTGAACCCTGACTATGGTAGTGGGGCCACAGGAGCTGTGGGACGTGCACGGGAAATGGCCTGAAGGGTGGAGAAATGGGCACCCACATTAAGCAGCGGAGGAACATTTTGTAAAAATGCACTTATAGGAATTTGGGAGGCTCATCGTTTACCTAATGAACTTGTAGATTTAGGGGAAGAGGTTGGAAAGTGGAATATTGATTGAGTCTGTTAGCTTCTCCTAACCGAGCTATTATAAGAATGAGATGAGTTCAGAAAAGGGTGGGCAATGTGCAACCCTTTTGGGTCTGGAAGAAGCAAGTGCTTCTCATCCCCAAAGAGTAAAAGATAAAATTGAGAATGCTTGGTGGAGACAGAAGCTGACTAAAACTCAGTTTGTAAGCTAGGATTAAGTGCAGGCTGTGAAAGTGAGGATCACTTCAAACATCTCCAGATGTGTGAAGGTATCTTTTGGCAAAGATCTGGATTAATTCAGTTAGATGAGATGCATCAGGATAAATGATGTAGAGGGTGGACCACAATGCCTTCAGTGACATCCAGAGTTGGTAGCAAAAAAGTAAAGAAATACAGTGAAAGGGAGATTTATGTGTAAAGAAACTTGAACTTGGTGTTCCTTGGAATCCAGTGGTAAAGGCTGTCACCCCTGGCCTGATCTAGACTTTGATTAGAGCAACTCCTAGGTCCTCTAGGAATTGTGCTTGACCCGCAAGGATATTGCATCTCTGCTGTCCAGTTTGGTTTTGGCCAAGGAAGATTACAGAAAAAAGAGATCTCTTGAAGGGTAAGGTCAGGCCACAGAGAGCCTTCCAGAGGTGGAATCAGGATCTGCTCCCTGGGGGAGGATGTGATTTTGGATTTGCTGTGGATGAATACCTACCATGTCCCATTGGTTTTTTCTTCTGAATGGAAGTATTTTTTTTGTGTATGTGTGTGCTGTTTTCCTATTCTGGGTTTCCTTATTAAATATCAGAATTCTGGAGAAGATAATTTGTCTTTGCAGTGTCCTGATACAGGGACACCCCATGTAGAGATAACTACCCATCACTCTCTTATAGAAATCACTGTGCCAAAGAGAAGATCTTGGGCACTGAGCTTGGTGTTGTGCTGGGATGGGCCTCTTGGGCTGTCTCCCTTGGAGAAAGGTGGAGTATATTTTGTATGCAGGAAGGAGAGTCAATCAAATACTGGGTTTGGATGAGGATAGACTGTGGGTATCTTTAGCATCATTCACCAGTATTTCTGCTTCTCCTCTTTCTAGCTCTGGCTCTTGGGCTCAGTGGCCCCTCAGGGCTGATATTGGTAATGCCAGGAGTTGAGTGAATTTTACAACCTCCCAAGATATGCCTAAAGAAACAGGCATTACTTAAAGGAGGGCGGGGGAGGGGACTCACAAGAGCCGGCTCAGCAAGACAGAGATGCAGGGCAGAACTCTTCCTCTAGGAGAGACCTGGGGTTATTCCAGTGGAAGGCTCCTTCATGTTGCAGTTCCCCTCTTTGTAGGAAAGCATCAGAGTGACTTTCTTAGAAAGGAAGACGGAATGCTTGGTGCTGAGCAGTCTGGATTTGGGGTGCTGGCTTTTCCTGATTTTTTTTTAAGGAAATTGAGGCTCATAGGATATTCTGCTGGGGGAGGGTACCGCACAGTTAACTGAGCAGGGTACTGTCCCTTTCCCTGGGAGTAGAGGTCATTTCCCCAATACCCATTTGCCAGTGGTCTGGGCAACCCAAGGTGAGTGCCTAAGCTTGATGTTTCCTTCCTCCTTGAAGACAGAAGCATCCCCCCAGTACTTACCATGTACTTGCTTTGGCCAGTATAAGCATTTGAAGCCCCCAAGAGCCTGTGGGCAGCTCACCCCTTCCCTTCTCCATGCTTCAGTGAGGTGGCAGATGAGGAGGCTCCCTGAGGGAGGACTCATGAAACAGAGCCCAGCAGAGCCAGGACAGGTAGCCCGAGGTAGAAATAGGCCTTTGCTGCCTTAGCCAGTTATTTTTCTTTCTTTCTTTTTTGCAATAGTAGGGATTGAACCCAGGACCTTGCACATGCTAGGCAAGTGCTCTACCACTGAGCTATATCCCCACCCCTTTTTATTTTATTTCCGTACAAGGTCTTGCTAAGTTGCCCAGGCTGGCACCAAACTTGTGATCCTCCTACCGCAGCCTCCTAAGTAGCTGGGATTGCAGGCATGTGCCACCAGCCTGGGCATTGTCTTAAGCTACTGATCGTCGTGAGTTTTCTTAACTACAGTCTGACTGTCCTAGTTGGATATGGAGAGATCTTGTGGGTGATGGGTGTGCACGTCTTTGGCTTTACTTGATATTGCCAAAGTGCCCTCCAGAATCACTGTTCCTGTGGGAGGTGGCTCAGGGCTTTGTGTTGGTCCTTCTACCCTACAGCAGCCACTGTTGGATTCTAGTTGGCCTGACTTGCCTCTTGTTATCCCAGGGCTCGGGCAGGCGTTGGTTAGATAGATCCACTTAGGAAGATCCAGGAGTGAGACTCTAGGCAGATAGGATAAAGCCTGCAAGCCAAGCAGGTCTGAAGTCCAACAAAGAGGCCAGTGGACATGGAGACAGCGAGTGAGTTCCCAGGTCCAGCCAGACGGGGTCGAGGTCAGGTCGGCCAAGGCAGCTGCTGTAGTTGAACTATGAGAACAAAGAAGGGCCTCCCGCCTGCGTCCCCCTTCAAGTGCCTGTGCAGCCAGGGCTCAGGATTCTGGCAAGGACGGCCCCAGCAGGGATGTAGCCAAGAGCGTCTTAGGGGGCTGGCATTGGCACAGTTCACAAAAAAACAGACAGCCACACCTGAGTGGAATAAAGGCTGAGCAGAAGGGGAGGGGGAGTCCCTGGAACTCCCAAGACCCCCACTGCCTTGAGAAAATGGTGCTGCTCTTTGATCTGCCTGGCCCAGTCCTCCTGCGGTCTCTGTTTCCTCTCAGTACAGAACTTTTTCCTGCAGCATCATTGGTCCATTCTTCAAATCTTCACTTGTACCTGCTCCTGGGGAGGAGGAAAAGTGAAGGGAGGTAACATTTATCAAGCTCCTGCTACCACTGTGCCGGGCATTTTCTGGGTACCATCTCATTTACTCCTCAGAGGAATCCCTGGGGGTAACTCTCATTATCTTGTTTTATAGATGGAGTGGCTAAGTCATTTACCTGAGGTCACATGAGCAGCAAGTAGCAGAGCCAAGGTCCAAGGTCTCTCTGAAGCCAGAGCTGGGCTTCTAACCACAGAGCTGCAGCTCTAGCCCTTTTTTATTTTTTAACTTGAGACAGGGTCTCATGAACTTGCTTAGGACCTTGCTAAGTGTTTCTGAGGCTGGCTTTGAACTCGTGATCCTCCTGCCTGAGCCTCCTGGGATTACAGGTGGGCACCACTATGCCCTGGGGGGGCAACCTTTAGATAGTCAACCAGGTTTGCAGCAACCGGTTGCATGTTTTCTAGAACTTCTGGGGATCCTGTCTGGCTGCTTGTCCTAATAGGTGCAAGACAAGGTAGCATAAAGGCATCTCTCATTATTTGGGTTTGAGTTTTCTTTGGGTAGCTGGGCATGGTGGCTCATGCCTGTAATCCCAGCGGCTTGCGAGGCTTAAGCAGGAGAAAATCAGGTCAAATCCAGTCTCAACTTAATGAGGCCCTAAGCAACTCAGTGAGACCCTGTCTCTAAATAAAATACAAAATAGGGCTTGGGATATGGCTCAGTGGTTAAGCACCCCTGGGTTTAACCTCCCCCAAAAGAAAAGATTTCTTTGGATCTTTCCATAAACAGCTTTTTCTTCTTTCATGGTATGTATTCTCTTTCTACTTTTATTTCTTTATTTTAAATATGTATATATAAATTATATAAAATTTAGAGATAGGGTCTTGCTAAGTTGCTGAGGCTGACTTTGAACTTGCGATCCTCCTGCCTCAGCCTCCTGAGTCACTGGGATTACAACCACCATACCTGGTGCTTAAATATTCTTATTTTATAGTCTCTATCAATTTTTCTTGTATCTCCAATTTTTGGGGTTCTAATACCCTTGTTTGTTTTGTCTGCTACCTTTTGCTCTGGTTTTGAGTGATGTGGATTGTGATCTCTTCTCTTAGGTGGGCTTTACCTGGGGGTCATGTGCAGGTTACTCCCGGGTAGTTCTGCTTCTTTCTGGCTTCCTATCCCTCCCTGTCCTTTCTTGCCACAGGATCAGTTTTATGTTCATTTCTCTACTTGGGATCCCCAGATTCACAGGTACTACAATTCCAAACCTCCAATGCTTGTGAGTCATGGAGATGTCTCTGGTAAACCAGAAGGAACAGGTAAGTTTTCCTGTGGTCTCCCCTGTACCAGCAAATGCATTTTTCGAATCCATCCTTTTATTGAGGTCAAGTTTCTTTGAGAGTTCTGCTTTTACATGGGAATCTTAGTGCCAACTCCTCACTTTACGAAGTCTCATTTCCTACACTTGGGGAGAAGAAGCTGCTGGGCACTGAGATCAGCAGCTCAGCATGATGGGGCTGGTGAGGTTCCTCAGCCTCCCTGGGCAGCTGTAGCATAGCTCCAAACCTGCACCTTGGATTTCTTTTCTCTCTTGGTTCCTGGCACTTGTTTTTTCTTTTTTTCCTTATGAGCTCAACTAGTTATATCATTTAAATATCATTAAAATATTTCTTGTTAGTTTTTGTCAGTATTATCGAGGTTATTTTTATCTCCATCTTGTTGGAATCTAGTTTTCCAAACACTCCTTTTTTACTGACTAGAAATTATACTTGTGTAAAAGGGGGAGAAGGCAAGGGAGCAGCAGAATGGATTGTGGGCATTTGTAGATAGTCTCTTTGAAAGAGATGGTTGTCATCTCAGTCGTTTTTTACCTTCTTTCAATTGAAAGAATTTTGGAAAACATTTATGTCTTGTAATATGTCTTAAAAATATTTTCAAAATAAGTCGAAGGAATTGCAGAAGATAGTTTTCAACATAGTTGAAATATTTTCATTTAAAAAGAGAATGGGGCTGAGGCTGTGGCTCTGTGGCAGAGTGCTTGCCCAGCATGCGTGAAGCACTGGGTTCGATCCTCAGCATACATATAAATAAATAAAAAATAAAAGTACATCAACAGCTAAAAAAAAAAAAAAAAGTGAAAATAAAAAATAGAATGGTTATATCCCCTTTAGTGATCTGTTCAATGTAATCTAAATTTCTTAATGATTTCCTTTGTTATGGTTTGGATCTGGACTGTCTCTTAAGGACTCATGTGGTGAAGGTCCCCAGTGTAGCAATGGCTAAAGGTGGGGATTTTGGGGTAGTCCTTGGATCAGGAGGGCTCTGACCTCATGAGTGGATTAATCCATCGATGGATCCATAATTGATGATGTCAGTGGGAGGTGGTGGAGACGGGAGGAGGCGGGGCCTGGTTGGGAGAAGCAAGTCCCTGAGGGTATGACCTCAGGAAGGGTATTTCTTGTCTCTTTTTGCTTTCTCTCTCTTTGCTCCCTGGCTCCCAGGAGGTGAGCAGCTCTCCTCCACCATTCCCTTCCTCCATGATGTTCTGATCACACCTCAGGCCCAAAACAATGGAACCAGCCGATTATGGACTGAAGTCTCTGAAACCACAAGCCAAAACAAAAATAAAAACAACAACAAAAACCCCCCAAAATAAGAAACCAAATCTTTCGTCCCCTAAGTTTTTTTTTCAAGTATTTTGTCACAGTAATGCAAAGCTGACTAACACACATCTCTACCACCATTCATTTTAAAAAATGCATATGCAACTTCTTTAAAGTTTGAAACTTGTCATCATTTTTCTCTTCTAACTCATTTTTCTGCACTACATCTTCTTAACTAATTTTGCTCTGATGTAATATTTTGCCTTTGAAAGTGTTTTATTGATCACCCTCTCCTACTTCATAGCAATACAAACATGTTTATAGAATTAGATTTTATTTCCTGTGATCATAAATCCCTGAAAGTTGAACACATTTCTTCCGGATTGAGTTATTTTTGCAATTATTATTAATATGCTATCAATTGAAATAATATAAATTTCGAAAAGTAATTTGAAAATGGAAATGGATCATTTTATAAGATGGATAAGACTGATGCGTTGGGTCAGGTACCCATGGACCAATATTGCTTACTGCATGAATGAGACAGGATTTGATCTATATTTGGCTCTTATTTTTTATTTTTATAGATGTAGGTACTGGATGACTTTGTTCACATAAATAAAAGCATAGGAACTTGATTCTACCTGTTACTAAATTCTTTAGCTTTCTTCTAACTTAATAAGCCTAAAATTGCATCAGGATCCATCAGAAATTACTTTCAGCAACCTATCAGTTAACAACTTGATTAGGGACTCCTCTGATTTTGTGAGAATGAAAGAAATGAGCAATCCCATGACTTGCAAAGAGGAAATGGAATCCCGTATTTTGTCATCATGAAAAACAGTGGTTCAAAATTGCTCTTTGGTTTGGTGTCCTGGGTCTCTGCATGTAGGGATAACGCAGCACAGTGAAGTTCTGCAAGGGTGAGAAAAGGTGTTTTTCTTTTGCAAAGTAGGAGAAGGGAAATCTCGGAGGAGGCCTCTGTTGTAGGTGTTTCAGGAAGAGTGCACTTAGAAGTTGAATATCTGAAGTGGATATTTGTTTCCCTAGAGGCCGCCTGTCCTGTGCACCATCTCCAAATGTTTTAGACCCTCAGTCATTTGTTTGAGGTCAGCTTCCTGGAAGAGGAATCTTTATATCTGGGTCCATGTGGGTCAGGACCTTGTCCTGCACTGGGACCTCAGTGCTCCTTACGTTAGAGGAGGGCAGTGATTGGCTAGTGTTTATTGAGTTTACTGTGTGTCAGCACCTTAGCTCCGCTAATCCACCTATCAACTCTGTGAGGAAATTATTTTCATAAACCCTGATTTACAGGTGAGAAGGTAATGACCGGAGGGGCCAAGTAACTTGCCCTAAGTCACGAGACTGACAATGCAAGATTGGGCACTGAAGAGTCAGTCTCGTATCAAAAGCATTATCTTAGACCAAGTGCTACAGTGCAGAAGCAGGAGAAGGCTTTATTTATTGATCACCCTCTCCTTCTTCCCCTGGCTCACCTTTGTTTCATTCCAGTCAAGAAAAGAGGAGAAAAAAACTTCTTAGGTAATTGAAAATAATAGAATGCTATTGTTGGAAATGGCTTTTTCCCCTTTTTAAAGAAATGCACAACATACAATAGGTGAATTAGTTAACTGGTCTTAGTCTTAATATTACTGTCTGTGGTGGTGATGATGATGATGATGGTGGTGATGTTGATGCTGACAGTGATGGTGGTGGTGGTGATGGTGGTGGTGTTGATGATGGTGGTGGTTTTAGTGATGATGGTGATGATGGTGGTGGTGTTGATGATGGTGGTGGTTTTAGTGATGATGGTGATGATGGTGGTGATGATGATGGTGGTGATGATGACCATGGTGTTGTTGTTGATGATGGTGGTGATGGAATGATGGTGGTGGTGTTGAGGATGGTGGTGGTTTTGGTGATGATGGTGATGATGGTGGTGATGATGGTGGTGGTGATGATGGTGGTGATGATGGTGATGATGGTGGTGATGATGATGGTGATGATGATGGTGGTGGTGTTGGTGATGATCATGATGGTGGTGATGATGACCATGGTGTTGTTGTTGATGGTTTTGGTGATGATGGTGATGATGGTGGTGATGGAATGATGGTGGTGTTGATGATGGTGATGTTTTTGGTGATGATGGTGATGATGGTGGTGATGATGGTGGTGGTGATGATGGTGGTGGTGATGGTGATGATGGTGGTGATGATGGTGGTGGTGATGATGGTGGTGGTGATGGTGATGATGGTGGTGATGATGGTGGTGGTGATGATGGTGGTGGTGTTGGTGATGATGATGATGGTGGTGATGATGATGGTGGTGGTGATGATGGTGGTGATGATGGTGATGATGGTGGTGATGATGACCATGGTGTTGTTGTTGATGATGGTGGTGATGGAATGATGGTGGTGGTGTTGAGGATGGTGGTGGTTTTGGTGATGATGGTGATGGTGGTGGTGATGATGGTGGTGGTGATGATGGTGGTGATGATGGTGATGATGGTGGTGATGATGATGGTGATGATGATGGTGGTGGTGTTGGTGATGATCATGATGGTGGTGATGATGACCATGGTGTTGTTGTTGATGGTTTTGGTGATGATGGTGATGATGGTGGTGATGGAATGATGGTGGTGTTGATGATGGTGGTGTTTTTGGTGATGATGGTGATGATGGTGGTGATGGTGGTGATGATGGTAGTGGTGGTGATGATGGTGATAGTGATGATAGTAATAGCAACACCTGCTCCACAGGGGAGCAATGATCTCGTAGCCAAGACTTCCCATTGCTGGACACACTTATCAGTATTTCTCATTCTCTAGTCTGTTGGACAATATTTTACCCCCTAGTCTACAAAACATTTTCTTATAATAAGTCCTTAGCTATTTGATGTTCAAATATATTTTCTCTGTGCTGTCTTCTCCAGGATAAATCTTAACAAGTTTTTTTTTTTTTTTTTTTTCCAGTGTTAGGACTGAACACAAGTTTTTTGTTTAAATGGGATTTATAATTTTAGGACTCCTTATCGTCTTGGTCATTCTCCTCTGGATATAATCTCATTTGTCAAAACGACTTTTAAAATATGGAACCCAGAATTTATCATCACATTCCAGATATGGTTTGACCAGGGCAGGATGCTGTGAAATTACTCTCTCCCTTGATCTGTAGATGTCATCTGAACACTTAATAGTTTTTCCTGGGCATCCTCACTGTTGACTGTGTATCTGTTAAACTGCCGTGCAGAGAGATTTCTGATGCAAGTCTGCTGCAAACCCGCTCTTTCCTCCTACCCTATAATTTTGTAATTGATATTGTGACCTTCACTATGGGACTTCACATTTACCTCTGTGAAATTCCATTTGGATGCCTGAAGTCCATGTTCTAGCTTGTTAAAATGATTTCGAATCCTGACTCTGTTCATGAAGGGGGATGATGCCTGATAGTCTAGGGGAGCAGGATTGTTTAGTGGAAAGAGCAAGAAATGGTATTGCAAATTAGTCAGGCCATTAGGTCACTCAGAAGTTCTGCTTAATGTCAGCCACTTATATAGAGATAGATGAGGGACATAGGCTTCCCCCCCGACCCTTGCTAAACATACCTCATGATATGTTCCAATGAAAGTAATTCCAAAATGAATTCTGTTATATGCACAAAAGTTTATCAGCAGACAGACCCAATAAGGGTCATAAAAGCCACTCATGGAAACTCCACGATGTCCCAGCTCCTTGCCTCTTGCGTGAAGCACTTGGCATCCTTGAGCGCATGAAGAAACCTGAGCAGGAGATAACCTTAACCTTCTAGTTGGGATCAGGTGATGACCCCCTCCATAAGCACCCGGTGGAGCCTAAGAACGGGGGTGTCATTTCAGAGACATGGCTACTGGCTTTGGTGGCTTCTCCCAGCCCACTTACACTTGGATGAGAATGTTTGCAAATATGTTTATCCAACACATGCATCTTGAAACTGCACTCACTTCAGCAATGAAAATATTTTCTAACATCCGTTACACTAATTAACAAAAGTTGTCGTGTTGATCAGAAATCAAGTTGGTGGGAAAGCTTGTATGCAGCTGCCTCTTAAGCTGGGTTTCCATGAGAGTATTTCAAACACTAGCCCTGTTGTGAGTGTTCCCCATTAAGGAGCTTCAAATGTTAAATAATAACTTTCTCTAGGCTATGTATCCAGAACTGTGCCATGTGTCTACACATAGCAAGTTACAATAGCGTGGCAGATTGGGAGTCTGAGTCTGGAACTCCTTCCCAACTACTGCTGCCAGCTGGCTCTATGAGAGGTGTCCTGTCATGGTCACTACAGCCACACAGGGAGGTCCCACTTGGATGCCCACCCACTGAGCTCAGTACGTATTCTACATTGCCACATAGTATGGGTTAAGACATAGAGTTCTTTTATGGGGTGGGAGTGGGAAAAGGAAACATACAAGGCCAGCAAAAAGAAAACGTACAGATGCTGCCTATCCTACTGTTTCTGCTAAGAGGGACATGCAGAGAGGTGGATGTGCAGTGTGGCTTCAGTCCCTGTGGAAGGGCCTTCTCCCTGTGGGGAAGGGTCTGCCTCTTTGTGGGATCAGTGTAAGGACAGTCTGGTGACAGGCAAGGGGAGTCTGCCTGGCCCTGGGCAGTGTGGCTTTCAGCACCAGCTGTACCAAAAAGTTTCTGAAAATACCTGCTTCTACACCCAGAGAACTTGGCCAATGAGAAGCAGTAGCCGTCTGCAGAGGCGTGGGGTCAGGAGGGGGAGACCCACTGGCCATGAGAAGCCGGGCTTGGGTGCAGCACTTCTTGGTGGAGAAGTTGGGGAGGGGGCTCCTTGCAGCTGGCTCAATGCCCGGGAAGCTCAGGGTGAGGTCTCAGGGTCGCATTTATAAAATCCTCCCTTTGCATCATATTTTGTGTCTGTGCAGGCCGTGCCCCTTCCTGGGCCTCAATCTTCTCATCTTTCAGAACGAAGAAATTGGTTTTTGGTGGCTTTCAGGCTCTGCATTCTAAGTAGGGACAGACACCCACCTTCTCCGCGTTAAACAAAAACAACTGCACAGATACTTGATAAAGAAACGGTGTGTGTCAGATATATAAACCCCCCAATTCAGAACATGGAGAAATTTTCCTTCAATTTTCTTTGCACAAATGAGTAAAATCATGTAAATTTTAATATCTTGCTAATAATTATGCTAAGTGGTTTGACTGCGGAAAGAGATTTTAAATGACTGATAGGGGCTTCACATTCCTGCTGTGACTCAGTGAGCATTTGCAGGATGATGACCATGTTTCCATCATTTTTCTGAATGCATTAAAAAAAAAAAAGCCATGGGAGTTTTGTGCTCATACAATTATTTTTTCCCCCTTAACGCCATTACATTTTTTTTTACTTTTTGTGTAACAAATTTTGGCATTAAGGAGCCCTATGCAGACCTTCTGAACTTCAAAACACTTAGAGATTCAATGTGCACGTTTCAGAACCAGAGAACAAGATTGTGGAAATACTTGGTTTATTTGTATTGGCAGGTGTGCTAGTTAGCTTTCTGTTGCTATGACAAAACACCTGAGATAATCAGCTTATAAGGAAGAAAGGCTTATTTGGACTGACAGTTTAGGACCTCTGGTGAGGCAGAACATCATGGTGGGGAGTGGGTGGAGAAATAGTTGTGCACATCCTGGTTGTTGGGAAGGAGAAAGAGAGAGAGAGAGGGGGGGGGGCACACCTCCAATGACCTAACTTTCTCCCACTAGGCTCCACCTCCTAAAGGTTTCACCACCTCCCAATAGTGCCATAGACTGGGTACCAAACTTTTAACACAAAAACTTTTGGGGGACCTTTAAGATCCAAACCATAACAGCAGAACTGGGCAAGCATCAGATCAGAACGTCAGAAAAGATGTTCTGTGGAAGATTTTGACTTCCCATATTCACTTGGTTCCAGTGCAGTTGAGTTATGATGGTATCATTTTCTTGCATTTGGCAAAAATTGCACACAGAGCAATCTCACTCTCTGGACCATTTTCATTATAAAAACCTGTGCATTTGTCTTCTTTCTCTCCATGACTCATTTCAAAGGCAGATCGCTGACTGCTCAGGTACAGATCTCCCCGCTTTCAAAATCTTCGGGACATTTCTCTTCCAGTTTCCTTTTCCTGTACTTAGCAAAATGTCCTGCGTGAAACAGGCAGTCAATAAATATCTGTTGTGGCTGATAATGACGGGGAGTGAGATGGAGGAAGGCTTTCATGAGTCTGTAATGGCGATGCCGTGCGATAGATCGGTGTGAGGGGTTGCCAGAATCATGGATGATTACGGCTGCAGCCCCATCTCCCTGGGCTGACTTCGCGAGCCTTTGATTGAATGGCGATAAAGGTATCATTTTGCTGCATTAGGAGGAAGAGGTATATGGAGATGGGACGTGCGTGGTGTTTCATAACTTTCTCTTGATAAAATAGCAGCATTTGTCTTCTTTCATCTGGGGCTGCATCATTTCTGAAATGGAGTCCTGAAGTTTAAGGGATGGAACGGTTCAAGTTAAACATCCTCGGGAAGGCTCACTGCATGCTCTTCTGCCCAAATGGGGAGTGAGATTACACAAACCTGTTCCCTCATGATAAAGGCGCTTTGGGACTCAGAGCACCGCCAGGGGGGCTGCCGAGGCTGCCCCACGATCCTGGGAGTCTCATTTCTCCACGCTGGCTCGTTGGCTTTTATTTAGTCTTCCTGCTGCAACTCAGATGGGTGGGACCTGGTGGGGGGGGGCAGCGGGAGGGGGAGCCAGGAGATGGTTTTGGGGAGCAGGGATAAAGGAGAAACTCTGCACAGCTGTGTTTCTTGGGTACCCCTCATGTGCCGAACGTTGGGACAGAAGGGAACATGGGTGCTGGGAAGGCTCAGAGGATGGGGACCTAAACCAGCTCAGGGAGTCAGGAAGCTTGCTGTGGTGGAGGTACCCCCTGAAGGTGGGGTGAGTGATGGAGGTAGAGGTGAACTTGGCAAAGGGACCATTTTGGGAAAAAAGAAAAATCACAAAGAAAGGTAGATGACGCCAGGAACAGTGCACACCTGTCATCCCAGCGGCTGGGGAGGCTGAGGCAGGAGGATCGTGGGTTCAAAGCCAGCCTCAGCAACAGTGAGGCGCCAAGCAACTCAGTGAGACCCTGTCTCTCAATAAAATACATTTTTTTTTTTTTTTTGTATATGAAGGTAGATGAACAAGGAAAAAATCAGATCTGGAAGTGAAATGCCAGAGAAAAATGAAAGGACATTGTGTCTCAAATACTTCAAATACTTCCATTCTGCTGTCCACCTAAGGCCATGCTGGTCCTTCTTCCTCATGCTCTGTGGGGATGCTCAGCTCTGCTGCAGTGTTTGCAGGACGCCAGCCATCTCACCACCTCTCCTACAGTCCAGCCAGGGGGAGGAGGTGGAAGGAGGGAAGGGAGGGTGTTTTCCTTCCTTTACAAAGGTCACCTGTAGCTTCTAATCACCTATCGCTCGCCACAGCTCTCAGTGAGGAAGGCTGGCATCTTTGTCCATTTGTGCTGCTATAACAAAATACCCGAGGGCTGGGGTTGTGGCTCAGCAGTGGAGCACTCACATAGCACGTGGGAAGTCCTGCGTTCAATCCTCAGCACCACATAAAAATAAATAAATAAAGATATTGTGTCCAAGTTAAACAACAACAACGACAACAACAACAACAACAACAACAACAACAAAATACCAGAGACTGGGCAATTTATAAAGATTTATTTCTCACAGTTCTGGAGGCTGAGAAGTGTAAGAACAAGGTTCTGGCAGGTTCCATTGTCTGGTGAGGGTTCCAAGCTGGTACCTTTATGCTGTGTCCTCTGGAGAGGATGGACAGTGTCCCCACATAGAAGACAGAAGGGTGACCTGTTTGAAAGATGCTTGGGGCTCTACACAGGCCTTGATCCCTTGCAGAGGAGGGACCCACATGGCCTAGTCAGCTCCAAAGGCCCCGCCCATTCCTGCCCTCCAGGGGGCATTACATCTCAACACCTGAGTTTTGGAGGGGACCAACCATACTGCTTGGTAAATGTAGATCATTATTATATTTTTCCTGGATGACCAAGAACTAAGAGGGAAGAGGGCTTTTTGGATCATCCGGTCACTACCCCATCTGTCCCTCCCCACCGGTCTGCTGCCTCGTTCTGAAGCAGCAGGTCCCGCCCCCACAAAGCCCCGCCCACGCATCCCCGCCTCCGGTTGCCTGGAGACGCCCCACCCCTGGGTGCGCCGCCCCTTCCGGCCCCAGTGCTTCTCGGGCTCTGGGGTCCGCTGGAGAAGCGCCGAATGTGGCACCAAGGACAGAGCCAGGTTCAAATCACTGTGGCCGTGGGACCCAGGGCCAGCTGCGCTGTTGCTCTGAGATGGGGCCATCCATCAAAAGGGGATTATGGTTTAATTTCGGGGTAGGGCAAGGGTGGGAATCAGTAGGTAAAGACAGTGCTCGGTGAGTGGCAGTCCCTAGGGCCAGCCTCCCCTGCGGCTCCTCTCGGGAAGCTGGCTCGTCCTCAGCCGGGATCTGGTCACTCTCCCATGAAGACATCCTGGGGGGGCCCCAGGTCCCGTCCTCAGGGTGCGCCGGTTCAACATCTGCAACTCCCTGGTGCTTTTCACCCATGTCCACCTTCCTGCTGGACTGATTTGTGGCGTCTCTGTCACGCCTGCCGTTCCTGGTAACCCCTCTGTTAAAGCAGGGGTGTTGGTGAACGTCAATTAGGTTGAAGGTGGCTGAGCCAGACCCAGGAAGCGAATCAAACAGGCTCAGAGAAGCAGAGGCTCAGAAACAGGCACCCCAGAGCCTTGGGACTGGTGGCCACAGCTGGGTATCTGGCCTCCTTGAGGTCAAAGCCTTCAGTGGGTGAGGCCAGCCTGACAGGCAGGCAGTGATGAGGACCTGGCCAGGAGACCTGGGAAGAAGGGGTCAGGTGCAGAGGAGGCCTAGCAGCATCTGGGTCAGGGTGCCAGCCACAGCGAGGGAGCCAGATGGTAGGGAGGTACTCCCTGAATACTGGGGTCAGAAAGGAGGTGCTCCTGGTCGGAGGGAGGAGATGAGGGGAGAGGGCACAAGGCTGCAGAGAAAGCCCCTTCTCCACCATTAGACTGGCCCTGGTGGAATCAGGTCCAGATACAGCATCTGTGGGAAAAAGAACAGATATTAAAGGGGTAGTGTGGGGGACAAGCAGGTGACTTGTGCTTTGGGGTTGCACTGCTGAAGTCTGTCCACCAGAGGGCAGGAGAGACCCACACATGAGGCTGTGTTGTCCAGGAGGCTGGGCGGTCAGGTAGGATTGGGAAGGCAAAGTTACCCGAGTCTTCCTGTTCTCCCCAAGAAAGACTCTGCACAGATGTTCCCCAGCCCCTGTGCCACACAGAGCACGGCAGAAGTGGTGGGACAGGGTTGCCCCAGTAGATGGAGCCATCAGGTGGCCCCAGTGGCACCAGGAAGGACCCTGGTTCTGACTTCTAGTTCAGGCTGCACCACTGTCCCCTTCGCTTCACGGTTCAGCAGTGGGGATCATGGGTCCCCTCCCACGTGGCAGTCTTGCGAGAGGACAGCTAGTCTGTGAGGGAAGTCACTCAACCTGGCCCCACCACATCCGAGGACCCTGCCAGTGGCCCTGTCTCTGCCACGGGGACCAATCAAACCCAACCCTGGAGGTATCTGAAGGATCTGCCTTCGCCTTCAGTGGTGGGCAGGAGTCTTGGGGTCCGGCTCTGACTGGGCATCTCTCTGAGATTCCATTTCCTATTCCATGAAGTGGAAAATCGAAAACCAGCTCTACCCAGGGCTGTTGGGAACCTGTGGTGACATCAGGGCATGTGACATTTTGGCATGTGACGTTTTGGCATCCATCACCCCTGTCAGGCAGGCAGGTTCAGCGATGACGGGGTGTGTGTGTGTGTGTGTCTTACTCATCTTCCCACCCCCTGGGGTTGAGCACTGTTTGGCACATGGCGGGAGGTTGGGCCTGTAAATGAGGGAGTGAGCCACGGTGAGTCTGTGAATCTCAAAGCTGCCCAGGCCTGACCTGTCCCCAGCTGTGGTGCCCAGGGGTGGTGGGTAAAGACCCCAGTGCTCTCCACAAGGTGATGCCTCCCTCAAGAAGCATTCCTAGGGTCTGCCTAGCCCATTCCCCAGATGCCATAGTCTCACTGGCCTCATGGAAGCAGAGAGAGGTCAGGGTGGGAGACCTGGGCTGGCCTGGCAGGACCAGCGCTAGACTGAGCCCACGAGCTGCAGGCTGAGGGTGGGGTTGGGAGCCGGGCCTCCTTTCCCCCGGGGAGCTCCCCTTTCCAGCTGGCAGGAGCAGTTGGTCGGGGCCCCTGCTTGGCTGCACATCTTATTTCCTGAGATTGCTCTGTGGCTCACAGGGTCTTGAGTTCCTTCACTTGTCTTTCTTCTTCCTGGAGAGCAGACGTGTGGGGGCGTTCAGAGGCTCCGAAGAGTCTCATTTCCGCACTAATAAATATTCCTCCTCTCTTCTCTAAGCATTAAAAAGAAAAAAAAAAAATCCAGAGGCAGCGCAAGTTGCCCATTTGTCACCCGCTCCCTGGTCCAGAGCAGCGGATGCACTGTGTTCTCCTGTGGCTGACTCTCAGGGAGGAGAGGTGGCTCCCTTCTGCCCATCAGTGTAGTCCTGCCCTTGGCCCTGGCATGGCTGCAGAGGAGGATGGCAGCACTTGACAGTGGTCAGGGCAGGGCTGCAGGAAACCAGACCAAACGAGGGAGGATGGGGCGGAAGAAGCCAGATAAAGGTCAGGGCAGTGGCCAGGGGATGATTTGGCCCTGGGGAGGAAGAGGAAGAGGTTCCATAAGAAAAGAGGAAGTCCAGCCCATGGTGAGCCCAGAGGATCTGGCTGCCTTCATCTAAGGACCTCTGTCCTTCCTGGTGATGGCCATGCTGGTCACTTGCTGGGAAATGACAGAAGAACACATCCTGCAAGCAATCGCCCAAACTAGCTTGCACAGTGGGAGCCCGGCTGGGCATCCTAAGGGGGTCTGCCTGCCCAGCTGAGAGGGTCCTCGGGCTCTGAGAGGCCGGTTTTCTAGGATCTCTCTCATGTCTGTGCTCCTCAGTCGGCTCCAGAGAGCACAGGCCATTCTCTTCTAGATGGCACCTGCCCGTCACCAGGGGATGTGCGGGGTCTGGGGTGGGGGTGGAGGGAGCTGTCCTCAGGACAAGATCTCATAAGGTACAGGTTCTGGGGTGCATCTCACGGGCCTGGAAACGCCTGTTTCATGTCACAGGTCAGGGTCCCGGACAAGGAGTCAGGCACTTGTGCTGTGTTCCTTCTGCATCTGGCGGTGTGGCTGGGGATGAGGGGTGTCAATTACCTGGGCTTCCACACTCTCATCTGCAAATGGAAGAAGCCACAGCTGCCCAGCCTCTCAGGGCCGTCCAGGTGAGGCGGGATGTCAGTGAGTGTGATCGCGCTTTGTTCTGTGTGAAGGTCGGTGCAGGTGGTGGGGTGGGACCTCCCTTCTCTCCTTTCCTCTTCTCCCACAGTCCTCCTGAGTGTGGCCTGTCCCACTGCCCCAGAGAGAGCTGTCAATGGTATGTGTTCCCCATTGAAAAGTGGGTGGAGGAGGGGACCCTGCCCTTCTGGCCGGTTCTTTCTTACCTTTGACATCAGCTTGGAACATCCTGGGAGCTGCCAGCAGGGGGCAGTAGCACCTCATGCCTCGGTTCCTCCCTGGTGATTCCAGGCCCCAGCCCTGGTCTTGGGGGTGGGGGGGCACCGCAGAGTGTGTATGGTGTGTGGCAGGCAGGTCGAGAATGTCTTAATGACCTGTGCAGTGGGCGATGGATTAGCCACAGGCCTGATGTGGCAGGGCCACCCTGAGAGGCAGGCTGGCTCCATGTGCTGATTTCCTGGAGGAGCAGGGGTTGAAGGGGGGCTGTCCTGAGTGATGCTAAATAATCATGAGCTCCACATCACCCTCCGGAGCTGCTTGGGTCGCACCCTGCTCTGTGGCTGCAGGGTCCTGGATAAGGCTGAGATGAGTCGAGAGTTGGGGATGGAGAGTGGGCAGGTGGATCCCACCTGGACGGGCGCTCCAGGCCCTCTGCTGAGCCCAGGTGGTCAGGGCTCCTGGGCCTGACCTGGGCCTCTCCTGGTCCTCGCACAGCCCCCTCCATGGCGCTCAAGCTCCACTCTGACAGATGCCTTGGCCCGGCTGGTCCGGCTCCTGGAAGCCCTGCTACCGTGCTCTGCCTCTGTCCTTTCTGGAGAGATTGCTGGGACAGGACGAAGAGCCACTGAGTTGAGGTTGAAGGCGGGTTCGAGTTCCCACTCCAAGGGATGACTCCCTGGCTCCACATCCGGGGCCTCGCAGGGGGGTGTGGCAGGATGATTCTTACTACTGCACAGGACTTGGCCCAGGGTTTCCAGCATCTTCTGACACGCGGAGGGGACAGTATGACCTGGATCTTAGGGTTCTCTATTGGCTTTTGCCTGGAGGAATTTTGAAGGGGCAAGGGTCTCAAGGCAGGCGGCAGCCCCTTTCTCCTCTCCCCTGTCAGGAACCATAGCAGTCCTGTGTTGAGCCTTGCACACCAATCTGGCATCCCAGGCACGCTCACAGGATTCCTCTCCCCTGAAGGCAGGGATTGAACCATGTTGCTCAGACCTGAGAAACGCTCTGTGTTGCAGAATATTCTGGAGTGAGGGCGGTAGAGTGTCTGGGTCCCAGTACCACTGATAGGAAGTCATTCATTCAGAAGCATTCATCCCCTCACTCCTTGGTTGAAGGTGTGTTCACACATTTATTGAGCACCTACTACGAACCAGGTTCTCTCTTTTTTTTCTAATTTTGTTTGACAGAGAGAGGAGGACTGACATCACATTTTGGGGCCCCATGAGTAATCTGGCTCCTCTCTTCCTAATGAGAACCGGCTACGGTTCCAGATGCAGGGCTAGACAGTGAGGGGAGAGCAGGACGGAGCCAGAGGACAGAAGAGTACTACTGGGGACAGCATGGTGGCACAGAGCAAGGATGAAGAGGACAGAGCCAGACCGGGGGGCGGGGAAGGCAGATGGGGTAAAGGGACAAGGCAGAAGGGACAGGTCAGACCTGGGAGAGGGAGGAAGACAGGAACAGGAGGAGGGACACACCTTGGGGAAATGGCAGTGGAAATACTGGGACATGACTAAGAGCTGGGGACGTGCCAGGAGGGGCCTGCCGAGAGGACCAGTCAGTTGTGGTCTGCAGGGAGGGACCGGAGAGTTTTTGGATTTGGCGTTGGCAGCCCTGAAGCAGGTCCCCGGAGACTTGAGGTCACAGCTCTAGCTCCAGTGCCCTGCAGATGGTGACAGCAGGCCTGTATGTGGGTGGGTCTGCGAGTGTGTAGGTGTGGAGCGTCCCCGACCGTGGGCCTGTGAGACCTGGGCATAAAATCGTGACGAGTAGGCCCTGCGTTCAAGGAGTCCTGCTTGAGGGCTAGGGCAGAGGAGCAGAGGACCGTGGGCAATGGCTTTGGTCCTCCTTCTCTCCTGCTTAAGCTGAGCTCTCTCCAAGGCCACTAGCCAGGTCCTGGCAGCCAAGCGTCCGCCCTGGGATCCTCAGCCCCGCAGATCTCTGCCTTTCTCTGCTCTAAGTTGATGACATAGTTGTTCTGTATTCCTTTCCGGAAATTCTACTGATTGCCAGGAGCTGGAGGAATACAGGGCGGAGTGTAAAGGATTATTAATGACCCGGGTGGGCGAGGCGCTCCTCTGTAACCCCAGCTAAGCAGCAGGCGGAAGCGGGAGGATTGCGAGTTCAAGGTCAGCCTGGGCAACTGGGTGAGACCCTGTCGCAAAACCAGAAAATGAAAAGGGCTGAGGCAGGGAGCTGGTGGTACAGCACCTGGGTTGGAGGGGAGAGAGAGAAGAGGAGGAGCAGCGATTGGTGAAGACTCAGGGATAACACCTCCAGCCAGGTGGCAGCTGTTGTCTGGTGGAGCCATGAGTAGTTCAGGGGAGCTAATAAGTACAGCAGGAATGAAGGGTGTGCGGGGGCTGAGCCCAGGGAGACGGGGGCGTTTCCACTCATCAGCCAGGCTGCCGCTGGCCACACGGATGGCCTCGTGGACGGCCAAGCTTTCTGCTAAGAGGCCGGCTCGTCTTCACCCAGGGGTCTGTCCCTGGGTTTTAGGAACCTGAGGACGTGTTCAGGCCCACGGCTTCCACTCTCCTCTCCTGGGTTCTGTGATTTCCGACAGTCGCCCTGATCCACTCACCCCCCGGCCTAGGTCAGCCTGGGTCCTTCCTGGCCCTGGTGGGAGGACACCAGCCCATCCCTCCTCTTTCGTGAGCAGCTTGTTTCTCAGTGCCTTTCCTCATAAAGCTCAAAGAAAATCCAGTGTTTTTTTTTTAACCTTTCCTCAGGCATCCTACTCGTTAATCCCTAATCATCTTTGCAATTTCTATCCTCTAAATCTTTTCCAGGTCTTGCTTCTCAAGTGAAACTTTAAATTGGACACATTAGGAGTTTGGGGACGTTAATGAAACGATTGCTTCTTGCTTTCCATATGTTTTAAAAAAATCTTCTAACCCAGTAATGATGAAATATGAATGTTTTCAGACTCTTTTTTTCTTGTGTCGGGCTGTTTTCAGGGCTTCTTCTCTGTATTTCAATTTAATCTTCATAAAAATGACCCTATCAGAAAGGCATTATTACCCTGTGGTAGGGGTGAGAAAAATTTGGCTCAGAGAAGTCAAGCAATTTGTCCAAAGCCACACAGCTGGTTTGGTGGTAGAAGTGAATTACAGACCTCTAAGATGACTTTTTTTTTTTTTAAATATTTTTTAGTTGTCAATGGACCCTTATTTAGTTATTTATATGTGGTGCTGAGAATTGAACCCAGTGCCTCATGCGGGCTAGGCAAGCGCTCTACCACTAGGCTACAACCCCAGCCCTAAGTTGACTTTTGTAAATATAGAATTGTGTGTTAAGCCAAATTTTCTTATCTTAGTAATTAATGCAGATATCATACACTGTGCTTTAATAAAGCTTATATTTGCTTTCATATGAAAATAGTATTATTTCTTTGTATGAACCTTGGAATAGAATTGATGCTTTGGGCTGGGTGTGGTGAAGCACGTCTGTAATCTCAGCGACTCAGGAGGCTGAGGCAGGAGGATTGCAAGTTCAAGGACAGCCTCAGCAACTTTAGACTCTGTCTCAAAATAAAAATAAAAAGAATCAGGGATGTGGCTCAATGGTAAAGTGCCCTTGGGTTCAATCCTCAGTTCCAGAATGCAAATACAAACAACACAAACACACACACACACACACACACACACACATACAGAGCAAAAAGAAAGGAAAGGATTGATGAGTCGGGGAGACGCCTCACATCTCTGCTGTGGCCTGGGGTCCCCTGGCTGCTCTATGGAAACCCTTGGACACCCCTGGACTTCAAATACCCATCAGGAGAAAGTGTCCTGTGGCTCCTGATTTCTGTCCTCACCAACGGCTCTAGGGCCTTGTTTACATCCTCTCCCTCAGTGTCAGTCCCTTATCTTCTCAGGTGGGAATGATTGTTTCTTAAAATTGTTTTGAAGGTAATGTGGAGTAATAGACAGGAAGTGAGCCGCGGCCGCAGGGCGGGCGTTTGGGGTCAGCATTTACATTTTGACATCGGGAAGCCGTTTGACCCACACTGAGCTTCTGATTTACTATGGCTCTCGATTTATTTTATTGCATTTCCACAGATTTATTTTGCCTAGAGTTTCTCTTCTGCTCAATCTCAATTTCCCAGGGTCCAGTGGAAGTTCACATTTCCCTGACTTGATTTCTTTGCCTGGTTAATAGAATTTCTCTTCAAGAGACGTGGAGAGCAGGGAAGCTGCAGTGTGGGTGTGGGTGATGCGACAGTCAGTGTAGGCCTGTGCCAGAGACTGTCCTGGGCTGGAGAGAGAGACCAGTGAGCAAAGCAGACAGAGGCCCTTGCCCTTGCAGAGCCTGAACTGTGCATCGTGCACTAGATGTGAACAGAAGCAGATGTGCGAATGAGTGAACGTAGATTCCATGAGAAGAGAGAAGTGGATTGGAAAGAGGAGGGGTGGACTGGAAGAAGGGCATGGGGGCCCCGGGCCTGTGGTGTTGCCCTCACTCGCCAGGCAAGTGAGGTTTGCACGGGGGCTCCTGCGGGTCCCCACCTGTTCATCACTGGATGGGGAAAGGCTGGTCCTGGACACAGAGGAAGGCCATGCACATGGGATTCCGCCTGGCTGCGGAGGAACCCCAGAGTGGCCGGTGTTGCGTGGAGGGAGGAGGAAGAACAACAGGGAGGGGGTCAGAGGCAGGTGAGCGGAGGCTGTAAGCCACCCGGGAGCCTCTGCTGGGTTTGAGGTACAGACAAGCTGTGCTCTGACACCCCTCCCTCCTGACCGTCCCCTACGGCCCAGCATGACGCTGAGGCTAGTCTGACGGGGGCCCAGGTGGTTCCTGAGTGGAAAGTCAGTTGAGCTGATGACCACGCCACTGGAGGGAGAAGGGATCCCTCCGTGGCAGAAGCAGTGGCTGCCCGTGGCCACCACCAGCAGCTGCAGGTGAAAATAGCAACCAGATGCAAATAAGATCCAGGTGAAAGGCCGTGGCATTCAGGGGAAATGGGATTAAAATGAACCCCGGGGATTCAGGGTTCACTTGGGGGATGTCATTTAATCTGGGACTTAGTTGATAGGACTTGGATAGGCACACATGGGAAAGGGGACATTGGACTCCCTGAAATAAGTGCAAAGTGTGCACTCGGGTAGACAGGGCCACAG
Source organism: Callospermophilus lateralis (assembly GCF_048772815.1). NCBI lineage: Eukaryota > Metazoa > Chordata > Mammalia > Rodentia > Sciuridae > Callospermophilus > Callospermophilus lateralis. Next base: position 22,478,735 of record NC_135305.1, on the reverse strand, counting down.
CTGGTCAAGTGTAAGGCAGCAGGCGACGGTAAGTGGTTCACCTTTGCTGCCCTGGGGCAGGGTAGAAAGATGAGGATCGATGGGTTCTCCGATGCCATTTTGGATACTCTAAGGAGTAGCATAGCATCGGAATTCTGTGATTAAAGAACCCTGATCTAAACTTGATAAATTTCTATAAGAACGTCACTTGGTAGGGAAAGAGATGAAGATAACTACATTCAGAGAAAGGGGTGGAGTTAAGGATCAAGTTTGGAAAATAAGTGGACTGTCATTGGGTATGTGAGTCACCTCCAGAGACGAGACCAGAAACATAGTAAAACAATCCCATAATAGGTTCAGATCTTAGAACGATCTGCAATGGACTTTAAAATAAAAACAAATGAACAAACATTTTCAGGAAATTAGATGACAAGGTAGAGAATTTCAGTAGAGAGTCAGAAACTAAATGAACAAGAGGGTGGAAAATAATAGAACTGAAAAATGAAGCACAGTAGAGCAGATTTGATATGCTTGAAGAAAATGGTGAGCTAAAAACAGTTGAAGAAAATATCCAGACTAAAGCAAGGAGGAAAATAAGTAAAATTCAGAAAAGCATACAGAGAAGGAACATGCCTGTAATCCCAGCTACTTGGGAGGCTGAGTCAGGAGGATCACAAATTTGAGGCCAGCCTCAGGAATTTAGTGAAAACCTGTTCAAAGTAAAATGAAGAGTTGGGGATGTAGCTCAGTGGCCGATTGCTTGCCTAGCATATGCTAGACCCTGGATTTGATCCCCAGGACCACAAAATCAGCAGCAGCAACAACAATAAAAACATACTTAATGGGAGTCCCAGAAGGAGAGGAGAAAGATCATGGGGTAAAAACATGTTCTGAAGACGTCTTGAGCAAAAATTTTGAAAAAGTGATGAAAACCATAAAGTCATGAGTTCAAGAAGCGCCATGAACCTCAGGAAGGGTAAATAAACACACAACCCCATACATAAGTAAAACCCCATATCTAAGCCCCTCACTGTAAATGGTCCAGAAATGAAATATAGGAAGAAAATAATTAAACGAATCCACAGAGGGGAAAGACACAAGACTTTTAAATAACCAAGAAAACCAACAGCTGACTTCCTGTCAGACATGTTGGAAGCCAAAGACAAGGTGATGCTATCTTCCAAGTGCTGAAAGAAAATAATTGTCCAACTAGAATCCCACCCGCTGGAGAGATCCTTCCAAAGTGAAGGTGAGGCCGGAGACAGTGGCCCACGCCTACAACCCCAGGTTGCAGCAGGAGGATTGAAGTTTGAGGCCAGCCTGGGCAACTAAGCGAGATCCTGTTTTAAACTAAATAAAATGGAATTAAATTAATAAATAAGATGGGCTGGGGATGTGACTCAATGGCAGGGAAATTGCTTAGCAAGGTCCTGGGTTCTCTTCCAGCACTACCAAAAAATAAATACATAAAACATATTTTTGGCAAACAAAACCAGAATTTTTTTCTTTTCTCTTTGTTAAAAGGAACAGAACTCAGAGGCACTCGACCCCTGAGCCCCATCCCTATTTTGTATTTTATTTAGAGACAGGGTCTCACTGAGTTGCTTAGCACTTTGCTTTTGCTGAGGCTGGGTTTGAACTGGCGATCCTCCTGCCTCAGCCTCCTGAGCTGCTGGGATTACAGGCGTGCACCACCAGGCCTGGCCCAGAACCAGAATTTTTCACTAGCAGACGTATCCTAAAGGAAATACTAAAAAAAAAAAAATTCTTTAGATAGAAGGGAACTATCCCGGACGGAAGCCCAAGGACATGGGAGGAAGGAGAGGCAAGGGGACCCTGGGTCAGTCTCCCTGAGTGCTGACTGTCTGAGACAGCGAGTTATTCTTATGACGCACATCTCTGTTCCAGGCATGTGCAAGCGTTTTTTCTTTTTCCTCCTCGACAGTCCTGAGGTTGGTACCCTCCTCCATCTCATTTAGCACACAAAGAGCCTGAAGGGGGAGGGCAGGATCGCTGGCCTGAGGTGGCCTGACCCTGAACTTGAGCTGGTCTCACCCTCCCATCCTCCTTTCCTGACTGCACGTGCTTCACTGAGGTGTCAGCAACGGTCACCTTAGGTTCCGGGGAGAACCGTGGGGAGTGGATCCATTTCTATGCACCTCGTACTCACCGTCAGATTAGAAGATGGTGGGGAGCAGAGGACCCCCCTTGGTTGACTTTATCTACCAACGTGTTTGGTCAGTACCAGGCCCTTGGAGGGTGGTCAGTACCAGGCCCTTGGAGGGCGCTCAGGCCGTAAGTACCCATGGACCTGTTACAGTGCACCCTGGGCATCACGGGAAGCAGAGCTGCAGACCCGTGTCTTGGCCACGTGGGTGAACAGATGCCTAGCATCTCGAGATGCCTTGACGTTAGCGGAGAAGCAGGACTCAGTGAGTCTAACCACGGCTGTATTTATGCAGCATCAGACCTCTGGATTGGAATATGAGCAATGAAGTCCAGTGAATTCTATAGCGATGTCAACCAACCAAACTCCTAAGCACCACTGACAGCAGTTGCTTAGTGGATTTGACTTTCTCATAGGATCGTTTGTCTCACCAACCTGTAAGTGGTTCCCCAGTCTCAAAACGCTCCAGATGGCCCCTCCACCCAGTCACATGGAGCGCCACTTCAGAGCTCTCTGTCCTTCCTGCTGACTCACAACTGGTTTTTAACCTGCATTTCTCAGTGCTGATATTCATGGAAGTCTAGACATGTCGGTGGGTAAAGAGGATGCCCATGAGGGTACCCGTGGTGGATATTAATGATTACTCCACAATGGGAGCAGGACACTTGTGTGCTGGGGGGAGGGGGGAGGCAGAGAACAGCCATTTGAAGAAGATAAAAGAATAAATGGGGGGCACATATATATGATGGACTATCACTCAGCCATAAAGAAGAATGAATTATGGCATTTTCTGGTAAATGGATGGAACTGGATACTATCACGCTAAGTGAAATAAGCCAGTCCCCCAAACCAAAGGCTGAATGTTCTCTCTGATATTCAGATGCTGACTCACAATAGGTGGGGGTGCAGGGTAGGGAGGAGGAGTGGAAGTTCATTGGTTTGAACAGAGGGAGTGGGGGAAAGGGAGGGGGGGATGGGAATGGGAAAGACAGTAGAATGAATCGGACATCACTTTCCTGTGTTCATATATGAACACATGACCAGTGTAACTCCACATCATGTACACCCACGAGAATGGGAAGTGATATTCCATGTATGTATCATATGTCAAAATACATTCTACTGTCATGTGTAACTAAAAAGAGCAGCCCCCCCTCCCCCCCGCCAAAAAAATGGCATTTCTGGCTGGGCAAGATGCAGGGACGAGGAGGGTATGGATGTCAAATGACCCTCGTAGATGCTGGCTCTCTCAGCTTTGCAGGGTCCAAGAAGAAAGTCACGGTATAAAGTGACCAGGCAGAGGGACAGTTGTGACGTTTACTGTGGACCTCATCTGTGCTTAGCTTCCTGCAGAGAGAAGCCACAAGGGAGAGATGTATCTCCCACGTGGGTCTCAGGCGAGGAAGAAGGAAGGAGAAGTAGCGTAGATGTGACATATCAAAGTCTCACAATCTTCTTTATTTCATGTGGGATTCTACTTTGTGTTTCACACAAGCCGAACTGAATGGGAAAGAGGAGATTTTCAACGTGTTTTCTTCCCATGAATATCCAAGCACAATCATGGGCTGAATCTCACTCTAGTAAAGTGAGGCTTAAGCTGATGCTTACACACGTATACATATGCACACACACACACACACACACACACACACACACACACAGGCGTGCACTCCCTTTCAGCTGAAGTCAGTAAAAACTGGTTGATATAAGACACTTAAAAAATTGTAATACATTGATATTTTGGTAGTAATCTCATTAAAACTGTGTATCCATTTGAGGAGAATTGACATCTTTACTATGTTGAGTCTTCCAATCAATGAACACAGTATGTGTCTCCACTTAAATTAGACCATTGATTTCTTTCATTAGTGTTTTGCAGTTTTCAATACGCGAGTCCTGTACACACTGGTTTTTGTTTTAGATTTATGCTGAAGTATTTCATTTATTTTTGAGTGATTGTATATGGTATTATAATTTTATTTTTGGTTTTCGTGAGTTCATTTTTAGAAGATAGAATTGTAACGGACTTTGGCAGGTTGATCTGTGTTCTGCAACCTTGCTGAACTCATTTACTAGTTCTAGGGGATTTTGTTATAGATTTCCTGAAATTTTATGCATAGATGATCATGTCCTTTGCAAGTAGAGACAGTTTAATTTCTTTCTTTTTAAAATCTGCATGCCAACTGGTTTTTGAAAAAAAGCACAGAAATAATTCAATAGAGGAAGTTCAAGTTTTTTTCAACAAAAATGCTGGAGCAATTGAATAGCCGTAAGCAAAATAAATAGATAAATATAAAAATCCAAACCCAAACTCCAAAACCCCAAACCAAAGATGCCTTGACTTAACCTCACAACACTACTGCAAATATTAGCTAAAAAGATTATAGATTTAAATTTAAACTATAAGCTTGTAAACATTTTAGAAGAAAATAAAGGACCCAGAGATAGATATTTGTTAGATATGACATGAAAAGCACTATCTAAAAGGAAAAAAATCAATAAATTGAACTTCATCTAAATAAAAAATCTTTTGCACTGTATAAGATGCTGCTATGGGAATGAAAACACAAGTTATAGATTGGGAGAAAGTATTTGCAAGCCACATATCTGACAAAGAACTCATATTTAGACTATATAAAGAACTCCCAAACTCAACATTAAAACAAAACAAAAACAAAAACAAAAACACCAAGACAAGAAAACAGACAAAAGACATGGAGTGAAATTTCATCAGAGGGGGCTGGGGTTGTGGCTCAGTGGTAGATACTCACCTAGCATGCGTGAGGCATTGGGTCCGATCCTCAGCACCATATACAAATAAAATAAAGATATTGTGTCCACTTTAAAAAAATAAATATTTAGAAAAAAAGAAATTTTATCAGAGAATCCTGATAGCAAGTAAGCACATGAAAAAAATGTTCAAAATCACGGTTGTCAGTGGCATGCAATTAAAACCAAGATGAGCTATTATTACACATCTATCAGAACAGCTAAAAATTTAAATAACAAAAATATTGCCAAATACTGTTGAGGATGTGGAGAATCCATATGTCTCTATATTCCTGGTAGGAAAGCAAAATGATCTAGCCACTCTGGAAAATAGTTTGTCAGTTAGAAAAAATACAGTTCCCAGGTAACTCTGTAGAATCACTCCTAAGCATGTATTCTAGAGAAATAGAAAAAGTCACGTCCACCCCAACCATCTTAGTATGATCACACAGCGGTGTTGTTGGTAACAATCCCAAAGTGTAAACAGCCAAAATGTTCTAGAATAAACCAGTGAAACAATACGTGGTAATACATTCCATGACTATTATTCAGAAAGGAAAAGGGACTATTCAGACGTGAAACAACCTGGGCAGACCTCAAGGACATTATTTTAAGTGAAAAAAGTCCCATCTCAAAAGTTTACACACTGTACGATGATATTTGTACAACATTTTTGGGGGGATACTGGGAACTGAGTTCAGGGGCACTTGACCACTGAGCCACATCCTACCTCTATTCTGTATTTTATTTGGAGACAGTCTCACTGAGTTGCTGAGGGCCTTGCTAAATTGCTGAGGCTGGCTTTGAACTCTTCTTGATCCTCCTGCCTCTGCCTCCTGAGCCGCTGTGATTATAGGTGTGGGCCACTGCACCTGGCCTTTGTATAACATTTTAAAGTGACAAAAGCGTAGCATTGGAGAACATTAGTGGTTTCCAGGGCTAGGGGTGGTGGGGGGGGAAGGTCAGGGGTGACTCTACTGGAGTAGCATGAGGGAGGCTTGTGGTTATGGAATAGTTTGATATCTTTTTTTTTTTTTTTTTTTTTGTACCAGGGATTGAACTCAGGGGCAATCAACCACTGAGCCACATCCCCAGCCCTCTTTTGTATTTTATTTAGAGACAGGGTCTCACTGAGTTGCTTAGCACCTCGCAGTTGCTGAGGCTGGCTTTGAACCTGCGATCCTCCTGTCTCAGCCTCTTGAGCTGCTGGGTTCTAGGCGTGCACCACCGCGCCGAGCAAGTTTGATACCTTGATTGCGGCAAAGGTCACATCCGTCCACACCTATGGTAAATGGATTCAGAGCTGCAATGCCAAGTGCTTGTTTTGATGTTGTATCACAGTCATCATGTAACATGTACTCCCTGGGGAACCTGCGTGAAGGATACAGGGGACATGTCTATACCATGTCTGCAACTTCACGAATCAGTCATTATTTCAAAATAAAAAAGCAGAGCTGAAAAACATTTCAGCCATCCTCAAAAGACAGAGGATACAGAATACACCCTGTGCCCTCCTAGCTTAGGGGGAAAAGATCGCAAACCTCCCTGTGTACAACCCCCTCTCTGCCCAGGTCACATTCCTCTTTCTCTACTTCTCTGATAAACCACTATCTTGGTTTTGGTGTTAATCATTTATATATATGTGTGTGTGTCTGTGTGTGTGTATGTATATATATATATCCCACTATAAGCATATGCATCTTTAAATAATGTATAGTATTATTTTGCATATTTTAAAACTATTTAAATAGGATTGTGCTATCAAGCTGTGCTTATCCTTCTATAATTTGCCTTTTTTTTTTTTTACAGAATTATGTTTTTGAGATTTGTCAAATGGATCTATGTATAGCTTTAGTCATTTTCATGGTGGTGTAGTAGTCTATTGAATCAATTTGCCACAATTATCCACTTCCTTGATGAACATTTAGATATTTCCAGTTTTCCACCTTTATACCCAATGCTGCAACAGTCGTCTCCTTGACCACGTGTGGAAGTTTTGGGGGGCTGTGTCTTGGGGTGGAGTTGCTGGGTGATGGGTCACATGCACCTTCAGCACTATTAGGTATTGTCCAAATGTTCTCCAAAGTGGTTCTCTTGAGACCATATGGGAACTATTGTGCCACATGGCTGCCAGGATCTGGTAATATCAAAATGGTTGCCAATCAAATGAGTATGAAAAGGAACTATATTGTAGTTTGAATTTGCATTCCCTGTCTTTGGTAATTTTTGAGCACTTAAAATACGTTCTTTTGAACATTTTGGTATATTCTTTAATGAATTCCTATTTACCTTCTTTACCCATTTTTCTGTTGGGTGGTTTGTTTTATTCTTTGCAGAAGTTCTTTATATAATATAGATACAATTTTGGTATTGTTTATGTGCATTATGAATAACCTCGGTAAGGCTGTGTCTTGTGGGGTCGTCATGTTTATGGAGCCTTTGATGTCCAAAACATTTCAATTTTAATCTGGTTGAAATTGTCAGTGTTTTCTTTGATAGTTTGTGCTCTTTATGTCTTGCTGATAACTTTATTTCCTGCCTAAATATTATATTTTCATACATTTCTAATATGTCTAAAAGTCTTTAAGTTTTGCTTTTCATTTATAGGTCTTAATTCATTTGCAATTGATATTTTGTGTATAATATAAGGTGGGGAACAAATAGATTACATCTCCACGTCAATAATCATCTCGGCACTATAGTTCTGTTCACTGTGTATTATATCCTTAGTCCTAAGAGCTGCAAGTTCACCTCTGTCATAAGTCAAGTTATTTTTATATACATGGTTCTCTGGGACTCCTTATTCTGATTAATCTAATCGTCTCTTTTCATGCCAGTACTACCTTGTTTTGATTACTACATACTTATTAATAGTGTTGGTTTCAGGCAAGGCAAGCCTAGCTACCTCAGTTCTCTTTCTCACATTGTCTTGGCTCTTCTTGGTCATTTAGTTTCCCATAGAATTGTCAATTTCTATGAAAAAAAAATCCTTTTGGGATTTTGATTAGAATTCCACTTGATTATGCTATAGTTTGGGGAAAATTGATATCTTTATGATATTGAGTCTTCCTGTTCTTTAACAATGACCATTTTACAATGTCTTTAGGTCATCTTTAATGGCATTAAGAAGTGTTTAATATCATATTCATAAAGGTCTTGTGCACTTACCTTTAGATTTAGCCTTCTTTATAGCTTTTTTCCCCTGAGACAGGGTATTGCTATGCTTCCCAGGCTGGCCTCCATCTGCTGGGCAATGGCCCTGCCTCAGCCTGCTGAGACCTGCTGGTCAGGTGCTATAGACACGCACCCAGCTGCAGCTGCTTTACAGTTCTACTGTCAAGTGTATCTAAATTGTTCTATTTGATGCTGACATACAGGATTATGGTTCATTTCTATATAATGATTTTATATCCCCTACCTTTTCTGAATTTTCTTATTAATTATTAAAACTTGTCATTGCTGTTTTATGTGGAAATCACATTATTTGTGAACAATTACAGTTTTTACTTTTAGTAAAATGCTGAGCGGAAGCAAGAAAGTGGTATCTTCACCTTGTTCCTGATTTGAAAAATGCTTTTTTTTTTTTTTCATTTTGGGACATTGATCCCAGGGGTGCTCAACTACTGAGCTACATCCTCAGACCCCTCCCCTGGACTCCCCCGCCCCCACACTTTTTATGTTGAGATGGGATCTTGCTGAGTCACTGAGGCTGACCTTGAACTTGTGCTCCTCCTATCTCAGCCTCCCAAGTTGCTGGGAGTATTGGTGTGCAGCACTTTGCCTGACTGAAAAATAAAAATTTATTTTACTCTAAGTATGATTTTTTGTAAGGTTTTTGGTGCTATTAAGATGTCACTTATTTTTAATTTGATAACTCTATTGCTTTTTTAAGCAAAAGGTTTTCTGTCACTATTGAGTTGATCATGTAGTTAACGTGATTTACGGCATTAGTAGATATTCTGGTTTTTGACCTTCCCTTGCTCTTGTGGGTAAATCTCACATGGATTTGATGTATTGTGACTTTACACATTATTTTATTCAGTTTGTTAAAATTTTATTTCACATTTATCATGTATTTGCATAAGTGAGGTTGACTGAAAATATTTCTCTTTCTATCATAGTCTGATTTTTGGAATCACATTTTTGGAAGTCTCTTAAGTTGATGAGCTTTCTTTTTCTCTTCACTAAAACAGTATGAAATCATTTCTTATGGTTTTGGTAGAATATGTTTGCAAAACAGTCTGGCCCGAGGATTCTCCTGCCCCTGGTGAAACCAGTAACCACTGATTCAATTACTTTCATGATTCTGTACTCCATTTTTCTTGGATCATTGTTTTTAAGTTTTACTAAAAAGTATCCATTTGTTTAGGCATTCAGTTTTGTGGTTATAAATCTTTTATCCTCTCTGCTTATCTAACATATGCATTTACTATGAGAATTTTTCCTCTGGTTAGTGGAAGTTTTGATGTGTATGTTCTCATTGCAAACATATTTATATTTTAAATTAATTTGTTTGAATATATTTGTAAATTGGTGTTACAGTTTCTTTTTTGACCCATGGGTTATTTAGAACCATGTTTCTTAATTTCCAAGCATTTGGAATTTTTCTAGTTATCTTTGTTTTTAATTGACTTCTAGCTTAATCACATTTCACTCATGGACACGTGCCACGTTATCTCAGATTTTGAGGTTTATAGAACTCTTCCTTATAACCACAATGTGGCCAATTTTATATGCGTGAAAATAGTTGTATCTTATACTTACTTTTCCATCTATACTCATCAGGCTAAGTTTGTTAATTTTAATTTTCAACTATTCTATATTATTACTGATTTCTTGGCTCATTTTAAGTTTCTGAGATAAATGTTACAAATCCCCACTGTTCATGTAATTGTTTATTTTTAGTTTTTGGTTCTATCAAATTTGTTTTTATGCTTTGTGGGCGTGTTGTTAGGTACCTATGAATTTAAATCTGCTATAGTTCTCAAATGAGTTGGACCTTTCTGAATGTCATTCTGTTTTATTTTGAATAGCACTCCATCCCATTATGTGCATATATACACTGACTTGTCTGTTCACCAAAAGGTGGACACTGATGGTTTCCAGTTTGGGGCTACTGTGAAGAATGTCGCTATTAACATTTTTGTATAAGACTTTTTGTGGACATATGTGTTTAGTCTCTTGGGGAGATTCTTAGGAGAGAAACTGATGGGTTATAAATTCATGGGTAACTTTTAAGGAATTGCCAGGCTGTGTTCTTTCTAATATCTTTTATTTTTGCATTTTTATTTGTTCTTTTTAGTTATACATGACAGTAGAGCCTATTTTGACGTGGAGCATATCTTATTTCAGTTAGGATCCCTGTCTTGAGGTTGTACATGAGGGGAAATCCTCTGTGGTATGTTATATATATACTCAGGAAACTTAAGTCAGATTCATTCTACTGCCTTTCCCATTCCTGTCCACATCCCTTCTCTTCATTGCCTTTTGCCTAGTCCAAAGAACTTCTATCTCCCTCTCACCCACATTGTTGTGTGTTAGCATCCACATACCAGAGGGAACATTTGAACTTTGTTTGTTGGGGATAGGCTTATTTCACTTAGCATGATAGTCTCCAGATTCATCCATTTTATGACAAATGTCATAGTCATTCTTTTTTATGGCTGAGTAATATTCCATTGTGTATATATGCCACATTTTCTTTATCCATTCATCTGTTGAAGGGTACCCAGGTTGGTTCCATAGTTTAGCTATTGCGAATTGAGCTGCTATAAACATTGATGTGACTGCATCACTGTAGTTTTAAGTCCTTTGGGTATATACTGAGGAGTGAGATAACTGGGTCAAATGGTGGTTCCATTCCTAGTTTTTGGAAGAATTTTCATACTGCTTCCCATAGTGGTTGCACCAATTTGTAGACCCATCAGCAATGTCTGAATGAACCTTTTCCCCACATCCTCACCAACATTTATTGTTACTTGTATTCTTGATGGTTGCCATTCTGACTGCAGTGAGATAAAAATCTCAGTGTAGTTTTGATTTGCATTTCTCCAATTTCTAGAGATGTTGAACATTTTTCACATATTTGTTGACAACTTGTATCTCTTCTTCTGTGAAGTGTTTGTTCAGTTCCTTTGCCCATTTATTGATTTTTTTTGTTTATTTATTTTTATGTGGTGCTGAGGATCAAACCCAGGACCTCACACATGTGAGGCCAGCGCTCCTCCACTGAGCCACAGCCCCAGCCCTGTGTGTTGAGTTTTTTAAGTTCTTTATATATCCTGGAGATTACTGCTCTAACTGAGGTGTGGGTGGCAAAGATTTCCTCTCTTCATGCTCTTGATGGTTCCCTTTGCCATGAAGAAGCTTTTTAGTTTGGTGCTGTTCCATTTATTGACTCTTCTTGCTCTTTAGGAGTCTTGTTGAGGAAATTGGTTCCTCAGCAACACGATGGAGAGTTGGGCCTACATTTTCTTCTAGTTAGGTGCAGGGTCTCAAATTAAATTGATTTAAATCAGTTAAATCAATTTAATTGATTTAAAAGTGATCAATTTTAAATCATTGACCCACTTTGAGTTGAGTTTTGTGCAGTGTGAGAGATTGGGGTGAAATTGCATTCTGCTCCATATATATTTTTAGTTTTCCCAGCATTTGTTGAAGAGGCTATCTTTTCTCCAATGTTTACTTATGCTCCTTTGTCTAGTATGAGATAGCTGTATTTATGTGGGTTTGTCTCTGTATCTTCTAATCTCTTTCATTGGTCTTCATGACTGTTTGGTGCCAATACCATGCTGTTTTTGTTACTATAGCTCTGTAGTATAAGTTAAGGTCTCTTGACTCTCTTGTTATATTGATTCCCAGATATTTTATTTTTTTAAGGCTATGGTGATTGGGGTAGTTTTCTTAATTTCTCTTTCAGCTGATTTATCATTGGTATATAGGGATGCAATTGATTTATGGGTGTTAATTTGATATCATGTTACTTTGCTGAATATGTTTATGAGTTCTAGAAGTTTTATGTTGGAGTTTTTTGGATCTTCTAAATATAGAATCATGCTATCAACAAATAGGGTAATTTGAGCTCTTCTTTTCCTACTCATATCCCATTAATTTCTTTCTCTTGCCTAATTGCTCTGGCTAGGGTTTCTAGGACTATGTTAAATAAAAGTGGTGAAAGGGGGGCATCCTTGTCTTGTTCCAGTTTTTAGAGGGAATGATTTCCATTTTTCTCCATTTATAATAATGTTGGTCTTGGGTTTAACATATATTGTTTTAAAAATATTTGGGTATATTCTTCTATACCTAGTTTTTCTAGTGTTTTGAACATGAATGAATGCTGCATTTTGTCAAATGCTCTTTCTGCATCTATTGAGATAACCTTGTGATTCTGGTCTTTAAGTCTATTGATGAGGTGAATCACACTTATTTATTTCCATATGTTGAACCAACCTTGCATTCCTGGAATGAAACCCACTTGATCATATTGCACTATCTTTTAAATGCGTTTTTTATATGAGATTTGCCAGTATTTTATTAGGAATTTTTGCATCTATGTTCACCAGGGATATTGGTCTGAAGTTTTCTTTTCTGGATATGTCTTTAGTTTTGGAATCCAGGTGATACTAGCCTCATAGAATAAATTTAAAAGGTGCCCTCCTTTTCTATTTCATGGAATAGTTTGAGGAGGATTGGAGTTAGTTCTTTGAAGGTCTGATAGAACTCAGTTGAGAATCTAACCTGTCTTGAACTTTTCTTTGTTGGTAGGTCTTTGATGGCATCTTCAATCTCATTGCTTGAAACTGATCTGTTTGAATTTTCTATGTCCTTCTGGGTCAGTTTGCGATGGGGTCTTGCTCTGTTGCCCAGGCTGGTCTCGAATAAGGAGCTCAGTGATCCTCCTGTCCCATCTTCTTGTGCTGTGATTTACAGGTGTGCACCATCATGGCCCGCTCATTATACTTTTTATATTATGAAGGAAACTACTTTCTTACTAAAAATTTGTTCATCATAAAATTTGCTTTGCCCAGTATCAGTATAACCATAGTAGTTTTCTTTCGGTAAACATTGGTGTGATATGTAGTTCCCATTCCTTTTCCTTTTGATATTTATGTAATTTTTTGATGCATATATAGAAAACAGACCATAATTATTTTTAAAAATATTTTTAAGTTGTCAATCATCTTTATTATATGTGGTGCGAATCCAGAGCCTCACACATGCTAGGCAAGCACTCTGCCATTGAGTCACAACCCTAGTCCCCATAATTGGGTTTTTAAAAACTCCAGTCTGATAATATTTGGTTTTTACCTGGAGTAGGTAGTTCATCTAAATTTATTATAATTACTCACACATATGGATTTACATGTACTTCTATAGTCTGTGCTGCATTTTCTCTACCTGTTCTGCTTTTTCTCTTTTCTTAACTTCTTATAGATTGATTGAGCATGTGTTTTATTTTTTAATAAAATGATAAAGTCCCATAGATCCACATTCATACTCAACCTGGCTATCATGTTTTATTGATATATTTGTCCCTATTTCTCTATTCTTCTAGATTATATAAAAATATGTAATTTTCTTTTTACTATTTCAGGATGCATCTCTAAGGTAAGAATTCACTTTACAACATACAACCACAACACCATGATTACACCATTATTAATAAATTTAAAAATTTATTAAATTATCACTACTTAGTTTCCAAAATTTTCTTTCTCTCTATACTTTCTTCATTTGAATCAAAATTTAATAGATTGACTAACTGCAAGTCATTAATACGTCCCTTACATCTCTTTCAGTTTCTTGTTTTCCCCCTTCTTCTTTTCATATTCTTCTTCTAACTTCTCATAGTCTGGACTTTGCTAATTTCATTGTAATTATGTCACTTACCATGTTCCTCAGTTTCCTACATCACCTGTAAGTTAGTGGTGAGGTCTGGGGCTTGATTCTATTAGGATTTCCTGTCAAGGACACCTGGTGGGGCTGGGCGCGGAGGTACTTGCCTGTAATCCCAGCTGCTTGGGAGGCTGAGGCAGGAGGATCCCAAGCTCATAAGCCAGCCTCAGCAACTTAGGGCGCCTGTCTCAAAATAAACAAAAATAAAAAGGGTCTGAGGATGCAGCTGAGTGGCTAAGTGTCCCTGGCTTCAATCCCTGGTACAAAACAACCCAATAACAAAACAAAACAAAAACAACACTCCTGGGTGATCCTTCCTGTCTCCATTGAAAGCACCTATTTTTCTTACTTTTCTTTTTATGATATTTTCTGAAATTAGTGATTATTCACTGGGTGCTACAAAATGTGAATATTATTCACTGGGTGCTACAAAATGTGAATACATCGCAGTCCCACTGTGTCTTCCTCCCTGATCAGCAGAGTTGCCTCTGTGAAGAGAAACGTCCCCACCTTACCCATCTGGTTTTCCTAAATCACTGTAAGGTAAGATAAATGCTTGATTCTTCCTCTTTGATCACCTTTCAAAACAGTAGTTGGATTCCCTGGCATCCTCCGGAGGTGACAGGTGACATAAACACCAAGTGCTGGGAATCATGTGCACGTACACAAAGTCTCTGTGGTTGCGCCCACCACCGCGTCCTCCTGGCTTGTGCACAGACTGCCCCCCCTTGGCCAGGGTGGCCTTCTGAGGTTGGCCCCTGAGTCCTTTCTGGCGTCCTTCCTTTCTCATATGAAAAGCCTCCTGGTCCAGCTGGTGACGTGTCCCGCCTTAACTGCGAGCAGCCACTTGGAGGAGTCCCGGTTTCCTCTAGTGATAAACAGCGTTCGAATGCCACAATCCAGGTGCCAGGGTGCTCTTTGCTTCTGGATTGGTCACTGTTTCTAAGCCTTTCTGGGGGACCCAGCTAGGAACTCTGTGAGTGAGGAAGGAGAGATGTGAGTTCATGTTGGTCTTTCCAGTTAAACTCAGGGTTACAGACTTACTCAGTCCCCTGCCGTCTTCCATGCCACCAACCTTGGTTTATGAAACCCACGACGTTTCTCATTTGATTTTTCCACCATAAATACAAAATAGTTCAGGATTTTCTGGCCTCCCACCCTGCCCCTCACTTTTTGGGGTCTGTATGTCCTCTCAGGGTTGTTCAGTTAACTCACTTGGTGAATTCCTTTGTGCTTATGCTGCTAATAGACGGCACAGATTAACCTAGATGAGGTTTATTTATGTAAATCAGCTTTTGATATTTTAGGAATTATTTATAATTTTCTAAGGCAAAATATTGACCTAGTTCCACATATTCAGTAAAGTCTGGCTTCTATTCACGTTTTCTTTACCATCTTTCAATTCTCCCTTTATGGGAAATAGGTGAGATATTTTTATGTCGTGTCTTTCTATTATTTATTTTTAATACAGGTAACATGAATGTTCATAGCATAACCTCTTGCCTTAGATTAAAGTTTAGCGTACCATACCTGTTTTTCTCTACCTGACATGTCCCACGTAGCGATGTGTCCTGGACACCACTAGATAGGACCATACCTTTTTTGCAGTTGCGTAATAGTCCACTTGTGAAGGTACAAGAGTATTCAACCAGTTCTTTGCTGATGGAGAGTTGACGTGCTTCTAGGATTTTGCTATTATAAAGATTGTTACAATGAATAGAACTCTGTAGTTTTTTAACCAATGCCCCTTTCAAATGTACAAAATAATGACTTCTGAGTTAAAGGATAAATAAAATGTAATTTTCCTGATTATTGACAAAGCGACCTCCATGAGGGTGCGCAGTTTTGCTCTCACTAGCAATACACGAGAATGCCTGTTCTCTATGGTCTCTCCACGGGCTGTGTTGTCATACTTGGGGTTTTTTGGCAACCTGAGAGGTGAGAAACTAAACTTAGGGTGGTGTAGTTTACAATTGTCTTTTTTGAGTAAGGCTACATATCTTTTCCAATGGTTAGTACCATTGTCATAGTTTCTATTTGAATAATTAGGGTATCAATGTACATATAGTAAAAGCCATGCTTTTTAGTTGAAGTTCTGCATTTGGACAGATGCACATGGAGCCACCACCACAATCAAAATGTAGAATTAATTCATCACAGTTCCCCCAAGCCTCTTGGAAGTCAAAGCTTCCCCTAACCCGTAGCAACCACTGATTCTTTTTTTTTTTTTTTGTCCCTGCTGAGGTTTGGGTGTAGTTTGTCCCCTAAAGGTTCATGTGTTGGAAGTTTGGCCCCAGAGTGAGGGGTACCCCCCCAGAGGTGAGGGGTCCCTTTAAAAGGTGGGGCTTAGGGAAGCCATTGGGAGCAATATTCATGGAAGGCTTAATGTAGCTCTCAGGGGACCCCAGAGAGTTCTTGTGAGAATAATTGTATAGAAGAGCAAGCCTGGCCCCTCCCTGACCTCTGGTATCGTGTTTCTTATGTGACCCCTTCCTCTCATATTCACTCTCACAAGGACGGCATCTGCCATGACTTGTTGCAGACAAGAGGCCCCTCACCAGACCTAGTACCATGCTGTTTGGACTTTTAACTCTCCTCTCCAAAACTGTGTGCTAATTAAATCTCTCCCCCCGCCCCAAGTTACCCTGCTTCAGTTATTTTATTATAGCAATAGAAGAATTAATATAGTCCCTATACTTGTATTTTTGAAAATGTCATCTAAATGGAATGATACAATATGTAGCATTTTGAATCTGGCTTCTGTCACTTAATGTGATACATTGGAGATGGTTGTGTGTCACTGGTTCATTCCTTTTTATTACTGAGTCATATTGTTTTATCGTGGTATGGAATTGTCACATTTTGCTCATTAGTGGATAAAGACATTTGGGCACATTCTAGGTTTTTAAATTTATTTACTTTTTTGGAGATGGGATCTTGCTACATTTACCCAGACTGATCTCAAATTCACAGGCTCAGCCTTCTGAGGAGCTGGAATTACCATGCCTGGTGAGATTCTAGGTTTTGGACACTATGAACAAAATTGCTTTAAATATTCATATGCAGGTTTTCTTTGTTGTTTTTGTAAACACAGGTTTTCATTTCATCTAAGTAAACACATAGTAGTGGGATTGCTACACAGTAAGAGTATGTTTAACTTTATAAGAAAATGCCTAACCGTTGTTCCAAATGTCTATGTTTGGCTTTTATTTTTGTTGTCTGTCTTTTTGCCATTAGAATACATGTGCAGTGTATGTCTTTGTGGTTTTAATTTACATTTTCCTAGTGACTAATGATGTTGAGCATGTGCTTACCTGCCAACGGCATATCTTCTTTGGTGAAATGTATATTTGAATCTTTTTGTGCATTAAAAAACAATTGGGTTAAAAAATTGGGTTGATTATTACGGAGTTTTGAAAATATATTCTTCATATAAAATTCTTCATATAAAGAACTTCATATTTTTCAGATAAGTGATTGGCAAATAGTCTCTCCCAGCACATGGCTTGTGTTTTCACTCTCTTAAGGATGTCTCTCATAGACAAAAATTAATTTAAGTTTTGTTAAGGTGACTTACCAGTGTCTTCTCAAGGGTGGTGCTTTTGGTGTAGTAACTGGGAAATTGCTGCCTAATCTGAGCTCATAAAGATCTTCTCCTGTGTTTTCTTCTAGTTCGACACTTACAGCTTTTACACTTATGGCCGTTATTGATTTTGAGTTGGTTTTTATATAGGATGTAAGGTATAGATTGTGGTTCATTTTTTTTGCATATGGATATAAATTTGTTCCAGCATCATTTATTGAAACCATCATTTCCTTTCCATTGAATTATGTTGGCCTTTCAATTGAAATCTATTTACCATATATGTGTAGGTATTTATGGGCTTCCCATCTGTTCCATTGATCAGTAGATTTATCTTTTCTTTGAAACCACACGGACTGGACTCTAAAAACCTCGTGGCATGTGTGGAAATCAGGCCGAGTGAGTCTTCACCCTTGGTTTCTCTTTTCTAGATTTGTTTCTGGTATTCTAGTTCCTTTGCCTTTCCATATACATTTGAGAATCAGTTGTCGATTTATTCAAAAAATATGCTGGGATTTTTATTGGAATTATATTAAATCACTAGACCATTATTGAGTCTTCCAATCTATGTTCATGACATCTCTTCTATTTATTTAGTTTCTTCCAAGTGTATTTGGTGGAGATTAGCATACTGATCGTGTGCATACTTCATAAGATTATACCTAAGTATTTCATGTGTTTTCGTATGCTTGTAAATGACATTTTGAAAATTCAATTTCTAATTTTCATTGGTAGTATATACAAATAAATTGATATCGTATACTGACCTTGTGTTCTGCAATCTTGATAAACTCACTTATTATTTCCAGTAGCTCTTTTGGTAGATTTTGTTTTGTCAAGAAAACCAGTCATAGTGTTAATACAGAGAGACATTTCTTTCTCTAGAATCTGTGTGCTTTTTATTTCTTTTCCTTTTGCACTTCTGAGGCCTCCAGTGTGAGCTTGTACAGGAGTGGTGAGAGTAGAAACCTTTGCCTTATTCCCAGTCTAAGCAGAAAAACATTTCCTCTTTCACTATTAAATATGATGTCATGAAGTCTTCATTATTCTGCTGGTTATAGAGTTTGGGTGATGCTGTTTATCAGCTTGAGAAAGTTCCTTTCTATTCTTAGTTTGCTAAGACCTTTATTTTTCATCAAGAATCGATGCTGAATTTTGTCAAAGGCCTTTTTATATTTTTTATTGAGATGATTTAGCCTGTTAATATGGTGAATCACAAGGACTAACTTTGAGTAATTGAACTACCCTTGCATTTCTGAGATAAACTCACTCAGGGATGATGAATTATCCTTGATAATTTTGAATCTGACATGTCAGTATTTTGCTAGAGATTTTTGAAGCTATATTCACGAAGCAGACAGATTTGTAATATTCTTTTCATACAGTGTTTTTGTCTGATTTTGTGCACCGGTAATGGTGGCCTTTATAAAATGAGTTGGGAGTTATTTCCTCTTGTAAGTTCTTGGAGATTTTGTGTGGAATTGGTATTATTTCTTCTTTGCTGTTTGGAAAAATTGCCCCTGAAGCCATCTGGGTCTGGAGTTTTCTTTGTTGAAAGGTTTTAAACCAGGGATTCATGAAAAGCACAGGCATAACAGTATTCAGGTTTCATTCAGTGGTGTGTAGTTTTATTTTTTTATTCCCTACACCTACGAGTCATGTGTTATCTCTTTTCCTTTGTTCTGTACAGCTGGAAATGGATCACTTTTATTAATTTTTTTAAAGAACCAAGTTTTTGTTTCACTGGTTGTCTCTATTTTTTTCTGTTCTCAATTTTCTCTTTTGCTTTAATTTAAAAATTTTTTCATTTTGGCATGCTGGGGATTGGACATGGGGCTTCTGGCAAGCACGCCACCGTGGAGCTGCATCCCCAGGTTTCTTTAATTTTTTTAAAATTGAGACCAGCCCATGCTCCATGGTACCACATGCCACTCTGGTTTTAAGCTTCCTCTTTATTATATTTCCTCTGTGGATTTTCCCTTGCTTCCTTCTGAGATGCATTTAAAGGATGCTGGCTGTCTTTACCCACTATTGCCAAACATTTGGTAGCAGGAGTTCCTCTGGTTTATCTTATCTGCCACCTTGTTGGAAATGAAAATCAATCATTTTTTTTTTTAAGGGAGAATCTACATGGTGTCCAATATCTAGTTTGGATAGTTGCTGAAAAAAAGTCTTGACTGATGTGTTTGAAAACTAAAAATAGTGAAGGCCAGGTACATGCCATACTTCTCTATTTCCTATACATAGATATAAAGTACCAATAATTGGTGAAAAGGAAGAACTAAATGCATCTAGGGCACACAAACCCTTCTCTCAAGCCTGCATTCCCATCTAAACAACAATGAATAAAGCCATCTAAAGATTAAAAAAATAAATAAAGCAATTTATGGATTGTTCTCAAGCAGACTTTTGATTAGAGTGCTAATCTAGAAAAGGCTGCTTCGGATTTTGTGAATATCAAAGCTTTGCTCACCTCTAAACTAATGTTGGCATGTAGGACAAAAATCAGGTGTTTATCCGGGCCATTTCCTCCTATTTTGGTGACTTCTGTCCTGGATCAAGTCTACACGTGGACACTTTTATTCCATAATGGAGTTGGACACTTCCGGATGCAGTATGATTACATTAAAGGGTGATGAGAAGGCCTGGCTTCTCCCCACTGCTGTCTCTACTTGCATGAACACACATACAAACATACCTGTGCTATAAGGGCACCATGCTTGGGCCAATACCTCCTTGTTACTTTAGGAGTTTGCATGCCCAGAAGAAGGGCATTGCAGACTGATTTTAGCCCACGACCTGCGCTGGCTTCATGAAAGAAGGTTCTAATCATGAGAAACCGCTAGGGAATTTTGAATTAAAGAGACAAGACTCTCATTACCTTTAAACCAGCTCCAGGGTGGCTCCTCCTAGCTCCAGTCTCCAGCCACCTATTGTGGTAGTGAGGTTTACTGAAGAGGTTAGCGAGAGAGGGAGAACCCGCCAGGGAGTGGACTTTTATTGGGAAACAAAAAATTCTGGGGAAAATCCCATCCAGTGAAGATTAAGCGGGGCAGCATCCCAAAGTCAGGGGTGACGATTGGGTCTTGGGGCAGTGGCCAGACACACCTCTGCACGGACAAGCCCTGGGACCTGGAGAAGGGTGGGGAAAGCTCTGACACAGCTGTGTCTAAGCGCCTCTCACCCAGCCAGGGAGGTAAGTCAAATCACGTGCCAGGATGGCCTCCCACTTGCGATCAGCCTTGGGAAGTGGGAACCAGGGTGACTTCTGGCCTCCTGCCGCACCAGCACCCCCAGGGCTTCAGCCCAGGGCTTCTGGTATGAGGCTCTGCTCCGGCTGATGGAATTGCCAACCAAGGTGGGTGTTGATCAGACATTTCCAAGGCAATGGGAATCTCTTGAGTGGACATTGAGGTGGAAATCGGGTTAGTAACCACCAGATCCAACCCTGCCTCCATACCTCCTCTCTGGGATATGTGCAGGATATGAAGACCTTCAGGCAGTTTCCGCATAAGCTGGTGTTGACTACACTGTGCAGCTCCAGGCAGACCAAGAAGCAGCAAGTGGCAGATGGTGGGATGGAAAGAGGGGCAGGGGAGGTGGCAGACTTCAGAGGTGAGAGTTGGAGCAAATGAGACTGAGTTTCCTCTGTGCCTGGTATAGGGAGTGGGTGTGGGGAGGCAGGTCTAACTCAGAGACAGATGGATTCCTGGGAGCTGTGGTTTATCATGTCTGTGTCTGAAAATTTACACTTGGGGCTTCAGAGGGGCTCTCGAACCAATGCAAGTGGATGTGATATTTACTGTCAGGCACTAAGAGACCACAGACCCATTTCCCAGCACCTAGTTTCCTAATTAGATAGCCAGATAGGCCTGCCCGTGCCATGCCTTCTCCTGCAAACATTAGCTGAAATCCAGCTAGCCAGAGTGCCAATCTGTGCACTGTCCTGCCAGATTCTGTAGGGAGAAACACATTGACTATATAGCCCACGCATATATGCTGTATTTAATTCTTGTGTAGAGATTTGGTCCTAAAACCCTACATGAAAGCCCAGGTCCTAGTAAATCAAGTCAGATTACTTTTGGCAGAGCTGGGGGATGAGGGGAGTCCTGCATAATGATTGCAGAGGCCACTGCTTTTGAAGATGGCAGCTTATATGTCCCTCGGAAGAGGCTGTAGGGGCAGGGGACTCTGTTGCTCAGAGACGGCTCTTAGGTTGCTTACCTTCCCACTGTGATTCTGTGTGAATCTGCTGAAGGGACAGGAAGTGTTGTAATCCTGTTATCCTCGTCCTTTCCAGTTCAGGATTCCAAAATGTGATTCCCAGAGAACATCAGCAAACACAATGGGTGCAGACCAGGGGACACGCCAGAGGGCTGGGGTGTCTTTGCCAGCTCCTGGCTTCAGTCAGCTCATCCCTGACGGATGAGCTTGAGAAAGGCTCAGCTTGGCTCTGGGCCTCCCCTGCCTCTATGCTGCCTCCCTCCCCAGGGCTACTGCTTCATCTCCATGGGGCCCAGGTGCACCCCAGTCTCCCACATATGCCCCTTTCATTCTGCACCCTTCCTGTCCCCACCTTCCTAGACAGAGGATCCTCCTGTCAAGTGAGATCTCTTACAGTTGATGCTTTGCCTTCTTGGCCTCCTTAGCTCCTCCCCACCTTGGCAAATGCTGCCTTTCTTGGTGAAATTTCCACCTGCCCTCTCCAGCTAGGGAGAGTAGCTCCGAAGGCATTGACCAGCTGACCCCAGGTTCACCCACCA
This sequence comes from Callospermophilus lateralis, assembly GCF_048772815.1. Classification (NCBI taxonomy): domain Eukaryota; kingdom Metazoa; phylum Chordata; class Mammalia; order Rodentia; family Sciuridae; genus Callospermophilus; species Callospermophilus lateralis. The sequence goes on along the minus strand of NC_135305.1, from coordinate 22,456,579 downwards.
GTTCCTTTCTCCCAGGGGCCTGTCTGGAGCTGCTGTCTGCGGTCACAGCCTGCGGTCTCCCTCTCCTGACTCTCGCAGAAAGCTGTGTTGATAATGTGCTTTCAAACTGGTCTCTTCAAATGCGCCAAGGGCCTGCAGGCTGCAGGCCCCATAGCAAGCAGACTCTTAAGAGAACTAAAGTAATTAAGGGGGAGCAAGAGCTGAGAGGGAAGAGCCGTTCAATTTTAAAAAGAAAATGAAAAATCACCCCAATTCCAGGACCTGAAAATAGCCACGGTGAACACTGGTGTTTCCTTCCAGGTTTCCCCAGGAGCATGTGTAAAGCGGTGCTGTGATCACCCTGCTGGGGCCTCTCTTCTTCCAGGTGTGTCTTGTGCAGGGGAGCCTCAGCTCTGGGAGGAGCAGACCAGGCCAGTCCCCCTTCCTCCCTGGGCTGAGAAGCCCGCATTTTTCATCAGTTTCAAGTTCAAATCCAAGTGGGGCTCCCCCTGCAGTCCCTCGCCCCTGGAAGAGCATCAGTCCTCCATCCCTGGGCGTAACTCTGAGCTCAGCAGCACTGCCCTGACCTGGCTCGGAGCAGCAAGGATCACCTAGGCTAGCTCGGGCCCACCTCCCCATAGCAGAGGCAGCCGAGCCACTCCTTCTCTGTCTCCTAGATGCCCCCCACCCTTCTTTTGCTCTCTTTCTCCAAATGGGATTCTGCCTTTTCCCTTCACACAAAGGGCCAGAGGCAGGTGACTCTCGCCTTACCAGCCAAGGCCACCATCTGCAGGCAGCCACTTCTCAGGGATCAGCAGGAGAGCAGCCGCCAGGCCCCACAAGTCTGAGGAGGGCACAGGTGGCCAGGGCTTCTCCTGACAAAGTCAGCCGTGACTAAAGCTCTGGAAGACAGGAGAAGGACACTACTTTTGTCCCTTCTGTGTCTCCACGGCCGCCTTGTGGCGCTTCCCCGAGCTGGATTTAGCTTCACCCTGAGGGAGTGGATTGTGTCCTCTGGTCAAGGCCCATCCCTCATGATTGTCTCCAGGCCCTTTGTCTCTCCAGGTCCCGCTACCAGAGCAGACTCCCTGCCACTTTCCCAGAACCTAGAAATCTCTCCTCCCTTCTCCTGGCCCTTGCTCTGAACCCCTTCAGCTCATGCTCTCCCCGTCACCATGACCCTCCCCACACAGTGAAGTCCCTTTCTCAACCATGTTCCATGTGACAAGACACCAGGATTCATCAGGCCTGGCCCTGCCCTGTCCTGAGTGTGACACCCAGCTGTTTGGGAGAGGTGAGGTCAGGGGTTGGGTGTGAAGACTGGTGTGTCTGCTCACAGGTGTGCAAGGACCCTGCAGGGTGTGTAAAGAGGCAGGGAAGGGACAAGAAGAGGTGGCTCCTGGCCGGGGTACTTTATGTGAACTCTGATCTATACTCTTGCTCTGGGCTCTACAAATGGTAGGAGTCTCTGGTCCCCACAAACGTTAAGCTTCTCTTCTTCCTCATTTATTTGCTTTAGTCTCTAGCCAACAGGAATGGCCTTGCTTCCGGGGCCAGGGTCATAGGTCCTCTTTACATCATCTCTCCTGTCAGGGGACATGGCTGAAATGACAAACTCACCGTGTCTACCCGTGAGGACGTAGGCTCGTGGACATTAGCTGGGTCTCTCTACACTTGCCAGCCACCTCTGTCCCTCCTCTTTCAGCCTGTGGTTCATGAATTAGGCTAGTGTCTCCAGCCCTGAAGTAACGTCACCTTCCTCTCCACTGAGAGGTGACTGTCACCTCCAGCACTCAGGGGGCATGGCCTTTTTCATTCCGGTGTTTCTTTTAGAATGGAAAGGTGACTCCCATGTCCCAGGGACCAGCACCTACTGGGTGAGAAATAAATGTGGGGACCTAGCACTTGATTCTAGAGACCAGGGTAGATGACACAGGCCCCCGAGGGATGTGTGAGGGACAGGACGGGATGCCATGGGAGGGACATTGCTTGCAGGGGTGTTTAACAGGCCAGGAAGGAGGAGGCCTTAAGCCAGTAAGATGCTTTGGACGAGTTCCATCATAAAACACTGCCGCCTGCCCTGCGGACACCCGAGGAGCACTTGGTGGGACGTCACTTAGAGAACGGGGGTGCAGGGGTGGCTCTGTGGTGAGGTGCCTTCACCCTGGGGAAGGGGGCCTTGCCTCAGGGCTGGGGGTGTAAGGCCTGGCCTAACTGCTGGGGGCCCCTCTTCTGTGGCTGGGCTGTAAGAGCAGAGTCTGGCCCATGTGTGGGGGATCAGCCAGTGCCGCAGTCTAGCTGGGCACAATTCAGGAGCCACTTGTCAAAAGAAACTAACTTTATTTTTAGAACCACACACGCCAAACCACACAGCTCCTCAGGAAAAAACCCTCAGAGCCCAACTGCCACCACCGGCTTCCCACAAGCCACACTCCCCAACCACCAGCCTCCACACCTCCCACAATCCTCTTCCTCTTGAGGCCGATTGGCTGGGTTGCATGGGCGGGGCCAAAAAGTCCCCCAATGAGCAGCTCCGTGGCCTGAAAGGGCAGGGAAACAGCCCAATGAGCTTCACCGCAGAGGAGCCAATCAGCTAGATGTTGCTGGGGCCGCTGTGAGCCAATCATCAGCTGGAAGTCTGAAAGTTTGCTGGGGCCCCTTCGGCTGTGGCTCTCAACAAGCCAGGAAGGAGGAAATCCTGCCTCCATCCTCCCTGGCTGCCTGGCTTTGGTCCCAAAGATACTATCAACCTGAATGTCCCAAGGAACAGAGGATGCAACAGCTAGAATTTAAAAATGGCCCAGCTCTTCAGGAGCTCCCTGGGCTTTGGGGATCCCTTTTCTACGCTTCCTCTTTCTCCTAATCTAATGTCTAGAACTAGATTCAACTCAGTTAGGAGGATTATATATCTAATAGATTTAATATTTAATATTCAAGCAGAGGCTTCCCCCTCAGTATATTTATTAAAGGGGTCCTGGGAGGAATGTCAGAGTCATGACGTCATAAATATTTAGAAGGTGCTGGAGGCAGGAAAGGGGGAAGACAGGAAAATTTTAAGATCATTTTAAGAATCAAAAAGGAATTAAGTTTTCCTCTTGGATTGGGTTTGTCATGGAGGCTGCCTGGGCTTCCTGGCGGGGGCAGAAATTCGATTTCAGGATTCAGAGGTGTGAGCTGTGTTCCTGTCCAAAGCTGAGTGGGGCTGGGGTGCCATGTGTGCTGGCTAAGTCAAAGTAGTTTTGGGAGCATGCTGTGCCTTTAGGATGCCAAAGCACACATTTTAATGAATAATGGAGGAAAACCTCCTAGCCGGATGTTGCACCCATTTGTATCTTTGACTGTATGGAAGTAGCATTGGTGTGGGTTCCGCAAGTGGATGCCTGACTTACATGTGGAATCTCCACCAGAGGACTGGTACAGTATCATCAAAACAGTGTTTCTGTGGGGGGCAGGTGATGGGGCAGGGAGAAGGAGGGAGGGGGTTTCCCCAGGGCTTTGTAGGAGCCGAAAAGCTCATCTCCAGATCCTGAGAAGAACTTTTTAATGATTTATGCTCCCCAGCCCCTTTATTCCTCCAGACCCGGAGGATTCCCAGATCCCTCTCTCCTGATAGAATGTTTCTTGAACAGTCTGGTGGAGGGGATAGGAAGGTGCCAGGAGGGGTTTCCCTTGCCATCCCCTGGTGACACCTCAGACAAGAGTCCTTGCTTCCCAGCCGTTTCCAGAAACTAAAAAGGAAGTCAGGTCTAGTCCAGGTGGATCTCGCGTCCCACCCCACATCCCATCCATGCTCCTGCCTTTCCTGGGGCCTCTCTGGATATGGTCCTGGGTGCGGGCTGCTCACGATGCTGCAGGATTTGGCTCTCTGCTGTCGGTGCCTGGAGAGCGGGGACTGGGGCACGCTGTCTAGCAGAGCTGGGGCACGCCCAGCTGGCCTGCTGCTGGACTGGCTGAGATCTGCATGTCCTTTCACAGGCAATTCTTGCTTCTACAGACTCAGTTTAGATGGGCATCTTCCTCTCCTCCCATGATGGAATGGAGGAAAAACCCACAGCACCCCTCAGCCCCAGACCTATATCCCTGTATTTCTGGAAATGATCTGGACTTTTCTGTTGTCTTCTGTGTAGACGCTAGGTGGGGGATGGAGCTTCGCCGTTGGAGTTGGGGCCTTCTCATAAGTTTCTGGCAGCTTCCTTAAGAATGTGGGGAGTGCTTCATGCCTATTTTCCCCTTTGAGGCGTTGGTTGCTATTCTACAAGCCAAGCCATTTGGAGTCTCTCGTTAACTTTCGTGATTGAAATGGTATAAGGAATCTCACAGATGCAGAGTCCTCTCCCATGTTCCCCTTCCTTCCTTCCTTCCTTCCTTCCTTCCCACCTGAGTTCCTTAGCTCTGGTGTCCTGGGAGGGGCTTAGTGTTAGGGGTACAAAGGAGAACAGAAGCAGTTGCCTTGCCTTCAGGAAGCTCATAGGGGGCAGGTCAGCAGACAGCTGATGATATGGCCTCAAGGAAAGGGAGGGTAAAGGGGAGAGCACATGGGCTCCCAGACTGGGGGCTACCAAGGAAGAAGTGATAACTGCAGCTAGACGGAGGAGATGAGCAATCTAGACAGAGGGAATTGCATGTGCAAAGGCTCAGAGGGGAGGACCTGGCATGTTGGGGAATTCTAGGAAGCTCAGGAGCACGGGATCATGGAGGGCAGGCGGGTGTGAGGGTCAGGGAGGAAGGACTAGATAGCACTGAAGAGGCGGCTGGACCGGATCTTGGAGGGCACCAGGAGAGGACCTGAAGACAACGGGTGCCTGATGAGCCTCCAGCAGGGGCAGACACAGTCTGTTTCCCGCTCTCAGAATGTCAGGCAGACCAGCGGGGAGGCTGCTTCACTGTTCTCTGGTCCTGTCTGCCAGAGTCCAGGGAGGAGAATCTGGTGGTCAGGTGGAGTGAGTGGCAGACAGCACCAAAGAGAAGCAGGCAGAGTTGAGAATGGCCTGTTCCTCCAGGGGTGTATTATAGGGAAAGCAAAGGATCCCCCACAGAGCAGGAGCCCCTCCACCATGATGGCAGTGCTGTGTCCAGTGTACCTACCAGCCTTGTGGGTGCCCTCCCATCCCCAAAGATATATGAGCACAGACCCGGTCTCTTAGTGCCAGGGTCAAGATAGACGTGATTGGGATGAGTGTTGCCATGGCAACCCAAGGCCAGTTCCGCTTTGGCCTGGCAGATTAGAAGTGATAAAGGCAGAGATGCTGTGGTGAGCAAAGGGGTTTGTGACTGACCTGGAGCTGAAAAGGGGTTGCTGCCATATGCCCAGCCACGTCTCCCCGTGAGGCAGGGCAGCGAGGCCAGGCAGCCCTGGAGGGGCTGGTCTGAGCTCTGGCTGGGGGAGCCATTGGGAGGGGTTGGGCTGACCATGGAAACCGGAGTGAAAGACACCAAGGAGTGTGCCTGTGGGCGGGCCCCACCTGGGGATGCACACAGTGGCCTTGTTGGATGAGCTGTGCTGAAGACACAGGGCGGGCAGCGAGCAGCCCACAGGGAGATGGAGCATTGGCACTGGAGACGGGGCACCTGGTGCTGGCCCCAATCACACCCTCCTGAGGATCACGTCCCCAAGACACACTGGGACCTCAGCTCTCTGAGGGCGTCTTAGTCATCTGCTCCTCCCTAGTCAACTTAGAGGTCAGAGTGCAGGAGCCCCTTCCTCCTCCTAGGCCCTTCCCTCCGGCCTGCACACCTGCCTTGGTTCCTCTCGGGACTGCCCTGCTCCAGCAGTCACCTGTGCAGGTGAACTCTGCAGCCTGGCTGGAATTCCCCTGCAGTCTTAGAGTCCTTGCCTTTCCTTAGACCCTGGGTAGGGCTCTGGGGACACTCCAGTGGGAAGGCTCTGGAACAATGTTCCAAAGCCTGAGGAATAGGAGCAGAAGTGGCTGAAAGTCATCCACAGGGAGCCTGCCCCCTTCGTTTCCTCCCTGTGAAAAAGAGAAGGGAGAGAAGCCAAGATCTAACATTGCTCCTGGCTGCCATTTGCTGAGTATCTCATGTACCAGGCACGGTGACAGAAACTTGACATTATTTTCTGTTTTCAACATAAGAGTTCATCATCACCACCCAGTGAGGTGAGTACCATGTCATCCCCATTTGTCAAACAGAGGACATGGTGCCTAGAGAGCGGCATGAACTCATCCAAGACCACACAGCAGAAAAATGGCACAGTATTAGCCTAGCCCAGTGGCCAGGTCCCCTCCCCACGTTGGCCTGGCAGTAGCATTTGGTGAGCCTCCTTTTCAGACCCTTTTTGGTTCCTCCTTATCTTCTTGACTTCCAGCCATGGCAGGTTTTGCTCCCAACATCACCTTTCTGTCCCTTGGAGGGGACCTCCTTAGGCTCATGGCTTTAAGTAGCATCTCCACGCTGACCACTCCTATATTTCATCAGTTGTTTATTTTTATCCAACTGACTGACACCTTCACTGTGGTGTCTAAAGGCATCCATCCCAGAGTGCACATAACCCAACCAATTCTGCACCTTCTGTTCTAAACTAGTGTGTCCTGCAGTTTCCTCTGGGCAATACATGGCTACTCCAGCTCTCCATTGCTTAGGCCAGCTGTCTTCGAGTCTTCCCAGAATCCTTAGTCTTCACACTCAATCATCAGCTTTCCCCCCAAAATATCCAGGTTCTGACTGCTTCCCCCCATCTCTTCCACTCACCTGGCCACGTCCGTCCCACTCGTCTCTGGCCTGGTGGCTGCATGCCCTTCCAATGTTCCTGTCTTCCCCTAAGTCTGTTTTCAACCCCGAAGCTGCAGTGATGTTTTAATATGTGATTCAGATCATATGATCTCTTTTCCTAAGTCCTTCCATTGGGCCCCATCCCAGGGAACAGCCACCACCTTCCTTGGCCCTGGCATTTCTCAGACCTCACATCCTGCTGCTCTTCCCAGCTCACTTGGCTTCAGTCCTTTGCTCTTGCTGGTCCTCCTATCTGGAATGTTCTTCCTCAAATAAATGCCTAGCTGTTTAGTGCATGTTTGGGAAGTCAGTGGAAGTTGAAACACAAACTTCATTCTGTGGAAGGTGGGGCATCTACAGGGCTTTGGACACTCTCAGGATGTTTTTCTAACTTGCAGAGAGGCTCACTATGGGCTGATGGCTGTCATGTGGTCCCTAAACCATCAGCCTCAGAGATATCTGGGGGTGCCCTAGAGGGCCATCAAAGGCTGGAGGTGGGCCTAGGAAGGTGTCCATGGGGGTGAAGAAAGCACCAGTGTCTTTCTTTAAACTGCCTTTGAGGTGTTCCTGGTGTCCCCCTGGAGCTCTGGCTGACCACGAGAGGGGTTGAATGAAGAGTGGCCTATGGCATCTTGCACTTGGGGCATGTGAACAGCTTTTGTAGAGTCATTTCCAACTGCCCGAGAACCCAGAGGTCCACTGGCAAAACCTGCAAAGGCGAGGAAAGAGGGGTAGACTTGTAGGCACACACACTGGGTAGACCAGAACGAAGAAAAACCAGCACTGGGCCGACAAGAGGGAGCTGACTTCTTTGGTGGAATGAGAAGATTAACAAAGAAAAGGAAAGAGACAACTATCTCCCACCTTAAAACAGTAACGTGACTATTATTGTCAATTCATAAAAGAAAGATTATTTTAACAGGAAGAAGGAACTATTCCCACGAAGGGAAAAATATCAGAACAAAGGAAAAATTTCCCAAGAAAGGTCAGTTGGCAACCTTACATAGATTCACATTACACCAACACACACACACACATTTCTGCATTATTCTGATTTTTCTTTCTTTCTTTCTTTTTTTTTTTTTTTTGGCTAAAGTCTGATGTAAATGTCTCTATGGATATCTCTGGTCTGTAGATTGGCTTTGGGGACAAATGACTGTGTGGCTGACCTAGCTGTGGGGTATGGAGACAGGATGGGGGAGGGATTAAATGGAAGGCTCCTTTGGGCTGAGAGAAGGCCCCTGAGGCTGGGAGGGCTGGGGACATTCAAGAGAAGAACAGATTGATTCTTATAAGTAAGGAGTTAGATTCAGGGAAGGAGATGTGGGGGGGGAGGAAATAACAGGTCCTCTCCGAACGTCAAATACAGTGCTCCGCTGTGGAATCTAATTCTCTTCCTCTCCCTTTTTCATAGACCCTTCTGCCGTTGCTGTTCTAATGGCCACTGCCCTGTCCCTAAAAGTGGACTGAAATTTCCATTTTCAGAAGGAATCTCTGGTCAAGCCAAAGGCCTGGGCCAAACTTCAGGAGCCCCAAGGAGAGACCTGTTGGGAAACCCAGTCCAGAGCTCACTGCAGCCAGCTGACGAGCCACAGGCCTGGAGTGGGTCTTGGCTGGCTGGTGGAGCTCTCCTGGGGGCCCAGCCACAGGCTATTAGCAGCTTCCCCTCCGGACACAAGGTTGTAGCCGCATCACCTTTCAAGACCTTTCTCATCAGTTCTGCTTTTCTTTTATTTGTGGTGCTAAGCTGCTGACTTACATTGTCTTTATCTGCTTCGACGGTGAGTTCTGACCATCTCTCATGTGGGAAAATGCCTGGCAACACATCAATTTCCTCTGAACGGAGATTCTGAATCATCCATGAAATGAAAGCTTGTTCCCTGAAAGATCTTTAATAGAGCCACAGCACAGAGGTGGCAGCTGAGCCACTGGACTTCCCCTCAACATCGAGGTGCACAGCACTCCGTCAGGGTGCCCATATGGTTATGCCCGTGTCTTTACACACACACACTCACATGTACACACACCTGCTGAGCCGGGGCAGGGAGGGCAGGGTGTGGGGGGATGGAGAAGGGGATTTAAGTGTTAAGTTATTTCCCCCTCTTTCGCTGAAGAGCTCTGGGTTGCAGCTCTGACTTCTAAGTTGCTGTGGGACCTTGGACAAGTTATTTAACTATTTTTTGCATTTCATCTGTAAAGTGGATACCTTTGCGTTGGTCAGGGTTTACAGTAGGGAACAGAAACCACTATATTTTAGGGAGAAAGAGATTTTATATAAAGAATTAGGTCTTTACAATATCAATGCAAGAGCCAGAAACAAGGAGTCACAGACCACCAGGCCAGGAAACTGCTGCCATCATGGTTGTCTCCATTGTCACTGTCATGCCTCATGCCCTTGAAACTGGTGGCAAGGTCATGAACCCCAACAACCAGCCACAACCAACAAAGACTGCCCTGCTGCCCACCTCTGGAGAAAGAGGGTATCTTTGAGTTCTAGTCTCCAAATCCGGCACCAGGCATAGATTGTGTGAATCCTGAGCTGAGCCAGGAGAAGGGCTGGCAGTGTCACACTCTCTGGAGATAGAATGGTGACCCTGAGAATTGATCTGAACATTCTTTCAAGACTTTTCTCATCAGTTCTGCTTTTTTTATTTGTGGTTCTAAGCTGCTGACTTACATTGTCTTTGTCATGCTGCTGGGGAGATTAGACCTGGAGAATCTCGGCAGAAATACTAGCTCTTTCTGGTTTTCACTGGTCTTGTCACACCTTGCTTGCCCTTGTGCATGCACCCAGCCCAGAAGGGGCAAGGCACCCTGCAGGCTGGTGTGGTGGGGCTGTGACCTCCCTTGGGTTCTCCTGCTGATGTCCACTCTGTGTAGGGGTGGGAGGGTCATGAAGAAAGCTACCGACTGTCTTGTCTTCCTTTAATTCCTTCTCCCCAACTCCCAGCCTTGTGTAACATCAAAGAATAGAATTTGAAGGACAGAGAAAAAAATGAAGTTTGGGAGCAACCAAGAGTTCTCCTCCGGGGTCTCATGGACCCGTTAGTTAAGCAGAGGTGACTGCTCCTCTGGGAGGGACCTGAGGCAAGAGTGGCAGGTGTGAGTTCCAGCGGGGCTCTGGTGGCTGCATGTCCCCACTTAAGGGCAACGAGAGATAATGAGCAGGATGGAGGTGGGGGGGGGGGAGGGGACGCTGCTGCTGCTGGATTACGAGGAGCAGGGGACCGAGGGATAGAACAGAGTTTTAAACATTGATGAGAACCTTCCCCGTGCTCGCACCACTTTCCTAAATTGGCACTAACTGCCACCTTCTCCCGCCATTCCTGTCAGCAGGGCAGCAGGAGGACAGATGACCCAGGGAGAGGAGCTGCTCCTTGCTTAAAACTTGTTCCAGATTCACGCGGAGGAAGCAGGAGAAGGTGGCCAGGATGGCTCCTGAGGAGGGGGCTCTGGTGGGGCCCTGGGGATGCCCAGAGGGCTCTAATCTTCTCCACCTCCGCGTGTCCTGAGGACTTTGTTCCGTGGAAACTTTAAGAGAAAAGCCTGGGAAACAGGCTTCTTTTCTAACAGTGGCATCCTTCAGAGGTAGGCCTGCAATTATATATTCCATCCCTGGGAGGCACCTCTCTGTGTGTGGCCCTGGCCCCCTGGAAGCAGTGACGGTACTTGTAGGGACTACAGCTGGTCCTCGACAGAGGGCGCACCGTTCGAGATGCACGGGGAAGCACACCACGTTTTTTGAAGGAAGAACTTTATGGGTTTAAAAGAAGAGCCCGAAGGTCTTTGTGGACACTCGTGCAGACTCATCAAGAGGGGCCGGGTGGTTTAGTGGAGGATTCCCGGAGGCTTCCCCATGGGGACAGAATCGGCTTAATCGGGCTCCATCACTCCACCTCTCGGGGTCAGGGGTCTCACCTGCCGCGGGAGGGTGGCCCGGAATGTCTGGCTCTAGGTCCAGGGCGCACCTGTCCCTCCCGCTTCCCACAGGACCCACGTTCCTGCTCTCCGGGCCCCGCAGTTTCTCCTGCGGGTGGAAGGATGGTCTCGGGGCGCCCCAAAGACCCCCTCCGGCTGTTGGAAAGAGCCCGGATGTGCGCTGGCTGCGCTCGGCGGTGATTGTTATTCAGCGGGAAGAAAGAAGAGGGAGAAAGCAAAGGGAGAAGAGACTGTTTGGGTACAATCTGTGTTTGCAATTTTCCACATCGGTTCTTTTTATGAACGCTCCCAAACAAGACAACAGCAGCGGCTGATTCAATATGCGCCATGCAGGAAAACAATAAGGAAAAAAAAATAAGGGTTTTTAATAAGCACTTGGAAAGGCTGTAATTAAATCTCGGGCTCTGTTTGGAAAACAAGAATCTCATTTAGTGCTTTTGCCCCGGCGCTCCCTAACATCTGCACCCGTGTTTTCTGCCGGGCAATTACTGCGTCCTCCGCGGCTTGATTAACAAATACAGGTGCGGGACGCGCGCAGGAGGGAGATCCCGGGCTGCAGGGAGGGGCGGCGGGGAGGGCGCGAGCGCACACTTGGCTCTCACCCCAACAGGTGTCGCGGGGACCCGAGGGAGCTGGGGAAGGAGGAGCCGCGAACGGCGGGCACTGGGGCGGGGGTGGAGGGAAGACCTTCCTGCCTCTTTTGCCTGCTTTTCTTAAGAGTCTGATTTCCACCAAGGAGCCAGGAGCTTATGGGAACAGGAGGGGCCCTCTGGCCCAGGATTCAGCTAGAATGAGAGCCCCAAGTCAATAGGGGCTGTGCATTCCCAGAGACATTTCTTTGCAGGAATATTGCTGAGTGGATGGATTTGTCTCCTGTATTTCCTGAAGTTTAAAATAGCTGCCTTGCACCCAGGCCTCTGCCTGTCCTGTGGAGTGCTATGCCTTCCCCGCCGGTGTACGGAAAAGTCATGGCCAGGTGCCATGCAGAGCCCTCTGCCTGCTCTCTCACCTGAGCTCCTCCGCATGGCTGAGATGACATTGCTGGTGGACCTAAGAGCCAGCTCTTGTGCCTAAGTGGTGTGGCTCCAGGTTCCTCCCTCTCCAGCTCTACCTGCCTTGGCTCCCTGGTTGTTTATCAGAGATACTTTCCTCGTTCTCTTCCTGTGCCTTATTCTGGGACCCCATTCTCAGGCATTTTAATAGTGTCTACTGGGAGAGGGGAGAGGAAGAATCCAGGTCAGGTTTGGGTTAGGGGACATTTCAATGTCCCAGGGACATGGTTGAGGTTTGCACTGATAGATGTCTCACTGGTAGTAGGATCTGCAATTTTGGGTAAAGCTACCAAGACTCAAAACCTTTTCTAGAAGGCTGTTCTAAATACTAATGCATTATCCACATGTTCTGTACCACGAGGACCTGTAAAATTGGTCGTGTGCCTGTCCAGAAGTGTGGCTCAGGTTGGCGGTGCCCAGAGCGCTGAATCTGTTGGCTCTGCCTTCTTGTGCTGATTTACAGGCTGGCTGTTTTTCCAGCTCTCTGACGCAGAGCTTTGGAAAGTTGGCCTTTCCTTTCCATCTCCCTGTGACCTTCAGGAAAGGATTCTCCCTCCCAGAGTCTCAAGGACAGATGGATTTCCTTGCTAGAGATGGTGTCCAACTCCATGGTGCTGCCTTATGGCTTTGAGATCCCCCACTCATATCCCGGCTGTGTCTCAGTTCTAGCCAGAAGCTGGCTCTGGTCCTTCCTTCCTTCCTCAGCTCCTCCCAACAGCGCTAAGAATACAGCTCTCCCTGCCAGCTGGAAGCCACCCTGTTTGGTGTGTGTGCTCATGGCAACTGCTGTCCCCAGTGCCAGGCTCCTGGAGAAGAACTGAGATTCTGGAGCAGCCAGCCCCCTCGCCAGCACTTGGCGCAGCTTCCCCGGCTTCCCGAGATGAGGAGAAGGAAAGCTCTGGAAGCTCCGCTCTCGGCTGCCTCTTTTGCGGCTGTTGAGGCTGCTGTGGCCTGTTGCTGCTGTGGCTCTTGGGGAAACAGCTTTTGAGGAGTTGTAGCCTGTCTCAACAAAGGAGAGAGAGAGAGAGAGAGAGAGAGAGAGAGAGAGAGAGAGAGAGAAATGAGCATCACCAAATAAGGAAGTTAATTAATATTCTTGGAGCTAACTCTCTTAGCAGCATCTCCTGTCATCAGTAAGCCAATGCAAAGGTGAAAATCCAGATAAAGACGGGAGCAGCGGGTCATTCCTTTAATGCTAGGATGATCCGCATAGTGTAGTCTGAGAAGATGAAACAGTTAACCATTACCTTCTTGTAGTAAATGCAGACTTTAGGAAGCACTTGACTCTGTCATTAATAACACCACCTGGCATGCATTTTATACTTTCTTCTGGGAGTTCTGATGGCTGAGAACGCATGATTTCATTTATTGTCCCTGCCATGCTGGGACCTGGCATTCCCCCTCCCCCATTTTTCAGATTAGATCATCGCCTGTTAATGGCTAAATGAGGTGTCTCTATCCCAAGCCATTGCTTCTCTACTGAAATTCTTTAATGTAATGGGAGCTTGAATTTAGGTCTCCTTTGAGAGGCTCCATGTCACCAGGGCTGCTTAGCATGCTGTAGGGAAAGGTGGGTAAAAAGTTTGATGCTCAACAAATGGCTCTTCTACAAGGTGGCTGTTAAAGTGATGCCTGTGCTCATTGACTGTCTTTATGAGGGTCGTTGAGGCAACTCTGGTGGACCACACTCTTCCCCCATGACCCAGGTGGAAATCAGCCACAGCTATGGCTTCTCCACAGTTTGCCAAGTCTGACTGCCAAGGCCTGCCTCTTGGATTCTTGCATATTGTCTCCACTGAGTATTTGTAAATAATCCACCATGATTTACTTTAGTGACTTTGAACAGACATGGCCCTACCCTAGGTGAGTACCAAAGAGCATGTACATGAGCATCAGATGCATCTGCAGTGATGCAGGCCCTGGATGAAGAAAGGACTGGGCTTTAATCATTGACTACTTCTTTTCTATGCCTGCCACACAATCCTTTGAGCAGTGACTTTTCTAGATTCCCATGTGCATGGTTAGAAGTGATGAGCTAAAATCAGAGGTGTCTCTGCTTAGTATTAGTATCTTTGGAGAAACAAAACTTAAAAGCAAGATTAAAAGACATCAATAGTCTGGGACTGGGTTGTGGCTCAGTGGTAGAGCACTTGCCTAGCATGTGTGAGTACCACATATAAATAAATGAATAAAGTAAAGGTCCATAAACATCTAAAAAAAAGAAAGACATCAATAGTCTATTGGAACACAGTATGTCTCCAGGATTCTCTGGGGGAGGCTGGGTGTGCCACATATTGTTTTTAGTCTTTCCTGGAGAAGTGAGAGCAGATCTATCAGCCAGATCTTGGATATGCCAGGCCCTCACTTTGGCTTTATTGCTTTTAGAATATGGATCAACAGCCTTTCTGCTAATCATAAATGCAAACAGGTTCATACCATATTTGGATGACCCTGGATGGACACATGCTTAGCAGGGAGAAGTGGACAACAGAGAGATAGGCAGACTTGTATTGGATGGCGCCTGAGCTGTTTGGCCCCTGAGGTTTCTTTCACATGAGTCTCTGTGCTTCTGTGACTCTCTTCATAGTCGAGTAGAAGGCAAAGAAGATAAATATGAAGATGTACATGGTGTGACACAGGAGGAGTCAGGACTAGCTCCTAAGGGTGACCTGTCCTCTCTCTCCTACCTGCCATGGATGTAGTGACCTGGTTTGTGACTCTGCCCCTCACAGGATTCACTTTTGCTGGACTGGGGCTAGTTTCAAAGGCCATCTCGTAGCAGAACCAGAATTTCCAATTTCTCATTTATTCCTTAACCTACCTTGTCCTGAATATTCTTATTTAACCCCCAAGGCTCAGTGTTTGGAGAAAATAACTTCCCCCGATGGGCTTTGCCAACCAAGTTTGGAATTTTCTATCCTCCATAGAGTCCCTTCTTCACTGGGACAGTCTTGGCCCAGGAGATTTTCATGTGACCTCATCCTGGGCTTAGGCATTTCTGCACATGAGGAAGTCAGGCCCATCTTCTCCCTTATTCCTGGCTCCAAGATAAAGACTTACATAGACAGGTTAGATTAGGAACTCTGGCTGATTTGGAAACGCAGGTTATCAATGTGGAGAGCACAAGGTAAGAATGCTCCCTACCTTGTGCCTCACACATGGCTCTGGGAGGAGTATGGGTCTCAGGAGGCCAGGAGGGGAGCAGGAGGTTCAGGAGTAGGGTGGTTCATGGAGATGCTTTGTTGGAAGGGGGACTGAGATGAATCTGATCTATCTAACCCTGGTGGCATGGACTTCTCAGTGCTGATCCCTAGCCTTGGCCAAGCCCCCACATCAAAAGTCTGAGGCCAGGAAAGCCCATGCGAGTCAGAATTCCTAAGTGTGCCTCTGGGGGTACCCACTGAACCAGAGCTTTGCCAGTCTTCGGCAGTCTTCTCTGGGTGGAGCACAGAAGATGAAGAACTGTTATCCAGTATTGGGACCTTCTCAGACTGTGTCTCCCTATACCACATCCGCATGGGCTGTTGTAAAATAGATTAAAGAATTGGCTCAATTCATCATTTCTGTTCAGTCAGCTTGCATTTTAGAGGTGGGTCACATTTTTTTTCAATGTTTCTGTTTGTACAAAAAGAGAAAACCATCCATGAACAACCGTTTTGATAATAGTAATAATAATGCTATTTTCAGCCAGTGTCTTTGAGCACCTAGATTATATCCCAGGTGCATGCAATGGCAATACAGGTGAACAAAACAGTTAATTCCCTCATGGAACTTACATTCTAAGAGGAGAAAAAGAAGATAAAAACACAAAGATACTCTTTAGCACCTTGGATGGTATATATTTGAGGAAGAATAGTCAAGTGAGAATGGTAGGTAGGGAGCAGGGGAGACGGAGGAGCCGCAGGGTGTAATCAGGGAGCTGTAGGTGAAGGGGGCCAGGAAGCCAGCCATGTGGCTATTTTGGGAACAAGCTTGTGAGCATAGGAAATAGCAAAACTTTGGAGGCAGGAGTCTATTCAAGCCACAGCAAGGCCTCCAGTGTGTCTGGGTAGCAATATGATAGTAACGATAATAACAACAAAATCAATGAGGCAGCTAGTATTTTCATTCCTATTTTGCTAATGACTGGCCCACGGTTATACAGTTACTGTGTGGCAGAGCTTATCCCAGAGAGCTTGACTGCAGGGCCTTTTCTCAGTCAGCAAATGGCAGGATGTGGGAAGGAGTTTATGGTATTTGTCAAATGCATTTGGCTTCTTTGACGGGGAGAGAGCTATGAACATGCACAGAGCAGGGGCCTGCTTTTCCTTCTCTTCCTTCTCAAATAATCCGTGAATATGTTACTAGAACCTAATTGATCTTTATGGACACCTAGACACTGTGGTCCTGAGTGAACCCAGAGGGAAGAAGCATCAGAAACAAGAGAAAGAAATAAGTACCCATGACTGAGGATGGAGAGAAGGATTATGTTTTCCTGGAAGCCTCTTCTGGGTCTGTCTCCAGCTGCCTCAGGCGCTGGCCGTGGTGCTGAATGCTGATGCTGGGAAGGCAAGGTGAAGTTGTCTGTGATGGGTGATTTTTGCTAGTGCCGCAGTTAGCTTGCATACGTGCGTGTAATATCAGTAAGGACACACAGCAAAAAGGAGACAGGAAGAAGGTGTGATCCTAGACCTTTCACACTGTCACCTTTTTGCTTTGGTTGTCTAGTTTTCCCACCCAGAAATGTTCAAAACCTGCTTTGAATCATCTTGGACATCACAAAGCTACATTAACTATTTCTCTTTTAAAGTGCAAATTTACATAGAGCTTATTTCCCACAATCTAATTGTTACCTATTCCCATTCCACTATGAGATTCACATTTTCTTGAGGTCACAGAAGTTATGCTCCATTTCTTTTGTGCTTCTTACTGTGTCGTTATGGGTGTATGACCAATTTGCAAAAATCTCAGATTGTTTTTTGAGTCTTGGTGCTTTTCAAAAGCTTCTTATAGTCTTTCCTAGATCTCTTGTTGATCAGAACCATGATAGTCTTTTGTAGGGCTAAAATCTCATGTGTTAAACAATTGATTTTTTAAAAAGATGTAAAATAGCCGTATAGGGGTTAGGCATTATAGATAGAGAAGGGGGTGTGGAAATGTATCTGAATGATGAGGAGGCAAGGGTGGGTAAGAATCAAAGTGACAATATTTGTGTCTCTTAGAAGGGAGGGTAATTGTGTTGCATTTTGTGGATTAATTATGAAAACTATGAATTGCTTTGGCTTGTCCTAAACTGCTGCTCCAGATGACAGCTTGTCAGGTTATGGATGCATAGATTTTGTGCTTGAATTATTGACATTTAGCTATATCCTTTTTTTTTGGGATATAGTTATTTTAGTCCTTTGTCCTGGATATTTGAGTAGAACCAGTAAACATTATTCTTCCTTGGAGGAACCTAGATTGTGCTTTCCTGGAGCCCAAGAGAAAGGAACAGAACAGAAGAAGGGTCACCAATCAGGCCTCTTCCCTAACCACATATGTCCCATGAGGTGATCCTGGTAAAATCCATTGCTATCTTTCTCCAGGTCTTGGCGGCAGCTTTTGTAACTTGGACAACAATAATATATTAAGTAACAAGAAATTTTTTCTCATCTCTGGGAGAAACTTGCCGATGTTTGATGACTGTGGAGATATCACAGAAAAAGCATTAAACTTTCTTTCTTTTTTAGCATTAAACTTTCCAACAAAACTGGGCCCAGTATTAATCATCTGTCATCCAGGAATCTCAGCAAGCAGGAATCAGAGAATAAATTGTGTGTGTTTGGGGGTGGGGAGGTGAGGGTAAGAGTCTGAGAGACAGCTCTCCAGGAGCTAGGAAGGATGAGAGGTGGAAGGAGAGGGAGGAAGGAGTGATCTGGAGATGGGCAAGTGGGAAGGAATGCTGATGAACTGAGAAGGAAAGTGAAAGAAATTAGAGCAGTGGGTGGAGAAGGAATAGGGGCCTCGGAAGGCGAGAATGATCGTTATAATCCGAAGTGAATAATTTTGAACCGTGCAGTGTGGTTGTAGGTAGGCAGGGAGAGGTGTGGGAGAGGAGAGGCCAGAAAGAGAAGGAGGGGCCGAAAGAATGTGGACATTGACTGAGAACAGACAGGGAAAGATCCAGGCAAAGAGGAAATGAATATGCCAGGGTCACAAGAAACCAGGGACTAGATATATGTGACATCCACAGAATGCAGAGACTGCAAGACAAAAGGCAACTGAAGCCATTTTCTGGTCTGTTAAGTCACCCAGAGCAGCACAATGGGCTGGGAAATGATGTCTGCCTGTGATCATTGTTTACTTAGAAAGCTGGCTGACAGGAGATGAAATTAACACAATAGGATGGAAAATTGCTAATAAAACAAAAATCCCTGCCGTTAGATTTTCATAGCCTAATTATTCAGCACGTTACTCACTAATGGCATGAGACATTACCATGCTAATGTGTAGTCTGCATATGTCAGAGGAGGAAGGGTGGGAGGGACTTTGACTCTGTGCAAGAGGAGATATCACGAATCCTCAGATGGAGGACAGTTGAGATGAGTGAAGTCTTGGTGGCCAGGGAACAGGCAACCGTGGACTTTTCTGTGGGCAGGAATTAAAGCCATAGGGTTTGTTTCTCTGCACTAGTCAAAGCACCACAGACCCTTCCAATCCAAGCTGCTCTCCGAGGGCTACCATGTGCCCCTTGTCTTTGAGGATCACATTACTGATGATTAATAAGATTTGAGCACAAATGACAAGAAGCAAAAGCTGTCTCTAAGTGCACTCCATAACTGTGGGAACCTGTCTTTGTTTAAAATTTTGTACTTGGCACCCTCTAATCACTATCTGATTTAAATCATACATGGTTAATTTATTCTTGTCATGGCTTCTATTTGTAAATCTGTTCTTTTATACTAAGACATATTCTAATCATGCTAGACAAAATATAAATGTCCTGGAAAGCATCTTGTACTTTCTTGGAAGCTTCTTATTCTGCCCATCCATGAATCCCTAGATCCAGGAGTTTATCCAGTTCAGGCTAAATGCCATTTCCGTGCTACATGGTGAAAGGCAAAGAAAAACCCAGACCAGCATTTTTCTTACAATACTCATGGGACACAAGGTGGGCGTGCATATATTATGGTTTAGATATGCGGTGTCCCCCAAAAGTTCTTGTTGGAGACCATGCAAAAAAGTTTAGAGGTGAAATGAATGGGTTATAAGAGCTTTAACCTAATCAGTGCATTAACCTGCTGATAGGAATTAACTGGGCGGTGCCTGTAGGCAGGTAGGGCGCGGCTGGAGGAGGCTGGTAAATGGGACTTGCCTTTGTGCAGCTCTCTCTGCTTCCTGATGACCACATCCTGAGCTGCCTTCCTCTGTCACACCCTTGGCCTGAATGTTCTGCCTCACCCCTCGAAGAGCAATGCGGTGGTCAGGTTGGACTGAGGCTTCTGAAATTGTGAGCACCAAATAAACGTTCCCTCATCTACAAATTGTTCTTGTCAGGTCTTTTGGCCACAATGGCAAAAATACCCCCCCCCCAAACAACAACAACAAAACAATTGACTAAAACAGCATATTACAAAGGGAGTATTCAGCCTGGAAGGTGCTGAAAGAGTGTCTTCAGGCAAATCCCATCTCCACGGAGGATGGCCACAGCGGGGCAGCTCTGGAGGAGTAATTCTGCCTTCATCCTTTTGTTTTGTTTTGTTTTTTAAATTTTTCTTTGGTAGTGGTAGAGGGACAGCAGCCTTTATTTTTCTTTGTTTCTTTTTATGCAGTGCTGAGTATTGAACCCGGTGCCTCACCCAGGCTAGGCAAGCGCTCTGCCACTGATCCACAACCCCAGCTGCTCTGCCTTCATTCTTAGACAGTTCTGGAACCACCCAGGCTCATGTCCAAGAGGGGCAGTCTGAGGGTGGAAGGGCTGCATGAGCGTGTGGGTGTCTGTGCCTTTACTTGACCTCTCCGCCCTCAACGGCCGGCTCTGGAAGCTGTAGCTCTCTCCTCCTTTTCTTCTCCTCTGGAAACAAACATCTTTAGTAACAAGAGGCCTACTCCATATTGATCCGGTGGGATCATGGTGATTGGCTCAAGAACTGTCACTTGTCTCTAATCAATTAGGATCTTCAGCATCTTTTTTATAAACATGTTTTTATGAATGCATTATAGTCCCACGAGATAGTGGAGTTCACTTCAACACAAGCATACAGGCATGGAATATGATTTGTTCCATTTCAGTCTTGAAATTTCCTCTCGTCCTCCCCTCCTCCCTCCCTGTTCCCCTTCCTTTGTTCTACTGGTCTTCCTTCAACTTATTTATTATTTTTCAAATTGGTGCTTTATAGATATACATAAAGGCAACATTAGCTGTGGAATATTCACATATTTACAAAGCACATTCTGCATTTTCTCCCTTTTTCCATCCTCCATCCTACCCTCTATCCTCTCTTCCACTGATCTCTCCCTATTTTTGTGGGATCTTCCCCCCTCCCCTTATTTTGCTCTAGTTTTTGCAGATGAGAGAAAACGTTTGACCCTCGACTTTCTGAATCTGGCTTATTTCGCTTAGCATGGTATTCTCCAGTTCCATCCATTTACCAGCAAATGCCATAATTTCGTTCTTTTTTTTTTAATAGCTGAATAAAACTCCACTGGTATATAATACCACATTTTCTTTATCCATTCATCTGTTGATGGGCACCTGAATTGGATCTAAAAGTTGGCTATTGTGACTTGTGCTGCTGTAAACATCGATGTGGCTGTGTCAGTATAGGATGCTGATTTCAGTTCTTTTGGATAAATACCAAGGAGTGGAATGCTCAGCATTCTTCTGACACTTGCTGGAAGTAGCTGAGGTATTTCTTTCTCTGCCTTTGTGTTTCTGTCTCTCTTTCTGAAAGGCTGAACTTCCTGAAAATGTGGGATCAATCTAACTCACTGAGCCAATTTCATAAGCTATCTAGGGGATAATTACCTTAGAATGAAATCAGTGCAAAAAAACAACGACAGAGAGAGGAGAGAGAGAGAGAGAGAGAGAGAGAGAGAGAGAGAGAGAGAAGAAACAGAGACAGAAGAGAGAGAACGTGTGCAGGAGTGAGAGAGAATCTGTTGGTACTGTTGAATCAATTCCTGAATGCAGACATGTTTGAAGGAGCCTGTCTTTGGACTTCTTGGTTACACAGAAGAGCCCATTCTTTTTGTGCTTAAGCTGGTTGGAGTGAAATTTCTGTCACATGCAAATCAAGTAGTCCTGAGTAATACCTTTTCTTTCCCTTATCTCAGCTTTAGAATGCTTAAGGCATTCTTGGCCACCATCAACAGAACATGACTTTCTAATTCTTTACAACTAGCGTGTCCTTTTGGAGCCTGCCATCTGCTTTTGTGGCTGCCAGTGAAGAGACAGGTCAAGCTGCTTGCTGAGCAATACTCAGTGGAGGGAAAGCTGATACTCAGGTCCTTGATCTCCTTTACCTCAAAGTCTTTTTGAAACACACTTTTCTCAGCCTTCCTTCTGTTGCTCTCTGGACTTTTTCCTTCTTGTAAATTGATACCGAGAGTATGAAGCCAAGGGGGAATTTCATAAAAGAACTAGGTTTTCAGGAGGGATTTCAGAGGGAAGATGCAATTAAGCAGGTGGAGCTTGCTTGAGGCATAGCAGTGTCACTGACAGGCGTTAGTGGGCTTGCAGAGCCTCTGTCTGGGAGTAGCCGCCATGTTTCTCTACCTGCTGCCACAACAGTTTCCCTTGTGTGTGTGTGTTTGCGCGCGCGCGTGTGTGTGTGTGTGTGTGTGTGTGTGTGCACGCATGCCTTGGTGGTGATGTTGGGCCAGGAAGTGGGAGTGGTAGTTATTAGGACTAATGACTGCTATTCTGATTTTTCTTTCTGTGGGCACATGATAAAATCGCATTCCCACTCCCTTAGGTAGGTGTGGCTGGATGACTGGCTTTTAGTGAAACGTGAGCTTGTGGTGCATCTTTTTTTTTCATTCCTTCTTTCTTTTTGTTTGTGTGTGGAACTGGGGATCAAATGATTCATCTTCTTTGAGAGCCATTGTGTGGTTTTCTACACTTCATCTAATATTGGCTGAGGATATTCAAGACGGGGACCTTTCATCTTCTCGATTCGCATGTGACAGAAATCTAACTCAAACCAGCTTAAGCACACAAAGAAGGGACTCCTCTGTATAACTAATAAGTCCAAAGACAGGACTTCCTCAAACATGTCTACGTTCAGGAGTTGATTTCAACAGTATCATCATTTTTTTTCCCCCTCTATGAATGAGGAAAAAGCAACCAGTCTGATAATGGATATTAGTGTGAGCAAGAAAGAAGCCATTGTTTTAAGCCACCAATTTTTAGAAAATTTCTGAACTTTATTATTTTTATCACAGTTGTGGATTTGTAGAATTGAGCAGATAGTTCAGCGTTTCCATATATCTTCCCCACTGGCAGTTCCTTTGTTGTTGTTATTATTATTATTATTATTATTATTATTATTATTATTATTATTTGTGGTGCTGAGGATTGAACCAGGGCCTTGTGCATGCAGGGCAAGCACTCTACCAACTGAGCTATATCCCGGCCCAGTTTCTCCTATCATTAACTTTATGCATTAATGTGGTGTATTTGTTACAATTAATGACATTATATCGACACATTATTATTAACTTTTGTTCCTGGACAGTTCTGTGTATTTTTATAAGTAAATGTCATGTATCCATCATTACAGTCCCATGCAGTTCACTAATTTAGAAATACTCTGTGCTTCACCTATTTATCCTTTTTTTATGGTACTGGGGATTACCTCAGGACCCCATGCATGAAAGGCAAGTGTTCTACCACTGAACTGTCTCCTCAGCCCTGGTTTTTTTTTTTTTTTTTAATTTTAATTTTTCAGACAGGATCTCACTAAGTTTCTGAGGCTGGCCTTGAACTTGCAATCCTCTTGCCTCAGTCCCGAGTAGTTGAGATTACAGGCATGCTCCACCACGCCTAGTCTGCTAACCTTTTTAATGTCTGTAGATTTTCCTTTTCCAGAATGTCATCTTGTTGAAATCATATAGAATGTACATAGCCTTTTAAAACTAGCTTCTTTCACTCAGTAATATGCATTTAAGTTTTTTCAAGTGTTTTCATGAGTCAAGAGTTCATTTCTTTTTGTCCTGAACAAAATTCCATTGTGTAGAATATGGTCTGCTTATCCATTCACCTACTGCGGACATCTTGGCTGCTTCCAGCACTTGGCTAATATGAGTAGAGCTGTGGTGAACGTTTGTGT
This sequence comes from Callospermophilus lateralis, assembly GCF_048772815.1. Classification (NCBI taxonomy): domain Eukaryota; kingdom Metazoa; phylum Chordata; class Mammalia; order Rodentia; family Sciuridae; genus Callospermophilus; species Callospermophilus lateralis. The sequence goes on along the minus strand of NC_135305.1, from coordinate 22,433,589 downwards.
GCAGGTTTTATATGGGCCTAAGTTTTCAACTCAGTTGTATAAATACTCAGGAGTGTGATTGCTAGATTTCATGGGAAGACTGTGTTTAATTTTGTAAGAAACTGCCACACTGTCATTCAGAGTGGTCAGACCATTTTGGTTTCCTGATAGTGATGAATGAAGGGTCCTACTATTCTGCATCCTTGTGATATTTGCTTTTCCTTTCTAAATTAGCCATTCTAGTGGGTATGTAGTAGTAGCTCATTGTTTTAATTTGTAATTCTCAGTGACATATGCCATTGAACGCTTTTCATATGCTTACTTGCCATCTGATTAATTTCTTTGGTGACGTGCTTGTTCATTTTCTTATTATTGAATTTTGAGTTTTTTTTTCTTCTTTGGATACAAGACCTTTATCCAATATGTGTTTTGTTAGTATATTCTCCCAGTCTGTGGCTTGTCTTTTCATTTTCTTAGTAGTATTTTTTTGCAGAGAAGAAGTTTTAATTTTAAATAAGTTCAATTTATTAATCTTTTTGAATATTAGACTTTTGGTATTATAGCTGAAACTCATCTTCAAACTCAATGTCCTAGAAAGTTTCTTCTACATTGTCTTCTAGAAGTTTTATAATTTTAAATTTAGGCCTATGATCCATTTTGATTTATTTTTTATTTTTAATTTTTTTTTGGTGAGAAGTAGAAAGTCTGTATTGAGGGAGCCTAGATTCATTTGTTTGCATAGAGATGTCTAATAGTTCCTGTACCATTGTTGAAAACACTGTCATTTCTTCACTGAATTTCCTTTTCTGCTTTGTCAAACATAGGTGGTGTATGTTGTGTGATTCTATTTTGGATTCTTCAATGTTTCATTTCTCTGTTCTTTCTCCAATACTATGCTGTCTTTTGAACCTTCATGTCTTGAAGTCAGGTAACAGTTTTTTTTTTTTTTAAATTTCCTTCTTCAGTATATTTTGGCTATTCTCTGTCTTTTGCTTTTTCATATAAACTTTTTTTTAAATATTTTTTTTTAGTTGTTCATAGGCCTTTATTTTATTCATTTATTTGTATGTGGTGCTGAGAATTGAACCCAGTGCCTCACACATGCAAAGCAAGTGCTCTTGAGCCACTGAGCCCCAGCCCCAGCCCTCATATAAACTTTAGAATCATTTGTTGACATACAGTAAATAACTCACTATGCATCTAGTCCATAGATCCATAGATCAAGTTGGTAGTTTTGACATTTTTTTTTTTTTGGTGGTGCTGGGGATTGAACCCAGGGCCTTGTGCATGCAAGGCAAGCACTCTACAAACTGAGCTATAGCCTTGTTCAGTTTTGGCATCTTAATGAGGTTGAGTCTTCCTATTCATGAACATAGAATTTATATTTATTTATATCTTTGACTCTTTCATGACAGTTGTATAGTTTTCCTCATATAGGAATCATATAGATTTCAAACTTTTTGTTAGATTTATACTTAAATAGTTCAGATTTTGTTACTTATATAGATAATTTTCTGTCTTAAATTTCATATTCTAATTGTTCATTGCAGGCATATAGGAAATCAATTTATTTTTTGGATATTAAACTTGTATCCTGAAAACTTGTTATCAGTGTAAAGTTCCAGGAAGTTTTTTAAAAAGAGATTTTAAACATAAACAACCAAGTCATTTATAGACAAAGAAATTTTATTTTATTCCCTCTATCTGTTTTAATTTTATATCATTTCTTGTCTTATTGCATTATCTAGGACTTCCAGTATGATGGTGAATAGAATGGTGATAGAAGACCTTCTTTCCTTGATCTTGATTTGGGGAAATCATCTACTTTATCATTATTAAATATAATATTAGCTGTTGGAGTTTGTAGAATTTCTATATCAAGAATAGTAAAGATGTTTCCTTCTGTTTCTATTTTGAGGAGGAATTTTAAAAAAATCATGAATAAATTTTATGAAATTTTTTTCTGTATCTATTGATATGAATGTATGTTATATTGTTCTTTTTTAGCTTGTTGATGTCATGGATTGTGTGAACTAATTTTCAAATGTTGAATCAACCTTGCATACCTGGAGTAAATCTCATTTGATCAGGCATATAATTCTTTCCCCATCTTGTTGAATTTGATTTGTCAACATTTTGCTGAAGTTTTTTGTCTCTGTGTTTATGAGTAATATGGTCTGAAGTTTTTCCTTTTCTTTCTTGTAATGTCTTTATCTGTTTCTGGTATCAGGACAATGATGAGCTCATGGAATGAGTTAAGAGATGTCCCCTCTGCTTCAGTTTTCTGGAAGAAATTAAAGAGAATTGGCATCATTTCCTCCTTAAATGCTTAGTAAAATTCACTAATGAAACCATCTGGACCTGGTGTTTTCTTTTGGAAGGCTACTAATTCAATTTCTTCAGTAGATGTAGGCCTGTTCCTGTGATCCATTTCTCCCCATGTGAGTTTTACTAGTTTATATCTGTCAAAGGATTATTCCACTTCATATAAGTTATCAAATTTGTAGACATAGGATTTTTCATAATATTCCTCTATTATGCTTTTAATGCCCATAGAATCCATAGATATGGCTTCTCTTTTTTATTTATTTCATTTTTTTATTATTTTCAGTATTGGAGATTGAACCCAGGGCCTCACACATACTAGGTGAGCACTCTACCACTGTGATACATCCCCAGCCTTTGAAAAACAAACAAACAACAACAACAACAACAACAACAACAAACATTTGAGACAGGGTTTCACTAAATTGCCCAAGGCTGGCCTCAAACTAGCAATTCTGCCTCAGCCTCCCAAGTGGCTGTGATTACAGGTCTGTGCCACTGGGCCCCAATCCTCTTTCATTTCTGGTATTAGTCATTTATAGCTTGAATTTATGTTTATCATTTTAAAAATTTGTTTTGAAAGAACCAGATTTTGGTTTTGTTGATATTTTTGTATTGATTTCCTGTTTTCAATTGTACTGATTTCTGCTCTAATTTTATTATTTCTTTTATTATGCACCTTTAGGTTTCTGTGACTCTCTTTTCTTTAATTCTCTAAGATAGAAGCTTAGATGTCTGATTTTAGATTTTTCTTTTTTTCTCGTATATGCATTTGCTATTACGATTTCCCCTCCAAGCTCTGCTGGCATCCACAAATTTTGATAAGTTGTGTTTTCATTTTTATTTAGTTCAAAGTATTTAAAAACTTGTCTCAGGAAATTTCAGGCAACCTACAGTAGGCACAAAGTGTGATCAAGAAAGAAACCACTGTTGTTTTAAGTCACCAATAATTTTTTTTTGGAGCTGTAGAAAACCCTTCTCTATCCTGCTGGTAAAGGGGAAGAAAGGATGTAGTAAGCCCAACAGTCATGGTTCTCAGTTTTAAGTAACAGAAACCAAATCTGGTTAATTTAGGCAAAATTGAATTTATTAAAATGAATCTGGGGAGGTTCAGAGTATTTTCAGGAGGACCTGCCTGGGTCATAAGTAGCACACCTGGGAACAGTCTTCCAAATCATACAACAAAACTAAGGTGATGAAGGCATTTTGCTGCTGCCACCAGGCACTGCCACTGTTGTGCTTTGTAGACACCAGGAACACTGGATGCTGCCCAGGTTCTTGGAAGTAACTGCTGCCACACAGTCACTCAGAAGAGTGACTGTTCTCCACGGCTGCCTCTTTATAGTCCTTGCTTCCAAACACAAAGGTTTGTATTGGTAACTTCAACACATGACAATATCTGTCCTACCAAGTAACAAAACAATGTAACTAGAAGTTGCTGCTCTGCCAGGTGACCTGGGTTGGAGTCTAGAGTCTCATTGTGGGAGGCTGAGCAAACTCCTTGACCACTGTGAGCTTGCAGGGTGGCGTGAGGATGCGAGATCAGTGCTTTGGGGGTTGTGAAACTCCCCATAAGTCTGTCATTATGTGTTTGCATGCTTAGGTGGGGTCACACAGTACCAACAACCTCACACCAGACAGACTGGGCACTCAATATTGAGAGCAAATAAAGGGTCCACACTTGTCCAGGTTATAGAACTTGACCTCTCAGTACCTGTTTGTATCCCCTACCAGAAGAGAAGCATTTTTCTAGGGGCTTTTGTTTGATTTTTTTAGTGACATAGTCCTACCAATGAGAACAGGCCTAGAAGAGGGATCCTCAATGAATATTTGTTGAATCAGTGAATGAGCAAGTGAATGAATGAATGTCTCTATTGTGTCCTCTGAGATCAGAACATTCCTGGTCTAGACCCTCACTCCTAGGTTCATCGGGGGGTGTCTTCCCCACTTAATTTCACCTTTCTTCAGCTTCAGTGAAGAAAGTTCAAAAAAAGCATCCAGCTATCCAAGCAGTAGCCTCCATCATTGTTCCTCTGGGTCCTGCGATCAGGGCCTGCTGGTGTTCTGAAAGGAAGCTGGCTCCAGTCTCCATGGTATCCCTTTCCGTCCACCACCCAAACATTTCTTTGTTCTTTTAGTTCTGTTTCTCTTCTAGTCGTGGTTATGATCTTCCCTTGCTGAGCTGGACCCTGGTAGAACCAGTCCAAGTGCATCCCTGTCCAGCTCTCTGTGACAGTAATCAGCCCTTAAAAGAACTGCCATTTGACTTATCCCAGTGCCCTCCACAAAAGTCCCATCCAGACCGCAGAGAACACAAGAGGAAGACGGCTGGACCTCGTAAAGACTTCACAAGCCACCTTTCTTCTAAGGCTGCCTCTGCATTTTCTGTTTCCTCTGCCTGCCCAGCATCTCCCCTTGATCTTCAGATAGCTGGCCCCTTCTTGTCATTGGAGGTCTTGGTATAAAATTCACCTCTACCCACAGGTCTCCAAAGTACTCCACTGAAGTAGTCACCCAGGATGTCTCCATCATAAGACCAGATTATAATTAATCTGCCTGTTATCACGATTTCACATACACATTTATCAATTTATTCACCACTTGAGCAGACAAACAGCATCTGGCACATAGTAGGAGCTCAGTAAAAGTAGTCAAATGAATCCAGTTCAAGCCCCACTGGAAAATAAAGCCCAGCAAGTAATATGACCTTAACAAGTCACACAGCTCATTAGTAGAACAGCACAGACTAGGACCTGTGGCCCTTGACTCTTGTCTATATTTTTGCCACTGTCATTTTCACCATTTTTTCATAAAAAGGGTGAACGTTTCTTGGATCCCCAGTATGTGTCAGTCTCTGTGCTGGTTGCTGTAGACATGGCAGCCCTCTTACAATAACCTCCGAGTTGGCAGTGTTCACATTTATATAAATAAGTCCACGGAGTCCTTGGGATGCTGGGTAATTTGCCAGGCATCACACTGCTGTAGAGTCAGGGCTGGGTCTGAACCCAGCTTGGTGTGACTCTCAGTTCTTTGTCCTGCTTCAGCTGCACGACCTCCTTCAGCTACGCTTGCGCTTTGTTAGTGTTTCCGTACAGAAAACCGAAGCGGTGAATAATAGGGGAGTTTGAGGCACTGTGTTGGGCTGACAGAAGGCCTGGGGTAGGGAGGCTCCACAGCTTTCCCTTTGTCCTTCAGATCACGCTATGGAGGTGACATCTGTCTCTTTGTCTCACAAGTGAGGCTCACTGCTCTGAAGTTCTGGAATGTAACTGTCATGCTGGGTAAGTGGCCTCCAAAGGTGTGTCATATGAACGGAAGCTCCGCCTGCCTCCATTCACTTCTCTCCTTGGGAGGACGAGGAAAGTGGGCATGTATGAAATCCGTGCCCAAATGGCTGGAAAATAAAACAGCTCATCAATGATTTACATCTTCCCCGATACAGAATAGAACTTGCAGACCCCGCGGTAGCCGAGGGCACACAGCCCTGGGTTCCCTGCTTCTGTGCACAGCCTGGCTCCTGCTGGGTCTGGCTGGGTCCCTTCTTTTGTTCCCCTGCTCTCCTGCTCTGCCTACCTGGATGACCTCACCTTGGACAGACTCAGCCATCTCTTTCTCCAGGCTGCTGAACATTTCTGGAGAGGCCTCCTAGTTCCCTGGCTCTCCTCCTCCTCTTCCTCACCCAGCCCTCTTCTCTTGCTTCTGCTGGGTCCCCGATGCAGCTCAGTGAGGCTTTGCTGGGCTCTGGTAGCCAGCCCCTTCCTGCCCTTCACTGTTGAAGGAAAAACTGTTTCCGATGCATTCAGAGATGCGCACCCAGGTGTGATGGCATAGAGCAAGCTGCAGGGTCGAGATAGGTGTTTTCACTCCCAGAACTGCTCTGCAGGGAGCAGCCATCGAGGAGATCCCAGAAGGCACCCAGTCTCCATGATCAAAACCTAAAGACCACCTTCTGGATGCAAGCTCTGGCCTCTAGACCCCTGACAGAGGATTCACAAATCCCTACTGTGATCTAAGTACTCTTCTAGGTTCTGGAAAATGGAGACCTAAATCTCCATTTAATCTAAGATCCTGAACTTCCATGTAATATAATGGTTGTCTTCCATGACACACCTTACAGGGGTACACTCCTCCCCAGTCCCCCGTCTGCCTGATGCATGATGGTGGGCCTCTCCTCCAGGACTGTATCGACTTCCTCATTAAGCTCAGTTATATTCTTGGGCTGAAACAACCTCTTGGGGCTCAAGTCAAGCTCGCTGGATTTCTCTTTCTGAGACGGGAAGAACAAAGGGCAAGGCGATAAGGATGCAAAGAGAAAGATACACCTGTTCTACAGAAACCCTCAAAGCAGCTTTTGTAGCAAACCAAACATTAAAAGTAATTTTGGTTGAGCTGAGATCTCCCCGAACTCTAAAGCACAGGTGTAGGGAGATGAGAGGGAAGAATTATCTTGAAGATACAGTAATAAGCTAATACAGTGCGCATGACAACTTAGGGACCGAGAATTCATAAATATATTCATGTTCTCTTCCCGGTAAGATTGATTAAATACCCGAGCACAAAGTTACAGTCAAAGAGATTGAAAGAGCAAGAGAGAGAAATGGGGTGCGAGCTGCAGAAGTTCTGGTAAAACATATCAACTCTAGACAAAGAATACTTCATCAAACACATAAACAGCCACTGCCTGGTATGTTAGAATCTGGAAGGATCATAAATTAACCTGCCAAGGAACTTTGCAAAAGGTCATATTTAACATTAATCAGGCTCTGGCAGTGTGTATTTTCATGGCTGGAAGTGAGACGGGGGAAAGACTGCTTTCTTTGCAGCGCATTTTCAAAATCACTTCCTAATTATTCAGCAGGAGAGGGGGAAAAAACATTTCTAACTGAGTTAGAGATGGAGAATTGATTTCTTCAACCCCTTGAATGTGGGTGCAGAGGACACAAATGGAAAGGGACATTTGCTTTCATGTTGAGTCTATTTTCCTTTTGACAGCACAGAGGTCTGATTTGGCAAAGTGCTTGTGAAAGGTGCATAGTGGGAGGGGCTCAGGAGGAAGGTCACTGTCAGCAGAAAGTTGAAATCAGGGGCTGGGGATGTGGCTCAAGTGGTAGCGCTCTCGCCTGGCATGTGCAGGGGTGTTGGGTTCAATCCTCAGCATCACATAAAAATAAAAGAAACCGAAAACTAAAAAATAAATATTAAAAAAATTCTCTCTTAAAAAAAAAAAAAGTTGAAAGCAGAGGAAAACGAACAGTTAGTGGCCAGTTTGGAAGATAGATCTGCTTCCATTTAGACTATGGGACTAGAGCTAAGGTTTATTTATTATTATTATTTATTTATTTATTTAAAAAAATTTTCTTTTCTAGTTGTAGTTGGACACAACACCTTTATTTCACTTGTTTATTTATTTTTTATTAGTTGCTCATGACAATATAATGATCTTGACATATCATACATTTGATTCAAATGGGGTATGAATTCTCATTTTTCCACGTGTACAGGTTGCAGGATCACATTTGTAGGTGGTGCTGAGGATCGAGCCCAGGGTCTCGCACATGCGAGGCGGGTGCTCTACATCTAAGCCACAACCCCAACCCCTAGAGCTAAGGTTTATAACTTGGAGTCATTTAGGAGACACTGGACTGGCCACTCCTAGGACTTGGTTTCGTCATCCAGCGAATGGTGTGATGCCACTTGTCTAAAGAACGCTTGAAACCGTCTAACTAGGATCCTGGGTTTTGCATTTCTTCTCTCAGAATGCTCATTTTCTTGACCTGACTTTTTCTGTGTTTATTGCTGTTTCCTCCAGCTTCTTTATCTGATCCTTTCTTATCAACTGCCTGTCCCAATTGAAGAGTGTAACTTGCCCCAAGGCAGATCTGTGCTAACATGTGCATTTCTTAGCAAATATTTATTAAGCCCTCGCTGTGTGGTCAGGCTCGGTTGCAGTTGCTAAGATTGCAGCTGTGAACGAAGCTGACGGACCCACCTGCCTCCTAACACATCGAGGTGAAGAATGGTGTGGGAGGGTGTCAGTTTGGGGAATGCCAAGGTGGTTACAGTTTTAAACACAGTGGTCAGCGTGCCCTCACCAAGCACCTGGCATTTAAACAAAGCCTTGCAGGAGCTGATGGAACAGTGACTCGGGTACCTGAGGGATAGAGCCTTCCAGGCAAGAGAGTGGCAAATGCAAAGGCCCTGAGTTGGAGCATTTGTGGCATATTTGAGGCTGACATGGCCAGTGAGTATGTGTGGTGAGGAGCAGAGCCGAAGAGGACCCTTGGGAAGTTTTCCTAGGAGAGAACCAGAGTGGTTGGAGGACTTGGAGCAGAAGAGACAGAAGAGACAAGTTGACCTAAAGATTGATTTACAAATGACCACTGTTTTGTTCAGCTGGGCTCTAAGAGAAGAGAAAGGAGTTCAGCCTGTAAACTCTCAGGTGCCAGGGGAAGCTGTGGGTGACTAAGTGCTCGCCTGAAGTGTGCCCTCCTTGGTTTCCAAAGTCCTTGTCAGCAGTGATCAACAAGGCACGGGCCAGATGCTGCAGGACAATAAGACATTGGTCGTGGGCCAGACTGAGACCTTTGGGCAGCCACAGGCAGAGATAGGGAACATATGGGGACTCTGGATGGAAAGGAGATCTCTCAGAGAGTGAGGCTGAGAAGCTGAGATCGTTCATGATCCTTGTAGTATCCACTGTCCCTTTCCTTGTTAACAAAACTCCGGCTTTATCAGGCATTGTCCAGATTTCTTTGCAACCAGGGGCATCTAATTATAAGCAAAAATCATAGAATAGGGCTTCCAGAAAATCTTTTTAAAAGGGCTGACAGTACTCAAAGGAATGTCCCATCGTCCCCTCCCTCTCCATTTCATCCTGAAGGTCGGAGCCTCAGCTGTTATCTCGGGACCTTGAGGATGAAAGTGAAGAGCTTAGGATGGCAGAAAAATAAGGGTCTGGGTTCATGGGGCCCCCTTTACCAATGCTATTTTGTTTACATTTGGTTTTATTTATGAGAAGGTACAACCCTAATTTCTTTAAGCCACCATTTATCTTAGAGGCATGAAATTTCTGATTGAGAAAGTGATTTAGCTTTAAAGGCTGTTTTAACCACCTGAATGTGACCACTGATCTAGAATTGAAAGAGCTGAGTTTGACTCTTCTCTAAATTCTCTGAATGATTTTGGCTAAATTATGGAATAATAATAATAATAATAATAATAATAGCATTAATTGTATGATTACTGCAAATGCTTAAAAATTTAAATGTATTTTTATTTTTAAACAACACATAGTAATTATACATATTTATGGGGTGCAGCATGACATTACAATACATGTTCAAAATGTATAATGATCCAATCATGGTAATTGGCATATCTATCACCTGAGACATGTTTGATTTCTTTGGGTTGGGAACACCGAAAGTCCTCTCTACTAGCTGTTTTGAAATATTCAATTAATTGTTGTCAACCATAGTTATCCTCCTGTGCTGTACAACATTAGAAGTTATTCTTTATATCCAGTTGCCACCTTATCTCCACCGTCCCTTGTACCCTCCCTGGCTCAAGCAGGTGTTAAGTGCTTTATTTACTTTGCAATCTCATGTAAGCCTTATAAACCACCAATTATAGGGGATAGGTTATATATACAGACAGACAGACAGACACACACACACACACACACACACACCTTAGAGATGAGAAAATAAACTCCTGGGGATTAAGTCCAAGGTTATAGAGTAAGGAAATTGTAGAGCAGGAGCAACAACCAAGTTCAGGCTGATCCCGAGCCCTTGTTCTTTGCGGCTCTGTCGTCCTTTGGACCTCAGTTTCCTCTGTGCAGTGGGTGGTAGGGCTGGATGGTCTCTGAACTCCTATTTCAGCTCTGAAACTCTGGAATTCGTGGTCCTTTTAATGCCATCCTACCTGTTGGACCTTGACTTTGACATAACTCCCTCTTGCTCATTCCCGGACCTTCCTGACGATTGCCTTTGTCAAAGACACTGTAAGAGGACCCTGGTCTCTCCCTCCATCTGGAGAGGAGCAGATCCGTTAGCTGGAGGCAGAGCCCAGCCAGGAGTGCTGCGGTGGGTGTCGAGGCAGTTCTGCGGGCTGCCCGCCCCAGCCTGCTCCCGCCGGCTGGAGAACCTTCTGTCAGCCACTGAGATGACTCACTGGGGGAGCCGCCTCTCCACACAGCCAATCTGTCTCTTCAATGATCAAGGAGGGACGTGTGGTGGGAACCCTGGCACAAGCCTCCCAGGTGATAAAACTTCCCCAGGGCACTCTGGAGAGGTGGGCTGCTGCCGACGGGCACTGTGCTGTATAAATACATTTACGGGCTGGAGCTGCTCCGTGGCCCTCTGGGCCCGTTTCCTGAGCCTGGCGGCAGGAGGGGGTCTTCCTCCACATGGTTGACAGGGCCGTGGGGAAAGCTAAGCAGACCTTGATTTCTCTCCTTGTGTTGGCACATTTAACTAATGAGCAGAAGGAACGGGTCTAGAGAGGCACTGAAACTGGGGACCACAGGTGGTTTCAGAGTGAAAAATTCTTGTTCTTCTTGCAGTACAGAAATTTTCTTGGTCAGGACCTTCCTAGGGTAGGCGGAGACCCCCCCTGGGGACTTGCCTGGGCCAGGGTGATGCTGTTTGCTGCAGGAAAGAAGACTTCTCGCTTTGCAGGGTCCTGCCTGTCACTCTGGCTCTCCTGGGGGTGGGGACTAGGTAGAGAGGATGGGTGTCAGCTGGGGGTGCTGACTGGGGCACACACACAGTGGGCAGCAACTTCACTCTTGTGAGTGCAGGACCAGCCCCTTTGATTAAACTGGGGGATTCTGGGCTGGGGTTGTGGCTCAGTGGGAGAGCACTTGCCTCACGCATGAGGCACTGGGTTCGATCCTCAGCACCACATAAAAATAAATAAAGAAAATAAAGGTATTGTGTCCATCTACAACTAAATTTCTTTTTTTTAAACTGGGGGATTCTGAAGTTCTTTGTGGAGGAAGCACAGGGGCCACATAACTCTTAGTGTCACAAAGGGAGGATGAGGTAGGTCCCTTAGCAGTGAGCACCGAGGGGAACATGTGCTGTCACAGAACGTGGTAACCCAGGTGGCTTATAAACAGCTAATTTCTCACAGTACTGGAGGCCGGAATTTCAAGGTCAGGGTGCCATCATGGGTGGCCTCTGTTGAGGGTCCTCTTCTTGGCAGACTGCCAACTTCTCATTGTCTACTCACATGGCAGAGAACAGGGAGCAGAAGCAAACTGTCTCCTGCCTCTTACAAGGGCACTAATCCTATTCACGAGGGCTCCACCCTTGTGACCTCATCTAACTCTAATCACCTCCCAAAGGCCTACCTCCTAGTACTGTCACAGTATGGGTGGGTAGGGGTTCAATAGATAGATTTCGGAAGGACACAAACATTGAGTTTGCAACAGGCACTTCATCAGGTGAGGATATTGAAGTGTTTCAGGGTCATTGTGGCTGGGAGATGCCATTCAGCCTAGAGGAGGCAGAGGGGTCAGTGTCTGGTGCTGACAGTGGCCAACAGGGTCTGTGTGGATCTCCTTTGGGGCTGAGGGTGGTGCTCTCTTATGATTGCCCCGTGACTGGTCTGGAGTCCTTTCTCACGAGTGGGCCTGCGGCTTCCAATTCTTTGCAGGAGATTAATTGGAGGCCTCTCTCTTTGCAGGGTGGGCTCTTGGAAGAGGCTTGCTGATGTGAGCGAATACAGCTCTCGGCAAATTGACATGAACAGCTGGGAGGGAGCTGCTGCTTGGCAGGAGGGGCCGTGGTTTTGTTCTTCTGTTTCAAGATGAGCAGCCCTGTCATCCTTCTGTTTGGTATCCTGGGGAGGAAGAATTTCAGGCACCGAGACATATTAGCCTGCAGAATCCTGCTCTCTAAGAGAAGTAGCACTGACTGCAGGTTTTGAGTCATTACAAGAGGATTGGAGCCATCTCTGGAGATGACTTGGAGATGCACTGTCCTGCGCCAGCCTCCCTGGAGACGAGGCACCTGACCCACTAAGCTGTCTCTTTCTCGATTTTCTACAACTTGTCAGTTTGGCATCAAGAGGAAAGAAGCCAGACAGCTAGAGATTCCCTGAGCTGCAGCCCCTGGAATAGTTGTTGCTGAGATCAGGGCCCCTTCATTTACAATTTTCATGCATTTGGCCTTTTGACTTTTTCTATTCACCTTTGGCTCCAAGGACGGCTGGTGTGCAAAGCCACTGGGTTGTCATCCCTGGGTGGGAAGGGGGTGGGGGGGATTTTCTATTAGCTTGTGCTGGAGGCACTTGGAAAGGGAAGGATTTGCTGCAAATGCAAGCCAGGCTCAGATTTCTTCTAGCTCAGAGATTCAATGGAGGGAGGTGGATTATAATTGGGGACTTGGTGTGTACCTATGGAGCACAACTGTGAGGATGTGGAGATTATTGAGGGAGCAAGTTGGCCTGAGTCCAAGAGGCAGGGAATGAGTTTCTAATGCTGAGGGCAAACCAGGCAAGTCCTTCTGCCTGCCCCACTCCCAACCAGTCGTAGCAACATCGTGCAAGCCACCCCTAATGGAAATGGGCTCGAGTTGGGGCCCTGCTCTGTGTAAAGCAAAACTTGCAGTGCTTTACTACTAATGCCCCGGGCTAACATAGAGCATGGAAGTTGGACTTTCCCCAGTTTTCCACTAAACAACAGAGAAAGAAGTTATCTTGATAATCATGTTTGCAACATTCTTATTTTGCAGAGAAGGAAAGCGAGTCACAGTGGACATAATAGTAATAATAACAGCAGGAACAAATGCCTTTTTGTTGCTGACTGCGTACCCTGTACTGTTCTAAGTGCCTCCTCATTTTATCCTCACGAAATCCTCCCAATGGTCATTGTATTATCTCCCTTTTATAAATGAGGAAACGGAGGCAACAGAGGTGAAGAAACTTGCTCAATGATGAAATGAAACCCAAAGCCAAGCAAGCCTGCTTCTGCTTCTGCTGTCCAGACTCAACCACTACACTGTCACCTGGTGGTTGGTTGAGTCAGGACTCTCATCTTTCCAAGTCTCCATCCATCCATCCTTCTGGACCCACACCATCCAATATGGTAGCCATTAGCCAACCATCTATGGCAATTAAGCAGTTACAATGAGGCTCGTCCAAGTGCAGATATGTTGTAAGTAGAAAATACACTCAGGGTTTCAAAAGACCTAGTTTTAAAAAAAGGGCCTTTGACATGTCCTTAATATTTTTTATATTGATTATATGTAGAAATGATAATTTATATATATACAAATATAAATATATTTGTACTGGGGATTAAACTCAGGGGCAATCAACCAAAATAAGGGCTCTTTATTTTGTATTTTATTTAGAGACTGGTCTCACTGAGTTGCTTATTGCCTCACTATTGCTCAGGCTAGCTTTGAACTTGTAATCCTCCTGCCTCAGCCTCCAGAGCCGCTGGGATTGTAGGCATGCACCACTGCACCCAGATAATTTATTGGATATATCCATTTAAATAAAAACATTATTATAATTAACGTCACCTGTTTCTTCTTCCTAATGTTATATAACCCACCAGAAACTTGAAGGTCATACATGTGGCTTGCATCCTGGCTCATGTGAGATCTAATATCACACGTGCGACTTGCATTTGTGGATGGAGCTGTTCTGAGCAAAGCAAAATTGGAGCATCACAGTGATGTTGGGGCTACATCTCAGCTCCAGCCCCAGGGACTGCAGTGCCTTGGGCAGAGGGCACCCTCTGCTTGGCCCTGTCTGCAATTATGATTCATCTCCCTCCCCTCTTGAGGGACCAGAAGGTCCCTGCTGACATGAGGATGACATCATCAGAATAACAATCCATCAAACTCTTTGGGGCTGGGGAGGCTTCATGAATGGGCCTCAGGCCCAGAGATCCATATTTGAAAGCAGGCTTTATTCCATGTTAGCTGTGCTGCTTTCCTGGAGAATGGGGCAATAATCCATGCACCACAGAGCTGTGGGTATGCATGAAGCATCATATCTACAGCACTCAGAGCAGAGTAGGTCTCACTGAAGATGGCGGTTTTCTGATTTCTACCCTCTGTGTAGAAGGGATGGCTCCTCTACAGTTGCACAATATCACATGCTAGTGACCAAATTCAAAATTAGAGAAAACTTCAGGGCAAAGAACCTGGCTGCTTTTGCATTTCCTGATTTCCTATGGGAACTTCAGACAAATCTGAGCCTCAGGTTCCTCTCTCCAGGAAGGTGAGGGGATTCAGACTCTCCTGCCTAGTGATGGTGGGAACCCAGGTGCTGATTGGTAATGTTAGGTGAGCAGAAGACTGCATGGGGCCAGCTTCTGGGTCCTTATCTCCCCTCCTGTCTGTCCCCTGCTCATGCAGCTCCACTGGCTCCACCACTAGCAAAAGCCTGGGTCAGATGCACGGTGTGAATCTGGCACTAGGAACACTCCAGCCACTCTGGCAATGAGAGTGGCCAGGGTGAGTCATACCCGACAGGTCTGCCCAGGGAAAGTGGAAAGATGTCTATAGCAGCACGCTCCCCGGCTGCCATTTGGAATGTGCATGTGTGGATCCAGGGTGCTTCCTGCCCTTTTGTATTACTAATTTATTTTTTAAATTGACAGATAAAATTTTGTGTAATTTGAGGTATCTTATATTGTGTGATGATTATGCATGACCTCACATAGGGATCATTTTTGGGGTGAGAAGCTCCATCTTCCTTCCAGTTCTCTAGGTTATGCATCTAGAACCCCCACTGTGTGTGGGGTGAAGTCATGGAAAGGGCATGTGGAAATGCACTTCCATACATTCAAATCCTGAGCCTAAGCTGGTTAGGCACAGGACCATGGACAAGTCATCCAGGCTCTGTGAGCCTGTCTCTTACTTTTACAGGGAAATAATGCCCAGGTCACAGAATAGTTGTAAGAGACATGGCACAATGCATAAAAAGTGCAGATTAAGAGTGTGCATGGTGGATGGTCATTAGTGGCCACTGCTAACACAGAGCCGGTCTGATGCTGCATGCTGTTAGGAGCTCTGAGTTTGTCCATAAGATCACGGCTAGCAGTCGTCTGTGGAAGGCAAGGTGGAATGCTGAGCACTTGCTACCCTCTCCCCTTCCCCAGGTCATACCCTTCTCTCAGCACCATCCATGTGATGGTCCAAATATAAACACAAGCCTGGCAGGCAGAATCATTTCCCTTTCAAAAGTCTATAGGTAAAAATTAGCAAGTATAAGTACAATTTGGGACTAATTTTAGTCCCTACATGGTTTTGAGCAAATAAATGAGTCACAATATGCCCTTGGCCAATCCACGCATTCCCGTGGGGCTTCTGCTTCCTCTTTAATAAAATGGAATGAGTAATCCTTACCTCTCCTTCATTTTACAAGCATGTAACAACGATGAATCCAGTAATGGCTGAAGAATCCTTTGAGGTCCTTGGAGAAACAGTTGCTATATAAATGCAAAGTATGATGTCCATTTCTATTACATTGTAATTTGCAAATAAATATATAAGCCTACAGCACATCCATGTCAATGTCTGCCTGGCCAGCTATCTGCCATGCATATTATTTATTATTTTTTTTTAGTGGAATGATCATCTTCATATATTATTCCTTGAAAGCAGAACTCCAGATCTGTAACTTGTGAGGTTATCATTATTGTTAGTTTTCTTTTTGGATGCCCAGAGCATGCATCTGTTCTGCCTCATTGCAGCTGCTGGAATTTCTGACGGAGCCATCATTGGTGATGTGTGCATGGCGGTATTTCCCAGCATCATCAAGGACCTAGATCCAGACCAATGAGTGTTTCTTGCACTGTCCTTGCCATTCCCTTCTCCTGACTCTTAATTGAGTTGTTCAGAAGAGAGGTCCTGCCATTCATTTGAAAAATAGCCTGATTGTCCTTTCCTAAAAACTTTTAACGAAGTTGCTCCCTGATTCCAAGGACAGTGGAGCATACTTTGATTCCTGCAGTACTTTCGAGGCCCTTGGGTGGTATCTTATTTCACTACTTAGGCCATGATAATTGAGTCCAAAGATGTGTGAGGCTGTAATTTCCTACTCATGGTTCTGAAGCTTCAAGCTTATGCTTAGGTGAATCATGACTCTTAGGGCTATGTTTTCTTCCTTTTTAATAAAAATACACAGAAATTGGGTCCATGGGGGGAAGTGAGTATTGATCCTGAGTTGAAGGAAAGACATTTCTATGTTGAGAAGCCTCCTGTGCCTTGTACTCAAATGTAGACAGTTGGGGTCCCCTGGGTTCATGTCTCCCTGGATCACCCGAATTCATTGCGTATCGACCCTTCTCCAAGAAGCTTTGTAAGAGTTGATTTGTGCTCATGAAATCCTCAAGCACGGAAGAGTTGAACTTCTGAATTTTTTTCCCTTTACAGAAATCAACAAGGAAATTTGAGTTTGGTGTTCTCCTGAAAGGCTTGGACCCCGTGGGTCCTGTTACTCAGCCCACTGTCTGATAATTTTGACTAAATGTTAGCCTACCTAGGGTGCACCATTGGCCAGTCAGGATCAAATCTCCCTTACTGAAGCCTCTTCCCTGCTGCCCTTAAAATACAATGTGGGTTCTTCCTAAGCTTTCCCTCCTTCTTGCTCAAACCAGTCTCCTCCAGAGAATCCATGGGTCTTGCTACCAAAGCTTTTTTTTCTTCCTTTCCCTGCCAGATCTCCTTCTTCAGCTCTGGACCCCTCCTAGTTTGTTGTATGTCTCCGCCATATGCCCTGTAGGTGTCTTAGACTAAATGTTACAGTCAGACTCTTTCTCTTTCCTTCACATCCACTTCCTACGTTCATTGACTTGGTGTGTGGAGCTAGTGAAGAGGCTGAACTGGAAACCTGGGACTCATGTGTATTGCTCCCTTTCCCCACCCAGGTATGAAGTCAGGCATGTCGGTGTGTCTCAGGTCCTCTTTTCCGTCCTCTCCACTGCTCTTGGAAGAGTTCAGCTCTTGGAACATTTCCTCCAACTGTGGCAATAACCACTGCCCCTTTTCAGATTGCACGGCCACCCCCTCTCCTCCTCAGTATGCCCGTCTAGAACTTCTTAGAACTTCTGATCATGTACCTTAGCAGTTCCACATGGTTCCCTCAGTGTCCTGGGTTTTATTGCCTATCTTTCCAACTTGACCATGAGATTCCTGAGGGCAGGGACCCCGAGTTATGCTTCTTGCACAACTCAGATGTCAGTACAGAATGAGCACTTACAGGCTCAATAATCCCAGGGATTAACACACCTGGGGTGCTGGTTCCCTGTACATCCACCCTCACCTTAACCTCGCTGTCAAACATCAAATAGAAGCAGGATTCTAGTTGATAGGCGTGTGAACAATTCAGCTCTGCGTGGTGAAAACAGTATTTATTCTCTGACTTTCTTCCTCCTCCAATCTCATGAAGTCTTCTTGTGAAAGAAGCTGTGCTTTCGAGTTTAGCAGTAATGGAGTATTGTTTTCTAGAACAGGTTTTTCTTTTCACCAGCTCTGGCCCTTGGGATTCTCATCTCTAAGATGAAGGGTTTGGGCTAGATGATATTTCAGGCTACGTACTTTAAAAATTCTGGGATTGGCCTGTAACCAATTGGTTTCAGGGAGACCCAGGTGGAGCATTTGCTGGATAATGGCCCTGAGCACTTGCTATTGGCAGAGTACCTTCTCTTACGAGGGGGTAATTCACATTGCCTTTTCTTAGCCAATTCCCCACTCTATTTTCAGTCTATAATTTGAGCCAGAGAGACGGCACACCACAGTCAGGCACGGAGCTGAGAGGCCCAGCCCTCCCTACCCTCCACTTTGCCACGCGGGCTGGTTTTCTTTGCTCTTACCTCCTTGTGTCATTGACAGGGGTCTTCTGGGGGACTCCTTGGTGCTCATCCTTCCATCCTCATTCCCCTAGACTCTTGGGAAACTCGCTACCTCATTTTGTAATTTCATAGCCCCACTCATTGTGCTAGGTGATGATCCTTTCCGAAAGTTGACTTTGATAACTTTCTTTGGATTGGTCTCACACAGTACATTTTTTACTTTTGGATCTATCTATGTGCTTGTTTTCAAAATGGGTTTCTTGTAGGCAATGTGTAGTTTGACCTTGTTGTTGTCTAGTTGTTAAACTCTTTTAGTTTGTGTTTAGACCACTTGCCTGTCTGCCTGCCTGTCTGCCTGTCTGTCTATCTATCTATCTATCTATCTATCTATCTATCTATCTATCTATCTATATTAGTTGTAGATGGACACAGTGCCTTTATTTTATTTATTAGTTTTTATGTGGTGTGAGGATTGAACCCAGTGCCTTGCATGTGCAAGGCAAGCTCTCTACCACTGAGCCACAACCCAGCCCTAGACCACTTGTTTTTCCATGTAATTGTTGAAATGCCAGGGTTTAGGTCCACCATTTTATTATTATTTTTTATTCATTCTCTTTTAGCTTTGTTCCTACTTTATTTTTCCTGCTTTATTTTGATTTACTTGGGTATTTATTGTAGTACTCCATGTCAATTAATTATTGACATTTTTTCTTTATCTTTAAAGTTTTTCATGGTTGTTCTAGGAATTTTATACACACACACATTTTAGGATTTAGATTTCACTACATCAAGTAAAATGCAGAGACTGTTCAAACATATGAATTCCTTTACCCTTTCCATTTTATGACTGTTGTTATATATATTACATCTACCTACAAATGTATGGCACCCACCTATATTGGAAACTCCACCAGACAACACTGTAATATTTGGTTTCAATATATCCTCAGATATGTCTTTTTGTAATGTATATTTCTTTAGGGTAAATATCAAGGAGAATCCTGTTGGATCATAGATGATGTGCATTTTAAAATTTGAGTAGACATTGTTCCCAGAGTGACTGCCGATTTATGCTTCTAGAATCTTTTTTTTGCTGGGGATGTGGCTCAAGCGGTAGCGCGCTCGCCTGGCATGCGTGCGGCCCGGGTTCGATCCTCAGCACCACATACAAACAAAGATGTTGTGTCCGCTGAAAACTAAAAAATAAATATTAAAAATTCTCTCTCTCTCTCCCCCTCTCTCTCTCTCTCACTCTCTCTTTAAAAAAAAAAAAAAAAAAAAAAAGATAGAATCTTTTTTTTTTTTTTAAACCCAAACTTCTAAGATCCAGAATTTTGATAAATCTGTCTTGACTCTGTTGAACAGAATTTCCCTCCAGGCTGCTATAAGACCACTGTGCAGCTATGGATTGACTGTCATTGGGTCAGGTGACCATCCCTGTTCCAATCATGCACAGATGGGGAGAGGAGGTCAGGGGGGATGAATCTCTATTGCTAAGACGGCTGTTTAGCAGGATCCCAAGCAGGTCTGAGCCAGTTTTCCTTAGAAGTGGCTCAACAAGTGTCCAATTTCAAAGAACTTTTACATATAAAGTTTAAATACATTACCTGGGTTACCTGCTATATCTATTTCATATGTTTCCTGGGAAGTTCAAATGAGAGTAATATGACAGTATTTTGGAAAGACGAATGGCATAATGGCATTATTATTGTCATTTAAAAATATTTTTGAACTGAGTCTGATAGCTATGTAAGAAAATTTTTCTTTTCTTTTCTTTCTTTCTTTCTTTTTAAAAATTGAACCCAGGGGAGTTTTTCCACTGAACCACAGCCTTTTTCACTTTTTAAAATTTTGAGATAGGGTCTCATTAAGTTGCTTAGAGTCTCACTAAGTTGCAGAGGCTGCCTTTGAATATGCGACCCTCCTGCCTCAGCCTCACAAGCCACTGGGATTATAGGCATGTGCCCTTGGGCTTGGCTTAGACACATTTCTATCTGGTGATAAAGATGGGGGAAAGAACTGGCCAGTATTCACCAGGGAGTGAGCATCATTTGAAACTCAGAGAATGGGATGCTACTTAGGTTTTGACTCATGGAGGGCCCTGGATAAAGACTTTGGCAAAAAGCTTATTTTATTTTTTATTTTTTGCCATTTATTCAAGCATTTTTTTAAAAAAAATATCTTTTAGTTGTTGAGGGATCTTTGTTTTATTCATTTATTTATATGTATTGCTTAGAATTGAACCCAGTGCCTCACACATGCTAGACATCTTTTAAATAATTGAGCACTTACTGTGTTCTTGATCTTTCGTCTTTAGGCCTGCATTAGTCAGCTAGGGTCACATAACAAAAGGCCAGGCACTGGGCGGCTAAACAACAGACCTTTGTTTCTTACCGTTCTGGAGGCTTCATCCAAGATCCAGGTGCTGGCCAATTCAGCTTCTGGTGAGAGTCATCTTCTGGGCTTGCAAACATCAGCTTCTCACCATGTCCTCCTCCTTATTTTGTAACCCATTTAACCGTAATCACCTCCTTATTTCAAAGATAGCCAGACTGGGACTTCAACATACAGCTTTTGGGAACATTTCTGTCCATAGCAGGTCCTTTGCACCAAGAGTTCTAATTGGAAAGCTCTTCCCGTGTTCTCCCAGGGGAAGTGTGTGTGTGTGTGTGTGTGTGTGTGTGTGTGTGTGTGTATATTGTGAGAGATTCCTATGTTTACACCTGTTCAGTTGTCACCTGTTCAGAGGGGCTTTCCGTAACCACCCACTCCAAAGTTACCACACAGCCTCCTCTGTCACATCCCCTTTTGTAAATGACATTCAACACAGTGCGTGCACTTCCTGAGATGTTGAGGAACTTGCTTGAGTCTAGGCAGTCTGCTATCTGTCTCTGTCCCCTCCAAAGCACAGAGGCTCCAGAGAAGCAGGGCCTCACGCTCCTCTGTCTGGAGAGTACACAGCAGCGCTTGGCCCATGTCTGTCCTAGGGGCTTGTTGAAAAGTAATTGGGTGAATGCCAGATGATTGACAGACCCAGTGACTTCCCCTCGGGAGGTGGGGGGTGGGGGGAGGCCGATGTGTAGAGGGGGCTGGGATCCCACACCTGAGGGGAGGGAGCACCCGACTTGGGGCTGTGAGTGGGGGGGCGACTTCACCGAGTAGGTGCTCCCTGAGTCGCATCTCGCATGACCCAGAAGAGCCAGGGGGAGGGATGGTGATGTTCTGTGGAGGAGGAGGGAGTGGTGGAGGGAGCCTGGGAGTGGTTCAGCCTGGGCCGAGGACTGCAGGACCAGAAGGGAGCCCGGCCAACCTGAGGCATCAGAGTTCCGTGCTGGAGGGTGAGTTTGTCCTAGGAGAGGGGAGGACCCACCCATGGAGGGCAGGCTGGCAGGGAGATGCGCCGTGCTTGCTGTGGGTGCTGCGGTCTGTGTTCCCTGCTTCCCCGTCTCTTGGACGTCACAGGATATGTCCATTCCTTACAGCCCCCTAGGCAACGCAGATCCTTAGACAGATAAATAGTTTTTAATATTCAAATGGTTTTTATGTCTTCATAGTGTTCACTCCACGACTGGGTATCGGGGCTCAGTGTTGCCAATTCAGTGACTTCATTTGGTCAAGAACCACCCAAGTCTAACCTGGGCATCCCGAGTGGCAGGTATCTCCTTTTGGGGTGTGGGAGGGACCCTGGGGTAGAGGAGCAGTGGCCCATTGCCGACTGGCTTCCCAAGAGGGTGGGGAAAGAGCTCTGGCCATGTCACCACGTGGGTGAATCGTCATACTGGAGAGATCAAAGAGAAAAAGAATTCATGCTGAGTTTCTTGGCTACGCTCTGAGCAGGTCTCTCCTTACCTAGCACCAGAAGAACAGGGCCTTCTTCCTTGGAGACCTACAGTGCATCACCAGGTGGCCCTTGGATGCTCTTTGGCCAGCCTCTGTATTTGGTGCCACATCTGGGCCCCACCTTCAGCCAGGATGCTGGGGTGGCTCTCACCTGGGTTCCTTGCTAGGTCAGGAGAGACAATCTGTAGAGAAACCATCTGCCCGGGATCCTGGGACTAGCAGTGAACTGGCATACGTAATGACCACCATATCTTAGCCTGACCTGGCTCTGTGGGGAGTGTCTGCGAGCCAGCCGTAAACGAAAGGCTCCTCAGAACAGCAATGGCCTGACAATGTGGGTGGCTTTGGTATTGGCTTGTGCTCACGCCACAGAGCCAGTAACCTCCACTGGTGTTCCAGGTCACGAGGTCATTCATTTTCCTCTTTAGCCCCTGGAGTAGTAGTTCTCAATTTTGACAGTTTGTTGACAATATTTTGGGATCTTTGGGGAAATTAAAAAAAAAAAAAATCTTGGATGCTCAAGATGCTTCTTAAAACAATTACATGTGGGACTGGAACTTACATGCCAGCATTTTAAAATCGATTTCATCGAGGTATAATTTACATATATGTTATTTAGCTTTCTGTTACTGTAACGAATACCTGAAATAAATAAACTTAAAAAGAGGAAAGGTCTACTTTGATTCACAGTTTTGGAGGTTTCAATCCATGACCCATTGGTCCCATGGCCTTTGGCCTGTGATAACAACAGCATACAGGAGTGCATTACAGGAGGAGGCCAGTTCACCTCACCGCTGGGTGAGAAACAAAAAGGAAGAGGAGGGTCAGGGATCCCAATATCCCCTGCAAGGGCAGCCACTCGATGGCCTATGACCTGTCACTAGACCCCACCCCTTAAAATACAGTGTATACTCTAAATTATGTGATTGGAAGAGTTTTGACCAAAATGTATACACCCACATAACCATCACCACTACAATCGAGACAGAACATTGGCACCACCCCAGAACATTCTTTCAGTCCCTCTCCAGGAAACTAACCTGCTTTCTGTCATCCTTTGCTAGGATTCCATATAAATGAAATTGTGCATTGATTCCTTTTGCACAGCAAGGTGCTTTTGCAATTTGTCTGTGGTGTCATGAGTCTCTGTTTCTTCCTTTTTATTACGGAACATTATTTGTCATATAGAATATGACAAAATGTGTTTGCTAGTTTACCTGTTTTTGGACACATGGGTGATTTCCAGTTTTTAGCATTCATAAATATGCTGCTATAAATAATCATGTAGTCTTAGTGGGAACATAGATCGTTAGTTCTTTTGAGTAAATACTTAGTAGTGGACTTGATAGTTCACACAATAAAGCACATGTTTAACTTTATAAGAAGCTGCCTCATTATTTTCCACAGTGGTTCAGCATCTACTTCACATTCTTGCAAGCAACGTCTGAGGGTACCAGTTGCTCCACATCTCACCAAGTTGGTATTTTCAAGCTGTTTAATTTTAGGTATTCTAGTGAGTGTGTAGTGGTACTTCATTTTGGTCTTACTATGCATTTCTCTGATAACTAATGATACCGAGAACCTTTTAATGTGTTTATTTCAATTCACATATTTTCTTTTGTGATTTATCTTTTAAAAATTGAACTGTTTACTATTATTGAGCTCTAAGAGTTCTTCATATACTTTAACATTTTTTTAAAAAATTGACAAATAAAAATCGTGTGTCTATGATGTACAGCATGATGTTTTGATGTAGTATATATTGTGGAGTGGCTAATAGTTCGTCATATTCTTGATGAATATTTGGAATACATTTATATTTGCATTCACATTTATATTTATATATATATCATACATATATTACAAATTTCTTCTCCTAGTCTGTGGCTCGCCTTCTCATGTTTTAATAATGACTTTCAAAGAGCAGAAGTTTAATATTTTGATGATGTTCCATTTATCAATTTTTTTCTTTCGAGATTCCTGCATGCTCTTTGTGTCCTAAGAAATCTCTGCCTGTTCCAAACTGCAAAGATTTTATCCTGTGCATTCTTCTAAAATTTCATCGTTGAGGATTTACATTTGGGTCCATAATCAATTTCAAGTCGATGTTAGTGTACAGAGTGAGGGAGAGGTCAAGGTTCATCTTTTTCTTCCCATATGGCTATCCGATTTTCCCAGCACATATATGAAAAGACTGTATTTTCTCTGTTGAATCATGTTGTCACCTTTGTAACAAATCGATTGGTCGTACATATGTGGTTCTGTTTCTGAACTTTCTATGCTGGTCTGTTGATCTTTGTAGCTATTCTTACACTAATGAACGGAGCCCGGGTCATAGTAGCCGTAGGGCAAGTCTTGAAATCCCTTACTGTAAATCCTTTAAGTCGCATCCCCCACCCAAATTCGTTTGGCTATTTGAAATCCTTTGAATTTCCATATGAACTTCAGAATCCCTTTGCCAGTGTGTTAGTCAGACCCTAAGTCAACTTATAAGGAGAAAAATCTCCTCTTGGCTTTCAGTTTTGGGGGCTTTCATGTCATGGTCAATTGACCTGCGGCTTCGGGCCTAGGTTGAGGCAGCTCATCCTGGTGGAGCAGAACTGCTCGCCTCCTGGCCCAGGTGTGAAAGAGAAGGAAAGGGAGGGGCTGGGGTCTCCTGATCCCCTTCTAGGGCCTGCCCTCAGGGACCTGAAGGATCCTGCTGGGCCCCTCCTCTTAAAGGTGCGCCACCTCACCACCTCACCTCACTTAAAGGTGCCACGCTGTTAACACATGGGTCTTGAGTGATCTTCAGATCCATCCTGAAACAGCCAATTTCCACAGAGGAAGCCAGCTGGGATTCTGGTTGGAATTACATTGATACTATAGATGAGTTTGGGAAGAATCAATATCTTGGCGGTGCTGAGTTCCCCACTGAACGCGGACTCTATCTGTTCAGGTCTCACGTAATGTTTCAACAGTGTTTTATAGTTGTCTGCGTAGGGGGTCTTAGACAACTTCACTAGTGTTTTGTTTGTTTGTTTTTGCTAGTGTTTTATGGTTTTGGTGCCCCTGGAAATGAAATTATTTTAAAATTTCTTTTTGCAATTATTGGCTATTACCATACAAGAACACAATTGATTTTTGTACATTAACTTTGTATTTTATCTTGCTAAGTTCACCTGTTGGTTCTATTACTTGACACCAGGTACCTCCACATTTTTCACCGCCGTTTTTGTTTTTCAGTGTAGAGATCTTGCACACACTGCTAAATTTATGCCTAAGTTAGAAGGTGGACCACTAACAATTTTATTTACTTTTCTTCCTTTGTTGTGATTGTGTGTGTGGCTCAGATCACAAAAGCACCTGAGTTCCATCAACAAGTGGAGTCAAAACTCTGTGATTCCTCTTCATGGAAAGTGCTATTGGTTTTTTAAGACGATAGGCTCCTACAGGTGACTTAGTGGATCTTGAAGTAGGTTATTGACCTAGGGTGGGCCAGGCTGTGCTGATGGGCTGGGGCTGGACTTGGGCCGGTCAGGGCTGGTTAGGTGCTGGGCATGGTGCCAGGAGGTGATCTTCGTTAATGTGTGGGCCACCTGTTTCCCCCGGAGGTTGGTGGGGATGGGTGGCGGAGGCTGCTGGGAGTTGTTTTTGTAGCTTTTTTTTCCTTAATTAGGGGAAAAGAGATGGAGCCCCAAATGTGAGTCTGCAGCGCATTCTTCATTCTCCCCAGCGCTCCAGGTGATGGTATTTAACAGGAAGACAAATCCATTCATCTTCCTGGCGTCCCGGCACTGGGAAGCTCTGCTGGCTACTGTCAGAAGAGATATTAGGGGCTATAAAAAGCCATTGGATTCCCTCCCCTCTTTATTCTCACTTTGTAACCCCTCCCAGGGAGACTGGTGTGGTGGTTGCCCACTCTCCATCACCTGGAAGTCTCGGGCCTCGTGGGCGTTTTATCCAGATTCCGATTGGCTTTACCCTTCCATTCTTCTTCCTTTTATCTCCATCATTTTTTCTGCCCGGGGAGGCAGAACCATGGGAGGATTTGTCTTTCTGCTTTCTTCTGCTGATTTTTAAGAGCCGACTGCCGGGCCCCTGGGTGCAGGGGAACAAGCCAGTCCCTCAGGGCCTGTAGCAGGACCCTCACTCAGCAAAGTGCCCCAGTGCCTCTGAGCCAGAGTCAGGGAGACGGATGCCCCTGCCTGTCCTCCTCACTCGTGTCTCACCGGGGGCTTCTGCTCCCTGTCCCACCTCATCTCGCAGGAGCACCAGAGCCAGGGAACACTGGCAGCCTTCCTGCCTTTTGATCATGAAATTGACCCAAGAAGAGGGAGATCCATTTCCTAAGGATTTTCTTCCTTTGCTCTTTGTTCTCTCGTCCTCTCGGGTTGCTCTGCCCCCACTCAGGTCTCTATACACACCCCTCCTCCTTCATTCCTTTTTTTTTTTTTTTTTTTTAATGACAGATTCAGAAAATCCGATCCCATATCCAGTTATTGAGCACTGACTTGTGACAGGGACCATGTAGAAGGGAGCAGTGTGGTGGGAAATGGGACCTAGTTGTGGTTCACAAGGAGCAGGTTTGCACAAGGAGACAGACATACACAGATGCAAACAGCTGCCACTCAAGGTCAAGGTCAAGCGGGATGAATAAGTCTTTTGGATGATGGATTCTAATGAGGGCAGGCTTTGTGCACATTGCAGGCCTCAAAGAATAGGTAGAGTTCCCACAACCACAGGGGAGGTGAGGGCAGGAAGGCTGGGGCAGTATGTAAATCATCTAATCTTGCTGAATCAGTCAGGGTTCTCTAGAGGAGCAGAATCAATAGGAAGTATGGTTATAAAACAGTGACTCATTCGATTGGCTTACCCAACCAGAAGCTGTGTAGTCCACAGTGCCCGTCTGCAGACTGGACACCTGGAGGAACCAGTAGCTACGCAGTCCAAGAGTCTGAAGCCTCAGAACAAGAGGGATCAGCAGTGCTACCCTAGTCCTAGACCAAAAGCTTCTGGAAATCTCTGGAGAATCACTGGCAGAGTGCACTTTGGAAAAGTTAAGAAGTGAAGCGTCTGATGTCCTCAGGTGATGGCAGCAGCAATCAAGAACCCATTCAAGAAGAATTGGGCTTGCTTTTGCTGCTTCTTCCTTGTTCTTAAAAACTTTGATTCCATCCAAGCCACTATCTTATGGGACGGTGCTGCCCATGCTTAGGGAAGGTCTCCACTTCAGTTGGCTAACCCATATGCCAATCATTCCTAGACACACCCTCATGACACACCCAGAACCCTCTTAATCATCAAGCTGACAATTCAAGTTAACCATTAAAACCTGCAGAGAGGAAGTGCATGTGGCTTGGGAGGCAGGAGGAACAGAATCAGAGCAGAGACCAAAAGGCATGTTGGGCCATTGTTGATAGACATTTGGATTTTTAAGGTTTTTAGCTACAATGAATAAAATTGTATGAGATTTCTTGCATGGGAGTTTTCCCGTGGGAACATACCAAGGAGTAGAATTGCTGAGTCCAATTTAACTTCAGTAGGCACTTCCAGTTTTTCAAAGTGATAATATCATTTTACACCCCACCTGCCACGCAAGAGTGATCCAATTGCCACATAAGAGCCATCCAGTTGCTCCTACCTACATGCCGTTGTTGACAGTCTTTTACGGTGCAGTCATCCTGTTGGATGTGTAGTGATGTCTCCTGGTGTTAACTTGTGTTTCTCATTTGACTAGTGATATTGAGTACACTTAATGATATTGAGTACATTTGCACCATTTCTTGCTCACATGAATACTTGTGTGTGTGCACAAAGTGCATGTTCAAGTCTCTTGTCTGCTTTATTTTTTTTCTTACTTTAAAAAATAATTCTAGATATAAGTGTGCACTTGAATACGTTTGGTGAGTAACTTCTTCCAGCGTATGGTCTGTCTTTCCTCTCAATCATGTCTTTTGACAAATTTGAGTCTTGAACATTTTTCAGATATCAATTGTTTATTTTATGGTTAGTGCCTTTTCTGCCCTGTCTAAAAAATATTTGGCTACCACACATGGCCACTTGGATTCTGGAGATTAAATGAACAGAGTAGTAGCCCACCCGATTATCTTAGTTTTGCTTTTTGAGGTTTCAGTTACCCACAGTCAGCAGCAGTCCAAAACTATCAAATGGAGAATGCTATCAATTTGAAAAAGTTTACTGTTGTCAGAAGGTCACAGTAGCCTAATATACATCCCTGCCATCCACTGCCCTTCATCTCACCATATAGGCATTGTGTTATCTCACCTCACCACCAGAGGATGGGTAAGTCCAGTAAAGTAAGATAAGTCAAGAGATAAAGTACATTCATCTAACTTTATCACAGTATATTGCTATAGTTGTTTTACTTTATTATTATAGCTGTTATTCTCTTACTCTGCCTAATTTATAAGTTAAGCCTTATCACTGATATGTATGAATAGGAAAAAAAATGGTTTCAGGCAACTGCTGGGGTCCTGGAACATACCCCCTTAGACAAGGGGTACTACTGTTAATGACTGGAGGTGACACAGCAAGTGACGGGGCCAGACAGGAACCCAGGCTCCCTTTAGCTCATGTTCCTTCTGTGGGGAGACCACAAGAAGTGCTTCTCTTCATTAATAGAGGCACTGCAGAGAAAGGAACAACCCTATTTCACTTCTGCCCTTTGCAGGTGAAGAAAATCAACCTGACCAAGAATGTATCCAGAACCTTGGAAACATCTCTGCTCTTGAACTCAATTGTTTCTTTAGGTTTGTAAAACTTAGACAAAGTTTGACATACAGATATTTGTTGTGTTATTTTTAAGTGAAAAAAAAAAAAGAAGAAGAAAGAGAGAAAGGGAAAAAGAAGGAAAATGACTTAAGTATTCAGCCATAATGCATCAGCTAATTAAATTGTGGCTCATCTATAACATTGAGTAGTTTCACTGTATAATATTCAATTTAAGATACTTTTGAAAGTTATTTAATGACCCGTGAAAATGAACATAATGTAGTATATATTTTTTTTTTCCATTTTAAAAACTCAACTCTTTTGAGAAACAATTGACATGCAAAAATGCTCCTACTTCAAGCACACAGGGCGATGCGATTTCCCCATTTAAGACTTTCACTGAGGTGTAATTTACGTGTAACAAAATTGAACAATTTTACATGTACAACTTGATGAGTTTAGAATGATGCACACAGCCATGTAATTACCACCACAATCACGAAACAGAGCATTTCTATCATTCTCCAGAATTCTCTCACGTCTCTTTGCACTTAGTTTCTGTTCCCTATTCAGGCCCAGGCAACCACTGATCCAATTTCTCTTGCAATAGATTGGATTTCTCTTTTCTAATATTTTCCCCATATGAATTTCATTTCAGTGGGACAATATAATATTTTGTCTTTTAACTTCTTTACTCAGCCTAATGGTTTTTAGGTTCATCTGTGTTGTTGCCTATATTAATAATTCCTTTTTATTGCTACATAATCTTCCATTGAAGTTATCTATTTTCCCATTGATGGACATTGATGTTGATACTATGATGTTAAGTTTTAGGTTAACACGAATAAAGTTGCTCTGGATACTGTGTACTTGTTTGGACATATACATTCATTTCTTTAGGGCAAATACCTAGGATTGGAATTGTCAGGTAGTACAGTAGGTGTTTGCTTAACTTTGTAGGAAAACAACCAAACTGTTCCAAAGTGGCAGCACCATTTTTTATTCCTATTAGAGTATGAGTTGCTCCACGTTAGTATTTGGAATGGCTAGAGGTTTTTAAATCAGTTTTTGGTTTGCTTTTGTTTTTACTACTACATAGCTATTCATATGCTGATAGAATTGTATTTCACTGACATATTTTTTATACTTTTATTGACATATAATTTATATGCCATAAAGTTTACCTGCTGAAAGTGTGTAGTTCACTTTTTTGTCTACTTAGAGTTGTACCACCACTGACCTAGTCTAATTTTAGAATATTTTTATCTTACCAAGAAGAAATATTGACTCATTAGTAATTTCTCTGTGTCTTTCATGTGATATAATATTAAGTAAAAAAAGCAACCCAAGGGACTGGGGATGTGGCTCAAGCGGTAGTGCGCTCGCCTGGCATGCGTGCGGCCAGGGTTCGATCCTCAGCACCATATACAAACAAAGATGTTGTGTCCGCCGAAAACTAAAAAGAATAAAATATTAAAAAAAAGCAACCCAAAACCTGATATTATAATTTCATAAAAGATACAGATGTATATTTGTGTGTATAAACATGACTAGTCTTGCTGAGTGTGGTGGCATGTACCTGTGATCCCAGAGGCTCAGGAGGCTGAGGCAGGAGAATACAGAGTTTAAAGCCAGCCTCAGCAACTTAGCGAGGCCCTAAGCAACTCAGTGAAATCTTGCTTCTAATTAAAATATAAAAAGGGGCTGAGGATGTGGCTCAGTGGCAAAGTGCACCTGGGTTCAATCCCTGGTGCCTAAAAAAAAAGAAAAACTTTTTTTCCATGTGAACACACCATATATATATATATATATATATATATATATATATATATATATATATATATATATATATCTATCTCATATGGCTACCTATATGCATACATGTATGGAAAAAAGACTAGAAGGAAACACATTGAATACAAACCTTAATTGTCTCCTGGTGGTAGCATTTATATGTAGCTTTATTTTCTCCTCTGAATTTTTTTTTTTTTTTTGTATTTTAGAATTCTCCATGGTGAGCACGTATTACCTTTGTAATTTAAAAAATCATTATGTATCTGGAAAAAAAACCCCATATTTCTTCAGGTTGCTTTATGGAGGGAGCATATCCCAGCTACACTCACTCTATATTTGTGGTCTGATTTCCTCTGGGAAGAGAGCCTGTAGACTCTCATTCTTCTGGGTTGCTGCAGTGAGTTGGCAGCATAAACCTGCTGTTTGCAATATTTACGTGAACTGCCTGGGGGAGTCCTGTAAACTGCTCTGTGAGTTGGTTTCTCCATTGACAGACTGTTGAGTGCTTAAAAAATGTGCTCTGAACACCAAATCCATATGGGAGTAGGCTCAAGGGGTACATATTGTCTTGTGATGTGTCGAGAGAAGTGAAGAGCAGTTGCTGTTTACTGAGGCCTCGTTCTCC
Source organism: Callospermophilus lateralis (assembly GCF_048772815.1). Classification (NCBI taxonomy): domain Eukaryota; kingdom Metazoa; phylum Chordata; class Mammalia; order Rodentia; family Sciuridae; genus Callospermophilus; species Callospermophilus lateralis. The sequence continues at coordinate 22,402,492 of NC_135305.1, read as the reverse complement.
TAGTTAGTTGGGCGTGTGTGTGACCGTGCGTGTCTTTGCAGGTGTGTGTGCATGTTTGTGTGAATGTGTGACATTTAATTTTACAGGGTAAGTTCTTGGGGTTTGAGAGGGCAAGCATATTGGCCTTCTGGTTCTGGTTTAATGACCATGGGGCAGTTTGATTTAGGGTAAGTCACATTCCCATTGCTTTAATGACACTTTGCCTTTGATTCATGGGGAAAACAACGACCTCTGTCTCAACATAGGCCTGTTGAAAGGAATTACATCACATCCATGCTTTGAACCAAAATGTGCTTGGCTTAGAATGGGCACATTACTTCACCTCTCAAAGGCCACTTTCTGGTGTGAAATTGAACTGATATTAAACATTTGCCAGAAGAAGAAACAGCTGGGGGAAATTTGCCTGAGTCAGGGGTTCATTGCAAGGAAACAACCCCCACCTAAGGCTGGCTCAAATAGAGGTTGGAAAGATAAACCGTAGAGACTGGATAAGGGGAGGCAATAAAAAGAAGCAAAACTTAGGGAAGTTTGTATGTGATTTTGAGTCTGTCTCAGGCCTTATGGTCTCTTGTCCGTGCGTCTCTCTTTATATACCTCTTTTTTTTTTTTCTCTTGCAGATGGGCTGGGGGAGTCCTATAAACTACTCTATGAGTTTTGCCCGGGGCCTAGTTTCTGCTGGCTTGTAGCGTCCTCCTGTACCTTGCTCAGTACCTTGTGTTAACTCTGCCCTCACTTCTCTGTGACCACTCAGTTTCATTTGGCACAACTAAATGACCCGTTACCTGAAGAGGAATCTGATGGGCCCAGCTTTGGTCAGATTTCCTGGCGGATGCGGTTTGAAGGGCGGTCATATATGGAACCTGACCGCCTGGTCTTGCCCTGTAGGCACAGCTCAGTGGTGGTGGAGGACTACCTCAAGGGCAGAGGGAGTCTGGTCAGGGTGGTGGTGGTGGTTTTGCCAATTCCCAGGATGGTGTAATGTGATGGGCATCATTATCCAAAGTACACATATGAAGACATGAATTGGGTGTCAATCTACTTTATATACAAACAGAGATATGAAAAATTGTGGTATATATGTGTAATAAGAATTGTAATGCAAAAAAATAAAGTACATGTATAAAGACATGAATTGGCATGAACATACTTTATACAAAGATATGAAAAATTGTGCTCTATATGTGTAATAAGAATTGTAATACATTCCACTGTTGTATATTTAAAAAAAATAAAATCAATAAAGAAAAAGACATATAAGTGAAGAAGGTACAGGTTGAACATCCCTTATCCAAAAAATCCCCAAAGCTCTAAAATCTAAAACTTGATACTCAAATGTTTCAGATTTTGAATTTTTGGATTGGAGAAACTCAACAGGAAAAGTCTATGCAAATATTCCAGAATCTGAAATCCGAAAAACTTCTTCTGTAATATGTCAGGTAGTCTGCAAGAAGCACCTTTCAAAATAGCCCTATAATGGTCCCTACCTCCCTGGACTCAGGTCCTTGTGTAATCCCCTCCTGTTAAGGGTGAGCTGGACCTACTTTGACTTCTAATAAGTATACCATAACAAAAATAGTGGGATGTCACTTCTGAGTTAGTTTCCAAAAGACTGAGGCTTCCCTTCTTTGACCTCTCTCACTCTAATAGAAAAAATACCATCTTCAAGTTGCACTATAGAGAGGCCCATATGGCAAGAGGGTGGGGGAGGCCTCTGGCCAGCAGTAGCATGATTCAACATGTACCAGGAAGCAAATCCTGCCAACATTGAAGTAAGTCCCTTTGGGCAGTAGATATTCCCCAGTTGAACCTCGAGTTGACTGCAGCCCTGGTGGCACCTTGATTGTATCCTGTGAGCCACACTGAGGCAGAAGCCACCAGCAAATCCACCCCTAGGGGATGGATTCCTGATGCACAGAAACTGGGAGGTTCTCAGAGTATGTTGCTTTAATTAAGCCTCTGAGTTAGGGGATACTTTGTTACACAGCAATAGATAGCAAATACACAGTCTCCTAAACAATACTTTTGTTGAAACACAGAACCTAGGCTCACCTCAAAATGAATTTTAGGAGATGATGTGACCCAAGGAGTTATCCTGGAGAACTTGGGTAGATCAAAGTACCAGTCTCCTCTGCAGAGTGGGCAAGTTCAGGAACAGTGTCCCATGTCTCCTGCATGGCCAGCTGGATAGGAAGTTAGCTTCTGATAGCGCTTGCATAGATGTGTAAGATGCAGACGAGAACAACTTAATTCTGGAGAACTCCAGAGAGCAATGGCATGTTTCAACCTGTGCTACAATACTGAAGTGTGGAGAGAGTGTTCGGTGATTCTAGCATCATTTTCAACTCCAAGCCCCTTTGCCAGTACCCAGAGCACTGGTGTGGACTGCAGGGGATGCCTCATTCTTCTGGAAAATCCCTGGAATGAAAGATTAGGATGAGAGACTGCTATGTCTCAGTCTCACTGGAGGCACAGTTAGGGCTTAGAGGTCTGAAGAGCATTCCATTCATTCAGCCACCCCAAATTCCATGTTTAGAGCTCTCGATGAACCAGGACTTCCAAATGTCCTGTATCCCCTTGAAGATTCCACACATGGATTGGGGATTTCTTTTGCTGGTGAGTCAGGGCATAGGCAGAGAGCATCTGCTCAGAGACAATAGGTTCTTGCTGCTTTTGTCCAAAGAAGTTTTTCTAAACATTTTCTGAGCATCAACCAAGAAAACATTTGCACTCAAGTCCTGCTTGAGTGCAGAGTGGCCCTGCTTATTTGCCTCAGTTTCCACAAAGATGATGGATGGAACACTTTCCTCTTGTGCATCTTCCTCATGCCAGATATTTCTGTTCAGAATTCCTTGATGTCCCGTAGGACTACATGCCGATGACAATACACATCTGAAATATTTAAGGCCAGTTTTATTGATGTAAGCATTCAGTCCTCACAGAAAGAATTGTAAAGAAAGTCTGCAATACAAGAGGGATTTTCCTTTGTTCTTTCAAAAGCAGAATTCCTTAGATTGCTGTATGGAACCTTTGGCCTGGAGGCTGGTCCTCATGGAAGAACAGGCGACGCTGAGCTGACAGGACAGGGCAGGGTCCAGCCCCAGCCAGCAGCTGCGGTGTTTGCAAAGGAGGCATCCTCCTTGGTATCATTACCCGAACAAGGCTGTGAATGGATAAGTGTGCTTTTGGAGGGATGGTGGGAAAGGGAAGAAAGTAAATTGGGAAAAGGGCCGCTATTGTGTCTGACTTTCAAGGTTACCTGTTGAGATAGGACTGCAGCTCCCTCATGGCTTGGGAAAGCAATTCCTTTCCCATAGCTCTATGATAAAGAAGAAAGACTCCTTTGTGAACAGTGCCTTGTATTTATCTCACGTCTTTCTCCAGAGAAGAGGCTAGTGCTTCAGAGATTTTATCTTTATGAAAAGCTGATGAGTAGCTGTGAAGATCTTAGGGTGAACCCAGCCCCTGTGTCCCTAATCCAATCAGTTTGCTGCAGGTCTCTGATTTCTTTCAGGTGACAGTGTTTAACATGGGGGGTGGGGCAGAGATCTTTGCCACTGGATTGGGCACCATGTGCCAGGGTGCAGGCTAGCCCATTTCTACCCAGGACCCTCCAGTGCCTCTTGTGCACGAGTGCCCAGCCCAAGTCCCAGTCCAGTTGTGTTAAGTTAGGGGACTTTGTGCAAAGGAATTGCAAGTATTGCACAGAGCTCTGACCCTCTTGAAGGTGTGGAACTGGTCTTGGAGAGTCATCTTTCTCTCTCTCCTTCTTGCTTTGGAATTGCACAGATGTTTTGGGGTGGGGGGGGTCTCTTCTTCTCTGTGTGCTTATTTCTTTCCTGGCTCCTCTCCCCACATGCCTTTTTCTGCTCACTTCTCTGGATTAATGGCTTCTAAAGAGAAGGCTTAACACTTGAAATTTCAGTTTCAGGACAGGTGACTTTTTAGTCTCCCCGTCCAATGAGAGCAAAGGGTTGGCTGGGCTCTGATCTGATGTCACCCTCATCAAGTCTTTGCTGACTGGAGGGGATAGGCTGGTGATAGGAAGGGCTTCTTCCTCCAAGTATAGAAGGAAATGTACCCTTGTGTCTCTGCTTTGGTTGTGCTCTTTGCTTGGAATGACCTTAACCTTGACTCCCAGATGATCTTCAGCCCCTTGTACCTTTCTGAGAGTTTTTCCAGCCTCCTTGCTTTCTTGTTTAACCGCTGCCTGCTCTGCACAGCTTGTGAACTCCTCGGTTCCTCCTATTTTGTAACCATTTGATTGTTTGTCTACTCAACTGTGTCTCCACTTGCAGAGAATGCCTTGAGGGGAAGTCCTTTTGTTGTGCTCACGTGTCCGAATGCCTGTGCAGCACTCACTTTTGCTGAAGGTTGAATTCAGGAAAGCCAATGACCCTGGCACCAAGACTTCATGGCTTCATGGCTTCACTCATACTTTGTTAGTAGCAGAAGAAATGTTCCTCCAAGTAAAGACTTGGGAATAAGTGCGTTTGCCTCTCCGTCCTCTTGCTTTGGAGAACAGGAGGTGTGGTGTACCGGGCTGTAGAGACAGCATGTAGCATTCTGATGCCTCTGGTTCAGAAGTTCTTGTCCCTTCATTGCAATGAGTCTCGGGGCAACTGAAGTACGGGTGTTGGAGAATCAGCATCTGCACTGTGTGGGGACTTCCATTTCATTTTTATAATGTATGTGCCCATTAGTGATGATATTAGTTTTGCCAATGTTAATTTACCATCCTGTGCCTCACACATTTATGTTGGGTCATTTCATGTTTAAATTTGCAGTGATAACTTGCAACGCGGCTAAGTCTTTATGACAGTAGTGGGTGGGGAAGGGGGAGATAGGGGAGCAAAACACTCACCTCAGGCCTCCACTGCCTTATCCACCCCCCACCCCATACCCATTCCTGTCTTGCTCACTGGGTGAGCCTGGCCCTCCCCTCTGCCCTAGGTGACCATTGTCCCTGGCCCCTCTTTGCTCATGGTGTCCATGGAAGTAGTATGGAAAGGGGAAGGAATAGGAGAAGGGGTGAGTGAGTGCTAGCTCTCAGGTCTTCAAATACCTCATTATCTCTTGCTGGGGGAGCCTCCTCCTGAATCTCCAAGTCTCCCATGATCCTCCTTAGCAATAAGCTAATATCTTTGCTGGAGTATGGCAACTGCGGAGCCCACATTGAGGTGTTTGGACATAAACACCTTCTAATCCACTGTTAAGTCCTTCAGTCTGTGTTCTCATCGCATTAACCATAATGAACTCTTCACATACTGATGTCAGTTTAATATGCTGCTTCCCCAGGAAGGGCCTGGTAATTTAGCGTTAATTAATGATGACTTATTGCAAATTATGTTACTGACTTACTGATGCTCCTGGGTGATACGCACATCTTTCAGATGAAGCCATAACATTATTACTTAGCATTCGCATAGTACTTCACACATCCCGAACACTTGGTAATTGAGTTAGCTGTATTGTCACTATCTCTCTTGCTGATCCTGTCATCTGGGTTAGTGGAGGTGTCCCTCATTAAAGGTAAAATTGACGCACTGAATTTCAAACTTGCCAACTTGATAAAGTGGAGGGATTATATTTTACCTATCTCAGAGTCAGGAATGTTAGGTATTTGGGGTTCATCAGGTATTCAAGGGGGATAGCTACCTGTGGGGCATGATAGGTAGGTCAGCTCCATCAGGAATTCTAAATACCCAGAAAGAAATGGGGAACTTGAGTCTAGGAAGTGATATGTCCCCAGAAATTTAGATACGGGAAGAGAGGAGAGAAGGTGGTGGTAATGGGGACCTCTGTGATATACAAAAGATCCCAGAAGAAAAACAAACTGCTAATTTGAACCATGTTGCTAATAGACACGACCTGGGTCTTACTGTTTTTTCCTTGTTAGACTTTTCTACTTATGGTGTGGGGTGATGTTTTCAGTAGGGACACATCTTAGTTTCTAGATGTCCAAAGTCATTTGGAAAAAGGAATTTGCTGTCAACAGTGGATGTCGCAGTGGGGACATATCTGGACTATAGACTAGGGGAGGGCAAGAATGAGGGAGTGGCCAAGCCTCACAGGACAGGCAGGAATAGATGGGCAAGAAATCTTCGGTCATGGAATTCAGGATCTTGCTCGTCTCCTCTCTAACCCTGTTGCTTGCCTCCGGTGGCTGCCCTTCTGTGCTGGACACATTACATAGTCTGAAATATTAAACACATCCATTTGAAACAATATTTTGATTTCTAATAAATGATAAGGAGAGGGGAAATGAGATTCCCCTCTGTCCAGAAAAAGGGCAATCTTTACTCTCCATGGAAGAAAGATAAGCCCAGTTGATTTGTGGAGATGGTGTCAAAATTAAATTATTTTCCAGAAACTTATATATATATAAAAACCTAACTTGTCTTTCTTGGAAGAAACGCTATTACCATCTCCCTTTGTCGCTGTTCTGTGGCAAACTACAGGACCTTAATTAATCCCTGCTTCTGATTTTATTGGTTCATTTCTGTCTTGTCCTTGTCTTGCTTGCTGCCCCATTTTAAAAACACAGAAATTGGCTCTGACAACAGTCAACGAAGAATTCATTTCAAGCTTAAATATGGGAAGAGCTCATATCAGAAACTTTTATTTATTATTCTTTGTATCAAAACCTTTTGATGGGACCCAAGCAAACCAGTGACACATTCAAATCAGATTAGCAATTTACACCTTCATGGAAGGCTTAGCAGAGCTGCTTTGTCACGATGCCTTTACAAAAATCCAACTGGATCTGTCAGGAAATGTGACTTAGGGTGTTGGTAGCTATATGTCTAGGCCAGGAATGATGATAAACCCACATGGATCTCAGGCAAGGCTGGGGTGCTCAAAAGATCAGGTTTACCTAAGAGGGTAGGATGTGCCCTTGGAGTGACCTCTGCCTCTCTGGTGCACAGTGTCGCAGAAACTTCCAGGTGGGGACAGCGAAGAGCCACTCAGGAGGGAGGGTCAATGTGGTATGGCGATTAACAAAGACTACCGTAGGGCCTGACCCTGAAATTCGAATGCTTTCTAGGTGGACTAGCTTGGGCTGGTCACTTGACTTCTCTGAGCTCTGGTTTCCTCATGGGGAAAAGCCATCCTTATATCTACCACATAAGGCTGTTGCAAAGACGAGATTAAATGAGATTGTTTTTTTCATGCCCTTGGTGGATGATGAGGGCTCAGTCCAAGTCAGTTTTCTTATTTAGATATGTGGAGTTAAAATAGGGTCAGAGAAATGGACTTGGACCAACACACCGAAGGCTGGCCCACAGGCCTCTGAGACACAGTCATGGAGACAGACTCCCTGCTGACATCTTGTTGGGGACCCACTGAAGAGTGTAAATTAAATCTCCGAGCCATCCCCAGCCCCTATTTCCATGGGTAGATGGATGAGGCCCTTCTCCGGTCAGACTGTGGGTGGGGGATGGGCAGCCGCAGCCTTTCAGAGCTGCTGGACGGGTGAGCATGACCTACAACAGGGACTGGAGGGACCCACCCACAGGTTCTCCACCTCAGCAGGAGGACCAGGACAGTGTAAAGAGCCCAACACAGGTGGAAGGGAAGTTGGGGACCACTGTGGGGTTGGCTGTGGGACTTCTGACAAGTCACCCAACTTTGGGGTTCCTCATCTGTGAGTCCGCCTCTGCCTGTGAAGTTTGGAGGATCTGGGCGCCCAGGGGGAGGCGTGCTTGAGGCTGCCTGGTTCTTGGCATGTGGAGTTTCAGGGTGAGCAGGCTGCAGGGCTTGCTCCTCGGTTTTCTTGACTATTGGCCGAGGCTGGGGTCTGTCTCCGCCTTTGGTCTAATTGTCTCTATAGATTGTATCGGTGCCTTCTGAATGGGTCCTGGGCTTTTGTTTCTCAGTATTTTGCTAGGAACATGACTGGATTTGAGGATTTAAATAAATGGACTTGAATAGACAGACTGAAAGGGAAATCCCGATGGCTTGAGACTGTTCATTGTCACCTTGGAGAAGCAAGGTCGTGACCTGCCTTTCTACTGCCCTCCCCTTCCTCTTCGCCACCTCACCATGCTGAGGCTTCAAGTGGGTCTTGGCCCCTCGTGGACCTCTGCCATGTGGTCAGCCCTTGGTGCATCTGCTGTGTCCTCAAGACCACGGCTTCAGTGGCTTCTGCAGCTTTGGCCAGGAAGAGGGGTCCCTTCCAGACTAGCTCTGCTCTGTAGCCTGTGACTGCCATCCCTCATAAAGGGTCAGACTTTTCTGCCCAGACTCGTCTGTGTTATGGCATCGACCTTTGCCACGGCCACCATCAGGAGATGATTGCATCTAGCCTGGGAGATAGATTCTATGCTAAAGGGTCCTTATGCTTGCCATCAAAGGGTGCCACTGAGGCAGAGAGACCCTTTCTTTCCATCAGAGATCAGGCAAAAGAAAGGCCTCCCATGACAGTGATCGCCTATGTAGACAGTCGTAAGTTTGGCCTCTTGCTTCCTTCATGGGATCGTTCACATTTTAATTTCAGGTGTAAACTTCTCTCCCTTCCTCCTCTAGTGACGTTTAAGCTCCTTGGCTAACTCAAGGTCTTTAAGGGATCAGGTCTGTCCTTCCGCATTTGTATTCCCAATACCTGGGAAGGCGCTGGAACAGAGCAGACCCGACTTAAGGAGCATGTGTTGCTGGAATTTGGGGTTCAGGGCAGTAATCAGAGGCTCCCCAGTGTCAGGGGAAGTTGGTAGGATAGGAATTAAGTAACTACAATGCACTTTTTGCTTTACTTTACTTTCATTATACCACTAATTTCCATAGTAACCCAGACAGTTAAGAATTCTCATCACTTTGACTGGTAGGAATTTAAGGTTGAAGAGTCCAAGTGACATTTCTTAGGCCATCAGCTGAATTTTTTGTCCAGGTTGTCTGGCTCCGGAACAATGGCTGTCGATCTTGTCTCTACGTTAAAATCAACTGGGGAGCTTCTAGACCTCCAGATGCCCAGGCTAGTCCCACACCTGTGAAACCACAGCCTCTAGCGGGGGACCCAATCAGTGGTTTTTAAAGTTCCCTGGATGCTGACCATGGATATCAGGGCAGAGAAAAGTTGCTCTAGACTAGCATAGTGGTTCTTAAAGCAGGGTTCCCAAACCAGCGGCAACATCGGCATCTCTTGAGAAATTGTAAGAAGCATACATTCTCCTGCCCCAACTCAGACCTTCTGGATCCAAAGCCCTGGAAGTAGGGCCCAGTGCTCTGTGCTTTGACAGGACCTCAGGTCCTGCCAGTTTGAGAACAACTATTCCAGAGCAGGGCTTCTGAACTTGCCATGTGCACAGGGATCACCTGGGGGATCTTACTACGTTGAAGATTCAGATTCAATAGAGTTGGGCCAGGGCCTGAGCAGATACTGTATGTGCGAGGACCACTCTTTGAGGAGCGAAGACACTGTGCTTCGCTGGTCAGGCTGCTTCTCAAAGTCAGGTCCCCAGGCTGTCTGCCGCAGAATTCCCTGGGACGTCTATGAACATACAAATGTCCAGGGAGGTGTTTCTCCGGATCTACTGAATTCAAGCCTCTGAGAATGGCCCAGGCAGTGCACGTTTAAACGAACCCCACTGGGGATTTTGTAATGTTGCTAGTAAGTTTAAGAACCTGTTTTTCCAAGTGACCTGATCACAGGTCACCTAGTCTTTTTCCTGCGAAGCTCTTTCAACCCACAGGGGCAGCCCACCAGCTGGTCAGGCAGCGAGGGTCTGGACAGCAGACCTTTGATGTTGTCCCTACAAAAAATGAAAATGGCAACAGAATCCCTCAGGTCTCTGTGTGTGCATCTGTGGCCACAGCTGGCCGCTGTGCCCACAGGCTGCAGAGAGCAGGGCCATACTAATCACCTGCTCCTGGAACTGCCCAGCGCACACACCTGAGCCCTCAGGCTAGAAATACAAATCCCCTTCTCTGCTTTGGATGCACGGCAACTTCCAGGCCTGCCCAGCTACCTGTTGCCCTGCTCAGGATGCCTAGAGCCAACCCAGCTACCCCTGGCCAGGCCATGGGCCAGCAGGCTAGGTGCTGGCTTGGCCTCTGTGGATGTACAACACACTAGCCAGCTGTTTTAGCTTGGCGGAGCAGAGAAAAGCAGAAACCCAAAAAAGCTAGGTCTAAATTCACCTTGAGGAAGCATTGTGTTCCTGTGGGTCAAGTGCAGAGCCAGAAGCAGACTTTTTATAGGCATCAGGCCTTAATCTGGGGCAGTTTAGGTTGGATTCAACACAAGATACACGCCTGTCCTGATCTCATGACCCGGTACCTGTGATCATTGCAATCCTTGTACCCCTGGGTGGGCAAGATGGGTAGAGCCGGCTTCTGCCCACAGTATGTAGGGGGTGCTAAGGACTAAGCACACCCCCAGCGCCCCCACCCGTCAGGCCTCACATAGGTCAGCCTTTCCATCTTGCTGAAAGCTTGGAACTGTCTTCTCACGGGCGTCTTGATGGTAGAATCTTCTAGGAAAAGATACAATATAAATATTCTGGAGCCGTATTCTCCCTTCTGACATAGGAACCTCTAGGAAGACCAGGGTGAGAATTAGGTAGTTAATGCATGAAAGGAAAAGCAATCAGAAGACATCATGGCACAGCGTAGAGGCTCCCTAAGCGCTGGCTGCTGCTATTGTCGGGATTGGCAGGTGAGGCAAAGAACTGACCTCCTGCCTGGGGCAGGAGGGTCACCTGCTTTCCTTCTCGGTCCTGGCTGAGCATGCCAGCAGGCCCAGGCTCGAGGCTCCAGTTCTGCAGTCATTTGAACCGAGGTTCAGGGAGAAGGACACTTAGATGACCCCAGAAGGTCCCTTCCATCCCGAGGAGGGAGAGATTCTGATGCCTCTTTGTCTAGGAAAAGGGCAGGTCCAGGAATCTTGTTTGACACACACACAAATAACCAACGGGTTGATCTGAGTGACAGCAGCCCTCCGTGGACCAGCCCGAGGCATTCCTGAAGCGGTGCAGGTGGCTTGGTGTGGCGTGAGGTGGCCCTTTACAGTGCAGGACAAGGTCTCTGCCTCCCCGGGGCCTCTGGATGGAAGGGAATGTTCAAAAGTCATTTTTTGAGGGTCCCGTGACGGCCCTCAGGTGTGCCTGCCATGAGGCGGGGACTCCTGCAGTGTCCTGATCTGGAACCCTAAGGACCAGGGAAGGGTTTGCAGAGGCGCCCGGCCCCCTGGGTCCCGCTAGCCAGGCTTCAACTTGCCTTTGTCAGCGTCATCCTGTCTTGGTACCCTGGCTTCAAAGCTGCCCCCTGAGGTCTCGTCCTGACCAGCTTCAAAGGCTGTGTAGTTATTGTCATTGGAGCACAACAGGAAGCCGAGGGGAACAGGCGGGACACGGGAACAGCAGAGCTGGCATTGGAGGGTGAGGCCCCCCACGCCTCTCGCCTCTGGTGCATTCTTTGTAGACACTGACCTTGCCGTGCCTCTGCAGAGCTTAGTTGTGCTGGGCATCTTCTACCTCCCCCCACTTCCCTCTGACCCCGTCTAGCCCAGACCCACACAGAAGGGGCTCAGGGACGTGTGACGCATGTCCTGAACAGGGCCTGGTGGGATGCAGGGGACGCGGGCCTCAGAAGTAAAGGCCAAGCTCCTCAGGTGTCCTTTCCTACAGCTTTTGAAGAGACCCCTGATCTCCTGTGACCTGGGCAGGGTGGAGAGGTGTGGTCTTCCTCTCCCATCCCCTCTTCAGTTTTATAAAGCGGGAAACTGAGCGTCAGAGAGGTGAAGCCACTTACCCGAGTTCCCTGGTTGGATCCTGACGGACACAACTCCTTCATAATACGGTTACTAGAATGCATTTTCTGTGCATGAACCTTGTCTGTCCAAGCCGAGTGTGAGCCCTCACGGAAAGATCTAGAAAGCCTGGAGAGGCATTTCCTTGTCGATTGAAATAGCCCTTTTTGCTGGGGTGGGTTATTTTTTGTTTTAACTTTTTCTGACTTTATGGGTCTAGCCATTGAGTGAGACACGTGCTTTGGACGTGAAGGCACCGGGTTTAACTGGAAATGCAAAAGCTTGACTTCTTCCCACTCAGGAAGGCTCCCGAGGAGGCTGGAAGGAGGCCGCGCAGGCCGAGCCTGCTCCTCTGTTGCTCTGTGGGGACCTCTTCCGCCTGCCCCTCCAGCTCATGCTTCTGTCCCTGCGGTTCTCTCTCAGGGCCAGGAGATGAGGGAGGCAAACAAAAGAGGTGGCAAGAGCAGGGAATGGAGAAGTGGAGACAGATCCCAGGAGAAGAAGGAGGGCCAGGGCGCGGTATCATTTCTTTAGAGCAAACTATAATGTTAATGGAAAGACCATCGACAACAACAAGAATCAGGATTTCCTGCCAGTAGCCACCTCCCTGTATACAGTGAGGGCGGCGGTGGGCAGTGGCCAGGCAGAGAGGCTGGGTGTGACGGTATGACCTCCTCATATCAGCAACAGAGGCCTCTCGAATCCTGTCAGATTGTTGGCCTCAGAAGAATCCTTCTCAAGCCACACGCTCTCACTTCGTTCTGGCATCATCTGTTGGCTCACGGCTGCCGTTTCCTTTCCCTCTCCGATCTCTCTCCCTCCCGCTTCCTTGGTGCAGGGCGCTGCCCCAGAGCTCCCTGTCCTGAAGCTCCAAGGGCCAGGGAGGGGGATGCACTCCCAGAGGACAGACTGCAGACTGTCTCTCTGTGCGAGCTGTGGTCCCTGCAAGATGCCGCAGGCTGTGAAGCCAAGGACGTGGGGACGGAATTGCATTACGTTGCCAATGGCAACCAACTCGGAGGCCGGTTCTGCTGTGACTTGGTGGCCCGGGTTGAGAATGGCTGTGCTGCCTTCTCTTCTCAGCTTCATTTAGGAAGGATTGATTTAAGAAATTGTGTCTATTTAAGGTTTACCACATGATATTCTTGACATACATATGTGAAATATATGCAAATATATGCAAAACCACCACAGTCCAGCTAATTGCTGTGTCCATACTCATCAACATAGGTCATTATTTTTTTTTTTTTCATTTTTTGTGGTGGAGACACTTAAGATTTATCCCCTTGGCACATTTCGAGTATACAATACAGTGTATTGACCACAGGCACTGTCCTGTACGTCTGAACATATTCATCAGCATACTTGGAACTCTGTGCCCATCGAGAAATATCCCTCATGTCTCCCTCTTCCCCTGCCCCTGGCAGCCACCACCACTCCACTCTCTGCTTCTATGTCTTTGACTATTTTAATTCCACATATAAGTGGCATCATGCAGTTTTTATCTTTCTGTGGTTTATGTCATTGAGCATGATATCCTCTACATTCATCCATGTTTTTACAAATAGCAGGATTTTCTTCTTTTTAAAGGCTGAATAATATTCCATTGTATAATATTCCATTCTATCTATCTATCTACCTATCTAATCTGTCTATCTATCTATGTGCGTGTGTATGTATATATATCTCCTGTACAAATATTCATTCAATCATGGGTGGGTGGACATTCAGGTTGATTTTTTATATCTTGGTTATTTTGAATAGTGCTACAATGAACACAGGAGAGCAGATATCTCTATAAGATCCTAATGTCATTTTCCTTAGATATATATCCTATACCTGGGATCACTGGATCGTGTGGTGGTTCTGTTTTTAATCTGTTTCCCATAATGGCTGGACTAATTTAGTTCCCACTATCAGGGCGCTACAGGTAAACCTCTCTATTTCTTTGGTGTTGGATAGTTTATGGGTTTCACTCCCTGTATGTGAAGTGGTTATTTTTTCCTATCACAGTCACACTCCTTGACCTGTGGTTGACACATGAATACGTAGCCTCAGCTGTTGATGTTGTAGAGGCTTCTGGAACACTTCCTCTGAGCCTGAGCCTGATGGATTCGATTGCAGATCTCCAGGTTGGTAAATAAATGCAGAGAACAACAAATGGGAATGACATTTTTATGGATTTAGAGATCTGGATTCCTCTAATTTTGTTTCCAACCAGAAAATTTCAAAATGTCACTGAGTCTCAGTTTCCTTACCTATTAATCTGACTGAAATATTGATATTGCAAGGTTATGGTGAGGGTTAAGTAAATTAATGCTGTGGAAACACCTGTAAGCACTGATAAAATGTCTTGGTGAGAATCTGGAGTATCATGTGTGTTCCTGGTGCAAGGCTTTCCTGGGGAAGCCACCAAAGAAACAGGCTTTAAAAATTGTGGCAAAATATATGTAACATAAGGTTTGTCTGGTAACCATCTTTAAGGGAACAGTTTCAGTAGCATTACATACATTCACACTGTTGCACAACCCTCACCGCCGTCTCCAGAGACCTCTTTCTTCTTGCAAAACTGAAACTCCATACTCAAGAAATGGCTTTCTACTTCTCCCTCCCCTACTCCTGGTAGCGACATTTCCACTGTCTGTCTCTGTGAAGTACCTCAGACCTGTGGAGTCTTGCTGTTCTTTTGTCCCTGGCTTATTTCACTTAGCAGAATGTCCTCAAGGTTTGTCCATGTTGTAGTATGGGTCAGAATTTCCTTCCTTTTTTAAGAGTGAATAATATTCCGAGACATGGATCTTTTAAAAAATGTCTGGATAACATAAAAACCACGCATATGAAGAACTGTGAAAAACATCAAAGAAGCCTGTATCACCCTGTACCGAGTGGGAAACAATATGGTAGCTGATTGGAGAAGCTTTTCCTGTCTCCTGGCACTCTGCTGTTCCAGACTCGGTATTCCCGCATACCTGCCTCTGGTCAAGCTACTTTCTTGTGCTCACCAGAGCCCTGTGGTTCCAGCTGGTTGTGGTGGTGCAAGCCTGTCATCCTGGTGGCTTAGGAGGCTGAGGAGGGAGGATCACAAGTTCAAAGCCAGCCTCAGAAACTTAGTGAGTTCCTGAGCAAACTTAGCGAGATCCTGTCTCAAAATAAAAATTAAACTGGGCAGGGGATACGGTTCAGTGGTTAAGGATCCCTGGGTTTAATCCCCGGGACAAAAAAAAAAAAAAAAAAAAAAAAATTCTGTGGTCCAGGACTGAGATTGCCAACAACTGACACCAAAGAGTGATGAATGATTTCAATGTGCTCTTGGGCCTCCAGGAGTGGGGGAAGCAGGAGCTGGGAGCAGCCATCACAGTGGCCAATTGCAGAGTGCAATGACCAGCAGCTTCCTGGACCAGCTGGGTTTTGCAACAGGCATTTCTGTACAGTGACAGGATGAGCTCCAAGCAGGAATGGAAAGCAGTCTTATGATATTGAAGCAAGCTCATAATTCCTGGCTTTGATTTCTTCCCTCCCTTCCTCCAGAAAGCCCTGGTGACCAGAAATCAGCTTAGCTCGTGCGATGGCAGCCTTAGGTGGCACTCTCTCTGTCTCGCTGAGCACGGAAGGCTGGCATGAATCAAGGTTATTCATACTAAAAAGAACTGGAGATAGAATCAACAATTGCTTTTCTCAAGGTTGCCAGTAATGTTAGTGACTTGTATTTTGGTGTCCTATTTTTTAAAACTTTGCTCTTAATTAGATTTTTGATGATTAAACAGGAAATGTCATATCATCCCCCCCTTTTTAAATATCTTTGTTTTATTTTTTTATGTGGTACTAAGAATCGAACCCAGTGCCTCATGCATGCTAGGCGAGCACGCTACCACTTGAGCCACACCCCAGCCCCTCATTTTCCCCCTTTTATTGGTGCATCATAATTATACGTAACAGTGGGACTGGTTGTTACATATTCGTACATGCACACGACCTAAGGGTGTAATGTGGTCAATCTTTCTCCAGCACCTCCCCTTCCCTCCCCTTCCCTCCCCTCCCCCCAATCCTGCTCCCTTCCTCAGCTCTACTGGTTTCCCTTCATGTTTTCATGAGATCCAGCCATCCTTTTTTCTTCTTTTCTTTCTCCTTTCCACATATGAGAGAAAACATTTGACCCCTGTCTTTCTGAGAACATGATGTTCTCCAGTTCCATTCATTTACCAGCAAATGACATTATTTATGACTGAATAAAACTCCCTGGTGTATATACATCACATTCTTTATCACTTCATCCACTGATGGACACCTCGGCCGGCTCAATAACTTGGTGCTTGGGAATTGTGTTGCTATAAACATGGGGATGCATGTACCACTATAGCATGCTGACTGTAATTTTTTAGGAAAAATGTGGAGGAGTACTATAGCTGGATCATATGAGGGTTCCAGGCCTAGTCTTTTGAGGAACCTCCATATTGGTTTCCATAATTTACAATCCCACCAACATTGTTAAAGAATGCCTTTCCCCCGACATCCTTTCTAGCATTTGTTGTTTGTATTCCTGACGGCTGCCATTCTAACTGGAGGGAGATGAAACTTCAGGGTAATTTTGATGTGCATTTCCCTAATTGCTAAAGATGTTGAACATTTTTTTTTCATTTATTTGTCGACCATTTGGACTTCTTTTGAGAAGTGTCTATTCCGCTCATTTGCCCATTTATTGAGTTATGATTTTTTTTTGGTGCTTTTTGAATTCTTTATGTATTCTGGGTATTAATCCTCTGTCAGAAGAGTAGCTAGCAAAGATATCCTCCCGTTCTGCAGGGTTCTTAATTGTTTAAGAATGTAATGTCTTAAATAGATGAAAACTGATTCAGTTTTAAACCTAACTCCCAGACGGTAAACAAGAGCACCCCCCATGGAAGTTACTGGAATTGCAAGTTTCATGCCAAAGAAAGCAACCACCTGCCAGAGGATGCGTCTGGTAAAGCCATGCCTTCTTAGTGACAGCAACTATTGCAGATGACATGGGAGGACTGGGTAGGCATAAATGGAGAACATGTCAGCGTAGAGTTAGAGAGCACATGCAGTCACAGGTAGAAGATAACTGGCTGTGTCTGACCACGGAGGATAAATATCCAGAGTGTATCAACAATTACACAATTCCATACCAACTACAGACACGTCTCCAAACATAACCAAAGGACAAAGGTAAAGCAATTCACAGGAAAAGAATTCTCAATAGCCAATAAATGTATAAAAAACACTTGATTTTACTAGTATCTAAAAAACACAACCTCCTCAAATACCACAGTGAAATGTCATTTTATGCCTATCAATTCATCAAAAACTAAAGGTTTGATAACGCCAAGTATCAGCAACAGTGTGGAGTAATGGGAATTCTGATAATGCTGGGGAGTATAACCAGTCAGACAGAATCTAGTGACATTTATAGTGCGTGACTTTGCTACTTTGAACAGTGTATTCTGAAGCAGTCATATGTGGCAAGAGGATGGGTTCAGAAACAACAGTTTCAGCCTTAGTTGTAATGGTTTTCTTAGTAAATAAGTTGCAGAGTATTATAATAGCATCAAGCCATTTTTATCTATTTTAAAAACATAAAGTAATACTATGTGTTTTTGTGGAAGTGTGTTGCAAGACTCAAATACACAGATGAAAAGAATATTTGCAACTTCAGGAGAACTGTCTCTAGTAGGAAGTGGGATAGGAGAGGTACAGTCAATTTCACCATCCCTATAATGTCTTATTTTAAAAAACATTAATCAAGGAAACAATCAAGAACATGAAGAGAGAGCCTACAGAATGGGAGAAAATCTTTGCCACCTGCAGCTCAGATAGAGCATTAATCCCCAACATATATAAAGAACTCAAAAGAACTTAACACCAAAAAACAACCCAATCAAAACTGGGCAAAGGAACTGAATAGATACTTCACAGAAGAAGAGATACAAATGGTAAACCAATAGATAGAAAAGTGTTTGACGTCCCTAGCAATTAGAGAAATGCAAATTAAAACTACACTTAGATTTCATCTCACTCCAGTCAGAAAGGCAACAATCAAGAATACAAGTAGCAATAAATGTTGGTGAGAATGTGGGGAAAAAATGTACACTCATATATTACCAGTGGATTGCAAATTGGTGCAACCACTCTGGAAAGCAGAATGGAGATTCTTCAAAAAAGTAGAAATGAAACCACTATTTGACCCAGTTATCTTACTTCTTGGTTTATACCCAAAGGACTTAAAATCAGCCAACTATAGGGATGCAGACACATCAATATTTATAGCAGCTCAATTCACAATATTCAAGGTATAGAACCAAACTAGGTGGCTTTATCCCTTCAACAGATGAAGGGATAAAGAAAACGTGTTATAGATACACAATGGAATATAATTCAGCCATAAAGAAATGGATGGAACTGGAGACTATCATGCCAAGTGAAATAAGCCAATCCCCCAAAGCCAAAGGTCAAATGTTCTCTATGATATGCTAACACATGATAAGCACCAGGGTGGAGTAGGGAAGTATAGAGTTCACTGGATTAGACAAAAGCGAATGAAGTGAGGGAATAGGAAAGGAGTAGGAATAGGAAGGACAGTAGAATGAACTGGACTAGCTTTCCTTTGTTCATATATGAATACACGACCCGTGTAACTCTACGTCATGTACAATCACCAGAATGTGAAGTTATATTCCATGTATATACAGTATGTTAAAACACATTCTACTGCCATGTGACTAAAAAAAGAACAAATAAAGATTAAAAAAAAAAATAGAGGTGATGAAATCCTTCCTAGCCTGGGCAAACCTGCCGTGTGCCCTCCTCTGAGGGCCTGCCGGACGCCTGTTTCTGTTCCTTCCTGGTATCTTGACAGAGGAAGCTGGGGCTGCACCCATCAGAAGGGGGGTCTGAGCTTACAGCCGTGGCCACTCCCCACGCAGGGCTCCCCCCACTGTAGGTGTCCTGCCTGCTCCTCCCCTGGGCAGTGATCTCCGGGCCGCTGCTCGCACCCCTTCTGCAGGCTTCACTCCCGCTGCCTGACCCATCAGTGCATTGCTGGGGACTTGCTTGGTGAGTCCGTCTTCCCCTGAGTGGGCGGGACAGCTGTGCCCTTCACGTCGTTCCTTTGCCAGGAGAGCAGTGGCAGCCTGGGCACATCTTTATTCGGATCTCGGTGGACAGCATTCCACATCCCTCACCACTGTGTTTATTCACCTTCAGAAGCCCTGAGAGATGGGTGGCGAGGCTGCAAAGATGAAGCACGCACCGCGAAAGTGGCTGGATTACCCCAGAGCAATCCACACGACCTGGATATTGTACCTTCGTACGATTGCTTGAGCTCTTTAAGCAGCCACATCATCGCCTCGCTGCACATTGGGGTTGTGATCAATGACTGCGTAGCAGCCTCAGTTGGGCCACAAAATCCATTTTGTATAAATTGCTGCCAAATCGGTACTTTCTCTGCAACCATTCTGCATCTGCACAAGTGGATTTCGGTCCTGCTGCTGGGCTGGGCAGTCACACTTGTTCCGTTTTATCTTCTTGGATTTGGCCAGGCTCACTGGACTGTTGAGATGACTCTGAATTTTGATTATGTCATCTCTGGCATGGGCTCTCCCTACCAAGTTAGTGACATCTGAATAATTGATTGAGAGAGATTTTGAAAAGGACAGGGCCAAGGACAGAAATGTGTATCCAGGCGGTAGAGACTTTTGTCTGTATTGACACAAAACCATCATCAACAATCCCTGCATTGGCCATAAATTTGCCCCAAATTATTCTCATCTGGTGCTGTGGGACTGTAAGAGACACGGTGGTTAAGCATACTTAGTATTGTGGAGATATCCATCATCTTCAGACAAATCCATAAATTGAATGCAATTCAAGGCAAAAATCCCAATAACTTTTTTTTTTTCACAGAAACTGATGAAATGATAGTAAATTTTATTTGGGAGAACAAAGGAAGGACCCAAACTATCCTGGTTGGGGAAAAATGATAATAATCAGGGGAATGGATCAGAAATAAAGACTTCCCTTAAAGCAATGAGGAATAGGACAGTTTGGGATTGGCACAGAGAAAGATAAAAGGAACAGGAAAGACATTCCAGAAATAAAACTATGAATATGTGGGAATTTGACAGGTGTCAAGTTCCTTTGCTCTTCTCTCAGGAATGTAGAGCTATTAAGACAGAGCGTGGGGATACTCGGCAATCCAGAAAGGAAAAAACTCTCTCTCTTCCAAACCTCTCCTAAAATTGATCCTAAGGTGTTGAAGACCTACCTAGACGTGAAAAGCAAAGATTCAAAATGTTCGAGGAAAGCATCAGAGAATGTCTGTGTGACCTTGGAAGTGGGAACGCTTTCTTACACCAGGTGCCCAAAGCAGTAGCCAATGTGAGGACTCTGATAGATTTTTCAATATTAAAATCAAATACATTCATCCATCAAAGTATGAGTCGAAAGTCAAGTTTCATAATTGGAAAAGATGTTTTTTTACAGTTTATGAAATATAAATAATTAGTATTTAAAATATGAGAAAAATGTAAATAATCCAAGAGGAGAAGACATTAAGGGATATTAAACCAGGGAGTTTTACAAAAAAGGAGATAACAATGGCCAGGGAATGAATGAGAAGGTATTCGTGTCATTGGTGATGCTCAGCCTCTTAGGAAACAGGTAAATGCAAACTAAAGTCACAGTGAGATATGTTTCTGACCCACCAGATGGACTGGTAATAGCAAGTACTGGTAAGATTGTAGACTAAGGTGAACCATCACACATTGAATGTTTTCTTTGGTATCATCATGGAGAGAAAGTTAGGAAACAGCTAGTAAAGATGGAAATGCACTCTGTGTGGACACAGACTTCATTCCCAGGTATGAATTCTAGAGACGCTCACACATGCATCAGGAGGCATTTCTATTAAGTATGAATTGTGACATTGCTTGTGAAAATTAATAATTAGAAATAACAGGGAAGACCTTCAACATAATTATTTCAACCTGAAAGACTATCAACTGAAAGAAAGAATGAATAAATTGTGAAATACTCATTCCATGCTGTGGCTTCTTGTGATGGAAATGGTTGAACTAAATCATTCATATATATAAAATATTCTCTTCATCCATTCATCTGTTGAAGGGCACCTAGGTTGGTTTCATAGTTTAGCTCTTATGAATTGAGCTGCTATAAACATTGATGTGGCTGCACCACTATAGTATGCTGATTTTAAGTCCTTTGGTTATAAATGAGGAGTGGAATAACTGGGTCAAATGGTGGTTCTATTCCTAGTTTTTCGAAGAATTTTCATACTGCTTTCCAGTGTGGTTGCATCAATTTGCATTCCCACTTTTTGTATGCAAAAAAAGTGTATTTTTTTTTAGTGTACCTTTTCCCTATATCCTAGTCAACATTTGTTGTTACTTGTAATCTTGATGATTGCCATTCTGACTGGAATGAGATGAAATCTGAGTGTAGTTTTAATCTGCATTTCTCTAATTGCTAGAGATGTTGGACATTTTTTCATATATATTGATTGTTTGTATCTCTTCTTCTGTGAAGTGTTTGTTCAGTTCCTTTGCCCATTTATTGATTGGGTTATTTGTTATTTGGGGGCTAAGTTGTTTGAGTTCTTTATATATTTTGGAGATTAATGCTCTAACTGAGGTGCAAGTGGGAAATATTTTCTCCCATTCTGTAGGCTCTCTCTTTATGTTCTTGATTGTTTCCTTTGCATCAAAGGTTTGTAATTTGATACTGCCCATTTATGGATTCTTCTTCTTCTTGCACTTTAGGGGTCATGTTGAGGAATTTGGTTCCTTAGCTGACATGATGGAGATTTGGGCTTACATTTTCTTCTAGTAGGCACAAGGTCTCTTGGTCTGATGCCTAGGTCTTTGATTCACTTTGAGTTGCATTTTGTGCAGAGTGAGAGATAGGGGTTAAATCTCATTCTGCTACATATGGATTTTCAGTTTTCCCAGCACCATTTGTTGAGGAGGCTATCTTTTCTCCAATGTGTGTTTATGGTGCCCTTGTTAAGTATGCGATAGTATGAGATGTAATCATGTGGGTTTGTCTTTGTATCTTCTGTTCTGTTCTATGTCTTCATGTCTGTTTTGGTGCCAATACCATGCTGTTTTTGTTACTATAGTTCTGTAGTCGAATTGAAGGTCTGATATTGTGATGCCTCCTGCTTTGTTTTTCTCACTAAGGATTGCTTTGGCTATTCTTGGCCTCATATTTTCCCAAATAAATTTCATGATTGCCTTTTCTATTTCTATGAAAAATATCACTGGAATTTTAATTGGAATTGCATTAAATCTGTATAGCACTGTCGGTAGTACGGCCGTTTGGGCAAGTATTAATTCTGCCTCTCCGATAACACTGGAGATTTTTCCATTGTCTAAGGCCTTCTTCAATTTCTTTCTTTAGTGTTCTGTTGTTTTCATTGTAGAGGTCTTTTTTTTTTAACCTCTTTTGTTAGATTGAGTCCCGAGTAGTTTATTTTTCAAAAACATAAAGTTGATCAAAGAAATCAAGTAGCAGAAGTATACATAGAGTGTGAAACCATTTACATAATGTTTAAAAACAGGTAAATCCATACTGTTCATGAGCAGTGGCAAACTGTAGTGTATGGGCCAAATCCAACCCAAAGAATGCCTATTTTTATAAATACAGTTTTTTAAAAACATAGCCACATCCATTTGATTACATGTTATCTATAGCTGCTTTTGTGCTACCGGGGCAGAGGTGAATAGTTGACAGACATACTATGGCCTTACAAGCCTGAAATATTTACTACGGCAAACTTTTCTGGGGCCCTGGAACATATATGCATTAGCTAGGCTAATACAGACTTTTGTGGTGTACTCAAGAAAGAGTTTATTTTTTCCCATTTGAAATCTGTAAGCAGTCCTGGGCTCTCCAGCAGCTCAATAATCATCAGAGACCCACGATCCAGCCACATGGTTTCTGTCATCCTCAATAGGTTTCCATCTCATGATCCAAGATGGCGCTCCAGCTCTCTCGGTCACACCCCTTTTCCAGCCAGTGATAAGGTGGTGACAAAGAATGATTGCATAAGGATTTTCATCGAAGGCCAGACCCACCTGCAAGAAAGCTAGGAAATGCAGGCCTCATGGGGTTATTATACATTTACAATCCCATTACTATGTAAAATGGGAACAATGGCTGTTGGGGAATAATCTGATTTGTGATGAGAGAATAATAATTACATGAAAAGAAATGAGGAACACTGGTCTTCACCTTTAGGCAGGATGGGGGTCACTTTTAGACAGGAGGAAATGCAATCAAGAAGCGGGAAAATAAAAAGAGAAGAGACAAAGAGCTAGTGTCCCTGGACTATAGATTCAAGGTACAGTTTTATGCCTCAAGGTCTGGGCAGCAGAGGCTGAGTCATATCTCTATATATTGCCATTATTCACATACACGTTAAAAGTATTGAATTAGAAGAGAGTAGAATGATCCAATGAAAATATCAGAGGTGGGTAAGAGAGATAAACACATCAAAACATGCCGAGTGAAGCACCAACGTAGAGCACAACGTATTGTCTCAGAGTCTTACTGGACTAGCAAAGTCATAGTTGATGCAAAGCCGATTTTGGAGCCGTCGCTGTATTGTGGGTGTCTATGGATGTTGGTAATGGGACCTTGTAGGCCAAAGAGCTTGGGACCAGCTGAAAACACATTGCCTAAGAATAGGCTGTTATAGTTTGGATTTGGAATGTCCCTCACAGGCTCATGTGTTGAAGGTTTGGTCCTCAATACAGCAGCGTTCAGAGGTAGGGCTTTTGGAAAGTGATTGCACCCGAGAGCTCTGATTTCATCAATGGATTATTAATCCACTGGTGGATTCCTAGCTGAATGGACTATTGGGAGGTGGTGGGAATTGTGGGAGATGGGACCTAGTTAAAGGAGTGGGTCCTTGGGGATGTGTCCATGGGGATTGCCCTTGTCCTCAGCCTCTTTCTCTCTCCCTTCCTCTTGGTGGCCATGTGTTGAGCAGCTGTCCCCTCCCACACTTTTTCACCATGATGTTCTGCCTTGCCATAGGCCTAAACCAATGAATCTCCAAAATATTTTCTCTCCTAAGTTGATTTTCCCAGATACTTTGTCATAGTGACAGGAAACTGACTAACTCATACACCTTAGTTATTTTGTGCTTTGAAATGAACAGGAAACATCTAGAAGCATTTTACAAACATACACATTATTGCAGAATACTGACCTGGGGAAGAAGTTAAGCACTGCTCATATTTGTGCTTCTGTCTGATTGCTATTAGGTGCCTGGTATAGATGGAGATGAACTAAAAGGAGCAGAGCTTCAGATCTTCCAAAGAGAACCCTTGGCTGTTATTATGGTTTGGATATAAGGTGCCCCCCAAAAGCTCCTGTGTCAATGCAGGAATATTTATTAGTGAAATGATTGGATTCTGAGAGCTGTAACTGGATCAGTACATCCTAGTTTGAATGGACCAACTGGGTGGTAACTGGAGGTAGGTTTAGTGTGACAGGAGAAGTGGGTCACTGGGGGCGTGTCCTGGGAGCGCTCATTTTCCCTGTAGCCCCTTTCCTGATCTGCTTCCTGGCCACCTGAGCAGCTTTCTTTCCTCCACGGTACCCTTCTGCCATGATGGTCTGCCTTATCCTGGGCCCAGAGAAATGGAGTCGGTTGACCAGGGACTGAACTTCTGAACCATGAGCCAAAATAAATGTCTCCTCCTCTAGGTGGCTCTTGTCAGATGTTTTGGTCACAGTGACAAAAAGTTGACCAACACATCAGCCACAGGAACCGCCTCACCCTGCTGGTGGTGAGTCCTTTTGCAGACCCATCTCACACGATTAGGTTATTAAGAACACATTTCCCTTAAGACCTGTCTGTTTTCCTCCTGGGCACATTTCCAGGAAATTCTACCATAGGTTGATAGCGGTGTGCGTGAGGATGCTCATACCCTGTTGTTTTGTGGGTGGGTGGGGCGGGTTGGTGGCAATCTCAGTTACCTTCACTAGAGAGGTCCATGCTGCAGGGTGGTGGACACTTGCCCCATGCAGTAGTTGGGCACAGAGGACGGGATAGACACATAGTAACCACCAAGTGCTGGCGGAGGGAGATCTATGGCACAATGCTATTTATTACAAGTGAGAATACATGCATGCAAAACCACAATGCTTGTTTTTTTTTTTTTCAGAAATATCTACAAATCGAAGAATGTACATTAGACACATTTAAAAGCTTATTAATGAGGAGCAGAGGGACTACCCCCACATCCTCGGAACTTAGTTGGGCTGTCTCTGGATTCATCTCTGTACCTGTCATTTCCTGCTGGCTCCTGCCAATCTGATCTGGAATGATCCAGCTTGGACTCTCACACCCTCACTGGATTTGGCTTCTCTTGTTTAGCTCCCTTGGGGTCTAACCATGACCAGGCCCTGAACTCCACTCTGCCACATAGACTTGCCTTTGACATCTTGCTGTGGCTCTCTGGGTTTCCGACCATACTGCTCACCTTCTGGTCTGGCCTTCATTACCCGCGGCTCATTGCTGACAGCTTGTAGTGGTCTTGCTCCACTAGCCGGCCATGCAGGTCAACGGGTGTGCAGAAGACGGACACACTTGAAATTGTGCGATGGATCAGTGGTGGCCAAATAAAGTCATGCCCGCTTCAATCTGCTGTCTCGCCAGACGGTCTGTCTGCCCTGCCCGCTCTCTCCTCTGCTCTGCAGCTCTTGCTCTGAGCCCTTGGAGGCTGTCTAGTTTCCCCCTTTATTCCCCACGCAGGGGCACTTGGACTTTTACTTCATGCTTTGACCTGTGTGGATATATTTTTAATACAAACTTCCTTTCACTCCAAATCAAAGAGTTAGAGAATCTCAAATGGATCCAAATGCTGAGTTATTGGAGGGGGGAGACCCTCCCTCGTACTCCGCCCCACGTCATGAGCATCATTCTCTGTCTAACAGAACGAGACAGCTTTTAGGTAGCTGGCAACATCAATTAAGGGCTCCGTGGCCGTGAGGTCACCTGGAGGGAAGATACTGGTCGTTAGACGACGTAAATCTCTGCCTTCCACCTGCTTTCAGTTGAGAATCGGTCACTTGAAACTCTGGCCTCTGTGGCCCCTGGCCAAGGATACTTTCGGCATGTCTTGGACGTGGCCCAGAGGAGGGTTGTGTGAACACATGTGTTGGGATGGGCGGGCGGGCGAGGGTCTGTGCTCTCTACTCCAGGACCAACAGAATGCCTGGCCACATGTGTTCCTGGCCCCCGTGGGGCCTCCAGTCTGTGTGATCCAGGCAGGTTTATGCAGGGCTCCGTGCCATGGCACAGCAGTGGGAAGGACTTGCTCCAGTGCTTTATGACAATCTGCTGCCTGTTCTCTAGGGGAGAAAATCAGGCTGCTGTCAAAGAGTAGTACTACCACCAGAAGTCCATCATGGGTAGGAACTGGCTCAGGACCATGGCGGCAGTCAATAGGTATATGGAGGCTAATTAAACACCAGCGCTGTGACTGTGGAGGCTCAGCCTCAGCTGTGGTGATTACACCACGTGGCACAATCACTTTGCTAAAGTGTAAATTAGCCCCAGCCACGAGCAAGTGAGCTCAAACTACCTCATCAGGAAACGAGGGCTTGCACATGAGACCCTGACTGTGTCGGCAGAGCCCAGGGAATTTGGAAGAGAAATCTGACAAAGGAATCGCATCCTTTTGAATGCAAAAAGCAGAGGGGGAATCTCTTATTGGAGGTGACTATGTTATCATTTCTCTAATCTACTGTGGCTTATGTAAAAAATGGGTGACAATATTGAAATTCAGATTAGTCTGGAACATCCAGGCCATGTGGTCACAGAGGTAAGCAGTTGGCATAAATGGTTTGGTCACAACACACTGACAAAAACCAACCACAGAACCATAGAACGGTGGTCTGCTGTTTGGTGAATCCCCATAAAGAGCTCACGAAAATGTACCAACAAGTTGTGTTTGGGTTTGGATGGGAGAGAGAAATTAAATCCAGGGGCAGGGAGTCCCAAAGCGTCATGGTGAGGAGGTGGCACAGCGCAAAGAGGAGTTCAGGCGCTCTGGCTTCATGTCTTAGGACTAAATGGTGTGAACTTGGGCAGATAGCTCAAGTTCTCTAAGTTCTAGTTTTCTTTTCCATATGTTTTGAATATATTAAATGAGATATATGGGGTTTAGCATGCAGTGGCTGAAACACTGGAAGTGCAAAATAAAGTTTGCAAATTTAATAACTATTATTCTCTTACCCTTTTATTAAACATATTAATAAAGTAAGTTTTTTTTTTTTTTTAATTCAGTTGGACTCCTGGATGCAGAAAACTTCAATCTCAGCAGGGACAGTGATCATGTGCAGTAATTGGCTGAAAACTACATGGTAAGGAAGTCATGTGACCAGAATCTATAAACTGTCCTTGAAAATCACTTCCTGTGGCGTGAACATGAGCCACAGGTTAAGTCCAGTATTTGTGGGGCTGACGCTGAGGCTTTGAGGTGCAGCAGCCCCTACTGCTGGGAACCTCTCTATTTTGCCTCTAGTTACGCTGATTCTGTTGGTGGTCTGGGGAGACCCTGAAAGAGAACTAGATTTCAGGGAGAGTCAGTGGGATCCCTGGGGTGGGAGTGGGGAAGATCACAAGGAAGGAAGAAAGGAATTGGTAGTGGTGGGCTGGCCAAAGCCAGAGACCCGAGTCCTGGATATAATGACACTGTGTTTGAATTGACCCTGGAAGGGAGAGAGAACTAGCATAAATGCAAAGGAATGCTTCCTTTGGGATCTGAGAAACTGTGCTGGAGGTTTCAGTAGTGGGACTGGGGAAAGGAGAATGCTTTCCCTCCTGCTGCAGAGAGAGAGGAATTCTGAGGTCATCCTTGGCAGTGGTCCAGCGTAGATGGCACTAAAGCAGAAAGGACACAAAAAGGGGGTGACGTGGAAGCAGAGAATGTTTCCAGCAGCTGTGAGGACAGGGCTGTGAGGTCAGTGAGGGGTGTTTGCTCCTCACCGTCACCACCACGTTCCCAAAGAGACTCAGAAAGGGAGTAGGATGGGCTTCAGCCTTCTGGAAGGCTTGGGGGCTTCCCATCTAACGGGCTGAGGGGCAAGCCGCAGGGCCCAGGGGGTATTGGAGTTCTGTTGCAAACCCAGGTGGAACAACTTGAGGGAATGTTTATTCAAAAATCCACCTTCTGTGTAGAACATGGACCGTGAAAGGTGTAGCCTCCAGTGTTTCCTAGGTATCGCGAGGTTTCAGGGAGCCACAATC
Source organism: Callospermophilus lateralis (assembly GCF_048772815.1). Taxonomy (NCBI): domain Eukaryota; kingdom Metazoa; phylum Chordata; class Mammalia; order Rodentia; family Sciuridae; genus Callospermophilus; species Callospermophilus lateralis. Next base: position 22,374,448 of record NC_135305.1, on the reverse strand, counting down.
TCATGGGGCATGGGCTATCTGTGTTTGCTAATTGTCCCTATGGAAGGTAGGTTCCTGCCCTTCCTGATTGCAGGAAGGCAATCAGGAGGGCTCCCAGGCCCTTGAGAAAGGTATTCCTGGGGGGGGGGGGGATGGGACAGGGGCTGGGCCATTAACATCATGGGGGGACAGAGGGAGACTCTACGGCTGCGAGTTTGCTAACATACATGCACTAAGAGAGCTCAGGGTTGAAGACAGGAAAAATTCCATCTCCAGTTCATTGAAGCCAAGGGGAATGTGATGACTGTGGGCTGTCTTGATCACTAGTGACAAGAGGTGACAACTGCATGTGGCACCTCGGCAGCATTTTCTTTTGGGTGGCAGCTCTTCTCTTCCTACTTTCCAGAAGGAGCCGATGCTCCCAGAGTTGACTCAGGCCCAGCTTCCTGTGGCATCTCAGCGGAGAGCGGCTGTCTGTTTCTCACCCTGGTCCTCCATGGGCGTTGACGCGGGTCCTGGGCTTCTGCATAGTCTGCTGCCCTCTGCCTGTCACTCTCTCCAGGACCCTTCTGCTCCCTGAACCACATCGCCAGGCAGCTCTCCCCTCCTTCCCGGCCTCCCGAGAGGTTTGGTAGCAGCACACTTTCCTACGCATTTATTGCAGGAATAAGAGCCGTGGGCCCCTGATGGGTGCTTGGCTGCCGGAGCGGATGTCTGAAGGAGGCAGTTTGAATGCTAATTTTGCTGATTGCCAGATTCTTCAGAGGATTCTACTTTAGCCCTTCTATCTGCCACTGGGGACAGACCCCAGAGCTGCTACCCATTTGCCCTCAGCCTTCTCCTCCCTTCTGGTTACTGCCCTACCACCCCCGCCATTCTCCACAGAGAGACTCATAACATTTTATTCCACTTATTACATCCCAGGCAAAGCTCTAGTCCTCATTTTGCGACTCATAGCCAAATGTCCAGATTCGAGTGCATGGTCCGAGTCAGGGAGGCTGAACAGGGCCTGATGCTGCGACAGGGCTTGCTGGCTGGAGGCACAGCCCAGCTTATCTCTGCTGGGGAGGCACAGCCTTGGTTGTGAGCCCAGTGCTCATTCCCTCTGTCCCCCACTCTGTCCCTCCTCAACCCCCCGAATTGGGAGGTGAAACTGTTGTCAACTCCAGTGTATACCTGGTCATCGTGACCAGGTTTCAAATCTCAGGATATTGCAGGATCAGGTGCCTAATTTTGCAGGAGTCTGTTAGATGCAGCCTTTTTGGTTCACCCTAAACCAGCGTTCATGACCTTGGTATGCATTACCATGCCTTGGGGAGCTATAAAATATATTGATGCTTGGGTCACAGTCCCTGAGATTTGGATTTAATTGGTCCTGAGAGTGACTTGAGTATTGGGATTTTAAAAATGTAAATCGAATGTGCAGCTATGGCCCTGAACCATACCCCCAACCCAGGTCATAGGAGACTGACTTGCAAACCCAAATGCTCATTTATTAATGCAAGTGAGAAATGTGACTGTCAAGGAGGTGAGCGATTCTGTGGTCTGTGATTCTCTCCCTGGCAGCAGAGTCCACATGGAGACCCCAAGCCCTCCGGGGATCTTGCAATCCTAGGGAGAAGTGGGGCTTTGTGGGAGCTCTGAACCCAGGTTCTGGGGTCACACAGGACTTGGTTTATGTCTAAGTCCTCCTGCTTTAAGCTCTGTGACAGAAAGAAGGTCACTTAATCTTTCTAAACCTCAATTTCATCATCCATATAATGGGGATAATAATAACTACTCCAAAGAGTTGCAGGGATTAAAGGAATTAATGTATCTGAAGGAGCTAGTAGAGTGTGCTTATAGTGATTCAAGTGCTCATTAGAAGGTAGTTATTACTGCCATTATAATAAAATCTGGCGTCTTGGTGCTCAGATGGCCTGGTGCTCAGCTGTCCTCTATGGGGTGATTAAGATTCTGCTGACTACTAATGCACTTAGTATCTGCTGAACACGATTGGAAGTTCTTTATGTAAATTAACCGAGGCACCGAGAGGTTAAGCAGCATGCACAGCTAATGAACAGTAGGGCCCAGATGTAAAAACAGCCAGACTGACTGCAGGGCTTGCCCCAAACGACCACACTCCACAGCAGAGGTGGACCAGAGCACCAGGTGGTGGTCAGAGCTGTCTCCTCTGACCAGTGCTCGCAGAGACCTTGACAGCTTTAAAAGCCAACAGAGATTCCCCATCCCCCACAGCTCATTAGATCCCAGGGCTTTACTCTCTTGGGTGGCATTCAAGAGCATGGCCGGGAGGACCAGCCTTCCCTTCCAGCCTTCCCCTTTCATGTTCCCAGTTATTTCAACTTGTCTTGGCCACTGGAGAAGCCCCAGCCATTTCCCAAACAGTCCAAGCTCATCACCCAGGCTGCTTCCCTCAACCGACGCTCTCTGCCGACTGCATTCCTTTTTGCCTGACAAAAACCCAAAGCCTAGTGTTTCAATGTCTTCTCCTTAAAAAAGACCCCTGAAGGGTCCCCTGCTGTAACATTTTGTGGCTGCTTCTTTCATATGAACTAGCAGGACAGGGGAGAAGCAGGTGGGACTTCAGGGACCTGGATGCGTGGAGTTCTCTGGGAGAGAAGAAGGAAGAGGTGGCCAGGTCTAGAAGGGGGGTTGTGGCCCAGGAAGGGGAGTGCCCATAGAGGACAAAGGAGGAAAAAACTTGCGAGCAGGGGTGGAAGTCAGGCATCAGTGTTCTGCCACCCGTGAGTGACTCTAGAGCCACACTCAGGCGGGCTCCTTCCCCCCCGCCTGTTTGCAGGACTCATCCCTCCTCCATCCCAGGCTGTATCCTTACAGGTGTCCCCTTAACCCCTCCTTCCTGCTTCCGTAGGACCTGAGTGCAGGCGCTGCCGTGTCTTCCTACAGGTCCTCAGCCCCAGGCTCAGGGTCCTCCTGCCCCAAACAACCTCCACGGCACCAACTCCCAGTTGTTCTAACCTCACCTTCTTGTCACCAACCGCGTGCCTCTTTCTCCTCCCTGCGCATGCTTCCAGAGAAGCAGCTCCCTGGCCATTCTTGTGGTGTCTGGTCTCCTCTTTGTCCAGGTCCCAACCTGGGAATGTTTGAGGGCAATGCTGGTCCTTCTCCGCCTAGCTGTTAGGAACACAGGCTTTGGGAACGGAGCATCAGGTTTGGAGCCCCTTCCCTTTATCACCTGAGTAAGCATCAGATACACTCTGAGCCTCCACTTGTCCACGTGGTGATGCACAAAGTGGGCCTAATAGTACTGTAACTGCTTCATAGGGGGCAGTGAGGGGTGAGGAGCATAATGCATATGCAGTCCTAGTGTGCACCTGGAGCGCACAGTAGGTGCTCACTCTGAGTCCATGTTTGCATTATCAGCAAAGACTGTTAACGTGTGGCAATGCTTTTCTTATTCTGTGCTCAGCTTCTAGAGAAATCTCTTTTTGGAGGACTAGGAAACGCCCTTTGGATTACTCTAGAGAAAACAGAAACAGGCCTAAGGATTTCACTCCATGCCTGCAAGGGCCCAGCTCCTCAGGAAGTGCCACCTGGTCCTTTCCAGGTGGGGACCCCACTCTGAGGCTGGACAGGTTACCAGGATGGGCGTCCTATGGCACGCCTCTTGTTTTGTGCTCATCGCACGCCCCAGCACCCTCCCAGAGTGCTCTGCTGTCCCTCCTGCTCCAGCAATCTAGGCATACAAGGAAGGAGCTGGGGCTGTCACTGTCACATGTGCCTTTGATTGTGGCTGGCAGGGACATGTTGAGCCCAGGCTCCCAGGCCAGGCTGAGGCTCCTCCCACTGCTGTCAATGTCCAGCTGGACGTCTTCCCTCTTGGCGCCCCCTTGCCTGGGGCTGGGCCAGGAATCCCCCCCCTTTTAAGGAACGGGTTTTAAAGCTGGGATTTGAGCAGAATGGCTGGATCAGGGATCCCCTGCCGTCTCAGGCAGGGCGATGGCAGGAAGATCTCATTAACACCTTTCCACTAAGGGAAAAAATAATATTTCAGCTTGTTCCCTTTGTGTCTTCAAGCGGCGATAAGGTGCCACCAAAGTGCCAGTCTGAGCTGCGTTCAAATGAAGGATTATTCTGATAAGATGGAGAGGAGAGATGTTCTGGGAGGGGTCGCTTCGGGAGAGGGGGCTTGCTGGTTTAAGGTTATTAAACAGGAAATGCCTGGCCGCGGCGGATCAAGGGGAAATTACACATTCTGTCACATTTGCTTATTGAATCCCAGTTCTATTGAAGCTGGAAGGGGGGGTGGAGATAATGCCACCCCCATCAACCTCCTTGTAGCTCTTATTAGATTTCACAACCTTTCAATATTAAAATGCTGGTGCCGGTGGCAAAATTCCTTGTCAGTTTTTAATATCAGTAAGGGATCGTAGTATTAGGTTGAGGGGTGGAGGTGGGAGTGGGGAGAGGCGGCAGACGGTGGGCAGAATCCCCAGCACCCCCACCCCCAGCCCAGGGATCCTAGCTCTTCAGTCCACCAAAGGCCCTAGGAGCTTCTGTCCTCACGGAGTGGGGGTGACCCTCTTAGAGGGATCACGAGTCACTCTGAGCTTCCCAGAAAAAACCACATGCTCAGGTGTAGCTCACCCCCAAACCCTGTCTCCCCAGTTGGGAGCCTTCTTCCCCGCTTCTTCGGGCTCTGACGTTTGCCGGCATCCTTGGTGTTTCTAGACTTGCGTGATCTTACTCTTTCTCTGCCTCCAGCATCCCATGACCATCTTCTCTCTCTGTGTCTCCTCTTCTAAGGACACCAGTCATGTTGGATCAAGGGCCCACCCTCCTCTAGCGAGGCCTCATCTTGACCAATTCCATCTGCAGTCCCCCTGTGTCTCCCTAAGGCCACATACGGAGGTTCTGGGGAGTGTGTCCTTTTAGGGGGACACAATTCAATCCCAAACAGACATCTTAGTTTGAATCCTCCCCCAAATCAACCCTGAGGTGAATACTTTGGTGCCAGGACTTGGTGTGAGAGGTGATGGCAGGGGGCGGGGTGAGGGACCAGGGGTAGCGAGGCAGTTGATGAATGGCCAGGGCCCTAGGCACCAGGCTCCAGCCCCCCGACCCCCTGAGAGGCTGTGGGCAGAAGCCTCAGAAGTGCCTCTCAGTGAGACCCTTATGCCTCCAGTGAGGGCTGCTCAGAACCCGCGAGCTCTTTGGCACTTGCGCTGCCCCCAAATCGTTGAACAAAGTCTTGCAGCCAGAGAGTGTGTGAGCAGAGCCAGGTGGGACTGCTGGCTGTGCAGGGTGGGCAGAGGGGTACAGGCAGGGATGCACAGCCTGATGGGATCCCCTGTCCAGCTGGTGGCAGAAGGTTCTTTCTCTGGTCACTGCGCCCAGGCTTCTGGCCCATCATTTACCAGCCCTGACCCTCGGTGGACAAGTTTTTGCCCAGTCTCCTAACTGAAGGGCTGGTTCTTCCCGGCTGGGAAGTTGACCTCCGAGTGTCAGGCAGAGCTATAGTGTCCCCTCCTGAAAGGTGGTTCTGATTTCTGGAGTTTCAGTTACTTAGGGTTAGCTGTGTTATGAATATATCCAGTGGAAAATTCCAGAAATAAACAATTCACAAGTTTTGAATAACTGTTATTAGAGCCCATGGTTGTAGTTGTGAACAGCTTGCAGCAGGCCATGCAGTCATCACAAATAGATGGGCACTGCGTAGAGGCATCTGGGCACAACTTTGGCCACCTCTGGACTTCTGAAAGAGGAAGATGGAGGTGAAGGGACACAGGGGAGCACAAGAGTGGACAGTGCATGGCTGGCCCTGGGAAGCACAGAGGGCTGGAGTTTCGAGACCTGGATTCTAATTCTGCCTCTGTAAAGTTGCTTTGTTTTGCTATATCCTTCCTTCCTTCCTTCCTTCCTTCCTTCCTTCCTTCCTTCCTTCCTTCCTTCCTTCCTTCCTTCCTCCCTCCCTCCCTCCCTCCCTCCCTCCCTCCCTCTCCAAGTTTCTCTTTGGCCAGGTGATAAAATGAGGTAACATTTCAGGAACGTGGTCTTCTCAGACGGAAGCACTTACTGCGAAGTTGATAGTGGGGTCGAAAACTGACCTAATTTGGAAGAGGGCTGTGGCAGGTGAGCGATGCAGGTGACATGTCTATATCGAGCGTCTAAGTAGGTGAGGTTTGGAGGTAGGTCGAGGCAGGCCTGGGTGGAGCTCAGGGAGGGGGCACTGCCTGCCAGTCACAGGTGGCCTGTCTGCTCATCCTGTCAATTGCCTGCCTTTTCTCAACACTCTGCTCTGCCTGCCACCTCTGCCCCGGGGGAGGGCTCCAGGGGGCCTCCCCAACTCCTCCCAGGGAAATACACACACAGACATCAATCATCCCTTTCTTTCCATCCCAGGAAAACAGCCCCCACCACCTTCAGAGCAGCCGCTGTGGGCTCAACATTGAATTTGCTGTTTGGGGCTGAGGCGGGACCCCCTGGGAAGGAAGTGGGCGGTGGGGCGGGGCAGGTGGGGATGGTCCAGCACTGACCCCGGGTGCTGCGGACACTAGTTGGCTTTGACTTCATCATTTTATGGAGGCCTACGAGTTTTCAGGGCCAGAAGAGACTCAGCCATCTAAATGAGTTCAAATGGAAGCGATTTTCACTGGGTGTCTCTTGGATACATGATCTGAGCTTTAACGTCAACTTGAAAAGCTGTGTTCTGGAGGCAGATGAGAAACATCACCCTTCCTGGTTTCCAGCTGGACGGATGGTGTGACTTTGAGTGGGGGCAAGTGGAGGGTTGAGCTGAGCTTGCTCCCAGGTGCCATCTTGAGGAGCCCTTGTATGGAACCTGGCTCTCACTGAAGCCAGATTTAAAGTTAGGTAGTCAGTGTAGTTAGGTAAATCGGGTCTAATATCGAGTGAAATCTAAAATGGAGGCCACGCTGGGAATGACTCAGGGAAAACGCAGGACAACTCATGGAATGTTAATGAAGTCCTAAAGGCCCTAGGCCAAAGCCCATCCACCTCAAAGAAATGTTAATGGAGCCCAGGAAAACAGCCCCAACAGACTTGGAGATAACCCATCCCAAAAGGTGATAATTAAGCCCACCTGTAGGCCTCCAACCTACATTCCATCACTGAAAGAACTATAAAAAGGGGAAAGAACAGCCCTTCCACGGATTCCCACCTTTTGGGTCCCCTTCTTCCTCTGGGAGAAGTCTTTTCTGCTGTCCTTTAATAAATTTCTAATTTCTACTCTGACCTTGCCTCGGTGTGTGCTTTCTGGTGTTATTCTTCAACATTGGGGAAGCAAGGACTCGTCACCGGTCAACAGCGGTTTCATCACCTCCCAGGACTGTGGTTTGCCAGGGACAGGACGGTGGGCAGTAACTTGTGGGAAACTTGTCAAAGGGCTTGTTTCACTCCCTCTGAGTGGGGAACTCCTCAGCCGCTGAACCTTGGCCTTGGGTCTCCAGAATTCGGCACCCACCTGGCCCTTAGCCAGCTCTGCCTGTAGGGGGAGCAAGTGCACCCCTGCCTCTTGGCCCTGGAAGCAGGCCCCATTGAGAAGCTGGGGGCGGGGACGCCAGGTTGACAGCTGAGAGCTCTCTCCCAGGAGCAGCCTTATAAATCTGTTCTCATTAGCAAGAGGCCCTGGGGGGAGGGGACGTAGGGAGTGGGTGTGTGTCGCAGTGCCAGGGAGAGCTCTGCCATTAACTTGTCAGCGCCCCTCTGCTCTCTAATGCTTTGCTTCTGCTCCTGGGCGACCTGCGTTGGCGAGTGGTGGCTTTTTTGGGATCTTGGAGAAATCCTGATTCTGACCCCCAGTGTCCCGGGAGCTGATAGTGCCCAGGCCAGAAAGCCAAGGTCTCCTCCTCAGACACACTTTCAGGTGCACAACTGGCTTATGTCTTGGTGCGTAAGGGGTGGAGGAAGAGAGGAGAAGCTGTGTTCAGCTTTAGGGGTGGGTCATCCTTGTTCTGTGCACTCTGTCACGGTCACCAATGGTAGCCTCGGCGGCAGGTGGCATCTGGCTCTTGATCTTTAGGCCAGAGAACTTTTCTGCCAGACAGAGAAGAAATTGAAAAAGCGGATGTTCCATCTCACCCAGGGATTACTGCTGTTCCCACGGACCCAACATTTTGGTATCTTGTAGGAATGAGGTCTCCATCCAGAGAGTCTCTGTGAAGCCAGCTCCCACCCCTGGCATGCCCCCTTCCAGCGCGAGGCAATCAGAGTCACAGACTGTTTATCATCCGCTGCGGCTCAGAGCCTACACATGCGCCCTATAAACCCCTCTTACAGCACCCACGCCCGCCGTCTAGGTGTCTAGGTGAAAAGTGCTGCCTTTCTTCTCTCTGTTTCCCAACTTTCTATTTAAATTTGCATACCACTAGGACGATAAGACATATTTCATTTGGCAAAAGCCACATAAAGTGTTTTGACATAGAAACAAGAAGGGGACACGAGATTAAGAGACCCCAAAGTGGAGGGCCAGGGAGCCCCACGGAAGAGCCATCCTAGATGCTCTGCTTGAGCCTGAGTTTTCACCTGGCGTTATTAGGGCCTAGTGTCAGGGTCTCATCCTTCAAGTGTAATGACGCTCACGCCTCCCATTCCTCCGCAGAGGATGTTGGCTAACTGGAAAATCAGCTCTCAGTGTGTTCCCCAGGGGTCCAGGTTCACACGCGTGTTCTCTGATTGGCTGGTGCGGCAGCTACTGGACAGATGAGGTAACTGGGGATGCAGATGGGCCCCTGAAAGGCATCCATGACAATGAAAGCCGGTCTTCTTGCTAAGTACCCTTGACTTTGCATAATCCCTGCCCTGACTCCACCTGGGCCCCACCACTCCCCCCTCCCACAGGCCCTAGGAGTGACAGGACGAGCTATGCCCAAAATACTTTGCAAATGCTTTTGCTTTGAAAACAATTTTGTTTGGCATCTCTTTGAAAATATCATTTGTACTATCAGGAGTATAACAGATAGATTGTTCCCACTGGGACCTAAAAGGCAAAGAGAAGTTAGAAACAGGGGTCTCAGGCTACAAGTCTGGGTTCCCACCCTGCCCTGATGCAGAACTGATGTCAAAGATTCGAATCCAGCCCCTGGGCTCACCTCTCTGCATGGAGGTGATGTAATATTGAGCCTTAGCTTCCTATTTCTAAGCTGTATGTCCCCACTTTTTTAAAAAAAACATTAGAATGATAAGAATGGAAGATTGTTTTAAAGATTAAATGAGATTAGGCTTGAAAAAAAATACTTCCTACAGGACTTATTTTCAATAAAATGTTTGCTCTTTTTATTATCTCCTTACTATCACAAATTTCAGCAAGTTCTTTTAACTTCACTTTCTAACAAATAATGATAGCAATGTCTGCCACCAGGAGCTGTTTGTATCGTGTGAACTAATGAAGTGATGTAATGTACAGAATGAAATAACTGGCAAAATATCCAAATATCCAAAACACCAGCCTTCTCTATATGAATGGCGCAGTTTGGCTGGCAGAATTGGAATTATCTAGCACACGAATTATTGGAGTGAAGTAGAAATGTACGAGCTTCTTAAATTTTCTCCTACAAAAACGTAACTTTTGGTCAATTCATTACGGATCTTAATTATGTAGAAAAAAACAAGGGGAAACAATCTAGAACAATATTAAATAAAAATGTCTTGTTTTCAAATTAAGTACCTTTAAATCTCATGCTCTTGGGCCATTAATGACCTCTTTAGCCTCATCTCGGCCTCCCCCCTCAACTTCAAAGAGAACACTTAACTTTCTTTTGGGTGGTTCAAGTGTCAAAAACGCCTTCAACCGGGTGTACAGTTTTTCAGAAAACCACTTGTAACTGTTCTCCTGCTGATCTGTCTAATAGCTCTACTTATGCTTTATTGGAGGCAAAGTGTTAAGTATTTCATCACTTCTCTAATTAGTTCTAGAGGATAATAACAGCTCTTTCACAAAAAATAAGCCATTTTCAAAAAACGTCCTTCACGTTTTGCTTCTAGAATACCTTACCTACCCTCCTTCTCTAGCCAACTGGAGAGGTACTAGAATATAATATGGATAATAATAGCTTCTGATGTGTTTTGAGTACTTACTTATTGGTTGGTTCTTGTCTAAGTGATTCACATTTTTGATCTTATTTAATTCTTATAAAACCCCTGTGAGACAGGGGGTTCCCTGCTTTGGTAAAGATGATGATACCGAGGGTCAAAGAGGTGAAGTAACTTGCTCAAGGTCTTTGCAGAGCCACTTTTCAAACCTGGGCAAGGTCATTCAGAACCTGAGCCACCCGGTGACTGGACCAGGCACACACAAATACAAAATGTGTTGTAGCCAGCCAGCCAGGATGCAGAGGCTTAGACAGAGTACATAGCATGCCCACGATTGGGTAGTTGAGAGGTGGCCACGGAGCTGTGCCCCACCTTGCCTCCTGAAGTTCAAGTGAAGATGCTTGGAGTAGAATCTGGACTTTCCCAGCCCACAGACAGATGCTTTTGTCCTTGGGCTCTATTCTTGATTCCCTCAGTGGCTCCTCTTTTATTGCAGAGAAAAATCCCTCTAAGGAAGAGCCCTTGGGCTCCCCATGACCCTCCTCCTCGCCATTCTTCTCTTTCTTTACCAACATGTCTTTTCATTAATGGAAACGACAGAACATCATGGTTCTCGACTAATTATAAAAGGTCTTCGATTTTCAAAAAGTTTGTTCCAGAGCCTTACGAAAAGAACCAACTCGTTTCTTCAGACTGTTTTGCATATGAATACAATACAGAATAGTTTGAAACAGTTATTACATGCAAATTAAACAAGAGCAGCTTTTTTTTTTTTTTTTTTTAACCCTCCGACAGCAGAAACCAATTCTGGTTAATGTAAACAAATGGGGAATTTTTTTGATGGATACTGAGGAATCTCATGAACTCAAAGAAAGGTCACCCAACTAAGACTCATCAAAGGGGGGACAGAGGCACCGGACCCTCCACAGTAGGAAGACCTGGGCTTGCTCTCCTGGTCTTGCTGCTGTGAAGCTTGGTTCCCAATTTCCCGGCTTGGGGATCTGACCACCCATGAGATAATCCTTCATCTGGAAGAAAATCCAGTTGAGCTAGATTTCCTGAGGGCTCTGTACATGGTCAGCAGCTCACGGTCAGCCTGAGGGCTGAAGGGTCACATCTGAATGCTGCCCAGGAAGGGAGTGTTGTGAGTGGGCTTGACCCTTTGACGTCTCCCCACCTTGTTTTTGTGATGACGTGTCGCCCAGGACACTCGACCTCGTGGGAAAATCCTACTGGGGAGAAAAGTCATTCAGAGAAGCTCATGGGAGCCCTTGATGGCCCTTTGATGTCCTCTTTCTCCCTTGCTCTACCCCCCATCCTGGGGAGAAACCCAAAGTCTAAAAACCCAAGTGTGGGGAGCAAGCAGTAGTGGCCACTGGATGTCCCCCAGATGTCTTCAGGAGGCCCAGTAAAGAGATAACTGTGGCCAGGCCTCCCTTCCTGCCTTCCATAAGAGAAGTTGTACGTCCTCCTCTTCCTCAGCCTCCATGTTGTCCAGGGGCCAGGGAGCTAGCCTTCTCCCAGCGTCCCCTGGAAATAGCTGGGACTCAAGCTCAGAGCATTTGGTAGCTAAACTCAGTTTTTAAAGATCTCACTTTCGAGGCCACTGTCATGCTCATACCATACAAGGAGAGGCCTATGGAGGGGGGCCCGTCTGTTGACAACCTGTCCCAGGCCCGCGACCCAGCCTCAGCATGTCTCTCTGCAAGACCCTTGGAGAATGGGGACTCAAGGAAATTTAGTCTGAGTCCAGTCTGCATCCACGCCGTGTTTGCAGGTATTTACTCGGATGCAGGATAGTCCAGGGCAACATGGCAGACCTAGTCCAAACCCGGAGTCAGGGGAGGTTATTAAGGGAGAGGGATACAGATAATTGTAGGTGATGGCAAGTCTCCCTGCTAGGGGGACTTGAGTCCTCAGGGGGTCCTAGTCTTCAATCAGAGCCTTAGCAGAAGATGCAAAAGGAAGGATGCAGGCTCCAGGAGCCAGTTTGGGGGTACCCATGGCTGCGGGGAGGGGAGATGGTCATTCTTGCCCTAGCTCTGGAAGTCGCTTGTTACTGGATCCTTTGCAAATCTCTTGACCTTTCTGTTTCTTGATTTCTTTGTCTTTATACTGAAGTGTAGAAACGTCCACCCATCCTGGAGAGTTGTTCTGAGACTGCACCCCCAAATTAGACAGGCTGTGAATTTCCAAATATTGATGATTTGGGGAAACTGAGCCACAGAGCTATTCCCTAGACTGGAATGCTGAAGGGTCCATGCGGCCCTTGGAGTGTGCCACTGTGGAGGGGTAATTAGCTACCCCCCCCCACTGTCTGTTCACTGCACTTTGTAGTGAAAGGTGACCGTGACTTCTGCTCGCTTTCCTCAGGACCACAGATTTCTCCGAGCAGAACTATAGCCATAATAACTTAGCAGGCTCCACTGGGTCGATAACTCTGAGATCTAAGGTCCATTCAGTGGCTAAAGGCTTTTTATTTAGCCTTTGTGTTTGGTATTAATGTTATCCCCGTGGCATCTAAATGGCAGAGCTATTTATGGATTGGAAGTCATCCCGACAGAGTGGCTCCTGGCCATTCATCATGGGCAAGAAAGAAAATCCAGGGGAGCTCAACTCCCATGGTAGACAGAACAGACGGGGATGTCTAATGCTTGCCGATGCCGTGAATTCCACCTAATTTCTTCGTAAGCAAGAGTAGCAAAGGGCAATTGGGAGACAGCATCGTTTTCTGAAAATGTAAGAGATCACGTCCGAAACTCTGGGACGGAGTTATAACATTTCTGGAATCTAAATCATTGTAAAGACCACATTGGGATATGTCCTGATACTTCTCAATATTTTTTTGAGTGTCGGATCTTTTAATTGAGGGGGAAAAAAATGAACCTCAATGTAGGAGTCACCACTCAAACACTCATCAACTGAGAAGATATCTAATTATTGTGAGGTACAATAATTAGTGTATTTAGTAACAGTTTCCAACGAGTTTGTATTTAAATCATTAAAACGACACACTTGAGAAAATAGTGCATACATGATGGAGGCAAATTTTCCTTCAGTTTAAAAACTGTATACATCCCTCCCTGACACCTTCTGAGCGCTCGCTATGTCTCGGGCTCTGAGCATTTAAGGCCTTACCTCATTTACTCCTATGACGACTCTCAGCCAGGCAGCCACCACTATTCCCGTTTTACAGAGGAGGAAACTGTGGATCACAGATACTACGGAACTTTCTGGTAGGTGACTGAACAAATAGTCGTCCCTGAGGTGTCTAATACTGTTGTCCATCATGGTCATGGACGTCCTCATTGTCATAGGGCTCTCCCAACACAGCGCCTTCCACCAGCTCTCCAGGGAGGTGGTGCGTGGTGGGCGGGGGGAGGAGTGCTAAAGCTCTGCTTGGCATGTTTCCAAGCCTGTCTCCCGGGTGGGGGCCTGCGTAGCCTCCCTCGGCTGTACATCCTGCCTCAGCCTCTCCTCCCACCCACTCTCCTGTCTCTCCCATTTGGCCTGTACAAGCCCAGGCCAGGTGACAGGGCACAGGTAGGTGGCTGAGGGATGTCATGAATCCTCTTCCTCGCAGTTCCTCTCCTTGTTCACCAGGAACAACAGTCCAATGGGGAGAGGTAGCAGCTGGGAAAGCTCCCCGTGTGTTCCCAAGGCTGATCTCCTGGTTTGGAGACTATGCGTGAGGACCAGGGGCTCGAACTCACTTCTTTTATTGGGCAGTCTCTGAACTTAGAATAAAAAACTTCTGTAGAAAGTTTTGAGTCTACTTTTTAAAACCAGCCCATGAAGCAAGAATGGCTAGGCCCCATGTGTTCATATACATCTAATGTATCTGTCCTGTTTATTCCGGCAGAGTCACCGCTATGTGACTTCTGGGAAATGGCCTCTGCCATTTTTTTTTTTTTTTGGGTCATACTGGTGGAGGCCATCGGTCACATGTCTGCATCCTTCCCACCGTGGAGGCATTGGTGGTCCAAGGAGTGTGGATGTGATAGGGAGGAGGTCCAAGCCAGGCCCTAGAGACAAGGAGAGTTGAGAGATGGAAGGGTTGGGGGAGAGAGAGACAGTCAAAGAAAGAGGGGGGAGAGAGAGAGAGAGAGAGAGAGAGAGAGAGAGAGAGAGAGAGAGAGAACAAACTTCATGATATTCTTGAACTCTGGCTGAGCTTGAGGTAAATCGTACTCTTGGACTTAACAGTTACGTAACAAACTATTATTTACTTAACAGTTACCTCCTTTTTTGTCTTACCTTAAATTACTTTGTGTGGGCTTGTGAACAGAAGTTTTGACTACTCTACTCGCCCATCCAGTTGCAGCACATTAAAGTATTCCTGGTGTCCACGGCTTTACAATGCAGCTCCCCTGGCCACTGGTGCATCATGATTCAGTGATTGCCAGGCTTTAACCAGTGTGTGGGGGTCATCAAGGGGTGGAGCTGGGGCTCAGAGTGGGTGAGGGGCTCACACTCCTCCATGAGCTAACCTGAACATGGAGAAGGAACACATTTTGTCCTAGGAGTAAAGGAGGTGAGAGTGCCTTTTGGGCCCTTGAAAGTCATTTAGCGAAGGGAAAGGGATTTGCTGAAGTTCCTGGAGGGTTCCCTGTGACCGAGTTGGTTCATGAAGGGTGATGCTGGAATATCTAGGGCTCAGCTGCTTGGATCCCTTGAGCCTATTTTTTTTTGGACAGGCATTGAGTCCAGGGGCACTAACCACTGAGCACATCCCCAGCCCTTTTTTATGTTTTATTTAGAGACAGGGTCTCACTGAATTGCTTATAGTCTCACTAAGTTGCTGAGGCTGGTTTTGAACTCGTGATCCTCCTGCCTCAGTCTCCTGAGCCTCTGGGATTACAGGTGTGTGCTACAGCACCCTACCTGAGCCTGCTTTTGAAACTGGTAAGAACTGGTTAGTCTCTGCTAGGTGGTAAAGGGTTTGATTTATTCTCACTTGGCAATTGAGAAGGGGAGAGTCTGTGGGCAAAGAAGAGGTTGGTGGGAGTGATATCAGGGTTAGGGATGGCCAGATTCTGCTTGTTGGGAATGTCTCTCTGCTTCCATCATGAAATATCATGGCTTTCTTCCTCTATCATTCTAATAGGAGCTCAGTTTATATATGATTCTTGCTAAATTGTCACCTGGGATAAAGACAAATATCGCTACGTTTCTTTCCCAGAATGCTGGCACACAGACCACTGCACATTGGGAAGGTATAAAGAGGTGATTTTAATATCTATCCAGTATCTTTCCTTTTCTTTCTCATACTTTCCCCATTTCCTGCTATTTCTCATTCTGTTTTTCATTATTTTTTCCCTGATCCATTTTCCAGATGCTCCTATAACAGGACTGTGACCTCCACTCTGTCCTCCTGTTAGCATCTTTGGACAATCCTGGGGGCCTCTAAGATGGTGGCCACTGGCTTTTTCAGAGACAAATGTGAGTGCTGGACAAGGAGTCAGGAAATCTGAGTTCCTGCTACTAATGGAAGACACTTAAAATCCACCTGTTTTCCCACCTGCTGAGTGAAGGAGTAGGAGTGGGCACCCTTCAGCTGCCTCTGGCTGTTCCTGGGGAGCTGGGCCACCCAGCATGGCTGCTTCTCTGGCTGGAGTCTCTGGACCCACACAGTGTGACCTGGCCTCCTTCTCGGACTGTTGACAATGCCCTTCTCCTGCTTTCCCCTCACTTGTCCACTGCTTAGAACAAGAACTTGTTTGTTTCTGAAAGAGGGGAGAGAGAGAAGCGAAGGAGAGAGAGCAACTGTGAGCAGTTTGCATTGTCACAACCAACACTGGGCTTGGGCACGGTGAGCCAGGGAGGAGGTCGATAGCCTCTGTCCCCTACTGGCCTCTGGGGTCCACCAGGGCCTTGCCTATGACCCTTTTAGGCCATCCTTGTGCAGTCACTAATGGCTCTCTATCTTCTGAAGCTTGCTTTATTGCCGTCACTGTAGACAGGATCCCAGGCTTTGATGGCCCCAGCTCTGGAAAGTACCTTAGAGTGCAGCCTGCAGGCAGAGGGCTGAGGGGCTGCGTGCTTTTGGCTTTTGACCTCTTGCTGTGATCAGAAAGCAAGCAACATTTACGAGGGGAGACTTTGAGTTCTGTAAAACTCAAAGAGGAATAAAGCGGATTTTATCCAAGGCCATAGAAAACAAACTTAGAGATCTGCACTGGTGGTGACTTCTGTGGACATTTAGTGACCTTCTATGGCTGTCTTGTGTCAGGGCTTCTGAGCCTTTTGGCCAAGAACAAGTGTAGTATCTGGTGAAAAGAATGTGCCCTTAGGAGTTAGAACAGTTGAGTTGTAGTTAGTGACCCCCACCCCCATTCACTCCTGAGTGCCCTTAGGCCACCATTCCTTTAACCTTTGTGACCTTCAGCTTTCTTGCTTGTGAATTGGGGCAATGTTTCCCATTTTGGGGGGATTGTTGTGGTAATGACACGAGATAGTGGGTGTCATGCCCTCTTGATGGCACTTTTAGTTTTCATGGGGATACTATAAGGATCATATGAGCCAACTAACCTGGAAGCCATTTAAGTGGGAAGACCGAGCAGCACCGAGGTGACCCCGAGGAGCCAGCGGTGTGCTTGAACAGGACTCCTGATCTTGGTCAGCCGAGGACAGGTGCTGGCTGCCCCTCCTCAGTCCTCCTGAGGTGTGCTGAGCTTGCTGAAGTTCCGTGGGTCAGATCCTGGCAGAGATGTGCAGACCCAGGAGATGGGGCTCTCTTCTTGTCACTCCTCTGTCTCTTTCCGTGTCCCAGGCAGAAAATGGCTACAGCCTCGGTTCCTCCTTGCTCATCGCTCACAGTCAAGCAGTGTTTTATGACTGAGGTGGATGAGCGCGTCTAAATATTTAACTGGCAGATCAATCTGTGGCGACAAGGAGAGGCATTAAAGGAAAAAAAAAAAAAAAAAAACCCAAGACACTCCCGTGACGTCTCCATGACTGGCAGCCTGCCACTGGGAAGGGACCGGGGTCTGTCGGGGATATTTTGTTTTGGTGCAGCTCAGAAGGGGAGAGAGTGAGAAGTCAAACACCCACTGGACTAGAAGCCCCACCTCTGGCTGGTGACCAGAGCCAGCGTGCTTAGAGCAATGGAAAGGAGACAGGAAAGAGGTCTGCTGCTCATAGCTCCAGCCGGCCTCCTGACACATCTCCAGCTTCTAGAATTGTCTGTACCCTGACTGAGCATGCAGGGGAGGTGAGGTCAGATGGGAGGAAGGAGGACAGGACAGAAAGGAAATTCCACCGAGGAACCATATTTCACATGCTTGATGGAAGGCGGGCTCCGCTTGTCACCAGATGGTGGCTGCCTTGGTCCTCCTGGCGGAGAGGACCAGGAGTGGGTGGCTCTTGCTGTGAACAGAGGCAGGCAGCATCTCCAAGCTGGATGGTGTCATGAAGAAGCTGTGGACTTTATTCTAGTAGGACTGCAAGTGAGGATGTGGCCTTCAGGGGTGGCCCAGGCTGGAGGAGCCATTGTCAAAAAGCAAAGGGCAGTAAGAAGTGACACCTATTGGATGCCTACTGTGTGCTGGATGCTTTGGTAGGCAACTCACATACTTATTTATCACTTACCCCTGAGATATCATATATGGTAATGTAAATACGAACACATGCACACTATGTGTATATAACCCACTCATGTGCATGTCTATACGCATACAATAACTTTGTATCAGTCTTTCCTCACCTTTAATACAGAAATGTCTGTATCTACTCATTGATATACTTTAAAAAGTTTTTTACACTTTCAAAGCTGTTATGTTTTAGATGTGGTGTCCCCCAAAGCTCACATGTGAGACAATGCAAGAAGGTTTGGAGGAGAAATCATTGGGTTAATCATAGCCTTAACCTAATCAGTGAATTGATCCCTGATGGGATTAACTGAGTGGCTGCTAGCGGCAGGTGGGGTGTGGCTGGAGGAAAAGGTTCATTGGGGGTGTGGCTGTGGGGTATATGTTTTGTATCTGGAGAGTGGAGTCTCTTCCTGATCATCCTGCTTCCCTCCACCGCACTCTTCTGCCATGATGTCCTGCCTCACCTCCAGCCCCGAGGAATGGAGCTGACCTTCTAAGGACTGAGACCTCTGAAACCATGAGCCCTCAAATCAACCTTTCCTACCCTACATAGCACTGCATTCCTTACTTGGTCCTTTAAGTCCCAGCAGCAAAAATTAGCTGACTGAAACAAAAGCCTTCCTTCTTTTCTAGTGACACAACACAGATCTAATATGCAACTGTGGGGAGGATCCAGTGGGGCAGAGCTGCTAACAGCACATCTTTGACCTGGGAAGAGCTGCCCTTGAACCAGGATCAGCTCCAAATTCAGCTTCCCTGGGCAGCTCCCAGGCTGGTCCCTTGAGCAACACACGTCACCTGGTGCTGCCTCGTGCTGGTCAACAGGCATTAACCATAACCGTGATATTTCTTGCTGCATCTGTAGTGCTTTGAGCAGCGCCTGGCACAGAGTAGACACATAGCCAATCCTTGCTGAATGACGGATGAGGAGAAGCAGGTGTTTCCATATTCCAGGTGAGGGGAAAAGTTCAGTGTCATAAAGTTACAGAGTCGATGAGTGGCAGAGAGAACATGCAACTCAGGGCTCTTAGCTACTGGACTGAATCCCAAAGCAGACGGTCTCCCCACTGGCTGGTTTGATGTTCTCCGTGTGGCGACCATTGTTTTCTGCAGTTCTCTTTGTGAAATTCTTAGACTCTCCCTGGAGAGTTCAGTATTTCCTTCATGTAGTTTCCATTTCTCTCTCTCTCTCTTTCTTTCTTTTAAAGAGAGAGAGAGAGAATTTTTTAATATTTATTTTTCAGTTTTCGGTGGACACAACATCTTTATTTTATTTTATTTTTATGTGGTGCTGAGGATCGAACCCAGCGCCCCGTGCATGCCAGGCGAGCACGTTACCGCTTGAGCCACATCCCTAGCCCTCCATTTCTCTTTCTAAGCAAAATGCAAAGTCCACTTTGAACAACACTAGGGGAGAGGTGAACCCCACTCTCCATGGCCCCGGTGGATCTGTATGTGCTGGTGTGTGCACGTGTGTTTTCGCTGAGACTCCTGGTCTTGTTTGCTCCCAAACATGTTAACTCCACAATTTCACAATTAGGGGGATGCTAATGTTCCATGATTAGAAAATGTCACCCTGCGTGACTAATTGGCCAGCAGGGCCTAATTGAAGTTCGGCATCATCTGTGGCCTCTGTAGAGTCTCTCTTCTGGAGTGTGCAGGCAGTTGGTGGCCAGGGCGGTGTGGTGGCGGAGAGCCAGGATGGGCGAGTGGATGGCGATTTATGGCCCCTCGTTTCTCAGTTCTGAAGGGTCGATGGGACATCAGCTGTGGTTGAAATAGGATTGGCCATAAAGGAAAAATCTGGGGCTGGACCCACCCATGTGGCAGGTGGCTCAGCCCCCCCAGGGAGGAATGTCTTTGGAGGGAGGGGGTCTTCTGTGTGGATGCAAACATCAGAGAGGGCCGGGCCCAGGGCAGCCCAAGGAGTCCGTTCCCTTGGCCTCCCCTAGACCACGGAGTCCTTGAAGTCAGGGGGGTGTGGCCCTATCCCGTGTCTCGGTGCTGCCCATCAGCCTGCTTGGTACCCAGTGGGCGTCCGCATCCTCCCGCAGCATGGGGCAGTGGTGAGCTGTGCGTGTTGAAGTCAGGGAGACTTAGCACCGGATTCCTTACCCGGATCTGAGACAATGAGTGGAGCAAAAGGAGGAGGAGAGATAAGGTACTTGGTGTTGAGACCCTCTTTGATCCAACAAATATTTATTGGGTATTTTCTGAGCACAGGGTCTGAGACCAGTGATGAATGAACCCTGGTGGCTTCTGTCCCCAGGAAGGTCACATTGCAGTGGGACAGTCGACATCAAAGTAGACAACGAAACAAGCCAAGTTAGGACATAACTAAAACACGACAGTGGGTTGAACAAGGACAACGTGAGTGTGTGTGTGTGTGTGTGTGTGTGTGTGTGTGTGTGTGTTGTGCTACTCTTTGTTTGGCCATCAGAGAAGGCTCTCTGAGGAGGAGGGCATCTCGGCTGACAGGAGGCAGCCCTGTGAAGAATGAGGGAAGAGTGTTCCAGGAAGGGGGAACAGCATTTGAAAAGACTATTAGTAAAGAGGTCAACCCTTGTGAGGATCTAAATGAAGGGTTGAAATTGGGGTGTGGAGGGCAGGTGTGAGGCAGGAACTGTTGGAGAGGTGGCGGGAGCCTGTCATGAATGAATTTAGGGAGGAATTTGGATTTTACACCAACTATGGTGGGAATTCCTTAATGAGCTGTAAACAGCAGATACAGGTTGATGGAGATCATGTGATTATTCCACCGTAGGGAAAATAGATGACGGAATGGGAGGGGCAATAATGGAACTGGGGACCCCCGTTAGGGGGATCCTGGAGTCATCAGAGATATGTTGGGGGTCTTGGGGATGTGAAGAAGTAGGAGAATTTTCCATGTAGGCAATGGGGGGGGCATTAGAGGACAGAAGTGTTTCCGATTTTGGATTTTTTTCAAATTTTGGAATATTTGCTTATAAATTATGATGTATCTTGGGGAAGTGGACGCAAGTCCGAACATAAATTCATTTATTTTTTTTTTCACATGGAATTTATACACATAGTCTGAAGGACTATAATAAGATATTTTTAAAGCATCTACTTTTTTTTTTTTTTTTTTAATGGTACCAGGGATTGAACTCAGGGGCACTTGGCCACTGAGCCACATCCTCAGATCTATTTTTTTTTAATATTTATTTTTTGGTTGTAGTTGGACACAGTATCTTTATTTCATTTTATTTTTACGTGGTGCTGAGGATCGAACCCAGGGCCTTGCATGTGCTACGCAAGCACTCTACCGCTGAGCCACAATCCCAGTCTCCCAGCCCTATTTTGTGTTATCTTTAGAGAAGGGTCTCACTGAATTGCTTAGTGCCTCACTTTGACTGAGGCTGGCTCACAATCCTCCTGCCTCAGCCTCCTGAGCCTCTGGACGCAGGCGCCCAGTCTTCATCTACATTTTTGACTGTGACCCATAACATGAGGTCAGGCATGTAATTTTCTACTTGTGGTTGTCTCAGTGCTTAAAAAGTTTCATATTTTGGAGCATTTTGGATTTTGAATTTTCGGATTGGAATGCTCAACCTGTCTGAAGAAGAGCCAAGGGGACCCAGTTTTATTTAACATGGAGAAATGTATTGGCAAGCCATCCCCCCTAAAGCTTTGGTGTGACTGTCATCCAGAGGGAGGAGAGCACATCTACTGAGAGAGAGTTATGGCATCTAGGAGGAAGCACTTTTTTATAGTTAGAATCATTTGACAACAAGACAGGCCTTGCAAATGTAGGTAGCATTACTTCTGTTCACCCACCATATCATGTGAAAATAGTTGGCTGAAATTTCACTGAATCTGGAGGGCCTATGTGCTAGTCGGCTTTCTGGCACTGTGACAAAATACCTGAGATAAGTGATTTACAAAGAGGAGAAGCTTATTTTGACTCATGATTTCAGAGATTTCAATCCATGGCCCCATCACTTGGGATGGTGATGAAGCAGAACGTGGGAGGGTGTTGGGGGGCAAAGCTGCTCACTCAGTGGATGGGAAGCAGAGCCAGGGGCTGGGATCCCAGCCCTTTCAGGGTATGCCCTCGGCCCAATCTGACTTTTTCCAACTCTGCTCCACCTCCTGAAGTTTCCACCACCTCCCAGTAGTGCCACCAGCTGGGGACCAGGTCGCCAACACACGAGCTGTGGGGCACATTTAAGATCTAAACCATAGAGGCATATTTGGGAAGGTCTGCCTTAACAGAGAGACCAGGAGCACATTCAGATCCCGCCTTGGGGGATCTCCAGGCATCTCAAAGAACTTGAGCTATTCCAAAACTGGGGGACAAGGAGACATTCTTGGGGTGCATGCAGGGGCATGCTGGGTCTAAACTCCAACTTTGGGAAGAGACCATTTTCTTGTACTCCCCATTTTCTGGATGAAAAGAAAAAAAGAAAAGGCTCTACTAAAATCATCTGGATTCTAGAACGGAGCGAAACCAACCTCATGGGATTCTGAACCTGCATTTGAGCCACGCACACAGGATCCCTTTGTTGGCTGTTTTCCTCATTCTTTCTGCTGCTTCTCCCCTTTCATTCTGAACCCTTGACCGACCTCTGTCCCCACCCAGAGGAGCCCAGACTCCAGCACCAAACTCCAGCAGAAAAGAAAGGCTCACGGGAAACCACTGCTGTTGTCACCTGCCCCCGTCCCCACCCCGAGCTCTCCTCCCAGAGTTAATTCAGGGGGGGAAGCTGTAAGCCGATTTCAGGTTAATAACGTACTTGGCAGCATTATTATTCTGTTCCCTCCGACTCTTTTCTGCCTGAGCCCATCCAACTGTCATTCTTTCTCTCTGTTGCTCTTTGCATCAATTTCTGTATCGCTTTCAGACCAGCCTTTCTGCATTTGATTTCTCCACCTCCTAATATTTAATTTTAATCCAAAGCCCCCCCCCCCCACCACCACCCGCTTCCCTTGCAAATCCTCTGACGACACAGACCAACCTAGTTTTCCCCTCGGATTCTGGATTCTCTTCTGCTTTCTTCATTATCTGGGAGTCAGATTAGCATCTGACAGGAGAGTTGAAGTCACTGTATTCTGCCTTGCCTTCGAAACCTGAGGCAGATGATTGCCCCTGTTATACATATAAAGGACATTTTAATTTTCCAGGAGTCGAGAACAGACACCTCATACAGGGTTAAAGTGGAAGAGGGCCCAGAGCTGCAGCGCCCCTGCTCCTTCTTCTTGGGAAGCGCCCCTTTGCCCTGCTAGAGGAAGGAGGGTTCTGCTGGGCCTTGCTATAGGAAGGAGGGTTCTGCTGGGCCTTGGGAGCCACTGGCTCTGGTCAGGTCCGGCAGGCCCATGCCCTGGGTGTGAGTGGCAGTGGATAGTAACTTCCAAAGAGCTCAGAGACTGGGCCAAAGGATGTGCTGCTGTCAAGGAGGGAATCTCAGCCAGGGTGGGGGCCAAGGTGAAGGTGAAGCCTCCCTCCCCAAAGCTCCCCAAGCCCCTCCCTCCACCCTCCTCACCTGCTCAGGGGCAAGTACCTGGAGGGTCTGTGTCCTGCAAAGGCCAGCTCAGGGGCAGCTGCTCAGGTAGCTCAGGGGCAGGCAGGGGCGATGGTGAGACAGACCTCAGGCCCCGGAGCTTCCAGGCCCCGGGTAGCCGGGGCTCAGAGGTATGTCCACCTGCTGGGCTGCTGGGAATGCAGTCTGTCGCGGCCTGGAGAGCTGACTTCCCCACGAGGCAGTGTGTCAGGGTGTCCTCATTCTGGACATATCTGGCTGCCCCTTTTTTTGTGGGGTGGAGCTTTAGTTGAGCAGTCATTGGATTTTGAGCAACCCAACCTTTAGTCTTAAAGGGGCACCTTGGAGGCAGGGGCTGAGCCTTGAACCACTTCCTAGTTACAAACACCTGGCCCAAGCTCTTGGCCACAAGGATAGTCATTGGTGTTCTTTCTCCAGGCAAGGAGGGCAGCGTGGCGGGGAGTAGAGCCTGGGCCACCTGCAGACCTGGGCTCCAGCATTGGTGGCCGGAAGGCAGTCGGCGAGTAGAAGGCTTCCTAGTTTCCTTTACTACCCAAGGGGCTTAAAACCACAGAAATGGTGCTCTGTCTCCGTCCTGGGGGGAAGACGTTCCAGTTCAGCGAGTCTGCAGCTGATTCCTGAGGGAGGCGCCCCTCCTGGTGATGGCTGGCAGCCCTTGGCTTGTCAAAGAAAGGATCGTCCCATTTCTGCCCCACGGCATATTCTTTAGTGTGTCCCTGTTTCTTCATGTGCCTTGCTATAAGGTACCAGGCCTTGGGTTAGGGCCCGTCCTACTCCGTTTTGACCTCTCTTAACCTAATGACGTCTGCTGAACACAGACTTCTAGACAAGGTCACACTCACGGATATGGGTGTGTGTGGTTAAGGTGTTAACAGATCCTTTGGGGGACACAGTTTGCCTCACAACAGAGAGTCACCCACCTATCAAGGGGTGCCGCACCTCTGAGAAGGGACGTGAAGGTGGACAGAGACTGGACCCCGCCTGACGTGCAGGGAGCTCTGTCATCTGAAGTCCCTCATCTTCACGGCCGCAGTCTCTGTGCAGCAGGAGGAACACTGGCTGGATTTCTGGGGTGACTTCCAGTTTTAACGTCCTGTGATCTCACATTTATTTCTGAATTAGTCATCCTCCTGCTTCCAGGGGAAAGACAAAGGACAAATAGTAAGAAAAACCGAGAAAGCACAGAAACAGACAAAAATAAAGGAAAAGAAAATAAACAAAGGAGGAACATAAAGATCGGGAGAAAGAGGAGAGAGAATAAGACCCAAATGGAAGTAAGCACAAGAGGGAGTCCTACCTGAGGGAGAGGCTGAGGCAACGGACGTGGGCGGAAAACGGAAGCTTGTTTGCCTTTGTGTGCGAGTGTGTGCGAGTGTGTGTGTCTGTGAGTGTGTGTGAGTGTGGGCGTGTGCATGTGTGTGCAAGTGTGTGTGAGTGTGCAAGTGTGTGCAAGTGTGTATGTATATGTGTGTGCGTGTGTGCATGTGTGTGAGTGTGCATGTGTATAAGTGTGTGTGTATGTGTGAGAGTGTGTGTATGAGTATGTGTGTGCATGTGAGTGTGTGTATGTGTGTGTGCATGTGTGCTTGTGTGAGTGTGTGTATGTGTGTGAGAGTATGTGTGTGCATGTGAGTGTGTGCTTGTGTGAGTGTGTGTATGTGTGTGAGAGTATGTGTGTGCATGTGAGTGTGTGCGTGTGTGTATGTGTGTGTGCATATGTGTGTGAGTGTGTGTGTATGTGTGTAACTGTGTGCATGTCAGTGTGTGTGTGACTGTGTGTGTGTGTGGTGTGTGCATTTAACCTTGTTTGCTCACAGTCTGGCCACAGTAACACAGCTCTATGGTAAGAGGCAGAACCTTCTCCCTGGCTGCATACAAACTCCTGCTTTATAAACCGTCATCTCCTAAAGCTATTAATTTAGAGCATATTGTGCAAAGTACTGCTGAGGCACAACCTGCAGAGGCACTGTGTGTGTGTGTGTGTATGTGTGTGTGTGTGTGTAGAGGGCACCTTCTTTTTCTTTTCCTCCTTTAGACGGACCAGTTTGCAGGCAGAAGCGGGGTCAGGAGAGTCCATTTTCAGGGCCTGTGTTTAGCTGCCGCCTCATGATCCACTGGACAGACCGCGGGAAACAGCCTCCTCTGCTTTTGCTGGGCAGCTCTCTCCATTTCCTCACCCGGAGCCCAGTGCACACCCAGAGCCGGTGCCCAGGGAGGCTGCAGTCAGGGCCACCTCAGGACCTCTGGCCATCTCTCTCTCTCTCTTTTTCCTCAACAATGAAACATGCTTTAATTTATTTATTTGCAAGTTTCAGTCTCTACAAGCATTGGATACTGCTTGCGGTCTAGGAGGTGCCGATGTCCCAGCGCCTTGGGCCTGTCCTCTATTCCCATCCCCTAAGGTTTGTTCTTTGTAGATGCACATGACAGCAGAGTGTATTTTGACGTATTACACATACATGGAATGCAATCCATTCCAATTAGGATCCCATTCCTGTGGCTGTACATACGTGGAGTTACGCTGGTTGTTTGTTCCTATATGAGCAAAGGAAAGTGATGTCCACATCATTCTACTATCTTTCCTATTCTCACCCCTCCCTTCCCTTTATTTCCTTTTGTCTAATCCAATGAACTTCTAATCTTCCCATCCCTACCCTCCCTTGTTGTGGGTTAGAGTCTACATATCAGAGAATATTTGGTCTTTTTTTTTTTTTTGGTGATTTACTTATTTCACTTAACATGATAGTCTCCAGTTCCAACCATTTACCAGCAAATGCCATAATTTCACTCTTCTTTATGGCTGAGTAATATTCCATTGTGCATATATATCACATTTTCATTATCCATTTATCTGTCAAAGGGCACCTAGGTTGGTTCCATACCTTAGCTATTGTGAATTGAGTTGCTATAAACATTGATGTGGCTGCATCACTGTAGTATGCTGATTTTAAGTTTTTTTGGTATAAACTGAGGAGTGGGGGATAGCTGGATCTACTGGTGGTTCCATTCCAAGTTTTCTAAGGAATCTCCATACTGCTTTGCAGAGTGGTTGCACCAATTTGCAGTCCTACCAACAATGTATGAGTGGACCTTTCTCCTCATATCTGCACCAACATTTGCTCTTACTTGTATTCTTAATAATTGTCTGGCTATCTCTTGAGGGTGAGGATTCTTGTGCTGAGATCTCCCAAGGAAATCACCTCATTTTTAAGAAGTGATAGCCCTTAACTATTCTTACCATTGCTTTCAATTGCAGGTATGAAGTTGCATGCCACCTCTCCTCATATGTGCCCAGTCCACCCACTCTGTGGTTGCTGACCTTCTTTAGAGAGCTGGTCAGCAGTCACGGTGTGGCAGGCAGGGTTGTCAAAAACCCACCGGGTCCACTACATTTGAGTTTCAGATCAACCACGAAGTTTTTAGTATAAGGATATCCCAAACATATACATACTTGCACTTAAAAATCACACATTTGCTTTTGTGAAAATTCAAATTGAACTGGATATCCTGCATATTTTCTGGTGACCCCAGGGAAACCATCAACAAAAGATCTTTTGCTCAGTTTCCATGCTTTTGGGTCTTGGCAGCTAAGTCACAGCACTGCCATCAACTCCCCCCCCCCCCGCCCCCCTGCCCCGCCATCTGACATTTTCATATAGTTCTTCCTGATCCTGGTTATTTCCGTTTGGATAGAAGGGGTCAAGTAAACGCCATGATTCAACAGCCTTGCCTGCCACCTAGATTGGCCCTTGGGAACTGTGGCTTCTCGCCATCATCAGTGTCCCTTCATGGGTATTTATCTTTTGCCATCAGAACCCCAGTGGGGGTGGGTGAGTGAGACACAAAACCCATCAAATGCTAAACACTCCAGCAATCACACTTCTAAGACTCTGTCCCAAGGAAACCATCGGGGAGGTGCCCAGAGGTTTACGTAAGAGGAGGCACCTCCCAGTGCTATTTGTAACCGTGAAATATTGGCGACTCTCTAAGTGTACAACAGGAGAGTGGTACAGGATGACACATTCTTAGCACGGAATATCATGTGACAACTAAAAATCGTGCTTTTAGAAAAATGTTTTACGGCATAGCAGGGTTAATAATGCAGAGAGTGGGAGAGGAAAGGACGCCGTGTGATCGTAACCGAAAGTCCAGAAGGAAAGCCCCCTCATGCCAGCCCAGCCTGCAGCACCGCACACAGTACATTTCAGGTCTTCCTGTTCTGACGGTTGGGACTCCATGGTGGAAAATCCGCACGCAATTGTGTTTGGTTCACTTTTACTTCTGGGACAGGATTGTCATTTTCCAGCTCTAGAGTAGAAAAGAGGATGAAATCAGTGCTTCTCATAAAAAAGTCATGTCTCGCTGTCTCATCCACAGCCCAGCTATGCCCAGGACAGTGGGGCAGGTTGCTGACTGGACAAAGAAAGTTCCTGAAGCAGGCTGGGGAGCCCTATGGTTTACTAGGGAAAGCTTACAAGAGACCAGAGCTGCTCCAAGAAGAGCTGATTGGTGACAAGCTGACAGATAACACTCTGGTCCTTGTAGTATTTTGCCAAGCAGCGCTTCCTCTCCCTCATGGTGTGGTGAACAGTGGTGGCCAGCTAAAGAGTGACATGTGTCCTTTACACTGTGCCCCAGTTCCACGCATGTCCCCACCCAGAAGGTGTTCTCTGGGACAGGCTGCAGAAGCCGCGACGTCATCAGCATCAGCTTGCTCAGTTAGCTCGTATGACCCGCGTCCCGAGGGGTGACCTGCCTGGCTACGTGCAAAAACGTAGCTTTTGACCAGCAACACTAATGTGCCCTGGTTCTCCTGTGCGTAGGAGAAGGCCAGTGTCCTTCAGGATAATATGTACTGGACTTTCTGGCCCAGGGGTCCTCTCCTTGTTCCCTCACTGGCTGTGTTTTGGGGAACAGAAAGGGAGCTTTGGGGTCATGCATTTTACAGTATCTTTGGCTTTAGGGACTGATGCCTTCCGACGTGCGTGGAGGTGCGTGGAGGTGATCGTACATCTCGGGGCACCCAGGAGTGACTTGGGCTCCTCAGTCGTCTGCCAGGCTGCTGGTGAACTTCCTCAGACCCCACCCCTGTCCCCAAAAGCCCCCACCCACTGTTCTGCGGTGGTTTCCTGTTCCTTGGGTGGTGGTTCCCAGCCTGCAGCGGATTCCCAGAGAACTGGGGCTCAGTAACTCAGACCTGTCGTATGTACAGACCGTAGGCCCAGAAAATTCACGTCCCACTCAGCAGCGCAGGGAAATGCTGTCGTCCTCCATACTGCATAAAAAAAAAATTTGGTTAGAAAATATTTGTTTCAGGGAGGGGAGGCGGTGTGCCTGGGAGGAGCAGGGGGTGAACTCCTTGTGCCTTTCAAGCCCACAGAACGTGAAGCCCAGAGTGAGCGGTGTCAGCCGCAGACTCCCGCTAGTCAGGGTGTCTGGTGTGGGTCCCATCAGGTGCACCCTAACAGGAGAGGCTAAAATAGGGGAATCGAGGGGGCAGGGAAGGAATATGCAGAAACCCTGCCCTTCTCATTCATCTTTCCCCATGAACTAGAATCTGCTCCCTTCAAAGATAAGTTCGATTAATTTAAAAATCATGTATGTATCGTAATTAAGCTTTTTTTGTGTCGATATCCAAACATACTTTTTATTAGACGAGGTCCAGTGAAAGCCGAGAAATGGTTTGCTTTTGAAATTGAGATCACTGATCTTAGCTTCATATTGCTGGAGGAAAAATAGGGACTTCATACTTCTTAGGCTTTAAAGGTTCATTTATTCTGGATGAATACATATTTACCTTCATGATCGTGTGTAGAAAAGGCCTTTAAAGGGGGAGGGTTGTTCCCACGTGAGATCAGAATCCAGCACGGTCAGCGGTCAGCGGTCACCCACCTCTCGCCCCAGGCACTGAGCTCTCTCCTCACGTCGTCTGCCTTCCCACCATTCCTTTTCCCAGCATCTTCTTCCACTTCTGCACCCTCCCATTTCAGTCCATGCTCTAGGGCTGGGTTCAAACGTCAGAGCTTCTCCGAGGACTTCCTGGTTGTCCGGGGGGAGCTGGCTTCCTGCTCACGTCTCGCTCACACTGCAGAAAGGCACTGGCAATGGTTTGGCTCAGATCCTTGATTCTGCTGTGAATCTTGGGCAATTTGGGGGAAGGTCCCTGTTGCCTTCAGAAAGAATTCCCAGCTTTCCACACGACGACTAGAAATATGTTTGTTGATTGAAAGAATCACTGTGTCCCCAGCCCAGCCAGAGGTCCCAGCTCAAGGGGCCTCACACGTTAGTTCATTCACTGATTCATTCTTTTTTTTTTTTTTAAATATATATATTAGTTGTAGATGGACACAATACCTTTATTTATTATTATTAGTATTTTAAACATATTTATGTTTTAGCTGTAGATGGACACAATGTCTTTATTTTACTTTACGTGGTGCTGAGGATTGAACCTGGTGCCTCACGCATGCTAGGCAAGTGCTCTTTCACTCCTGGAGACTTGTCACAGTGTGTCTGATAGAAAGCCTTGGGATCTGTAAAATGGAGGTTCCAAGGCGAGAAGTTTGTGGAAAAAGTCTTCCTGGTGGATCTTAGAGAGGCCCCCGAGATGTTAGCCAAGTGCCTGGGGTTAGATTGGAGTTGACATGGGAGGAAACTTTGGGATTATCAACTGCTGAGCCCCTGGCAATTTCAAGGGTCTGCACCCCAGCTCTGAGACCCCTCTATGATGCGGAAAAGGCTTGGTGAATCTGGGCCTTAAACTGCCTGAGGTGAACCCAACACGTTTAGCCAGTAGTACAGAGACCAAGCTGGCCTAGAGGGCAGGGTTGAAGTTCATGGCTGTTGAACATCTCAGGGTTCTGATTTTCTAAAGTGTTCTAAGATCAAACAAAGAAACCGATGATAGTCACTTGGAGATCCCTTTCTACAAATAAAGTACAATAAAGTGCTGGATTCGATGATTTCATCAAATCTTCACGGTTCTCTTAGGAAGTGAGCGGATCAAGGTCATTGTCCATCAAGGGCCTCTGTGGCAGGTGGAGTTGAGGATCCAGGTTGCCTGACCCCCAGCTCCAGGCTCTGCAAGGACACCTAGAGGCAACCCCTTATCCATGTTCAGTGAACCCCCAAAGCCTAATTCCTAAACCTTGGGGCCAAAGTTCTCGTAAACATTTCTTGCTCTGTCCCTCTGTTCACGCACAGGACTGTACCCCAATGAGTAGGGGCTACTTTGATCTCAAGATGGTTTGGGGGGAAATACCCTAAATCTGTCTTCTGAGCCCATTTTAGGGCCATTTCCCAGTGTCAAGGAAAAGGAGGCAGGACTGGGCTCAGGGCTGACCCCAGAGACCCAAGTTCCAGTCGACCTCTGCCGCCGATGGGCTGGGTGGTTTTAGGCAAGTCCTGTCTCTCTGTGGCCTGGGTTGGCTTCTCTGCAGAGGGAACTGGTGAGATGAGATGTCTCATCCAATTTTCCATGATCTGTTAGATGTCCGCTTTATGGAGCTGGGGACATTGAGGCTCAGTGTCGGGCAGAGGCCTCTCCTGTCTCAGAAAATTGCCTTCTGAATAGAGAATGGAATTGCAGTCGCTCTTGGGTTCCCTGTTCAGTGAGCTGGACCCCAGCAGGCCCCGCTCCCTCCCACAGCCTCTGTTGAAAGCAGCATGCGGAGAGCCTGGAACAAGCCCACCGGCCCTCGGCCCCGCTCTTCATTTTCCACCCCATTGTCGGTCGTTTAGATGGAAGCTTTTATTATCTGCTCTCCTTGTGGATTCCTTTCTTTCCTACTCAGATGCTGCTGCAAACACAATTAGAGAGGACAAATGCTAATTTCATGTAGAAATGGAAACTACATTTTTTTTTTTTTTTAAAAGGAGGTGGGACCCTGGAGGGAACAATCTTTATTATTGTAGGGTCAGTGAGCCGGAGGAAGGACGAGGGGACACTGTGATTCTGGACGCTTCACTCCCTGCTCTTGGCATGAAAAAGTGGACTGGAGGAGTCCCTGCCAGAAGGGGCATCACCTTTGTCCAGGAGACATGGCCTGTCAACATACTAGGGATGGGGACTTACCAGGGAATAGTCCACAGTCTCAAAGAGGTCCTCACCAGGTGCTGATGGGGGCCACGGACCATCTCTTTTAACCTGTCCAGCGGAGGACACCGGCGACCTCCATCCACAGACAGGCCTCAAGGGGAGGAATCCGCTGGCGTTTTTCAGAGGTAGCTGGGCAGGCAGAGCTGCTTAGTTTTCATCCATTCTGCTTCTTGAGCAAGTCCCCCATGAGCCCCCGGCCCAGAGTCACCAGCCTTGGGTTTTAAAGCCATCACCTTGGCCTTAGTTTGCTTATCATCCACATTTGTAATAGTAACCTCGAAGGCTTCCTGCAGCTCAAATAGCCTGTAGTTCTGTCACTCATAAGGTGGTGGAGGCTCTGAAGGGACAGTGAGAGTGACATGAAATGCCCTTGAGCTCTGGGCGTGGAGGAACAGATGCAAGCAGGTAGGGGGATATGTGGAGAATTTCACCTAGAGCAACAAGGGAATGGAACCATCTCTCCACAGTTTCCATCTATTTGGACCAGAACGTTATTGCTTTTAACAGAAGGTTATTTGAATTTTTGTTTGGACAAATCTATGAAAAAGAAGCAACACAGCTTGGGCTTTCATTAGCGTAAGTCAAATACAAGGACAGCCCCCAAATATTAGGTGCTGAAACTCAATCATATTATATTTTCCACTCATGTCACTGGCCAGTGCGGCTTGAAGGCGGTGGAACAGGTCTGCTCCACCAAGTCACTCAGGGATTCAAGAGTCTTTCCATTTCACGATTCATCCTTCCTTTATCCTCAAAGTTTTCCACTCAGCTGCTGGATGGAGAAAGAGATGGGGGACTGTGTAGGGGTTTATAGGCAAACTGGGAGGTGACACCATAATGCTCACCCTATTTCCATTCAACAGGACTGGTCCACCTTGATGGCAGCTTAGAAGGAAAATGAGAGCAAAGTTCTTGGTGAGAATGAGCAGTCTGCCGGTCCCAGTGCTGTTCTGAGTGCAAAGCAGAGGCCTTCCAGCTTAACTTTTGCACTGTGCACCATTTATGTGAGGTCAGTGTCCCGGCCACCGTACAATTGTGTCCCCCAGAGGGGTACCTTCCTGGCTTAACTCAAAGGCGCCACCTTATCTAGCAGTGGTGTGGTGTGTGCTTCAAAGTCAGATACATCTTATGCCCAATCTCAGTTCCAGTAATCAACCATGAGAAGTTGAGTAAGGAATGGGTTTTCCCATGATAGACGAGACAACTGAGAATTAGAGAATGGATTCATCTGGTTCCACAGGGTTATCGTGAGGATTACATGAAATACGATTTTTAAGGCGACTGGGACAGAGTAGGTACTCAAAAAACAGCATCAGGGTTCTTGTTTCACTTGCCTTTTGGGAGGGGTCTGACACCTTGAGAACCCCTATTGGGACTTTTGGTCTGTGGTTCAGCTCCTTAAAACATTGTCAGATCATTTCCATCCGTGCTGAAAGGCAGGGCTAATGTGAGCTCTGAGCCTGATTTCCTTTAAATGGCAGCATTCGCTAAGACATAAAATAAAACCTCAGAACCATACAGAAGCAGAGTATTTAGAGCAAATCATACTAAAACTTCTTTAGTCACTGCAATGGCATATTCGAGGTTTTTTTTTTTTTTTTCTTTTGTGCTTGGGATTGAATGCAGAGCCTCGAGCTGGCTAAATCCATGCTCTATCAGTGAACTACACCCAGCCCCAAACATCTGAGCTTTGGGGTGTCTGGCAGTCCAGGTAAAAAGAGCAGATGGAAAGGTCACACAGATCTCATTGTCTCTTTGTTAGGGAACATGAACTGTTTATGTTGGGGGTGAAGCCCAGAAGACTTATCAGGTGGCGCTTAGAGATAAAGACCATGGGGTGGCCTGGCCCTTCCCCTTCTCTGTGTGATTGTCTCTGAAAGCTGCCTTTAGGTTTTGGAAATCTTCATCTAGGGCAGGATGAAGAGAGATACCTGCTTCCCAGGGGATTTACTACAAGTCCAGGCCTTTGGAGTGTCATACAGATGTCTCTTGGGTGGGTGAGATTTGATGTCCCAAGAGGCCACAAATGAAAGGGTTGTGCCTTTCACAGGCTGGATACTAAGACAGAGTCACAGGGACTGGAAACTCAGTGAAGGCAGAACAATACTTCAGCCGCGGAGACTTCCTCCTGACCCACTATGATAATCCTGCCTGACTATTACCAACAAGGACCCAGCCAACCTGCTCAGGGTCTCCTTTGCCCTGTTTGACTATGCCAAATGTAAATCCACTTGAAATGATTTTGCATTTGCTTTAAAAGCCAATTTGCCTAATTGTAACGACAAGACAACATTATATGCAGATGTCTTACTATTTTTAAAAATCTTTTTTGCTTTTAATTAATGCTTGATATGGCACTTGGTGGTGGCAGGCTTGGGGATACAGGGATCGGGAGACAGAGCTATGGAAAAGGGAGGACCACTAAGTCAAATTGTTATTTTATTTTTTAACCCAACTTTTAGGGGAGAGGATCAAGTTAGAATCCTCAGAAAACACTTCTATGCAGAATCGTTTAAAGCTCAGGCTAACATCAACACAGAAATGCTTTGCAGACCTCCCAGTTCCCAGAGTCCTTCATGTCACTAATAATGGTGATGACGGCTGGTATTTATAGAACACCCTTCCCCAAAGAGCTGTAGGCGCTGCTATTTATTTTTAAGTGCTACTTGTTTACATAGTTGAGCTGGGACCTTGAAGCGTTGGGAATGGTTCTCTTTTTTAATATATGAGGAAATCAAGTCACAGTGACCAGTTGGAGTCTCGGTTTGATCCCGCAGTATTGGTGTGAGCTGTAGAGGTTTCTGGATTAATCACGTGGGATTTCTGACATCTCCACATCTGGCTAGTGGGGGCATGGGTTCAGAACTTGGCCTCTTCCTCAGCTCACACAGTTGGCTCTGTCTCCCGTCCTAGCTCTGTTCTCCAACCTTCTTCAGAAAGCTCTGGATTCTAGAAAACTCGGGGCTGGCTCTGTACCCTTCATCACACTGGGCTAAGCAACTGGTGAGACTTCCAGGAACTGACGCGAGGCCAGGTGTCTCCAGACTCATGTTTGAAGCTCTGCTCTGGTATTTCTATGTGGTCTGACCATGGCAGATAACTTGTGTGGTATGGCCTCCGAGTACCTAACTTAGCCACGCTCCAAGTGTGGTTTCCAGGCAGCAGCAGCAGCATCAACTTATAATTCGTAAGAAATTTCAATTCTCCCAGGCATTCCCCGGACTTGCTGAGTTATCAAGGGCGGGCGTGCTTGGCCAAGGGTTTCAGAGCCCTCCAGGTGATTCCGGTACCTGCTGAAGTTTAGAAAGTGCTGCTGTCACTAATAATACCTTGTAAGGATGTGGTGAGGCTTAGAATTAACAGTGATCAAGTCTGCAGCATACATGAGGTGCTCAGTAAAGTGTGGTAGTGAGAGTGCCTTATCATTACCACTGCCATCATGTTAAAGCGTGAGAGGTGCCACTCACTGCCCAGAGGGGTGTGCAATTCAAACGAGTTCCTGGCCTACGTTCTCTTTGTTGATGTTTATCACGTGGAGACGTACACTTGGCTCCGTATATTCATATTTTCTTGGCATTTTATTTAAGTTCTAGACTGGTGGGCAGTTTCCTGATGGGGAGAAGGTTAGAAGCCACAGGGGCTGTTGGCAGGACTCTGTGCTGCACCTGTCTCACGATGAAGGGAAGATTAGAGAGGAGAAGGACCTCACCCAGGGGTGGCAGGAATTAGGACTCCCTAGATACAGAGGGGGTAATTTGTTGGCTTATTTTAGCTTGTGGTTTTTTTTTTTTTTTTTTTTTTTGTCTTTTCAAAGTCTTCCTTCGACTTTCCTTGATTCTTTAACCTCCTCTACTAGGATAGTGGGACCTTGTTTTCCCTCCAAAATTGTCTTTCAGATAGTCACACAAAATGCAAAACGTCTTAAACTGAGCGCAACAAACAGCCACACACTCTAAACTTCAGAAATAGCTTCTGTTGAAACATTTTTTACCCAAAGTGCCTTCATTTTGTTCCTCAAGCATCCCTTGAGATTAGGTGGAAGAGAGACGAGGGTCCGTATTGTACAGATGTGGAGGCAGTAAGGGACCAGGTGAGCTGTCCCAGATGACACCATTGCCCGGTGTCAGGCTCCCGGCTTCTTGACTCTCATTGCTTGATGGATAAAGGGTTCTGGGGACCTGGGCTCCCAGAGGCTGCAGTGAACCTGGGGAAACAACATATTTATCAAGTAAGGGAAAGAACCAGGTGATGTAGCAGCTTGGGGGGACGGTCTTTCCAGCGAGTGCCTGGAGTTGGGGACTCTGCTCTGAGCAAGGTTCTGTGGATGCTGGCCTGGGAGGTCCGGGAGGAAGGAGCTGCTAATGAGCTGCTTGGCATGCTTTGCAGCAGAATCTGAAGTTCTACCCAAGGAAACCCTGGGAGGCATCTGTCTTCATACACTGTGGCTTTGAAATGCAGGTTCTGGGTATTTGGGACTGGTTCTCTAAACCATCTTTACACTCAACCCTGACACAGTGAGAGGGCTGGAGCAGCTGGTGTGAAACCCACCTAGGGACACGGGTTGAAGTGGCAGTGGGCTGGAGTTCAGGACTCTGTCACAGTCCTCCCATTCCACCTTCCCGAGTGACCTCTCATCCTTGGATTTTCTTCTGTTGGCCACTATCTGGCCCCACTCCAACTGGGTCTCTGCACCAAGCTGAATTGGCTCGTGTGTCCAGGTTATAGAAAACTGAGCAAGAAAATTGGTCCAAGCAGGAGGTAGAGGTGTGGAGATCTGCTGTCCCTCTCTCCTTCCTTCCAGGAACCCACTGGTCTCCATTTGCAGACAATTCATAGGAGGCTCAACAGCATCTTCTGCTGGTTGCAGCAGCTGGTGCAGATGCTGCCTCCAGAGGAGACTTAAATCATCCTGCCTGGTGCAACTGAGGCATCAGGCAGGGGAGGTGTGTGTGTGTGTGTGTGTGTGTGTGTGTGTGTGTGTGCAAGCCTGTGTTCATGAGTGTGTGCATAAATGAGTATGGGAAAGAACTCATCCCACCATCCTAGCCCCTCACATCTCAGCAAAGCAGAACTGTGGCAGCCTCATGCAAGAGGGAAGGATGGGAAGGAGAGAAGAATGAGCAGCCATTTGAGAGGCAATCAATTACAAGTGGAGGTTTTCCTCTCTCCCAGGAAAGTGCAGGAATCATGCACCCCCTGTGGATGCCATTCTCATTGAGAGATGGGCATCAGCTCTGGGATGGACCTTGGGGAGCACAGAGTCTAACCTGATACACTGAGGAGGGGCTGGGCGGGGCCCAGAGGGGGACCATGATTGGGGAAGCTCTTGCTGTAGGAGGCTACCGGCAGAGGCCAATTTTATAACATCCATACCCTGCCCTATTCACTGACTGTGTCCCTGGATTTCATTATAACAGCAAACATGCCTGGGGCTAGCTGATATGTTCAATTATTTTCAATATGTGATGGTAACACAAACCTAATAATGTGAACTTACGTTCACAGAGTGATCTCTGGGCTATTTGCCTTCCTGTGGTTATTTCATTTAATATCCCAACACTTCTTGGAGGTAGACACCCTTACTATGCCCATTTTGTGGATGAGGAAACAAAAGTCTTGATTTAGATGCTTGCTTGTGCAGCTTCCATTAAGATCTGGGTGTTTTTGGGTGTGTAAAATCTCCGAAGAGCTAGGGTGAGGACTAGTGGCCTAAGATGATCTTAGGCTGCGGACGCCCACACAGTAAGGATTGGAACCCAAGCTGTTCAAGCCCAGATCATAGATTTTACCCCCATCACCAAAGGGCTCCACTCCATGCTCCAAATATTGGTTTATCTCCTTGCATGTCATTATGCTGGGATTTCACTTATTCCTACACTGCACCAAGCCTAGGAAACTTTCTAGGTCATACTTTCATGGGTCTGGAGTCTAGTGACCCAAGCAGTTTTTGCAGCACACAA
Source organism: Callospermophilus lateralis (assembly GCF_048772815.1). Lineage (NCBI taxonomy): Eukaryota > Metazoa > Chordata > Mammalia > Rodentia > Sciuridae > Callospermophilus > Callospermophilus lateralis. Next base: position 22,337,283 of record NC_135305.1, on the reverse strand, counting down.
CTTTTCCAGAGCTGTGGGTACAGATGAGTGAGCACCCTGAACGCTGGTGGGTGCTAAATTAGTTAGGGGAAAAAAAAAAAAAAAAGACTGCGAAAAAGGGATACTGGACTGGATTGCAGTTTGTGATGGTAAATGATCTTCGGAGCTAGAGTCCCTTGTGGGAAGGTGAAAAATACCAAAATTATGTCCCCTCCTGAAGTACCTGTAGCCGTAACTCACTTTCAGGCTAAGAGCAACGGGACAAAAAAGAGCTGATGTCGTGTGTTGTAAGAAATGCTTTTGTTGCTGTTTTCCCTAAATTTATGTAACTAGCTTTCATTAGGATCCGGCTGTTATGTAATGCATAAAACCTCTGAAGAGCCAAGATGAAGACAAGTGGCTTCAGATGCTTTTTCATTGTTGAAACGTGGCTCCAGCTGGGAGCTCGGAGCCGCTGGCCCGATGCCACGGGCCGTTACCTGTTCTGACCCCCAGGTTTCCCACGTGTCCATTTGCTGTCTCCTCTGCTTGGACTGCTGTCCCTCTCCATAGCTGTGTGGCTCCCTGCTCCCCTCCTTTTGGTCTTTGGGCAGGTGTGGCCCTCTCCATGAGGGCACCTGACCTCCTGATGGAAACCGAGCCCCACTACCAGCATCCCTCCCTCCCTTTTCCACCTTGGTTTCCTCCCCAGCACTTTCCACCATGCAGTGGATTTTACAAATGGCCTCTCTCCCCTCCTTGAATGTTAGCTCCACAGGGGAGGACTGGTGTCCAGTTTGTTCACTGCTGTGCCTCCACTTCCTAGAAAGGGCCCCAGCACACAATGGGTCTTCAACATGTTTGTTGAGTGAATGAATGAACGTGGATCCTTGGAGGCCAGAAGCACCGGCAGCACCCAGTGGTGTCCATTCCTCAAAAGGGTGGAGACTGGAGCTTCTTACCCTGGCTCTCGTGCTCACGGAAGCCATGCAGGAACATGAGATGCGGAGTGTGAAGGACCTTGTGCTAGTGGAAGTGCCAATGTCACGTTCATGTGGCTTTGGGCTGGTGACCTAAGCTCCGTGGGCTTCATGGTTCTCACCTGAAAAATAGTCACAGGAGTTAGATTTGCTCTGTCAACTTCCCAGACCCGCAGGCTCTGGGCCCTGCTGACCCCTGCTCCCTACCTCCTCTGTTGTCACCCACAGTGGCCTGTCGGTTGGTGTCCCTTAAACATTCCAAGTTCATTTCTGCCCTAGAATCTTTACGCTCTCTGTTCACTGTGGGCAGTTTCCGCGGTCCCTCGGAGTTGGCTCTCCAGGAAGGGCCCTGTTTGTGACTGACACCTCCTCCATAGAGGGCCTTGGCCACCTGCCGCCACCTGGGGCTCTAGCACACAGATAATCACATGCTGTCCTCCTCCCCGACTGACTTCCTCAGTTGTCTTATCTGAACTGATCGTGGTCCCTCAGTGGATTGCGTCCTGTCCCCCACTCTATGCTCACTGACCACAGGACCTCGCATGCCCCCTCTGCCCGGATGCCACAGTAGCTGTCTGCTAACTGAATGCATGGATCACATGAGAGGGTGACTGTGGGTGTGATTGGTGAAGCACAGGGAGCTCCACAGACGTGACATCCTGTCATTCCCGGGCCTGACCAGTTAGTTCTCCTCTCCACCTGCCTCCTCTACTCACGGCAACCACGGCCTTTGCCTCTCACCTTGGGGCACAGAGAGTGAGCAGGCAGCTCCCTGGGTGTGGCTAACGTCACCAGGAGGAGCTGCCCTCACCAGGCATCAGACCTGTCCTTAGAACTGCTGGAGGTGGGCAGAAAGCAGAGCCGGTGGGTGGCATGGAGGTCTGGCTCGCCGTGGGCCGAGGAGAGTGAGTGAGCTCGTGAAGGGTCCACGCAGGGCAGCCTTAACCCGCGAAGGACCCAGAGTCCTAGCTGAGCAGCCCAGGGACTCCCAGGAAAGAAGGGCCTGGCTGAAATACCCCTTGTTCAGGCCCAAGGCACCTGTGGAGGCCAGGCCATGCTCTCCCATTGGTGCCAAGAGCCCGGCCCAAGCCTTCCTGACACATGTCACTTCATCCCAGCAAGGCTCGCTCCTGGGCTGGGGCAATTCGCTTCTGTTATGTTTTGAACCTGGAACGTCCCCCACTGCCGCAGTCTGGCTGGGCACAAATCACGAGCCACTGAAGCAGGAACAAACTTTATTTTTTAACTACAAGAAAAAACCTCACACACGCTCCTGGGGAAATCTCCCAAATGCCATGCGGCTCGTCCAGGAACCCGGCAGCAGGAAATATCACCTCCGGAAAACCCTCCTCCTGCACTTCCTCAACCAATGGGAACTCTTGGGGAATCCCTGGAAATCCCCACCAGAGCTCGAAAGTAGTGCGAGAACTCAAAAGTGGAGGCAGAGGCGGATAGTAATGCCTCGCCTGCCAATCAATACTGTTGGCAAAATGCCAGGGGCCATACAGACTCCGCTGTGGCTCTCAGCACCCCACAGGCACGCCCTGCAAGGGTCTGTCTTGTCCATGGTCCCTTCCTCTCTGTCAGTGCGAGGAGTGGGCAGCGCTCCTCTGTTACACCCTGACATCCCCGTGGCCTGAGAGCAATGGAGCCAGCCATCCGAGGACTGAGACCTGTGAAACTGGGACCCTCCTCTAAGTTATTCTTGTCAGGTATTTTTGTCACAGGGACAAAAGCTGACTAGGACAAAAAATTCTCCTCACCCTGGACTTCTGAGCCCATGATTCCTAGAGGCAGCTCAGGTTGGCCTCCTCTGGAAAGCGCTCCTGCAAGACACAAGGCGGTAATGAAGGCCAAGTGAGGCTGACGGGTAAGGCCACTGTGCCGGCTCTGCTGGGGGGCGGGAGGTGCCACACACCCTCTGTCCTGGGTCCTGGGTGGGGTCAACAGTGACCACAGTCTGCCGGCCTGCAGCTTGTTTCTGGACAGTGGGGAAGCCCTGCCCCTCATCACACCTACTCACTCTCCTGAATTTTGTGGTCAATGTGCTGGTGAAGGCCAGAGGAGGCTGGGACCATGAATCAGGCTGACACAATGACACAGAGGGGACTCCAGGCTGAGGTTTGTCCCCCTGAACCCTCAAAGCAGACGATGTCCTTTTCCTCCAAGGAGGAAAGTCTTTCTCTGAGACGTCCACAGGAAGACACATCTTCTAACGGCTCTCGGAATGTTCCGGAGCCTTCTCTTGTACGTTCACAAGGTAAAGGTGAGCGGAAATGGGTGGAGGTAATGCCCTTGACTTTCTCATGAGGGGAAACTGAGGCACCAAGTAAGAGAAGCTGTCCTTCCAGGGCAGGGTCTTCCTGGATCCCAACCCCATACTCAGACTCCCCCACGTCCCTCAGAGCCACCTTACCCAAAATGGTGCCCAGGAGCAGGAAGAGCCGAGCGGGAATGCGGCCCAGCGGGCTGGTTGGCGACCTGAACTTCCCCTCCTTCTGGCCTCCCGTCGCCCTCCAGAGCCAACAGCCACCACCCTCCTCTCTGCTCCTCTCCCCGCTTCCCGGGAATGCGGCTCACTTGCCCCGGAAGCAGTTGTCACTGCCATTTGGGGGCAACTTTCCTGTCTGCCTCTTTGGTTCCTCCCTCCGGCTGAGGCTGGGCCTGGTTTCCCTGGAGGGGGATCAGACAGCGCGGCCATAATGAGTTTGTGCCGTTATTTCTCTCTCGGCTCCTCTTTGGGGATCAGGATGAAGCTGTCATTGCTCCGTGGCCAGAACGGTCCCCAGGAAAACAGAGAGAGGAAAAAAAAGCCCACATGAGCTACCTTCCCTGGAGCGGCTGCATTTGGGGCTTAATTGTGTTTTGTTAATCAGGAAAACAATTAATTTGACGGCTGCCTCTCTGGTGGGGTGCCTTCGAGTTCTTTGTTTTAAGGGGGGAGATACTGCTGACGCGATCCGCGTGATGGCTTTGGAGTCCGTTTCCCTCTCTCCCTGAGGCAAGGGACGTCTCCTCTCTGTGACACCCGCAGACAGCAGGGCGAGGTGACGAGTCTTCCCAAGAAGCTGGTTTCTACAACTTCCTGCCTGCTACCCAGGACGCCCCCTCTCCCAGGCTCCCACACGGCAGCAGAGTGAGACCGAGGCCCAGGGGTGACGAGCCACGGACCCACTTAGAGTAGAGACCCCAGAGGCTTTGCTGCCCGCCTGCCTGAACCCCACCTCTGCGCTCATGGCAGAAATGGTGAATGGGTACCTTGCCAGGCAGGAGCCACCTGGAGGACTCGGAGGAGCACCAGATTTAGAGTCTGAGAGGAAGGGGGATGGGAGGCAGCGTGGGGTGCTGTATCCCTGGGTCAATGCCACTGAGGAGGGCTCCCTCAGGGCCCGACAATGAGATGCCATCCCTAAGCCTCCACGAGAATGACTCCTGGAGGGTGCTTATTAAATGAAGTTTGCATGTCAAATGTCCTCCAAGGGCCCATGGGTTCAGGCTTGGTTCCCAGAGAGGAGATGGAGACTTTTAGGAGTGGGGCCTAGTGGAGGTCTTAGGTCATTGGGGGTGTGCCCTTGAAGGATTTGGGACCCTATCCCCTATTTCTTCCACTTCGCCCCCTGGCTCATGATATGAGTGATTTCATGTTTCACACTCTCCTGCCATGATCTACTTCCCTGCCAGAGACCGAAAGTAATGGGGCTGTTAGATCATAGGCTGGAAATTGTGAGTCAAAATGAACCTTTTTTTCTTCATAACTTAATTACCTCAGGTATTTCATTATGGTGGCAGAAAACTCACTGATATATCAAGTGCCCTCAATTCATGTCATATGGCCAATGTTGTCCTTGGTATAGGACCATATAAATCTGGCATTGACAGTGGTTAAGTCTAGAAACTATGCTCTAAAAGAGCTAGATCCATCTTTGTTTTTGTTCCTATGGCTTAGAACATTCTGGCACAATAGAGTAGGCCTCAAATATGGATTGAAGAAGGTCATGGGGCCAAATCTAATGTAGGAATAATAAGTCCCTTGTTATGTGTGCCAGTCAGCTAGAACTGGAGCAGTTAGAGATGCCACTCTGTCTTCCACAAAATAGCTGGATTGGGGGAGAGCTCCTCTCTGGTCAGGTGTCAGTGACAAAGCCTTCACCAAGGAGTGAGGATGAGGGACAGGAACAAGCATTCAGCAAGGGTTGCCAAGCGCCTGGTGCTGTGCCAGTGTTTAAGATGGCTACTATTTTATTTTTCCTTAAAATGATTATGTGCAATGTGTTGGCACTTCTACAGTTGAAGAAACTAAGGCCTGAGAAATTAAGTGGCACCCAGGACCACACAGCCTGGGAGCCAGGACCCACACCCAGGCTGATCTGACTTCGAGGCTCAGGGGCTTTCCACTAACCCATGTCTTTTAGGAGCATTTGGTTAACATGAGTGGTCTGTTCTGTGCGCCTGGCTTTGAGAGGTGCGGAGGGACCCTAACTTGAATGTGCACGACCCAGTTCCTCCTCAAGGGTCCCAGAGTCCTTGGCTTTAATTGCTGGTTTGTTCTGCAGCACCTCAGTTTCCACGTCTGTGACTGCACAGTAATACCAATTTCATAGGGTCATGTGAGAGGTCAGAGGGTGGGGTGCTCCTAACTGCACCTGGCTCACCGTGTGACCCGTGTGAGTTAAAGCTAGTGTTGAGACAAGCTCTGTCTTTATATGCCTTGTGTCGACTGAGGGTTACCTGAGTTGTCACTCATTAGGGAAAGCCTAACCCCAGGTGTCCCTTCCAGAAAAGCCCAACTCCTCACCAGGCTCTGCTGAAAGGCTGATTATTTAATACCAGGAGAGCACGTCTTCTTGCCCGTGTCTTATTACAACCCCAGCACGTGCCCATCGGGTGTCAGTGCCCTGAGCTGCAGCCTGTGCTACAGGGGATGGTTGCTGGAGGTGTCCTGGGTGCTGTGCCTAAGCCCCCCTGGGAGGGCTTGGAGAGGGAAGGTGACCTCACCAGGATGACTTGCTTGTGAGGGGCTCTGGGGTCCCCTTCTGCTTTCCCTCTCTCCTCCCAAGGAAGAGTGGAGAGAATTGGGGACCAGGGCAGAGGTCCTGCAAAGTGGTGAAGATGGTCAGTGCCATGAGTAGCCTCCACCAGGGTGGCTCAGGTAGGTGCTGCTTCCGTGGCAGAATCGAGGGAGCAGGCTTTAGGGGTTTCTTTTTGGATGACTCCAGGAACTTTTAGGGACCCGTGGCTAATTCTCTCCACCTCAAGTCCAAACCCCCATCCTGTGGATCAGAACCCACCCTCACAACATTACTGCAAGATGGTGGACATTGTTCCTGTGACCCCAATGGAGGAATCAGGGCTCCAGGGAGTTGCAGGTGTGATCTCCTCCCATGAGGAGGGTCAGTAGCAGAACTGGCCTGAGACCAGCATGTTTCCACACATGGCCTCAAGCCTAGCCCTTAGACCCGGGGTTTTCCTTGGGGACGATTCTGCCCCCTGGGGCATATGGCTCATCTGGAACCATTTTGGGTTGTCTCTTATCAGAGGAGCAGTCTGTGAGCCTCCAGCGAGGGAGGCAGGGATGCTACTGCCCGTCCTCCAATGCAGGGGTCAGCTCCACAACAAGGAAGTATCTGTGCCCAGCTGTCAGCAGTGTGGAGACGGAGAAGCTTTGCTCTAGAGGGAAATTCTTGCCTCAGGAGAGGTCTCCCTGACAACTGGGAAGTGCTGAGTTGGGGTCCTGTTGTGACTGAGAATCTACCCTGCCCAGTTGAGGACCACTGTTCCAGACCAGTGTCCCCCAAACTTCTGCCACGATGAGGGTCACTAAGGCACTTGTTAGAGCTACAGTTTCTCAATTCACTTTTCTGGAAGTGAGATCTGGATCCGGCTTTGAAGAGGGAAACTTCTTTCATTTCTTTAAAAAAAAAAAAATAAAAAAAGAAAAGCATTTGCAGCGTAAGAGTCTTAAGTGCTTATTTATTTATTTTTTAATCACCAGAAAGGTGTGGGGCCTGCCTTCAACAGCTGCAGCCTATGCGTACCAGTCTTGGCCGGGGCTGGGCTTCCGCCACCACTCCGCCTGGTTTGGAGAGAGAACCTCTCTTCTCTGGGCTGCCTTCTTTCCCACAGCGATGCTTGACATGACCCCATGGAGCTCTGGAAGAACCTGTTAAATTAATTAAGGCCTGAGTGACTCACAGGCCCCACCCTCTGGGGACACACTTCTTGGGTGTGGGGAGCTTCCTAGTGCCTTCCCCTCCTGTATTGGATGGCCAGAGAGGTGTGACAGGGCCACCCACCAGTGGACAACAGACCAGGATGGGAGTCCTAGATCTTAGCTTAGCTAAATAGGCTACCTGGGACAAGACATGGTGACGTCCTGAACTTCAGTTTTCACCTCTCCAAATTGGGTCTGATGGTACGTGTCCTGTCCGTCCTTCAGGGCGGCCACGAGGAGCAAGGAGCTGAGGCCAGCCAACCACGCCTTACGTTCCGACCCTCATCAGAATCTTCTGTGAGCCCTTCCACATGGATCTGGGCCACATACCAGACCTGTTCACCGAGTCTCGGGGACATTTTACAAGTTGTGCTCCTTTAAGACGCTCCTCAGGTAAGTCCCCCGACTCCATAAGTCTCTCCAGAAAGTACCTTGTGAATGAGAAAGTGCTGTTCTGATGAAGGGACTGCCCCTCGCTCCCAGATGGCTCACCCAGCCGTCAGCTGGGCCACTCCACCCCCCTGTTGGCCTGCTCACATCCTCACACACGTCTGACTACCTAAGCAGATGGTGGCATGTCTTGTGGATATTTTGAAAAAAATAGGACAGGCTCCCATCTGCCCTCAATGATTTAGGGGCCACCTGTCTTTCCCAGAGGCAGGGACAGTGGCCAAATATCCTCTTAGGATTGTTCTGGCCCCAGGGAGCCTCCGCAGTGGCCTCTGTCAGGGGGTAACGCTCAGGTTATCTTGGGGGAAGGGTGCCACCAACCCAAGCCCACCAGTGTGAGCTGGGGGAACAGGGGCCAGACCAGGGGCGGCCCATCTCCTTCTGCCACAGGGAGGTCCCTGGTGGACCTGAGTCTGGAGAGAGAAGGAAACGAGCTGGGGGACCTTCCTCCCTTCTTTGGACAACTACCCAGGGACATGGGGGGGGGTGGTGACAAGCTAGGAAAAGGCCTTGCTAATGATCAAGTTCTGTGCTGGTGAAAAGGATCATTTCAATCACGTTCACGATAGGGGATAAAATGACGATGGTTTCCCTCTTCTTCCACTGCGGCCAGACTCAAGACAAGGTTGGCCCCACTGGCTGACCTGGAGGGCGGTCATGCCCTGCTCCGTCACTCCTGCAACCCTCGGCCTAGAAGCAGGAGTTGGCCTGCAGGCTGTGGGGGTGGCGGGGGATGCTGGCTGCACGCTGTCCCGGGGAGGGGGAAATTGGTAACCACTGTAGATGGAGCCCACACAGAGCTCCTCTCCTCCTGGGGACCAAGTGGAGCTGCCTAGAGGTGACCATAGCATCTCTCAGAGGGACCTGCGGTGGGGGATGTCTTGTCTTGACTTGAAATAAGTTCCAGTCCAGTTTTGGGATCCTCAGATCCTTACTCTTTGCCTAAAAGTACTGCACGTTCATGGACCTGTCGGCTCCCAGCCACTCCTTTGATCGTCCTCGCCGGCCACAGCACCCTGACTCCAGGTTCATTGGAAAAGGCCACGTGCTCTTGGAGCCTTGGTGCTGGACTGGGCAGAGAGCTCTCTGCTCCTGGCCATGCACTCCCCTCCTCTAGACCTCTCCTGTAAGACCCGCTTCGGGGCTGGACTCTGGTTCTTAAAGGCACAGGAGGAATAAGGTCAGAGAGCTCCCTCCCAGGGTCAGGGTGGGAGGAGACTCCAGGGCTCTCTCTGACAGTGCGCTCCGGGTCCATAATCTGCTCTTCCTGTTTTCCTATTTAGAAACTAGAATAATCAGGGTGAGTGTGTCCTTTCGGGATAAGAAGGAAGGACTTATTAAGGGCAGCATCTTCAGGACTTGAGAGAGCGAGACAGGAGGTGCAGAGGGAGAGCCCTGGGGAGAAGCTGCAGGACTCGGCAGGAATGCTAACTAGGGGCTGCCACTCCGGACGTGACAGGCGCTGCTCCCTCCCTGAAGCCAGACATTTATTTCAGCGACTGTGTTTGGCCCTGTCCCAGGACTCAGGGTCACCTTTCCTCCTGTCACCAGTGCCCTGCAAGCTGCATAGAGGGTGTGGCGAGGATGGACACCTCCCGTAGCCCTGGATGCTCAGAGCTTTATGTGGCTGTGACAGCACCTGGCCAGGCCTCTCACGGCTCCTGCATCGCATCTCGTCTCAAGGGGCCAAGGAACAGGCCCTGACGGGAACCAGGGAGGCCTTCCCCCACCCCTGCCAGGGAGAGTGGCTACCTTGATTATAACAAGTGCAATAAACGGAAGAGTTCATTTAGAGATGCTAGCAGCTTTTTCATCTTGTAAAAGAAATTCATGATTGTGGTAGAAAATGGGAAAATTCCAATACTTATAAGAAAAAAAAAATAAGTGCCGTAATTCCATCTCCCAGAGACACCACTATCGATACTTTCCGATAAGTACCATTTCCTTTTTACCCCCCACCCCCACCCACTCCGCTTCTTTCTCCCTCTCTCCTTTTTTCTGATAGACCCTATCATTCTACTTATCTAGCTATATTTAAACACTATAGGATTCTGTTCGGTATCTTTTCTACTTCTGCTCAGCTCGCGTATTCCACGTCAATAAATGGAGCATCATTTAAAATAGCTGAGACGTGTTCTGTTCTGTGACTGAATGGTAAGCAGGGATCTTCTTTTTCTTTTTCTGTCTTTTGTGTTTGTCCTCCCTACCCTCAGGAGCTCTACATCCTCACTATTATGTTTCACAAACACTTGTGTCACCTGGGAGCTTGATAGAAATGCAGAGCCTCAGGTCCACCCTGGATCAGTGGGGAGTGAATTGCATGTTAACAAGATCCCCAGCTGGTTCTTGGCTGTGTGGGGTTTGGGAAGAGCAGGACCAGGTAGCTGTGTGTGCCCAGGAAACACAAATGCTGATTTCAGCGAGTGCTGCGGAGCTCCTTCCATCCTTAGACAGCCTCCATCTGGGACAAATGTGACCACTATCCCTGCTTTAGTTGAGATGTAGGGAACTGGGCATGGAGACCTCGGAGAACTTTGACCATTTGCCCAAGGTCACAAAGCTGGGGGCTCAGATACAAAACAGGCCAGAGCTCCTTGCTTCCTAAGGACTCTACATGTTCCTTGGTGGCCCCTGGTGCCAGGGGAACTCGGCAGACCCAGAGCCTGCACTTGGCAGTTATGTGAACTTGGATGAGCCAGCAAACATTTAGGGGCCTCCGTACCCTCTTCACCCGCACAGGCACTGGTCTCGCATGAGTTAATGTCAGAAAACAAGCCGCATGCATCCCTCGATTCCCACCTGGCATTCGCTTAGCCTTCTAGAAGCTCTTTCTCTCTTCCCTGGGACACGAGGTTAAGGATAGATAATGACCATTGTGTCATTCATCTCCAAGGACAGGCATACTGAGCAAAGAATGACATCTGTGTAAAACATAAGATAGCTTAAAAATGCGTAGGTAGCCAAAGACTAGAAGAAAAAATCTCTGAGGCCCCGGGTCAGTCTTGCAATGGGCTATGTATGAACCCCCACCCCCCAAATTCATATGTTGAAGGCTTAAGCTCCAAGGTGACTGTATGAGGAGGTGGGTCTTTGGGAGGTGACTAGGTCTTGAGGCCAGAGCCCTCCTGAGTGGACTTAAAAGAGGCCCCAGGGAGCCCCCTGCTCCCTCCACCATGGAGGACACAATAAAGCGAGCTCTCTCTGACCTGAGAGCAAGCTCTCACCAGGCACTGACTCTGTTTTGATCTCGAGCTTCCCAACTTCTGGAACTGTGAGGCATGAATTTCCGTTGTGAATAAGCTCCCAGTCTATGGCATTTTGTTATGGCATCGGGGACCCTCTGGTCCTTTATTTTCAGGTGTTCCATTTGTAGAATAAAAATTAGCATCCCTGCTCCTCTGGCCCCTGGGGAAGGGAGGTCTGGGACGGTCACAGCAGTTGTGGTTTCACCGTGAAACCCAGGGCTATGCTCAGAGTAAGTCATCTGGCTAGGACAAGGGCCAGCTTCCTGGGTCCTGGGAACTCTTCTTGGCTGTTGTCCCAAAAGGGACCCAGAGAGTCAGCCCCTAGACATTCCTCCTCACTCAACAGTAGTTGGCCAATGGCTGGCACGCCTCCACGCAGGCTAACGAAGTGCACCCATGCAAGGAGGGAGGGGCGCCTCCTGTTAATGTCCTCATTAGTGGGGTGTCCAGTTAGCTCAGCAGGACTCATCTATGCCTTTGCCCAAAGAAAGGCCATCTCTGCCTCCCACTTTGTCACTTACCGGATATTTTTGATCTCCCTTTTATGAGGGCACTGCGCCAACTCTTGTCCCCAGAAAGCTCCTTAACCCCACCCCCACCCATTACCATGTGACTCTATATCCACAAACTGCATCCTGAGGATCCAATCTCTTTCATAAAATAGCTGCTTTGTTCCCTAAATTCAGGACTTCATTCTGGGGCTTGTACCTGAGGTGATATGTCACCCAGGGTATAAAATTTGTGGGGACGCTCCTTTTAAATGCTGTGCATGGACTCCCCCTGCCTCACCCCCTCAAGCCCTGGTCATTATGACGACCTTCTAACTATTCCCTTGTCTCCTCTTCTGCCTCTGCCCAGTCTATTTTCCACATGATGGCAACTAGAATTTTCAGTAGCAAATCACGTCTGATCACGTTACTCTCTTGCATGGTGGGTTCTCCTTTGTTTAAACTCTGTGGCATTTAGATAAAACTGCCATTGTCTGGCCCCTAAGTAGGATTTTTCCTATTCCTGCTGTGTTTATACCATTGTTTCCCACTGAATACTGATTAATCCCAGAACAAGCCTGGCCTGTGAATTGTTATGGGGTTTTCTCCCTTTCCACCCTTTGGGGGTAGACCACTGTTCATCAGCCTCCTCCTCCCTCACCTAACTGGAAAACTTCTCCTATTTCTATACCCAGCTCTAGTAGCACGCTTGCAGCTTCCTCAGAGTCTCCTTCCCAGAGCGGGTGCCTCTGTTTTCTCATGATGCTCTGCTGCTCTCTGCAGATCCTATTATAAGAATTGTCACTCGCATTTCCACCTCCTCCAGCAGGCTTCTGCATCCTTCAGGGATGCCAGCTTCTTTTGCATCTTTGCATCCAAGGCCTCTATGAAGTGGTCTGTGAGAAGACAGATCTCAAAATTGACTTCCTGAGTAGATGGAGCCTGGCTCTGAGGGAGATTCTGGAATATTGTGTCAGGGTGGGCTAGGGTAAAAACAAGAGCCTTTCTTTTTTGAAGATTCTAGAGGAAGTAGAGATTAGGAAAAAACAGCTCTGTATTTTTGTGTGCCTTGTTGAGAGTCTCACCTGATGTCTTGGTCCAAGTTACTGCAAGAGGAATTGGGGTTTGTCCTTTATACCCCTCTCTTGAGATTAAGATCTCTTCTTTCATGTCTTTTTTCTTTTTCATTTTCTATTTTGAAGTAATTTCAAACAGATTTTAAAGGAAAAGTTCAAAGAATGTCCTAATACTACTTAGCCAGATTAATTTAGCATTAGCATTTGTCTCATTCTCTCTCAAAGATATATATGCATCATTTGTTTTCTGAGCCATTTGAGAGTTCCATACATAATGTCCCTTTACCCTGTAATAATTTATATGTATTTCCTAAGATCAAGGACATTCTCTTCCATAACCTTAATGCAATAACTGAAATCAAGGGACTTAACATTGATTTCATACTGATATTTAATCTACAATCCATAACCCAGTTTCACCCATGGTTTCGAATAATGTCCTTTCAAGCAGTTGAAAGTTGAAAGTTTTGTCCTGGCCCGAGAACACACGTTGCCACTAGGAGTAGTTCCTCAGATTTTCCTTGTTTTTCATGACCTTCCAGAAAAGCACGGAACACTTAATTTGCATAAAGTCCCTAGACTTGGGCTTGTCTGGACCAGAGCCTGGCTCTGAGGGATCAGGAAGGTCACAAAAGTGACCTCCATGGGGAGGCACCACGCCAGGAAGCAAATGATGTGCTTTTGTCCCTTGGTTGAAGACATTCACTTCAATCCTGGGCTAAGTTGGTAGTAGCCAGATTTCTCTGTTCTTAAGAATTTTTTTCTTTTTCTTTTGTATGTGACAAGTGGATCATGGAGGGAGATACTGAAACTGGGTGAGCATCTGGTTACTGGACAGCTGCCTCCCTCAGGTGCTGCGTTCTTTGGGTGTCTCTCCACCCTCCTGTGCCATTGGCATGTCCTCTGTCCTCAGCACTTTCCCTCCTGGTGGCTTTGGCAAGGTGTGTAGAATAAACACAGGATCAGTACACACTATGTCTTGACCCCGGATCCCCTGAGGAGTGTTGGGGGTCCTGGTCACCTGTAGATCTAGCATCGCCAGCATCTCCTGGTGTGTGGTCCTTCTTGGCTCAAGAAACCCCAGAGCAGGCTCCTCAGCCTCATGCTTTGTTGTTTGACTGTCACGGTGGAGCTCAGAGCCCACTGTCCAAAGGGGAGAATGATCCTGGACAAAGAAACACAATCTACAGAAGAGGTTTGTGGGAGTGGAGAAGAAGGAGCACTTAATTCCACCTGCACCCCAAAATGCTGCATGGAAGAGGGGGCAGTGGAGCTGGTTATTGGAGGGTGAACAGGAGTTTGTTGGGCAAAACAAGTCCCTGTTCCGTGAGGCTTTGAATGTGCAAAAGCCGGACTTGAGAGGGCAGAGTGCAGAGCAGGGATGGGAGGATGGTGGGCTGGGGTGTGGAGGTAAGCCTGTCTGGAGTGAGGATGGAGACACGCCCTGGGGCAGCTCTGTTGAGACCACGCTTGTCCCATGCAGCAGAGTATCACTTAGGCTAAGTGGAACCCAGGTTCAGCAGAGTGTAGGCACTGTGTGTTCTGAATTCCAGCCCAGTGCTCCTGGCGAGTGAGGAAGGATGGATGAGGAAGGGGGGATCCGGATCAGACAGAGTTGGGGCCCTGGGGTCCTATGGATATGGGGCCAGGATGGGGAAGCCTGGAGACATTACTGAGGTAGAATCAACAGGGCTTGGCGACCAATTTGATGTGCAGTGAGGAGAGGGTATTCAGAGGGTGCCTGAGATGATCCCAGTTACTCTCTCTGGGGAGTGAGATGACGGTTGGCTGTCTCTTAGAGACCAGGGTTATGAGGCAGGGGACAGGCTCAGGGTGGGTAAACCGTGGGTCCTGTCATGCTTCCTGGCTCCCCCAACAGTCATGGCACCTCCTCTTGGCTCTGCTAGCCTGGGATACATGCTTCCTACTCACCCCAAATCCAGCCTTTCTCCTGGAACAGTCCCCAGCTGGCAATTCTGTTATTTGTTCTCCCAGGATCCAGAGCTGCCCAAAGGCCAATGCACTGGTACCACACTTTACCTCGACACGGCGTGGTAGAAGAAAAGGCTGACTTAGGCCCTGACCCAGGTACTTCCGAAAACCCAGAAGGATCTTATTGTGAAATTTCAACCTGTGAGAGGGACCCACAGCAGGGCCTCCCCCACATAGTGCAAGAAGATTTCAATTCGTATACGCCCCACGATAGGTACACGCTGGGGTTCAGTTGTGGCCTTTGTTTCTCCTACAGTATCAAATCCCGTAGGACTTGAGCAGAAGCGACGGGGTTCCTGCCTCTGTTCCCTAAGCCTGCTGGTGGGGGGGTGTCCCCAGCCCTGGGCCCCTCTTCCTGGTCGTTAGCTCACAGATCTAGACATTTATTCCTCTCGTATTTCTGGGTTTGTGTATCCCACATGCAAGGACCTTTTAGCAGGAAAAGGGTACTTGCTGGACAGGAGCTTGTGATGTCCCCTGGAAGCACCAGTTCCCTCAGTGTTTTCCTCCTGGGAACGGGTGGTGGTGGGGGGTGGTTCGTTTGTCCTCCTCTTACTTGGTCCCCACTGTTACTGCCTGTGGGTGGCTTCATCTTCCCTCACTTGTTCTAAGAAGCCACTGCCACAGGCAGCTCGTTGAATTTAAATTTTCACTGATTAAAATCAAATCAAGTTAAACATTCATTTCAGTCCCACTAGCCACATTTCACATGCTCTATTGCCACGTGTGGCTGGTGGCCATGATTTGGACAGTGCAGACAGGGGCCATTTCCATCATCTCAGAAAGTCCTCTTGGGCAGCAGGGTTTCATTCCCACACCTGCTGAGATGTCTCTTGAGAACTGTAGGCACCAGAGGCGGGAGGTCTAGGATCCTTCACTTTGAAGTGGTGCTTCTCAGACATGGTAGATATACCCAGAGAGCGCAGGAAGCGCATAGGCCTCAGAAGCCTATGGGGACCATGTGTGGAGCAGCAGGACTCAGTGGAGTGGACCTGAACTAGGAAGAAGGACCCCCGAGTTAGCCCTTCGCCAAGGGCTACATTGTAATGGCCTCTCACTCAGCTCCAGGGCCAGAAGCCAGCAGGAGTTCAGGGGTGCCCAGGTGGACCTCAGCATGGCCTCTTACTCAGTACAGACAGGACACCGCAGGGCACTTGGAGCCAGGTCTATCTGCACACGGTCTCCACTAGGTGGGTGCTATGTGGCTGACTGCAGTATTGGGGCCCCTGCAGCCAAACCCTTCCTGTCTGCTCTGCAGTCTCCAAAGCCAATCCTGCTCAGAGCCTGAACTACTGCCTAGGGCCTCAGTTTCCCCATTTAACAAAGCACCTCGTAACCAGGAGCTGAGTGTGGATTCCGGCTGAGAAGAGAAGGCCACTTCTGGGACAAGCCACTGAGATGAACTAGGTACATACTTTGGTGGGAAAGTCTCCAGAAGGAGCTCATCTGTAGCCGGCCTTGGTGGTGGGAAGAATGGCTCGCCCCTCTTGCTGGAGCTTCTCCTCTGGCCCTTCCTGCTCCGCCATCCTCTGGTCTCCTTGGCAACAGTCAAGCTCCTCAGGAGCCCCTCTCCCAGGTCCTCGTGGCTGGCCTTTCTTGGCAGGGTCATGAGTGAGATGTGGAAATGGTGGAGAAATAGCAACGCGCAGCCAATGCTTCCCCGAAGCCGGGCAGTGAACTTCTCTAAAGAAGTGTTTTGAGCCCTCCATTGCACAAGTCTCCTTCTCCTTCTCCTTCTCCTTCTCCTTCTCCTTCTCCTTCTCCTTCTCCTTCTCCTTCTCCTTCTCCTTCTCCTTCTCCTTCTCCTTCTCCTTCTCCTTCTCCTTCTCCTTCTCCTTCTCCTTCTCCTTCTCCTTCTCCTTCTCCTTCTCCTTCTCCTTCTCCTTCTCCTTCTCCTTCTCCTTCTCCTTCTCCTTCTCCTTCTCCTTCTCCTTCTCCTCCTCCTCCTCCTCCTCCTCCTCCTCCTCCTCCTCCTCCTCCTCCTCCTCCTCCTCCTCCTTCTTCTTCCCATTTCTTGTGGGTGGAGAAGGGATGGGGCTTATGCACTGCCAGACCTGTGCCTATCGGCCTCCTCTCCCACTTTCTCCTTCACAGGTACAGACTCTTTTAATTGGGGAAAACAGTAATCCCACTGACCAGTAGAGTCTGGCAAAATCTGCACTAGGGTAGATAGCGGGCAAGGATCCTGATGGCTGAGATGGGCAAATATCTATGGTATAGTTAGGTAGGAGTGAGCTGCCTGCAAGCCAGAGAAATCGATAGCTTCTGAGACAGTAGAATTTTTGTAGAATTTTTGGAATATCACTCTGACCTAAAATTGCTCAATCTGCAGTTGATAAGATTTGAATTCCACCATTAGAGATTCATTATTTGGCTGTATAAATTATCTTTTAAAAGTAATTTAAATAAAAATCCCTATTTAAAGGTAGGGCCTCTTTTTTTAAAGCACAAAATAGGATGTAGGAAATAGGGCAGAGCACAACAATCTGGGGTGAGTTTGTCATTAAAGAATTGAATAGATTTATACCCAAGAATCTCCATATACCAAAGACACATTTTTCTTATGTTCCAATTTCACTTGAGACAAGTAGGTGATCTAGATTGAGCTTCTTAATCTGTGATGCAATCAAAGTCAAGGCTTTATTTCTTAATGCCTCGGTTTCTTGCATTCCATCCTGTCCAAATCAGAGTCAGGAATAGAATCAAAGTGGACCTCAGAAACACTGTGATTCCTATATTCTTTTTCTGATAGGTCAGACACACTCACATTTATAAGCAGTCTGTTTAGCTCAATTCCAAGGGCACACCCTGCCTGCCCTATAGCCAACATTTAATCAGACAAACCCATAAGGCACACCTCCTATAGACAAATCTGTTTATCACTTATGATGTTTCCAGCTATAAAGAACAGAAAAATAAATGTAGATTAAATGATAAAAAATTTTAAGTTAAGATAGGTGGGGTGCTTCCAGATTGCTTAATATCTACTTGACCTTGTTATGAAAGACTTAGGTTCTTTCCATCATTGTTGACTGTCATCCTTAACCTGTTCATCTTGCCCC
Source organism: Callospermophilus lateralis (assembly GCF_048772815.1). Lineage (NCBI taxonomy): Eukaryota > Metazoa > Chordata > Mammalia > Rodentia > Sciuridae > Callospermophilus > Callospermophilus lateralis. Next base: position 22,319,821 of record NC_135305.1, on the reverse strand, counting down.
TCATGGTCACAGGATGGCTGGCAGGGTTCCAGGCACCCCATGTAGACGTGACACTATCAACAGAACAAAGGGGACCAACCATTTCCTTCCATAAGTCTCTTTTTAATCTATGGATGTTTTCTTTTCTTTTTTATAGAAGTCGCCTCATTATTACTTTCATATCTCAGTGGCCAAGACTAGGTCTTAAGCTAACAGAAGGCAGTCAGAATCCATGCTTCACCCTCCCAGGAAGGAAGAAGAGATAAGATTGCCTTTCCCAAGCAGATCAGCTCAGAGAAAAATGTGAATACGGAAAAACAATTGGAAGGAATAAAACGGTGATAGATTTGTGATAGATTTGGCAGAAAATCGTACCTGCTATCTCAGGTACAGAGATAAGGGTACCGAAGAAAACAGCCTAGGTCTGTTTGAACTTTGCATTGCGCCAAGAAAACTTGGGTCCTCATAGCAACTGAAGAACATGGAGAAAGCAGAAGTGCTTGCGTGCCCAGGTGGGGGCAGCAGAGAGGCTGCTGAGTGGATCTTTACGAATAATGATCTGCAGTTAGATGGCGGAGGACTCACATCGAAAGGGGCTTTGTGCTGGATACTGGAGATTAAGTCAGGCCTTCATGGGTTGGCAGAGAAGAGGAACAGATACTTCAAGTGGGTAACCACAGACAGCAGGGCAGGAACGCAAGAGTTAGTCCCTCCTACGAGGAGGTTTTCATTTGGGACCATAAAATCCATGAAGCATAGAATGAGTCTCTCTTGTGTATTCGTGGGTCCTCAGTGCCCAGTGTGGAGTAAAGAGCAATGTTTGTCATAGACTAGATCCGGCCTTCACCTTGAGAGACAGAAGGTGGGGCTGGAGCAGGAATAAGCGGCAGCCTGAGGCTTCTTTGAATAGGACCCCCTGTCGTCCCTGGCACCAAAGACATCCCTCTTCCACTCCATCTGAGCTTTTGCCAAAAGGAAGTGACTTCAACAATTAAGAGCCTCATCCAGAAAGAAATCTGTGTTCCTTCTCTTCATAAAAGAGCCAGGCTAGATTGTCCACTGAGTTCATTGAAGTTTGGGGTCAGGTTGTGCCCTGGCTAATAGGATCTATCCCCTTGTCACGTTGTGTCCCCACTTTGCCACTGGAGTCAGGAGATGTCCCAACCAGAGCTGACTCATGGAGAGAGAAGTGCATATCATTTGCAGGGCCAGGTGTTAAAGGAAAATGTGGGACCCTTGTTAAAAGTCATTGAGAAATTCTAGACAGTGACATCGAGAGCACATAAGGCGTTTCTAACCCCAGGGCCCTGCTCTGCAGGGGACAGTTAGGCAGGGATACCCTACACACCAGTACATAACAGTACGCACCAGTACACACCAGTGAAGCTAGCCCTGGGAAAGCTTCCACAGTCTATTTAATAAAGGGCCATAGGAGCAGAGGTTTCTGGGGCTATCTCAATCAAGAGCTTTGTTTCTTCACATTTCCAAATTTATAAATGTATAGCAACAGCATTGTGCTGGTGAAAGTTACCATTTTGTGAATCACTGGGGCTGGTTCCTTTCAGAGGAACGGGAAATAACAGGGTGCTTAAAAGCAATTAGTTGAAGCAACAAAAAGAACAAAGGGAACAACAAGAAAGCTATTATGCAAATGTGTGTGGCCATTCACTGCCATTCTGCCTTGGGGAGCCTCCTGGTAGATGCAGAAGTTTCTGAATTATTAGTCTCCCTTATACTTAACATCAAGCCTCAGTACAATTATTTATGGACTTTTTTCTTTCCCTCAGCACATTAGTAATTGGCCTCTCCCATCTCCTGGTCTCATGTGGGCTTAACTGCTACCTTCATGAAAAACAGCAAGAGGAGGCGAAGGAGCTCAGACTCTGCAGGGGGCTCCTCCAGACAAAGGCACCGGGGTGTCCTGCTTAACTCAGATCTGCCTTGTAAGGGCTCTGGACAGAAGCAGTTGGTGGATACCTTACCCAAGTGTCCTGGGTGGCAGGGTCCAGGGTGTAGCAGGCAGAGGTGGCCTGGGTGCTGTCCTTGGTCCTGAAACATGATGTCTTCTGATTCCTTTCAGACATAACTTAGTCTCACATTATGGGACTGGGTGTCCCCTAGCCCTTTCAAAGAGAAGGAAGACGGAGGCAGAAGGTGGGGGGAGACAGAGAGGGAGGCAGAGCAGGAGAAGGGTACTAAAGACCTCATAAACATATTTCAGATGCATTTGTGCTTACACTACATACACAGAGATCTAATCCAAATATGTCTTTCTGCTTTTTGACTTAAGGGTTACAGGCTCCAACTAAATGACTGTGTTAGGTATGACGAGCTATTCGGGAGAATCAACTGAAAGGAGGGAAGATTTATTTTTTCATGGTTTCAGACCATGGTCACTTGACTCTGTTGGTTCTGGGTCTGTGGTAAGGCAGACCATCCTGGTGGGGGTGGCAGAGGGGAGCAAAGCTGCTGGAGAAGGGTGGGGAGAGGAAAGAGAAGCATGGGGGGGTGCAAAATATACACCTCCAAGGCCCAAGCCCAGTGACTACTTCCTCCAACTAGGCCTTACCCCCGAGAGTTTCCACCACCTCCCCATAGCTCCATTTAAGATCCAGAACATAACAATTACCAAAGGGGCAATGTTGTGCTTCTGGCCTCTTCTCGGGGTGTTTGACACATAAAATGCATTGCTCTGGGGCCCTGAACAATTGAACTTCACCTCAGCCACACCAAACTCATGTCCCTCTGTTATCAGAGTCCCAGACCAGAGTGGGGCCTGACTTTGAGAAGTCCCAACAAACCGTGTTCAGCCACTTACCCCAAATATCAATGAAAAAAAGAATGGTAAAGTAGGAAAGGAGTTTAGTATTCAGTATCACTATACTGGGAAGACAGGGCAGTGATAGAGTCGTCCTCAGCCCTTTCTTTGGGGGCACTGACAGAGCTTCAGGTTTAAATGGGGAAGGAAGAGAAATGTGTGTATGTGGGAGTGGGATGGGAGGGTAGTAAGCAGCATGCATAGTTAACCAGTCTTTAGTTAATTGGTCAAATGGTGATCTGGTCCATCAATGTCTCGGGATTGGTCAAGTGGGGTCATTGTCTGTGATAAGAAAGTTGCTGTTGCCTGGAGTAGTTTTGACTTGAGTCACTAGATGTGTAGCCGTCATACATGTTGTTCCTGAAATCCAAAGTGACTGCAGGGAAGAATGACTCAGAGCCACAGAGACAAATGCAAAAGGAGGCAGAGACCCATGGTTTATCCTGTGTTTGGCTGCCCATTGGGCTTCTGCAGGCCCAAGCAAAGAGTCAGTAAAGGCAGCCTCTAAGTCCTTGTAACAACCCCAGGGCGTCACTGAAACACAGGCTCAACCTGTGAGCTGTCCCACCACTGGGAAGCACTGTCACTGAGGGCGTGGTCTGTCCGTATCAAGATCATCGTGGGATCAATGTTTCGCTGGCTCTGAAATAACTTCTGAATGAGGAAGTGAAGAGTTCAGTTGTGTACAGGCCCCCGATGGCGAAGATCTATTTGGGTGACTCGCCCCAGAGACGACCTAAGCAGGTCTCCTGTTTGAAGGAACTGGACTTTCTACTGAAAATAAGATGAGCTGGTTTGGTCCAAACTCTGCGACTCACCATGTGTGACCTTGGTCCTATCACTTAGCAGTACGTCTCCTCCAGGTAATAAGTTGGAGGTAAGGCAGCTGGCACCATCATGAGGATGGAACCAGTCCTGTCTGGCAAAGCACTGCCCCTAAATCCGAGAATCCTTGTGGTCCCTGGGTGCTGTGGCGCACACAGGTCATTCCAGCTACTTGAGAGCCTAAGGCAGGAGGATAGCTTGAGCCCAGGAGTTTGAGACCAACTTGGGCTACAGAGCAAGGCCCTGTTTCATTAAAAAAAAAAAGAAAAAGAAAAAAAAGAAAAGAAAACAGAAAGAAATAAAAGAAAAAGAAAAAAACAAAGATCACTGTAGTCATTTCACACGCTTGCATTTGGATTGTGGCTCTCCTGTCCTTCATTGCCTCAAAGGGTGGGACGGGCAGGACGAGACAGCCAGAGTCCATTGAAGGCTTCCGAGGGTTTCTGGTGATGGGGCACTGTCTGAAGATTGGGAGCCCAGCCTCAGGGATGGCCTCGTGTGCAGAGGAGCTGTGTGTGTGCACAGGTGTGGGCCACTGGCTCTCTCCAGGGTTGGCCCAATATCTCCCAGAACAACTTCTCCCAAACCTTGTCCAGTTAATCAGGACTGGCTTTAGGAGAAAGGTAGGCAAGGATCTTGGTTTCCTTCCCACTTGTTGCTTTTTACACCCCTTTGTCTGCCCTTCATCTTGTCCCCATCCACCTCCACATACAACGTTTCTGATCAAAATAGACAAAGGAAAAAAAGAGAGAGAGAGAGAAATCAAAGTCTCACTGCAGAGCCTTCCTGTTCTCTCAGGGAGGCCTGCCCATCTGCCGGCTTAATCAGGAGGTAGGTGCTTGATGAGCTGCTCAGGGTTGATTTGTAACCCCTCTCAGAGAATGCATGTGCTTTCCGGCAGGGGTCTTCTGGAGACGGAGCCCTGAGAGCCACACAGACACACAGTGTGAGGCCTTTTCTGTGGCAGCGGAGTTGACCCTGGGCTGGGCTTGGTGGGGACTTGGCTGAAAGCAGCCTTGATTGCAGTCTGGAGTCGTGAGTTTTGCCCTTGGCTCGGGACGAGCACGTGTGTTGGCCCCTGCCGGGAGGTCTGCTTCCCCCTTCTCCTCTGGATTCAGGCTGAGGGGCCTTGTCTCAGCTCCAAGCCTTTCTGTCCTCAAAAGGCTCATGAACCAGCGGCCTCAGCCTCCCCAGGAATGCAGAGAAGAAGCGCCAGCTGCGTGCCTGAGGGCCCCATTTAGAAGAGGGTGTGGGATGAAGAGCCCCCCCTGCAGCTTAGCCTCATCTCCTTAATGGGTCCTAATTACCCTGTCCTGCTCGTGGCTTCTCTCCAGGGCCCACCTGTCCAGATGATGGATGAGGTGAGTGGGGGATGCGGCCAGCTGGGGCTGGAGGACCCCCCCCCCCTTGAGCAGGGAGGGGCTGTGGAAACCTGAGACCCGTCCCACAGATTCCGAGGAGAGGAAGGCCTCATGGGGCATGAGCTGGAGCCCCCTCAGGTCCCCACCTCCTCTTGGGCCAGGCGGGTGTGAGTCTAGGAGGAAGTGACGGGTTTCAGGAAAACATGGAGCAGGAAGAGAAGGCTGGCGGCCTCCTGGAGGACTCTGAGGTAGGCCCCTGAGCTGTACTTTAGGACTCTGGCCCTGGGTCAGTAGCGAGTCACACCAGTTTGGAGAAGGCCAGCGGTCCCCAGAACCGAGTGGCTCCTGCTGACTCAAGGCTGTGCTGGCATGTGGCTTCAGCTTATTCCATCTTCCGGGACACACTGAGTGGACCCCATGAATGAACGACGGGTCATCCAGTGGCCCAGACCCAGATCTTTGACCCTGTGAGGGAAAGTGGCAGATGCTAACTTCTGCAGGTTAACCAGATGAGGGAGAAGGAATCACAGTGTTCTGCTTTTAAGTCACGTGTCCTTAGAGCAAAGGACTGTGACCCCCCTTTCCTCTGTCTGAAGGCAGTCCCACGTGCTCCGGGAAGTGACAATCACACTCATTCAATGCTCTTGTTATGTACCAGGTGCTCTGTCACAAGCTTCTGGCAAATAACAGATACCTTCTTCTGTGTCCACCGAGCAGTGTCCACATGGCCCCGGGCCTTGGCTAATGCCAAGTTCAATTGCTTACACCCAAGATGGTGGCCTGGGAAACCAGGGAGCAGAACTGAACTTTCTACATACCTGGGAGGTTTGCCCAGCTTTCCACGGAGAGCATGAAACTCTTCCTGTCCAAGAGGTAAGAGAAGTGCTGCCTGCTTCTCCCTCACCCCCACACCCTCTCCAGAGCCACCTGGAAACAGCTGAGCATGAGGGAGCCGTGAGACACAGTGACTTTGTGCCCACTGGGTTCTCTCTTTTGGAGAGGTCGTTCTGCTGTGTGGTCAGTGTGGAAGGAGCTTTTATTTGTTCATTTTTATTAGCTAACCTCCAAGCCAGCCCCCACAGATCCCCACTTGCTGGAATCCATGTACGTATGCAGCATCCACCCGCGCTGAGTCGGGCTGCTCTCCGTGGCCAACAAGATGGTGCAGATTCAAGGATGTGTGGCTGCTGAGCCCAGTCACCGGAGACACTGCAGCCTCCGCCTGGGTTTCTTGGAATGCTCATTCTGGAGGAAACCAGTCACCGTTGCATAGGGACCGTTGCTGTGTAATGAACTGTGACCCCCCAAATTCATTATATGTGGCTGTTCTAATCCCCCCGGATCTCAGGATGTGACTCTATTTGGAAACAGGATCTTTAAAGAGGTGATTAGTTTAGAATGGGGTCATTGGGTTCGCCCCTCTAGTCCAATGTGACTGATATTCTTATGAGGAGATTAGGTCACAGGGTCATAGGCGTGCACAGAGGAAAGTCCATGAAAAGAAGCAGGGAGAAGGTGGCTGTCCACAGACCAGAAGCGAAGCCTTAGAAGAAACAGTCCTCAGATACCTTGAGGTTGGACTTCTAGTCTCCAGACTTTTGACAAAATAAGTTTCTGTTGCATAAACTATCTGGTCTGTGGCACTTCGTCATGACAGGCCTCGCAAATGAATGCACCATCAAATCACCACGTTAAGAGGCTCCTGGAGAGCAGCCAAATTGCCCCCTGACTTGTGAGCGGACCACTCTGAGAGTGGGTTCTCCATCCCCAGTCAAACCTTCAGATGATCCAGCCCCCCAAACACCAAGGTCTCTAGGGGGGACCCTGACATCATGCAGCAGAGAGAAGAGTCACCTCCCCTGTGCTTGTCTGGATTCCTGACTCACAAAACCCAGGAGAGGCCCAGGATCCCTGGTGTGTGAAGTCCTCAACTGAGGGACTGGGGTCCCACCATCCCTTTGGAGGGCATGCCCCCAGTGACCTAAGGCCTCCCACTGGGCTCCACCTTCCTGGGAATCAGCCTTTAGCACAAGGACTTTGGGGGACACTAGCCATGTTCAAATGATAGCAACATCATTGATAAAGGAGAGCTGGGTTGAGAGCCAGGAACCTGCCTCCAGAGCCCTGTTCTAGTCCAGGTGTTCTGGAGGGTGGCTGAGTCGTTCAGATCAAGTGTTCTAGAACGAGACAGCTGGGTTCGACCCCTGGCTCTGTCGGTCACCCGCCTTGTGACTCTGGGCCTGTCACTTCATCTCTCTCTTCCCTCTCCAGTGGAGGTGACAGGCCATCCCTCATGGGTCACACACTGAGATCTGATGAGTCCTGAGTTGAAGGCCTGGCATGGGGCCTGGCATGAAGGAAGCACTCTGTGAGCACAGCTGCCATTACCCCCTCAGCTCTCGGGCCCTCTGAGGACACAAAGGACGTGATCCTCAGAACCAGACTGGGCCTGACAGGGCCCAGATGAGGCCCAGAGAGCAGCCGAGGTTGGCGAATGGATCGTCTACCTGGGAAGTGCCTCCTCTTTCCCTCTCTTCCTCCCTAATCTAAATCCAAGCAGACCAAGGGGCTGAGACGGCTGATGGCTTCTAGGGCATCCAGAACTTAGCTCCTGGGGCTGCTCAGCCGGAGCTTTCAGGACCAGAGCATGTCCCTGGAGACAGAGCGTGACCATCACATTCCAGTGGGAGATGGGAAGCCCTGGGCTGAGGACCAGGGTGCTTAGTCCCCTAAGGACTCACCCCTTGGCTTCTGCACTGGAGGCTGGGAAGGCTCGGAGCCTGTGAGGGTGGGCTTGGGGGTGTCGGAGCAGCATCTCCCTGAGGGAAAGGCCCAGGCTGGGTTTCCTGCAGCCTGGCTGCCAACCCGAAAAGAGCAGCTAAGTGTTATTGATCCAGCTCCAGGGGGAATATCTGCTAGGAGGTGTCTGGCACCACCCCATCACTTAGCTGGTATTTATTATTCAGTGGTGGGGACGGGGCGCACAGAAGGGCTGGCATTCTGCCGCCTGGTGAGCTTGGCCTCACAGGAGCAGAGATGACATGTGAACTGAGAGGCAGACACACCGCCTGGAAGAGTCAAGGACTCCATCCTGGGAGAAAGGGCATCTGGTAAATGGTACCAGGAGGAATTCTGCCTCCCAGACAGACGGGGCCTTCCCAGCCCTGGAGGCTCTCACTTCTGACTGGAGAAGGAGAAAAGAATCCTTGGGTGGTACTAGGCCCGGCTGTCCTCTGAAGGACTTTGGCAGCCCCAGTTCCCTGGATGCCCACTCACACCATGTGTCCCACCCGTCTTTAATGGTGCATTGCAATGCAACTGGGCCTTACTGTGAGGAATGAGAAGTCAGCCCGGGGCCCTAGAGCGGTCAGCGTGATGCACTAAAGAAGATCTGAAGGACGCAGGTCTGGCCCCTTTCTATCCTGTGGTTGACCTACTGTTACCTGGGATTTTCCAATTAGATAATGTTGATCACAGGTATCACAGGTAAGACATCAGACACATACCAGCTATCACCACTGCGGGGCTATTATTACAGCTATCATGGCCACAACCTAATGTAGCCTTAAAAACAGCTATGAGCAATGACGAGTCTCGGTCATGCACAAGCACTGTTTGGAAACAATCCAAAAGTCCATGGGGAGAAGAAAGAGTAAGAGAACTGCAATATCTTCACCCAGCGGAGTGTTGTTTCTAGCAGAGGAAACTGAAAGGAATGAGCTTCCTATGACGGCATCGGTGAACATGATGAGTGGGAAAAGGCAAATCCTAGAAGCTGCACATTAGACCTCAAAATTAAAACTATGAAATGTGCAACACAGGAATACGTTGGAAGGTGATAACATTGGGAAACTAAGCAAAGCAAAGAAGAATAGAAGATGTAGGATGATTGCTACCTTGGGCTGAGCTGAGTGGCGAGGGAGGGGACCGGGCTGGGTGAGGACACACTCAGATATGTTGTGCACATTGTTCTCGGTTTTGAGTTGGGTGGAGAATAAAAAGGAAGGAATGTATGTGAACGAATGAGCAAAGAAGCAGGCTGGGTCTGGAATAATGTTGGGTTGTCACCAAGAATTAGGATTAATCCAATTTTTAGTAGCAAGAGTCCAAATATGATTTTTTCACTTAAAGAAAAGTCTATCAATGTGTGTGTTTATATGTCTGTATCTATTTGATGCTGGATTCTCAAAGCTGACATTCTAGGACCAAAATGGCTTTTTTTTTCAATGGAGAGTGGGAGTGCCTCTTTAGAGCCCACTGTACCCAGAAATAGCCCTGCCGTACATCCAGTTGGGGACAGGTGGGCACCAGTTTCTCACATGCTGGAGTGTGTCTGCATGTGAAGGATTTCCAGTTGGCCCTCCATATCCCCAGGTATGGCATCCATGGATTCAACCAAATGTGGACTGAAACTATTTAAAAAAGATGTATCTGTACTAAACATGGACAGACTTTTTTCTTGTCATTATTCCCTAAATAGAGGACTATTTACATAGCATTTACATTGTATTAGGTGTTTTAAGTAATCTAGACATAATTTAATGTATACAGGAGGATATGTGTGAGTTGTTTTATATAAAGAACATGAGTATCCATCTGTAGGTGATCTTGAAACCAACTCCACGGATACTGAGGGACAGCTCCATACCCTGGGGACAGAATTTTAACTGGCAATAAACTATGGTCAATAATGCTTCTATAAGTATTCTTATCCTCCCTCTGTAATTTTTTCCTTTGACTGGCTAGGTAGTAGTAGATTTGCTGGATCCTTCAGTGTACGTATGTTCAACTTGGCTAGATAATGCCATTCCACAAAGTAGTTGTGCCAGTTTATACTCTCACCTGCAACTTGAGAGTTCTAGTTTCTCCTCATTCTTACCAACACTTAACATTGTCAGTTATTCTAATTTTTATCACTGTGTTGGATGAGGGTGTAGCTCATTATGGTTTTTATTTTGCATTTCTTTGAAAATGAGATGGTAAGCATCTTTTCATATGTTCATTGCCTGCTTGGGCATTTTTCTTCATGATGTGGTTGAGTCTTCTTCAATTTCCTATGGGATAATTGACCTTTTTTCTTACTGAATTTTGATATACTTTATATATTTTGTATAAGAGTACTTTTGGAGAATATGCATGTTTTAAAATTGTCTTGGCTATTCTTTCTTGGGATTTCCATCTAAATTTTAAAATAAAATTTAATTGTATCTATAAATGAAAAGAACAGAAAAGCCCATGTGCAGAAGACTGAATGAATGGATTGTGATGTAGCCACACAAAGGAATATTGCAGAGCAGTCAAGAAGAATGAAACTCTCAGACATGCAGAAATACAGATGGGTATTAGAAATCTTAGCAAGTGAGAGAAGAAAAGGCTCAGAATATTATATGCAGCACAAAGTCATTTTTATAATGGTAAAATCTACTAAAAGGAATCCCTATAGATGAGTCATCACTATATTAAAAGGAAGAGGGGAACAAAGTACTTGGTAGTTACTTTGGGTGGGGGTAGGAGGAGGATGGGGTTGGATATCTCCGTATATTGGTGGAAATTGTTGTCAAGATGCTGGGCTTCAGGCTGGTTGGTGGACTGTGGGTACCAACCCCACTGTGAAAAATAAACACAGTGGATGAAGATCCAGTGATGGATGAGTCAAGGACATGATTAATCGGACTCGGTGCAGCCAAGGTCCACCCAAAGAAAAAGCTGAACCTGAAAGATTGAAAGAGGACACCATGGTCAGACTCCTTGTTGGGGGGCCCCCTGTCTTCCCTTCACAACCTCTCACGTGCTGAGAAGCATTGCTAGTGTCAAGGTGCGCATTATAAAAGTCAATGGGGTTTAACTGGTTTTTAGAAAAGTCATTAGAAACGTAAGCTGTGTTGTTTTCTTCCCGTACCCCAATGGATCTTGCATATTTCTGGGTGTATACTGGCCAGTTTAAAGACATCTCCCCTAAGCAAGTGGCGTCCTAGGTTGACTTTGATTTTAGATAGCTCACCTGTTGGTGTGTGGCAGATGAAACAGAAGGGCCATAGTTAAGGCAAAGGAACGCATAGAAGGCTGTCGGTGTACCGCCAGGAGACAAGAGTTTAAGGGGTGGCTTTGCAAAAAAGAAAGTGGTGAGGAATTTGAGAGGTTTGTAAGAGAAGGAATTCTTAGGACTTGGTTTTCTTACCAGCGGACCATCTGGGAACTGAAAGAATTATGAATTTGTTATTCTCCTCTTGCGTTTGCCATTCCTCTCAGACCCAGGATCTGTTTGCTCCCAGCTCACGGGCCTCTCATGCTCCCGTAGAGTACTGACACTTTCTATGGGTCCCAGAGCAATTCCAGCCTCAGATCTGATTCTCTCTCACTGATGGGCTAATTGGCAGCACCCTCCCTGATGACAGACTTCAGATGTTGAAGGCAAATTAAGCATCCCTTGGTGGATACTGATGTTATTGAAATCTGGAGGCTGGTGGCTTGGGGAGTGGGTTTGCATTTCAGGGACACATAGCACAGCTGCCTCTCCCATCCCTGAGCCTGGTCCATTCTGCTGCTCCTGACAGCAGCCCATCAATCAATCACCTTGGATACCTCCTCAGGATGGTTTAGCTTCACATAGATTCACATAGATTCTGGAGTGGGCTTAGAAGAACCAAGGTCCTAGAGGGTAAATCGGCCACAGGCAAGGGTCCAATCCTTAGACATCCGGTGGAGAAGGCCACATGTTGGGCCACGGAGACCAAAGACTTAAAGTGTCTGGGGCTAGAAGGGCACATGCTGCTTTGGGGAAGCCAAAGGACTGGGCCGTTGAGACACCAACCCACACAGGCTCTGCTCCCCTTGTCGCATGGAGCTGTGGGACTAAATGCATCATGGTGGGGAGTGTGTGGGAGAGCAGAGCTGCTCACGTCCTGGCGGCCAGGGAGTGGCAAAGGGAAAGGAGGGGGCTGGGCCCCACTGTCTCCTTGAGATGAAGAGCCCTCAGCCACCTGACTTCTTCCACTAGGTCCCAGCTCTTTGAAGTCCCAGCAGCTCCCAGTGGTGCCATCAACTGGGAACCAAGTCTTTAACCCCTGGCCTCTGGGGGACACGCCAGCTCCGTCTGTGACACAAGGTGAAAGGCGATCACGTCATCGAGCTCTGGGGACACATCCTCAAATGTGAGAAACCTCCCCTGTCTGAGCCTCCCCTCATCCTTCCCCTCAGAACAGACTCTTGGGCCCAGGTCCGTGGTGTCCGGGGGCAGGTGGAGTCAGAGGGTGAAGGTAACCGAGGCAGAAGGGGGTGGGACAGAAGCTCTACCTCCATGAAGAGGTTCCGGACCCTGGGGGCCTCTTACAGGGTCAGGATTCTGGATGACAAGCAGAGAAAACAGTCACCTCCAGGGAGCGCCCAGCCTGGCAGAGAGACTGGAGAACGGGGCCTGGGGGTGGCGGGGACCAAGGCAGGGCCCAGGGTCCAGAGGCAGCCGCTGCCTGTGGGTTGCAGTTGGAAAGCGCTGGGTCGCAATGGCTGCCGCCAGTGGTCCTCAGGGTCTGTTCCTCTGCTGGAGATTCAGTCCAGAGAGCGGGCATCCTGGGGCAGAGCCCGTGTCGTGTGCTCTTTAATTGTCTGGAAAGAGTGGAAAGTCAGGTTACTTACCTCCTGGCTGTGCCCGTGAGAAGAGGTGACTCCGCATAAGGAATCGGAGGGCTCAGGAGAAGATAGAAAGCAAGGATCCAGA